>NC_137473.1:35303823-36590323 GCF_918807975.1 Aplidium turbinatum
AATATAACATTTTGTGTGAAAAGCATTGCCGATAAAGCAGCTTCACTCACTGAAGCCATGACTAACAACAAATAAATGCACACGCATTAACAAAACAACATATTTTTCTGTTCAATATAACATTTTGTGTGAAAAGCATTGCCCTACCTGCCAAGCTGATACAATCTGCAGACTTTACTAGGAATAGCACCTAAATGAACGGGCGCCACAGTGCTCCGCACCTAAACAGCATGACGCCACAATGTGCGCGCCTATTTGACCATCGCCGAACTGTTTGCGCCTAAAAGACTTGCTCTCGAAAGAAGACACATTTTGGTACTTCATATAAAAGCCATACACCAACTGTCACAAAAACCAATGCTCTGAAACATGATTGATTAATGATTACGGTACAATAAAATTAAATATTTCTCATAAAAAATAAGCTAAAAAAGTCCTGTGATATCCACCAACACAAACAAAAATCTGAAACTACTGTTATTAATTATGATTTTTTCACTGCAAAAGCATGATCAATAATCTGGCCACAGCACGTGATCACATTTATATGTGGCTCTCTTCATAGAGCAGTTCAAAGCATGTTCTGTTCTCATCTTTTAAGGAAGTAGGCAATATTTTTATGTTTTCCAACTACAGTTTAGTCAATTTTGTTTCGCCTGTTATCCCTGCTTTACTTTAAACAAACAGTGGAGTTACCACATAATCTGAACAAAAAAATCTCCTCTGTCATGATCTCCTCTGTCAATTAATTGAATCTTAAGAGCAAAATGGTTTGCTGAACATGAGTTCAGCACAGTATCTAAATTTTGGGCTCATTACTTTTTGTTTACAAACATCATATTGAATAAACTAAAACATTTTCTTAATCATTATAAGATACAATGTATAAAGCTATTAGTGTATTAGCCAGCTATACAAATAACTGGATTCATCTGCATACTAAAATGTAATACAGTATCAAGATCAAATTGCACATATTCTTATAAAATTAAACACATTTGGTTGCAAACACCTAATTATTCAGTATATATTGCCGATATCACCACTTCAGTATTGAGCGTAATTAATTAATTATGTTCATTGTTCAGTTTATTCCAACTCAACTAAAACTAAGAATACGTAGGTTGTAAAATAGAAAATTAGTGCATGATTAGTCATGTTGTGTGGCTCCCCTTTTAAACATCTCAGGCAGCAAACCACTATGTAAACATTGAATCAATGTAAAAAAATGGCTGAGTTGTTGTCTGGGACAAAACAACTTTCAGGTTTTATTGGTAGCGCAATACACTAAGAATACAATTCTAAATACAGTAAAAATATGATGTTCATTTGATATCACCATCATCACAAAATGTCAACTTTTCATGCATCAGCATATGATGACTTTTGGTCGTTTAGATTCTCTCTAACACCAGTTACTATTAAGGCAACCAATAATAAGATGATGGTATGAAGCAAAAGCTCTTGTACATCTCTCACATATGAATGCAACCATATGTGAGAATGGTACAAAATGTATACAAAAGATACCCATATCTACACACTACACGGCCTGATATTTTGAACATCAGATCAAACACAGGACACTAAATTAACCTTGAAAGGTGGGGTCTTTGATTGCATGCTGTGGATCACATGTAAAAGCAATTGTAACAGCATAACGTGTTCCAGATGTCACTTTTTCAACATGATGTGGATTTTCAAAACCAGAAGAAAAAAATGATAATCTACCACTTTTTGGTTCAATTGTAACGTTAGCATTCTGATCATCAAACAGAAATTGACCTCCTTCAAAATCTTGACCATAAGTTGATAAATAAATTAAAGCAGTATAATCAAATGATCCATATTGAATTTTATCGATGTGGCTGTGCCAGTATTCATCATGCTTGGTCTTTGCAGCAGTAGCAGTCATTCTAGAAAAAAATGTAGGTTTGGTCAAATGTAACTTGCCAGGGTCAATCCCAAATTCCTTTGCTATTGCTGCTTTCACCCTACTTTTTAAGGAAATATAGGTATGAATACTTTTTGGAGGAAATGCAATGGAAAGTTGGTCTTTAGACAAAGATTTATACACATTGATGAATTTATCTTCTTTTGACATGGCTCCAGAATGCAAATCAAGAATAGAGGCACCACCACTAGAACCACCATGAACTAAACCACGTTCTACAATTTGTCTCATGATTTGTACTTCTTCAGCTGACACTAATCCGTCTTTCACACAACGTCCGCAAATTTTGGTTGGAGTGCAACCACTGAAAACTGGATACTTATTATATTCTTTTGAGCATGATACATTTTGAAATCTTGATGTTAGATCGTCAATGCTACGAGCAAATGGTTGTTGGTCAAGCACAGTTGAACTCAGATATGGATACAATACTGCAAATGCTGTTAGCACGCCTATGAAGAGTATTTTAACAACTGCACTTTTCTGAAACCAGCCAGTTGACTGAGTTGTTTGGTTGCGTTCTTCACTTGCTGTTTTTCTGCTTTTTTTACCCATGGCAACAATACATCAAACTGATAGTTTTGGCTAAACAGATTGCTGATGAAGAGTTTAACAAAAGTCAATTAAAGTAGACAAGTTTATTGTTTTTTGCCATCTAGCTGGAAAATCATAACAAAAAAAAATTGGAAATAATTTGCAGTGCTTACGGTACCCTGTGGTGAGGCATGAGGTCACCTAGGATTGATTAAGAGATGACACATGCTTCATCTTCTGAACAGATTACGAAAAATCAATGGAGCAGTGCTCAAGCAGTGTTGTGCAGAAATGATAATTTGATGATCCAATCTAAGCATATTTTGCAAAGGATGCCACCGATGTCATCGCCTGTAGAGATGCAGCAAACCCAAAATTTTTATCCGCACACCATAACTGAATCACCTATCCGCACATCGCAATTTATCTGGAACTTTGACACTGCACCGTAGAGATGCAGCAAACCCAAAATTTTTATCCGCACGCCGCACCACAACTGAATCACCTATCCACACACCGCAATTTATCTGGAACTTTGACACTGCACCGCAAATTACAAAATTTTCAAAAAAAATATTTTAACGCGTTATTTTTTAGAAAGTCAATTGTGGCAAAAAGCACCCATGGCATATAACTGGTAACTTAACGGTACAGTTGTGCACTGATTGGCTAGGCTAACCAGATCATATTCTCTTATCAGCAATGCATATAAGTTCTAAGACATCATCCTTTTTCAAATAGAATGTTCCTGGATCCAGTATCAGGACTTTTGAACACTTTTTGTAAGCAATAATGCAATTTTAATGTCAGTGGCTGTATGAACCACACATTAGTCATTACACAGACAGACAAGACATCAAGAGTAAAACTTATAGCCTGAACTCACTGGGCTAACTGTTATAGTAACTAATGCGGTAGTTGCGCTAGGCCTATAGCCTGGTAACTGGGAGAAGAGATCAGCTAGGCTATTAACCAAAAACACTCGTACAGCTTCCCTCACAAGCCAGCCCCCAAAACCCTGTCAACTGCAACTTGTCTGCAAGCCATTTGCATGGCTTTCCAGCCAATGTTGCCACTCTTGTCATGGAAAAGTTGGTTGGTTTGGTTTGGTTTGGTTTTGAATCTTTATCCTCGGACTGACAAAGCCTTGATAGGTTATTCCTGGTACTTGTTCGCATACTTGTAGAGGCACTTGACGCAGGGCCGGTTACCGAGATTGGCAGAGTGAAGTTTTCCGATTGTTGAAGTCTTGTTGCCGAGAAATTATTCCATTCACTAGGTGCCGCTGAATGGAGAGCAGTCCTGAAATGCGTTGCTCAAACGCACACCCCGAGAGTCGAACCAGCGCCGTGTGATCTTGAGCCCGGCGCGTAACCACTGAGCTATCGGGGCGGATAGCTACTAGATTTGACTGAAAAAAACCCTAGATTCACAAAAAAACACTAGTATCATAAATACACGATCATTTACATGCATAATGTACAAAAATGACAACCATGGCGTTAGTGAGCGTTAAAGTCTTTAAATTTCAAAATAGAACTGAATTTCCTTGTAAGTAAGAGCCCTGAAGTCATAGCCGTAGAAGAGTAAAACATTTTGGGGGGCAAACCAAATTTACCCAAATTTTTCCAAAATTTGGCCTTTAGGCCTACTGATATAGCCTACTACATGATTTTCCATTCAGGCACATTTTGAACCTTTCAAGGTTTTGCCACCTTTTCCCGTTCATTAACGTGCTGGTAGGTCTATATCGATTTTTGTAGTTAGTTCAGTTCAGTTCAGTTGTTTTTATTTCTGACCATGATATAAAAACAATACACGTCAGCATAGCAAAGAGAGATGATTGTTTATTTGCCTTTCTAATACGAGTCGAGAAAAAGAAACACAATTACATACAAATCAAATTATAGCAATAGAAAGGTCTGGCAGCACCGAACAACCTTGCGGTTAACCAGTCAAGGTGCTGCCTGACATCAGACATCATACATTGCAGCGTTAGACATTACAAGTTATACATTAGCTAAATCAATAAACAGCATGATTGAACAGTAGCTTCGAAATCGAAATGAAACATATAAGGTTTTGTAGGAAAATGAATCAAGACCAGCTAGGAAAAACATAAGCATAATAATGAATCATATCCGGTATAATAACACAAAGTACACAAATACGAGGTTACATGTAGATAAAATAATTTAACTAAACAAGTATGTTTAATAAGAATTTAACAAGGTAATTTTATAAAGTTTTTTAAAAAAAGCAAGGTGTTTGCTTTTCATACATTCATCTAATTCACTCCACAATTTAGTACCCCGATGTGCCAAAAGATTGTGTGCCACGGATTTGTTTATTTGTGGAAGAAAATACTTCATTTTATTTAATTGTCGAGTGTTGTGCGAGTGAATATTATCAAGTTTTATAAAACGATCTTGCAATTCAGGTGGTAGATTATTATTGGAAACTTTATGCATAAATTTGGCAATTTCGAGTTTGTAAATATCTGCACGTTGTAAAATATTCAAAGATTTGTATAAGTTAGTGACATGACTGAATTTTGTACTTCTAGTGATTGCGCGAATAATATTATTGTGTCTGACGTCTACTTCCTTGATTAGCGTTTTACTTGCAGTACCCCATATAGTAATACCGTATTGGACACGACTATATGCTAAACTATAATACAACATGAGCAATGTTTCTTCTAATACATAGTTACGAAGGCGATAAAAAATTCCAGAATATTGAGCCAACTGCAGCGACAAATGTTTAATGTGTGACGACCAGGTTAGATTTTCATCGACATAGATTCCCAGATACTTAACTGTTTTAACTCTTTCTATCACTGTTTGGTTTATACACAACCTGAAATTAGTTTCAACAGTACGCTTTGGCACTTTGTTTATTAAAATGTAGCTTGTTTTAGAGTAGTTTAAAGAGAGTTTATTTCTTCGTAGCCAAGCATCTATTTTATGTAGTTCAGAATTGGTTTCTGTTTGTAAAGAATCCAAGTCTTCACCACGTAAAGCTAGATATGTGTCGTTCGCAAAAAGCACGGTTGAAAATTTAGACATTAAAGGAAGATCGTTAATATACATTAGGAAGAGAAGAAGTCCCAATGTTGAACCTTGAGGGACTCCACAAAGGATTTTTTGCATGCTTGAAGCAGAATTAGACAATTTGGTATATTGGTATCGATTGGTAAGGTAACTTTCCATTAGGTCAAGGACAGTGCCTCGTAATCCGTAGCAGTGTTGAAGTTTATTTATCAATAAGTTATGGTCAACTGTATCAAATGCCTTTGACAAGTCAAGAAATATGCAACAGGTATAGAAATTTTGGTTCACATTGTTTAACAGATCGTCATACAGCGTGCTTATTGCCATTGCAGTGAATGAATTTTGACGAAATCCAAATTGTTGAGCACTCAAAAGGTGGAATTTTTCTAGATATGTGTAAATTCTAATGTGGAGAAGCTTTTCAAAAATTTTACTAAAAGGAGATAGCAGTGATAGCCTATTGGTCGATACTTCGTGGAATTATGCAGATCACTTTTTTTATAAACCGGAATAACCTCAGCAATTTTTAAGGCATCAGGGAACACTCCAGTAGTGATGCACAAATTAAATAGTTTACTTAGGAAGAATGAGATTACAGGACTGGCATATTTTATAAATTTAGTTTCACAGTCAGATTTCCTTGTTGACTTTTTGTCTTTCAAATTAGAGATTAAGTTATGTATTTCGTCTGGACTTGCGGGATCAAGAAAAAGAGAGTTTTTGACACTGGCTGGAGCCGAAGTTATATTATGCTGGTCTTTTGATTGTTTAATTGTTTTTGCCATATTTGGCCCAATGTTAACAAAAAAAATTGTTTAGTTCCTCTGCTATGTCCAGGGGCGCCGGAAGCGGGGGGGGGGGGGCAGGGGGGGCGATCGCCCCCCTGCCCTTAAATTTTCTCTGGATGGGGGAGCAAGGGGGGCAATGGTGCCCTTTTAAAATCATGTGAGCTACTGCAAATTGTTCAATATAACAATTTCTGCTATTCGCTTTTAGTCTAATTACAATCTTTCATTTTTGCCTCAAAATAATATTCACACACAATATTCTACATCACAGTAGATTACATGATGCCCTTCCGTGCCATTCTTATTTGTAGGCTATACCGGTATGTAGCTGTTGTATCATTACAGTACTCGAGAATGAGCTATTGTGTAGGTCACAAACGTAATTTATTGAAAGTCTACCACTCCTATGCTTCTTCAACAAAGACGGTTTTGTCACAACTACAGCTTGTGAAAATCAAACGCCAATGATTCGAGGCACCACTAACGACCGTTTTGCATTGCATAGGACCAAAGTTAGAGCCAGATGGCCGGGATATTGTTGATAGCAGACTTATGAGAAAAGAAAATGTTTCTCGTGGTCTTGGTTTTAGTTAGAAAAAAAGATCTGAGTGATAGAGAATTGTAGGAAAGTTAAGGAATGGTAGCCTATAAACGTCTTAGCATAGCAAAAAGTGTGAGAACATAGAAGTTAAAATTTTTTAGAAGGAAAAGTGTAAGTAAGCCGTTAAGGTATAAGGTCAAATTAGGAAAGGTGAATGCTGAACGCAGTTTTAGCACCATGAGGCAGGGATGGAGGAACCACGTGGGCCTCGTGGGTCTGGGCCCACCTACTTTATTTCCTGGGTGGGCCTGGCCCACCCACTTTTAAACGCCAAATTTCTTTGAAAAGGTAGCGAAAACAGCAAATCAGAGAGGGAGTTCCAAAAAAATGTTTTCACTTATTTGATACACAGTAGTTTGATTATTATCTTTGATAGCCCAATGATGAAATCCAATCTTTAAACTTTTCTGTTGAGTCCATTATTGATGTGCAGCACGTGTAGGTTAGGGCAGGTCGATTTTAAAATTTGATATGGAATAAGGTACCGGTAGTTGCCAATAAGTGAAAAACATCCTTCGCAAGTAAAAAAAATAACTAAAGTGCAACGATCGCTTGCGGAAATACGATTAAATTCTTAAAAGTTGCTCCCCGCGTTTTCTTTGAAAAGCGCGAATATGTAGCGCCGTTAGCGGAAGTCGTCATAACAGCCGCAAACGCGCGATGACTTTCTCCATACTTTATAGATAATGTAGGCCTACCTAATCACAGTAAGTTAACGGAATTTTATAAGAATATGAGACCTGAACAGTGAAAAAGTTGTAGTTTAGCTCGAATGGAAATTAAGCACTTAATTCAGTGATAGACTGTAGGCCTAGTGCTTGTTATAAGCCTGACGCGTCTCTATATACTTAGGCTATTCATTAGATTGAGTAGCCTAATCAGCTTATCATTACATCATTGGAGATCTGCTTCTTATGAATATAATAGATCGTTTTGAGCAATGATTTGACAAGCCAGTGAATCAGTTGATCTAAATAAAGTTTTTCTTTAAATCTTATTTAATTTCAGCTAGTAGGCTATGTGATAAACGTTCTTGTTTACAAAGTCTTATTGAAACATGCCAAAAGAAAATCCGCGTTTAACACGACAAAGTGAACAGCATCATGGAGGAGGCTCTTGCGAGCTTGCCAAAACGGAGCCTAGCACTTTAAACAACTACAATCAATATTATTACCACCTTAACAATGCTAAAATTAAAAAAAATATTTGGGGTAGGTTATTGTTTTGCGCATCAGCGAGGATTTAATTAGTATCTGCAATAAGCTCTGCAAGAAGCTTTCCCAGTCCGAGGATAAAGATTCAATCAATCAATCTGGCAGGCAGTAAGCTAAATCATCGCCTACGTTTGATTTCTGACAAAGCAATCAACAGAAAAATTAAAGATTTATTGAAATTAGTTAAGAATATAAACTGCATACACGCAAAAGGCCGAGCAAAAGCTAATTTGGGCATGTATTTGTTCGCTGGAAGTTGTGGCATGCAGGGTTACTCGAGTCAACTGCAAGCTCTTGGATTGCAAGAAAGAGCACATTCTCTGTGTATTCTCTCCAAATGCCAAAATTCTATTGGAAGAAAGAGCGTATCTGATGTATCAAATGCTAAAAATTGGTCCTAAAGGTATCTTTCAAATGTTATTGGTTGATCGATCAGCAGTTTCAAAAGCACAAAATAATGAAAAACGGCTACAAAAACTTCCCGATGACTTCCACGAGGAGGAAGGCGACATACCTGGACCATCAGAATTACCCGAATGGATAAGTAGCTCAAGCACGTCAAGTTCGGCGTCAGACAAGGTAAGCACCACGATTTATTTAGTCGATTGAAAGTGATTGGCTACATATGAATTGGTACCACAATGAAAAAATCAACACGTGCATAAGTAACCTAAAAGTTTATAAGGCATATGCAGCTAATAAGGCCCGGCCAGTAATAAGGCCCACCCCCTGGATCTCCGTTGTTACAAATCTTTTAAACAAAATTGGAAGCTCTGATTGCTGCTATGGTGAATTGAGACTAACTGGTAAAGTTTCACAGCCTAAAGTTGAGAACTTTTTGAGTTACGGAAAGTTGAAGTTTGGAGGGACTGAAAATGAGTGGTTTTATTAATTTTCACATATTTTAGACTGCTCTGTAGTTAACAAGCCGCTTTGACTTCCGTTTTTTTGCATTTTATGTGAAAGATAGGTGCATGCTGATGCAGTAAAACCAATAAATTTGAACTTTTTTCTAATTAAAGCAAGACTGATAATGATGATCAGACTAGGCTAATTTTGGTAATAAGGCCCATGGGCCCCTGGGGTAACATTGTGCACTAGGGTGGAGTGAAAAAAACTTTTCTTTAACCCTCACTTTCTTAACCAGGGGTGCACAATAGGGTGGAGTGAAAAAATTTTTTATAAAATTTTTATTAGCTTGGGGTTGGAAAACTTGCCAATTACTACTAAAACTAGTTGTGCAAAATTAGAATGTAATCTGACGAGAGCTTGATCTGCCACCAGCCACTTGAAAATTTACCATTGGGCCATTCGGTGTGAATTCACACAGTCAAGAAATTCAACCTCTTCCATTTTTCTTAAGTTTTACACACCTTTTCATTATCTTATATGATGAACACCTGCAAAATTTGAGTGAAATTTATTGAGAAACACGAGAGTTATAAAGCATTTAGTTTGGGGGGGTCTGCCGAGGGGGCACATTTTTTTTAATTTTTAATGGTGATTAATGGTGTAACAAGAAATTTTAAACGTCTGGAAATACAACAGTATCCTCATTCCAAGATTCGTTGAAAATTATGCAGTATTTAGAAAAATATTGAGGTTTGAAAATTAGCGGGCCTTATTAGCTGCAGGTGCCTTATACCGAAACTATTCTACCTTTGTTTGCCATAAATCTCTGATGTTTGAATGTTTATAATTTAGGCCGGTAACATTTGATTTGTATCACAGATTTATTATTATCGTAAGTTACTTTTTTTTAAATGTCATCATGTTTTATTTTAGAACAAGCAAGAGTGCCGGCCTGCGAATGCAGGATCGTTAAATTTCCTTTTTTTCCGTTTTGAGCTTGTGAGGAGTGACTATATCATCGCTTGGCAATGCATTATTACATGACATAAAACATCTTTTGAGACCGAAAATTGATCTCCGTCACATTATTATGAATAGGCCCAAACTGGATCGAGCCAAAGCAAAAACCAAAGTTATCGGCGAAAAATTACAGACAGCAGCAAAATCTGAACTGTTTTTTCTTGGCGTAGATAGTAAAAATTGTAGCAGTCGCTAACTTATTTTTGTATTTTTCTAGCGAGCACAGGGCAGCAAGAAAGATTCCATTAGTCAACTGGAATGCAAACGAGTGGCAAGTTAGTAAATATCAGCGATCTTGAAAGCCCAAACCCACCACTGACACAGGAAGTTTCAAATTAGGACCTTCAATCATTCGTTGACAACGATCGGAAACTGAACATTTCTGATGTAGGCTACCTCACATTCGCAAAGTGTGGAGAGATGCGTAAAACTGGTTTCGGAAGCTTCGCAAGTTTTCTACGGTTTCGAAAATCGTCACAAAACAATTGTTGCTAAAGCTCTCAGTAGAAATATGCGCCGGCCGTTTCCGTCTTAAGGTCATTATCCTCACTCCTACGACGAATTGCAGTCCAAGCTGTGGTTTAGCTAACCAACTTTCACTTACTGTAGTTCGCGTATACTGAATATTTGTTTTATTTTTATTAATTTTTTACTTCGAAGAGTACGCCTGAATATAAAAGTTTTCATTTTGAGTTCCCGAAAGATTGAGTCAAAGCAGTTTAAACGAAAAATAAGCAGCCATTTTTGAAGTTGGTTTTGCGCCATCTAGCGGTAATGTATTTTTCTTTCAAAAATCGAAAAAAATTCAAATGAATTTCCGCAAGCCGTTTCTCATCCGGTATGGCTGATATTTCACAGAAGTGAGTTTTTCAGCTAAATCTAACTACCGGTACATTATTCACTTTAATATTCCAAAAAAAGTATAAAATCGACCTGCCCTAATGGGCAGCACAGGAAAAGTGATTATTGAAGTGATTTGCAATAGTTAATCTATCAATGACTGTACTATCATTTATTTTGATGCCATGGTTAGTCTTAGACTGGGATTTACCTAATACATTGTTGATTGTTTGCCAAGTAGCTTTCATATTAAACTTTTGCTTTTTAAATTTAGATTTATAAAATTCCTTCTTTTTTTGTTGAACTGTATGGAAGTATAAGTTTCTTGCAGAGGTGTGGTTCTTTTTAGAGTGAATAGTTTTATTTGCTATGTACCTTTTGAACAAACGCTCTTTTGTTTGTAATACTGTAGATGTAGTAGTTCTCTATCAAACCAAGAATTATTCTTTTTTAAAGGTGTTTTTTGTAAAGGAAAATGCTTATTAAATTGACTAGTATATTCTCCTATGAATGACTTATAAGCTTCATCAGCATCAGTTTGATTTAAGCAACACGTGATGTCCATATTTTCCAGAGCATTTGAGAAATTTTGTGTGTTTGAGAGATTACATGATCTGGTATATTGATGACATGTAACTGAGGGTTTTCCAATATTTGTACAATGCATAACTGGGAAGTGGTCTGAGATGGCATTAATTAGAATTCCACACCGACTTTCATTACCTGTTTGCACATTGGACCATATTTGATCTAAGACTGTTGCACTGGTGTCAGTTATTCTAGTAGGTTTATTAATTAGTGGGTAAAAAGAATTTGAGAACATCAAGTCTGTAAAATTGCCTACAGTGATGTTTTCATAATCCAATAAATTATAATTAAAATCTCCCATTATGTAGCATTGTTTTGATGTACCTATGTTATTAATGCACTCACTAAGCAGATCAAGAAATTCCGAATTTGACTTAGCATCCAATGCAGGTGCTCGATAAATGCTACCACAGGTCACTTGTTTACCACCAACAAAAATATCAATAAAAATAGACTCAAATACTTGTTCTTTCATAATGGACGCGTTAATGACGAAAAATAAAATGATTGATTTTGAACTGAATGATCTCTTTTCAGTACAATTAATTACCATTATAGGGGAAGACGGGGCAAAGCGGGACATCGCGATTTCTCACGTTTTGTACTCTTTGACTCCCTCTAACCGGAAGCAATAGTTAGGCAACTATAAACTGTATTTGCTATGGAAAAATGGCGACTGGCAGAGCACAACGCGTGTTGTGAGGAAGTAAAATGTGTTTTGGCATGGTTTGTTTTAAGAAAGAGATGGAAAAATAGACCACATTTGTTAGCATAAGCGAATTTGGTGGTGGCTTTGTTTTTATCTTAGACATTGAGACAGTATTTGTTGGTAACAAAAGCAACTTTTACCTAAAACCTTACAGGTTTCAGCAGAGACGTTATTTTCTAAAGGCTATAGCCTACTTTGGGGCAAAGTGGGACAGTGCATTTGAGCAACATGAGATTCTAGAAGTCTAGATTGTAGCCTATGTGTGGTTCTTCTGTTGATTGAATTTTTGTTTACGACTCTTTTAGCCTTCAAGATTGTTAAGTATTTATCAGCATTCACTTATATTGTAGGCCTACTGGTAGGCCTACACAATTTAATTCTGACAATGGTTTGTCGCTATAAGAGAAAAACTGAAATGGGTAAATGGACGGAAACAATATTAAGAATGCAACAGAAGATGTGAAAAGCAAGAAGTTGTCTGAGAGAAGCGGCTAAACAGTAGCCTACCAAATACCTAACCAAATCCTGCAAAAATGAAATGTCCCCGTTGTGTGCGACGCGAACACAACAGGTGCGGTAGTTAATTGCGCCGGTGACGTCACGATTTTCCTAATCCACCCGGCAGGACTGAGCACTGTTAAAGCACGCCAACTTGAAGAAATCACTCGGTTTCCAATGACTGCTTCGCAGCAATGAAGTTTATACGGTTTTTCTGTCAAGAAATAACACAACATAAGACACTAGTCACAATTCAGCAAACACAACAGTCGAACTGATAAACGTACCAAATTTGTTGACTAACAGTTCTCAATCCACTGTACGGTACACAAGTTCCACAGGTTGGCCAATGACGCACTGAATAAATAAATTCGCGATGTTACCTTTCACAATTATTACGTAGGCTACCGTACAACCATAACGCTGGACCAATATTAAAAACAAAGAAACGTGGCAGTTCACATGGCCTAGTTAAGATCGGTTTACAAGAATTAATTTCCATTAGGCTGACAAATTATTGGTCAATAATTCAGTAGTAAACATGAATCCACAATTTACGACTTTTTCTCGACCTTTGCTATGTTGACGTGTATTGTTTTGATATGATGGTCAGAAATAAAAAAACAACTGAACTGAACTGAATCATACAATTCAGAATAATAAACGTACCGGTAGTATGACCGGATCAGTAAGGCCAAATGATGCACTTGTACGCGAAGGATTCTATAGTGATTGACTCTGCAATATTTAAGTTTGAAGTATTAGCCTAACAACAATTTACGCACATCAGAGATACGTTACGTTTGTTTACGGTAGAAAGTCAACATTCAGTTACACAAAACATTATTACATCACAAGCACGCTCACCAGTAAGTTGAACTTTGAGAAATAGCAAGCTGCAAATATGGAATTCAACCTACACGTAAATATTAGGCTACCATAGCAGTTGTCAAACTTAAGTCCTGTAGAAATACATAACAGAGAAGCAGCTAACAAAGCATAAACATCACTCAATCAATTTTCATTCACAAACTACAGTAGCTAACAAGTTCGGCTAGCTGGCAAACTAGAACTAAACGAAAACGTCTCGAAAGTTTGATGACAATCTCATGGTGAGTGTTGCCATTTGCAAAGAGCGATAACATAACAATGAAGGGAAAACGACGCTAGGTGGCGAATACACAAATCAACGGGAGTAATGCAGTAAAACGAAAGGCAGGCTTTTCAAAGACCTGTTGAAAATCTAACACTCCCAGGCCAAAGAAGGGCCAAACTGGGTCATTCTTTTCACGAATAAAAGTTTTTCAACAGTCTATTGTCATGTAACAGTTCAGTCTTTAGTCTCTTCCTCATCGCTCTGATCTTCCAACAGAATCTCAACGGTGTCTATTGGTGTCTCGTCTTCATCTGGATCATCTTCTTCCCTTTGGACAATTACACAAACTTTGGATATTGGTCTCTTCAGAGATCCGGTTGCAGTCTTCACTTCTACGGAACGAACAACGCCGTGACAATCAGGAAATGTTTCAATTACTCTCACTGCCTAGTGGCCATCGTTGTCTGGGAGCAGAGTCATCAATCAAAAGGACGATATCTCCTCTTCGGATATTCTCCTTTCTGTGAAGCCATTTTGCTCTTGACATCACAGATCGTGGGTATTCCTTAACCCACTGCTTCCAAAAGGTGTCTGCCAGAAACTGCACATGGCGGTATCGATCACGTGGTCGGTAGCCATCTCTGTCGCAGCTTAACATTGGCGGTAAATTCGCTGAAGAATTCAACTTCAATAAGTGGTTAGGTGTAAGGGGTAAGTCGCCATCAACTTCCAGTTTCACATCGGTGAGTGGTCGTGAGTTGACGATGTCTTCTACTTCAAGAAGTAATGTGTGCAATGTGTCATCATCGAGTGGTTGTTTTGGTAAGATGTTCATAAGAATTTGCCGTACTGTGCGAATCATTCTCTCCCAGGCTCCGCCCATATGGCTGGCTGTTGGGGGGTTGAATGACCATTCTATTGCTTGTTGTCGAAGGCTCTGGTGGATCTGGTTCTGATTCCATTCATCGATGGCTTGCTTCATGATTCTTTCACAACCCACAAAGTTGGTTCCATTGTCAGAGAAGATTTTCTTGATGGGGCCTCTGCGAGCTATGAAGCGCCGCAAAGCATTTATGAATGCGCCAGTTGTCAAATCTGGTGCCACTTCCAAGTGAATGGCTCTAGTTGTGAGACATGTGAAAAGGCAGCCGTATCTCTTAATGTCACTTCGTCTGTTTCGGACATTTAGCGGCCCAAAAAAGTCAACGCCAGTTTGCGAGAATGGTGGCTGTGACATTTGTAACCTTGCTTCTGGCAGTTCTGCCATGAGCCGTTGTTTAGGTTTTGCGGTCCTTCACCGGCAAGGCAGGCATCTTGCAAGTATTGTTTTAACCGCAACTTTGGCATTAATTATCCAGTATTTTTGGTTAATATTGTTCAGTGTATGGCTTTCACCCATGTGCTTCGATTCGTTGGTATGACCATGTTCAATTATCAAGTCCGTTAAGTGGCGCTCTGGAGCAATGATAGCAGGATGTCGCGTTTCGAACGGTAAGTCGGCTCTGTCGATTCTTCCGCCAACACGAAGAACATCTTTCATTAGGACAGGGCTGAGTTTTTCGAGTGGGATCCTCATGGATTTGGGCATGTTTGGATGTTCTCCTTTGGATAGAGATTTGATCCAGGCTGGAAAACTCTGACGCTGTTCGTATTTGATTAACTCAATTTCTGCCTCATCAAGTTCTGGCACACTGATCGGTCCTTTCAGTGTAATCTGGGTTTCGTTCTTCATGCGCATCAGTAAGTATGATTTGAATCACAGGAACCAGGCTACTGATAGTTTCAGTCGGCGCAGAGATGAGAAGTAGGAGATTAACCTGTTGGTTCCTTGGCTTTCAGCCGTAGAAATGGTAAAGGTTTCGATTTTTCTCTTTGGTTTGTAAGCAGCAAAGATATCTTCAGATTGTGGTTGCTGAGCGGTTTGATTGGGCCATTCTTCTGGGGGTTTCCTCAGAAAATCTGGGCCATTGAGCCACATCCCAGAATTCAACAAGGCTATGGCCGTCATGCCCCTTGAAGCTTGGTCAGCAGGGTTCTGCTTCGTGTCGACATGGTGCCAATCATACACTTTGATATGGTTCAAGATTTTTGCAATCGGTTTCGTGAAAAGGTAGGGAACCTTTTGCTGTCAGCCAGCAGGCTCTGCAGCACAATCATAGAGTCTGTCCAGTGTAAACATGGACAATCAGGTAACTCTAACTCTTGCTTCACAACACGGGAGAGATTAACAGCATCCCATGCCGCTTCCAGTTCAAGACGTGGAATCGTGTGTCTGCCCGGACCTGGAAGAAGTGATTTCCCCATCACAAGACTACAGATTACGCTCGAGTCAGGTAGTATGGATCGCAGGTAGCAAACTGCACCCCGGGCAGCTGAAGAGGCGTCAGAAAAGAAGTGCAGCTGCACTTGAGGAGGCGGGCAGCTGACTTTCAGCTTGTAGCAACGAGGAATCCTGATGTCTCTCAGGTGGAGCAAACTGTTCCTCCAGGCAATCCATCTCTTCAGATTAGATTCGTCGACCGCCTCATCCCATCCTAGCTTCTTCTGGCAAACATCGCTGTAAATGAGCCTTGCCTCAAGTATGACAGGTGAGACAAATCCAAGTGGGTCATAAAGAGAGTTGGCTATAGACAGCATCTTCCTCTTTGTAGGTGGATCTTTTGGTAAGTTAACTGTGAACTGGAACTCATCGCTTGTAACGTCCCAGTTTATACCCAAGACGCGCTCTCTTGGGCTTTCTGAGGGCAACAAGTTAAGCATTGCCTTTGATTTTTCTTCATCGGGAGCATCTTCATTAGCTTCTCACTGGTGGATAACCACTTTGTTAGTCTGAAGCCACCCATACCGAGAAGCTTTCGTAAATCATGGACCAATTTGATTCCTGCTTCTTCGCTTTCAACCGTCACCAAGCAGTCATCAACGTAGAAACTTTTCATCTCCACTTCAGCAATATGCGGGTCGAAGTACTTCCCGTGCTCTCTAGCGGTTTCGCGCAAACAAAATGTTGCACAACTGGGGGACGACTTTGCACCGAAAATGTGCACTTTTATCCGATAAGCGGAAAGATCTTTGGATAGGTCTCCGTTTGGCCACCAAAAGAATCTCATGGCATCGTGGTCACGTGGTGAGATCCTGACTT
The DNA here is from genome assembly GCF_918807975.1 of Aplidium turbinatum. Taxonomy (NCBI): domain Eukaryota; kingdom Metazoa; phylum Chordata; class Ascidiacea; order Aplousobranchia; family Polyclinidae; genus Aplidium; species Aplidium turbinatum. Next base: position 35,320,713 of record NC_137473.1, read on the forward strand.
GGTAAAACATTGCCTCCACGTCTGAAATTATGGCTATACGTCCTTTGCGGAATCTCAGCAGGACGCCAACAAGAGAGTTCATGAGATCTGGGCCTTTCATCAGAAAGTCGTTCAGTGATCTTCCGCATGACGTTGCAGCACAGTCGTAGACTATACGAAGTTTGTCTGGTTTCTTTGGATTAAGTACAGGATGGTGAGGTATGTACCACTTGCGGCAGTCATTGTTGATTTCATCATGAGGAATGATCTCAGCATAGCCCTTGTCCAAGGTGATTTGCATTTGTGCTGCAAACCTTTCATGAAGAGCGCTGTCACGTTGTAGGCGTTTCTTCAGGCTGTCTAGTCGTCGTAGAGCCATGTCGCGGCTGTCTGGAAGTTCGACGGTGTCATTACGCCATAGCAATGGTAAGCGATAATGGCCGTCTACATGTTCGAGATGACGAGGCATCATGTCATAAGCTATGGGATCTTCCCTCGAGAAATTAAACCCAAATTCTAGCAGTTCCTTGTGGGTTCGTAGCAGATTCATTAGACCTTCCTTGTCATAAAGGTCTGTGTCAGCTGTTGGAGAAAACGTTTCTCCTTCATCAGTGATTATTAAATCGGACAAGTCTTCTACATCGGTGGGCCACTTCATGCCACGGACAAGAAAATTTGAAATGTCGGATTCAGCATCGAAATTACCTAAGCCTGTCTCCTTTGGTCGAGTACCTCTAAGCAACCAGCCTATAAGGGTGTCCTGACTGCATCAGGTCCTTGCTTCGGGTTAGGTGCAAAGCGGCTATCAATGCATCGGTGGGCGATAGCATGATCATTTCCGATCAACAGTGTAACTGTACCATGGTCCAGTTGCTTCAAGTCAATGCCTTGGAGGTGCTTGTGCGTTTGCAGATACTCCGGAGAAGGCGCTGGAGTTGGCTTGGTAGGTATCTTGTCAACGACGATCACATCTGTCAGTTCTTGCACTTCGCCGCCAACTACTGGTAGAACTTTCAACGAAACAGTTGAAGAACTAAAGGAATATGGTCCACTCGAAGACAGTGTTTGCACCTGGAAGTCACCAGATGGCTCAGGTTTCAGTTCAAGCATCTCTACAAGTTTTCGTTCACAAAAGGTGCGGTTTGAACCAGAATCTAGGAGAGCTGTATTCCTTTCCTTCTCCTGTCACACGTACGGGAACGATGTCCAAGTAAGTTGCCGAGTTGCTTGTTCTGGAATGGAAGGTTTCCACAACTTTATTTGTGCTCCTTTCTAATGGTCTTCTTCCGGGATCATCTGGCTGGCTATCATTTCCTCTATTAGCAATGGGGTTAGGGTGTCGTCTCTGGATTTGTTCTCCAGTTGTGACCAGATACCGATGTAAGAGAGAATGATGTGATGAGCTTCTGCATCAGTGCATTTCCCTCGGCTTCTGCAGTCGGCACGTATGTGATCTGGTCCAAGACAGTTTAAGCACAGTTTGTTCTTCCTTACAAATTGCTCCGTTCAGTGATGGATTTGGCTTTGAACTCTTTGCAGTGTTGCAAATAATGTGTATTATCGCACAGGATACATTGTATGAGTCGCTTGTTGCCAATTCGGAGCTGTCCGGATCTTTCAGTAGGTTTTGTCACTACGTTAAACAGTGAAGCCTTTTGTTTCCCTTTGGTGTCAGGCTTGTTAAGTTTGTCGACATTTGACGAAAAGAGTTTCACGCCATAGATTGAATTGGCAATCCTAGATTCGTTCGTTATGAAGTCAGCAAAGTGCTGGAATCCAGCCACTTTTCCAGTGTCATCATTGATTTTCAGAGCTTCAATTACCCACTTTTCTTTCAAAGACACTGGCAGCTTATTCGCAAGGCAGGTGATAAACTGCACGGTATCCAAGTTCGAAGCTTCGGTGTTAGAGCTCAATGATGAACAACATCTTTTTAACAGGACGGACAACTTCTCCAATTGTTCGGGTTCGTGGTGAGAAATTCTGGTAACAGCTCTCAAGCGTTCTTCGCAAGCATGCGCAATAACGTGCGGTTGGCCATACCTCCGTTTCAATTCTTCCCACGCTTCATCATAGCAATTGTGACCTTCGCTGCTGTCGGCAAGGTGCCTTATTTGTTCACAGACTGCATCACAGCAGTGCTGCATGAGGTAAGACATCTTCCTGTCGGGTGTCAACCAATCAGAAATATGGGACTTAAAACGGTGCCAGAAAGCCCAGAAATCGAGCGGGTCACCAAAGAATTTCTAACATCTGGTTTAGGTAGAAGTCGTTCTGAAAGATCAGGCTGTCGGCTAGTATAATAACAAGGGTAATTTACCTTTTGGTCTGGCATTCTTGCAGATGTTGCAGTTGGTTCTTGTTTGTGTCGCTCATCGCCGTGACGCAGAGGTTCTAGGTGTGTGTCTTTGTGAGTGAAGGTTTGCTGTGGCAATCGTACGGGTGTCATTGATCCAATATTGATAACCGAAGAAGAATCATCTCGCCAGAGTGCGGCTTCAGTTTCAGCAGCTTTAATTTGACGCAGGTCTTCAGCTTCGGCTCTCTCACGTTCAAAGCGAGCTTTATCCTGCTCCAACCGAGCTTTATCCTCTTCCAACTGAGCGAACAAGCGAGCTTTATCCTGTTCCATCTGAGCTTTCTCCTGTTCCATGCGAACTAGTTCTTCTTGCTCTCGTCGCCTGGCATCATTCTGTTCTTTTGTCAAACGAGCTAGTTCCAACTTGGCATGTGCTTCACGTTGACGCAAACTATACATTGTACTGGATGAACGAATGCTTCCGGATTTGGAGCAGTGAGAGTGGGTACGCGAGGACGAGTGATGCGAGCGTAGTGGAGGAGTTTTAGTGTCTGTCCTCTCGCATTCCGTGAATCACTGTTTGGCTCTATCAGCAAATTCTTCTTTACCTTGAACGTAATCTCGTTTGGTTGAAAGACCTCCTGGAATTTGTTCATTGTCAGGGACATCGACACAAAGCGCCATTAAAGAAGCATAATTTTTGTCAATTTCTAACAGGATAGTATGTACTTCTGTGAGGTTTTCACGTTTGCTCATCAGCTGTTCACCACGCTTGTAGCTGTCTCTCAAAGTATCAGCTGCTTGTTGAATAGCTTCGGCTTTGGAATCCATAACTGTGTATGCAAATCCGCTTCGTAACAGCATAAGCTAATTTCAGCAAATGAGAGATGTCACGTAACACTGATGGGAACTTGGTAAGTAAACGCAAATTTGATCGTCAGATTGGTGAAGATCAGCAGTTCGGTTCAATTGACGAAATCAGCTTCAGTTCAATAATGGTTAAGCTTTGATGTCAAATTTGAAAAACGATGTTGTGTGCGACGCGAACACAACAGGTGCGGTAGTTAATTGCGCCGGTGACGTCACGATTTTCCTAATCCACCCGGCAGGACTGAGCACTGTTAAAGCACGCCAACTTGAAGAAATCACTCGGTTTCCAATGACTGCTTCGCAGCAATGAAGTTTATACGGTTTTTCTGTCAAGAAATAACACAACATAAGACACTAGTCACAATTCAGCAAACACAACAGTCGAACTGATAAACGTACCAAATTTGTTGACTAACAGTTCTCAATCCACTGTACGGTACACAAGTTCCACAGGTTGGCCAATGACGCACTGAATAAATAAATTCGCGATGTTACCTTTCACAATTATTACGTAGGCTACCGTACAACCATAACGCTGGACCAATATTAAAAACAAAGAAACGTGGCAGTTCACATGGCCTAGTTAAGATCGGTTTACAAGAATTAATTTTCGTTAGGCTGACAAATTATTGGTCAATAATTCAGTAGTAAACATGAATTCAAAATTCACGACACAAATCAATCAATCATACAATTCAGAATAATAAACGTACCGGTAGTATGACCGGATCAGTAAGGCCAAATGATGCACTTGTACGCGAAGGATTCTATAGTGATTGACTCTGCAATATTTAAGTTTGAAGTATTAGCCTAACAACAATTTACGCACATCAGAGATACGTTACGTTTGTTTACGGTAGAAAGTCAACATTCAGTTACACAAAACATTATTACATCACAAGCACGCTCACCAGTAAGTTGAACTTTGAGAAATAGCAAGCTGCAAATATGGAATTCAACCTACACGTAAATATTAGGCTACCATAGCAGTTGTCAAACTTAAGTCCTGTAGAAATACATAACAGAGAAGCAGCTAACAAAGCATAAACATCACTCAATCAATTTTCATTCACAAACTACAGTAGCTAACAAGTTCGGCTAGCTGGCAAACTAGAACTAAACGAAAACGTCTCGAAAGTTTGATGACAATCTCATGGTGAGTGTTGCCATTTGCAAAGAGCGATAACATAACAATGAAGGGAAAACGACGCTAGGTGGCGAATACACAAATCAACGGGAGTAATGCAGTAAAACAAAAGGCAGGCTTTTCAAAGACCTGTTGAAAATCTAACAGTCCCGCTTTACCCCACGGCTGGGGCAAAATGGGACATTCAAAAATAATTTATTCTTTCATTTGTACTGTAGGCTAACAGCACAAAGATTCCTCTTGATCTTCGAATCAAATATGCTGACCAACTAAGGCTTTTGATTAAAAAAGAAATTAACTAGGCTAAATCCAACCATCACTGTTGTTCTGGAGAGGAGCAATCAATAGCAATGTGCTTTACGCATTGGTGTAGCCTATGCCTTGCGACGTTGCTCCAACGCAGATTGTAGGCTGTCCTACTGCAAGGAAAACTTCCACCGGGAATCTGTCTTTAGTTGATAGCCTATCCATTGCATCTGAAACTGAACGGCCACTGATTACATTCTCATCGTGCGTTCGATTTTGGACAATTCTTCTTGTGCTTGTTGGTCGGTAATCCGGCACTTGAGTCAGCTTCTACGCTCCTGACTCAAACTTAGCGAATTGTTCTCTGAAAGTCTGAAAGTCTGTAGGGATCCTGCCACAGAGGCACAGAATGCTGAAGCAATGTTGAGATTTTGTCGCTTTGTTTGAAGAGAGGCTTGACTTGCTTGGAAGCGATCAGGTAAGCTATTTCAAAAAACCATTAAGATTCCAATTTCAAGCAACTCCATTTTCTCGAAGAGTCCATTCGCCTGCTGTCGACATTCTGCCTTTTGCACTTGGTCATTTTCAAGTTTCTCTAGTGCCTCCTTTTTGAAAAGAAAACGTTCTTTGATTGGTATTCTAATGGCACCAGCTTTTCCGTACCATCGTGTTTCAGAGAGCTTCTTTAGCACTCCACCACCTGACTCCAGAACGGACCACCGGTGTGTTGAAGCAGCAAAGAATAGCCTACATATATATTTTCAAGGAAGTCAAAGAACTGAACTGTTTCTGGACACAATTGTGCAGCGCATACACCAACTAAATTCAACGAATGAGCATAGTATGGAACATATTCTGCAACAGCACCATTTTTTTTTTTTGACAAGTGCCTGTAGGGAGTGTAGGCCCACTCTGTTATATTTCCCGCTCATGTTGGACGCGTTGTAATAACTCTGTCCAAGGCAATCGGCAAGATTGATACTTTTCTTACTGATGTATAGTACAGTCGAATAATCTTTCAAACAACTAGTATCGTGGGCTCGTGGCATTCGATTAGGCAGTTGCCTCCAGCGGAAATTACCGGTTTTTAAAGTTTAGCCTACAATAAATAGGAAGGGATAAGACGTTGGGTAATTTAATCCTACAACCAGTGGCTCCGAGAGGGGGGGGAAGTCGGGCCAGTTTCTCCCCTAGCAAAACATTGTAAAGGAAAAACGAGTAGTTTTTTGTTTTTGCACTTTTGAGGGGGGCCCATTTTTAGTACTAAAGTAAAAATGTACCAACTAAATAATCAACAAATTCTTAAATGAAGTGCGTAGTTCTAAGTATTTCTCAATCATTGTAAATGTCACTCTCGATGCTTCTCATCAAGAACAAATTATTTTCGTGTTAAGGTAGGCGACGTTGAACAGCTTCAAGACGTAAAATCTGAAGCTGAAATGATTTCTGTATCACTGAACGGTTCCGATTGTATTGATAGTTTCAACTTGAAAACTGGTGCTGTTTTAGCTAAGCGGGAACTATTTTTGCTTGACACCTGAACCTTAACTTCAAAATCTGCGTTGGCCAGACATAGGATGTTGTATCCAACATAAGTTATCTGGAAAAGTTAAAGGTATCAGTCCAAGCACGATTAAAGAAAGTAAATCCTGTATATTTTTTGTTTATGGATCATCATCAGTCATCATCTCCGCCTGCAGCAGATTGCGCATCATCATGAGTTATTTGCTTCCAAGAGTGGCGATTTTGAGCCAGTTCTCCCATTGTCGCCAAGTTGAGTCCGGTCCACGATTGGATGTTGTCTTGCCATCGTTTTGGTTGTCTGCCACGTTTTCTTTTTTCTTCTACTTTTCCTTCTGTGCAAACTTTGCTGATTCCGAATTGTGATCTTTTTGTGTGGCCGAACAGTTTTAAAACTTTTGATTTTATTATTGCTGCAATTGGATGTAATTTTGTCATAGTTAAAAGATCTTCTGTTTTCGTTTGGTCAAGTAGCCTTTTGGTGATCATGCTTTTCATGATGTGATTTTGGAAGGTATAGTGAGTTTTTTCTTTATTTGAGTTTTTTGTTTATGGATGTTATTGTTTGGCTAAATCTAGTTGGAATTCATAATGTTGCCTACAGACAGCGTTGTTCAAATGTCTTATCATTTTTGGACTAATTGATTATCTGTAAGATTGTGGCATCTTTAAAGTTATAGCCCAGTCAGAGAAAAACTTCTGAAAAATCTAAAGAAAGCTGTCCTATCATCTTGCAAAGAAAATTGACTTCGAGAGGGTAATCAAGGCGTGGTGCAGTCAAACCCAATGCTTTACATTACCCTTTTGCAATTGAAGCTCTAAAGACGTTTCTTAAATGCATCAAGTTGGAACCAACAAGAGCTTGATCGGAAGCTGAGTCAATGCTAAAGTAGTCTACAACTAGCAGTTTTAAATTTGTGACTGCTTTGCAGTAGACTATGTGGATTACGGTCCTAAACAAGATTCACTGATGAATTTAATGACATTAAAGGAAGATGTAATCTATATAAGAGAAAGCTGAGAAGAGTAGGCTACTACTCGCAAGCTAAAGTTGCAGTGGCAAATATAAATTTAAAAGAAAATAATTTTCTTTTCCTGATGACAGAACGCTTTTATAACTCCACTTAACTAGCTGAATCATTCGAAGGAAATGTATTCTACCGTACATTGTAAAGGATTCGATAGTTGTTGGAATTGACAAACGTATCAACAAACTCAAACATATCGTCGATGAGTTTGAAGTTCCATGAAAATTTCATCGTATGTCTGTTGTGCAGTTGCGGGCATGTGGAACAAATTTAAACCATTTCTAGGCTGCAACAATGACATTTTTCAAGACATTTTGGATGAGTTGGTACTTTTGACAGAAAGCCACACAGCAAAATTCAGCTGCAAACCAGAACGAATCACCCCATAATCTCTACACAAGGAATTATTAATTGCAAATTTCGAAAGGTTTTTCCAAATAGTTTTGTTATGATTTTTGTTGTTTTCCGGTAGCTACCTCCAACGGTTGCGCTTTGAGAACGTGGTTTTAGCAATTACTGAAATTTGTAAAGAATTGTTTGCGCTCCGGTAGGCCTACGACTCGAAACGGATTGAAAAGCCTAACTATACATGTTGTGCATCAATTCAGACGTCGCAAAATTTTTTTATTTGATGCTGTGATCCGTAACTTTGCATTGGAAAAAGTCCAGAAAGGATTGAATTAAATCAGGGATGTCCAAAGTCCAGCCCACGGGCCAACTCCGTGTGGGAAAAAGTTTGGACACTCCTGAATTAAAAGCTTGGTTGAACTATTTTCGTTGCCTGTATTGTGGTTTACAAAGCTTTCTAGACAAAATAGTTTGCCTCAATGGCATTTTTGCTGCAAGTGTAATCCAGTGATTATTGTTGATTTTTACATTGAAGGAAGTTCTTTTCATGCTGAAGAAAGTAGGCTAATTTCAGCTTAACACGAACATGCAACGCAAGATACAAATTAGTTGTATATTTGCTAAAAAATATTATGGGGCCCATTTTTCGTATTGTTTCCCGACCAGTGCTGATTTCTCTCGGAGGCCCTGCCTACAACTATAATATTCTCCCATGCCATTCCAGTTTGCAAGCCAAAAATTACTTAGCTTACCAACTATGTTCGACAGTTTTTTGCAAAAATTTGCTCACCAAGCGCGGGGCCCGGAGCAGCTGCTACATTTGCTACTATAGTTAATCCGCGCTGGGTGCACAATTTGATGTCAGCTACATGTAGGCTAGCCTAGAGTGAACTTATAAAAAATGTCTAATTTAATGTCAGCTGGCCGACAGTAGTTATAAAAACTTGATGATTGACAAGAGTTAAGAATTTTCGAAAGCAATATATTCGAACATCGAACGCTCTTCGAAAACGCAATAGGCGAGGCTAGTCTACCTGACTTCGTTCTCCACTGCTGCACAAATGCCTGCAGTTAGCATGCTTCCTTGATTACTTCTGCACTCCTTTTGTCACGTGTACTCCGCGAGGCAGTACTCTGTTTTATTCGTATCATTTCATTCTGGCAGGCTAGCGAACAACAGCTTCTTTTGTTCTAGTTCTAGTGTTGAGTTTAACAATCTTACGTTGTGTATTTTGTTGCAGAAATTGCGATTCGATCATTTTTCTTTTGTTAATACATTTAAGAAAAATAACCGTCTTTGTTCATGATCGAATCGCAATAGGATAAGGTTAATTTAAAGAAATTTGTGGAATGGTGGTGATAACATGCGCCTTTCCCAACTGTAATTTTGAAACAGCCGACGTGCCCGAAGCGGTTGCTTGTGTGGTGCTGCAAAGTCACACGTACAGTCATGCTGCTACGACGCGCAACGCTCCAGCGCCCGTAAACCTTGGCCCGAAGCTAAATCGACCTACTGTAGATATTGGAGTTTCTCCAGAAGAATGGAGCGTGTTCACCAGAAGATGGAAGGCTTTTAAAGAAGGTTGCAGCATTCCTGATGAAGCAGCTTCAGTCCAGTTATTTCAATGTACCGGCCAAGCCCTAGGGGACAGCCTTCTCCAAGCTGACGCTGAGACAGTGAGCAAACCTGTAGATGAACTTTTGCTTGCAATGCGACAACTGGCCGTTATACCTGTCGCCACAGGGGTGTTACGGTCGGAGTTTATGGCGATGCACCAAATGCGCGACGAAAAATTTCGCGCTTTTGCAGCTCGTGATCGAGGAAAAGCGGATATATGTGCGTTCACTACGAAATGTTCCTGCGGGCTGAAAGTTAGTTATACAGATCACATGATCCGCGACACACTACTCAGTGGAATTTCGGACAGTGAGATTCGTCGCGAAATGATGGGAATGGACAAAGTATTGTCGATTCCCATCAACGATATCATCGCCCTTGTCGAGATTAAAGAAATGGCTCGCAATGCGGTACCATCTCATGACGTTTCGGCAGTGTCGACGTTCAAGCGCAAGAAAAGCCAAAGCCCTATTCCAAGAGACCGTGGACACATCCAGGCAGCACCTTCCTCTCCCAATTGGTCACAAAAAACTCACTGCCCTAAATGCAATAGATTATTCAATCGTTACAGAGAAGGCCCCAGAGGTTGGAACACTACGCCTTATTCCCTTTGTCTCGAATGCTTTCGGTCATCTCGTCATAAAAACAAATGGGGCGCTCCTCCTAAAGATGCATCAGTCGGAGCACTCTGTGTAGCACCTACTGTACCTCAAATAGGCACATTTGCCTCAACACAAACTGACATCGCAGCCCGAGACCCAATGTTCTCAACAATTCGTGGTCCTCACCACACATTCCAAAAAGGGCATTGGACACCATCCCGCATGCGAGAACATCCCACAGTTCGGGTAGACATATCTATGGATGACTCATGTCATCAAGGCAGGTACACTAGCGTGATAGCACAAGTAACAGCAATCGCAGATACTGGTGCCCAAATAAATGTATGGTCACTGAAGAACTTTGTGCAATCCGGCTTTGGACAAGAGACCCTTGTACCCGCACCAAACCTAATAGCTGCAAATCGCTCTACTATTTCCATTACAGGAGCATTTCGTGCCATCATTCGGGGTACAGCGCACGGCTGCAATGTTGAACGTCGGTGCATGATTTACATCAGTCCAGACGTTGACAAGTTATACTTATCTCATGACACACTATTGCATTTAGGTGCCCTATCCCCGAAGTTCCCAACTCTAGGGGAACATCAGATCAAGCAAGAAATGGCGCACAATCTTATCGAACCAGAAATCAACGTCGTCAGACTTGTCAACGGTGGATGCACAGTACCCAGCAAGCAACTGGAGTCGTGCACTTGCCCTCAACGTGGTGCAGTTCCAGCTCCCCCAACCAAGCTTCCGTTCCCATGCACACCTGAAAACAATGACAAGATGGCAAACTGGCTACTCCAGAGGTACGCCGCATCCACTTTCAACACTTGCCCGCACCGCGCGCTACATTGTATGGCTGGTCCTCCCATAGAAATACACGTTGACCCCAACGCGAAACCAGTGGCCGTTCATACACCAGCGTCTATCCCCTTGCATTGGCAAGAAAAAGTACACGCTGATCTCCTCCGCGACGAGGCTCTGGGAATCCTTGAAAAAGTCCCCCACGGCGAACCCACCACATGGTGTCATCGCATGGTTATCACACGCAAAAATGATGGCTCACCACGCCGTACTGTCGACCTGTCCCCCTTAAACAAATTCTGCCAGAGAGAAACCTTCGCCTCCGAAGCTCCATTCCAGCTGTCCCGTCGTGTCCCCGGAAACACTTGGAAATCGGTGACTGACGCATGGAACGGCTATCACAGTGTTCCACTGCGTCCTTCTGATCGGCATCTCACAACTTTCATCACTCCCTTTGGAAGATGGCGCTACACTAGGGCACCGCAAGGATTCCTATCCTCTGGGGATGGCTACAATCGCCGTTTCAATACCATATTAACCGATTTTGTGCGCAAAGAACGCTGTGTCGACGACACAGTGTTCTATGATAGCCAACTGGAGGAACATTGGTGGCGAACCATAAAATTCCTCACTTTAGTGGGACGGGCGGGCATTGTCCTTAACCCGGACAAGTTTCAATTTGCCCAACGCACCGTAGATTTCGCTGGATTCCGTATCTCAGAAGCAATGGTCGAGCCCCTCCCTAAATACTTGCTCGCCATCCAAGAATTTCCAGTCCCGAATAATATCACAGACATACGCAGCTGGTTCGGATTAATCAACCAAGTAGGAAACTATGCTCAACTGCGTGACCTAATGGCACCGTTCAAGCCGTTCCTTAGCCCAAAGCATAAGTTCGAATGGTCTCAGGAGCTGGATTCCGCATTTGCCGCCTCCAAATCGGCAATCGTTGATGCTATTCGCCATGGGGTAGAAATCTTTGACCCCTGCCGTCGAACATGTTTGCGCCCTGACTGGTCCAACAAAGGCATCGGATATTTCCTTCTCCAAAAACATTGCGTATGTGCTTCCACTATACCGGACTGCTGCTCATCAGGTTGGAAAGTGACTCTTGCAGGATCCCGATTCCTCTCATCGGCCGAACGACGTTATGCTCCCATAGAAGGCGAAGCCCTAGCAGTTGCGTGGGGCCTAGAACAGACAAAGTATTTTACGCAAGGCTGTGATAATTTGGTTATTGTAACGGATCATAAGCCATTGGTAAAAATATTCGGTGACCGTACGTTGGACGAAATCACTAACACTCGCCTGTTTCGTTTAAAACAGCGTACACTAATGTGGCGCTTTGATATCGCACACTTACCTGGCACAACCAACTGCGCAGCCGATGCTGCCTCACGTCACCCAGTATCATGCGATCTCATTGCTGTAGCGTCGTGTGCAGAAAATAATGTAGCAGAAATGGCGCTGGTTACTGCCATACAGGCAGATGCCGCCCATGCCTTTTGCTTGCAATGGCCTGAAATCGTTCGGGAAACAGCCGCCGATCCAAACCTTAGCAAGTTAATGGTAGCTATTGAAACGGGATTCACCTTTCCCAACACCGGCGACATTCGCCCATATCTCCCCTATCGTGACGGGTTCTTTGTTGAAGACGACGTTATTCTATATCATGATCGTATTGTTGTACCACCATCGCTTAGGCCTAGAGTACTCTCAACGTTGCATGCTGGTCATCAAGGTGTGTCTGCCATGGAACGCCGGGCACGTGCTATAGTATTTTGGCCCGGTATGACTAATGATATCCATGCTATTCGTGACTCGTGTACTTCATGTAATCGTAATGCTCCATCTCAAGCAGCTCCTCCCCCGACGCCATGTGATCCCCCAGCTACACCATTTGAGAAAATTTTTGCAGATTATTTTGACTATGGGGGCCGTCACTTTTTGGTCATTGGGGACAGATTCTCTGGGTGGTCGGATGTATTTGCCACGCCATCAGGATCGAGTGCCGCAGGAGCAGCTGCTTTGACTCAACTCTTGCGCTCGTACTTTGCCACGTTTGGTGTTCCTGAGGAAATATCTACAGATGGGGGTCCCGAATTTACGGCTGCCGTCACTGAACTCTTTCTTAAAAATTGGGGTGTGCAGCACCGCATATCGTCATCTTACTTCCCTCAATCTAATGGTCGAGCTGAGGTGGCTGTCAAAACTGTAAAACGCTTGCTCATGACTAATGTGAGCCCAAACGGAGACCTGAACAACGATTCCTTCTTACGTGCATTGTTACAGTTGCGAAACACACCTGATCCTGACTGTGACATCTCTCCAGCAGAGATCGTGTTCGGTCACCCTCTGCGCGACGCATTCGGTTTTGTAAACCGCCTAGTCAAGTTCTCCAATCGTCACATTCGTCGTACATGGCGGGATACATGGAAGGCAAAGGAAGACGCCCTTCGCCTGCGAGCTGGTCGAACCGATAAGGCGCTGTCTCAGCATACTCGTCCTTTACGTACCTTACAATGTGGAAAACGCGTATTTATCCAAAACCAAAACGGCAACTATCCTCGAAAATGGGACAAAGTGGGAATGGTTGTCGAAACGTTGCCGCATGACAAATATGTAGTGAAAGTTGACGGGTCGGGCAGAATCACAAAACGGAATCGACGTTTCTTGCGAGTAATTCCACATACTAAAGCATGTGCCGATCCCATCCCTCCTCAACCAAACATCATTGCTCACCCACAGAGCCTCCCATCATCTTCTTTTGCCCAGCCTCCTGAAACGGACTACTGCCCTCCCCACCCTCCGCATCACGAAATAGGCCCTAGCCCAGAAATTGGAGAATCTCCGATGTTGCTTCTCGATGCAGATCACAGTCCGCCCGCACTCACCTGCCCGACACCAGCCTCAAGCCCGAAGCTTTGTGAGCCACAGCACTCACCTGAACCTCCAAAGCAGCCGCTACCTTTCGATTCAGTGGAACCAACCGAACCTACAAGTGGAGTCCCTCACATTGAAAAATCGCCTGTTTTGCGCCGTTCCACGCGGTCCCGACGGCCGGCATTGGATTTAGACGCATCCTCTGGTCAATGGGTAATCAAGGGGTCGAGCTCGTAAGTCTACAGTTTCGCCTTACGAGCTGGGGGGGATGCACAAATGCCTGCAGTTAGCATGCTTCCTTGATTACTTCTGCACTCCTTTTGTCACGTGTACTCCGCGAGGCAGTACTCTGTTTTATTCGTATCATTTCATTCTGGCAGGCTAGCGAACAACAGCTTCTTTTGTTCTAGTTCTAGTGTTGAGTTTAACAATCTTACGTTGTGTATTTTGTTGCAGAAATTGCGATTCGATCATTTTTCTTTTGTTAATACATTTAAGAAAAATAACCGTCTTTGTTCAACTGCCACTGAATATGTAACCACTAGACATTAGCCGATATGACAAAATGAAAATGGTTATGTTACATCAACAAATGTAAATGGAGTGCGTGAAAAAAAATTGCAACGATAATACAGTTTCGTAAGCAACACTTTCTTCAGGCTAATTTTGAGAAAATATGCAGTAGCCCTAGGGAGTATAGGCAGTGGCGCCGGCAGAGGGGGGCAGGCGGGGCAGCTGCCCCCCAATGTTTTGGACGCCATCTTTTTAATATTTTTATATTATTACATATTGTTATTATTTTTTTAATATTTGGATCCCAACCTGAAGTCAAATCATGTTGCAAGGGGGGGTAAAAGCTTTCTCTTTTATTTTAAACTTGCTCTTCTTGCTGCTGTTATTATTACGATTTTGTGATTTTATTCACGTACTTCGCCTGCTGCCTGTCACGTAGCAATTGTTACTGGCTGTTCAGCAGATTGACTCTTGCTTGGTTTTTGAGTGGTGGCAGTACATATACAGCAGTTGGTCATTCAATGTTTCAAGGATATAATGTAGATTTAACTCAACGAAGTCTACTAAAGTAATACAGTAAGTAACCAGTGGTTTGATGACTATCTCTGGCTGGAGTATTCAGAAACTAAAGATGCCACATTTTGCTTTCCCTGTCGAGTTTTCAAAAGCTTAGTATGTTATAGTCCTGTTAATATTAGTTAAAGTTTATTCTATTAAACTGCAATTATGCTCCACCAGCGTTAAATGATTTTATTTTCTTAATGTTTCTTTGTCCTATCCACGAAGATTTCATGCGTAATATTATGACGATAAAGTTTAAAACACAAAATGAGCGGACAATTATATTATATACGTATTAAGATGCAAAAAATGCAGTATGACGAAATAATGCAACTAAAGTCAACATGTTCCTACGTTTATTAGACGTTAAAATACGTTTCACTTGTTGTAAAATTCTTTTCTCATTCTTTTATTTCTGAAGATATTGCGTTGCTTATTGCCTTTAAATTGGAAGACTTATTGCGTCCCGGCGAGCAAGATTTTGCATTTTTTACATCGATTCAACACTGAATCGCTGTACAACGCTGAATCGATGTAAAATCAGCAGATTTAGCTGGCTAGGGTTGGCGGTTTAATTGATTATTTTTACTTTCAGTGAAGCTTGTTTTTACGTCTAATAAACGTAGAAACATTTTGACTTTAACTGTATTGTTCTGTCATACTGCATTTTTGGCATCTTAATAAGAAATATAAAAATTGTTCTCAAATATAGTTATTACTATCTGAAGCCTTTACAAATTGTTTCACCTAACGGATCATCAGAAGGTCTGAAAAAACATGCAAACAGTAAAGAATCGATAATTTTGAAAAGATATTAAATATTACAACTGTAATTTAATCTGCCAAAAAAAACTCTAAACCTGTACTTCCTGAGAAGATATTAAATATCACAACTGTAATTTAATCTGCAAAAAAAACCTCTAAACCTGAATCCCTGAAAATATATTAAATATTATAACCGTAATCCAATCTGCAGAAGAAAAAAACTTCAGAATTACTAAGGACAACCTCCATCCGTCACGACAAAGTTTCAATTAATTTGTCCCAATGGAAACCAAGCAACATGATGGCAACATCTATGACATCACAAAGAAGCAAAATGCTGTTGTGGTGATCGGCGCAACCTGTAGTAACCTGAACAAAATTAATAGAAATTGTTTTTAAACCTGTAAAAATTGAATGAGATTTATAACCTGTAAAAATCAAATGAAATTTCAAAATTATAACTTGTGACCAAGGAATTGTGATGATGTAACCTGTAGTGACCTGAACAAATGAAATAAAATCTGTTTATAAACCTGTAAAAATTAAATGAGATTTATAGCCTGTAAAAAAACAAATGAAATTTTTTAAAAAACCTGTGAAAATCAAAAGGAATTTATTTTATTTTGAAGTACGTGAGTTTAAATTTGTTTCTATGACGACATTTGCCGACCAGTTCCGAACGCTTGTTCAAAAGGTGGCCACTATCAGCCTTCAGAATGGCCAGCTTTTCAGCCAAACATAAGCGTTTGGAACTGGTCGGCAAATGTCGTCATAGAAACAAATTTAAACTCAAGTACTTCAAAATAAAATAAATTCCTTTTGATTTTCACAGGTTTTTTAAAAAAATTCATTTGTTTTTTACAGGCTATAAATCTCATTTAATTTTTACAGGTTTATAAACAGATTTTATTTCATTTGTTCAGGTCGCTACAGGTTACAATTACATTATCACAATTCCTTGGTCACAGGTTATAATTTTGAAATTTCATTTGATTTTTACAGGTTATAAATCTCATTCAATTTTTACAGGTTTAAAAACAATTTTTATTAATTTTGTTCAGGTTACTACAGGTTGCGCTGATCATCACAACAGCATTTTGCTTCTTTGTGATGTCATAGATGTTGCCATCATGTTGCTTGGTTTCCATTGGGACAAATTAATTGAAACTTTGTCGTGACGGATGGAGGTTGTCCTTAGTAATTCTGAAGTTTTTTTCTTCTGCAGATTGGATTACGGTTATAATATTTAATATCTTTTCAGGAATTCAGGTTTAGAGGTTTTTTTTGCAGATTAAATTACAGTTGTGATATTTAATATCTTCTCAGGAAGTACAGGTTTAGAGATTTTTTTTGGCAAATTAAGTTACAGTTGTAATATTTAATATCTTTTCAGAATTATCGATTCTTTACTGTTTGCATGTTTTTTCAGACCTTCTGATGATCCGTTAGGTGAAACAATTTGTAAAGGCTTCAGATAGTAATAACTATATCTGATTTAATTCGCTCTGCTTTGACTTTTTGCTTGGCATACTTTTTGTAGTATTAATAGTCTTCATTGTTTTAAAAATTGTTCTCTAATGTTGTATTTTAAACTTATCATTTGATATTGTGCATTTTCCTGATGAAATCTTCGTGGATAGGAAGAAGAAATATTAAGAATAAAAAAACATTTAACATGGGCTGAGTATTTATTGCAGTTGAACTACGCCCGGTGGCCGTCACGGTATATTTATTCCATTAACGTTTATTAGCCTCAATTCTCACAATGTCATAGGCTACCAGGGTTACTCAACTATTCAACTAATCTTAACAAAGGTCCAGTTTGACAAGCTTAATATTTTTAGCGGTCCGGTGAATAAGTTATTTCACACGCAACCACGAAAGTTAAACTATCTGTACCAAACCACTTTTAGGTAAAATATAACGCGAATTGGATTTCTGAGAAAGTGTTGGGGAGTCTGGGAGTCAAAGCCCCCCAGCAATTAAGATAATCACAGTAAAAATTGCTTTCTCCCAGTAGAAATCCGTTTAAAGAATCCCTGAAACGTGGCAACGAGGTTATTCTTCCAAAAGCTCAAGGTCCACCATCAGCACCCAGAAGGTCCAAATTCGGACCGCGGTCCGCCAGTTGAGTAGCCCTGGGCTACGCAATACGCATGTGACCGCCTCTGCGTTTGATATATCTACTATGTTTTGACATCTGTATTTTCCAAGCATGGAAAAACGTTTTCACAGCGTTTCAGTACAGTATTTGATAATTTCTCTGTCAACTATCAGACTAGTCAAAATCATGAGGCATATTTAACTAACAGACTGCTGGATAATCAAAAAGTGCATTTGTAAAAAATGGTTTTTCCATCTGGAAAAAAGCTACGCAGAATTTCGCTAGCCATGGCAGTTGCAAGTCCCATACGGAATCAAACTGTGATTTATTTTGAATTTTATTTTTTTCAACAGATCAAACATGTCAAAAATGTGGGACTTTTGGTAGGCTATATTGCAGTAGACAATAGCAGTAGAAATCAAGAGAAATTAAATAATATATCACTGTCTTGCATGTCTTGCACCAGTGGCGTAGCCAAGGGAGGGGAGTTTGGGGGTTTCAACCTTTCAAATTGAATTTACGAATGTTAATACGTTGTTTGCAAGAAAAGCTTTAGCCTATGATGTAATTTCTCGTCAAACTGTGCAAGGATGCAAGCCATCTGTAACTGCTGAGATCGCTTGTTCCATCTAGATTAACGTCTTAACAGCAATTTGTCATACAAAACTTGAATAAATCAGAAATAAAGTAACTTCATTGTCTCAAAGCTTTTTGTTTGACACTCATCAAGGTGTATGACGTTACATTTTCTAAACTTTGGGTTGACTTTAAAGCATAAAAGTTAATGACTTACCAGAATAAGGTCGCTTTTTAGATCAACCAAGGAGAAAATTGATAAATAATAAAACTGTAAAAAAAAAGCAATCAATCTATGTCTCTAAAACAAAGTTTGCCTAATTTTAAACGAAACTGCATTAAAAGAGCGAGTTTTGCCAATACCAAACATTCAAATATCTCAACCTGGAATTAGCAACAAGAAAACATAGAAACTCAGCTTTATTTCCTGAAAAATGCCAAAGAAAACATGATCTTATCCTTTTGCTATGCCACCGGACAGCACCATTTTACAGGAATATTCATACCGACAATTTTGTTGAAAATGCTCTTAGAATGCACCAAACTGAAATTAATTTTTCAAAACTTTCTGGGGGAAGCCCTCCAGCCGCTAGGTGTCGCATTCGGCGAACACGCCATTGGGCTTCGCCCGTCGGCCGTCAACACCCCCTTTCAAAATTCCTGACTACGCTACTGTCTTGCACTGTCAATATTTTACCCCCCCCATTGTTGAAGGTCTGGCGGCGCCACTGTATAGGCTATCATGCAAAAGTAAACTTAAGTAGGCTACAGGCTTTAATGTACCGTAGGCTATACATGAAACGGTTCCGGCATACAAGAGTGTAGTTGGTAGCAGTATCGTCCTTGGGAGCCACTGGGTTAAACGCATTGTTTAATACTTTGAACGCTGTGCGTTTCAAGTGTACTATAGGCTAGGCTACGGCTTGGGTTTAAAAAGTAACTTAAAAAGCTAGCTTTTTCAAAACAAATCTAATATTGATCAATGGCTTGAAAGCAAAATAACATATCTTGCAATCCACAAGAAAAAAAAATGAATAAAAACATTTAATTAGTTTAATTGAAAATAGCTTAGTCTAAAGTAAACAAAAACTAGGAGAATTAAGAAGTTTTTCTTTACACTAACTCGATCGCAGCCTACATTTACACAGAGACGAATACTTTTGTCACTTTACTTGCAAGTAGCCAAATTAACTTAGCAACTAGGTGACAAATTAACTCTGGTCACATGTCACTTAACTTTGGCTATCTCTAGCTCGTTACAACGCTGGAAGGAATGTTGTTAAGTAACAATGTCGTCGTCGTATGATAATAATATTAATATAATCAAATCATAGGCTACAGAGTAGGCTACGTGAATGAGGTATACGGTAGTCTAAAACTTTTTGCATATTGAGGTTTAGGATTAGTTGTGATTCAAATAATTTGTACACACGTATGCTATCATAACCGTCAGTAATACGATAAAAATAATTGAGCACGCTATCTGTTGTTTTGCTTCTTTGGCAAGATTAGTTTCGTAAACAAGACGCTCTATGATGTTTCCTTTTGATCCAGATGCATTCACAAAAGGAAAAGGCTCATTTGGAATTTCCTTTCTAAGAAACTTGCACAGTGGTTCCCATCCCTAAAATTAACGTTGAAATATTACGTTTATTAGATTTGTGTGATTGAACTGTTTGTTTTTGATTTTTTGTAGCTTAAAAAATATTTCTTTCAAGCACTTTTTTTTACTCATATGGTGCATCAAAAATGCAGCTGATGTGCTCTTTTGCCTATTCTTGCTCCATCAAAACAAACCTGAAGTTACTGGACTGGTCATCACCTTAGCTGTATACTTGATTGAATGATTCTTTATCCTCGGACTGGGAAAGCTTCTTGAAGAGCTTAATCCTGCAAGTTTCGCATACTTGTAGAGGCTTTGAATTACTGACGCAGGCCCGGTCACCGAGATTGGCAGAGTGAAGTTTCCGATTGTTGAAGTCTTGTTGCCGGGGAACTATTCCATCCATTAGATGCCGCTGAATGGAGAGCAGTCATTAACGTGCGTTGCTCAAGAGAGTCGAACCTAGCGCCGCTTGATCTTGAAGCTTCTTCGTTCCAGAAGTCACGCGCTAACCACCTGAGCTATCGGGGCGGACACTGAGCTATCGGGGCGGACAACTTACATCAGCAACGTTAAATATCAGCAGCTGGTCGGCTGGTATCACATGCTGTACATATGCAGTGTGCCGTCGGTAGTGCATTTTCCACAGCCATGAGTTTTCAAGTGGAGATCCCTACTTTTATATTTTATATAAATATAAAAATACACAGTAACATTAACAGATTTGAGGCGATTTATTAAATTAGGTAGTCCTACCAAAAATTGATTGATAGAGAAAATACTTCACGAACTGCGAAGTTCGCACATAGGCTAGTTCAGAATCACGAAATTTGCAAATGGAGGTGGAAGGAATATCTGACATGGAATGAAAGATTTATATCATGAGATAGAAGAAAATATTAGAATGGAATAAGGAAAAAAATCCCATTTCCATCCCATTTTATGCCGTACTCTGGTAGCGTGAGCGGTAGAGCGTTATACTTTTCATCCACTGGTGACAAGTAGCGGAGCGCAGCTCTTTTAGCATATTGTAGCGATAGCGCATTACTTTTACAAAGTAGCAGATGCCCACCGTTGCTGTATGTTGCATTTACGCATGTATGTTGCATAGCTTAGTTGCAAAACACTAGAAGAGTCCAGCCTACACCTATCAAATTTCAAGTTAGTCTTGGATTATAAAGTTCCGAGCATAAAATTAAGATACCATCAGATGTTCGATGAATGGTTTGCGCAGCTTGCATTAACTTGGCAGCAGCCAATGTTTTACAAAACGCCTTAAACTTTCATTAAGTAAGGCAATAAGCAATGAACTTACCAGCATATACTGAAAAATTTTTCTTTGATAACTTTCATATTTCATTGCTTTGTTTGAAAGAAATGTCATCCAGTAATAACTTTTAGAAGCACCTTGGTTCATTTTTTTTACACTTTTATACCAAGCCTCTTCATCTCGTATCGTAAGTATGACCTGGAATTGCAAAAAAATGGCATACAAATTTTGTGGACAACGTAGGTTTTCTCATCGACGATTTCCAGCTGCGATTTTCCAGATGCACAAGATTCAAAGCTAGATGTGAAAACTTTAAAGACACAAAAGTGTTGACAGAGGCTTCTTTAATTTTCAGTCCAAACTCTACTTTTAATTATCCTAAAATATCCTAAAGTGTTTGTTAAAATCTCCCAACCCCCCCACCCCCCCAGGACTACTTGTTTAATCTGCCCCTGCTCCTTCTTATTACAAAAATCAAATATACAATACAATTATCGATTAATGATATATGCATTAATAACCATAACAGTTAATAACATATATGTTAATATTACCACATTACTAGGCCCCGCAAAAGTCAATAAAGTAAAAAAAATTTAAGGACCTCGTCTGTCCACGAATCAACAAATAGAGTTGTTTTCAGCACCTAGGGGACTGTTTCTAAGAAGTTTATAGGTCAAAATAAAGTCAGAATTAACATTAAAGTCAAAATTTATTAAATTTTTGGTTTTGACAAACTTCTTGTGTTTCTTGAGAGTAATTTTTGTCAAAATTCTCATGGAAGCAGTGTAAATCAGGAATTGTGACACAATTAAACCATATTAACCCATAAAAGCAGGAAATATGTCACAATGCCCACTTGGATCAGCAGTAACTTTTATCGCAAATTGTTCATTGTTTATTCATTGCTACGTATTTAAATAATTCTTATAAAACACCTCCTCTTTACAAACGTGGTCTTTTTGAAGATCACCAGTTTGGATTTTAGAAATAGCCTCCTGACATTCTGTAATACAAAAATGCCTAAGCAAGCTAAATCGTCTTCAGATTTAGACCATTGTCAAGATTTTACTGATAAATTTAATTTCCCATGCGGAGAAAATCGAAGCAAAGTGCCCTTTCCACTAGGACAAAATAACACAGGCTACCTAAATCTATCGCCAAAAAGCACGACGCACTTTTTATAATCCATAAAACACCTTGACTTTTCGACGAAATATTACGTTTGTGTCTGAAATCGACAAAATATTACGTTTGGGTAACTTCTGGTATCAATTCAAAAAAGAACTGTGGCCTCTACAAATAAGCAATTTCGTTAGGTCAAAATAAAGTCCAAATTTGATAAAAATAAAGTCAAAAAAATTTTTTTTTGGTCAAAATAAAAATGGCCCTACATATTACCATAACCATATAACCTACGTTAAGCTACTTGTGAACATTCTTGACTTGGCGTTGACTAAGCAACAGCAAAGTTACCAACTGTTTCTTTAAAAAGCAATAAGCCTAAAGCAAGATGATGGAAAAAAAGGTTATTTTGAAAAATGGAAAAAAATATTCTGAAAAATTTAAATAGTTAGTTATAGGCTAGTAGCCTAGAAATTTTTAAATAACTTGAAAAACTTTATTGTAGTGCGTGAAATATAAAAACAGCAGAAATGCAATACTGAAGATTCGCGGGTAAATTCAACTATAGGCCTATCCAGGGCTTCCCAAACTTTTTTGCTCGCGACCCCTTTTAGTCTCCTAAAATGCTTCGCGGCCCCTTACGATTAAAACGACAAACAGCGCGAAATACACATTTGCGATATTTATTGAAAAGCTTAAATCTAACGAAAACCAATTCAATTTACCGTTCTCAGTTCAGTTTGTTTTTTATTTATATTTGTTTATTTATATCAGTTTGTTTTTATTTGTTTTTATTTCTGACCGTAACAACAAAGCCTATGGGCAGCTTACTGGAAACAAAACAAAAAAGCAAACACATTTATTCAGTGTGATGGGTGTGACTGCTTTCTGCCACAAAGCAAGTCCAACCGTGACTCAGTGTTTGTTAATGCAGGTTTTAAGGCGGTTTCAATGTTGTTTAGGTTGGAACGGTAGGCGAAGAAAGAACATTCCAAATAAATCATTGAAATTTTGGTTTCCAGATGTTCAATTTTTTGATGAACGCATCAATTTTAGATTTCAATACAAAATATTGATGTTTTTTTCTAGGAGGAACAAATTAAGTTCATTTAGATTTTCAAGCAAATTTGACATAATTTCAAAAGCTAGATGTTATTGAGAAAATGGTGGACCAAGACTGAATTTCATTCATCTGGAAAAATCACGATTTCGGTTTCCAACATTAATCGGCTAGCCATTTTAAAGCTTTGATTTTTGAAAGCACTTCACGATGCAGTAAAAAAGTTTTTAACTCCGATTCCATTTCACCTCATAAATTTTCAAAAATACGGGCAGCCTATTGAGTGCGCGACTCTTAATAAAGTTAATAACTGTCAAAGCATCTCGCACAAAAGTGTTAATATGCAGTAGGCTACCTTGTGCAAATTGGTGTACTTTCTGAGACCCCTGAAGTTCGTTACGCGACCCCTTGAGGGGTCGCGACCCCCAGTTTGGGAAGCCCTGAATTATAGGCTATATACATAGGCTACATTTTGAAAGCGACAAAACAGAAAAGTTACGACATCCTACTTGTGACTGAACAAGCTGAGAGTCTCTTCTCACCTTAGCCTTTGGCCATCTTTTGAAAAATTCTTCAAAGAAAAATGATGGTGGCATGTCAACTGTGCAATCTACTTTGAGTTTTTCATAATTATCTATTGCAGCATCAAGAGATTGGTTTTCAAAAATAACTTTCTGGAAGTTGTCCATGTGAAACTCGACATGTTCCAGGTAATCGTGAACTAAATATAAATTGTATTTAAATTGTTGTAGCTCAACTCCAGATGGTTTAGCGTAGCTACATTAAACAGAAGATCAGTCAGGGTCAAACTAGCCGAAAGATTTAGGCTCCAATTTTTCTTCATAACTTGATTCAATATGTAGACTAGTGGTATGTGAGACTGTCAGTAGAGTTGACAAAGGGGTGCATCAGGGGGTACTTTTGGACCGGGACCAGAATCATTTTTAGAGTTCGGAATGTTTTAGGAGCCTGGAAACTAAAACACCCAATAATTCTTTGCATTCTATCGCTTTTCTTTAGTTTTGTAGTTTATAGTTTTGTATGGAAGCTCAGAAGACCCACTTCTCATCGGTACTGGATCCAAATTATCCTCTCAACAACCCCGTGAGTAGGCCTATCCTACTCATACTTTAAAAATCTGTTAGACCTTTAGTTGTGGCTGTAGTGGTGTGTAGTAGGCCTATTCATGGAGAGGTAAAAACTTAGATCCTATTTTGAAAAAATGTAAAGTTTTATAGGTAAAAATATGAAAGAAAGATTTTTCGTGGAGGAGAGCCCACGCAAAAACTGTGATTTCACAGAAAATTATTAAATTTGTAAAAAAGCGTTAGAAGAATTTCGATATTAAAAGTTGTCTTGTGGCGGCCCCAATCACCAAATATATTTTTCATATTGCGTTTTGTTATCAACTAACAATATAGGCTACGCAGCTTTTAACAGTGCAATAGCTCATCTAATGCATTTTTGGTCATAAAAGGAGCTTACCTACTCCTTACCTACGGTACTACGATCGATCCGATGACCTACTCTACACTACAGTCTATGAGTAGCCTAAGCTATACGTTGAAAGTTAGAATTTTCATCCATGAAATGTAAGAAAGTTATTAAATCTAGTGAATTTTTTTTTTCAAACTTTATCCAATGCCAGACTCGTTACACCCAACCAGACTTTTAGGCCTAACTCAGAGTTTGGGATCTAAATTTCTACTTACTGTTGCCACACCCCAGTATTCGGAGAGCTTCGGTCAACGATTTTGTTCCCGTCTTCGGATATCCAGCGCAAATAATTTTTACCATATTGATATTTACAATAATGATATTATAAAAAGTATTTAATGTTGTGGTGAATATAACGTTCCTGGTTAAATCCACAATGCTTTGTTGAAATCACAATATCGAGACTACAAGGCTCCGACTGCAAACTAACCTCGATTTCGTACTTGATTAGAAACTGTTTGAACATTAACTAGTCAAGGCCACGTTTTGTATCTGTATGATATAGGCTAGCCTACGATGAGTATAATGATGCTTCGCAGCTGATTTCAAATTTCACATTTTTCCAATAGGCCAAATACTTTCAAAAGTTTACTGGAATCAGTTACACATTAACTTGTCAAGGCCAAATTTCAACAATCGTAGATCGCAACATAATAAAGGGATGTGATTGACATGGACTGGAGGAGGGACAAACCGGACCTATCTTGAAACAAATATTAAATTCAATTCAAAGTACGGTAACTTATGTGTAGGCCTATTAAAAATCTAGACAGCCAGTCAATCTTGATATATCCTTGTCCTCAGCATAAATGGTGTGTTTTTGGTCACGCCGAAGGAGACACAAGCACAAATGTAGACCTAATGCAAACGTTCAATTTACTAAAATTATTTAAGTAGGCTACTGTTGCTTATTTTGGTTTGTTTTCGAGAATTTGCGTAATGTTATTGATTGGCAATAACTATGCAGCTACCCACCGATGTCTTGAAAGCAGATTTTCGCCACGTCCGAACGAAAGTTCAGATGCCATCCGCACTCCACTAGGTTGGCTTCTCCGTGGCTCACACTTCAAAGATGCCCCTTGTTCAAAAGAAAATAACACAAGCCTTCTTGTTAGAGATGCTAAGTGGCCCGTAGACACCGAAGACATCCAGGACTTAATCATAACCGTCGAAGGAGAAACAATTTCACCTTCAGTCGACACAGACTTATTCGACATGGAAGGCCTTTCGAAATTATTGCAATCTCATAGAGAACTACTCGAATTTGGTTTTAAATTCTCTCGTGAGGACCCAATTGCCTACGACATGATGTGCCGACGGTTAACCAATGGTGCCGAAGTAGGGGTGGGGGATATATCCCCCCAATATTTTGGAAGCATCCCCCCAATAATTTAGAAAAAATTATTTGCTATGAAGTTATACTTCGATTTAGTTGTTTGCAAGCACCTCGAATTGCTGTTGTTTTTTTTTTATTGATGTTTAATCACAGTTCTAAATCATCTTGGATTTGACGCTGGACAATGAAGGACCTTGGCCTATACTGTCTATGGTAGAAGTAAAAATAAAAGCACAAGGAATTTTAACAAGCTTAGTTAAAGCTGAAACATATTTGGGACTTGTGCTGGTTTTGAAGTCTTTGGCAGTTATGGAGCAATTTAGCATCACGTTGTAAGGAGAAAAGCTTGACATTGACTCTCGTGAAGAGCCGTTTCAGACCCTGAAAATCACTCAAGAGAAATATCGTGATTTGGAGTTTAAGAACAATTACAAAATGCAGTTTCACTTCCAGAAAAATTTGCTGCTAATTTTATCACGCCTTTGCAAGTACCACGGCAAAGAAGAGTCCCTGAAAGATCAGCTACTGCAGATACTTCACTGCATTATAAAATACTTTACAATCAGTTGATGGACAGAGTTATCTCTGAACTGACCGAACGGTTTGAAAGTAGCCTGAATTCCGATTCGGCAAAGTATAAAGAACTTGTATAAATTTTCAAGACTGGCTTAGTTCCTGAAATGGTCAAAAATTATCCAGAGCTGAATAGACAATCGATGAGTTATCAAATTGATTCATTCAGAAGGGCAACAGGAGCAAAATCTCTGTATGATGCTAAAAGAGATTACCAGGCATTGTCCTAGTTGGAAAAACCTCTCTATTCTCAAATACTCCAGCTGATTAAGATCCTCTTAGTTTGCCAGGTAAGCTCTGCTGTTTGTGAGAGGTCGTTTTCCAATCTTCGTAGATTGAAAACCAGGCTGAGAAATACTTTGGGACAGGAAAGGTTGAATGCTAGCATTGTTTGCAACATTCACCAAAATATTCTTAATGACATCAGCATAAATGACATTG
The DNA here is from genome assembly GCF_918807975.1 of Aplidium turbinatum. Classification (NCBI taxonomy): domain Eukaryota; kingdom Metazoa; phylum Chordata; class Ascidiacea; order Aplousobranchia; family Polyclinidae; genus Aplidium; species Aplidium turbinatum. The sequence goes on from NC_137473.1 coordinate 35,347,488, forward strand.
CTAATGAGTTTTCAATGCGCACTACCCTAAGACGCAATATGTCCGGTTGTAACAAGTTCTTGTGATGTGTTTGAAGGTTATTATTTTGTCATAAATTTGCGGATGTTCTTCTGTAGCTTCGATTGTCTTCAGTCTCCTGAGTCTCCTGACTAGTGACTTTGTCCTATAGAGCACTAAGTGTAGTGATTCTAGTGAAAGAAAGGACAAGAAGAAAAGTATAACTTCTGTTTGTTTTTTAAATTAAGTATTTATTGGAAGGTCATAGATTCGAATCTCGCTGGAGGTGCCAATTTTTCTTTGCTTGTTTTTTAATCTTGCTGCAGTCATTCACAAGAGCAGTGATAGCATTTTTATCTCCATGATTTCTTATCTGTATATTATGCTGTTAGCAGCTAATTTACCGAGGTCCGGTGATTGTTTAATAAACTTAATACGGGTACCACCAAAATTGTGTATAAAATATGCATACCCCCAATGTTCAAAATCGTCTAAAATTTGTGTTGATTTATCTCCCCCAATCTTCAACTAACTTCGGCACCACTGCGGTTAACCCTCTCTGATGGTCACTATCAGCTGCCATTTTTACGGCGCAATGACTGCGCTACGCTTGCGCAAATGTCGAGTACCTAGGCCATATTGTTTCCAAACAAGGGATTTCTAAGGGTCCTAAAGTCGATGCCGTACTGAACAAGTGAACATGCCTGCTCCTTTCAATGTTGGCACCTTACTTTCTTTTCTGGGGTTGATTCAATTTTATTTTAAGTTTATGCCCTCAGATTTCTCTAAGGTAGCGCAACCGTTATATCATTTAACCAAGATTGGTGTTCATTGAAGATGGGAACACAAAGAAAAATGCGCTTTTACAAAATTGAAAACGTTTCTTTCTACTGACGATGTTCTCGTACACTTAACCCGTTGCTTCCTTTAGGAATTGCATACGATGCATCAAGCGTGGCCATTGTAGCCACACTGTTTCACCGCTTCCTGGACGGAAGCGAGAGACCAATAGCCAATTGGTCAAAAATCTTGACAAAATCTCAAATAAACTACAGCCAAATCCAAAAGGAGGCTTTGTCCATCATCTTCGCTTTGAAGAAATTCTACTAATACCTCTACGGTAGGAATTTTATTTTGGTAACTGATCATAAGCCTTTGCTTTCACTCTTTGATCATTGTCGACCTCTGCCGAACATGTACTACATGTGGTGAGCATCAAGCTGCGCCAAGCAAGGATCCTATCCACCCATGGATTGCTCGAAACAAGCCTTGGAGTCGAGTTCATGTCGATCACGCTATTAATTTTTTAGGTTCTAATTGGCTTATTGTTACCGATGCTTATAGTAGGCTAAGTATCCTTCCATTCACCAAACTTCTTTCGTATCGACGTCTGTTACTATTGATCTGTTAGAGCAGAAGTTTGTTCATTTTGGCTACCCCGCACTCTATTGTCTCAGATAATGCAACTATACGTTCTCTTCGGAAGAATTCCAGGTTTATTGTAAAGCTAGGGGAATAGTACTTCAAGAATTGAGCGTTTGGTCCGCACTTTCAAGCAGGCTATGAGAAAATCATCGTTACCGCCTAGAAGTGCGACCACTCAACTATTGATGCAGTTTCGCCGTAAGCCTACTCCTAATGCCAGTGATTATTCTCCCAGTAAGTTATTAAACCACGGCCAATTACGTACTAAATTAGATATATTATTTCCTTTATTCCGCTCAGATCACCAAATTGTCGACGAGTCTTCCGCCCCAGAAACAAAATCGGAAAATAATTAAATTTGATGTTAGTGATCCTTGTTAATTGTTATGCTTTGTACTTTGGTTTTAGGCAAAGCCGAAGCTCTCGTTGGGTTCCTGCCGTCGTGGTGAAGCGACCTAAGAGTCGGAGTTTATAGGTTCGAGTGGACCCTCGAGGTCCAATATGGAGACGCCATATCAACCAGCTACGTCCACGTTACACCCTCGCCGGAAGACGGGGATCCAGGGGAGATTACTTTCACGTCGTCATCGACAGCCAAGGTTCCCGATTCATCGAAGCCGACGAGGTTCCTGATTCATCGACAGCCGACGAGGTTCCTGATCCATCAAGGACTCATCATCGGTCTCGAACTAAGGACACATATTGAAGCAGTCACAGAGAAGACGCCGACCACCCTGTCGTTATGAGTGGTTATATTTTTTATTGGGAAGGTGTTGTGCATTTTGGTTTGATTTCGTTAAAATGATGCACCTTGCTTTCGTTCTCCTTAGGTCTTCTCTTTTGCGTTTTTGTTAATCAATGCTTCTCGTTTTGTTTCACGATATATTTTGATTGCACGCCTGTGGATCATTTTTCTTTATTCTTTTGCGATTTTGAATACAAGTAAGAAAAACTTTTGTATGACTCTTGTTGAATGAGTAAAAAACACAACAGCCACAGAGAGAAATGTATTAGCTAAATTACAATTTTTTTTAATTAAGTTTTTGAAGTATTTTTTTTTATTTTTCCAGAGTTGTTATTTTACGCTGGACTAAGTTTTAACTCATTTGTTTTCAATTTTTGAAAGATCTCTTACCTAATGCTTCCGCCCCTCCTCCTCCCCGCTCCCCAAAAGAAAACAATACTCCAGCAGGCTACACATAACTTGCATTAACAGGCTTTATTTGAACAGATCAGTTGAGTACACATGTTTAGACAACTCATCAAATATAGTTATTAGTCTAAAAATACACTCTAAACTTCGCTTTGATTGTCACGGTCATTGTTTCTTGTTGTTTGTACAGCACACAGCATTGTTGACTTACGAGTGTAAGCTAGGCTACATATGCTTGAGCACACCGGGTTTGAGCAAATACAATAAATTCCTTCAAACCTTTAGGCTACTCCTTTGACCTTGATGAAATTTTATCAGAATTGAGATATATTGGAACATGGACCAACTTCCAATAATCGTTAACGCCACAATTCGTTTTGCAGCGATGCGATTCGACTTTAATGTTGCATGACAATTTAAGTCTTTCCTTTAAAATAGGCTGCACTTTGAAATGATCTAGTAATTTTGCGGATACAGCTTCCACATAGATACTTGAAGCTGCCTCCTGATTTGTCGCAGTCCGGTAATTCTTTTCAAAACATTTATTCATCTTTCACCGCCTTCCTCTGATTACAGAGTGGGCATGACAACACGAACCAACAGACAATGAAAAAATATGGTTTTGAAAAATAACTTTGTGTTAGCAGCACGACAGGCGGCATTCATCTATAAACGTCCAAAGTATGACAAAACAGAGCGCATCCACAAGACGAAACGTTTGCATGGCAACATTGAACTTCAAATTAATATGTTAAATCTTGCTATTTAGCCGAGTCAACATAGGAGAATAAGGCGGTGGGATGGCGCAGAGGGTAAGGCGCTCGCTTTCCAATCATGCAATCCTGGTTCGACCATCGGGCCCCGGCTTATGCTGATTGATGACAAACACTGCTCACCTCTACCCAGGGTGTAATAAAATGGCTGGGCATAATTGCTGAAGTAAAAGCGGCCGAGAGAAAGGAACTGGCCACCCTATAGTGCCGATGGCTTAGTATAATGAGAACCTTATCTTCTCATCCCCTGATACTTGGATTCAAGTATGGGATTTACCTTTACCTTACATAGGAGAATATTTTAAAGCCATGTTAACAGCACGACAGTCGGCATTCATCTACGAACGTCTGCAAAGTATGACAAAACAAAGCGCATCCACAAGACAAAACGTTTGCATGGCAACACTTAATTTCAAATTAATATGTTAAATCTTACTATTTAGCCGAGTCTACATAGGACAATATTTTAAAACCATGAAAATGTGTCTAAACCAGAGTTAAATCATGACCGTAAATAATTAATTTCTATGTAATTGTAATGGAGACTTTTTGTTGTTGTGCAATTGTAGGCTATGGGAACGTTCAAATATTACGTAACGCTTTTTTTCCGAATTTTTGACCCCCCCTCCCCCATGTAACGCCAACGTAACACTTTTTTCAATCCCTCCCTCCCCCATGTAACGCTTTTTCACTACGAATTAGGCACAAAAAACTACCATTCCGTACTCGAAAGCGTTACGTAACGTTTTGCTTGAACCCCCTCCCCCCCGATGTGACGCTAACGTAACGCTTTGCATAAACCCCCCCCTCCCCCTCGAAGGCGTTACGTAATATTTGAACGTTCCCTATTTGTAATTTCAAAAAAAAATTGATCCAAACTACGATCGCATTTGATAAGTTGCACACATGATATTAGCACTTTTGTTGAGCCGCTACTTGAAGCTCAAAAGCGACTTTCAGATTGTCACATAATCTTTATCAAATGCAATTCTACTTGTTTTTGATAAAATCAAACTGTAAAACATCATCGATGAACATAAATATTGCAGCAGTTAGTTTTTGTAATTGAAACGTTTATTTTAGTACATTTGGAAGTAATTGTAATTTGTAATTGAAAATTTCAGAACAAGGTAATTGTAATGTAATTTAAACTTTTGATGGTGTAGGCTAATTGTAATGTAGTATAACTGAACTAAAAACAGTGTAATTGGCCCAACTTTACTCTAAACGATTCAGAATTTATGCCAGATGGATTAATAATGGAAGACACTGGAAAAAGTTTCGATACAAATGTCGTTTTTATGACAACACAATTTACTGCACATTATTTTATAAAAGATCGGGTCTATTTGAAGAGGCTTAACCAAAATTTGTGCCAGAGAAAACAAAGCTCACAGGTAGCTAAACGTGGCCACTGGCTAAATTCTTGATGCAAATATTAAGCTTTTAGTCAACAAATAAGCAAAATGGACACTGGTTTTTATACATAGTTTTTCGGGGACTGATTAGCTTTCAACCATGCTTCTGTTTGTGCATTTTCCTGAGAACATTCTTTTGTGTCTCCAGGGCTCAATCTCTTAGTGAGACTGAGAGGTTGATGTTTCATAACGACTCACTGTACCTCACGTTTCATAACGACTCACTGTACCTCACGTTTCATAACGACTCACTGTACCTCACGTTTCATAACGACTCACTGTACCTCACGTTTCATAACGACTCACTGTACCTCACGTTTCATAACGACTCACTGTACCTCACGTTTCATAACGACTCACTGTACCTCACGTTTCATAACGACTCACTGTACCTCACGTTTCATAACGACTCACTGTACCTCACGTTTCATAACGACTCACTGTACCTCACGTTTCATAACGACTCACTGTACCTCACGTTTCATAACGACTCACTGTACCTCACGTTTCATAACGACTCACTGTACCTCAAGTTAGTGAGGCTATGTTTATGTCCACATGCTATCTCTAACGTTTGCTTTTAAATAAAAAAATGGCAAAAAAGATTTAAGAAAATAAATTACGTATATTTATCACAAAGTAAACTACGTTAATGTTATTCGTAACAACGAACCAGATCACATCATATTTCTACAAATGACGATAGCTTACGAGGAAATATTTGCTTTAAAAATATCAAACCACGCAATCATAAAGATTCGAATGAATGAATAAATGAATAAAAATGAATACTACAATATTATGGTTTTATTTGCTGTCGTTCTACAGCTGCTAGAAGTGTTAGGGTCTTTTAGCGACAGACTTCATTTTTAATTTTGTATCACACTTGCGATGTCACCACACTATTACCTGACTTATCCTCACTGCATTTTGCAAGAAAAAATACAATCAGTAGCCCACCGTTTTAAAGTCTTCGGTATGACCCGACCTGGAATCGATCTTAAATGCGAGTTTATTAATAGGAATGAAGTTTTGTTTGTAGCTTTAGTCAGCCGAAAGGGCAAAACTTATTACAGAAATTGTCAGGTGCCAAGTAAAAACATGTCACCACCGAAACAGTGTATATAAGCAATTAAGCATATTGGTAAAAGTTGATTGTATCATTTATCCATATGAAGCAGAGTTTTTTGCTATAGGCTATCCCTGGAAATTGAATGGAAATAAATTGTACACAAACACAATGGTACAAATAGCGAAGTCTTCATCTTAGCCAACAAAGTGAAATACATACATACAACAAAGATCACTTTCTTCAGTTTTTGCGTAATAAATACGCAAAACTTACTTGGTTATTTTTACTTACAGTAAAATTTAGTTGTTGTTACTTCATTAAGTTGATTTGCCATACGATAAAGATTGTTAACTTTTTTTTCCAGCTTTATTCATACAAACTTGTGATTAGAAGATCAGGAGTAGCTTAGTCTCCCTTGAAAAAGTATTTTTAAGTTGGTAAAAAATGGTATAATTTGAGAATTACTTTTGTTCACTGTGAAACTTGGAAACAAGACACTCTGCCTTCCCAGGATAACGCGATTTAAACTTAAATGAGGGATCATCTATTTTACGGAAAATGGTCTTTGTCCCAAAACGTTTCATGAAGCACAGGAAGACATCTAAATAACTTAGAATGCAAATTTATTTTGTAGAAATACCCTATTGCTCCTACAGATGCAACAGCAAAAACAGCTTTACAAATTATTTGACGCTTTGCACCTTTTGCAAGTTTAGTTTCATATAAAAGACGTTCTATGATATTTCCTTTTGATCCAGCTGCATTTACGAAAGGAAAAGGATCATTTGGAATTTCTTTTTCTAGAAATTTGCACAGAGGTTCCCATCCCTGAAATAAATGTTAAAATAATTAGTTTACTACATTGAGATGAGTAGATAGTTTATCAAACAGCTTTGAAGCCTCAGAAACAAGTTCAAAGTAATACAGTTCAGATTAGCACACCATAAACGGGCAGATTCAGGTTCCTTAACTAGTTATCTGAATCCGGCACTTAACAATGGTATCAAAACAGTGGGTTTGCTACTATTCGGTGAGTCCGATTCGGTGAGAGCCTTTTCGGTGAGAGCCTTTTTCGGTGAGAGCCCTATTCGGTGATTTTTTAGATTTTTTTTTTGAAAATTAGCGACTGTTTTGAAACTGTTACCATTTGCTATTACTGTTTTGCGGAATGGCCGTTTCGGTGAGTCCGATTCGGTGAGTTCCCTATTCGGTGAGAGCCCTATTCGGTGATTTTTTTTTAAATTATCGGGTACCGTAGCCTAATTATCATTGCCGCTTTTACATCGTTTTAACGTCGCTAAACGTTGAAATAAGACCCTAACCTGTAACCTTTAACCCCTAACCCTAACCCGTAACCTGTAACCCTAACCCGTAGACCCGTAACCCTAACCCGTAACCCTAACCCGTAACCCTAACCCGTAACCCTAACCCGTAACCCTAACCCGTAACCCTAACCCGTAACCCTAACCCGTAACCCTAACCCGTAACCCTAACCCGTAACCCTAACCCGTAACCCTAACCCGTAACCCTAACCCGTAACCCTAACCCGTAACCTGTAACCCTAACCCCTAACCCTATAACGGCAATGATAATTAGGCTACGGTACCCAACAATTTAAAAAAAAATCACCGAATAGGGCTCTCACCCAATAGGGAACTCATCGAATCGGACTCACCGAAACGGGCCATTCCGCAAAACAGTAATAGCAAATGGTAACAGTTTCAAAACAGTCGCTTCTTATTTTGCACTCTACAGTATATAACTTAACCTTAAAACCGTTACTGCAGAATCTCTTCTATGCATACATTTGTTTGTGCAAGTCGTTTCTAGCGCTACTTAGGCAAGATCGGTCTGTTTATTGGTTTATCTTTTATCTGAAGAATCAAATGATGTTTGAGGTAGGCCGAATAATTTTTTCGTTGGGATGATTACAAATTCTTGTTCGAACGAATTCTTGTTCTACTGTTTTCAAGTGGTTGACTGCTTTACTGAATTTCAAAAACAACAGCACAAATGGTTGGTAGGCTATATCGGTAGCCTATATATGCATTTTTCTCGTCTAATTAACCTGCACATTTCGTTTCTGCTAATGCCAATATTAAAAAATGCTCACATCAGCAACGTTTAAGATCAGAAGCTGGTCGGCTGGTATGACTTGCTGCACATACTCATTGTGTCTTCGATAATGCATTTTCCATAACCAAGGAATTTCTTCTCTAGATCCCTATGAACAAGAATAAAATTGCAATTGGTATAATTGTTTAGTAACTTTTGAAAATAAAGATTAGTTAGATTATAAATTTTATTTACTGTAAGTAATTTAAGTTGAAAAAAGTAAATAGTAACACAATTATTTTCATAATTAAAGTAATTTGCGTTCTTCTGGTGACTATCCACTAGGTTACCTGGGAGCCTGATGTTAAAGATGATAACTAGCTTTTTGTATTTTCGACGTTTCGTCAGTCAGCACAACTGACTTTATCAAGGTGGCTAAAACAGGTTAACACAACCTGTTCAGCAACGATGGCACAACACAAAAACATACTGATAAAATGAATGAAGTAAAGCAGCAAGAATCAGAGTTAAAGCACGTGACAAGATCCCTAGAGGTTAAACTGAACGCAGTGAGTGCCTAAAACCAGTAGGCTACTTTCCAACAGCGTAAATGTTAACCTGTTTTAGCCACCTTGATAAAGTCAGTCTTGCTGACTGACGAAATGTCGGAAATACAAAAAGCTAGTTATCATCTTTAACATCAGGCTCCCAGGTAATCTTGTGGATAGTCACCAGAAGAACGCAAATTACTTTAAATATCAAATGCCTGGTGAACAGTCTCTTTCTGTTTTTACAATTATTTTCATTGTATTTTAATGCATTCTTTCAATGGTGCATAAACATGAAAAAAATGAAGTAATAAGCACCAAAGTGACGGAATCGAAATAGCTTGAAGTGGTCAAAATAAAATTCTGATGAGGTTTATCTTTTGCTACTATTCACACTGTGTTAGTTGAACAAGGGTTAGGCCTACCGCAGGCTTGATTGGAGTTGAAATTTCAAGAGTAAATTGGAAATTTATAGATTATTTTGCTCTCGTAGTTCTTATAGAGATGTTTTGAGGTCACAACAATCTACATATCCAATGAATTGTTTATGCAAAGATTTTTCTTCTCGGAGTGAAATGGATTGAATGATTTCTAAAGTCGTTATCTTCAGACTGATAATGCCCCTTTAGAAGTTTATTCCTGGCAGTTTCATATACCTGTGGAAGTTTTAAACGACTGGCACAGGCCGCCCGGTCACCGAGTTTGCAAGAGTGAAGTTTCCGATTGTTGAAGTGTTGTCTGAGAATTATTCCACCCTCTTAGTGCCGCTGAATAGAAATATGCCCATGATGTGCGCTGCTCAAGCGCACACACCAAGAGTCGAATCGGCGTTGCTTAAACTTACAGTTTATCGGTTCACAAACTCGGGTTTTTATCCATCTTCTCCACAGTTTAAATCTTTCTGTCTACACTCGCTTAACCTTTTTCCGTCATGATTTTGTTAATGTGCCCGAACAACAAAAACAAAATTGTTATCCATGATGTCCTGCTTGAACATGGAGTGTAGTCTGCTTAAGTAGGCTTGTAGTCTAAGTAAAGCCATAGCCTATAGATTCAACTAAGCCAGAACGCATGATTTCCGGACTGTAGAAAATCGGTCTAGATTGTAACTGAAGCTGATGCGAGATCGTGTAAGTCACTAACATCCATTGTAAAATCTAGCTTATTTGTATCATTTATCCAATATCTTTTCGGAATACAAAAGAATTTATTTTCACATTTTATTTTCTTGATCTTTTCGGAATATGTTTTATTCATTTGCACCAAGTTCCTCGTAACTTCTGGTCAATGTTGCGTAGCTTTGGAATTGGGTTTTAAGCTAACGCAAACCACTAGTTAAATTCAAAGCATTTAAAATTGAACACAATGTTAACTTACTAGCATATACTGATAAAAGGTTCTTTGAAAATTTTCATATCTCCATGCATTGCTTGAGAGATATGTCATCCAATGGTAGTCTTTGAAAGTTTTCTGGTTCATTTTTTTAATACTTTCGAACCACGGATCTTCATTTCGTATTGTAAGTATGATCTAGAAGTAGAGACATAATTTTCTTTTAAGTATTATATTGTAAAGATAGGCATCTATGCTGATTCAGCAGTAATGCTGTCGTTCGTAAAAGCTAAGACAAGTTATGCGCTACCTAAGATGTTATGTTACATTAGCCTACATATTGAGATAGAATGTTCTGCTGTTGCTGCAATGTCAAGGGCATTTCTTTATTCAGCGTCACTTACATAAAAACCAAGGTAGAAGTGTTCAAGAGAATCATCTTGATTATCTTCATCTATTTACCTCTGTATTCGTCCTTACTGTGTTGTATAGCAACTTGAGTTAAAAAACCATAGACAAACAAAACAAAGTAACCTTAGCGGGTTTATCATGTTGTATTACAAAAAGATATAACATAATTGAAAAAATAATCAACTCAAACGTTATCGACACTGACGTGTGTCCTCATCAGGAATTACTTAAATCTGCAATATACATAACATGAAAATTGTAAGATAAATCTGACTATGAACTATAACTGTAACGACACTCCGGGCTAAAAAGCACAAACTGAACAAGTGATACAACAATGATTACGAGTAAACTATATGGCGGAAAACAGACTGCATGAGGTGTAAAATACAGGCATGTAACAAACAATTGGAGCACACACAAAAGGAACGATGAGCCACATGCGAATAACTGCCGGTTCAGAGACGGATTATTACGTTTGATTCTTAAGGGTTCCATGATCTTAGTCTGAAAATCAGATGTGCCTCGAGAGATGATTTTGAATTGGTTGATTGAGACATTGTCAGTGCACGTTTCACAAGAGGCGATGTGCTCTTTAATTGCACTTTTGGTTATTAAGTTTGGGTTAAAGTGCTCCACGGCCATTGTCAACAAACGTCTGGTTAACATATCAATTACCAATTGATGTAAGCTGGTTTGCGTCACACAAACAACTAAATTTATACACAACATTCGAAGAAAGAGCAAAGGGGGTAGGCGACTTCAGTTGAAAATGTTGGTGCACTTTAAATTTTTTATATACAGAATGAATGTCACATGAAAATTTCTTTTTTATAAGTTTAGCTAGGTTTTTTTGCAAACTTGTTGAATCTTTTCCTAAAAAGGGTATACTAATAAAATAACCAAAACCTACTTCTTCAGGCGAGTCCTTTGGTTTATCAGCCATGAAGGTGTTTGACTTCATTGAAAAAATGAGGATATCCATTTAAATAAAACATGTTTTTCAATTTCTTGATTTGTTTCAGAAACAACTGATCATCAAAACCCATTAAACGAGCACGAGATAACAGACACAAGATTAAACCAGATTTCCATTTGTTAGGGCACAGAGCGTTATAACTTAAAGTGCACCAATATTTTCAACTGAAGTCGCCTATCCCCTTTGCTCTTTCGTCGAATGTTGTGTATAAATTTAGTTGTTTGTGTGACGCAAACCAGCTTACATTGGTACGTCAACCAGACATTTGTTGACAAGGGCCGTGTAGCACTTTAACCCAAACTTAACAACCAAAAGTGCAATTAAAGCGCACATCGCCTCTTGTAAAACGTGTACTGACAATGCCTCGATCGACCAATTTAAAATCATCTCTCAAGGCAGATCTGAATTTCAGACTAAGATCATGGAAGCCTTAAGAATCAAACGTAATAATCCGTCTCTCAACTTGCAGTTATTCGCCTGTGGTTCATCGTTGCTTTTGTGTGTGTTCTAATTGTTTGTCCAATGCCTGTAGTTTACACTTCATGTGGTCTGTTTTCCGCCGTATAATTTACTAATAATCATTCTTGTATCACTTGTTCAATTCGTGCTTTTCAGTCCGGAATGTCGTTACAGTTATAGTGCATGATCAGTAGGGCGATTATTTTTTGACTTAACAAGAAAGGTCAAAAATTGTCAATTGTTTACAAACTGCTTTGTCGTGGTGTCGTGTAGGTTGCACTGTCAGTGAACTTTTCATTTTACACTTTGTAGCCTACTTTTTACGTACTAAAAGTGAACTTTTAAACTTTTTTTCGTACTTTTGTAAATGGCCCATTGTCTATTTATTGTGAATCATAAGTCATCAAGTGAAATTATTAGGTTGATATGGTGTGATGCTAAACACACATCAAAACGTGTAAAATTTTTGGTTGCGGCAGCTGTGGGTTAGGTGCAGCTCTTGCTTGAACAGTTTTGCTTTAGACGCTTCATGTACCTTCAGTTTAGACAAATGTATTGAACAGTTTTTGTTGTGTATTAGCTGCGTTTTTTTGGCAGTGATTTGTAATTAGCTCATTTCCCTTTTCAGAATAGGCTAGGTCTGTATTCACATTTTGCCCTTTTGTTAGACTTTTGCACATTCTTTCATTTTAGTTAGATTAACCTACAGCTATATTTAGCTCCAACGTTGCCACTTATTTTGTATTCTGTCCTATTTCTGTGTGTCTACTTCCTTACCCTGTTTTTCAACTTAACTGTTTACTCAGCAATTTTATTCGAGACTAACCAGGGTCTTGTTTTTTCTTTAAAAACTGCTAAGTTTTCATAGCTGTGATTTTTCGAGTTTTTAACTTTTTGTACAATAATGCGTATCAAAACTTGTCAAAAAAAAGTTTTTTAATGTCAAAAGTTTCAACTTTTAAGTCAAAATTTAGGTCAAAAAATAATTGCCCTAATGATCAGATTTATCTTACAATTTTTATTTTATGGTCAGATTTATTTTACAATTTTTATGTTATTGTTATGTATTTTTTTAATTATGTTTAAACCCGCTAAGGTTACTTTGTTTTGTTTGTTTATGGTTCAACAAACCAAATTCTGTACCAAATCTTCATGAGTTAAAAAAGCCGCCTAAAACCCACGAGCCGATTAAACGCTTGCAACTGCATTACTACTTACTAGTTGGAGTATTTATAAAAAAGCCTTGTATGAGCCATCAAGCCATCAAAGTTTGAGTAAAGGTTGTTGCGGACGAACTTCAAAAGATAAATAGCGCATGCGAAATAGACAAGTAACCAAAAGTTAAAATGTTCAAATTTCCTAATCATCTGAATGAGTAGGCTATACACAAGGGTTAACATCTAGCCTATTTTGTTTTTAACAAAAGTTACAAAACACGACTGTGCAGTATGCACATGAGACTTAGGGTAAGGTAGCCTACCGAAGTCTGAAACGACTGAAAAACTGGAACTTAAATGCCAACAACCCATTAAAGTTGAGAGCTTAACCTCACCTTAGAGTTGGGCCATCTTTTATAAAATTCTTCAAAGAAAAATGAAGGTGGCATGTCAACCGTACAATCCACTTCGAGTTTTTCATAATGATCCAAGACAGTATCCAAAGATTTGCTCTCCATGATCACATCTTCGTACTGCTTCAAGTGAAAGTCAATGTGTTCCAGATAATCGTGAACTACATACAAATCAAAGTTGATTAATTTTTGCTGCAATTACAGTACCGTGGTAATTATACAGTACAATAGATAAAAGTATTTTAAGCTTTTTTGACAAAAAAAGTTAGATAGGCTACTTTGAAAACTTAAATATTATCAATTGTGTTTAGTCTACCCTTTCTTTGTCTAAACCGGACATTTCTTTTTGTTTTTTAATTTCAATAACTCGATTATTTTCAAAATGATAAAGCTTTGGTAGAGATTTTTGCTTTGTTGAACCGCCATGGTTGAACCATAGACAAACAAAACGAAGTAACCTTAGCGGGTTTAACATAATGTATCACACACAAAAAATATAGCCTAACATAATAACTCAAACGTTTTCGACACGTACGTTTGTCCTCATCAAGAATTACTTAAATCTGCAATACATTAAAAAAAAATTGTAAGATAAATTTGACTTTGCACTATAACTGTAACGACACTCCGGGCTGAAAAGCACAAACTGAACAAGTGATACCAGAATGATTACGAGTTAATTATGCGGAGGGAAACGGATCATATGAGATGTATTTTCAAAATAATGAAGGAAATTTTAGTTTTGCTAAATTTATTTCACATAAACATTCGTTTAAGTTGCTATAACTGCAGTGCATACCGTAGACCTGCCAAGATCGAAAACATAGAGCACTCTTAACCCATTAAAAGCCGCCACAAGGTCCAATTGCTCTTTTTAGGAAATATTTCAGTCACGAAGTTGTATTGTCATAACTTTTAAATTAGTAAAAAAGTTATTGTATGAACATATTATATTCACGGTAACCATCGGCGTAGCTTGTGGGAGGGTGCCCTCCCCCCAGTAGACAGTCCCCCCCCCCCCCCCCGGTCGGAAGCTTGTGGCGGCAGAATATTTTTAAACGTAAACGAAAAAGCATAGTAAAAATCTTTCTTGAAACGGATTTGGCTCGAATTCTATTTGCTGGTTCCTACTTCACGCGTTCAGGGGTGCAAAATCATGGTCCGCCGCGGGCGGCACAAACCATAGCTATACGCCACTGATAGTCGTCGGCTCCAGCTCGTGACCGAGCATTGGTTTCGTCATCAAATCGAATTTGGCTTTGGATGATGATGTCATGTATGGCTTTGGAGGCCAGTCTATGATGGAAAAGACGTGGACAAAAGTCACATTGTATGGAGGGTATGGATTGTATGGAGGGAGGGACGTGGTAGTTTTAGCTTTTCTAGTGTTTCGTTTTCCTTGGGCTTTTTGTATCCTTTTTGTTCGAAAATATTCGTGCCTTCCTTAGATTTTTTCTCCAGAGTAATCTGTCACTAGCAAGGTTTTCCCATGAATCCAGATCAATGTTTGCATGGTTGAGGGAGACTTTCAGCTGACCTTTGTATCTCATTTTTAGTCTTCTGGGGGGGGGGGGGCTTTTTCCTGTCTAGTTGTCCTTCTTCGTTGTCCCTTCTCATGACATGTCCTGTCCAGCGAAAGCAGTGTTGCAATATGGTGGCTTCTGAACTGGGCAACCTAGCGCGATCAAGGATTGCATCTTCGGTGAGACAATCTTCCCAACTAGTGCCTAGCATTTGACCCAGTTTCCTCTGCTGAAAATTTTCAAGACGTTTGATGTCACAGCGGTATAATGTCCAGGTTTCACAAGCATAGACAAGGGTGGATAGAACGACTGCCCGGCCATCATTTTTGAGGACCATCATTTTTGTGCGGATAGATATAGCATGGTTGTTGAAAACACGATGGTTAAGTCTTCCATAGGCACAATGTGCTGCCTTTACACGATGTTCAGTATTCTTTGACAGTGTTACAAACAGCCAAAAAAATGTGGCCATGTGGCCGGTGTCCTTTTAAAAAGCAACAATAAATATAAAGCAAAATAAACAAATAAAAGAAGCAAAACCTTACACAAATTAGAGTGTAGCAGGAAGCACAATATTATAGAGTGTCAAACTATGAAGAGACATAATTCATATCTATTACTAATAGGCAATAAAACATGCATGTTTCTCCTCACTTCACTTCATCCGGTTCTTCTCATTTTTCAACAACTTTCAAACTTTCACAAAATTCAGAAAAAGTACGTTGTTCGCAAATACTTATCAACACCTTCCAAAACAGATCCTAAACAACTACTAGCAAGTTCAAAATGATTCAATCAAAATAAGATGATGCAATACTGATGCATTCAAAACGATGTCCTTTTAAAAGGACACCGGCCGTAAATGGGTTCAGTTTGACTCAAACCTGCTAACGAAAAGAACAGCGAAGGTCTTATACCTCAAAAATATCATAGACGCAATGTGTTAAATTGAAAACGCTATAGCATTATTATACATCAAAACTATTACTTACTGTTGTTGTATCCAAGTATTTGGAGAGCTTTCGTCAACGATTTTGTCCCAGTCTTTGGATATCCAGCGCAAATTATTTTCACCATGTTTAATACCACAAACGTATCTTTCACTGAAAAATTCTCTATGAGGTCTTGAGGCAGCACATTCTGAGTTTAAATATGTATATATATTGCATTTTTGAAGCATGAAACCTGACCTCAAGTTTCTTGTTTTTGGACACATGTTTGAGAAATCGTTTACACATTAACTAGCCAAGGTCGCTGTTTCGTGATAGTGCAGAATGTCTATGGATGCTTTGTGTCTGGTGTTTAGGCTATAGTTTTACTGGATTATGTAACTATCCCGCATATACACCAAACCAGTGGTCCTCAACTTTTTTTCATGGCTCATTTTTATCAAGCAAAATTTTCTGTAGCCCACTATTCCTTTTATGCAAACGTAGTTTTCCTTGTCACTCAAGTAACAGCAACTGAACCGCACAACACGCGCGCGTTGATGTTACAGTGGTTCTCAACATTTATGCCGTGTTCCTTTTTTGAAAGTATTGTTAATCTCTCTTCATAATAAGGAATAGATTGATTTGATCTTTATCCTGGGACTGGGAAAGCTGCTTTGAGAGCTCAATCCTGGCAGTTTTGCATACCTGTAGAAACTTTGCACCAGTGACGCAGGCCCAGTCACCGAGATTGACATAGTGAAGTTTCCGATTCTTGTTGAAGTGTTTCACAAAATGAATATTAAAAACGGATCTGCAGAAGTTCAAGTAGGCTACCGCTTTCAGTTATGATTTAATTGTAATCACAAAGTAGTCCATTACATCATAAAGTGATGTAAAATTTCTCTCAAAACAGTATTGATTGCATCATGGCACCAAAGCAATTAGCCTATTTCAGTAATTAGAAGAAACATTAGGCTACGGTACTACTCTCTAGCAATATACATCAGCATCATTCATTGTTACTAATACTACAATCAAATCTACTAAACAAACACGCTAGTGTAAAATTAACTTCAGTGATACTAATGAAACTATTTTTTCCGATGAATCTAGTAACTTTTTGAATAGGTCTATGGCCCACCTCAAAATGTCCCCATGGCCGACCAAGTGAGCCATGGCCCATTGTTTAAGAACCACTGGACTAAACATTTAAATACAATACAGCACTTTTTATGTCGGTTAAAGGCAAGCAATGGTATCTTCTCAAACACTCTTCTTAAAATACATTTTGCATATTTTATTTGTTTTGACCTTGTTAAGAGGGTTGTTAAAAAACTCAGTTTAGACATTACCTTTTAAAAAAATAGAAGAGTCAGTAAGTCATGTAATTTTCACTTTGTGTAAAGCTACATGTATTTGAGAGGTTACCTTTTTTTCACTTGCTGGTTAATGCACATCAGTTTGTATCCTCTGTGGATCATTCTCTTGTATCATGGGCAGTGGCGCCGGCAGGGGGGGGGCAGGCGGGGCAGCTGCCCCCCCAATGTTTTGGACATCATCTTTTTAATTTTTTTTTTTATTAATACATATTAATATTATTTTTTTAATATTTGTATCCCAACCTCAGGTAAGTCAACTCTAGTTGCAAGGGGGGGGGGAGGGGGGTAAAAGCTTTCTCTTTAAAAAAAAGTATGGAAACCTTGATGACTAAATTGTACAATAGATAAAAAAAAATTCTACAGAAGCAAAGATATAGACTTTTTAAAGTTTTAACTAACGTCACATTGATGTAGAAAAATAACAACCTGATAAATTGTTGATACCTCACACTACCATGACTTCTTCCGCGCGCATTTTGGCATTGGTTGCTTGCAGTGATCCTTTCACGTAAACAAAACGTTTTGTTTCAGCAGTTTTGAGTTGTTCAATTCTTAAGTTGTAAAGGAGACTCAATTTCTCCAATATTTATCATTTATGTTTCTTCTTTAATCTCAGCAGAGTATAAAACTTGTAAAAGTTTTTCACCCATACGACGTCATGAATGAAAGTATATCTCAAATCGGCATAATGACGTGACATCATCTAAGCATTTTACCGAATAATAAATTAACAAATTCGATCGTCAAAAGTGGTTTGGTGGTGGTAAATATTAAGACTTACGTAATGAAAAAAATGTGATAAGGTTAGAAGACATTACGTCATGTATTTTCAATCCAAATTGAAGTTTAAAATTTATTCTTTTGTTCATAGTCGTAACTCGTAATCCACCTTCAAAGCGGTACTACAAACAACAATTTTCGATAAGGGGGGCATCAAGAATAAGTCGACATGACTTTTAACCCTTAGAAGGTTGGGCTCCTGGAGTCTTGTTCAGTTTGGGGAGGGGGCTGTCGATTCTTCTTATGCTTTAGGAGTGATATCTCTTATTTTGGCAAGGTTTCAAAATTTGGGATTTACTTTGTAAAATTATTCACGCTGAGTATATCCGAAAATTAAAACTATGTGAATTTTAGAACTGCTCATATACGTTGAAATGTTGAGGTCACTTATGAGTGTAATTTGTAGCGTGAGTTTACACATTATTTTTTGGTAGAGTAATGAAGAACATGCATTGTAATGTTGTGATTAATTTTTTTTTACATTATTTTACATACAGCCAATGCCCTTCACGCTGTGAAACAGTTAGGATTAACGAGACATGGGCCAAATTAATTACTTTCATCCAGCTGGTGGAAAAATGTTTCACAATAGAATGTGAAATATTTCAGAGGATGTGCTGAGAATTGCCTTATTTCTTTCAATTTATAACCTTTATTGGCTCAAAATTTCAGCTCAATAGAGGTGAATAAAAGATAGGAAAAGTCAAGAAATCTCGTAGTCGCAGCCTCAGTGGTTTTAAAAATACAACTGTTGATACAAAAAAGTTGAATTGACAGCCCCCCCCCCCCCAAACCTTCAAAGGGTTTGCTTTGAGTCAACAGATCTATGCCTTAAGGTTTACGTCAGCTCCGGAGATCAGTAAAATATAAGGTTGTCATCTTCGGTGCAACAAGACCATTGATTGATTGGTTTAGTGAGGATTCGTAGTCCCATTGCTTTCATTTTGAGTGATCATACTGATTTTCAATTTATTCCTACAAGACGTTACGTAATGAAAAAATATATAACTAAGGTTGGAAAACATTACGTCTTGTCTTTTCAATTCAAAATGAAGTTTAAAATTTATTCTTTTGTTCATAGTCGTAATTCGTAATCCTCCTTCAAAGCGGTATTACAAAGAACAATTTTCGATAAGGGGGGCATCAAGAATATGTCGACATGACTATTAAGGTTTACGTCAGCCCCCGAGATCAGTAAAATATAAGGTTCTCATTATCGTGATTGTAAGCCGCGGAAATTTTTTCTATAAAAAACAGATTCCCGGGAAGCTAAACATTTTTTCCAGCCCTTGTAGAAAACAAGAGAAATTAAATAATATACCACTGTCTTGCATGTCTTGCACCAGTGGCGTAGCCAAGGGAGGGGGGTTCGGGGGTTTCAACCTTTCAAATTGAATTTACGGATGTTAATACATTGTTTACAAGAAAAGCTTTAGCCTATGATGTAATTTCTTGTCAAAATGTGCAAGGATGCAAGCCATCTGCAACTGCTGAGATCGCTTGTTCGATCTAGATTAACATCTAAACAGCTATTCGTTATGCAAAACTTGAATATATCAGAAATAGCCTAAAGTAACTTCAATGTCTCAAAGCTTTTTGTTTGACACTCATCAAGATGTATGACCTCTATGACGTTTCATTTTCTAAACTTTGGGTTGACTTCAGAGCATAAAAGTTAGTGAGTTACCGGAATAAGATCGCTTTTTGAATCAACCAAGAAGAAAATTGGTAAATAATAAAGCTGTAATAATCTCGCAAAAAAAGCAATCAACCTATGTCTCTAAAACAAAGTTTGCCTAAGTTTAAACTAAACTGCATTAAAAAAGCGAGTTTTGCCAATACCAAACATTCAAATATCTCAGTCTGGAATTAGCAACAAGAAAACATAGAAACTTAGCTTTATTTCCGAAAAATGCTGAAGAAAACATGATCTTATCCTTTTGCTATGCCACCGGACAGCACCATTTTACAGAAATATTCATACCCACAATTTTGTTGAAACTGCTCTCAGAATGCACCAAACTGAAAGTAATTTTTCAAAATTTTCTGGGGGAGGCCCCCAGACCCCCCGCCGCTAAGTGTCGCCTTGGGCGAACACGCCGTCGGGCTGCGCCCGCCCTTTCAAAATTTTTGACTACGTTACTGTCTTGCACTGTCAATATTTTGCCCCCCCAATGTTGAAGGTCTGGCGGCGCCACTGATCATGGGCCAATCCTATAGATCAGTGGTTCCCAATCTTTTATTGTCACGGACCCCTTTCAAAAAATTATCAAGCTTACGGAACCGTATACCGTATGTATTCTTCATTACATTTTCTTTTTTTAGCCGCCATTGCAACCTGTCCTTTTGCTACACTTTATTGCAAACTATCCTTTTGCTAAGCAAAAACAACCCGTCCTATTACTTAATGTCTGATCTGCTGCTGCTAATGCTTGGCATTTTGAACCAGGAGAAATTGTGACATCACAAAGTCTATGGATGTTTGCTGGTACTGTACATAAATTCATTCTCATTGAACTTTAATATTTTTGTTTACAAGTTGACTAGCTTTATCAATTCATCACACAACTTTATTAGTGCTTCTACCACTGTATATTGCCATATTAGTAATAGTCTAGGATTACTTTTGTTTTGTTTTTCGTTCTTGATGTCAACAGTTTCTGTGTACTGTATGTGCTTTTTGTTGTTTTTTTCTTCTACCTTTTGTAGAGAATTTTTTTTAAGATTTGCGTAAAACAGCACAGGACTTCACTTGAGTAGCTTGACGGCGATAGGAAACATTTTTTTCTTTCTCTTTACTTTTATTGAAGAGCAGCTTGTCCTTCGTTTAAACGTAAATTTCCGATGGTTGACATTTGTCACATTGGCCTACCTAAAGAACAGGAAAGCAGCTGACTTGATCATTGACACAGTCTTTTGCTACTTCCTTTCTATTGTGGAGTTTATTTTTTGTGGTGCTAGTTATTTTGCTTTGAGTCTTCTACAAATCAGCACTTGTGAACTGAGCATATTGCAGTTGAGCAAGTGACAACTGAGCTAACAACATTTCAGCAAGTGGGTGAAGTTGGCAAATGATGAAAATGAAAAAGTAGGCTATCAACTGACCAAGTCGAAACTTAGGATGTCACAAGTCAACAACTTCAGTTTAGCAAGCGATGACCAAGCAAGTCCAATGTCAGGTGAAAATCTCATTTGCTGACTTGGGCAGTTGTTGAATGCCGATTGCCGAGTGGTCTGACTACTCTTTACTTTCACCTGGACGGCTAAATCGTTGGCGTTCTAAAGTATCCTGATCAAACTACTATTGTAAACACAGGATATTGTACCGACGCAAGCAAAAGAATCGGAACTACCTAACCCAATCAGAATGCAACAGGGTATTTTAATTAATGGGATTGTACTGGGCGCGGGTTAGAGGGTTATTAAAGGGTATTTTTAGCAGAAGGACTGCTAACCTAGAATGATGACCTACATATCTCATAAAAGTCTAATATATATATAACTTTTGTCTTTTACGATATTTGTTCTGACTTAAAACAATTAGGCTACTATAGGCTACCCCTATTTTTCATTGAATGTTATCTTCACATTGTTTATCTTTTCAGCTGCAACTGAAGCAAAGAAATAATTAAATGTATTGCAGTAACTTCTATTCCATTTTAGTAGCATTTCGGTTGTTTTCTATTTATAACACTCGGTGAATAATGCCTTTTACACCCTAACAGTGCGAGAATTTCTTCTTATTGTACAACTTCCATTGCATGGTAAGCTACTGTATTTTATTTGGTATGCTACTCATTGTATGAATCATTGCTCCTCTGCGGATGTAGACAATTGTTAATTAAATTGTTGGCAAGGGTGCTAGATTGGTAGGCTAACCAACATATTCACTGAAGATGCGTGGTGGCACATATTGTAATAAACTGTTCTTTGTTTTTAAACAAAAAAACAACGTAGACCTACCTATTTTTGATACCTTTTTGGAAATAGTTAAGGATGACTGTCTAATTTTTTTATGCCTAATTTCTTTTTAAGCCCTTTGCATTTATTGAAGATTGCATGGCCTTTTCACAATAGTTTTCCATGCTCTTTTGTTTTCGATAAATACGTCATTACGACTTTCTGTCTCGTTTGCAGTTTGCACCTGCATTTCTAGTGGAAGGCGTAGAAGTGTTTTGGTCATGACCTTCTTTATTTAACTTCATAGAAATTGAATTACTAAAGTAGTCAGTTAAAATTCAACTACAAACTATCTCAGACTTCCATTTCATACTTAAAAACAGTCAACAAAACGAATGCTTAATTTTTCTGAGGCATCGGTGCATTTAATTAACAACATCACTTTAAAGACTTAACAGCATTTTCACAAAAAATCAGCTGATTTTTTAAGCAGCCTAAGCCATTGGTCCGAGCTGGTGAAAGTTACTTTAATGATTTTACGTTAGTTTTTCGTTCATTTGTGTTCTTTTATTACATCATCGGTTTTTCAATGTTTTACTTTTCCTTGATCTGATCGCAAAGCAGTGGCGCCGGCAGGGGGGGGGGCAGGCGGGGCAGCTGCCCCCCCAATGTTTTGGGCATCATCTTTTTAATTTTTTTTTTTTATTAGTACATATTAATATTATTTTTTTAATATTTGGATCCAAACCTCAAGTTAGTCAACTCAAGTTGTAAGGGGGGAGGGGGTAAATACTCTCTCTTTAAAAAAAAAGTATGGAAAACCTTGATGACTAAATTGTACAGTAGATAAAAAGATTTTCTACAGAAGCAAAGATATAGACTTTGTAAAGTTTTAACTAACGTCACATTGATGTAGAAAAATAACAACCTGTTAAATTTTTGATGCCTTACACTTCCATGATTTCTTCCGCGCGCATTTTGACATTGGTTGCTTGCAGTGATTCTTTCACTTAAACAAAACGTTTTGTTTTAACAGTTTTGAGTTGTTCAATTCTTAAGTTGTAAAGCAGACTCAATTTCTCCAATATTTATCATTTATGTTTCTTCTTTAATCTCACCAGAGTATAAAACTTGTAAAAGTTTTTCATCCATACGACGTCATAAATGAAATTATATCTCAAATCGGCGTTATGACGTGACATCATCTAAACATTTTACCGAATAATAAATTAACAAATTCGATCGTCAAAAGTGGTTTGGTGGTGGTAAATATTACGTAATAAAAAAATGTGATAAGGTTGGAAGACATTACGTCATGTATTTTCAATACAAATTGAAGTTTAAAATTTATTCTTTTGTTCATAGTCGTAACTCGTAATCCACCTTCAAAGCGGTACCACAAAGAACAATTTTCGATAAGGGGGGCATCAAGAATAAGTCGACATGACTTTTAACCCTTAGAAGGTTGGGCTTCTGGAGTCTTGCTCAGTTTGGGGGGGGGCTGTCGATTCTTCTTATGCTTTAGGAGTGATATCTCTGTTATTTTGGCACGGTTTCAAAATTATAACGTACATTGTAATGTTGTGATTAATTTTTTTTTACATTATTTTACATACAGCCAATGCCCTTCACGCTGTGAAACAGTTAGGATTAACGAGACATAGGCCAAATTAATTACTTTCATTCAGCTGGTGGGAAAATGTTTCACAATAGAATATGAAATATTTCAGAGGATGTGCTAAGAAATGCCTTATATCTTTCAATTTATAACCTTTATTGGCTCGTGAATGAAAGTTAGGAAAAGTCAAGAAATCTCGTAGTCGCAGCCTCAGTGGTTTTAGAGATACAACTGTTGATACAAAAAAGTTGAATTGACAGCCCCCCCCCCAACCTTCAAAGGGTTTGCATTGAGTCAACAGATCTATGCCTTAAGGTTTACGTCAGCTCCGGAGATCAGTAAAATATAAGGTTGTCATCTTCAGTGCAACAAGACCATTGATTGATTGGTTTAGTGAGGATTTTTAGTCCCATTGCTTTCATTTTGAGTGATCATACTGATTTTCAATTTATTCCTACAAGACGTTACGTAATGAAAAAATATATAACTAAGGTTGGAAGACATTACGTCATGTCTTTTCAATTCAAAATGAAGTTTAAAATTTATTCTTTTGTTCATAGTCGTAAGTAATCCTCCTTCAAAGCGGTATTACAAAGAACAATTTTCGATAAGGGGGGCATCAAGAATATGTCGACATGACTTTGAAAGTGCCCCTGACAGGTTGGATCCAAGTATAGTAACTTTTTAAAGCATTTCCTAGCGCAGAATTACACTTAGCAAACTTTTTAATCTTAACCTCGTAGCTCGACTGATTAGGGCGTAATTTAATAAAACGAATGCTCCGCAGCGCCACCACAGGCGAAACTCCATATTTCACTGCTCTGGGACGACTTCTCTGTACCTTGTTTTGTGGGAAAGTGGGCAAAGAAAGCACACGGTCTTTGTCACTGACAATGTCACATAAACAGCAATTTGTAGGCATTGCCTCAACCATAAATTATAGGTACTGTTTGTGAGATACTGTTGTTACACTGCAAATGGCTATAGCCAGATTAGGACAAATAAAAAAGTATGAAAATTGTAGCCCTATGAAACTGCAATTTCAATTGAATTGAGATGCTGTTTGATAAAAGTAAACTCAACCTATTTGATCGAAACCTGATAGTAATAATAAGTTCACTTTTTCATTTCAGTAATTCTTAATTTGCACATGCTTTAGACCAAGGGTCTCAAACACGCGGCCCGCGGGCCGCATGCGGCCCTCGAGGACTTTTGGTGCGGCCCGCGATGCCTTTTTAAACTTTGAAATAATTCATAGCCTAATCACAGTAAATATTTTTCTCTATAGAAAGATAAAATGCTCAAAAAACCTGAAAATGCCCATCAAACTTCAGACGACTTTTTAACACTACTGTCGCGCCATTTTTGCGTACGGGAAACTCGTATTGTTACATCGCAATCACATTGCTTATTCACTCATTGTGTCATAATTGCAATAGTGTAGTAAGTTTGGCACTTGCTGAAGTCAATTCTTGAACAGTTTAGTTCTTTCCGCGTTTTTGAAAGTTGATTGCAAGATTTTAGCTCGTCCGTCGTTTCGTTTGCGTGTTTTTTGTTTTTCTTTTTCGTTTTTTTTTGCGTTGGTACAACGTTTTTCATCTCTTTGTTCTTACTAATTTTTCTTGCAATCTAACGTTCTTGGTGTGTTCTTACTGCTGTACAGTATCTGTTTTATTGCGTTTTCACTGTGTTATTTTGTTTATTGGTTTGTTTTGAATCTTTACCCTCGGACTAACAAAGCCTTGATAGGTTATTCCTGGTAGTTTCGCATACTTGTAAGAGGCTCTTGACGCAGGGCCGGTTACCGAGATTGTCAGAGTGAAGTTTTTCGATTGTTGAAGTATTGTTGTCGGAAATTGTTTCATCCATTAGGTGCCGCTGAATGGAGAGCAGTCCTGAAATGTGTTGTTTAAGTGCACACCTCGAGAGTCGAACCTGCGCCGCTTGATCTTAAGTGGAGCGCGTAACTACTGAGCTAACGGAGAGACAATTGACTTCTTATTGTGTGGTGCGGCCCTTGAGTCGATTTACAAGTGTTCATTTGGCCCTCAGTGCAATTTGAGTTTGAGACCCTTGCTTTAGACCAACAGAGCCCCACACATTCACGTTTTGCAGTAGCCGTACCATACTTTACCAAGTCATCACAGAGAAAGAATGTATCCTTCCCGCTTACTGTGACGTCACAGCGGTGTTGCCGTTTTTATTTTCGCAATTGAATGAGTGCCAGATTCGCCGATGTCAACGAAAGTTTGCAAGCGTGTAACTTAGTAGCCTGTTGATATTTTTTACGATTTGTTGGTCAGGGAAGTTTGTTAGTGTCATCTTTTTGGTATCTTAGGTAAATTTAGCGAATTTATTTACCTGTCAGAGGCACTTTAAGGTTTACGTCAGCCCCCGAGATAAGTAAAATATAAGGTTCTCATTATCGTGATTGTAAGCCGCGGGAATTTTTTTCCAGCCCTGGTAGAAAACAAGAGAAATTAAATAATATACCACTGTCTTGCGCCAGTGGCGTAGCCAAGGGAGGGGGTTCGGGGGTTTCAACCTTTCAAATTGAATTTACGGATGTTAATACATTGTTTACAAGAAAAGTTTTAGCCTATGATGTAATTTCTCGTCAAACTGTGCAAGGATGCAAGCCATCTGCAACTGCTGAGATCGCTTGTTCGATCTAGATTAACATCTAAACAGCTATTCGTTATACAAAACTTGAATATATCAGAAATAGCCTAAAGTAACTTCATTGTCTCAAAGCTTTTTGTTTGACACTCATCAAGATGTATGACCTCTATGACGTTGCATTTTTTAAACTTTGGGTTGACTTCAGAGCAGTGCTGTGTCAAGGGGGGGGCCAAGGGGGGCCCGGCCCCCGGGCCCACCATCTCAGGGGGCCCACAAGTAATAGACTTTTGCGCGTCAGTGTCATGTTTTTTAGCTGCTAAAGTTTACTGCGTGTACTTCCATTGAGAAGATAATTTAGGTCCGATACCAATGAGACGCCGAGCCTGGGCCCGTGTACCAAAATATCTCAAAAATCACCATATTATCTTCAATCAAAGTTAAAATAGGCTGCGACAACATTAGTAAAATCATTTGTATTTGAAACAAAACAGGTTGGTTGCAATTGAATACTTGAAATCAAGAAGGGCCCAATTCCCACAAAGGTGTGTTTAAAATAAATGTGTTGTAGTTATTTTGTGATCGAATTTCAGGGGGCCCACAGGTAATAGACTTTTGCGTTTCAGTAACAATGTGTTTTTTAGTTGTTAAAGTTTACTGCGTGTAGCCTAATTGTCCATTAAGAAGATAATTTAGGCCCGGTACCAATGAGATGCTGGGCCCTTATACCAAAACATCTCTAAAAACACCACATTATCTTAAAGAAAAGTTAAAATATGACAACATTAGTAAAATTACCTGTATTTGAAATAAAACAGGTTGGTTGCAATTGAATACTTGAAGTCAAGACGGGCCCAATTCCCACAAAGGTGTGTTTAAGATAAATGTGTTTTAATTATTTTGGTTGTTTATTTTTTCGTATTTTGTGGTAGAACTTTGGAATTGGCAACTGTTGAACTCAAACCACTTTATACACTGGTAGGATCACCATACTTTGTAAGCTACTGTTAAACCACGAAGTAGACAGCTCATTTTAAATTGATTGTCATAAATGGGAAAATTATGTAAGACATTTGCATAACTTTATTGCAATGCCTTGTCTAAATTTTGCAAAAGCATAGATTGAAACCTTTCTTTAGCAGACCGGGTAAGGTGAAAGCGTTCATGTTTTGTAGGTTAGCTTCTCTTTAGCATAAACTTTAAGAGTGAGGTACGATTGATTTTGAAGTCTGCCAATAACTAAACAAGACACATAAAATACTTTTTGTAATACTGGACTAGCTGAAAGTTTGGTTGGTCTATTGATACCCTTTTAACAATAAAGTATTTTTCTACATTTACTGGTATAACTTGCAAGGTAAAAGTCTTTTTTGAAGTGTCATAAGCTGCATTAAGGCTGTTGCATTTTTAGCTTAACGTTTTGGTTTTACAGGGTGTTTTGTTTTCTTAAGCTTAACTTCAAAGTGAATGTTACTGGTTTACATTGGTAGTCTAGTTCTAGAATGGTGTAACATTGCTATGTACCAAGATTTCATTCAGCATTTCATAAAGAAGATGTCTTGTTTGAACTAGCGACATTCTTGCTTTGAACATTTCAGATTTATAAACAAAACTCTCAAAGAGGAATTCTTTGAAATGGCTGACCATGGAGGTTTGTCAGAACCAAGCAAACTTTGCTTTGCCATTGAAGTACATTCGTTTACTATGATTACCAATGGTGCAGACGTGCTGCAAAAGTTTTGCAGATGGTCCAAACAAGGGAATGTTTTTCTCAAAGCTCTTTGCATAGTTTTTTTTTCAAAAGTTATGTTGAGCCAAATGTTAAACTTTGAATGTACCAGAAACCATGAAGCATTTAATGCGATCTTTACCAATACCCATGTCTTTAATTGCTGTGGTAAGAACCAGATAAAGTGACCAGCAGGCCACAAGCTGAAGAACAACCACCAAAAGTAAGGCAAACAATTCAAAAACTGACCTCAAAGGTCAGCAAGTAATAAGTGGACAGCGGACATTGAGTAGTGTAATAATCAATTCACCTGCCTTTAGATGTAGGCCAGGGTTGTCCAAAGCCTGGCCCGCGGGCCGCATGCGGCCCGCGACCTCCTTCAATGCGGCCCGCCGCCTCTTCTAGAAAACTTTTAAAAATTACCGTATATCCTCGCATATAAGCCGACCCTAGAAAAACAACCTTAAAATGGTAAATTTATAAAAATCCGCATATAAGTGACATAACAACCAAGTATGATACCCTGATACCCTGATTGAAGACTTCAACAAGCGATTTCAAGATTTCCGGCACCTTGAGAAAAACTTCAATGTATTCAATGCTCCGCTGACTATAACTATATCAGAAGCCGATGACGATTTGCAGCTTGAATTGTGTGACTTGCAAAGTGACCAGTTTTTATTAAGCAAAGCTACACTGCCAATCACTCAATTTTGGCCTCTTCTTTCTGAAGAGCATTATCCTAATTTACGCCGTTTTGGATTGCACTTGCTGTCAATGTTTGGCAGTACCTACCTTTGTGAAGCAGCATTTTCCGCAATGAAGTCGATTAAATCCAAAGAGAGGAATCTACTTAAACAAACATCTCTCGAAGCCTGCCTTCGTTTAGCCTTATCCTCAGTTGACATTGACACAAAGGAGCTGGCTTCCAAAATACAGGCACACCCATCTCACTGAATTTTAAGTAAACTGTACCGTTTTACGTACTTCCTTAAATATTTTTTACGAATAAATTTATGGTTTATTCTTATTCATACTTGTCAGTTATTTTTAAGGTTTCCTGGTCTACTGACGTTGCTTAAAATTTCCAAAACTCTCTTATTCGTAGTATTCACATCTTAGCTTCTTTAATCTATTCCCCAATATGTTTTTATGATAAATATAAAGATTCATTTACACATGTACGTGTTTTACTTTACATCTGGTACGGTGAGACAGTGTATAAGAGGAAAAATGTCAACTGCGGCCCGCGATCTAATTTCCTTGCCGAATGCGTCCCGCGTCCCATAAAGTTTGGACAACCCTGATGTAGGCCATAAAAATGTTTGTCTTATTTGTAGCCTATTCCATTTCTGCAGTCATATTTTGTTTACTGCTAAAAAATTGTAAACAGTAAACAAAATAGGCTAGCATTTCTCATAGATTAATTAGCATTTCATTTTTAGCATTTACAATCTCGTAATTATAAATATCCCTGACTTTACAGAGGTAGCTATCGGCAAGTGTAACCAGCTTACATTTAGATACCAGTATAATAAGTATTTTATGACAGTTGCCAGGATTTTGTTTGTGATTTCAAATCGTTGCTGCTTTATATTTCATTTCTTTCATTCCAAGCATAGATGAAGGTATAACTTGATAGACCTGTGTTTACTATAAATTATATTTCTGCTGTGTTCTGTACACTGCTGGGTTGATGGTTGTTTATGAAGTTATAAAAGTTTAACTAGGTAGTAGTTATTGTGCCGTAAGCATTACAACATTTCATTAAGCACCAGTAACCTATGAAGGCTTTCTAAGTACTGCAAAGTTGTCAGTGAGTAATGAAGCTGTTAGACCTTACCTAGAAACCTATTAACTAGTGTTGCACTGTAAATATTGCTCCGTTTTTTTAAAGTTCATAGTAATTTTCTTATGTATGCTGTGATTCCTGTGAAGTAGTTGCAACATGTGATGAAGTTATTAAACTTCATCTACATAAGTCAGCATTCATTCCCATGCACCATTCCAATAACAGCTGTTTTTAGCATGACCAATGGTGTTTGCATATGAAAAAAATAATTACATGTAGGCTAGTAAAGTTAATTCAACAGTTAGATTACAGCAACTGCTGCTCATAATTGTGCTTCTTAAATTCAACAACCACAATGTTCCAAAAATAAAGCAATTAATAAAAAAATGTTTTAGTGAAATACGGTATAGCATGATTAACAACAGGTTTCTAATAATAGTGTATCTTGTGTGAGTAGGCCTAGTTAATAAACCATGTACGCCATTCTGTGCTGTTACAAATTACCACTGTTCTGTTGTGAATTGAAAGTATATCACTAGATTGGTAACTACTGTTTTTATCATACTAAAGTTCCTGATTATGCACATTTGAGTTTTGAGTACACTTGAGTTTTCATGTTAGCATTTTGAATGGGTACTTGGGTACGGTAGCTTTTTGAAAGTATTGTAATGGTGAGTGGTTTAATCAATCAATTACTGGTTTATGTTTTTTCACAAAATATTACACCAAATGCACTGGTACATTACATAAAAGTGAGAGAGGAAGAAAGCGAAAGACCTTATGAGGTCACCAAGTCAGCCTCCACCCCAGTGATCCTATAAGGCAAAACATAATTACCACTTGATGAAAGTGTTGAAATGTTGTTTGTTAAAGCATTTGTGAATTCACTTTATTTTTTGCACTTCTAAACTGTTTTGCTATGTTATGGCTATACATTTAAAAATAATAGGTTAGTGAAATTTCAGATGCCAATTGTAATTTTTGGAAAAAATTGCTTTCAAATGTAACTAACCAATTTAAAATTCTCATAATTTTGTCAATTCTTGTCCGATATAAAAAATTGTATGAACTCTATGTGATAAGCATGTCAAATTTTTATGCTAACTTCTACTGTGTGATATATACTGATATAAGATCTGGGTTGAATGACCCCTACGCTTCATGACCGTTGCCAGTATGTTTAGAAATCGTTAACACTTTTGGCTTTCATTGCAAGCAAAGGTGTAGGTATGACTTGATTAACCTGTGTTTGCTCTTATTTACATTTGTATTGTTTTCTCAACTGGTGAGAAAGTCTATTGAAGTGAACCACCTTTCCATATCAGTGCAGTTAACATACACACTATATTATCATTAAGTCTGCTTGCCGATAAGGGGCCCAAAATTATTTTGGCCCCGGGGCCCACCAAGGGCTTAACACAGCACTGCTTCAGAGCATAAAAGTTGGTGACTTACCGGAATAAGATCGCTTTTTGAATCAACTAAGTAGAAAATTGATAAATAATAAAACTGTAATAATCTCGCAAAAAAAAGCAATCAACCTATGTCTCTAAAACAAAGTTTGCCTAATTTTAAACGAAACTACATTAAAAGAGCGAGTTTTGCCAATACCAAACATTCAAATATCTCAGTCTGGAATTAGCAACAAGAAAACATAGAGACTTACCTTTATTTCCGAAAAATGCCGAAGAAAACATGATCTGTCAATATTTTGCCCCCCATTGTTGAAGGTCTGGCGGCACCACTGTCGCCAAGAGAAAAAGAATGATCGTAACTCGTAGATCGATTTGATTATTTTTTTAAGTTGCTTATGTGAAAAACGGTCAAAAATTGAATGAAAAGCAAAAACATTAATGTGAAAATCAGTGACGTACCTTACAAAATTTTAAACAAAAATCTTAGAAAAAAATCTCAGGAGGGCAAAAGCAACTGTTGGAGGGCAAACGTTATTCAACATGAATTACTATAGTATTAAAACGTTGTAACAGTATTAAAACAAAGTTTGAGGGCAAGAGAAAATTTGGGGGAAGGGCCCAATAACCCTTTCCTTCCGTGGATACGCTCGTGGAGCAAGTAAGATTGTCGAAAACTCACATCAAAGCATACAAAATCCAAATCAAAAATCGTGTGTCGTGTTGTGGAAACAATCCACGCAGAGCAAGACTAATCCGACAGTCCAACTTAGCAAAATTCAGCAATAAAATTCATCCCTGTATAGGGTAGCGCCACAACCAAACCAAACAAGCGGACGTTCCAGATTGCAATCATTTTTTAACTTAGGCTACATGATGTAAATTTATTACGGTGTTTCGGTTCAAAAGCAGCAAGTAAAAGTTTGTTTCAACATTAGACATTTTTGCTTAGGTTTTGTCTTTCAAAAATCAAAGCATTTTCGTTTTGCTCCAAACAAAAACCAAATGCAAGAAAATCTCAAAACGCCAAAAAATTTGAGGTGCTTGACCTTATTTATTTCTATAACGTGGGTAGAGAGGTTATTTTTTTTTTTCATCCATAAACAGGCATAGCTCAGCAACAATACGACGTTAAACAAATGACTACACAACACAACGGGCCACGAGAGTTGGAGAGCATCTGAATTTGGCTAATCTTAGTAAAAAACAGCGCAAGACTATATGCGAAACTGCCAATCGTGTTCGAGTAATAAACTCTCATTGGAGTCTTTCGAGATTATTCGTAATTGTTTGTCCGAGTTCGACACAAAGATTCATTAAGCACTAATTATTAAAATCTTCCAACTCAAGGCTTAACAAGCAATTGTTTGTCGGCGGAGCCTCGTATCTCTTAACCGCCTTTGATTAAATTGTCAAGTGTGTGTTTCACCTGCTGTTGTTTATGTTTTGTGCAACTGGCTCGCTTTCAGCGGAGAACACATTGATAACGGAACGGAGAACAGAGAACACATTGAAATTAATAACAAAAAACACATTGAAAACACACTTTCGAATTAGACAACTGCTGATTCAGCTTTTGAAATATTGAGGTTAACAGCTACATTTGTTCATATCCCAGTCTTGAAAAAACTATAGATTTGCAAACAATTATTTGTTTCATTTTAAGGATCAGTTTCTACAACATACGCTCTGTTTCTTCAAAGCAAACTTTGAATATTTGTCGCATATAGACGTTGTTAAGTAATGCCTCACCAATGCAAACACGAGCATGTTGGCTTCGGGCAAACAAGTACACTTTTACAGTAAGTGGTTGTCCTTCAGATTGTGATAATTCACGATCAAAATGTTTTATCAGAAACAGTCTGTCTGCTGTGGTGTGATCCTGATCATATGATGCATTAAGCAAAAACCTTTACGTGTCATGTTACTGTCAAAAGGGGTGACCTTCGCAAGAGTTAATATACAACAATTTTCGAAAATTGCTTCAGTGTCAAGTTTAAGTTGGTGGTCAAATGTTAAACTTCTAAACTCATAAAAAATATAGGAAGCACAAAAATCTTAATTGCCTCTATCACGTAAAGGAATTTTCATAGAAAGCGAAAAGTTTGTAGATATCCATTATGGTAAAAATAATTTGTGCAGGATATCCAAAGACGGGAACAAAGTCATTGACCAAGGCTCTTCAGATACTTGAATGTGGCAACAGTGAGTAACAATTTTCTTACCAAACTTAATGGGCTTTGATAGTTGATCACATACTTTATTTGTTGTGTTTTTTTAAAAGTTTGTTGTTTACAAAATTTGAAAGTTTGTTTACAAAGTTTAAAAGTTTGTTATACACATGTTTGTTGTTGTGTTTTTAAAAGTAAATATCATATTGAAGTTATACCGTACTTATTCATACCATACTGCAGTTTTAGGCTTAATATGCTATCACAACATGTTGCCTTTCCAGTTCGAATAAGCCTAAATGACCATCTTTGGTTAGCAGAACATAGGCTTCAATTGTTATATTTCATAACGTTGCTCTTGTCCACCCAATAGTGTTTTTCTAATTGTCAGGTGATTTACAATTTTACATTATCGACTTTTGATAACCGACATATGATTTTAAATATTGCAAGGGTTGCAAGCTCTTCTGTACCAAAAGTGTAGCTTATGTTTACTACATAGGCCACCTACTCTACAAGTAGGTTATGCGAAACTGTCAGCATTAAGCTCTCAAAAAAGCTTTCTCAGTTCGAGAGTAAAGATTAACCCGATTAGTCAAGTGCAAAGTAAAAACGGATATGGACGAAAGTTTAATGCGTTGATTTTAACAAAAGTTTCATATAAAAATTTATAGGTTATTTACTTTTACTTATTTTCCAACCGTAGTCGTTTTGTAAAATATGATGATCTCGCCTTTGTTATTAAGTTTATAAAGGAAACGTTAGACCAATGTAGCCAAATATTGATTTTCTCGATGTTTCTTTCAAAACACAAAACCCCCACAAGTATGCGAAGCTGCTGGTGCCAGGATCAAGCTTTCAAGCAGGCTTTCTCAGGCCGAGAAGAAAGGTTTCCTTAATCAAACAAACATTCAACAAATGTGAAAGACAAAATGTTTTAACTTACCATAGTTAAAGCTTAGTAAGGTTAAATATAGGTTAAATACTCAATGAAAATGACTATTGTAAGTTGCCCATTAGTTGTCATTTATCTTTAGTTCATGATTATCTGGAACATATTGACTTTCACTTTGACGAGTATGAAAAAGTTGTTATGAAAAACCATTCTTTGAATGCTGTGCTGGATCGCTATGAACAACTCGAAGTAGATTGTACAGTTGACATGCCACCTTCATTTTTCTTTGAAGAATTTTTCGAAAAATGGCCGAAATCAAAGGTGAAGTGAGACCTTTAACGATGCAATTTAACGGACAGTAGGCTATTGATTTTGGCAAGAAATTACTTTGTAATTTTTTGTCACTGTTAAATTTCGCATAGGCTAAGCTATTCTGCTTGTTTGACTATTTTAAACATGAGCTACGTAGAAATTACTGTAAAGTATTATAGAAAAAATTGACTATACTTCCGTATAATCTGAATGAGCAAAATGCTGCTGATTCAACTCAAGGAATATTTTTGTAATGCTGCGTATTATATTCAGGTCATACTTACAATACGAGAAGAGGATGTTTGGTTTAAAAGCATCAAAAAAATGAACGACATCGCTGTGAAGTATTACCACTGGTCAACATTTTTCTCGAGTAACGCTTCAAGATACGAAACGTTTCAAAGAAAACTATATCAATACGCCTTTGTAAGTTAAATTTTCAAGCATTTGTTTTTAGATGTTCTTCAGAGCCGTGATGTTGTCTTCTTGTAAAGGACTCCTACCAAATATGATTGTCATTAATCATGGATCTCTGAAATATCCTGTGAAATTATTAAGTTATAAAAATGAAAAAACTATTCCATTGAATGTGATAGCCTAAACAATAATAATAAACCTTTCTTCCGCCTGTTTTTTTTTACTAAAGCAACAAAATAATGCATTGCATGATTTTTATCTTATTCACTTTGCATAAACAGCAGTCGATTTCAATACAAAATAGTGCAGTTTTTGTTCTTATTTATAGGGATCTGGAGAAGAAAATTCTTGGTTGTGGAGAAAACACTATCGAAGACACAATGCGCATGTGGCGCAAGTGATACCAGCCGACCAGCTTCTGATATTCAACGTTGCCGATGTAAGCATTGTTGTTTACAGAAACTGATTGATTGAAGGAATGTGTTTAGAGGTAGTCAATTTGTCCGCTAATTTGATGTCGCTTGTTCAAGATATGTAAAAAAAAATGGAAAAACCCAGTGACATACCGGAAACTAGAAAGTCAATTTTAGGGGTGCAAAAGCAACTGTTGGGGGGCAAATATTTTAATACATAAAATAACAAGTTTGTTTAAAAATATAGATACTGAATGCAGCCAAACATTTATGAAACGTCATTCAACATGATTGTGATGCAATGTCATTAAAACGTTGTAATACTGCAGTACTAAAAAAATATTTTTGAGCAGTCGATTGCTCTTCCAACTCTTCCAGTGGCTAGCCTACGTCCCTGAAAAAAAAAAAAAAAACAATTTGAAATTGTTAATAAAGCGACTATTGCTTGACAAGTCGATTATTGCGTTTTGTAAAAAATAACCAAAGAAAATGTTGAACAGGAGATAAAAAGCCCACTTGCCAATTTTCACACAAATTATGCCAAAAAAGGAGGTCAAGTTTTCATATTTTCCACACGAGGAGAAGGCAGTTTGACACTTCCCCAGATAAACGGATTCCCTCGCCTTCATATAGAATTATACAATTTGGGTAGAGAGGTAACTCTTTTAAACCATAAACAGACATAACTAAGCAACAACACTACATTTAACATTATAAAAACAAAAAACAACAAGCGAACGTTTTCGGCTAGTCATATAGCCCTTTTCAAGCCTATAAGAAAAATACATTATTGAAAGAAATGCTAAAGAATCATATAGTATCACAGCAAAAATATGGTCAAATCTAAACATTTGAGAAACTGCCTCGCTCACACAAAATGATAACTGAAAATTACACAGCGCAACGGGTCAAGTATTTCAGAGGTAAAAATAATTTATTGTTCAGACAAGGACTCAGGCAGATTACGCAAGAAAGACAGAAGCACAAGAGATAGTGGCACAAAACAAAGTAATGCGAAAAGCACAAGACGTGATAATTTAATCAAAAAACTGTTAAAAGGTAAGAAGCTCCGCAAGCAAATAATTGCCTGTTGAGCCCTGGGTTTAAAGATTTGATGATCAATGCCTCATGAATTTTGGTTTCGAATTCGGACAAACACTTACGTACAATTTTGAAAGACTGCAATGACGGTTTATTATTTGAGCACGATTGGGAGTTTCTAATATGGTCTTTAATTGCACTGTTTTTATTAAAATTAGCCAAATTCAAATGCTCTCCCACTCTCGTCACTATATGTCGCGTGGTCATACCAATGTATGACGATCTCGCATCATGCGAGCAAGTGAACTTATACACGACGTTAGAACATAAGCGGAAAGGAGTTTTGGACTTTAACTGAAAATAATAACCAGCTTTAAATGTTTTATAAACGGGAAAAATCTTAACGTTAAACTTCAATGCAATAAATCTGGCAAACTTGTGGCAAAACGTTTGGATTCCTTGCCAACAAACGGGATTGTTAGAAAGTTTTTGAAATCAGGCTCCTCAACTGGAGACGTAGTGGAAACCGAATTCAAAAACCCTCTAAGAACCTTATTAAAAAAACCAAGTCGGATAATGATTAGCACCAAAGTATGAGCGTAATTTATTAATTTCATTATTGAAACAGTCATTGTTCGAGCAAATGTTCGCTTGTTGTTTTTATAATGTTAAATGTAGTGTTGTTGCTTACTTATGTCTGTCATATAGAATTGTCGTATTGAACGATATTGGTCGGAAACGCAGTTTAAAACCGTTATGCATAGCATTGAGTTTTGTATAGGGTGATCGAAAGCAAATTTTCTAACAATTTATTAATTGCTGTAAATATTTCGTTCTTTTGATGACCTTGTGTTTGTTTTCTTGCACTAAACCTTTTTGAAGAAACTGCACTCGTTATTT
Source organism: Aplidium turbinatum (assembly GCF_918807975.1). Classification (NCBI taxonomy): domain Eukaryota; kingdom Metazoa; phylum Chordata; class Ascidiacea; order Aplousobranchia; family Polyclinidae; genus Aplidium; species Aplidium turbinatum. The sequence goes on from NC_137473.1 coordinate 35,384,513, forward strand.
TGACGAAGTTAAAAGTTACTCTGGGTTTGACAAACTACCTGCTCATTTTCTCATCTTAATTTAGTAAACTTATTATTTTTTTTACAATAATTTCAGGGATGGGAACCTCTGTGCAAATTTCTTGGCAAGGAAATTCCAAAGGAGCCTTTTCCAATGGTAAATGTATGTGGATCAAAAGGAAACATCATTGATCGCGTCATATATGAATCCAAAATTATGAAAGGAGCACAATTACAAATCTTCCGCTCATTTGCATTTCTGATTACGTTCCTTGGTTTATTCGGATATCTGTACAAAAATTATTTGCATTTAAGTATTTTTTGATATGTAGGCTAAAAGTGCTTCGTGTACTGTTGTTTTTTGGAATGGAAGGCTTCACTGCTCTGAATTTTCAATCGAGAACAATTTTTGAATAGCCTATATCATACCTCATATATCAAATTCATAGCCGTTCCATTGTAGGCTGCAGCTTAAAGTATCAATCAATACAGTAGGCTTGCTTAACGCTCAATCAAGACAGCGTACGAGGGTTGCATTGAGTCGGATTAGGAAAAGTGCTTTATAAAGCTATGGTAAAAAGGACATGTTGAGAAAAAAATTTGGGCCCGATACGGATGGGAAGCCCGCTCTCCCAAACTAGAAACCTCTAGGGCAGTGGTTCTTAACCTATGGGTAATTACCCACACGTGGGTAATTTCAGGATAGCAGGTGGGTAATCAGCTTAACCAGAATTATTTAGAATTATAGATGTAATAAACAATGTCACAGCTGTAAGTGATAAAGTTGCTTTATTAATCACACTATTTTTTGATGTTTTGAGTCGGTTCGAAACGACCAAACAAGCATGGTGATATTTCATCATTTTTAGAATTGTTTCGTCCACAGACCAATATACTCTATTGGGCTGTGGTTTCGTCATAGTGATTTATTTTCTCATCATTTTTGTCGTCGGTTTTATGTATTTTATTTTTGTGATATTTTATAGTAAGATTTTTCTTGTATCCGATAGCCTAGCGCCCTAGCTAACATTGTTGACTATGTTCCCTTCTACTTATCTCTGTGAATCAGCATTTTCAAGTGTTGTTGCTTTGAAATCAAAATCCCGAAACATGCTGTTAGATCTGGAGTCAGATTTGCGTTGTGCAGTATCCAATTTCAGGACTGCTCTTCATTCAGCGGCACCTAGTGAATGGAATAATTTCCTGGCAACAACACTTCAACAATCGGAAAAAATTCACTCTGCCAATCTCGGTAACGGCCTCAATGCGTCAAGAGCCTCAATAAGTATGCGAAACTACCCGGAATAACCAATCAAGGCTTTGTCAGTCCGAGGATAAAGATTCTAAACAAAACCAAACCAACCAAAGCCGCACCCAATATTGCATCGATTGTACAGAAAAAACAAGAGCACATGTCTCACTGACACTATTGATGTCTTTCTTTACGGTACATTAAATGTTGTTTTTGTTGAATAACGCTGTTTTATGTTTTTAATATCTCAAAATAGATAAAATTAGATTTTGGGTAATGGGACTTTAATCTGGACAGAAATGGGTAATAAAGGAAAAAAGTTTATCATCTTTAACATCAGGAGGTAACCTAGTAAATAGTCACCAGAAGAACGCAAATTACTTTTATTATAAAATGCCTGGTGAACAGTCTCTCTCTGTTTTTACTAAAGGAAAAAAGGTTAAGAACCCCTGCTCTAGGGTAAACAATACAAATCCAAAGAATGGGTGTTTTTTCGTTTTTATAGGTCCTTTAAAATAATTCCGGGCCCCGGTCTAAAAGTACCCTCTGGACTTCCCCTGACGGTATGTTATGATAACATGCTCTCTATCTTTAGTTCTGTATGCTATGCTCTTTCACGCTTCTATGTTTAATATTCTATCTATGGTTGTTGTGTGTTTGTGTTGTGATTGTCAAATATAAGAAAGAAGAGTAAACCACGACCTTATAAAATTACTGTCTAGAGAAGTTAGGCAACTACTGTAGGTCCTATACCTTTTTCTCTTTAGCCGCTTACTGCAGTATCGCATGGTTGGTTTTCAAACTTTATGGTTGGTGAAGCTTCTGGATGAAGCTTTCGATTAATTGTTCGATTATTTTTGTGATCAACAAGGAAGATAACACGCCACAATCGTTTCGTTCTGTTTATTTTTATAAGAAGTTTAAATAATCCTGGTAGTTTTGCATAGCCTATTTGTATTGGCTTAGAACAATATTGACACAAGAATGATGCTGATAAAAATACTTTATACAGTGCCGAATTGCCTTTGTGTTTTTATTTTATTGTAATTTGTTGGTGATTTCTTGTCTTTAAAGTGCCCCTGACAGGTTGGATCCAAGTATAGTAACTTTTTAAAGCATTTCCTAGCGCAGAATTACACTTAGCGAACTTTTTAATCTTAACCTCGTAGCTCGACTGGTTAGGGCGTAATTTAATCAAACGACTGCTCCGCAGCGCCACCACAGGCGAAACTCCATATTTCACTGCTCTGGGACGACTTTGGTGGTATTACGTCACCCTAAGTGGACGTCGTTAGCAACGGATGAAACAAACGCTTCCTAGATGTAATTGGTGGATCACAGTTTGGTCGGAGTTGGTACAAGCGGTTGCTTGTTTCGAAGATTTATTGTTTTTTGCAGTTTAATAAAACTGTACTGGATACGTTCCTACAAAACCTAAAATATACTTTTAAGTGAAAAATGAAAAAATCGTACGAATCATCATTCATATTTAATTCATCATCACTATTCAAAAATAAATAAAAGTTCTCTCTCTCTCTCATAATGTGCCTTCAGTTGGCCATTGAAATCCTGTGTAACGGCCATCTGGATCTGGAAATTTTTTTCGGATTCGCCAAACAATGCATGACGGCATCACAATCCGATTGTTGCTTCCGAGAGCATCACCTTGTAGTAGGCTATAGGCTACACTCCAACACATGCCTGTAGGCATTTTTACTTTAGTGGTATTAACAAAATTATCTTCAGTGAAGTGAACATATACGACTAGTTTGGTATGGCCCATCCCACTTTCGAACACTTGAAGAAAACTTTGATCATTTTCTTCTCAGTACCTTGTTTTGTGAGAAAGTGGGAAAAGAAAGCACACGGTCTTTGTCACTGACAATGTCACATAAACAGCAATTTGTAGGCATAGCCTCAACCATAAATTAAAGATAGCCTACTGTTTGTGAGATACTGTTGTTACACTGCAAATGGCTATAGCCAGATTAGGACAAATAAAAAAGTATGAAAATTTTAGCTGTTTGATAAAAGTAAACTCAACCTATTTGATCGAAACCTGATAGTAATAATAAGTTCACTTTTTCATTTCGGTAATTCTTAATTTGCACATGCTTTATACCAACAGAGCCCCACACGTTCACGTTTTGCAGTAGCCGTACCATACTTTACCAAGTCATCACAGAGAAAGAATGTATCCTTTCCGCTTACTGTGACGTCACAGCGGTGTTGCCGTTTTTATTTTCGCAATTGAATGAGTGCCAGATTCGCCGATGTCAACGAAAGTTTGCAAGCGTGTAACTTAGTAGCCTGTTGATATTTTTTACGATTTGCTGGTCAGGGAAGTTTGTTAGTGTCATCTTTTTGGTATCTTAGGTAAATTTAGCGAATTTATTTACCTGTCAGAGGCACTTTAAGTCTGAATATTTCACCTTTTAATAAACGCAGTCAACAGTTTATTGCTGGTATTTAAAACCACAGACATATTAGTAGAGTCATTTTCAGAGGATCCGTGACCGTGTTGAGGATACCAAAGTTTCTCAGTGGATTTAACAAGGGCAACTGATACTAAAAAAAATAAGCTCCCATATACCTCGCGAAAATGGCGGGAAAGTTGTTATTTTTAACGTTTTTCAAAATGGCCGCCACCGCCATCTTGGAAAACTGATAAAGTTCTATTTTTTAACGTGGATGGCCAAAAATGACAATTTAGATGTCAATTCCCACTAATTTTGGTGTCAGAAACACAATGGGAGGACATAATTCATGATTCAGAGTCCCCTTGACCTCAAAATTCAAGATGGCAGACATATGCGGTCCCCTACTGTATTAAGATTCACTATCACTGCCGGACAAATATGATGCTTTTAAATTCACTGAAAAAATTTGTTATCGTAAACACGGTCACGGATCTTCTGAAACTAAAATGTAAACCAAGAATGCTGACTGATCAAGATTTCTGTTTACTTTTTGCAGGTCTATTGCTTAAGATTCATTAAGCATGGATAGTAGAGATAGTGATGTGCCTAACCCAGTGCTTGAATTAAAATGCATATTATGTCAACAACCGTGTATAGCTGATGATCGTATGGACAATGCATCTGATACAAAGTGGGAGAATCTGAAGAGCAAGACTTTTAGGTGTAAGGAACTTGATAAATTTCAGCATGCCCATGCAGCAGTAGAATGGGACAAGGGGCCTAAAGGCCTGTGCATGCATAGTAAATGTTACATCCAGGTCAGCAGTAATCGCTACATTCAGCAAGCACAGAATCGTAAACGGAAATCTGAACAGAAAGAAGAAGCTTAAGCATCAACTTCAAGTCAACACCTGCCAGGAAATGTGCCTAAAAAGCTTCGTTCTATAGTACTGGACTGGTTCATGATAAGAATCTCTGTGTGTGGTGTATGAAGGGACCACAAAAAATCAGTAATCCTGGCAAATCCAAACTTTTGCTTCTGTCAACAGAAGACGCATGGAACCGGTTCAAATTGCATACAGTTTGTCTGTTAGATAAGCTTATAAGAGAAAGATTGAATTCCGGTACCCTACTCGCATCTATCCCAGGCAGTCGAACGGCTTTTGGATTGGAAATTCGTTATCATCGTGGATGTAGGCGCAATTATGTCAGCAACCCTCTGAAGAAGTCTTTGTCTGATGAAAATGCAGAGCATTTGCAACAGGTTAATCTTCGAGAGGCCCAAGCAATCTTCTTTCATCATGTCCGTCAAGTTATCTTTGAAAATCATGAAATCCGTACACTGCAAGGTCTAATAATGGATTACTAACGCATTACTTCAAATTATGGGTACTACTCCACAGCAAAGTCCAGTTTCTTGAAGGAAATTCTGATCAAGGAATTCGAAAATGACATAGCATTTCATGAACGAGGTCAGAAGAATGTGAGTGAACTGGTATATGATACGAGAGCTGCAGGTTCATATCTTGACGCTGCAATCCCAGCCAGCAAGCCCATATGGGCCCCATATACTATTTTAATGGGCTTGTGGGCATGTGGGTTTTATGTGGGTTTTTTTGTTTTTGCCATATGCGCCCAATATGGGCTTTCTTGCAGAATGTGTTGCTAAATGACAAGGTGGAATATAAAACTTCCAATCTTCAAATGCGTGATCATATAAATGCATTTTAAGAAATTTAGCCACATAAAATTATTGATCATGGGCTAAGCATGAAATATTGATGGGCTTCCCACTTTGTTTATGGGCAGACCATGGGCTGCCCACTTTGTTTATGGGCAGACCATGGGCTGCCCACATTTTTTATGGGCAGAACATGGGCAGCCCACATTTTTTATGGGCAGATCATGGGCTACCCACATTTTTCATGGGCAGGCCATGGGCTGCCCACATTTTTTATGGGCAGACCATGGGCTACCCACATTTTTCATGGGCAGGCCATGGGCTGCCCACATTTTTTATGCGCAGACCATGGACTGCCCACATTTTTTATGGGCAAACCATGGGCTACCCACACAGTGATTCAAAGGTTTGTGGGCAACCCATACTAATATGATATACACCTCGATCAGCATTTGTCTAGACTTTGAGATTTTTTAGTTGTCTCAAACGACTTTTGTTGATCTTTTAAACAAACACAAAATGAAATTGAACAAGCAAAATTACTGGAGGCACCTTGCTATGCATTGCGCAAAGCTCACTGCTTGCAGTTGGAGCACTTTGGCAAGGTTAGCAGTAGTACTATTTTTTGTGCTTACGTACCACAAATAGGAAAATGTCACATGGAGCTATATACCTACTCGTGTGTTGTTGATCAAAATAAATCATCGTGTGCACTGTCTGCAGTTGACGCTCTTGGCTTACGCCGATTGAGCACTTTACTGGGGGCACCTTGCTATGCATTGCGCAAAGTTCACTGCTTGCAGTTGGGCATCTGTCTGCAGTTATATACCTGATATACATATGGGCAGCCCATATTAGATTTGTGGGTTGAGTGTGAGCAACCCACATGAAACCCATAAATGAATATGGGCAGCCTATATAGGGGCAATGTGATGCCCGCGGACACAATGTGTATGGGCCCCATATGGGCATCTCACATGGGGCCCGTACATCAGCCCATATGGGTCCCCATGTGGGGCCCATATAGGCTTGCTGGCTGGGATATCCTCTCTAGGTGTAAGCGACGATAACCTGGTGAAGAATGTAGCTGGGAGACTCAGAAGTCAGATCATCAAAACAAAAACTATTCCTTGGCCTCCATACATACATGAGTTAGAAAATGAAGACCTAAATGATCTCCCCTTGAAGCTCATCACTTGATTAAAGCATCCCACTAAGTCTGAAGTCGATGACACGCCCCCAGTCAGATCAATTGCATCTATTTTGACCAGCTACATCACTGGAAGACTTTGAGACAAACCTATCTGACATTTGAGACAAACCTATCTGTACTGCTACATGGTATGGCAAAGAGCAGAGAAATGGTAGACATATTACATAAGGATGGCCTGGGAATCAGTTACAACGATGTACTTATGCTTAGAGATTTCTGGTCAGTTACTGACCTGAAGCATTCAACTGAGTGTCCATTTGAACTTTCTGAAGGAACACCCGCAATATGTATAGTCGACAACGATGACTTCAAAAGTGACACTTTGACTGGAAGTGGCCAATCACATCGTACAAATGTCATGTTTGTCCAGCCAGACCTGCCTGAGTTAAATCTACCTACCAGTTGTAAATACCACCTTGACTTCCTACCTCTCTGCTAGTCTCAAAGAACTTGGGAGCCAGATGCAAAGAGTTGAACCATACAAAACAGTCAAGCGTGGTGAACCACCCATCAGACCAAGGGTAGCGAATGAACAACATCTGGACACAGCTCCTCAAAGAATGAGAGGTGTTATCCATGCATTGGCCCGAGCTAAGGCAGACGGAACAAGACCAAAGCCAGAAGATCAGACCGCACCAGCCTTTTCTGGCTTCCAGGCCAAGCTATCGCCAGAAACCCAGAAAAGTCAAGCAATTTATCACATGACTTATCCTGATCCACCAAGCAAGACCATTCTGTATGAAGTCCTGCGCAAGCTTGCAAAGGCAAGTGATGACAAGAAGATGCCATTTGCAGTTATTGTCGGTGATCATTCTGTCTACGCATTATTGCTGGAATTGAAAAGTGAAAATCCAGACATGACTGCTGACATATTGCCGTTCATGGGACCCTTTCATATCCAGATGTCTTTCATAAATGCGGTCTACAAGAGGTTCAAAGGCTCAGGCATTTCAGATGTATTGGTGGCTACAGGTGTCGTTGCAGATGGATCCGTAGATCAAGCTCTGCGTGGAAACACTTCAACCGCGGTGTGCGTTGCCTTTGACTCTTCTACGAGGCTTTAGTCCACCATGCACTAGACAAACGTTTGGAAGGTTCCACTCTGTCTGAAGAGATCCAGGCATCTCTCAGTAAGTTACGCTGTTCAGCAGACCAACAAGAACTTAATGATGCAAATGCTGAGTTAGAGAACAATGCCGATCTCAAGGTGCTTGTTGACTCCCTATTCGAGAACTTAGATGGTGCTCCACAAGCAGATTTCTGGATTTCATTCTTGGAGATGGTAGAGATACTTACTCAAAATATCCACGCTATAGGCCTAAGGACAAGAAACTGGATGGAGTTCAAGTCCTCACTGAAGTTGATGCTTCCTTGGATGCGTATCTGTGATAACGATAGATATGGACGTCATCTTCCAGATTTCACTGCAGTCCTCGAAAGTCTTCCCCATATCCAAGCACAATTCATCGAGAGTGGCATGTTTGCACAGTCAATGACTGGTAAACCCTACTCATGTGTTGCCCTAGACATATGGATAGAGTCAACGATGAATAAAGGATCCAAGCTTAAGTCTGGATGGTTGGCTATTCTCAAGAATGAGAAGCAACTGCTGTCAAACACGCGGAATGTTAATAACGTCAATCGGATAAGAGTCTGTGTCCATCGCCACGCAAATCACAAGAGGATTGGTTCAAGAAAGCATGCAGATTGTGCCCCAAGTAAGATGAAGATAGATGAACAATCTGTGCAGGATATCAGTGCATGTCTCACCGAGTTCCATGGTTGACCAGTCAGATCAGACACTAAGATCCCTACAATCTGGAATTCAAGCCTCTCCAGCTCTGCTGATCTGAAGTCTGCAAAGGCCGATGGAGAAAGCAGAGTGGAAGAATTTCTAAATGAAAGAGTCTATTCCAAAACAAAGTCCCTCACTGCTCGAATACCACGTAGTAAAAGAGGTAATTTTGCAACTCAAGAAATCGAGAAGACAGGAAGTGAAAACCTGAAACAGGCAACTGAAGAAATGCAGAGTAAGGCATTTTCCTCTATCATCAAACTTGTTGAGGCAAGTGATGACTTAAACATCGAAGACTTAATGTAGCATCGAGTAACAGATGAGTGCCTTTCAATATTTAATGCAAATGGTACTATGCGCAAAACGCAGAAGAGTAAGCTACAAGAAAAGCTGACAATGACATCCATGCCTTACCCTGATGTTTACACATCAATAGTAGATGTTGGACTAATATGGCGTCTAACAACCCCTACTAGGTACTGAAGACAGGGAAAAAGCAGATGGAACCAAGTTAACGTGGGGAGAGTATGGTGAGAAACTTGTGAACTTTGTCCTGAACCGACATACGAATGCAGAACGTATTATCTTTGTGAATGACTCGTACGAGCAAGACTTCTCCATCAAAGATAGTGAACGACAACACCGTCAAAAAAATCAGTCCATTCGCAATGTGTTTATGAAGTCAGAGGACAAATTTCCTTCTAGTAGAGACTTTCATGCTCTTCTTAGTAAGCCAGAGAATAAAGTTCGCCTTCAAGCATTCATCGAGGCTGCCTTCAAAAGAAGGGCATTTACAATCACTACTCAGCTCATATATTCTGTTGTTGGCAAACCAGCAAGGAATCTCACCACAGATGAAGTATTGCAGAATCTCACATGCGTCCATGCAGAAGCAGACACAGCTCTGTTCACACTCTATGGTAAACTGCGATCCGAGGGGTATTCAGAAGCGGTTGTCATAGACACTGAGGATACCGATAACTATGTTCAGGCAGCCTATGTGGCTCGGCAACTATCAGGACTTTTGTGCTTGAAACGCAAATCTCAGCTGATAAGTGCTCGATGTTTGTGTGATGAGGCAATGGCGGAGTCTTTGATCCCACTTCATGTTCTTACCGGATGCGATCATAACTCGGCTTTTATGGAGTAGGCAAGAAAACTATTGTTGACCGTGTAGAACAATCGTCAGAAGCTCACAACCTCCTTAAGAGTTGTAGCACAATCCTCCCGGTCACACAAGAAATCCTCAATGACTTACAGAAATTTGTTATCCGGTACATCTATCGTGACAACAAACACAAGACACTGGGAGAGGTGAGAACAGCAAAGTGGTCAGTACTCAAGAAAAAGACGATCATCAGACTGGTACCTGATTCTGACAGTCTACGACCACACTTAGAGCGCACCAATTACCTCACATATCTGCAGAAGAACTTCCAGCTTCAGAATCATCCATCACCAATTGGCCATGAATGGCACCTTGTAAATGGCATATGCCTCCCAGTACGCTATACCCATCCTGCACTTCCACCATCCCTGGAACTTCCAACAACTCCAAGTCATCTATATATAGGGAGCAGCGATGATAATAGCGAAAGTGATTCTGACAGCTGTGCATCATATTTGTCCGGCAGTGATAGTGAATCTTAAAACAGTAGGAGACCGCATACGTCTGCCATCTTGAATTTCGAGGTCAAGAAGGCTCTGAATCATAAATTATGCCATCCCATTGTGTTTCTGACACCAAAATTAGTGGGAATTGACATCTAAATTGTCATTTTTGGCCATCCACGTCAAGAAATAGAACTTTATCAGTTTTCCAAGATGGCGGTGGCGGCCATTTTGAAAAACGTTAAAAATAACAACTTTCCCGCCATTTTCGTGAGGTATATGGGAGCTTATTTTTTTTAGTATCAGTTGCCCTTGTTAAATCCACTGAGAAACTTTGGTATCCTCAACACGGTCACGGATCCTCTGAAAATGACTCTACTATATGAAATAATTACATGCACAGTAACTCAGAGCCTCCGAGAGAAGTCAGCACTGGTCGGGAAACAATACGAAAAATGGGCCCATAATATTTTTTAGCAAATATACAACTAATTTGTATCTTGCGTTGCATGTTCGTGTTAAGCTGAAGTTAGCCTACTTTCCTCAGCATGAAAAGAACTTCGTTCAATGTAAAAGTCATCAATAATCATTGGATTATACTTGCAGCAAAAATGCCATTGAGGCAAACTATTTTGTCTAGAAAGCTTTGTAAACACACAATAGGCCTACAGGCAACGAAAATAGTTCAACCAACCATTTAATTCAGGAGTGTCCAAACTTTTTCCCACGCGAGGTAGATTTGATAAGTGTTCGCGGGCCAACAGCCACAATAATTTTTCTGAAAACTGCAAGTTGAATTCTGGTTGAATTTATATGATTTTTGTGTGTCTGCAGGCCAAAAATAACACATTGTACAACAACAGGCGCGGGCCATACAAAAACGTCTCGTGGGCCGGACTTTGGACATCCCTGATTTAATTAAACCCTTTTTAGACTTTTTGCAATGCAAAGTTATGGATCACAGCATCAAATGATAAAATTTTGCGACGTCTGAATTGATGCACAACGTGACTTTGTATAGTTGGGCTTTTCAATCGGTTTTGAGTCATAGGCCTACAAGAGCGCAAACAATTCTTTACAAATTTCAGTAATTGCTAAAACCACGTTCTCAAAGTGCAACCGTTGGAGGTAGCTACCGGAACACAAAAAAAATCATCATGAAACTATTTGGAAGAACTTTTCAAAATATGGGGTGGTTCGTTCTGGTTTGCAGCTGATGTTTGCTGTGTGGCTTTCTGTCAAAAGTACCAACTCATCCAAAATGTCTTGAAAAATGTCATTGTTGTAGCCTACAAATGGTTTAAATTTGTCCCACATGCCCGCAACTGCACAACAGACATACGATGAAAATGAAATTTTCATGGAACTTCAAACTCATCGACGATATGTTTGAGTTTGTTGATACATTTGTCAATTCCAACAACTATCGAATCCCCTTTGCAATGTACGGTAGAATACATTTCCTTCAAATGATTCAGCTAGTTAAGTGGAGTTATATAAGCGTTCAGTCCTCAGGAAAAGAAAATCATTTTCTTTTAAATTTATAATTGCCACAACATCTTTAGCTTGCGAGTAGTAGCCTACTCTTCTCAGCTTTCTCTTACTTAGATTACATCTTCCTTTAATTTCATTAAATTCATCAGTGAATCTTGTTTAGGACCGTAATCCACATAATGCAAAGCAGTCACAAATTTAAAACTGCTAGTTGTAGGCTACTTTAGCATTGACTCAGCTTCCGATCAAGCTCTTGGTTCCAACTTGATGCATTTAAGAAACGTCTTTATAGAGCTTCAATTGCAAAAGGGTAATGTAAAGCATTGGGTTTGACTGCACCACGCCTAGATTACCCTCTCGAAGTCAATTTTCTTTGCAAGATGATAGGACAGCTTTCTTTAGATTTTTCAGCATTTTTTCTCTGACGGTGCTATAACTTTAAAGATGCCACAAGCTTAGGCTACAGATAATCAATTACTCCAAAAATGATAAGACATTTGAACAACGCTGTCTGTAGGCAACATTATGAATTCCAACTAGATTTAGCCTAAGCAACAACATCCATAAACAAAAAACTCAAATAAAGAAAAAACTCACTACCTTCCAAAATCACGTCATGAGAAGCATGACCACCAAAAGGCTACTTGACCACACGAAAACAGAAGATCTTTTAACTGTGACAAAATTACATCCAATTGCAGCAATAATAAAATCAAAAGTTTAAAACTGTTCGGCCACACTGAAAGATCACATGTCGGAATTAGCAAAGTTTGCACAGAAGGAAAAGTAGAAGAAAAAAGAAAACGTGGCAGACAACCAAAACGATGGCAAGACAACATCCAATCATGGACCGGACTCAACTTGGCGACACTGGGCGAGCTGGCTCAAATTCACCACTCTTAGAAGCAAATAATTCATGTTGATGCGCAATCTGCTGCAGGTGGAGATGACGACTGATGATGATGATGATACATAAACAAAAAATATACAGAATTTACTTTCTTTAATCGTGCTTGGACTGATGCCTTTAACTCTCCCAGATAGGCTAACTTATGTTGAATACAATTTCCTATGCCTGGCCAACGCAGATTTTGAAGTTAAGGTTCAGTTGTCAAGCAAAAATAGTTCCCGCTTAGCTAAAGCAGCACCAGTTTTCAAGTTGAAACTATCAATACAATCGAAACCGTTCAGTGATACAGAAATCATTTCGGCTTCAGATTTTATGTCTTGAAGCTGTTCAACATCGCCTACCTTAACACGAAAATGATTTGTTCTTGATGAGAAGCATCGAGAGTGACATTTACAATAATTGAGAAATACTTGGAACTACGCACTTCATTTAAGAATTTGTTGATTATTTAGTTGGTACATTTTTACTTTAGTACTAAAAATGGGCCCCCCATCAAAAGTGCAAAAACAAAAAACTACTCGTTTTTCCTTTACAATGTTTTGCTAGGGGTGAAAACTGGCCCGACTTCCCCCCCCTCTCGAAGCCACTGCAGTAACTTAGAAAAAAAATTGAAATTAGCATTTCAATTTGACGAAAAAAATTGAAATAAATTCAGTTTGACAATTTACCAAAAACTTGCTGCAAGGAGTAGACTACGTGGTCCGTCCTAATAGCTCAGTTCGTCAAGCGCCTGAGCAAACCTCAAGGTCACGCGGCGCTGGTTCGTCTCTCGGTTGTGCGCTTGAGCAACACATTTCAAGGGATGTTCTCTATTCAGCGTCACCCAGCGGATACAACAATTCAGACAACAAGCGAAAACCTCACTCTAAAACTCGAACCTAGCCTGCGTTTTTAGTCTAAACTTCAATGTTTTTACAATGTAAATTTAAGAGGACCATTACCACAAAATTTAGAAGAGAGCTGTTCTACGCAAGGAGCGTCTACTTCTACAGCCAAAACTTCCTGTTTTATTAATTTTAGAAATTTTCAACTTTCTTGCGCAAGTGGTAAACGTTGGAATAATTTCTTGAAACTTTACTGGTAGTGTTTTTTTACCAGTTGTCATATTCTAGTAGCCTACCACGTACAGTTGCAAGTTCCGAAAGCAAAAATTGAAAAACATCTCAATGAACATGTAAAACGGAATAATTGCGCCCTCAAGTATATCCTTTTTTCTGGCTAAGATGGCTGCAAAGTGTCATTATACGACCATGCAATATTATTAATATTTTTATTATTTAAACTTGTGCAGTGCACAGAAACAAAACTCTCAACGCTTCTGTTTCGCCAGCACAAGGGAATGAGCTGTAAACTGATATGCATCACATAAAGTGTCTTTGAAATACATTTAAAACTTGCAATCGAATCTCTTTTTGCTATGAAAACATCAGAAACATAGCCTAACAAGCATTGAAAAGCAAAGAAATTATAGGCCAGTCTTGGCAGTGAAACATCAATGAATAAAGTCTTCAAGACACATGAAAACATTTAAGAAGCGGCTTCTACAATACGCAAATCAAGTGTCACCGTTTTCTGACGTGACGTAAAGCACCAGTTCGCAGAAGAGTAAAATTTGAACTGCTCAATAAATTCTGCGTGATGATGTTGTTATTATCAATAAAAATGAAATAAATTACGAAAAAATATGGGATGTCCGCAGTGATTGAATAATAACTTTATGTGTGAATGAAAGTGTCTTCATGCTTTTGCGCAATGTCAGAGCTAAATTTATTGAAGGATAGTCATCTGAGGGTGGTTTTGTCGCTTGCTCACACTGCATGATGCACATTTAAGAGATTTCTGTTTGTTTGCACCATGAATGATTGTTTTATCGAAGAATGTGTTGTGTGCCGCTCTTTCTTGATCCAAGCCAATAAAAGAATCATTTTTCGGATTCGAAACAGGATCAACATCTTTTAGGAGCAGAAAGTTGTTTCATGAGGACGTCATGGCAGGAAGTCTTTGAGCTGACTTGACAATTTCACAAAAGTTTACATTGAATAAAACACCTGTCGTTTCATCTGTAAAAATCAGCCTTCGAATCTAAGAAGATAAAAAAATGACGTTGAGACAAAATTAAAGTAAGCATTACTGGTGGGACAGTGAAGACTTCAAAGCAGAAGATGCTGGTTCGACACCAAGTTTATCTCGGTGCCACCAGTCACCATCACTACTACCTTCTAATATCTGGGATGTGAGCATTTGTTGACTTTAATTTATGAAATAAGGAGTAGATCAAGAGAACTCCCCGTTTTACATCTTTGTTCCCACTACACGCATGCAATAGACATTATAGTAACGATGACACAATTTATGACATTTTAAAGTAACGGAAGTTGAACATTCGTCATGATCAGATTTTTTAATATTGCTTAGGCAACTGCTAAGCAATTTTATGACAGAGCAACTAAAAATATTGTTTGCAGTTGAATGTTTAAAAACGTGTTTCAAAGGTATTTTTCCAAATTTAAGAAACCGTTTCGGACCCTTGAAAATACTGACCATGAGCCATACACAATCAAACTTACTTACTTAATAATTTGCAGTCTCGTCAAGTGTGATGAATGAATAGGCTACATTCGCAATTATTCAGATGGCAACTATCTATTTTGAAGCTGAAGCTCCATCCAGTCACATCATTTTAGGCGGAGAAATTTTATTTTTTCACGAGTGCTTTTCTAAAAATTTTTAAGAAAATTTTGGTTAAGGCCATGTTCTTCGAAAGTGTTTGACGAAAATTGGCTTGCTCCAGAAAAGCTGAACATAGCGGGATGTACTTTAGGCGAGGTAATTAAACATGCGATTACTCGGAAAGAAGCGCGCGCAAATTCGCTTCAATCGTTTTCAAATCTTGAAATGGTCGGAGAACTATGATGACCACAATTCGTTGTAAAATGATAATGCTGAGTCAGCATAAGAACGAAAGTAGAGTTAGTATCCCAAGAGGGCAAAAAGTAGTAACACGATGCTTTTTAGGATTTTCAAAGACTATAATTCTCAAATTTGGTACACATCACTAAAAACTTTAAAGTGCCTCTGACAGGAAAATAAATTCGCTAAATTTACCTAAGTGTTACAGACAATTTTCACCAAATCAAACGTCATATAAAAACCGTTATGGTCTACTTAACCTAGCTGGCATCTTACGTCATGGAAATTGCTAGAAAATGTCCAAATATTGCACCATCGTTTGTAAGACCTGATGAAACATTGCATCACCACCTTTGAACACCTGTTTGAATTGCGTGACAATGTCTTTCATTATTGCGTCACAGTTACTGTTTACGTGAGTTTGAGATATCGCAAATTATTCTCTCATTCGTAAAATGGTTGCTTGAAAGTTGGATGCATATTTAACTGTTTGCTTAGTGCTTGCCAGCTGGATAAAATTTCCGTCTTTTATCTAAGTAGTTTGTTGTAGTGACAAGTTTTAGTGGTGTACGGTGTTGCATCCCAATTTCGACAGCCAGGTGGCTAATTTTACAGAAATACAATTTTGAATAGACGGTTTCAAAAGAGTGTTTCTTCGGTCATTACATACAGACGTACGGATTCGGGAATGTTATGTTACACTTTTCCCACGAAGAGATTATGATTTACCGCTGTGACCATAAATAATAAAAGACGAGTTCTTGTCAGTTGGTAGGCTGCAGAAGCATAAATAATAAAAGACGTTGTTGTCAGTTGGAACTTAGAAGCACAGAATAATAAAAGACGAAGTTGTTGGTTGGTAGGCTACAGAAGCAAAAGAAAATTAAAGACATTTCTTCCCAGTTGGTACTGAAGAACTTCAAGCTAAAAATTAAAGGCGTTTCTTTGTTGGTTCTGAAGAAAAAACTACATTGACATTCATTGGCAAGATAAAAGATTAAAGACAATCGATCAGTGCTTGAAGATTCAAGTGGACGAATCCAAGCAAGTTTTGTGGAACTTTAGGACTTCATATACCCGTACAACTACGGTATTGTGCATTTACATTCTTTTTGTATTTTTACGGTTTTTGGAGTTAAGTTTTTTATAACTTAATTTTGTGTGTTTGTGTAACTTAATTTTTTAATTGTTAAATTTAGCCCCAACATTTAATATGTCTACACTCGGTGGCGACAGGGACTCGACCGCCGTCGACTCGACTGAGTTTAAGCCTCATGATGTTCTTTGCGGTCGGGCAGGCCATTCTGGGGAGGGACCCAGTAACGATGAGGCTAAGTCAGTTCGAGAGGCCCGGCATCTTAGAAGGGATATTTTGACTCAAATTGGGAAACTTTCTGTATCCCTAGGTTCTTTGGGTGATAAGCAAGAATTGTTAATTTTTAGATCTAAGTTATCTACTTTAGAAGAGGAATTACGGCATTTCCATGCTTTTTTGAGTAAAATTTTCAACTCTGCAATTTTGGCAGAACTTCGTGATAGGGTAGATCCCGAGTTTAACTGGTTGAAAAATAACTTCAAACAAAAAAGTAAGTGAGTTCTCAGATATGTTGGATGCTGACATACATCCTGAGGATAGCGCCTCAAATGTAAGCACTAGGATGTCTAGGACTTCGTCTCGGATAGTTGCACAAATTAACCTACAGCTAAGACGAGAGGTGCTCCAGATCCAAGCTGAGGCCGAAGCAAGAGCTGCTCAGGCCATGGCGAGAGCTGAGGCCATATGAGCTGAGGCTGCCGTGAGAGCTGAGGCCGCACGAGCAGAGGCCGACGCAAGAGCTGCTGAGGCCATGGCGAGAGCTGCTGAGGCAGCACGAGCAGAGGCTGCCGCAAGAGCTGAGGCCGAAGGGAGAGCTGCTGAGGCCACCGCGAGAGCCGAAGCTAGAGCTGCTGAGTTCGCACTCAAAGACGCTCAGTTGAGGGCTGAACAACGTAAAGAGGTAGTTTTAGCTGAGTATCGTTCAGAGTTGGGCTCCCGGCGTAGGGCTCCCGGCGTTTTAAGAAGGGCTCTTCTAGCCATTCCAGAAGTTAACATCAATCGCAGTTTAATTTACATAACCTTTTCCAGGCGCCTGTTCAGTCCGTGAGTGGACCAGTGCAATCCACACGTTTTCCAGCTGTTTCAGGAGGTCTCGAGGCCGCGGCTAAGGGTCTTCCGAAGGCTGTAGAGCCAAGGCCTGCGAATTATAACCGAACTCCTCCCCCAGAGCATACAGGTCACGGGGCCGCTATCAGAAGTAATGTTTTGCCCCCTTCACAGTTTTCTGCGCCGCTAGTTTTTGATCGCCCAGCTACACGTAATTCGGGTGGTTGTGAAAGGCGTATCGCGTCTCCTGATTTTAGCGTGTGTGAGGATCGTGATCGGGCTGTGCATGTGACTGAGCCCACTCAGCCCCTTAAGGGATATAGCTTGTCTTCTCCCGCTAAATCGAGTTCTCAACAACAGGATTGCTTTTTTGAATACCAAAATAGTAGGACGTTTTTCGATAAGGCGGCCTTGATTGGTTACGATGGTAATAATATGCCATTTATCTTCTTTAAAAATCGTGTTACGGCCTTAATGGCAGCTTCTCCCTTTAAAGGAACTCGTTTGACTTTGTTACAAGCAGCTTGTGTTAGAACAGCTGCGCAAACGATTTCTAATTTGGTTTCCGACACTCCTGGCTTGTCAGAGGAAGACAGGATAGAAATGTCGTTAGCTCGCTTGTCCCAGCGTTTTGGAGTTCGTGGAGGTCTTTTCGCCGAACCGGAAATCAGAAAGTATCGCTATGGTAGCAAATTGACTTGATTGATTGGTTTGATTGATTGATTGATTGATTGATTGGTTGAATCTTTATCCTCGAACTGGGAAAGCTTCTTGCAGAGCTTAATCCTGGCAGTTTCGCATACTTGTAGAGGCTTTGAATCACTGACGCAGGCCCGGTCATCGAGATTGGCAGAGTGAAGTTTCCGATTGTTGAAGTCTTGTTGCCGGGGAACTATTCCATCCATTAGATGCCGCTGAATGGAGAGCAGTCCTTAACGTGCGTTGCTCAAGCGCATACCCCGAGAGTCGAACCAGCGCCGCTATTGATCTTGAAGTTTCTTCATTCCAGAAGTGACGCGCTAACCAAATTCTTTTCCAGTGATTTGAAAGAGTTGAAAGATGGTCGATTTGAGATACCTGTACCGTTGAAGGAAGATATTGATTTACCTAACAGTTTTGTGTTGGCGTCAGATGGAGCTGCTGCTTTAAGGAAGAAGGCTTTAAAACAACCTGAACTTTGTTATTTCCTTACCGACACCATGAAGGATCTTAAATCTAATGGCTATATTGAGCGTGCTGGTGAAGCAGAAAATGTAAAGGGATTTGAATGGTATTTACCATACTTTGTGACGTCACAATTAAAAAAGCGTATTGTTTACGATGGCAAGTCTGAATTTCGAGGAACTTGTGGTAATGATGTAATGTTTTCGGGTCCTGACTTGTTAAATCCTCTGGTAGATGTCTTGGCTAGATTTCGGCTTGGTAGATTTGGTCTCATGGCTGATGTGACTAAATGCTTCTTTCAAATAAAGTTACCTGTGTTGCAGTGGGTTAAAAACCCTGATTTACGTTTGAATAAGTTTATTACGCGTCGAGTTGAGCATATTTTATTGTTGTCTGGAGCCCAGGATTGGCGTTTTTGCTCTACCGATATGAACTCAGCTGATGTTGGCACACGGCTAAATCTTATTACAAAGAAAGAATTTCGAGAGTTGTGGTTGAATGGTTCTAGTCTTCTCTATCAGTGTGAAGAAATTCCATCTGTAGAAAATGCCACTTCAGTACCTGTCCAGTCTATAGCCTATATCTTCGTGACGAAGAGGAGTCGCTTGACGTTGGACAGGGTGGCCTTCACAGATTGATCGTGGCCGCACCTTCTTTGTATGTTATGAAAAAGAGAATCGCTTATTTGGTTGCTTTTGTTGAATTTTTGTGCTGTAAAACGAGAAAGCGTAGCTTTGTGAAGCCAAAACTGGACGCCTCTTATCTTAATAGAGCCTTAGACTTAACTGTGAAGTTTGTTCAGAAAAGCGTGTATGGCGATGTGGTACATTTAATGACTAAACGATCGCCGGATGCACTTGAGGAAGTGATAAAGCGGGGTAGTGTTGGCGCTTCGCAACGTGAGAAGGAACGCTTGAAAGAATTGCGTTCACTTAAAAAGTACAGACCTTGTATAGATGACGCTGGTGTAATCCGCATTGAAGGGCGCTTAAGTAATTCTCCCGAGATCTCTCTAGAAGCAAAGCATCCGATTGTTTTGCCTTCGAAACACCCCTTCACTAGGTTTGTTGTACTGTCGCATCATAATCGAAATGCGCACTGTGGAGTACAGCACACTTTGTTGTCTACGCGACAGAAGTTTTGGATCGCTAATGGTAATGCCTCCGTGAAGAGGTATCTTAATGATTGTGGTGTATGTGCGATTGAGAAAGCGCGGCCTATAAGGCAGCTCATGTCTGATTTACCTTTGTCTCGCACAACTGCGCATAGGAAACCCTTTTTTGATTGCGGCTTAGACTATCTTGGACCTTTAACCTTTGTTGAAGGTAGGAGCCACAAAAAAGCTTGGAGACTCTTGTTCACATGTATGGCATCTCGAGCTATTCATGTTGAGCTGATTACGTCATTGTCGCTGAGTGATTTTTTACTTGCCTTTACTAGGTTTACAGATTTACGTGGGCAGGTTAATGCCATCTATTCCGATAATGGAAGCACCTTTCAGGCAGCGTCTAAGAAGTAACCCGAGTTGATAGAATCAGCTGAATTTCACAACGCCCTGAGACAGAGAGAGATAAACTGGGAATTTATACCTCCGTATGCTCCGGCGCAAGGTGGCGCCTGGGAGGCAATGGTAAAACAATTTAAAATTGCATTTTTTCACATTTTGGACTCTTCAATACGTAAGCCCAATTTTATTGAACTGCTTTATACGTACACAGGCAGTGCCGTTCGGACCGTGAACGAACGCCTTTTGGTACCTTTGAGTGACGACCCTAGGGATTTTACTGTCATCACTCCTGCCTCACTTTTGACCCCATACTTAGACCCATACTGTGCTGTTGGGAAACCACATGATCGTGACCAATTAAGAAGGGATTATCGGTTCAATTTGTCACTTTGTCAGCAGTTTTGGAGCAAATGGATCGATTTTTACTTGCCAGGTCTTCAGGGCCGGAAAAAATGGCTAAAAATGGCCGATAATTTGGAGCCTGGTCAACTTGTAGTGGTGGGTTCTCTCCAAGACACATTGGTAAACGTGGGAAGTATCAACTTGGGAGGGTGCATGAGGTAGTTCCACAAATTAGGAAAGGGAAGCCTGTGGTTCGTAGAGCTAAAGTTGCCGTCTGCAACTATGATGAGAGTACGGGGAAAGTGAAAGTAGACTACGTGTTGAGGGATATTTCGTGCCTCGCCCCCATAAAGAACACCTAAGTGTTAGGGTTTGAGCCTGGTTTTGTCTGCGGTGGCCGACACTTGTCTGAGCCCAGAACAGTCGGTTATTATCGCAACCATTGTATATAGCGTCATTTTAGCGTGTACCTATGGTACCAATTTCATGTATCGTCGTGTATTATTCTTATTGTTGTTCATTCTTTGCATGCCCTTTGTATTTGCATATTAACTTAAACGTGAGTGATTCAAACAATTTGTGTATCGTGTGTTTTTATTCATTGGCTCAAAATTGTCCTCAAATTCTTTTTTAGTTATGCCATGTTAGACTGTCATAACTATAGGGGCAGCTATGTTACGGACAATTTTCACCAAATCAAACGTCATATAAAAACCGTTATGGTCTACTTAACCTAACTGGCATCTTACGTCATGGAAATTGCTAGAAAATGTCCAAATATTGCACCATCGTTCGTAAGACCTGATGAAACATTGCATCACCACCTTTGAACACCTGTTTGAATTGCGTGACAATGTCTTTCATTATTGCGTCACAGTTACTGTTTACGTGAGTTTGAGATATCGCAAATTATTCTCTCATTCGTAAAATGGTTGCTTGAAAGTTGGATGCATATTTAACTGTTTGCTTAGTGCTTGCCAGCTGGATAAAATTTCCGTCTTTTATCTAAGTAGTTTGTTGTAGTGACAAGTTTTAGTGGTGTACGGTGTTGCATCCTAATTTCGACAGCCAGGTGGCTAATTTTACAGAAATACAATTTTGAATAGACGGTTTCAAAAGAGTGTTTCTTCGGTCATTACATACAGACGAACGGATTCGGAAATCTTATGTTACACTTTTCCCACGAAGAGATTATGGTTTACCGCTGTGACCACTGAGATACCAAAGAGATGACACTAACAAACTTTCCTGACCAGCAAATCGTAAAAAATATCAACAGGCTACTAAGTTACACGCTTGTAAACTTTCGTTCACTTTCGGCGAATCCGGCACTCATTCAATTGCGAAAATAAAAACGGCAACACCGCTGTGACGTCACCATGGGTGGGAAGGATACTTTTTTCTCTGTGGTGAGTTGGTAAAGTATGGTACGACTACTGCAAAACATCAATGTGTGGGGCTCTGTTGGTCTAAAAAATGTGCAAAATGAGAATTACCGAAATGAAAAAGTGAATTTATTATTACGATCAGGTTTAGATTAAATAGGTTGAGTTTATTTTTATCAAACAACATTTCAATTTAATTGAAATTGCAGTTTTTCTAAACTCTTGTAGGGCTATAATTTTGATAATTTTTTATTTGTCCTAATCTGGCTATAGTCATTTGCAGTGTAACAGCAGTATCTCACAAAAGTACCCTTAATTTATGGTTGAGGTAATGCCTGCAAATTGCTGTTTAAGACAGTGTCGTGACAAAGACGTGTGCTATCTTTTCGCGCTTTCAAACAAAACAAGGTGCTGAGCAGAAAATAGTCAAAGTTTTCTTCAAGTGTTATTAGGATACTAGGCTACAAGGTGATGCTCTCGGAAGTAACAATCGGATTGTGCTGCCATCAAGCCCATCATGCATTGTTTGGCAAATCCGAAACAATTTTTCAAGTCCAGATGGCCGTTACACCGGATTTCAATGGCCAACTGAAGGCACATTATGAGAGAGAGAGAAAACTTTTATTTATTTATGAATAGTGATGATTGATGATGAATTAAATATGAATGATGATTCGTACGATTTCTTCATTTTTCACTTCAAGTATATTTTAGGTTTTGTAGGAACGTATCCAGTACAGTTTTATTAAACTGCAAAAAACAATGAATCTTTGAAAAAAGCAACCGCTTGTACCAACTCCGACCAAACTGTGCCAATAGGCCTACCTCTCTGCATTCAAGGTGTTTGTCGGCAAGTTTTTTCGTTGGTCATACCAGTGGAGGGAGAGGAGTTTGTTTGTTTGTTATATCTTTACCCTGCATTGCGGGAAAGCGGACTTGAGCGCTATGCATCGGTGTACGCCTTCCGACGTAGGCTACACCTGACCCACGCTGCAGCCGACGGCAATGTCTGTTTTCCGGTTGTCTACTCTACTTATGACTTAAATTTGGTACTACCCATTACACGAAATCGATCACTGAGTAGAGGCAATTATCGTAAAGCTTTTTGCCCAGAGAAACAACAGCAAGTGCGGGTGGCTGGAGTCGAACATGCAGGCTCTCGACTGTGAGCCCAACGCGCTATAACCACTCGGCCACCAGTTGCTCGAGCAGCATTCAGATCAACATCTTAATACTCACGCTTGCACTGCGGTTCTACTTTTCCAGCCTGGATGCACATCGCTCCAAGAAGAATGAGATCAAGATCGCTTTGTGGAGCATTGTCTTCCATTTTCACATGTCTCAATTCTACATGGTAGTCTCGGAGAGTGTGTGTCTTTTTTGAACAAGGTCACTGCAGAGCTGAGGAAGGATGTCAATTAGCAAATCCTGGTTTGCTCATTTTATGTAGTTAAGAAAGGGCATTGTCACTCGGCATGTAAAATTTGTAACTGCTTTGAATCCTGCTACGATGAAATCATTCTCAAAGTAAATTTTACAAGCTCGAACAAGATTATTTAGCGGTGTCTTGGCAAGTAACTGCATGCTTCATGTATGGCATGCAATTATAGACTGCATCTGCCTGACATCCAAGTCGGATAAAACGTTGCTCTTTGTAGAGGTTAAACGACTTATATAGCCTACTCCAGCTTCCTCTAAAATCAAATCACACTGTTCTGCTAAAGTTGCTGTCTTGCCATCTCCCTCATGGGTTACGAGCTTTAAAAGAGCTGCCAGAGCAGTTTCAACCACATATTTATTTTGCCAGAGGTAGGCCTGCAATGCTGGTTCTCTTTTTACAATGAGTTTACAAAGACCAATTTTGTTTTTGAGAGCAGCCATAGCTTTGAGATTGTCTGTCTCGAACCGTTCACATGTGTGAAAGTTACAAAGAAAAAGATATGGCTCATGCTTTGATGCAAGTTGTTCTGCAACACCTATCTCAATCTTGAGATTTTTGCTTACGGCAGCTGTCATGAAGGCATCAATCTGCTCCCATAGACGTACTGCAGTCCAGCGAGGGTCATTGGCAGCTACCTGTAGTCTCATCAGGTCGTCTCAACATGAAAAGGCTACTACTTGGTCTCTATCTTCGAATGCAAAGAAGAGAGGACGTAGAGAGATTATCTTATATTCAGTGCAATCATCGTCGCAAAAACTTAAGTTGAGACAAGGCCAATCACTGTCTATCCTACTTCTCTGTGTAGTATCAAAGTGTAGAGTTACTTTTGTTGTGGGCTTCTTATTTACAACGGCATTTGCAGCTGCTACTTCCTGACAGAGTGCCCTTTTGTGTTTGAAATTATTAATAGATTTAGCTAAAAGCAGAACAATTCATACAGTTTGTAGTCTGTTGATGATCGAAATAAAAACCACAAAATAAGTTTAAAAAAAGTGGGTAATTTTGTCAAACTATATTATAACTCTACATGTAAAAGCTAAAGCCTACTTATTATTGCTAAAACAGATGGCCTGACTTCACAAACATAGGGTAAGACACCACAACCAGGTAAAAATACCCCAAAGTGACCAAGTTATTCCTAAAAACGTGATTTTTCTGGGAAAAAGGCGGCCATTTTGAATTTTTGCCCTGCACACTTTTTTCTTGGAACTCAGACCAAAATTTTTGTCATTTTATGTTGAGATAGGCTAAATGGAACACAAAGAGCTGTTCCTTAAGCACAACAAAAAATTGCCCACTGCTAATAATCCTAATATTAAGTGAATTATTGTCGTTATACTGTTTTGGCGGCCATCTTGAAATGACAACTTTCCTGTGCTCTGATTCTCCTAGGTTTTTAATATATTATTCTTGATGATAAATACCACAAACAACCGTTGGAAAACCTTTTGTAGAAATTTTTTTGAGGTCAAACTATATATTGACCTGACCAGTGTGTACAAAGTGTGAAGAAAATTGCGCGATTAATTTCTTTGGTTGCTCATGAGTGACGTAGGGATACATGCACCGTGCGTGCAAAAGGTTTTTCAAAGTGCGGACGGTGTCAGTGCAAAAAAAAAGTGAGTAATCCACACTTTTTTCAGTTCACCGTCTCAAGCTGACAGCTTGCAAAGTTGCAAGACTTATGCATATCTTTAACACCGAATCTTATAACCTGGTTTTATTGCCATTTTGGATTCGGACAGTTTAGGATCCGAATGCAACTTTAGTCGGCAGCCGTGGCCGAGTGGTTAGCGCGTTGGGCTCACAGTCGAGAGCTTGCATGTTCGACTCCAGCCACCCGCACTTGCTGTTGTTTCTCTGGGCAAGAAACTTAACGATAATTGCCTCTACTCAGTGATCGATTTCGAGTAATGGGTAGTACCAAATTTAAGTCATAAGTAAAGTAGACAACCGGAAAACAGACATTGCCGTCGGCTGCAGCGTGGGTCAGGTGTATGTCGGAAGGCGTACACCGATGCATAGCGCTCAAGTCCGCTTTCCCGCAATGCAGGATAAAGATAAACAAACACAACAGGCCTCTAAGAGTCCTGTTGTTGGTCATCAGGTTGTTGAATCGGTTTGGCCGTATTTGGTCCTTGGACTTTTTTTTTCATTTTATGACTTAACATATTTAATGTCACTTATATGCCTGCCTTTCAATAGGCTAAATATCTTGCTAAACTCTCTAAAATTTAGGTCTAATTGTAAGGTTTAAATGAGTCAAAGAGAAGATATCACTCAGCTCATCGCGTTAGGAAACCAACTCTAAAATCATTCAGCTCTTAAAAGTTGCCAAATCACCGTTTAGGCTACCATGTTGTGAAGAGATTTAAAGAACTTGGTACATGTGAAGATCGTCCTAAGACTAGAAGACCTCGCACTGGTCGAACAAAAAAGTGTCTGAGAAAGGATGTCCGAGAAAGGGTGATGCGAAACCCAAACAGATCCATCAGTCAAATGACCAAAGACATGAATCATTTCTAGCACTAGTTGCAACGTTCATGTGAGGAAAGTGGAAGCAACAACAAACAGGTCGATTTATTGTTTCACTGACGTTTCGCGCACCATGACAATGCGCATCCTCAGAGCGAATAACATACAAAATTATATACTGCAGTGCGGTTGAGAGCAAAAAAAAAATTGAAACACACATTGTTTTAAAGGTTGGCCAAAGATGTGTGAGCGGTTACTTTCAACGTCATTGAATGAATGATGTTTTTTTGCCAGACAAATTCCACACAATTAATGTTTTGTTTTATCGACAATGCTGAAATTTTTAGAATAGGCCTAAGTTGCACCAAATTTAAGAAATATTGCTTTGATAATTTTTGAAAAAATCTACTATAGGAAATGTTATTGTTCATTTTGTTCTACTTGATGCACGCACCCACCCAATCCTTTAAAGCAGGGGTTCTCAATCTTATTCCCGCTGGATAGGAGATGAGAAATTCAGAATCATTCCCTATTCAAGAATTATTCCGGAATAATAAATCGAATCCAGAATCCTATTAACTTCCAGGCTTCAGCAACGCAAAAAATTTCATGCAATGTTTAATTGTTTACTTCACAATGTAGATTCTATAACGATCTGTTTTAGCCTGATGCTGCGAGTACGTTGTGAAGTAAGCAACGATCATGCTGCTAAAAGTGAAACTCAATCAATTTAATTGTTTATTTGCACTTTTAGACACAAAAGCAACACAATCAAAGTAGATGTTTGTTGCAGTGCAACACATAAGACATTTCAAATGACTGACAGTTAAACAGGAGTGCAACTATCGCAGTCACATACGTGGATTGAAAAAAAGCATTGCACGATTGTGCATGTGTACAAAGCGTGAAGAAAATTGTGCGCTTAGTTTCTTCGATTGCTCATGCGAGCGAGTGACGTAGGGATGCATGCGCCGTGCGTGCACACATGCGTGCAAAAGGTTTTTGAAAAAAGTGAGTAAAACACACTTTTTTCAGTTCACTGTTCACTTTTCAAGCTGACAGCTTGCAAAGTTGCGTGACTTATGCACATCTTTAAAACCGAATCTTATTACTCGGTTTTATTGCCATTTTTGATTCGGATAGTTTAGGATCCGAATCCTTCTGGATTCGGTATTCTGAATTGCCCATCCTTACCGTTGAATACCCCAAGGTATAAAATAAACTGCCTGAAACCCGAGTGAGCTGACACCAAATGAAATGATAATATCTCTTCAAAAATGATGATGCATATGAATGATTTAAAAGCTCAATGACTTTCCATAACAGGATCATGAATATGACCATCACTTTAACAGTATTTTTTTTAGCTGTATGTACTGATCGTTGGTGCAAAAGTTGTGACTGATTGTCACGAATATCCAGAGGTGGGCAGTAGCGCGCTACTTTTTAGCTGGAGTAGCGGCTGCAGTAGCGGCGCTATTTTTTTTCCAAAGTAGCGGTAGCGGGAGAGGCGCTACTTTTTTTCAGTCGCACTCCCGCTACCCGCTACTTTTTAATTTAAATTGAAAAAAATGCTTGTTTTTTTTGCGATACTGGCGTGGTCAAGCAGCCATATAATCGGCTTGGTTGCAAAGTTTCGGTCTTTTCTAGCTGACGTCATAATAATATCTCCGTGTGATGAAGCCTATCTGCCAGGGAAACGTTCAAATATTACGTAACGCCTTCGAGGGGGAGGGGGGGGTTTATGTAAAGCGTTACGTTAGCGTCACATCGGGGGGGAGGGGGTTCAAGCAAAACGTTACGTAACGCTTTCGAGTACGAAATGGTAGTTTTTTGTGCTGAATTCGTAGTGAAAAAGCGTTACATGGGGGAGAGGGGGATTGAAAAAAGCGTTACGTTGGCGTTACATGGGGGAGGGGGGGGGTCAAAAATTCGAAAAAAAAAGCGTTACGTAATATTTGAACGTTCCCCAGGCTTTAGACATTCTTCAGGGCGAGTCCAAGACATATTACGGAGTCTTGCTTCCAACCATCACAATTTGCGAGAAGAAGTTGACCGAGATCAGTGATCTTGTGACCTGTGAGGAGTTGAAAGTCCTTGAAGGGGTGAAAAAACGATTCAACAAGTACTTCAACAACATGAAATGCGTTATGGCATCACATCTTCATCCCTCCTTCAAGACGTCGTGGCTACAATTTCTGCACTACGTTTCCACGGATGATGCTGACGCACTGCGAGAAAAAGTCAAGACAGATGTAATTCGACTGTTGCGGGAGACATCCAGCCAGGTTGATACCGAGAAGAGTGACACCAACACCAGTCATGACTCCGAGGATGTATTTTTTGGAGTGTTTGCTCCATCCCGTAAAACGGCGGTGCAGAAGGAAGCAGCAATTGTGGACGCCTTTTTTTCGGACAAGAGCAAGTCATTGAGCTTTTCGAATACCGAGTTAAAACGTATCTGTTCATTAATACAACACCCCCATTCCTTCCAGTGCTGCGGTGGAGAAACTTTTCTCTGTTGGAAAAGATGTGCTTAAGCGAAAACGGGCAGGACTTAGTGACTCTTATTTTGAAATGCTCGTGTTTTTGAAAGATGCGTAACAATAAATTTCCCTTAAAATGTGTTTTCTATAACGACGTTAAAATGGCAGCGTAAACGAATGATTACATTCGTTTTCAAGGTCATTTTTGCGTCACTAGGGACTTGAGTGTTTCCTAGTGTCATTTAGACAAAAGTAGCGGAAGAAGTAGCGGTAGCGCGCGCTACTTTGGCCCGAGTAGCGGGTAGCGCGCTACTTTTGTAAATTGGTAGCGGGTAGCGGTAGCGTGCGCTACTTTGGCCCAAGTAGCGGTAGAGGGTAGCGCGCTACTTTAAAAGTAGCGGGTGCCCACCTCTGCGAATATCATGCCCTGCATCATGTACTCTGCTCCTGGGGGTTCGTGAGCCCCAGGATAAGAACCTCTGTTTTAAAGGCTTTATGAAAAAATTATCAACTTACCCAAATGAAAACCAATTTTATTAAAACAAAAAAAAATTTGATCATTACTCTTCTTTTTGCAAAAGTACCTCTTGCAAGTTTACACTTATTTTTAACCAAATTCTACCATTTAAAGATCGCCGAACCTAGAAGAAAAATCACAGCAAATACCCAAAGCTATTTTTTTTCAAAAAGACAGAGCTTTACATGCATCCATGTAGTTAAAATAGAAAAAAATACAACTAATCACCACTTTCTATAAAGAATATGTACAAGCAATTGGTGTAAAAAGGCATCTGCAACTCTTTTTTACTTTTTTAACATAATATGTTAAGTCACCACCAGCTTTGGTAGTGTCACAATAACAGAGAATTCAAGTAAGACAAACACAATACATTTTCTGAATGCGAAAGCAAAACTACAATTTCTACAGAACTAATGGTAAGCTCCTTTGCAACAATAAGTTGGATTTGTATTTTTCTTTAACTTGCAGTGCATAAGCAAAAAATAAATGCACATGAAAATATCCAAAAGACTTTATTGGCATGGAATTCTATAGAATGCAGATTCTCACATCAAAAATCATACATTACAAAATCTGAAACGATATTGTCCATGCTAATAAATCAATCACTACAAAGTCCAAAACAGTCACATAATGAAAAAGGTACGACAACAAACAAATAAAATGGGAGAATGTTATCCCAAACTGGCTACAATTTAATAAATGAAAATAAAAGTATATAATGAAAGTGACTCACTGACTAAGTGGTTTAGGTGTATGCTACATGACTGTTTTTTGTTGTTGATAAATCACTTTACAAAACTTTGTAGCGAACCTTGTAACAATATATTTGCAGAAAACGAGACATAAAACATGACATTGAGTCATTATACCAACCGCAAAGACCAACTGAAGCAATTGGAAATGTGTATTGTGTAGTTGATTGCCATTTCACATCGGTGACATCTGTGAAAGTGGTATTCTAAATAAAAAAGTTGCCAGCATTCTCAGTTCAGTACACACTACAGCAATATGGAGCAGTGAAATGCTGTAAACTTAAACAACCATTCCGCAATGTCTGAATGCCGACATGTCGCAATCATTCTGGTATTGCACCATAAAAATTATGTTATTTGAGTTTACAGCATTCAAATTGCACCTCAAAGACTTTCTCTGTTCTGACTGTTTTGTTTGTTTGTTTGTTTGTTTATCTTTATCCTGCATTGCGGGAAAGCGGACTTGAGCGCTATGCATCGGTGTACGCCTTCCGACGTACACCTGACCCACGCTGCAGCCGACGACAATGTCTGTTTCCGGTTGTCTACTCTGCTTATGACTTTAATTTGGAACTACCCATTACTCGAAATCGATCACTGGGTAGAGGCAATTGTCGTAAAGTTTCTTGCCCAGAGAAACAACAGCAGGTGCAGGTGGCTGGAGTCGAACACGCAGGCTCTCGACTGTGAGCCCAACGCGCTAACCACTCGGCCACTTTCCTTTAATCCTTTAATACAACAAAATCTGTTTTATTCAAGGACTTTTCTCATTGGTCTACGGCAGGGCTACTCAACTGGCGGACTGCGGTCCGAATCCGGACCTTCTCGGTGTTGATGGTGGACCTTGAGCTTTTGGAAGAATAACCTCATTGCTACGTTTCAGGGCTTCTTTAAACATATTTCTACTGAGAGAAAGCAATTTTTACTGTGATTATCTTAGTTGCTGGGAGACTTCGCCCCCCAGACTCCCCAACACTTTCTCAAAAATCTAAGTCGAGTTACATTTTAACTGAAAAAGTGGTTTGGTACAGATAATTTAGCTTTCGTGGTTGCGTGTGAAATAAATTAGCCTATTCACCGGATTGCTAAAAATATTCCGCTTGTCAAACTGGACCTTTGTTAAGATTAGTTGAGTAACCCTGGTCTATGGCTTTTATACAAAATTGCAATTT
This sequence comes from Aplidium turbinatum, assembly GCF_918807975.1. Lineage (NCBI taxonomy): Eukaryota > Metazoa > Chordata > Ascidiacea > Aplousobranchia > Polyclinidae > Aplidium > Aplidium turbinatum. The sequence continues at coordinate 35,415,188 of NC_137473.1, forward strand.
GGCAAACCAATGTTCCAAAATCACACGCAACAAATAAGAAGATTGTAGCAGTTCACAAACCATGTTTGGCAACATTTTCAGTAAACTTATTACACAAAGAGCAAGAAATGTTATTCAAAGTGTTCTTGTACTCATTATGTACTAGAAAGATTGGACCAGGTAATATCATACATCAGTTGATTGTTGTAATAATATTCTGAAATTGTAATGCAAGCTTACAAATGCCAATTCAATTTCTGACAGTAAAACTGCACGAAGAATGTTTTACTCTTCTGACATTAATCAAAGAAATGTATTCCACATAGGCTACCCATTTTTCACATTTTATTTTTTTAAAAGATCAAATAGAAAATCTAAAATGATAGTTTTGCAAAATGATACATATAAAAAAACTATGTTGTTTTTATCCAAAAATAAAAAACCATAATGTAGAAAATGCTTACTGAACTATGAATTGGATTTTGCACTTTAATCTCGGCTCTATTTCTGTTAGGATCAAATACATCCAAAAAAATTTCCTGGTAGCACAGTGAGGGGGGGGAGGACATGAAGCTCTGAATCATTACTTTAAATTATAAAGTATAGTGCAACAGTGTAGGTAGACCTCTTCATGCTTATTTGGATGACTTATACAGTTCCCAGACTCTTATAATAAGATATTATGCTCTGACATTGATTGTAGCAAACAATCTACTATTTTTTGTTATGAACCAAGTAAATACTGTACTGTACTATGATTCAAATCAGTTGCGTAAAATAACTAATCTAACAACCAAAGAAATTTTTAAAACAGATACATTTTGAAACCAACAGAAACAACTACGCATGGGAAGCAATAGAAAAAAACACGTACGGTATGGTACAAAAGACCCAAAACCTCAAAACACATAAAATATTTAGATTGGATTGTTCAAAGCATAAACTGCAAAATCACTAGCATCAATTGAGAATGTATAATATATCAGCAGTTCATATATCATTCAGTTCTTAAAGTTATGTTCAAGGCAACATTGCAAACTACTATTCTTTAACAGTTTAGCATTTCGAAGATGCAATGTTTTTCCAAGGAACTAATTATATATGTCATATGTTCAACTCTCCTTAACTGATTAATGCAGACTCAGTAAAAATATTTATCTTAATCAAAAAAGACATGCCTGTATGTAGATTTCAACATTTATACAGTGCAAAATTAGGGTTGTGTGTCTGACCCATTTGTTGCTCCCAAGTTACAAAAGTTTTCAAAATCTTGCCTTAACTGTTCTCTTAATCGAGAACGTTGCACATTGATCTGTGAGTGATTTTGTTCAAATTCAAATATTTCTTCCTTTGTAAGTTCACTTTCTTTCTCATCACCTGATACACCACCAGGAGCACAATCACAAGTTTTCTCATTTGCCAACATGTCTAAAAGACAAGGACGAAACTTGCCTTCTGCAAAATCAATATTATTGTGATCTCCATCACATAAACTAATCTGTTCTGTAAAAGCCTTTGTCAATGTATTTGTGCTTAAAATATCAGTGGAATCCTGCTGGTTAGAATTTAGTAACCCATTCTCTTCTGTGGGAACAAATTTTTGATCTTTCTTTTTCTTCTGACGTTTTTTTCTCAACCGCTTTTTTTGAAGTTTTATTTCTTTGTCTTTTTCAGCCTGTTCCAGTTCCTCACATAATGCTTCCATTCGTCCCATACCTATTTTCTCTTCGATAAACATCTCAAAGCTTTGTCTGACAGACTCGATGCCTAAATAAAATAGCGTAAGCCAGGTTTGCTCAAAGGTTAACTTTTGATGCCACACACGATGAAGACGTTGGTATAAATGCAGTGCAAGGCAAGTGCACACTTCTTCTTGAGCGATGTCGATTGTCTTTGCATGACGTTCTTTTCTTGAACCTACCATCTCAATGTCGGCTTGCGTGAGCATATGCACAATGAATGATCGCTCACAACAAATGTGAATGTGTTTGGATTGAGAGTCGTTCAACTTGCTGTCGGTCGTGTTACAACTACGTAAACCTTCATATATAGCAGAACAGAATCCCAACTCAGATTTGCAATCTACTTCACCCATCAGTATATGAAATGCTTTGTGAACTTTAGACTTACAATCTCCACAAAATCTGTGTTTTTTTAGGTAATTATCCATGGTCTCAGCAACGCTTTTGCATTCAAGCATGGCAACCCCTTCATGACATTCTGAACACATTTTATCCCAAACATCCATAATAGAACAATTGCACCATTTTGGAAGATTCGGTTTAGTCTCACTTGGAATGTCCGAAGGCTTTTGCATTTTCAAGGAATGAAAAATACATCTTTTGTTTTTCTTACTGTTCATTAAACTCTCAAGTAAATGATAAAGTTTTGGTCGCACACAGTAGAATAAATGGAATAACTTTTTGGGGTTGAAAATGAAACTTGGTGATATCACTAAGGTTCCAGAACGAGTGATTGACAAAGACTCATAAACAGAATGATTTAGTAGTTGAACTTGTTGAAACAAGTGTTCTACACTCCTGCGACAACCAACACAAGAAACAAGCTGAGACAAAGAAACAAAAAGATCTTTATCCTGCACAACGCAGGCTTCTTCCAATTCCCCTTTTTCCAGATAGTTGTATTTTTTTAGAAATGTGTCATAATCAGTTTCTGGCTTTTCTATGTAAAGGCACTTTTTTGAAACTTGATCTTCAAATTGCATCACCATCATCAAAGAGTCATCAATATACAAAGGCAATTGTAATGGTTCCAAGTCCAAACATGATCCTTGGTGATAGACACCAACCAAACGTGCTTTATCAAAACCAAAGGTGTCCGTTTGAGTCATCACAGAAAACTACAAGAATAATAATACAATAAAATATCTGCATATAAAATAAGGTATCTTATTATAGTGTTTTTAAATAGGTTGAACAACTCTATCAGAGAGGCTAGCACAGAAATATACACGAAGAATTTCAAAAATTAAAAAAAAAAAAATCAATGATCAACGACATTGATATACAATCATGTACAGTTGTACACTGTACAGTATAAACAATAAACGTATTATACAGTATGTATCTAAATAATGCCTAATTTCTGGAGCCTGTCTGTTAGATGCTGACAGTTAGGTGCCTGCCAAATAGGTGCGCACACTATGACGCCAGGATATTAAGGTGCAGCGCCGGTTCATTTAGGCCAGTAAAGTCTATTTCATTAAGTGCTTGATAGTAATGCTGCAGACAATGTCATACACAGGATTTTCTCAAAGGGGGGGGGGGGGGGGTATTTGAAATGCTATTCAAATCAAAACAAATTTAAAAAAAACGCCTATTTTTGCTAATTATAACCAGCAAGTTGTATTGTATATATAAGAAAGATTGTTTATGGCAGTGAGTCTCAAAACTTTTTTCGGCTTACGGCACCCTGCAAACAACCAAATAATTTGGCAGCACCCACAGTCAAATCAAGAAGTGTCTGCATTATATTAAAGATAATTTTTGAAAGAGTTGTTGCAAAAACAAAACTAACCACAGCTCCGTATCATATCATGTGCAATTTAATGAAGTTCGTTTCAAACAAAGTCAGTGCGAAATTTGCGCTGAGTTTTAGTGCAAGTCCTTTCAATGTCTGGGCGCATATTTGATAACGCTACTCTAATAACTTGCGGCACCCTTGCGTGCTGCGGCACCCCGGTTGAGAACCACTGGTTTAAGGTGACGACAAAACGATGGCGGGAGAGACGCTTCATCGGAAGAAGTGGCAGCTCTAAGCAAACAATGTGGGAGTTTCTCCGCGGAGTAAGCCGCAACTTCTACATGGATCATAACTTACCTTCTATGCATAGGCGCCGACTTTTATTTTTGCACGGGGTGGCGGATAGCACAATATGGCAACCTAAAAACTTTCAAACTGCATGTTTTTGTTTGATTTTTACTAAGCGTGTTTCGTAGATGCAATTGTCTTTTCACACCTGATTTGTAGCTCGATAATTTACAAAGCAACTTTAAAACAAAGCACAGGAGGTATGTCATGAATTTTATTGTTACGTTGCTGCTCTGACACTTAACATTTGGCAAAAGTATTTTTTGCGAACAGCAGCTTTGTCAATCCAACTGTTAATCAACTGGTCAAGTTGTCATGGTAGATCGCAAGTAGGCTTTTATGAGCCTGGGTGCACTAAACGATCGCTCCGCCTTGCGGGTGGTGGAAGGCAACGATAAGTATATTTTCACAATGCAGACCACGTTTGGAAGCATTAATGAAATCGTTTCATTGCTTGCAAATAGATCAAGCAGTTGCAAATCGGACAGAATGCTCTACCTTTGCATCTATCGTATTGTAGCCACGGGAATTCGCTCCCCACGATTTTTGATAGCTTCTCCCTTCAACAGCGATTATCCTGCTCGTGCTAACGCCTTTTGGCAGTGGCACACTTTCGTTTCGTTCAGGTGTTTGATCACTTTCATGCTGGCTGAAATCCTGACTAGACGCAACAAAAAATGACTCAATGGAGGGCTGCAATTTTGAACGCTTTTTCGGTGGCATCTTTAAGCTGAATAAAACTGGAATGTCGGCGAAAACTTTTACTGGACAACTTTTCGTAATTTTTTCTATGATGTAACAAGCGTCAAGCAACTCCTATGTCAGACCAATAAATTCCCGCCTCACAGTTTGTCACGCATTGACACGTAATATTACTGCATGAAGTAGATAACAAAGTAGAAATTAAAGCATGAAGTAGATGACAGTACTGCCGTCTCAAGGTAAACGATGCTACAAATTTTTGATTTTTCCACTTTTTAATGTTAAACGCTTCGCAAAGACTATATTTTTCTTCCAGCAAAGACTCAACAGCGTAACTGCAGTAGTTTGCGAGATCTTTGTTGGTCAAAACGACGTAACTGCATATAAAGATCATCTATGCAAAGCCAAAACGACGTAACTGCCAGTTACGTCGTTTTACCATAGAATCCAGAGCAAATAATCTCAGTTACGTCGATTTACAATAGAATCTAGAGTTAATCCCAAATTCTCAATGGGATGCCAGTCTCTGCCAAACAACGCCAGCTGTTTCACTCGTGTTGCAAAGACAATTACGTAGCAAAATAATAACCTCATTTTGTAGATAAAATTCTTATTAGCTTCTGAAGTGAAAACATTAGTACAGAAGCTGCAGAGTCAACACGCAACAAAATATTAACCTCATTTTGTAGATAAACTTCTTATTAGCTTCTGAAGTGAAAACATTTTATCTACAAAATGAGGTTAATATTTTGTTGCGTGTTGACTCTGCAGCTTCTGTACCCAAACACTCTTCATAAAGCGTCTTGTAGCATCCTTTTAGTGAACAGAATCAGCAGTTAGCTTTAACGCAGCTACAAGTTATACGCGAATAATGGCAAAAAAATCGACTTGCATGAAGATGTGAAAACGCTTTTGAATTATTCTGAGGACGATAACGCTAATGACAGAGACTACATGGTGACATACTAAGCAAGCTATGCCCGCTTAAGCCGGAAACTCGACCACAATTTTGGGAACAGCTACCCACCAACGACAACTCACTTGACTTAATTGATGTTGACTAAAGATACTGCATTGTATTTACATGTTTTGTGCGCGAATTCAATGCATTGCGTCAGATACGCCGGTTTGCCTTTGCAGCACTGTCAGAAACACAATCAGGTTTACAAAGATAAAACGACGTAACTGCACTAATTATCTTAATTAGCGAAAATTAGGACAGCAATCAATGTTTTTGTTCCCATTGAAACAAAAAGTAGACAAGGTCTTTTAGTTAGAGGCATCAAATGTTGAATTGCGATTAATATGTCGTTATGGTTTACGATTAACTTTAAAGCGCTTTTTCTCGGTTTTAACTTTTCTGTAGTTATGTCGCTTTACCTTTAGACGGCAGAGTACACTCCAATTGAAATAAGAAAATTATTCAAAATCCAAAATCTTGAGCAATTGAAAAAGGTTGCTTTTATTATTGGGAATTGGCAGGGGGTGTAGCTTTTCACCGAATAGCATCATATAAACGTGTACATTTGCAGAACGTTAAAACTGCTACTTTACTAAGTGCACTTTTTAAATAAAACTCAAAAAGTTTCAAAAATTGCATTTTTTCAATGAAATTTGAAAATAGATATTCATTTAGGGGGTGGAGCTATCAATCATCGAGATAATTTTATTTCCAAGTATTTTATAGCTGGCATAATTTATCGGAATGGCCCGTTTCGGTGAGTCCGATCCCTATTCGGTGACTTTTTTCAATTTTTTTTTTAAATTATTGGGTACCGTAGCCTAATTATCATTGCAGTTTCAGGGTTAGAGGTTAGGAACTCACCGAATCGGACTCACCGAATAGTAGCAGACCCATAATTTATAGCGATATTATGAGTAGTTTAAAAATTTTCAAAAAATATTTTTGAGGGAGGCAATGGAAAGATCGTATTTTATTGATTAATAAATCCAATTGTAAACAGGGTTCGATCTTAGCGGTAGTCCGCTAGCCAATGGCTAGTGAAAATTTGCGCGGACTAGTAGAAATGTTGCAGTACTAGTCCGATTGGCTAGTGAAAATATTCGCCGGTGAAAAGTTTTGGTTTACAAAATGGCGATTGGCGACGTCACTCTCACTCTGAAATAGTGCAGAAATTTGCTTGCCAGAGGCGAAATTGCACGAAGAAGGCTGCAAAGTCGGTCAAATGAACACGTGACTACTTTTTTCTCGCATGCCAGGACGCCAGAGTTGCCAATTTGGCTTTTTTGAAGCCAGATTTTGAGAATCTGGCTGTTTTTCAACTCGCTTCAAGGCTAATTTTTTTTTAAATAGAAAAAGCCAGAGAAATTAGGCCTTTTCTGGCTTTTTTTCATGTTTCATCGATTTTTTGTCAAATTAATAAAATGCCAACATAATTTTGGCTTTTTTGGCTTAATTTTATCTTTCGCGATATTTTTAGGAAAAAATTCGGTCTGCGTCAATTCGAGCAGCAATTTCTACCTTATATTTGGTTGTAGAGTCCGACCGAATTTCGTTTTGAAGCCGAAACTAGAAAATTTTCTAGTTGTTTGTCTTTTCATTAACTATGTTTCTGCGTTGTCGCTGAAGTCAAAGTTCGGTGGGACACTATTTGGTTGTACACTTTTTATGTGTGTATGTTTAATGAATACTAATTGGCTTTTTCAGCTATTTTTTGCTGGCTTTTTTAGTGACTAGGTCTGGCTTTTTTTTGGTGAAGACAGGTTGGCAACCCTACAGGTCGCCAGCACGAAGCCAGCATCCCAGCAAGCAGCAGTTAGCAAAATTAACGTTTTTTTTGTTGATATATTGTGATCAAATGCTGATTCAACGTTACTACAAAGTGTCTAATGCTGGGTGTTAGCTGGGTAGGTATCGCTATTGTTAATACGTCATCAGACTAGTGAAAAATCGTGCGGCTAGTGAAAACGGAGAGCAACTAGTCCGGCGGGCTAGTGAAAAAAAAAGTTAAGATCGACCCCTGGTAAACCTAACAAATGTAACAGTGACTTATATGCCAAGTAACAAATAAAACGATCGCAACAACAAGGAAAAAACTACCCTGTTTTTTTCTGTGGAAGAACACCCCTTTTTCACATGTCCTACCCCTGGCACCTGCTGGTTTTGTTGGCTCTTTTCTTTCCACAAAGATAAGAGTTAAACTGACTGGTAAAGCGGCGGTCGATTACCCAAGTGGCAAGAATACGGTGCGATACTGATGAGCCCAGCCTCATGGGCGAAACACGTGTCTATCGCTGTCTCTTCGATGGTACAATCGGCTGCCCAGAAACTTATCGTTTATTGGAGGTCTTTATGGCTAGCGTGGAAGCTACACCGTTATGGTTAGCGAAGCGTTACTGCAGCTCGCTGTACTAGCGAGTGATCAGCCTTGTGCTGATGGCCGGGAAGAACACCCCTTCTTCACAAGGAAAAAACTCGTAGCCATGTGTTGTGTAATCTTCACGTAGCTTGCTTGATGTTACGCGAGTATCATGCTTGTGACAAAAACAGTCATTTTCTTCGCAATACTGTATTGGTTCACCTCTTGCTTTACGTTGACTTGAAGCGAAAACCAATGATCAAAAAAAGGTTTAAACGTCCGTTCAAATTACATTTATTTGCAGTAAGTAATGTAACCTAAACGGGGTGGCTGCCACCCCACCATAGCGGTTACGGGGTGGCGTGGCCACCCTGTAAGTCGGCACCAGTGCTTCTATGTGTTTAATTATTGTATTTTTCTATGTTTTTAATTATTGTAACGCTCCAAGAGGGTTTTACCCAGATGTCGTGTACGGGTGTCACGGTCCAGGAGTTACTGCGGTCCAAACGTTACCGTGCTGCTGCAGCGTGGCAGTCCAGAAGTGACAACAGACCACAAATGACTAATGCTGCCTGGCGCTTCTGAAGGGAATACAAAAACAAAAAATTTACAACAAAGTTTAATTGAGTAGCTGCTCTCAAGCTAATGCATACCTTTTCATTTAAGATTAATCAATGCTTAAAATTGTCAAGGTATTATAACATTTTGAGGAGAAGGAATTTCAATTATTTTCATAAAAAAAATAATTAATTATATTTCGCAACCCTGGTAACTCTTGCACTGTAGTTTACTTCTGGATTGTTACACCAGTAGTTGCATAGTCAGGCACTGCACACTGATATGTTTCAAAGTGAAATTCACTTTGTAACACAGCGGGGAGAAATGTCGGATAATCAAGCATTTTTGATATACTATCTATTATGAGTGTAATTTGACACGTATCGAATAGCGCCTAAATGACAGGGAGTCACACTTAATCATCCTGACCCCACAGTGTGCACACCTATTTTGCAGGGGGTCAAGATAAATTCAAGAAGAAAAGTTTAAAATGTTTGCGAAAACTCCGATCAGTTACATCAGCTTTCATGAAGTGTTCAGGGGACGGAATAGGTTGCATCCTTTGACAAGCACCCATTTGGCAGACACCTAACTGTCTGCACCTAAAAGACATGTGTACTTATAATTATATCTTGGCAATCAGGTTTGGATTTAAGTTTTCTTTAAAGTTTATTGTCTAACAACACCTTTCTGATACTGATAACTTAATCTAAGCAAACTGTCTGCTTGAACGATTGGATGTCTCATAATCGATTAGTACAAGATACCTTTATAACGAGCAGAAATGAGAAAGCTACAGCATATTTGGTGGAGGCACTATTCACCGATCACAGCAAACGGGGGGCGGCTTATGATAAACAATGATCGAATCGCCTTGAAGAATGCATTGGAAAAAAGCTTTGTCAAACGGTTACGTTTGAATCATCTTTTAATTTGTGTTGGTTTGTTATTTTGGACTGGTAATTAATTCATTCGGGTAGATGAAGCATCGTGCTTTCCAACGATGGTAAAATTGTTATAATCTAAGCAGAAATGAGAAAGCTACAGTATACATACATTTGGTGGAGGCACTATTCACCACAAATATTGAAAAATCAATATCCATTCCGCTTTCACATTTATTCCGTGTTTTTGCACCCTTCTTAAAAGTAGTTGCGGTTTTTTGCTTGACGTCACACTTTGTCATGACATCACTGACCAAGGCGGCCGATTCTAGGCTTATAGTAGCACCCAAAATTCTCTGATTTAAATGTAGGTAAAAGTTAGGGTTGTTTGAAACAAACTTTTTCAAGTCAAAATGAAATTTTTGCCACCTTTTCCTTCTTTTTAGCAAACATATGAAAAAAAACAATTAGCCTAGAATTTAATTTTTAATTTTGAAACAAAATCGAATAAAATCAGACTTTCAAAAATGGTACCGGTAGCCTACCAAATGAATTTTTGTTTTGTTCATTAACTAATCCCAAAAGTTGTAGCAAACTGAAAGAATAACATAACAAACACCAGAATAAACATTGAAAATGTACTGTAATAACCTACTTTCGCAATTTTGCTTTTGTGGCCTATGCTTCAGCAAAAAAGCGTATTCCCAGCAACTATCAAGCCTTTTCGGCAGCGTTATTCATAATTACTCACTGGGAACGACATGGGCACTGAAGCTTGAGCTGAAATGTAACAGCCCGCCGCATATGAAGTCTATTCGGCAGCATGATTTATAATCACTCATCGGGGACGACATGGGCATTGACGCTCGAGCTGAAATCCAACAGCCCGCTGCATAGTGCATCTGAACCAGCGTAAATAATTGCGCGTCCTGATGTATGAGGGGACAACATAGGGAGTACGACATTGGCAGGGAACGACATCGTCGCCACTCGTTTTTATTGTTCTGAATACTTTTTAACGCTCATTGGATGTAAAGTTGTAACAGTAGATATTTAGTGAGCTCTTAAACTGATGACATCCAAAGTAGCTTTCTATGACCTTTGTGCATTTGCAGTTTGTGTATTACTGGTATTTTGTTGTTTTGTTTTGGATATGGACAGCTTTGTCTGATGCAAATAAATAATAATAAGGCAGTGGCTATTTGACCGGCTCCGGTCTTTGAATCTGAAACACTATTTGACCGGTCATGACGTCACTGCATAAGCATTTTTTTCTTTTTCTCTTTCAAAGCAAAAGACGAGAAGCGTCGACATAAGTTCTAAATTCAACACATATTCTTCAACTCAGTCCGTGGCGCGTAGAGTTCGCCTCCGGCTGCCAATCTAGAGGGGATGAGTTCGATACTATCCGGAAGCATTCTGTTTATCATTTTTTTTTATCTAAATTTTGACCCGAAGTGCATTTATGTGGTCAATTTTTAATTTGAGTAGCCTACAGTCCAAGTTAGTTAATAGTTCTCAAGTATAGTTCTCAAGTTAGTTATATACAATACTTCTTTTAAAAGAAATGATAATGGTAAAACTATTTTTTAAAGAAGTATTGTATATAACTAACTTGAGAGAAAAATGTAGGGTCGTTCGGCAACACAGGTTCACTTTGACGATCGGAAAATTACCAAGAGAAATTCTCAAATTCCAGCAAATTAAAAAAACTCTAACATTATTACTCACATTTGAAAAGACATAAAAAATGGGCTGTAGGCTATTCAAATTAAAAATTGACCACAAAAATGCGCTTCGGGTCAAAATTTAGATTAAAAAAAAATGAAAAAAAAGAGTGCTTCCGGATAGTATCGAACTCATCCCCTCTAGATTGGCAGCCGGAGACGTATCGCACGGACCACGGACTGAGTTAAAGAATGCGTGTTGAAGTTAGAACTTATATCGGCGCTTCTCGTCTGTTGCTTTGAAAGAGAAAAAAAAAGCGCTTATATAGTGACGTCATGACCGGTCAAATAGTGTTTCAGATTCAAAGACCGGAGCCGGTCAAATAGCCACTGCCTAATAATAAAATAGGCTATGTAATAATTGCGGCATACCGTAACAATTGCATGCTGCGCCACCATGGAAGCAATTAAACAAAATAAATAAACGATAACGTAGTTATTTAGACACGGAACATATAAAAATAAATATAGTGAAAAAAAAACAAGATAGTTGATAAATTTTATCAAATGAAGTAATTAATAAGTTTCTTTGAAAAACTTTGAGAAGTGCACAACAAACAAATCTACTACAATTTCAGTGTTTTATTGAAATTGAGACAAAAATATCTTTTGGATGTTTAATTTGGCAACTAAAACTAAACTTCTTCTGGGTGGTAAAGCTTGCTTGGGTTAAGTTTTTTTCCACAAGCCTGACTTCAAAACACCACCATCATTTCTGATTCTGAGTTTCTGACCACCGTCATTCTGGCTCTGGCAGAATAATTTTTCCTCTTTCCGCTTAAAAAGTCATCCGTGAAAAAGTGCAATTGCTGGTGCACATCCCTGGAAATGTAATTTGATACTGAATCCGATGCATGTAAAATTAAGTGGCACGTGTTGCGGATTACAGTTTTATTGGAAATTTATTGGAGAAGTGTCAATTATGCAAAAATCGTACCTATCGTAAATACAGGTATCCTCAATTTTTGAACCGTTTGCTGGAGTTCCTTCCAAATACCCACCTATTGGTGCACATCCCTGAATACTGAATCCGATGCATATAAAATTTTAGTGGCACGAGATGCAGATTATAGTTTTATTCGAAGATTTTTGGAAAAGTGTCAATTATGCAAAAATCGTAGGCCTATTATTTTAATGTTTATCGTAAATATATTATCCATCTTTGAAGTTTCTGCTGGGAGTACCTTCCAAATGCCCACCTATTGGTGCACATCCCTGGAAAGTAATTTAATACCGGTAGGCTTATTACTGAATCCGATGCATGCAAGATTTAAGTGGCACGTGTTGCGGATTAGGCCTATAGTTTTATTCGAGATTTATTGGAGAGGTGTCAATTATTGTAAAAATCGTATTACTTCAATCTTTATCGTAAATAATACAATGATGCAGAAACTATTTTTCTCTAGGGGGGGCTGAAGCTGCCGTAGTGTTGTCAGCTTCTTGGGGCTTACCCATTTTATCAGAGCCGTTGACAGGGTAGCTCGGGCCCGGTACCAATTTATTTTCGGGCCCATTTCATCGACAATGTTATGAATATAAAGGTTGTGCACAAACTTTTATTGATGTGTAGTTAAAATGAAGATGACACATGCCATTGAAAGTAGAAAATTAAGAAGAATGGGCTATCATTTATGTATATATTATTATATTCTCAAAGGCATTAAAATTTTTCCACATACGCTACCACTACAGTGACTATATGCGCTTTTCACAATCTTGGTGCTGCTGGTAGTGTACCGACTGCTGTCTTATATTCGTCACCAGCCATTATTCTGCAGTGCAGTCCAACGTTCTCATAATTCCATAATTCTACTGTTTAGCCAACGTTCATGTTTTATTAATTCATTTCCTATGCGCCTGGCAGCACCGGCGTATGAAAACTTTCGTGATAAAAGACACTAGCATGGCAATATCCGTCCCTTTTCAAAATGACACAACTTGGGATAACACGTCTTTGTCTCGGTTATCTGATGACATCGACTTGTATGCTGGGTAATCAATAAAGAAACCCTTTTGAAAAACAACAGTAGTGCTCTATCTATGTATACAGAATGTTAGCTTAACCACTTCTGTTACAGTAGCCTGTAACGCAGTAGCTTGCTCTTGTTTGTAGTGTCAGATGTAGAGCTTTTTGTTCTGTGCTAGATCAAACCCGATATGCCAAAAGCATGGTCGTTTAACCAATCTTGCACAAAAGCTTAAAATTTCCCGAACTGCTAAACTTACTATCTCTATTTAGCGGTTGCTTTTTTAACTTTTACTTGTCATATCAGAGCCACTATGGTTATATGACGCTAGAGTAGGCTATTACTTCCCGATTCTATTGATGTTTCACTGGTCATTCTAGGCTCACCAGAAGAGAATTTACAGCAAAGTTAGTGCAGACTTTAGAAAGTTTTCAATTTGATTTGGGAAAGGGTTTTGGACCTAGGTCAAACATTTGCTGATTGCTGAAAAGCGTTGTTGGTCTAATTTTTAGTGCAGAAATATGGATCTTCTTACCTGTGCCATTTCAGTTTTTGAGTAGCCCAACAAACATTAGCCTGTTTATTTTGAAATCCATGTTTTGGGTTATGAGAGGCGATCACAGATATTGTGCTAGTTCCTAATACAAGAAAAATATATTTTACTGCAATGTATTGTAGCCTATCGATAAATGTAATGTCTCTCAAACAGTCAAAAACATGATATATTACTAGGCTATAGGCTATCAGGTTTGGTGGCCGTGCTTAACTATATTTATCGATGCATATATCGCAATATTAGATCCTTTTATGCACGTCTTAAATCATTATGGTTTTGCCACCTTTTCCTTTTGTTACTGTATTTCTTTTTCACAATATCATTTCTTTTGTATTCTGACAAAGAAAAATAAATTGAATTGAATATTCTGTTTTTACATACTAGACTAAACTAAATTCTTATATGTTACTGTTTGGTGGCTGAAGTGGCTATTCTAAATTTACCACCAGAGAGCTGAAGTGGGCCCGGTACCCGGAAGGAAACCCAGTAGGGGAAAGTGCGGCTAGTTTGAACAGGGGCAAGTTTAAACACTGCTAATAGCTCCTCTCCGAAAGTAAATATATCGAAGCTCTGTTGCACCATCTATGCTTGCATAGTTATTGAGTACCAGCAACGGATGGATGTCAATGGGCACACCCAGACTGCACAAAAGACCTCTCAGACTATGTATGTCATAACTGTGCCACAGATTCTGAGTGAAAACATGCGATGAGACACTTGATTGATACGAGGCTGCAATTCGACTTGTGGCCGAACTTTCTTGATTTTCTGTTAATATTTGTGTTGTTTTTTGGATACACATTGTTCTTTTTCTGTTTGTTCTGATCTAAACTGCAAAACTGCATTATAACACGAAGTTATCCAGTTGGTAATGGCTATTCTTATGATTTTTAACCTTACCCCTTGTGTGTTTAAACTTACTCAGCACACGGGGTAAGTTTAAACACTTTAAAAATATTTTGTATTTCAGTATAAAATCTAAACTGTACAAAAGTTTTCAATTTTTTTTTGCGAGGTATCTACAAATGTTATAGGTATGCAACAAAGCTAAAACAACTTTATTTTATAAACAAACATGACTGTGAGACTAAATAACGTGAAAAGTGTTCAAACTAGCCCCACCCTCCCCTACTTTACCATCTGACAGCTGAAGTGGCTGTTTTAACCTCTGATGGCAATTCCTTTAGATCTGATTATATTAAGATCTTGATGATGTTAGAAATCGCGGGGAATCTTTTAAATCCGGGCCCCTTAAATATTTCGGACCCGGGTTCAAAAGTACCACTTAGACCCCTTGTCAACGCCTCTGCCCCTTATGTTGGAGAACATTTAAAACTGGTAGTAAGCATTCGGTTCCCTCCTGTGTCAAAAACGACGTCGAAACACACACATTGTAGGCTAAGTTGTTACAGTACAAATGAAGAACGGCCACAAAAAGTTCAGGAAATTAAAATGAAGTCGAACAAATTAGAAAGTGATATGAAAACGACAGTTTGTGGAAATGAGTTCTCACACGCTTCCCAAGATTGCTTTTCGCTCAGGCGTTTTCTCTATGAACTGTGGCATGAGTTCTTTGACATCGACAGTGTCCAAAATGTGTTGGTGGGCATGCATCAACGCAGGGCCGTTGACAGGATTTCTCGGGCCCGGTACCAATTTATTTTCGGGCTCCTTTCATCGACAATGTTATGAATTTAAAAGTTGCTGTTAAAATGAGGATGACACATGCCGTTCAAAGTAGAAAATTAAGAGAAATAGACAGGCCGGTAGCCAGCCGGGGGCCTCGCCCCTTCTGAAAAAAATTTTGCCCCCCTGGAAAAATCCCAATACATTCTCGAGCAACAGCTACAATTATAATGATTCAATTTTTTCGGCCCCCCTGAAAAAAAAAATTTGGCCTCCCTTGCTCTGTGGTCTGGCTACGGCCCTGGGAATAGATAAAACCCGATATGCCAAAAGCATGGTTGTTTAACAAATCTTGCACAATCTTAAAATTTCCCGAACCGCAAAACTTACTATCTTTATCTAGCGGTTGCTTTTTTGAACTTTTATTTGTCACATGGCGCTAGAGTATTACTTTCCGATTCCATTGATGTTTCACTGGTTTAGGCTCACCAGAAGAAAATTTACAGCGAAGTTTGTGCAGACGGTCGGAAAGTTTTCGGAAAATCGGTCGGAAAATTTGGGAAAGGTTTTTGGGCCTAGGTCAAACATTTGATGATTGCTGCAATCTGAAAAGCTGTTTTCGTCTAATTTTTAGTCCAGAAATAGGGATAGCAATCTTCCTACCTGTGCCATTTCAGTTTTTGGGTTTAAACAATTAACATTAGCTTGTTTATTTTGAAATACCGGTAGCCTACGTGTTTCGGGTTATATTTCACTATATTGTGGTTAGGGAAATCACTATACTATGGACTAAACTAATTTTTTATTTTACTGTTTAGTGGCTAAAGTGGGCCCGGCACCCGAAAGGGGGCCCGGTACTTTACCGTCTGACGGCTGAAGCGGCTGTTTTAACCTCTAATGGCAATTCCTTTAGATCTGATTATACTGTATTAAGATCTTGATAATGTTTGAAGTGGCGGGGAATCTTTTAAATCCGGGTCCCTTAAATACTCCAGGCCCGGGTCCAAAAGTACCACCTAGACCCCTTGTCAACGCCCCTGGTCGTATGTAGCTTTGGAGACCCAGTCTATGATGGAACTACGCGGACAAAAGTCGCATTGTATGGAGGGTGAGGGACGTGGTAGTTTTAGCTTTTTTTCTAGTGTTTCGTTTTTCTTGGGATTTTTGTATCCTGTTTTTTTTTTTTTTTTTTTTTCGAAAAGCCAATTTTAATGTGGAACAAACCCAATTCCGTACGCATCTTTGTTGGAACGTTTCCTGAACATTACATACAGTAGAATAAACAGTATTTATTAATTTTATTGAATGCATTGCACAAACACGCCTTCACAAATGGCACCACATTCACAACAACTCGGCACCGGTAACATTAGAAATAATATGAATGCCTGTTCAACCGCTTTGTTAAATAGCCTACATTAATAGGCTACTGAGGTTAATAAATTAACGTTAATAGCACACAACACTCAGACTCAATTAATCAAAGGTTTTAGGAAAAAGGTCAAAATACAATTTATTGATAAAAAAAATGTGCCTCAAGTGGGTCCAGACGAAATTTATGTATTTTGAGATATCCCAATTCAGTAGGTAGGCAAGGGTAGATGCTGAAAAATCAACACGTCACATTTCAAGTGGAAGTTTAGACGAGCCAGGCGAAATCGCCAGACCTGACAACAACCCCATCTTTGTGTGACGCAGTAACTCAGGTAAACATTATCAGCTCAAGCTCATCAGACAAGACAGCTATCATCACGGATAACTGTCATCTGGCCAAAACAAGATTTTTTGAGTTTTATCAACCGTTTGAGGAACGCAACTTGAATGGACAATGTTCAAATTCACAAAACAATTAGTAAGTTAGTTTCAAACTTGGAACATAGCTCCAAATTTTTGTTACAATTTACGTTAACGTATATAAAACACTGTACGTTTCTATATAGGAAACACTGCTTTTTATACAAGGTCTTCAAAAACTTTGGAGAAACACAAAATTACAAGATAATGAACAAATAAAATGAAAAAAAAACAAGAATGTAGTAACATAAAGCGACAGGTGTTAAATAAGCGCATATCAAAATAGAACAACCGATTTAAGCAACACAACATAAAAGAAATAACTACGACACTCCTGAGAAAGCTTGACTGCTGGACAAGTGTGGTTCCAGCCTGCAAGACAAAACTGAGTGATCAAACTTTGTATGTTAAATGTCGTTTCATTCAACATCAACTTCTTTGCCACAGATTGAAAGTAAGGCAAGAATGGAATTTCAGTGGTACACATGCAATGGCTAACACCATAACGAGAAAGTAATATTATAGAAAAACAAACATAACACTAAAGATTATTTGAAAAACATTCAATCGATTTTACTGCAAAAAAACACCATGACTCTCGAAGTAGGCGGCAAGCGGTTAGGAGGCAAAAAAAAACAACATCGGTTGGACATTCGGACCAAGGTCTAAAAAAAGTGGGATAGCACCCATACTCCACTATAGTTGTAGACTCAGCCACTTAGTCCGTGCAAACCCCAAAGAAAACGAAGAGTAATTAGTCGTCCTTCGACTTCGGAACTCTCGTCCATTCGATGAGGAGCTTCGGTGAACGATAGAGAAAAATCAGTTTAGCGTAAAGATCTTCCTCTAACTCAAATTCCCCTTCTTCCCTGACAAGGAAGAGATCTTGACACAGCATGAGAATGCGATCGACGTACGGCAGCTCACTGCAAATATAAAAAAAGTAGATTCGACATTTCTTACCGGGTTTTCGAGTGGTAATACATCATTGCGGCAGTGGAGATTGTTTCTATTTTAAAAGCAGTAAAAAGCGAAGTTTACAAACAATGAAAAACAACATTCAAATATGTTGTTACAACCGAGGAACTGTCTTCATGTCATAACGCAGAAGCTCGACCCAACACGTCATGAGTTCTTTCTTTTATGGTACTTTCAAGCGTAGGCTTATTTTACACAATAATTGTTTAAATTCGATGAAAACGTCAGCAACTATCATGACTGCATTCTGTTACATGTTACCAATCTTATATTTTACATGCCCCATTTTTTGCAAAAACAGAAACGGTGTGGTGGATGGTCAATTTATTCCGACTATGCCACATCAATACATGTGAAAAGCGTTTTTTCAGCCAAAATGAAGGACTGGAAAGGAAAGATACTTTACTGATTAAAATAAGTTTGTTCTCACTTGAACATTATTGTAGCTGTTGTCCCAATGAAGACAGATCGCACCAACCTCCCAACCACGAGCACCACTGACACGTACAAGCCGATGATCCTGGAGGAACACGTTTGGAAATGTATAAACAAGGAGGAGACTTTGACAAAGTGTGAAGCGTTCGGTTCGGTCGAAGATGGTAAAGTTATGTTAAAAAACGTTTGAATGACCAATAATCCTGATTTCAAGAATAAACCGGCAGTTTATACGCATGCAGTGGCAATAAGTGTTGTTAAATTGAATTGACAAAAAACTAAGCAAGTGTTCGTGTCTGCCTTCATCCAACTGTGGCATGCATTTTGACCAATAGGCACGGATGAAAAGGAGAGATGCTTGAGAGCAAAAGTTTTTATAAAAAAGCTTTTTGTTATCGTAAACAGCACATATAACTTTATAGAAAGGTTTCATGAAAAATCTATTACCGGGCTACACTAACAGTCCTAAAGTAGTTGTTTTAATGTTAATCCAACACGAATTTGATTATATGGTACAAATAAAGAATCAAATAAACTTTACGAGGATCTTCCAAAAAACAAATCAGCTTACCCGTAATTGACGAGAAAATTCAAACTTGAAGGAGACACTTTATCGCTGAAGACCACCATATTAATTTTTGGGGGACTTTTAGGGTTGCCAGCATATTCTGTGGCATTGAGGCTATTCACGCTCCACCAGGACGTCTCAGAATCATTTTGTAGGCTTTGGATCTTGAATTCAACATCCAAATATTCCACTGGAAGATAATTAATATTAGTATTAAATTCTTATTGATTTCGACATGTACTTCATGCTCCTTTCGGTTCATGGATCAGGCGAGCTTCCAACTTTGGAATGCACAATGCTAAGACGCAGATTCCTTACCACAGCTGTTGCTTCTTCTGGATCTGGCAAACGTTTAATCCAAGGAAATGAATGAGCACGCAAATACAGACGAATGATCTTACAAATCGATACACACTATTGTGCGCGGAATATGTCAAGCATTGATTTTCTATCATTCGGCTTTTCATTGTTTTTTAAATCTCCGGTGCCTTGTCCACAGTTGGCACCTTCAGATATAACTTACTAGGGCTTGAGAAATTTTGCATGATACATCTTGCCACGGAACATTTAGCCCGTATACCGTGTTAATGTAAACTGTTTGGGAAAACGAAATGGTATATAGATTTAATTTTGTCAAAAACGTTTGTAAACTATCATAAACATGCAATAATAATATTTCAATCATATGTTGGTCTCTTACTGAAGTCAGTATCAGTTGAAAACATTCACTCATGGTATAGACAAAAATTTATCCGCATAAAGTGAACGCAAACAATACCCTACAATCTAAACTGCGCAAGTTTTTAAGACCTCAGTTTGAATATAAAGAGTCTTGACCACCAAGGCATGAAAAATTGATATGTAACGGAAAAGCTTTTTTTTTGTTAAGTTTGAAAGCTATTTGTTCAATTTCTTGCCTTGTTCTCCCGCGTACAAGCTGCTGGCAGGGGTGGCGATAGATGACGACCCAGAGGAATACAAAAACTGCGGGAAGAGATTCATAATTGTCCTGCAGAAGACAAGTGTTTTTATAATAGATTAAATAATGGCGTTAGTTTAATAAAATAGTGCCCGTGATTGCCGATATTTCTCTTTGGAGTAGGAAAATTTATCATGAAGGCTCTATAATAGGGTGTCCCACTTTTAGGCGACTTTTCAGGAAAATTAGGTTCGAGTCAAATTCTGACTGGATTTTCGTCACTGATTTCAAAAATGACGTTATTTTTTCATTATGACGTCATCTTGATGCGCCAGCTAGCGGATATTTGCTATTTTGGCCTTGTCACGAATATGGTAAGAGCTAGAGAGTTGGAACTTGCGCCAAAATGACCGGAAGGGACGATTTCCTATTTGTTGTCAATACAATATGAAACCCTAACTGCAACAGAAAAGCAGTTATTTTGAAAAAACATGTTTTTGGTCATTTTTGGACAAAAAGTAAAACACGGCAATTTTGCTTGGGTTTTGCTACAGTGATGCTTTTATTTCGATTGCTAAGCTGCGCCACCTTGTTTAACAATTAAGTACAGTGGTAGTAGCTTAACAATAGAATATAGTGACGCTTTTATTTCGATTGTTATGTCATCAACAGTACATCCTAAAATACAAATGATGCAATGTTGCATCACTTTTGTTTGGGATATTTTGCAACAAGATTCATAAACTTTGTCTGGCAGATGGTGGTTTGATGAACAGAATTAAGAAAATACCAAAACCTAAGCCCCAACATCTGAAAATCCGACAAGATTGTAAAGTTTCCATCACAGATATAACCGCAAATCATTTAAAAGCCAAGATTTTATGGTTTTCTGAGCACAAGAAAGAAGCTAAAGATTCATCTTTTCGGAGCGACCATATGTGTCTTCTTGCTCTGGCAGCTCATTTATTGATGGATGTTCCAGGAAATTTGAAACCCTTACTTTTTTATCGTCAAGAAGGCGTGTTCCATGCGCGTTGGATAACAACAGCGAGTGGTTACTTAAGAATGCTGATTTTTGGGTATTGTGTTGGGCCTCAGGATATCCCTAAACTTCAACGTATGGTTTCTTTCATTGTTTGTGTTTATTTGTCAGCATCTTTGGTCATCCATCTTAAACCTTCCGCTGCTGAAGGTCCCTCAATTGTACTGTTTACAAGAAATTAATAACTTGCAGATAAATATGTTGATGAACCAGTATTCAACGCTGTTCTGATACATCGTTAAGCATGCACCCCAATGGTTGAGCCCTAAAAACGTTGCTTTGAGTTCCCACGCTGAAGCTCCGCCTTTTGCTGCTGATACGGTAAGACAGAAAATTTTTCCAAGAACGTTGATATCGAGCAGACGCTTTTGAAGTGTGGCAACTTACGTGATTTTTTCTCCGAAGAAAGTAAGATTGCATGTTTTTCATCTCCATGAATGTTTTGGCGTATGATCGACAACAACAACAGAGCCCTTCATTGGAAGACTGAAAGGCGTTGTGAACGGCTTGATTCGAGATGACCAAGATGATTTGGCCAAAACAGACTTGCGCATTTGTGCTGCTTTGCACAGTATGGTGTAATAAATAATCCCATTGAACTGTGTTGTGTTGTTGAATTGTGGTTTTGTTTGATAGATCTTTGAACTAAACGATCAAGGATTTAACGTTAGCTAGTATTAGTAATTGCAACAACCATGCAAAAATCAATGCTGAGGTAATTAATTCTAAATACAATATGCTAGTAGACTACTACCAGGTACCACTGTACTTAATTGTTAAACAATGTGGCGCAGCACAGCAACTTAATCGAAATAAAAGCGTCACTGTAGCAAAATTGCCATGTTTCTCATTTTTTTGTCCAAAAACATGTTTTTTCAAAATAACTCCTTTTTGTTGCAGTTAGCGTTTCATATTGTATTGACAACAAATAGGAAATCGTCCCTTCCGGTCATTTTGGCGCAAGTTCCAACTCTCTAGCTCTTGCCATATTCGTGACAAGGCCAAAATATCAAAAATCCGCTAGCTGGCGCATCAAGATGACGTCATAATGAAAAAATAACGTCATTTTTGAAATCAGTGACGAAAATCCAGTCAGAATTTGACCCGAACCTAATTTTCCTGAAAAGTCGCCTAAAAGTGGGACACCCTACTCTACAATGGTCTGTACAACGGTAATTCACTTTACAAAAATTACAAGTGCTTTTAAAAAACCAGAAAAATAAGCCAAAACAAATCCTACTGTTATCACTACCTACAGAAAACAAAAATACCCAGCCAGCAACAACTGCTGTTTGTACATCGCTCCAAGATATGACGACGTCGAAACCATGTAAAATGTCAACTTTTACTAGCTGAGTTGCAGCCACTACTAGTCCTTCAATATGTACATGGTGAAAAGGTTGACTGATAACAACGTTAACCAAGTTTCTGTAATATTTGGCCAATTGGCATCAGCACAACTTTCCTTGACAAGAGGGTCAACAGTGTTTGGAAAATTGCACGAGATGAAATATTCAAGGAAAAGCGAGGTAGTTGTTCGGAAACCAAAGTACTCACACATCTGTGACGTTGGAATTCCCCAACAGGAGCTCATAGAGCAAAAACCTAGCTTGGCTCGTCCGGTCCAAGGAAATAGAATGAGACCCATACGATGATGGGGTCGAAGACGAGCTGGCATCACTGGTAGAATATATTGTAGTTTTTAAAGCATGACAAGTGATACTAGACGTGAATTTTAAATCACTCAAAAATAATCATATTTACAAACTATGAGTGAAAAATGAAATCAAAACTACGTTTTTATGATTGAAAAGTTACGCAAACTAGATTTTTACGGCCGATTATTACCTACGTTCATATCGCTTGCTGTATTTATATTTAAAAAGATATAAAAAAAACAAACAAGAGAATGAATGAGTTTGACGAAAACATTATTGCTAAGTTTAACTCAAATGCAATACACAATGTTCAAAAAGTTGAGACGAAATGATATAAGTCAGGTTTGATATCAGTTTTTAAGCACCACATGACATCGACAAGCTACTTTGGTTATTTGTAAGATCATGCAAAACGTGAGACTCATGCAATCCAACTATGAGGAAGTGCGCTTTTTAACCATCTACCTATTTAAAACAGAACTGCGTCTAAGACAATGATTAGTTAATACAGTACAGCCGAGATAGGTTTGAAAATATGCAAGAGAGAAAACAGAGTTATAGGTACAAAAACACAAATGGGAATAGATTGCCAAAGATAATTCAACTTTCAAAAACTGGAAAATTACTAAATCTACAGTTAACATTGCGTCATCCGAATTATCATCATTATCACTAGCGAATTAAAAAATTAATCAGCCAATTTTTCAATGAAAGCAAATTTGCAACATCGTTAATTTATTTGACGTTTATCTATGTGAAATTAACGCTATTCGTAGATGGGATGGTTACATTCATGCAACTGCAAGATGAGATATGACAGCCAAGCGTAGCGCAATATATCTAACCTCTGTTCTGATCTAGAAAACAAATGAAAAACAAAACAAATACGATCATTCCACATCATTTAAAATACACTTTGCATAAATGTGACGTCACTTAGCGAAAACAAATTGTGACCAGTTTGCCCAGAAAACTTTTGTTGAAAATCATGACACTTAAATATTGTAGTAGATTTGCATTGCCTCAAGATCATACTTCAAATAACTAACTAAAGTGAGATCGAATGTTAGTACATTCAACATACCCTCACAACTTCCAACTAAAACCATCAGTGAAAATATGTAGTACAGGAGTACACTGATAAACATGGTACACTGGTACCAAGAAAAAAATATAATGTCACAAAAACATTCCATAGTGTCGTTGTCGTCACTGTCGCGTCATCGATTGCATTGATAAAGCTTTGGTAGAGTTATCCTTTTACAATAAAATTGAGTACCACAAGCGGATTTATTATTCTTTTATTTGGAATGGGATACATACAAAAAAAACAATAATTACGAAAAAAATCGAACGTTTTCGGCGCAGTAGGCTATCAGACTGTTTCGCCGTCAGAAAAAAACATACAATTTAACTATACAGTATTTGCAGCAAAAAAAAGATAATCAGAATTTAAAACCTACTTTGTTAATGCCCACTCAAACAAGAGACGGATGCTGCTGAAGTTTGAAGCCGGACATAATCTTTCGGCCAAAAGCTGCCTTTGAGGAGGGCTGATGATCCATACGGTTTTAGATTCTCCGTCTATGTTTACGGACACAACTTGATTGTTTGAAAATCTTTGCAGGAATGATGCGGCAACCTACGCAATGTAATAAGAATTCCCAATTTTCTTTTCCTTTACAAAAAGTAGAAGTAGGCTACAAGAATAATCCAAATTAAGCACAACTATAGAACAACATTATATAATCAGAAAATTAAAACAGAAAGCTAAATAGGGAATATATTGATAACTGTTAAAACAGAAAATCTAGAGAAACAAACAAGCTTACTTTTATAACCGCTAAAAATTTCATGTCACGCGTGAAGAGGATGATGCTTAGATGAAACACAGAGCTTCTTCACATACCTCGTTCTCAGAATTTGTTTTTGCAAACTCATTGTATAGATCTGGATTCCACATTATGATGTCATCCGTATCAGCCACGACTTGGAAGATCGGCTGAAAGGAAAACAAAAACATTGTCACCAAAAGTGGCATGCATACGATACACACGAGAAGGGCATGTCCAGTGCAAGCATTGTACAATATATGGATCTTTCCATTCGTCAATGCGGCATATACAGTAAAGATAAACTGAAACCTTTTGAGATTCAATGACTTTCTATGTACAAGTGACGAGGTAGACACTGACGTCTCTCAACCACTGTTCTGGTTTCTCGATGTTATTGAAGATGAAATGTTGTACCAGGATTCTTCATTTAGAATTCAACCGAACGATTAAATACAACAAGTAAATAAAACCAACCAGGTTAATAAAACTTGTATAATCAAGGCGGCGAAAGCTTTATCAATAAATTATACAAGTTTTCCAACGTGTTTGATTTTATTGATTCTTTATGTTTACATTTCGACTCTGTTTAAACGATCCGCGAAAGCCTTAAAGAGATTCCTGTATAAATTTTAGCACAACTTAGTGTCGGTCGGTCTTAAAGAACAAACACTCATGAAGTTGAAAAACCAAAACAATGCAGCATAAGACAGAATAGAACTGTTGACTAAAAGCATATCATCTTGAAGTTTTACGACCACTGACTGGTGGAATATCAGAAATAGCGCTGCTCATCGTTCTCAGCATCTTGTGATAGCGCGCGTGCAGTGCCTGCAAAATCTTTAGAATATTTCTTTTACACTTCCTGCGTTCTATTGTTACTAAGTACAAGTACTTGCACATTTTTCATATTACAAAAATGAAAAAAATATTCAAAAACTTTACTGCGGCTATTTCACAGCAAAATCTTCACCTCAAAGGGACCGATGGATATTTTAATATCCACTTCTATTGGGTTGTTAGTGATGCCGCCTATTGTCAGCGCTATGTTCATGAGCAGCAAGGGGAACCATACGATGGCCAAAAGGAGTAAAAGCAGAAGACCCCCAACCAAGTATTTGATCCATAACAGTTTGGCAGTGCCCCTTGGTGATGGATATGTCTGTTGTTCAAAGTAAAAAATAACTGTTAATAAGTGTAAAAATAAACAATGTTTTGATGACATAAAAGCCTACATTGTCTAAACGTACTTCTGAGAGTTTTTACAATGTTATTTCACGTGATTCAAAAAGAAAAACTTCCTACTGTGCAAAAATACCAAAAACACTGATTAAAAACTTTTTTTCAACTTTTCTCTAATCTTTAACCCGACGGAAAGCCAGCTGGGACAGTTATTTATTTTAAGGACAACAATGGAAAGATATTCACTTTTTCAAAAGTTCTCCAGCACTTGAGTTCGAAGACTTCGGCGTGGATCGACCAAACCTTCATCCACTCGCCAATACCAAGCGATGTTCCTGTGTACATCCAGTCCATGATGGCCGTTATCTCAGCCAGGAAGGGGATTGCACGGTATCTATGGTAACGGTTCAGCATCACTGATAATGTCACTTAGTCGATTTTTTCACTTTAAATGTACTCGTGGCAACTTTATACGGCTGCGCTTACAATAAAAGCAACGCACAACTGCGATGGATACGGCGCCGTATAAAAACAGGCATTACTACGACTATACCCGACTACAGTCCTACCCCGACATCCTGGAAATAAAGTTTGTTTTCTCCCGATCCAAGATAAAACGTGTGAAGGTGGTGAGATCTTTCATCAAGATTTAAATTTAATTCTTTAGCAAGAGGTGTAGCACAAAATTATAAAAATATTGCAAACAAATTACTTAAGGGGGCAGTTCTACTTAGAATCGCATTTTTCGTACTTGTCATAAATAACAATCTACACACAAAAGTTCACCCACAAACCCCAACAAACGATATATTGCTTGAGAAAGGAGGAAACAAGCTATCCAAAAACAGTCACTTTGTTAGGCTGGGGCAATCCATTAAGGGTTTATACCATTTTGAATTTGTACATAAAATCAACCGATTGTCTCCATTGCAGCCCTAAAAACTCAAAAATGGCTAGAGGTAGGGACTTCAAACTGCATGGTGATCTAGTAGGGTATCCTAGCCATAAATTGATAGAGGAGATTTCTTTTAACTCTTTTATTTTTTTAAATATAAAAGATTTCATAATTGCTATGCATTGAGAGCAAATTTGACTTCAGGATTTGGTAATAAAATATTTATTACTCTGAATATTGAAACAAAACTCAATCATTATGTCCGCAAGGGCCTACTGTACATCTGTTCTGTACATCTACTGTACATCTAGTTGTGTAGAAGAAACATTTTTAGTGCACAAAAACATGATTTTGAGTAAATCGCATTTGAAAAATAAAATTAGGTAAATGTCTTTTGACTGCCTTTGACTATCATCGACTTTAAATGTGACTTTGACTTTAAATGATTTTCAATAAACTTGGTTAACCTTTTAAAAAGGTGGCGCTGTTTAGCTTACTCATTATTAGATTTTGTAAGGGAAAATACAAAACATCTTGCAACTAACATTCTCACAACAATGCAAATTTTTATTCACATTTTAAACTGAGGTGCGTTCAGAAAACCTTCCGTTTGAAGCCTAATGAGGGCAAATAGGTAAAAACTGACTGCATATTCGAAATCTACGATAAATTTGTATATCAATAAAATAAAAAAAATTTGAATTTTTTTTTCTGAGTAGAACTGCCCCCTTAATTCGACGTAAATGAAAAATTTTCAATCCTCTACTTCTACACAAAGTTTTACACTTCGGGTTTCGCAAAGACGTTGGTTTAAAACACAGGGAGATGTCCCCTAAGTAAGATTTAAAAATGTTTGCGTCATTTTTGAAAATCTGAATCATGAGTTTTAGCGCGTAAAAAAGTCTTCATCAGTAGATACGCTTTGACTAACCCTTTGAAAAGGAATAGATTGACAGTTCCGTATGATTTGGTGAGGAAATTTGCTGTCACATTCTTGGGGTATCCGGCACGGATTTGATACGCAGACAAAAGAAAATAAAGAACTTTGAAAAAATACCAAGTTTGGGCAACATGGTTCATGTAAAATGGCCTGAAAATAAAAAAATCAAACGTTTCAACAACTGTTCTTCAGTTAGATTTCATTTGCTAACCGCTGTTTACAACACCGTGTGGCATCAAAGTTTACGTTCAAGCCATACTAAAAAATTCCTGATAAACACATAGACATTCACAGTACAACTCTGTAGGCTACAACATCACCTCTGATTGATGTGGGGAAGTATGAAGAACATCCAGAGGTGGATCCCGATCACCAAGATAATCTGGAAAACCATCTTGCCGAACAGGCTCTTTTTCAAGTAAATGGCTCGATCGATGAACATCATAAGAAACTAAGAAAATATAGATGTTTGTGTTGCTTGAGAAGGAAAATTTTAAAACGGCAATAACCTATGCTGCATGGTTAAACTTGTGTTTGGCAATGAAAATTTTTTTCTAATTAATCCTATAGCCTACCCTATAACACATTTTTCAATAAAGCTAAAATTGTGGGTGCATAGAGTGAATGGCGTACTTGAAAAGATTCAAAAAATTTTGATCACGGAATTAACATAACATTTCACCCAATCGGAAACGTGTTTAATTCCATTTCAATACAAAATTTATGTTATAATAGTTCCAAAAATGATATTTCAAGGCACAATATCTTAAAGATTTAGCCCTTACTACAGCCTAAGCAGCGACATCTTATGAACCGAACTAAACACACAAAGGGTTTTAAAAGAACTCAACTTACCTGAATGAGTAACATTATGAGGAAAGCCGTAGGTACGTTGTTCGTTTGAATATTAGCGACTACGTCCGCTTGGGCAGAAGCAAATTGCTGGAAAAGAATCAAAATACAAACTAACCGAACAATGAAAAAAAAATATCAAAAAGTGTCTGGATGTGGTTGTGAGTTATAGCGCAAGTGAAGCACATTTGACATTCAGAGCAAGGCTTTTCTTTCTGATAGCAGAGATTGGCTACAAATTAGATTGGGCTGATGCCATATCGTGGTATAGTGCAGTCAACTCCTTTTCATGTCATCTTGTACCAATACGTTGTGGGTTTTCTGCAAATTACGTGACACCGGCAAAGACCTTATGCAAAGTAACGATAATGCTAGTAGAATTGACTTGTGACAAATAAAGACAAAACAGTCGAAAATAATACCTCAAGTAAACTATCACTCATCTACTTACTCCAAATGCATGGTAACCGAATATGATGATCAAGAAATTAATGACGTCACACATGAACATGGAAAGGTAAACGTCAGTGACGGAACTGAAACGTTGGTTCAATATCGAGTGGAAGTGGAAGTAAGGCTTTTGGCAAGCTTGTTTCAACCTGATCATCATAAGCTCAATAGTATAATCAAGATCAGTGCATAATGTCACAGGTCACGAAAGCAAATAATTAATTCATCACTTTTAAAACCAAAACTTGCTTTGAATTAACCCGCATTTCGCTACATAACTTAAATTTTGCTCATGTCTTAGGGTTACAACTAAGACATGAGCGACGACGGTTGTGATAGACCTACAGATTTAATATCAAGGGAGCGCAAAACTACATTCACTTTTGGCTTATCCACCAAACAAGAAGGGTTCTTTTTTCTGATTTACAAAATATTGTACTTTTTGTTGGTCATATAAAAGTAATAAAGTTAGTTCTAAAGTAATTTAACTTTTTTGCTGAAAGCAACAACGTTTCGAGGCGTAAAGACATTGGAAAATTGAAAATTGACCCTACTGGTGTTGCCGTAAAAGCGGGGCTTCGCGTCCCAAAATGTAACATCTCTACGCTAATCCAAAAGACAGTAGCAAAAGCTCTAGTATAATATTGTACTTGCTTTTCGAAAATCATTTTGCTATTCTCTTGTGTTCCTTCTTCCTCTCCAGCAAAAGATTGCTGGGACGAGGATGGAAGATCTTCTACCATAAGGTCTAAAATTTTGCACGGTGGGTCAGACATCTTCTCCAGATATCATCATAGAAACAATACTTTCAATATATAAGTTAACAAAATAACCAAAACAAGAAAATCAAAAAAATTCATCGTTGTAAAGTAGACAAAGTACGTTTTTTCTCTTTGATTTCATGTCTGCAAACGTTTAATCAATGTAAAAGGAATTCTTGGGTAAAATAGCATCAGATGCTCAGCAAAAGAAACACAAAAATATCGATCAACTCGTAAGATCGCTCTTCGTAGTGATGGTTATCAAACGTCTTGATACGTTACTTAAAAGTTGTACCTTCTTCTTCAAACTCATTATCTTCTTCAACTCCAGCTATGTCCCACAACCCATGAATCTAATAAATGAAGAAATGTCTTAATGTTCGCGTTTTGTTGCTTCTACCGTTTTCTGGACCTCTTTTGTGTTTTTCATGCATTGCTTTCGCGGTGATGATTGTCAACAAAAACAAACTGAACTGAAAAAAATATGCAACTGCAAAAGGTTAACCTTTATTGAGCCTCGTCTCCCCTCATTGATCTTTGTATGTGTTTTACATCAATATTTGATAAAAAGATACTAATGCAGGTGGCATGGGAAGGGTTGATTCGTTTACAGAAAACCAAGACGGGTGTCGACTTACAGCAATGAGATTATAAAAAAGTCAAGATTGCAAAACAAAATATCAGTACCATGGTTTAATTTTCCCATAGTAGTTTTAATATTTTCGGCACGACACGGACATGGAGTCGTGTCCTTTGAGTCAACTAACCTTGAGAACGGATACATGAAAGAACACAGCCAGGAGTTGCAAAAGATCCATCACACTCCAAGAAGGTGTTTGTTCAATACCAAGGAATCGAGGCCACCAGAACGGTTCGTGTGAATGTTGGTTAGTGGATGCTTGAGAGTTCCATGGAAAGAACTCGAATTGAAAAATGAACTTGACGACGACAACAATCTGTTTGGAGATTACAAGATTTTTCTCCATCAAGCAAAATGTTATGTGTAGCTTGGTACATTGAGCCTAGCATCACAGCACGTATTCTCGTATTACAGTGCAGTCAATGTTTTTAGACGTTTAGTTATTAAAAAAAAAAGAAAAAAAAGCGGAGAGTATCACACTAAATTATCAAAACATGTTTATGTTGCATTACGCATCCTGTTAGATCATTTGTGCATTCAAAGGAAGATGTTTAATCAAAAATTCGTGATCAAGTTTTATTTTGAAAGTTTAATTAATGCGTTGCTTTAAACTAAATCTTCTTTCATTTAATATTCAGTGATCGTTTGGACAATGACTGTTGGAAAAATATTGTTTATAACTAAAGTGAATCAAACCGTTACCCGTCTAAAACCCTTCACAACCTGTTGCGCTTTAACGATGATGATCGTTATGGTTTAAGAGTATGGTCTTCTTACTGCTTGTGGGTAGGGCCGAGTCGAAGTGCGGGAGTAGTTTTGCATTTGCTTTTTTCTGGTAGAACTCGTGGTGGACTGTGCCGTCTTTGTCGATTTTTATGGTGAAGTCCAGTAGTGAGATGGTGTTGTCTGCTGTTGGTAATTCTATTTCAAAGTTGATGGCTGGGTGCGCTTGGTTGAGAGCATTTTGGATGGCTAAGGCTTCCTTATTGTTGACTGTCAGCAAGACTGTGTCGTCAACGTATCGTCTGTAGAGAGTGAGGTTTGTCTGTGGAACGTCTGTGGGTGGAACGGGCTGCAGATTTGAGTTCTTCCTGTTGACAGTTTTTGGATTACGTTGTTGGTCGCTTCCTTAGGGGGAATGGAGATGTACATTGCTGTCACATCCAGGCTGAAGGGAAAGTTAAATTTTCTCAGGGTATCTCGTGGCATGTCTCTAAGTTGGTTGAGTAGTTCTTGACTGTTTGTAAGGTGTGCCGGAACGTCTTTCAATGGGGGGTTGAGTAGGGTGCAGTCTAGGTGTGATAGTTTGGCGGCTGGTCCGTTTGTACTTGAGACAATTGGACGAATCTTGATGTCGGGTTCTTCTTTGTGAGTCTTGATCAGGTGGTAGAATCGTGGCATACTTGAGTTGTTGGTGATGTAAGATCTGGTCACGTGATGTGGTAGCTGAGCTCTGGCGGCTATGGTCCTCCGCGTGCTGTTAAGCTTTCGTTCAATGGTTTGCACCTTTGTGATCCTTGAAGTTTTGTATAGTTTTGGGGCGCTCAGGTGTTGTTGGGCCGCTGCTTCGTAGCGTTCTGTTCCGATGATGCAAAATTTATCGCCCTTGTCGCTGGGGAGATAGGTCATGTCCTTGGGTTTTAAGCTTTTGATGGTCGAAAAGTCCTTCTTTGAGAGGTTACTACAGGTGTTTATGACGGAAGATGTTTTCAGAATGCCTTGTATCTTGATTGATGCAATTCGTAGCTTGTGTTCTAGTTCTTCACTTGCTTGCGGTGGTTTGTGAAGGTCATTGTTGCGAGGAAACCGCGGTATTCTTGTCGATGGATCGTCGTCGCCATTGGTAGATCGGTGCTTATTTTCAGTGTATTCACTCCACCGGGCTTGGTATGCCAGTTTGCAGAAGGACGATGTGATGCTCAGTATAGTTCGTTCGTCTGGTTGCTTCTTGATGGCAAATTTCGGTCCTTTCATGAGCAGGGTGCGTTCTTGGTCGTTGACGGAATTTGATAGGTCAGTGATGGAAGAGATGTCCCTTGATTGTTTGTCGTGGTCATGTTATGCGACTGGTCTTTTAGTAGTCTCCGGTTTAATCTGTTTTTGTTACGGCTTTTGCTGTGATGGAATACTGATTTGCTGCTTTGGATTATTTGTTCCGCGTGGTCGGGTTCTTTGTCCTTGATTGTATCGTTGAGTGTGTATACTGTATAGCTCTTTTACTTGGTTGGCTAATATCCGGTATAGGTGATATGCACCCGTGCTCAAATCTGGTAATCAATCGTTATGGTCGCTCCAAATATGGTCGTGTGGCAACACTTTCATATATTTTAAAGTAATTTTGAATCAAAACAGAAATCACTAAAATGTTACGCAAAATCAACGTACCTTTATCATCAACACTAAACTGAAACAGAACATTGCAAAATAAAAAAAATCGATTGCATGGCTTTCTAGCAGAGCTATTAGATGTCACAAGGCATCAAATGACTGACCTAAAAGGCGGTGCGACCGTGCCACTTAGCGTCTTATTTAGGTTTTAAATACTTTTAACATTTGGGCTTTGCCGCTTCTACCATTTTCTAGTTAGACCTTTGAGATGTTACTATCACGTGTTGTTTTCGCTTTAATGGTCAGAAATAAAATCAAAGTAAATTGCACAATAAAATTGTGCATGTTCAATGTTCATGCAAGAAATCTGAACAAATTGTTTGCACCTCCAGATAAGCGATCGTGAACATCCAGAAGACTTTGCTTGGCCGAGGAATACTTAGAGTTGCCCACAGAAAGACTGCAAGCGGCAGGACCAACGCTATGATCGATGCTTTCAGCATGAGGTTCAGTATGATCAAAAAGTAACACACCATGTCCGTTCTCGCTGTTACGATGAACCTGATAAACAAAAATTGCTGAGTCAACATTGGTTTCCATGCGAAAAGTGTGATTTATATAAATCACCGGGATTATATTGAAATCAACCCTGGTCTCTCGTCTTTTGGACGGATATTTAACGAAAATTAACTATCTTCTGAGCCAGTATAACTGCTATTTCATGGAAAAGTAAGTTTCAGAGAACGCACAACTCGCATTGCTTTGATACCTTCACACCAAAGAACGACATCAATTAATTTCCTCACCAAGATGCGTGTAGTAGCTTCAAGGGTCTGTTGAGGTCTTTATCGAAATCGATTGGTTTCACTTGAACACATTCGTGAGCGCTCAAATGCTTTCTGTTAAATAGAAATGGTTACATTGAGACGTGAACAGCAAAATATGGCGAACAACAACAGCTTAGTAAAAAACATCGGCAAAAATGTGAGAAGCTGTTTGAACTCCGCTCGTGGCAAGTTTCGAACTCGTGTCCTTGAAACATTTACATCGTAAAACAAAGCAACGGAGAAGATTAAATCTTAAAAGGGGACATTTTTTATAAACATTTTCAATTGTGAATTTGAATTGACTACAAGTCGTAAACGCCGCCATAGAAGTCAGCGATTCTCTGTGCTACCTCGTGGACGGAATGCTGGCCGTATCACTGTTGTCAATGTCAATTGAAACCTCACTGGATGAACTGCGTGGAGATACAACCTGTAACAAAACATGTTTGGCAGCAGAAACATTTTGATTGAATTCGTGGTGAAAAGACTTGTTCGAGCGGATTATGTTGAGGAAATGTATCTTTGTTAAACGCCGCCGTAATTATGACAAAAAAAAATCAAGTACGTAAGTTGAAATTAGAGATGTTGTATTTTCATTGCACTTTTCGCTATATCAAATGTATAGTGAAGTTAGTTATAACATGAAGATGATTTTTAGCGCCACTGAGTCCTCTTAGAAACAGAAAGTTTATCCGAAACAAAACAAGAGCATTTTCGCACTCGCACTCAGTGTAAAAGTTTGAAGACAGTCCACCATCCATGGGGCAGCGACAGGATCTAATTTTGTTTAACAACTTTTTGCTCTCCACCTTTTGTTTTTTAAAGTTCCGCGCACAAAGTTGCGCTTTTTCAGCTGAAAGTTGTAGATAGACGTTCCTATTGTCCTTGTTGTGTTGGTTCAGAAAGAGAATAATCGAATCAACGCAAACCATGAGGAACTCCCACACGAAAGTCACGTCTTGCTTGAGTTTATCTTAATCACACAATATATTTGGTTTAGCTAAAAATTGAATGAGGCTGTTCACCAGGCATTCACCCGGAAAGCGTGAACCCTGGAAGTATTGGCGATGCTTCAACCGTTCAAGAGCTGGTATTGGAAGCTGTAAGACGTTAATGCGACACTGGGGATATTCTTTGGGAAGCACAAGTTGTGAATGTGGACAGGGGCAAACAATGCAACATCTCCTCGAATGCTCTGTCCTAAAAGCATGATGCTCTGCACAAGATTTAGCCGAGGTCAACGATAGAGCAAGAGCTTGCGTGATGCTCTGGGCTACGGCCGTGTGACACACGGTGAAGAAGAAACAGGCATTTACTTAAATAACATGATATGCGTTCTTTTGGTGCAAACTGAGCTGAACTGTCACAAGATGTATGATATAAGGTGATAATCTGCTTTTATTTCGACGTTTCCTCAATCAGACACGACTGACTTCTTCAGGGGGCGAGGTCAGGCTAGGTCATGCTAGACTAGTCACTACAGAAGAAACGCACCAGAAGAACCCATATCATGTTATTTAGGTTTAGTTGTTGAAATTCTTATGTTAACTCCCGTACTGAAAGCTAGAACGCAACATTTATTCAAACTTTAGGTAAAAACTTATTTTCTACACTAATAGATAAATACAGTAATTTAAAAAAATTTAGCTTAAAAGAAAAAATAAGTCGAACCACACAATTTAATAAAATATATATAAAAAACAAGAACAGTACCGAGAAAAGACATTATTTTTTCATTCTCGTCATCATCTTCAGAATCTGTGTCCTCGTGATGATGAAGCGTTTCAGAATCTTTTCCTTCAATATCTGTTTCTATCTGACTACTAGAAATATGACCTTGAGGATCCATAGCAGGAAGATTTTTCCTCATGCGGATATAGACATTGCCGTCCACCACAGGGATGCTTTCTTCGGAACTGTTCTCTTCTTTTGAATTTGTGTCTGCATTCTCTTCCTCTTCTTCATCATCATGAATTATATCTTCTAAAAATTTTATGATTTGACATATTAGCTTCTTTATGATATCCCATTTTACGCTTGAAAAAAAGACTTATTTCAAGTTGGTAAGACTGCAATAAATTAAATTATGTAACTACATTTAAACACGTGATTATATGTCTCGTGACACACTATAGTACAAAACATGACACTATGTCCAAGACACAGCCACGTGTTCTCGATGGCGACAAACGAAAACCGTTCATCTATTCGTCAAACGCACTTATCATTCCACCACGCCGAAAAATATCAATTAAACATATTTCTTAGAAACGTAATTTTCTTTGTGTTTTTATTTCACTGTGGGCCAACTTGCCAACACAATGATAACTGTGAAAACCGCAACATGATTTCTTTCTATCTCTTACCAGGAAAGAGACTTGGAAAGGTTCAATGACGTAGTTTAATGGGATATTACCGAAAAGCAGTCAATTAAATGTCGAGTAGTTCTACTAGTGAAATGATATATGAAAATTCTTGAAGGACTTTAACGAAGTTCACTCACAGCTTTTCATGTAACTCTAATTTCGATCACAATTTATATCAGCACCAACTCTCATCTACGACTCTCTCATCACGACTCTCTCTCAACCAACTCTCATCAGCACCAACTCTCTCAACTACAACATCTATCAGCACCAATTCAATTACTTCAACTCTCAATCAACAATAATCTCTGCACCTATTACCAACTACGACAACAACAATCTACAACTCATAATAATCATTTACGCAAATTACACCACCATTTATAGCAGGTTGTTTGGTCTAGTAACTTCGAGAAGGTTACGTAATGTTACAGAACTCTTTGTTCTGTCAAGTTGCACTACACGTAAACAAGCAAATTAAAGAAGCTTCCAGATTTTCACGTAGGGTAGAATGTTCTAGAAATACGTCACATAATAAAGGTTTCGCAATCAGAGGTTACTACAGGACAGTAGCCGATAATAACATGTAGCAAAAGAATTCCACAATCAAAACAGCACGCTCGGTCAAGATACAAAGCAGCCGGTCGCGAGGCCTTGCACATTGATGGTGACACCTACCAACAGAGAAAGGGTGATACATTTAGCTGCAATGAGACGATGTGGCTTGATAGCTGGCGCCAGATAAAAACAAAGATCGTTGACGACAGGCAGTTGTAAGGTGGGTAATCAAAAGTCAATAAATTCATGTTTTACCTTATTTCAAGATTATTAATCGTCTACAGCTTAATTTTCAGAGTGATACTATGAGAGATTTCGAAATTGTTAAGTCACAATCAAATAGTAAGTTCAAAATTTGTCAAACATAAAATCACAATTTCAAGTTTTAGTTCTAAACTATGTTTGCCCTACTTATATGTATGAAAATGAGCTTAACCAAAACTACAAAAACAGAAAATCGAGTTTGTAACACAACACGTTGTAATGATGCGTAAATTGTTTAAACTTTTCCTCCAGACGGTTTCGAACAATCACTCAACTCTTACCTCACCCTACCACCTGGCAATAAATTCTTATAAAACGTTATGAAATTATCAGGCCACAAAATATTTAAAAAAAACGCGAAAACAGCTTCATTATCTTCTCCATTACCGTCGTTGTAACCGGTATTGTGTATAGCCTATCAACTAAGACGATGGCACTGTATTACCTACAATAACGATAGTAAAAGGTAAAGGTGAGTCCCATACTTGAAACCAAGCATCGGGGATGAGATAAAGTTATTGTACTAAGCCATCGGCACTAACGCGAGTAGGGTGGGCAGTTCCTTTATCTCTGCCGCCTATCCTTCAGCAAATACGCCCACCCTATTTATTGCACCCTAGGTAGAGGTGAGCGGTGTTTGTCAACAACCAGCACAAGCCTGGAGTCGAACCAGGATTGCATGATTGAAAAGCGAGCGCCTTATCCGCTGCGCCATCCCAACGCCTTTTGATAGTGTTACCGGCAATAACGATGGTTTTACCAACAATAACGATGGTGCTACCAACAATAACGATGGTGTTGCCGACAATAACGATGGTGCTACCGACAATAATAATGGTGTTACCGGCAACCATCGTTAAACTCGTCATCTTTGCCACTACCGCTGCATATCTACTTGATCGTGGAACAATCGCAAAACAGGAAAGAATATTCTCTGAAACTGTCTTTAGAAACTACAAGTAATTTTATCGTGTTCAGGATAAACTATCGTTATGCTCTTCATCATAATCCATCGTCGGTTTGTTCCCCACTAGTGGGGGTGGCCGATTGTTTCCGCGCAGCAATTGCTCTTAATACTCAAAAAGTTCTCCTTACCTCTACTATTCAATTCTACTTTTTTCTTGTCTTCTTTTCTTTCATCAAGAGCTTCCTTAATTCCAATGGTGTCCGCAACATACAGCATCTGTTCCGAAAATCAGTATGACAATAAAAGAAAAAAACAATTTTATAAGTATGTTTCCAATAAAATCATGCACTCACGGTCCCACATCAAACACAATGAAGAACTTTAACCATTGATATTACTTACATCAATAGGATTCATAATCGTATCCTGTTGTTCTTGCTCGGGTACGACGTTGTACCTTCTCGAAGCAATGTCATGAAACATGTAGTAATCCCCAGAGCGAGTTGCTGAACAAAATAGCGGGTGTCTTTGCTGATAAGAGTACCAACCCAAGTGGTTGTCAAACTTTTGTTGCTTACGACGCCTTTCAAAAACTTACAAATACTCAGCAGGCCCTAGTAAAACTTCCAGCTCACTTGCTACAAAAACTAGTCCAAAAGTAGACCAATCGTTACAAGTTGAAACAAGCCCAAAGTTGAAAACTTCGCCTTAGCCACCAAAGACGCCCTTGCATGACTTCAGCGTAGCTAGATGTTGTTAAACAGATAACAATTCAATGGGTTTAACTATGTTGTCAAGACAATACTTAAAATTTAAAACTACTGACGATATAAAAATCAGAAATTCTCACCATCTATGTGAGTTTTCTGTAAGGCTAGATTTCTACGCAGTGACTTGTAAGCTTCTTTGATGACCTCCATTCTGAAATAGCAATGAAAGTTAGTTTTTCAACCAATAGAAGTAACTCACTTATGCACCTCCTTCGAAGACAAATACAATATATGAAACAGAGTGAAGACAATCAAACTGTTTATTAAAACAAGAGTAATTTTCACAATTTTCTTCGAAGTGGCTGTCATCATTTGCTTCTGACCCCTGCCTTCCCTAGCAAAAAAAAAATGTTTAAAAACTTTTCATTTAAAACAACACCTAATTGTAAGCGTCGTCTTTAATAACATAGCTTTAACACACCTTCTTTTAGCTCCATTAAATAATCATTTTTATTTTGGATATGACTAATATTTGAACAATGCCGGGATTTAAAAGAGTGATATTTGAATACTGAAAAGTTTGGGTGTTCATCAGGATAGTTATCGTTTCTAGCACCAGTTGCAACATTCATCTGATGAAAGTGGAAATTAAAAGCAAACAACAAATTGGTTGATTTATTGCTTCAATGACGTTTCGCGCATCACGGCAATGCGCATACTAAGAGCGAGTAGCATACAAAATAAAATTTACGAAGTAATATACTGCAATGCATGGAAAGCATTCTTAATAAACAGCACCTTCTTTAACAACTTTGTGTGTTAAACTACTTACGATTTTTTAATAGCATTTATATTTT
The DNA here is from genome assembly GCF_918807975.1 of Aplidium turbinatum. NCBI lineage: Eukaryota > Metazoa > Chordata > Ascidiacea > Aplousobranchia > Polyclinidae > Aplidium > Aplidium turbinatum. The sequence continues at coordinate 35,454,101 of NC_137473.1, forward strand.
CTTCTTGAATTTTTTCTCTTTCTTTTACTTCTGCAATCAATTTATCGTTGAACAATTCGGCGCCTCTGCAAAAATAGATCGCAAGAAAGTAAGTGAATGAGCAAAAAACTCTTTCTTCATGGCACAAATTACATTATGATTTACATTCTTCATATCGTCATATTCATGTCATTTCATATTCTTCACCCACGCATTAACATTGACTGAAAGATATGGGGTAACGAACCTTAAAATATTTATCGTTCTGGTGACAACTGATTAGGCCACCACAAGATGTTGAAAGTGATAACCAGCTTGATTCCAGATGTTCGGTAGACAGCACGAGTGACCGGATTAAAATGCTAGAGTAGGGTATATAAGTACTTCTGCGACACACAATTACCATAACAAAAATTTACTGAGTAAATGTATGTACAAACTGCATAAGTTACCGTTGTTAAGCAAAAACAAATGGACGACTCATTCTTTCAATGTTAAACTACACTAAAAAGATTTTGTAATTCAAATTTCACCTCGCAGCAAGTTGCATTGCGGTTCGCAAATCCTCGGCTACATGAAAGGAGTAGTAAGACGAGAAAATGCGGAGTTGGATCAAGAGAAAAAAAAAGCAGACAAAATCCCAGCCCAATCCAGAAGTATCGTATGAAATCTCACAAGAATCAGTGGATTGATCTAATAGAAAACCAAAAAAAAAGATTTAAAATAACAATTTAAATTGATCGTGTCATCTCAAGTACAGTATATACAATTACACACGTTTCTTGTACAGGGTGCGGCAGAAAAACTTACCACATTTCAAACTAGGAAAAAGAGTCAAAATCTATAAGCAATCAAAACATTTTTGTCTCATCTCAAAGTCAAAAGGTTACCATTTGATGTATTTATGTTTTAAAGATTACATCCTGTAGGTGGCGCCCTCGAGATGTAATACATTGTTGCAGGCGTTTTCTGAGGTTTTCGAATACTCGGCGAGTCATTTCTTGCGGTATTTCTTCCACTGTTTGACGAATAGACGCTTTTAGTGCTTCAATAATTGTTGGCCTCGTTTTGAAGACCTCAGCCTTAACATATCTCCAGAGAAAATAATCGCAGGGGGAAAGATTCGGCGACCGTGCTGGCCATCCCACATCACCACGCAAAGAGATGATATGGGATGGAAACATCTCTCTCAAAACATCTATTGATTTTTTTTGCGGTATGTGCAGTTGCTCCGTCTTGTTCAAACCATATTGCAGCCTCTTCGTTCAATTCTTCAAGTTTTGGTTTCAGAAATTGGAGTAACATTTGCACTTAACGATCCGACGTAACTGAAACAGCTTTATCCTCTTCTTCAAAGAAATAAGGTCCCCAAACATCAAAGTTTGCAACTGTACACCACACAGTTACTCGGTCGCTGTGAAGTTTTTTGGGATTGCTTTCGGGCCAGTAGCAAAAATTCTGCTTGTTAACACAACTAGACAAGTGAAAGTGTGCTTGTAATCAAAACAGCACTTGCAGCAACATTACGTAGAATATCCTCACAGCAGGATACTCGGGTTCATGTTCGAGCAGTTCTTGAGCAACCATCATTTTGTAGGAATGAAATTTCAAATCCAGTTGTAAAATTCGCCTAACAGTGCTATCGGAAAGCCTCAATGGCAATGCTGAGGCGTGCTTGCGAGCTGAACGACTAGGTCTAGGAGATCGCAAAATTGACTCTTTTACAGCAAGGATGTTTGTTGGAGTTCGAACACTTTGAGGCCTTTCAGGTGGTTTTCGCTTTAGTGCTGAACCGGTAGCTCTGAAATTTTTGACCCAGAGCATTACAGATTTTCGATTGGGACCAGGATCGTTACGGTTTAGTTTGAAATGAGTCTTAAAACTTCTTAGCGTTCGAGTCACAGATTCCCTATTTCTAATGAAATCTTCCACAATAAATGCACGGTGTTCAGTCCAGGCCATTTTACATACAGATTACAGATCCTTTGCTGCAAAATTTCAATTCAACCTCCTGTTGGACTGCTACAGCTTTGGGACAGTAACAATTTGAACTGTGGTATGTTTTTCTGCCACACCAAAGTTTGACTGCTCTATAGCAACCTATCAATACAGAACGCAGTATGAATAAACTGGTTCAACCGATGACGACCTACATCGTATCAGATGACTATTGAAGAAATTAAACTACTTTCAAATAAAAAAATACCTAATAGCAACAATTCTACATTGATTACGAAAAACAAAATAAACATCATTTTTTCCTGAAAAACCAAAATTGTTTCTCACCAATGACGTTGTACTCGACCGGATCAGAACAGACAAGGCTCATGAACTGTACGAACACACAGGCCTTGTTGGCGAGAATATCAATGTAAACGCAAGATGCAATTTGCAAACCAGATTTAAGAGTAAGCACAGCCACGGTGTAACCTGACGACGTCAAACTGATATTAGTATAACATTGAAAGAGAAGTAATTTTCCACCACAGACAAATAGAATAGATAACAAATTATTGAGATGAAGTAACATTATTCAAAGATGTCAAAAAAAAACTAACATACACAATGAATTCAAACGTTTTCAGCAAAACTCTATCCCCTTTTTACATTATTTTCTATTTTTCTGATGAGCGCATTCGAAAACGTTTGAACTTATTATGCACATAAAAACTTTTTGTATTGTTTGAGTAATGACATTCAATCCCGTCAATTTTTTATCTATTGTTATCTGTCTGTGTAATTGTACAAATTATTGCAACTTGTGTAAACGTGAAACAAATCAGAACATCATCGTGTCACGTAACCACTCTTTAGCATTATTTCTACAATGCTGAGTGAAAAACGAAACGGTATCGAACTCAGATATGTTTACCTAAACAAGAGCACTCTTTGCACAAGGCTAGGTAATTGATGCTTGCACATTTTCACTTTCTATAACAAAGTTTAACATAATAAGCGTACTCTCATTAACATCATGCGGATAAGAAATGAAATAAGTGCAACTCTAAACAAAATAAAAAAATAAGTCACAAAAATAAATCTACCCAAAAAAACAGTGAAGATTTTGATTAAAAGGCTCGGCTTTCCCATCAACAGTTCCTGTTGTTTGGACAGAAGGTAAAAGAAGCTGATAAGGTATCCAAGAGTGAACACTGAGATGCGCGAAGTTCCAGCGAAGAAAATAATGGACATCGTGATCCAGATTGTGTATTTGAACACAAAGTGTTTCGTGAGATCCAGCAGTGTCCGCGGCCTGTCACAACGCCAGTTTCGGCTCAATTTTGGCACATTTGTAAATACGATTTACGGCAAAAAAATTTTGTTTGGTTTTTGTCACCGACAAGCAAAACTTGTTATTTTACATAATTTCAACGTCTTTGTTAGAAGGAAAAAGATTATCTTGCAAAACTCAAATTATTAGTTAACAAAGCACATCAAGCTTCGCAAATGACCTCGTGAAAGTTTGCATCTATGTAAATTAATTTCGCTAGAAGATGGCTCAGTAAGAACATAAACACGGTACCAATTAAATCAAGGTAAAATTGGAGCTGAATAAAATAGCTGTGAATTCAGTTAAAAACTTAAACTGTAAACTTCTCATATTATTTAACTTTAAGAGAGAAGTAATTTATCGAATACCGCAGACAAGTATAGTTGATAACAAATTAATGGGATTGAATGACATTATTCAAAAAAGACAATGAACTAACCAACGCATATGATAAATTCAAACGTTTTCGGGTAAAACTCTATTTTGAATAATGTCATTTAATCCCGTTAATTAGTCATCAATAATATTGTTTGTCTGTCATATTGTTTACTTACTTTCTCGAATCCATCACAACTTCCAACAGGGATTCTATTTATTAGCAATAAAACAGCAAAACACGTAGATGTCTTATCAATGCCTTTACGTGATAACATAAATACACATAGTAGTTGTCAATCTTTGTTACCCTTTGAGCATGAAGTTCTTCTTAGGATTATTGAGCACAGTGATTTTGTCCAGTTCACTTCCGGTCAGAAAACGGTTGTCTCCGATGTACGTGGTCAGTGATGATTCATTTTGGAATACAAAGAGCTGACTGACCACGAACAAGAGTTGGAAAAAGTCAGCTGGCAACAAAGAAACTTTGTCAATACCTTCTTCAACCAAGTGAAGTGTCAAATTATTTATTATGTGTTTTTCTAAAACATTACTTTACACTCAAGGTGGGCGTCGAATTCGCGTCCATTCGAGCGCGGACCAGACGTTTTCACCAGTCAACCAAGAAGACAGCCGGATTAATAAAAAATTGTCATTTTTATATCGTTTCAACATTTTCTAGCTGGGAATGATGCAAAAGGTATCACCCTACCTATGGAAGGCATGCTGTTGATGGTGACGATGTAGTCGGGAAGATGAAGCCATAAGACCAATCTGTTCCTGATGGTCTTGTTGGAGCCGATCGTCGTCCACGCGTATTCGTGATCTTGAAATGATCATGATTATTCTTTTTTATTATCACTTACTAATCAATAGATATGGAATCTGCAAAGATTTCTAATTATAGCGACGTCATTTTATGCTGAACAATGGGGTGTGTTATATTTTCAACATATCAATTTTTGAAAAGCCTGGGGTATAATGTGGTGGGGTATTAGGTAAAGAGTGGACATCCAAAACGTTTAGCTCATGATGACTTCATAAGGATGTGGGGCACCGCTCTTGAAATTCCGCTCTTGGAAATACCGGAATTGAATTTCGGAAACTATTCATCGATGAGTGACAAAAGTGTGTCAAAATGCACAGAAGATGCGGCAAGTCAAAAGTGAGAGGTGAGTTAACAATTTTCTGGCAAGCAACCCTACCCTGCCGGTACGTATAATATACAAAAAAGTCTTCCCGTTCACGTAACCCAAAAATCTTCAAACCACCTAAACCAACGCTACTGAAGATGATTCCCAGGTGCCTAGGTAGTATAAAAACAAACAGCCGATTGGCCGCAAACAACTCACTTAAACACCAGATTGGCGGCATTCCAAGCGTGGAGGCATATTGCCACAGTATTAAGACGATTAATATGCAGACATAGATCCTCCAGAATCTGTAAATTCAAACAGTGGCTACTTAAAAACCTCAAAAATTGCCATTCATGTAATCTCCACCCAAAAACATCTTGCACGCAGTGACAACAAAATATGCCTTATAGTTGATGATATGTCTTAGTTAGTCAGTACAACTGACATCTTCAGGTGGCCCAATTAAAGCAGGTAGACTACTAGCCATACTTGACAAATGTAGCACAAAGCAGAAAAATATAACACAGAAAAAAATATATTTGGAACTGACAACATGCCTGCATGAAATGCATTGGAGGTTTTTCAGACTTGGCGCTGTAATGTGAAAAGGTGGCTAAAAACATACAATGTCTGTGCATTTCCAATGGAGATACTTACTTATACAGAGATGCTCTTGTCTTGAACGTAAGAATGATAATCAGCGGAATGCAATAGAATAGAGAAAAAATATCTGTGTGGACCCAGATAGTTATTACTGTCGTCACAAGGCAGACCTAAAAGGTCAAAAAACAAAGAAATCACTGCAAGGTAAGTAATCTTTTTTGATGTTAGTAATTCTTCCGGATTAAAGAATTTCTGTAATTTGAAAGAAGGCAACAACAATAAAACAAGCACGTGAATAAAAGAAAGTTGTTTTGCTGATGGCTAATTTTCGATACCTCACCAACTTCCATTTTAATTAACCAGTTTCTTGTTGGTATCAAGACATAACTGTAATAACAAAGTTTTAAGAATAGAATGCTAAATTAAACACTTTTGATCATTTACAAATGAAATCGAGACGTCCATTGCTTGCGTAAAACATAAAATAAAATGCCAAATTGGGAATATTTTAAGAATAAAATGTTCAATACAAAGTATGCCGTCAGAAAAATAACTTTTAATACAGAGGACTGTGTCGGAAAGTACTGCTCTAGAGATATCATTTTTCTTTTTTGTTTGGACTACTCAAGAAAACATTACCTGGAGGCCAAATTTAAAAAAGAAATAGTTGACGAAAAACTTTATGCAGTTCAAAAGCCCATCGTCCATTTCCTTGTGAGTTACGTTGGGGTAGAATATTGTCACTTGAGGTGCACTGTCGCTGTGCCACAAACGGCTCCAATTTTGACGCCGCATCACGGTCCGTTCAAAAGCGATCATGAAAATGATAGCGATGTATCCCTAGAATGGAGGTTTGTTATGCAAGTAGTACATTTATAGAGACCCCTTCATCATCAGTGCCACATGGGACCTCCACTAAAATGAAAATCAATGAAGAAAACTTTCCCTCCAAGACTTTGATCTGGGAATCTCTATGAATTAACTTTCATAAAAAAAGGCTTAAAGGAAAACTTTTCTCTAGCGCACCTCTAGTTTTTCAAAGACATCTTTTAACGTCAATGAGACTATGATACAATAATAGAGATAATTTGAGGCAACATGCAAGCGAGCGAGTTAAAGAAAAATGTGAATAAGATTAAATTGGAATGGATAGTACATGACTAAATGCGTGACAAAAAAATAATAGAATTAGATTGTAAAAAGATGAACCAGCTGGAGAGAAGAACCAGGGCGAAGATGTAAAGACTACACGAAGGAGGATGTGGAGCTGATGAGATTGAAAGACAAAAAATCTGGATAGAATGAAGCGGAAGAACAAGATCCACAACGGTGGCTCACCTATACAGAAGAGATTAATTCAGCAGGTTTATGAGTTTTATTGTTATGTGTCACTGCGCTTGATAGAGATGGTAAATAGCTTCGGCCTGAGAAGCATGTTTTCAAGTTCAAAATGTCTTCCCCAAATTGAGGCACTCAGTTCTTCTAACCAATAACAATTCACGCATTCAGCACGTGATGGAACTTCTACCTATTAAGAATTACGTTTCACACCATGAAAGAAATGAAGCGTCATGCTCAATCGAAATGCACATGTTGTTATTGTTGCTTATGAACAAAAAACAAATAAGCAAATATAAAAGAAAAAAGCTACTATTTACATGAATTTTTAATGCAATAGGTCCCCCGGTGATTAAACCTGGCATAACGTACCTGAACATGAAAGAAAAAATTACCGGCGGGCTTCATCTTTCCTACGCCAATCCACTCTGTTAAGTGATGTAACTTGGAAACGTTTTTGCCCTGAAATAAACCAAGCAACAGCTGTTCGTATTCATCCGCAAACAAATGTAAAGAGAATTTCAGGCGAAAGTAATGTAACCTACTAGACAGCGGCACAGCGCATATACAGTATGTCAAAGATTTCTGCAGTTAAACGACGAAAGCAACACATATCGTGATAATATCATATAAAAGTGGTAAAAATAACATCAACATTACAGTATAGCACTTCTTCCTAAGCTGCAACCAGAGACGACCGAAGAGGACTCACGTAAAATGGAATGATGCAGTTGTAAGAAAGGTTCACATCTGGAGCAATGAACTGCAGTTGGTAAAACATAATGCCGAGAAGGATGAGAGAAGCGGCGAATGATGATATCAAGAACAAAGGCAAATGAAGCTTACGAAACGGCAGCAGCAATACCCAGAATAAAATAAAAGCGCCGTACAAAGCAGATATCTGTGAAGTAATGGTGTATTAAATGGCAAATGCTCACAAGTTGAGCACATTGCGATCAGGATTAAGCAAAAGGAGTTGAAACACTTAAGTTCAAACATTATCTTGTCTCAGGCTTAATTCGCTGGAAAAAGTTTGTAAAACTTGCCACAAACGTTGATCACATTTAATGAGGTGTGATAAAACGCTAATGAAGTAAAACCTCTGATAATCACGTTAGCTCTTCAGTCTGATACTAAAATTAATTAGCGCAACAAAATCAATTAACCATGACAAAATTTTTCTTGAGTGTGATTTCCAAAGTATTTTTACTTTTTGGTATAAAGCAACACTATAACGTTTACTACAATGACAACACTGCTTACTTGCCAAACAGCTGCGCCAAACACGGTAATAAAAACTAGTCTCCAGAGATGGAATTCCAACCCCCTGACCAAGAATGACGCTACTTCCTTCCAAACTGTAACCACGACGGGAAGCCATTTGCTAAGTTTTCGAGAGAACCAATTCCTTTCAAGGTTTTCATCTAAATCAGAGGAAAGATCATTGCAAGATGACTGCTTCAAACAATAAACTAAAATTTTATTTCAGTAAATAAATCAGCTCATTGATGAACTGCTTCTGATAGGCCTGGGTCCGCCTCTGAATCGGTAGGCATGAGTTCGATGCCTTGTCGGGTCATATCAAATCCTTTTTTAAAGTGGTACTAAACCTTGTTTCTGCTTGGCATTCAGTAAAAAAATTAGATTCGGGATAATAATGTACTCGGCTGCGCCTATATACGGCTGCATTGACGCCGTCTGCTTTGTAAGGCGCTGAAGTGCAATGCATATCTGCGATGGATACAGCGCCATATAAAAACATACATTATTATAAAAAAAATTTCATCGCTAAAATGTTTTCTACTGCATCTTCCAATCTAAATACCCACCCTTTAAATTAAAATATATATACTACACATAACCCATGTTGATGGGCAATCTGCTTCAAGCGGAGATGGAATTGAATATAATTAATTTGCAGGATACAACCCACAGTGCCAATACCAAAGCGATCTATGCACATTGCACAGGCCTTGCTAACGTGCCAGTTTATAATAACGACTGGAAGTTGAACTAATTTCGACTATAAAATACCAAAATCTAGTCAACGTTTGCAAAGTAAGAGCAGCACAAAAGTTGTCCAAAATAAATAAAAACGTACACAAAAACTACGATTAACTACTTCTATTCTACACATATCAGCAACTTAAACTGCTGTCAAGCTGAACAAGTCAGACTCCAATCAAATTAAAAGCTTGCATGTTGATTATTGATAAGAGCTGTGTGCACAAAACCCTCTGGCCAATATACATGCAACCAAAAAAATTAACCAACTAACAAAAATGCTGTTAAGAACACACTCTGCATTATGATTAAAGCTAAAAAACATAGTCAATTTTGAGACAAACTTTTGTCATGACATGATTTCGACAATGAGTCATAACATACCACGCTCCGCTTCTGTAGTGTTGTTTCTAGTGGCAGACTTTGGCGTCACAGAGAGGTCGCTGGCTTCCACAGCACGTTGAACGACCTGGACGGGGGTATCAGTGAACTGAAAGCGTTTGAAAAAAGGTGAAACTACCAGAATACGTTGCTTTTATGTTCCATAGAAATAAAAATGACAAAGCTTGGTTGAATTAATAAGTTCATACATTGTCGTTGTGTGAGCTTTAATGACTCGCGGGTACCAGCTATCGATCTGTGATACACAGCTTCGCATACATAGGTGAACGTCTATCACAAACCAAAGGTATCGTAGGGCCTATAACTCAACAATGTGTTACGCTACACTTTACTAACATGTCTCAACAACAAATGACCAAAGATGGATTAATAAATGCTCAGATTTCTAATACCCTTCTAGTTTTGGAATTTCTTGCACTTACATGAAGAAATCTTTTGTTAAAATATTGCAATTGCAAAATGATAGTAAGTAGAAACAATGCAGGAATAAGAATGTTCAGCAAGAGCTCTCCAGTGTTTGGTGTTTGTTTCAAGCCGAGATCAGCCAACCTAAACAAAAATTGAAGCAACAGTAGTAATTAAGCGATAGGCCTCTACTGACGAGGAAACGTTGAATTTCGTTTTTCGATAATTAATCGACGTCACTTGTTTCCGACTATCACGGTCATCTGCATCTTATTTCTAACCCGACACATATCTCTTCACTGCATTTCTCTGATAACCTCGGCCTTTTTTTTTTCTGTCACAACCTTCTCCAAGGCCCATCGGATTTTTGGCCCAGTTCTTATCATTTTGCAACACATGCCACGTCATCTCAACCGACCCCCTTTTACCATATTGAAAAGATTTTTACATGAATGAACTCTTCATCAACTGAAACTCTAAGTCCAAATTCTTCATCAAGCATTCTCTTTCCCGGCACAAATCTCATCTAGACTTCATTGGTCGACTGACTAGCTCTCAACCAGACTCGACACTAATCTCCTCTCTCAACCATTTCTTAAATGAACCTTCCAGAACTTTCACATCATACTTGAATAACTCAATTGCGAAGCATAGTGTGATGCCTGATTGGTGGACTTTTTTTTGGTTGCTGTTAAGGTTGAGGACAGAGACGTATTAATTTGATTTCACTTGCTTTCTCATGGTGGTATCGCTCCCTCTGTTAGCATTTTTTTTCTTTTCAGAACCTTCTGATGATTCTATTCAGAGTGTAACAAGCTGTCAAGGTTACTTTGGTAGTAATAATTTCATATATTTAAATTGTTTAAGCAGAGCGTTATGCTTAGCATACAGCACGCATTTTGTGGTATTAACACCACTTGTAGTGAAGAGACCCAAGAGATCAAAACAGTATCACTGTCTGCAGTTTGTTGTATTTCACATTATACCTTTAGTTTTAGCTTTGCGCCGGGGAATCGCATACTTTACAACCGCTATGAAACGAGAGTCATAGGGAATTTCCAACATAGATTGAAATCTCAGCAGAAGTTGAACCAAACTAGCAGTAGAATAGGCAACTTACTGCTCATCCGAGAAATTAGTGAACTTTCTCCAGTAGCCGGGAAAGCTCTTGAACTGATACGTATATATGAGGACAAGAACGAGCATAGTATATACCACTAGGATGGTCCAGTACATGGTCAAACTTTTGCGCCAAAAAGGCCAGGTAATCTAGAAAAAGACGTAGATGTTACGTTTCTTCGAGCCATAACTGCTTTTTCGGTTCAAGCCCCCCACGACACATGCACGGCCTTTCCGTGCACAAAATTTAATTGCTTCGAATAATCTCTTGTTGCTACTAACACTTCTGTATTTCCGCTATACATGTTTACGCGTGCACACTGCACATATGTACACAATTAAGTCTTAACTTTAAAGCAGTTGTAGACTACAACGATTAAAAGATATCATTTTTTCGTGAATGGATTGGTGTCTGGTATTTGAAGGATTGTAGTGAGAAGATACACGAAAAAGGAAGTCAACCGTCAAGCATGTGAATGGGTGACTTGCCAGACACAGAATCGGGCTCGCAGTGGGCGTTGAACCGACGACTGGTCAAACGTCGAGTAGAACTCTTGCATCATGAGCCACAATCGATTCAAATCAAGGCGCTTGCGTGGGCAATGTTAATTTTCAATTATGCCCGAGTGTTCATTTATGAACATTTATTTCTGGCCATAGAGGCTGAGCCAGGATGTTTCCTAATGCGAAAATCTTAATCAACTTCAAAATACGAATATCCTTGTTTTGATGAGCCTATTCGCTTTATTGATTATTTCCGATTGATTTCTGCAATTTGAAGTAACTTACAGAATACGTGACGATGTTCAATAATAGAAAGGCCATGTATATGATCTTTATCCCAGTGGGGGAGCCTTCAGATGCCACGGCCAGATGAAAGCCAATCACCAAAAACACCCAATATTTGCAGAGAATATCGTAGATGAAAGCTGCTGCTCTCTCAGTCAAGGATGGATCCAGAGATGTGAACTGGTTTTCTATTAAACAACGCATTTTTGGAGATTTTGAAACCAAAAACTAGTCCATTGTAAACTACCACACGTTGCAACTTGCAAGTGGCTTATTGTGGCGAATTTTATTTTCATGTCGTCAACGATTTTCTTGAACCTTTTGTTCCATAACGTAACGTAGAAAATAAACCAATTTAAACTGTCTACATCGTTTTAACACCTTCACATATTGTATGTAGAAAAAGCAACATGCTTAGGTAAGCCTACATGCTTATAATAAACAAACTATGCGACACCTACCTTGGTATTCTGAAGAATTTAGATGATGGTAATTAAACTGGTGTAAAACCAGCCAAAAGCCGCAAAGATATAAAATCTGCAACAAAAAGGAAAAATAAAAAGTAGAAAGATCATTAAACAAACTGCTCATTTCCAACCGATCAGTGGATGCGGAAAGGTTGGTGAAGCCAACTGATGGATCAACAGGTTGAACATTGGCAATACTTTATATTATTTTTTTCTGTTTAAACTGCACAACATTTCCAAGAGGAGTTGCCTCCTATCTGCTAAATGTTTTCACGTAATTTTGCGTCATTGATTTGTTATTTTTCTTATGCAATTAAGCGTCATGTGATTTTGTCTCTCCTCTGCCTTGCCGTTTCATTCTTATGCGTCTCTTTTTTCGATTTTTGTGTATGTAGATCAGACCTGTTATTTCAATTTATGAAGAACATCAGTCAGTTGGTTACTTAAAAAGGGCTAACATGAGTATGGCCGAAAACATTCGTAATTTTTAGTTAACTTTTATGTTATTATGTTAAATGCCGTTTGGTTGTTAGGATTTATTGGACTATGGTTAAAAAAAAATCACCTCTCTACCAAAATTGAATTCTAACTTCATCACTTAACGACTATTTCAGCTGAAAAACAATCAAACTTGCAACTTCATTGAATGTCAGATCACTTAATCTTAAACAAGATCTCCAGTATACGAGATGAAATGCAAACTGTACAAAACACAAACACCTACCTGAGCACCAAGATGTAGACAGGGGTTGTTGAAACGACGTAGTCCAAACTCCGTTAAAAACAAAACATTACCAGACTTTTGAACTATAGTTGTTGGTAGTTCAGCTTCCGTTAGGTCCAGGGCATAGATATACTGAAATTTAAAAGTTTTCAATAACTGTTTGAAAGAGCTATGACAGTCACCCTCAATATCAGCGTTCAGTCTAATCTGAAAGCACATTTTTACTTTACAACATTAAAGAAGTAGAAGAGCAAGATTGGGTTGGATAAATGCTGTGTGCATTGGCAAATATAGGGTCGAAACTCAACTATCAAACTTAGTCCTTTTTACATCAATCTTACGTTTGCAGATGTTCAACCAATGTAAAAAAGATGAATTTTTCAAGGTGGAAAAGAGTGGCCTAGAAGATTGTGCTCGATGAAAAACAATTCAAACTACCCATCTCGACTAAGGAAAAAAAGCCTAATACGCAAAGGACGATAATTTCAAACTAATAAAACTTAAAATTGAATGAAATCTGCAGCCAGCTAATTAGCTTAGAGTCTTCTTCTTTCGTTTGAGACTAGATCAAATCAAATTTCAGGGCAGGTGATGGAGAGCCAGGTGAGTGTAGCTTCGTCCAGCGTTGCTATACCAAGCGTTCCATTTGGTGCCTTATAGATCGGACATTCGAGAACGACATGGTCAGCAGTAGCTTAGAGTGAAAATAGGCTTAGAGTGAAAATAGGCTAATCTATAGGTCGCCATTGGCTAAGTTAATCAGCGCTTTTTTTTCATTTTAACTCTTACCTGCAGTAAGACTAACCCTACACCGTAGATAACGAAAGCAGGCGAACTGTAAAGAGTGTACTTCGCTCTGTCTTTGGTCATCCAAAGAACACAAGACCACAAGAGGAGAACGAAGGTCAACCAGCTGTGATAGGTGACGCTCCAAAGCTGGAAATACAAAGCTTTGTAGTTGGATCAATATCTCGATATACGTAGTATAAACAAAACCTAAAATGCAGCAAATAAAGGATATTTTTCACTGTCTGCTTTTTTTCTTCGAAGACAGGAACATTGTACTAAATTAAATTGTAAATTAGTTGAATTTTAACATTCTACATCACGTCTGTTTATATTTTAAAAGTTTAACTAAAGTATGAGTTTAGTTTGGGTATTTACGGTTCTTTTTATCCAGGTATGTGAAATTGAAATTCTGTTGCCATTTAAATTTCAAAGTTCACTTTGAAAGATAAATGCCAGCAGTACAGCAATCTTTTCTTTTAAGTGCACAGTTAAGACCATCCAATTATTATTCAGTACAATTTGGTCTGATTTTAAAATTATTTCAAATTTCTTCACAAAAAACACCCTTTTCAACCAAAACCCAAAGAATTTTTCAAAAAACCACTTTAGCTAATAGGTGATAAAGAGTTGCAATTTACCAATGTCTAGCATTGAACGGTCTCATACTTTCAATTTAGGTATTTTTTCTTAATCTACCTGCCGTTTTGTGCCATAATAGTAGGACAATTGGCGCTCTATTAGTTAATTATACCGTAGCTATTTATTCTTTGGAAGATCATTTCATTAAATTCAACTGCGAAACGTGAAAATATAGCCTTGTCTCGGAAACTTATGATTGACATTGTTTCGCAGGAAAATTAATACTATTTTTTCCGTAAAGAAGTAAGAAAATTTTTATTATCTATAACTGCTGCACTGTGATAATGGATTAACAACTTATAGCCAAATACAGTCTGACATTAGTGCATACGATGGCAGAGAAATTGGTTTATTCAATTAACAAACCTAAAATCGTCCAGTCCAGAGGTAGGTTCAACAAGCGGGGACTGCTAAATACATTTAAACTCTTGGACTCTTGGGTATGCGGCAAATTCATTATTTTTTAATGTTAATTCAATGTAAACACAGTAAAATCGTCAAAGATTAACGTTAAAGGAAGTTGTCTCAAAATGAGCGCTGTTAAATGTAGCTCATAGCAAAGATTGTAATTATAAGCTTGTACCATGTACATGGCACATGCATGTCAGATGTCAGTAACAGGTAGGATGCCGCTACACAAACGATGATAACGTGTATAAATTATGTACAGCAATTCAATAATAACACGGATAGACGATGATACACCAAGGAAATCCTCTTCATACCATCATGACAGTAAGCGCAATGACGTAGAAGCTGTATTTCTGCACGTTGCCAAACCATTGGGAAATGTCCTGCAAAATGGAATCTTTGAGTATTGTTGATCTTCGATTGATTCGGCCTGAAAAAAGACTTGTTGTGAATAACGAGACTCAAACAATTAAAGCCATTCAAATATGACTCAATGCAAAGTCCTGATTAGAAGCTAGACACGATGGTAGGGAGATGGTAGTTGGCACGTTCGAGTTTTATGATTGAGACCCAGGTTGGATTACAGTGTCAATCATTGGTAACAGCAATATTCCCAGACCGTCCCTGATCGGCAGTCGTTCCAGCATACGATGGCTCGCTCTGTCTTGACAATTAATACACTTTATGACATGCTTACTGACTTCGTTACCTATTTGATGAATCAAATTGTATCACAATGCACCAGCTCTGTTATACAGATTCTCTATTTGTTATTTTTGTAATAACATTACGAACTTGAACACTCCCATTTAACAATTTCTGGCTACACTATTTGCAAGTTGAATGTTATGACACTGGTTGCTTTGCGAAGCTCTGAAAGCAATACACATCTAGATCTACGATGGATACAAAGCTAAATAAAAACACATTCTATAATCATTAAGTTGTGATGAAATGACTGTAATGCAGTGCTCTAGTTCTAAGTTAGCAAAACATTTTTAGCAGTTGGAAACGACAATACAACCACAAATGATGTGCATTTAAAGACAAGCAAAAAACAAATCTTTAACAAACCATGATGTTCTTCCATCCGGTCACGAGAAGATGGTCGCCTAATGGACCCACTACGTTGAGAGGATCGCCTAATGGACCCACTACGTTGAGGGGATCGCGTAATGGACTCGCGATGTTGAGGGGATCGCGTTATGGACTCACGATGTTGAGGGGATCGCGTTATGGACTCACGATGTTGAGGGGATCGCGTTATGGATTCACTACGTTGAGGGGATCGTGTTATAGACTCGCGATGTTGAGGGGATCGCATTATGGATTCGCGATGTTGAGGGGATCGCGTTAAGGATTCGCGATGTTGAGGGGATCGTGATATGGATTCGCGATGTTGAACGTATCGCGTTATGGACGTGCAATTTGGAAGGTGCTCCTCTTCTTGCATCAATGGCTGCCATGAAAATATTTTATCAGTTATTTGCGATTATTTGTCTTTGTCTTTAAGATCAAAACAACAACAGTTTAATAACATAATCTTAAAATATTGTGTACGAGTTCGGCAGTAATTGCATTAAGTAGGATAATCACCAGCGACAGGCGACAGCAACATAAGTTTAAAATATTGTAGGATTAGTAAAGTGGCATCATTCGCAATGAAAAAATGAAGTCGAATGATGGCACAGAAAGGTTATTGATGATGATGTCACAATTGCGCATCTAACGTGAGTGGTGTGAAGATAACTAACTTTCCAAATAATTATTGTGCTGTATAATAATTATATACAATCAGAAAACACAAAATAGTTTGGCAACACAAAAAACAATCAAGGATTAAAACAGGCTTTAGCCATGAATGCATCATTATTACCGGATTAGTGACAAGTTCTTCAGAGCTCATACACCATTTTTATGTGGAAGAATACCATGCCACTTACAACAGAATGAGCTTATAATGAAAATTCTACAAGTGCAAAGCAAACCGCAGGATTAACGAGAGTGTAAAATTGATTTAAAATAAACAATCATGTGACCAAGATTTCAATAAAACATACTTTTTAATGAAGAAGGTGCGGCCAGTCAAACATATCTTATGATTCAAATTATTTTATGTTAAATAATAGTTAAAGCCAAAAAAGGAGCGAGTAAACGTAACTAAAAACTTAAATTACTTCTTTGTGCTAATAAAAACGACCGATTTGCTGATTGGGAGGTAAAAGTTAAAACGTACGACAAAAAAAGAACACCTGCAAATAAATCGTCTACTTTTGACGAGCATATTTCTCATTCTTTAACGTTTGTATTTTGAAACCTTTACCGTGTAAACCTCTGCTGTTTCACATGAGTTGTTTTTGCTGTTTCGATCAAAAACAAACTGAACTGGCCAAAGCATGTTATTAATATCCGTTTGTTCATTGATTTAATATCAACAATCGCAAGGCTTGCACAACTGAAACACAGTAGAACCAAACTTTCACCGCAAACAGCAATGCAACATTCAACGGCCGATGACATACAATAGAAACGTAGCAGAATGAAAGTAAGCAACGTATCATTACATTGCAAACTGGTTTGAGAATACAAAAAAGTAGCCAAAGATAAGTAGAGAAAGATAAAATAATAATAATCATGATCTAGCAATAATCAATTAATCATGCTAATCATCATCACCAAGCTAATATTCCTGATCCATTAATTTGAATGTAAAGTGTTATGAAGTAATTGGAAACAAGTTGCATGCAAGCAATGGCAGAACAATCTTGCGACGATTGAAGATGAAACTGTTCATTGAAGGGCGCTGTTGACCAGAGCAGGGCTTCCAAACTATGGGTCACGACCCTAAACGGGGTCACAAATCGTAATTTTAGAGTCGCTAAACTAAGTTTTAAAAAATGAGCTGACAGTGGGTAGTTTACTCAGGAAACAGCCCACCAAAGAGTCGCATAAAGAGTTATTTTCTGACATAGAGTCGCACAACAAAAAAGTTTGAAAAGCCCTGGACTGGAGCACAGCTTTTGAGCATGGTATGTTTTTCTGGTGAACAAGCTAAACCGGGTTATGAGCAAAATAAATCATGCTAAACAAATCAAAGAGTCACACTGAAAGTAACAAATCACAAATTCACAAAAAAGTAGATTAAGAAGTTAATGTTGTGTCAAGCATTTCTTCTAAGGTTTACCTTTCTCTCTGTATCTCTAATACGACGTAACAACACATTTGCAGTTGAAATAGTTTCAGATTTTGCCTGTTCCAAAACCTGGGTCAAGGGTTAGTAAGAGAGTATTGCTGTTAGTGTTGACTTTCAACGATCAGCACAAGTTATATGAAAGATGGCATCTGCCACAGTGGTGCCAATTGGATAAAAGTGATGCAGAAGCCATAAAGCCCATAAACAACTCATTTCAAATTACTAAAGCTGATTTTTGGCATTATTTACATTGTTGGCATTGATAAACTGTCCTAGGCTACTAGTTACTGACCCATTTAAGTGTCATTTTGTGATTATATTGTTGCTTTAGGCTACTGTTGTTGATAACTTTTTTTTTTCTTTTTTGTTGTTGTTGTTTTTCTTTGTGTTTGTTTGTTTTTTCTGTACTATTAATCCAATTATATATTGTATCCAGTAAAACATCCCATGTGGGGGCATCTTGACTTAGATAACCGCGTGGTTTTTTCGGTGCCTCCATGGTGTAGTTTCCATATAAAAAAAAAAAGCTATTTGTTATATCTCCTGATGTGTACTTTGAAAATGAATGTGGAGCTATGCCGAAAATAAACTTGATTGATTGATTAGTTGCTTTGTAACTATTATAACCACGTTAAAGCCATGCAATTCTTAAAGAATGCTTTCAACCGTTAATGATACGCTTTGATGTACCGTACGAAAGAATCTGTGGCGAGGCATGAACGGCTGGCAAAATTTTTTTTCCCACGAGATTTTTGTCTCATTGATTCTAGTCACTCTAAAAGTAAGATTTTCCGAAAGTGTTTTGAGAGATTGGTTGATTCAGATTGCGAAATAACTATTTGCCAATGAATTTGTGCAATGATAATAAAATATAAGCTTTCCCTAACCCTACTTTTTTGAAAAGCTCTTGTGCACCGCAAAAAATTAATTTAAAGAAAAAAAAAGTTTGACTACGACGGGCGTCGAACCCTCGTTCTCCCGATCAGTAGGCAGAGGATGAAACCACTGAACCAACCGTGCCAACGAGAAAATGTTGCATTCACACGGTTTTAATACAAACTTTTACCAAAATATGTAAATGAGACAGAAATCTGGTGGGAAAAAAATTTTCGCGAACGGCTGTCCGTCGCTTTGTGTAAACAATGCATCAAAAACCTTTTCAACACAACGTGATGTGAAAAGGCCTTTATGCATTTCAGTCGACCACAATGTTTGTAAACAAGCCAAACAAAGCGATATATTGGCCAGTGAGAGGACACGCAAAGCAATACACTTTGGTAAGTTACGTTGATAACGTGCAGTACAGTAGTTTCAAACGAGTAAAAAACTATTATTTGAGAACAGTATCTGTAAAATAATTACCATAAAAATATTTGTAAATGAAGATAAAATGGTTAGCTGAATGATTATCCAACAAGCCACAAGATATATCGCGCTAACATTTTATAATTCCAAGAGTAGATATTTAGTATATATGTTCTTGCAAAGTTGCAATAACTTGGGCTTGATTTTTTCGTATGCTGGTAGCCTACTTGCTTTTGCCAGATCGGTATCAAAAAATGCTTTTTTAACAAAAAAAAATTGATAAAATGTAAGTTACTGAAATGATTTACAAAATGTGAAACTTCAATGTTAAATGTAAAAAATTCTCACGCATCAAGAAAATGTAGTGGATATGACAGACACCCTTGATTCCTTGAATTGAATATAACGTTTTTTGGCAAAAGTCAAATTTAAACAGCCCAAAGCTAGGCCTAACTGACAACTGAAAATATTTTACACATACAAATTTGACGTTACCCAACATGAAACTAAACTGAACCTAGTGAAACATGCCGATGGAATTTTAATGTTTAGCTTTAGCAGTTAAGCGGGAGTCGGAACCTCGCTAAACGTTGATACGATTTATGAAAAGCAGCTTTGACCAGCTTTTCTTGATCAATCCTATTAACACAACCAACTACATACGAACGATGAAAAAAATAACAAAAAGGATGTATTTATACTTAAAAGACGCCTGTGCGTTTTTGCTGCATTGGTATAAATTTTGCATAAGATATGCGGCATAACATTGATGTACCTGCAAATCTTGATAGTACATTCGCACGCCAACAGCTAAGGTCCAGTGTAACATAAATAAGCAAAAGGGATTGGCAATTTTTGTCCATGAAACATTTGGCTGCATCAGAAGTTTGTAAGTCGCATTACAATCCGTTAAAATAACTGCTGTGAAGCCAAGCAGTCTGAAGAAAAAAAAGACCATTTAATTACAAACAAAAGAAAAAAAGAAATTATAAATTCCGTGTCTCGTCTAGAAGATTTAGCCTAACAATCATATTTTTATCACGATACATCGTTTAGCCAATCGGATGACGACGAGTGGATATATCATCATAAAAATAGAATCTAAAAAATAACGCCTTTGCTTTCAACCATTCTAGATCGAATGGTAGAGCGCGAAGAAATCTCAAAGAGATCTTAGTTTGACATCGATCAAAAGCATGTGGCTGAGCCATAGCAAGATTTATTGACAACGACATGATCGAACGATAACGGATAGAACTCAAATTTATTACCGTATTAGCAATCCAATCCACAGTATTCAACTTCATTGTAAGCTTGCATATTTCAAACACGACGAAAATTGATGTCCCAATACATAGATTATTCTTATCATTGTAAATACTGTATTATAACTTAGAATGTATTTTCAGAATAGTATTGACTGCACAGACAGAGAGTCGATTTTTTAGAACTATGTATATATTACAAAGTCAGAAATAGTCTATAATGATGGAAGCAACTCTGGCTACAGCTCTGACCAGATTCGGCCTTTTTTAAACTCAGGGCCGAAAGTGATATAGTACTAGCTACGGCCTCGGAATCGAATATTTATGTGCAAGCTTACGCTAAGTTGTTTCTTTTTTTAATTACGATAGCTTGTTTCTAATAATTTTGAAGCTGTAAACAATTGGACATTAAGCCTAATAAGGTACCATTTACAATATGATGTATTTTGACCAATCGCTTGACTCTGCGTGACGTGTGACCACCTTCGCTAGATTCAAGATTAAACCAAAAATTTACCACTCAATGGACCCCTTTAAAATACCCTTAAAACGTTGACACAAAGCAACTTTTTATAGTACTGTGCTTAGTTGGAAAGGTGTACAACAACTTTTCAGTTGGCCGTAGGCTCAAAAAATTGATTATTATTTGACGTAGATTTTCTAGCCAGAAGTTCTGGGCGTTGTTGTATTTCTTCCTAGTGGGAACATCCTGCTTGCGGCCTCTGACCAAATGTACTTTTGATTCTTCACTAACGGTCGATAACGATCAGTTTAATTAAACCAGCTTATTAATCAATAACATAGCTGTCTAGCACAGCGGTTCCCAACCGGGGGTACTCGTACCCCTTGGGGGTACGAGATTAAACATCAAGGGGTACGAAGGATCTTGTGCCACAGAGCAGCTTTTCAAACAGATTTCAAAGTACAGTTGTATTTTGGAATTGTAGATGATATTATGCCATTACCGTCTTTGCTTAAAAAAAAATTATCTACAAATCATTGTTGTTATTTAGTACGGTAGGCTAAGAAGCCTCATTGTCTCATAACAATGTGTTTTTTTACTTGCTGTTGCTAAAAATGGAAACCTTGCTAATTTTTCTTGTCTTGATCAAATTGCAAATAACTCTTTGCTGCAAAATGTCAAAAATGAAATTATTTCCCATTTAAAGATGCTGGTTGATTCTTTCGATAGTTACTTTTTTGCTGGTGAATTGAATTATTTCCAGCATTGGATGATGGATAATAACACAGCAGAGCGAGGAGTCAAACTGGTCCAGGATTTTCATGGGACTGCTCTCAAGGAAGAACGATACCAAAATATTTTACAAGTAGTAGAGAATTCCCGAAAAAAATTACCAAACCATAGAAATAGGAAAATAGATTCAGCGTCATGGTATCTGACAATCTAATTGCGAGTTTACTGTTTCATTACCTGTGTGACCTTTATGACGTGAAATTCGTGTAAGGTTATTGCTGTACAATATCTATCACAATTACAATAGATGTTGCACTGTTCTTTCTTTGTTTGTTTTCGATGATATACATCTCAATGAGTTGCATTTGTTGAAACTTTGCATATTTGAAGTCAAGTCCAAGCGGTTACGTTAGCTTAAACCAGGGGTGGGGAACCTTTTTAGTATTGCGGGCCACATAAAATGAGAAATAACACAAGCGGGCCACTAAAAATTTCGAAATTTTATTTACAGATAAAAAATGCAGCGAAGTAGATAATGATTTATTTCACTTTCACAGCTAGTGGGATGGCTGAAAGTATTTATTTTTGGTGAGTCGTGTGATGTCTGCTGACACGGAAGATGTTGCAACTCTTAACTGCATCTTCACGCTTTAATCAGTCAGTCTGGAGCGAAGCCGACTTTTTGTTAGATTCAATTTGAAAAAAAGCTGTTCGCAACGGTAGGTGCTTCCAAACAGAGACACATATTTCAAAGCATGTTTCCGCATGACTGGAAAATCATCAGCATTTATGTAGCGTTGATAAAAGTTGAGCAGTGGGATGTTTTGGTACATCGCTTTCAACGTACCGTCATTCTGGAGATCTACTATTTCATCTTGGAAGTTATTAGGAACATCATTATTAGGAACATCTTATTGTTTTCAAGTTGTACTTTCCACAGATGTAGTTTAGCTTCAAATGATTTCACTTTTGCAAACAAGGAGTTCAAAAGCTGATTCGGTCGCTGCAACTTGACGTTGAGCTCGGAGAGGTGCTTGCTAATGTCAACCATAAACGCTAGGTCACACAACCATTGGCTATCAGTGAGTTCAACGACATGGTTTCCCTGATTATTCATAAACTGATCGACTTCGTTTCGTTTCATTTTTCATCGACGGCCATTCGCAATATACCGAGAATGCAGAGCCTACTCTTTTTTGAGCTGTTGTTTCAATATATTTTCGGTAAAGAAATTTTGACGCGGGCCACATGGAACAGTCACGCGGGCCACATTCGGCCCGCGGGCCGCAGGTTCCCCACCCCTGGCTTAAACTTATGAAAAACAAGTTTTCTGCCACCTAGTGGATAGAATCTTTAAAACTAGCAGCAAAAATGAACTCACCAGTCACCACCCTTGAAAATGGGGGGTTAGACACCAGTTTTGCTTCAATTGGATGGACATTTAAGGAGATAATTGTTGTTATGTTTTGGCCACTAGAGGCAGTATTGCGCTAGGGGAGAGTACAAAACTGCCCATATTTCTGCTTCCCATTGGCCAATTCAGATAAATTTTTTTTTAAATTATGCAGAATCAAGAGGGGTATGTTTCCAAAGTAAATATGCAGTTGCATCTTGTAAGCAGCTCCATCTAGTGGCGATAATGTGAAGAAAATGCCGTTAGTCTCCTTAGAAAATGGCCGGGTGGGGGGGTTAAACTTTGTCCAATCAAAATGAAACTTTGCAAAAGTTGTTTTCTAAGATAACCTCATAAGCAAAAAAAAGTTCAGGCTTTTTGCTAAAGGTCGGGGGCAAATGGTGCACCCTTAGTCGGATATAGCGATATTTACAGGTATCATCTCGGAAAATGCTTAATATAACAAAAACGGTCAGGCTAGTGCAAGTAAGAGGTTTATTTTTGAAATCTACACAAAATTTCAGTCTAGAAACACTTGTCAAACCTTACTGACCCAGACAGTCAAATAAATCGACCTGGCTCTCGCTCTATATGGAAGCCATGACAGTGTTAATTCTCTTCTCAACAACTTATTACTGTGAAAGTGGCTTTTCGACCATGATGTATATCAAGATTCAAGAATAAGTACATAAATCGTCTGCAACTGAATGAAGATGTTGCCTTGAGTAAAATGGAACCATCGTTTGAGAGGATTTTATCATGAAGTAGCAACAAATATCTCACTGAGAAGTGACAAACAAAATAAGTGACATTTAATTTCTTTTGATTTTATAGCATTTTTGTGTGAAATATCGGTTTAACGTTTAATTGAGCTGTCATATAAAAGCAATTTAATTTAGTAATAAATGCCTGAAATATTCAATCAGAATTGTTTTGGGGTACGAAGAATGCTCTGACCTGACAAAGGGGTACGAACAGCGAAAAAGGTTGGGAACCCCTGGTCTAGCACTACCAGTTGTGAAAAAGTGCACCCGCTACGTCGTATAAAGTTATAATTGTACACACAAACAAATCAACACCAACGTGAAAAAAACGTACCTCGAAGAAAGATCATCTGGTGGAAGCCAGGTTTGCATAAATGGCATTTGATAAACGTATAGAAGTAATAACTGAATCACTGTCAAAACATTCAACGACGCCCTGGAAGACAAAACGGGCAACACTAAGACATGAAAGGTTACCGATTGGTCTACCATCTAGGAAAGATTGGCATGTACTTTCGCTTACCTTAAGCCAGCTATAGCTGGAGTGAGCATCGGATATTGAAAGGACCATATCATGCCAAGAATAATAAACACAACACAGTAAACAAAAGATATGATATTTGGGAAGGCAATACCTAAAAAACAAAAGAAAGATTACAATCTTGGTAATTTGTTTGGAAACAGAAAGTTGTTTTATGATAAGAAATTGACCACTTCTTTGCAAATCCTCCAAGATCCAGTTTAAAGTTATAAGAACCATAAAGAACATTTTAAATGTTAATTGCTAAGAAAAGTTAGTGATCGGTTCGAATAATTTACAACAAATACTGTACACTGGCCATCAGTTTCCTTCTACTGCCGACAAGATGTCGTATAGCTGCATACAATTCCAGTAAAACTATATAATTTTTCATTAAAAGTTTAATTTGGCACAATAACATTAGAAGCTCTTGAAATATTTCCTCACCTAAAAATGACTATAATCATTTTTGATCGGTTATTATTTCTAAATCGTTTTTAAACGTCTTCAATCAAATTGACAAAATGTAACTGGGATAAACTAACTTTTTAATACCTTTAAAAAAAGCATATATAATATTCTTCTAATTAAAGCACTGTTCTTTTTTAGTTTTGTTTAAGCCTTAGGTTAAAGGAGATGGGCAAGATACCCCGTTTGCAAAAACGTTGACAGCAAAACTGTTTCAGTCACTAAAACATTATTAAAAGTAAAGGAGCATGACAAATCAAAAAAAAAATGCTAAGTGCGAAAATTTAGATACGGTCATAACGACAAGTCCAGGATTCTAATGTCAGCATTTTCTTAAATACGTGCTAATACCTGCTAATGCCATGAACAGCATGTTTAAGCACAGCAATAATTCATTTTTTAATCTCACAGAAGATATTTTCGATTGAATATTATATCTATTACTTCCACTGGATATGAGGGCAGTCATGGAATCTGAAAACAAAAAATTATAACCAAACGATCTCTTTTTCTACAAAACTGCAAGAATGAAAGTAATATTGAAAACATAAATACCCTTGTTTTAAAAGCTCTTTTCCATACAACAATGTACTAATTTATACAATAAAATACTGCACTGCAAGTCACACGTTTTTTTTTTCCTTATAGTATACTTTATAAATGTGGTTTAATAGATGATTTTTATTTAATAAAAATTTGAAAAATCAGTTTCTTTTCCTTTGCCTACCCTTCCATCAGCAGATACGCCCGCATCTGCATCTAAATTATTACACTTTGGATAGACCCAAAGAGATGCGACGTTTTTTAACATTAAGCTTCGATGGGTGTCAAACCAGCTTCAGATAAGAGGAAGATAAGCATTTTAACAATTTCGCTACCACAAATTTCAAATATCTCTTAAAACGAAGCTTTTCCAGTCCGAGGACAAAGATCAAATCAATCAAAGTAGGTAATTCCGATTTTTTTCAGAGAATACAAATTGCAGTAGTTTAATTTGAAATATTTTTTCTTAATCATAAATTTGTTTTTGGATATATTTAATGCAGTGCTAGCCATCTACAAATTTTCTTACTTGTTGTTTTTCTTATTAAAACATATGATAAAAGTGCCACAAGAAATACAATGACATCAGGAAGAAGAAGCCTGAAAACATTTCCAATGTCCACATGATCAAATCTGAAACAACACAATGATTCTAGTGAAGCAACAAAAGGTCTATGAAGGGTTCCTAAAATAGTCGTATCTCAATAAATCTGTTAAAATAAAGCTTTGTAACAATCTTTAGGAAGCTTATACAGTACTACACTGGGTTGACTTGTCTTTGATCCATCCTATGAACAACAATTTTGACACATCAACCCCGCCCTTTTGACTACTGGTCTAACTTTGTGCTCTGTCCAAGATAAATGTTCTTCTTCAGTCCTTTTGTAGTAAAATTAAATACTTTCTTGTCATCATCATCATTCATTGTGATGAGATCATTCTCACATTCTTGTCAATAAACAAAAAACCCAAATACAATCAATATAATATGCTGAAAACGCAACGCCTTTTCATTGTGTCTTGGCGGCCGATTGCAGCAAGAATTGACAGCGAAAGACACCGTGTTTCGCCCATGAGGCTGGGCTCGTCAATATTGCACCACTAAATCATGCCACAAGGATATTCGACCACCACCAGTTTAACTCTTATTTTTGTGGAAAGAATAGAGCCAACGAAACCAGCAAGCACCAGGGGAGGACATTGTAAAGAAGGAAGTGTTTTCACAACACCTTTTCAATGATTAGGAGAAATTGACTTGCAGAAAAAAGCAACAATGTAGCCGAAGCTAAAAAATAATCACCTTTCAAAGCCAACATATCTTGCAATTCTTTCTGCTTGTGAACCTAAAAATATAATAATCAAGAAACAAAATATTCATAACAGTAACTTATGACACACAAAAAATAAGGTATGGAAATTGACAATAGTGTAAAAAGCAAATGGTTCATAAATAATTAAAATGGATCAATCAAGTCTGAAGCATGTTGAATAGATTTTTGGTGCATTAAACACTTTAAAAAAATTTATGGGATCATTTTATTAAAGTAATAATTAATACCATAACAATAAATCGACCAATATTAATTAAAGTTACAAAACAAATGTTGAAATGCATAACACAAATTATTTCCAACAGTTAGCAGTAGACACTACCACTCTGTAGTCAATAACTTACATTCGTCTCCTACCAAAGAGCCATACGGTGAATATACCAACAACACAATTTGAAATATCGAGCAGGTCAATAGAAACAATCCAGACATGGTAGCTAGTGCCACTGAGAAACCTGACCATATTGCTAGAGAATGAAATAAACAATAGAATTAGATATGCATCACAGTATCAACACACATAAATTGAAATAAAAAAACATTAGGTTTACGATTTTCTCTTTCAGTCAACATCATCACGCTCAATCAAGAATGAAAATTAATCTCAACAACATCTTGTATTTGTCAAAGTGTCATGACTTAGCCTATCTTGTCAGTTAAGGATCTGCTTTCTTGCATTCACATTGACATCTTGAATTAACTATAAAATGGATAGTACATATTGTTTAACTATATTATACATACATTTAAATTCATAAACATGTTCAGTCGTTCATACACCGTCATCTGGAGCTACTTTGATAGGGTTTTCACCTTTTCATGTTGATAATAATAGATGGCATAAACCAGTAGTGGTTGAAATTAAACTTTTATCTGGGCATTGTAGGTATACAAAACAACTTAAGCAATATTTTTTCCCAATTTAGTTGTTTGAATGTTTTTTTTTTAAATGTCTGATCAAAGCAGCCTAGGTTGCTTCGATCAGACATAAAATTAAAAAAAAAGAGTCAATGTAACTCCTTTACAAAAGTTACTTTGATCACACACTTTGCTTAAAGAAGGTTTAACACTAACATGCTTAAATCATGAAATCACAGGTAATCAAGATTTAAAGTACCACTGCTGTGAATTTCAGCAGCCTTGCAAAAGCAGCTTATAGTAGAATATTTTAATATAAACTCAGTTTATTAAGGTTAATCAAAGTTACGTATACAAAATAGCCCCAGATGACGTAGTGCAATTTTAAGCCATTTTGTTCTATAAAGCTCTTTATTACATGAAATTTATCTTCAATTGAAAAGTTTGTACAGTTACTTACATATTTTATTAGGCAATAATTGTGGTGAAAAGGGCAAAACCAAAAGGAATAGAAAGTATATACAAGATAAAAGATTGTACCGGAATATAATGCCTGCAAAGGAAACAATATCACCATTCACCACACAAACAGTTAATACATAGATTAGTATGTAATTATACTCGGCTCACCAAACTTAGGAAACAGCAAACATACAAGCTATATCAAACTACATGTAAAGCATGGTACCGGTTTAAGCTTTTAATTAATTAGACTCAAGTGAATTTTGTTGGGAACTAAAGTGAAATATGATCACATAGCATTTATCTTACTTCCAACTAATATAATAGGCAGAATTATCCAGTAAGTGGTCCATGTAACGGCAAATATAGCAGACTGCTTCATTGATATTTCTTCTACCTTTTTCTAAACTTCTTTACTCAGGTTCAATCATTTTAAAACTTGTGCACAACTGCACATCCCTATAAAACATAATGAATTATGAGATATGCAGTTTTAAATAATTAGGCTACCATATGTAACATATTTCAAAAATACAAGCCTTCAAAAATATTTAAAATCTTGAGAGCACCATACCAGTAGATACAGCATCATGCACACACACACACACTCCAAGAACTACAAAGGATGCTTTTTTGTGGTTTCAGAAAGCAAAAGCTTGTTTAGTGTTGTTAATAAGTGTCATAATGATCTTGGAGACTTGGAAATAAAAGCAATGGTTGGAAGAAAAAAAAAAATGAAAAGACTAATCATCGAATGAAAACAAGGCAATGACTAAAAAAACACGTTTTCCTTAGCTGTATTAAGTCTTTCAATCTCTTGGATCATTTTAGACTGTTTTTACATCCGACTACAAGACATTGTCAGCAGGCTTCTCATTTCTGCATTTAAATAACATTGATTTTATCTTTTATGTAGTAATTACTGAAAACTTTGTTCAAACTTGAAAGCTTACTTTCAAATGCAAAAGAATAATTCCAGTCACTTTAAAAAGCATTTTCTCAAATATTTTGAGTATTTTCATGTTACTTTTTAAACATGTTAATCTAAAGCTAATATCAATTTTGAAAATTTCCAATTCTTTTAAGCAAGTAAACAAACTATCAGCTGAACATGAAGTATAAAGTTTGTAGCCTATGTTTCGCAGCTTTTTACTACAGTATCACTATTTTGGGCAGAAGTATGAAGGTTTGCAGATAATTTCATATCTATGATTACAGATATCATTGCACTATCATTAAGTTATGAACACAAACTAAATATGTTAAAGTTTGAATGTTATTTCAGCATAAAGAGTAAAGACATAATTCATTTTTTTAAAAACTCTGTCTCTTCTGCATCAGACTAGTTCATTTGGTAGTTGCCCAAACATGATACAGGATGGGATCTGCATTGCATAACGTTCAATAAAATAGGTGTTACTTTGTGCTGTTGCATGAAGGAAGAACCCACATTCAAATAAGTCAATACTTTGTGGGAGCCAAATAGGCATAATACAGTTGCATAAATAAATGAAATTGGGCATTTAAAGCAGGCTCTGCATCATACTGATTTTGAAATTTTCATTACTTGTGTGAGTATGACAAATAAAAATCCTGCAGTAGACTACATATTTTGTGTAACTTTTAATTTTTCTAATTGATTTCATTTTGGGGCTACGAGTTCAGCAATCATTGCCTCAATATTTGTAGATTATCCAAAATTGCATCTTTTTTGGCAACAGATGAGAAACTGACCTCCTGGCTCATACACCAATGTTTACTATCATAGACATTTTTTGTAAAAATTGTTTCAAGAGTCAAGAATAAATTTACATAAAGATAAAACTTTCTGTCAACTGGGTAATGAACATCACAACATAACTGTTCTACTGTTCATACATTTCTAGTTGTATCTAAGCATCTAGTTGGTTGGTTTTGAATCTTTATCCTCAAACTGAAAGAGAAAGAGAGAAGTTTTTTTATTTGTTCTTTCAACAGGAGAAAATTGAGTAGTTATAATACACAATAGAACACATATATATAATAATGGAGAAAGGACTGGCACCTAATAACCTTGCGGTTTCCTAGTCGAAATGCTGCCTGTCATCAAGTAACAACAATAGTATCAATTTATTAAAAAGTATATACAATCACTAAGTCAAGCATATATAAAGGTTCACAATTTGCAGTATATATAAACTTTAATATTTATATATACAATTAAACCAACAATCCGACATAGTCTGTTCGATTGGTTATTCATGGTAGTTTTATATACCTGCAGAGGCTTTTGACGCGGGGTCGGTTACCGAGCTTGATAAAGTGAAGTTTTCCGATTGAAGTGTTGTTGCCAGGAAGTTATTCAATCCATTAGGTGCCACTGAATGGAAAGCAGTCCTTAGAATACATTGCTCAAGCGCACACTCCAAGAGTTGAACCAGCACCACTTGAGGGTCCACGTCTTTTAGGCGCAGACAGTTAGGCGCCGGTCAAATAGGCGCGCACACTGTGGCGTCTGGATATTTAGGTGCGGAGCACTGTGGTGCCCGTTCATTTAGGACTTAGGTGCTATTCCTAGTAAAGTCTGCAGATTGTACCAGGTTGGCAGGTAGGGCAATGCTTTTCACACAAAATGTTATATTGAACACAAAAATGTGTTGTTTTGTTAATGCGCATGTGGAGATGAGGTGCGAGACAACGCTCTACTACTATTGATATTAGCACATCTCCACAGGACATTTGATATGCATCCTGAACACAGGTTGCAGCCCGATGGAACTTTACTTAATCTGTTATCTTTCGCAATTACTTCTACTCGGGATTGATTGGTCGTGTTGCGAGTACGTATGAGACAACGCTCTACTACATGAATACATTTTTATAAGGCGTATGAACCCTAGCTACAAGTTGCAAGCATAATGGTGCGACTTTGCTCGTTATTAAACCTGGTTGGGGTTTTGACGGAAAACTAAGTTACTCTTCACTCAAGCCTACCACCCGCTTGAATATAGGCTACGGTATATTTTTAACTTGATGTTTAGTGTAGTTATTATTTGACTCACTAAAAGTGAACTCAGTCATGTTCGGAAACTTGAATAATTTATTGACAAAGCTTTTGCCGACACAAACCTGGACTAACAGCAAATAAATGCTGAACAAGCGCATTCAAATAGAATATACTTTTTCCGTTCAATGTAACATTTTGTGTTAAAAGCATTGCCGGTTTAAGCAGCTTCACTCATGGAAGCCATGACATAGTTTTTTGTTCAATATAACATTTTGTGTGAAAAGCATTGCCCTACCTGCCAAGCTGATACAATCTGCAGACTTTACTAGGAGTAGCACCTAAATGAACGGGCGCCACAGTGCTCCGCACCTAAATATCCAGACGCCACAGTGTGCGTGCCTATTTGACCGGCGCCTAACTGTCTGCGCCTAAAAGACTTGCTCCCCCACTTGATGTTCAAGCTTCTTTGTTCACAAAGCCACATGCAAACCAACTGAGCTATCTGTTAAGTGCAGTTAGGCCAGTAGCGGATCCAAGGAGGACACAATCATGTGCTTCCCTGAGCTATCGTGGTGGAGCTATCTGGGAGCTGGTGTATAAGTTTCCGCCCTGGACATAAATGCTATGACGTGACTATACATTCAAAGATTGGAAGCAACCAACACAAATAGAGAGAAATGTATGAACAGTAAAGTAGTTACATTCTATATATTTGGTCGATTCTAATGTATGACATTATGGTATTTTTGATCAGGGAAAAGACTTGTATACCATATCCATTATCTATTGAGCGCGGTAGACCAGGAAGCGGATACAAGGCTTCCAAAAAAAAAACAGGAAAAAGCGTGTGATTATTCTCTCTTTTTGCAAAATATTCTAGTACGGTACCGTATATATATAATTATTAATAATGAAGTCAGCGGCATTGGATACACAGAGTTTTAGATGTCGACTTGAGAGCTACATTTTTTATGTGCCCCCTCAAAAACTGAGAAAATGATGCAATATTCCAAAGTAAACACATTTTTTACAAAACTAGTTCAATCGATCAATGGTTTATTTACCAGAAACAGTACATGGATGAAATATGCAAATTGCAAGTTGTATAGCCTATACACTGCAAAAGTGCCACAAATACCCATAATGACAGGGAGACAACAAATCGACCATATGGTCTATTAATTGCTTGCCACCCTACAGAAATGATAATTTTGTCACTTTAGACACAAAAAAATGTAACAGAAAAATACAATGTTCTAGCACATTAAAATACACACCAAAAGAAAAACAAACATTTATTTTAAACAAACTTTACACAAAATTACAAGAAATAAGCAAATGTTAGATTTCCATATAATTAACAATTCTCCATAGCTTGGTAAAATTAGGGCTTTTATCGCTTTTCAAAACTATGATATAAGTTTTTCAAGCTGCTTGGAACCAGGGTATGGGATGGAATGGAAGACGTTTTTTCCATCTTCCATCCTGAGATTTTCTTCCATTCCATCTCAAAAATCTCTTCCATCTTCACATTTTGTGATCTCCGCGTTGAATATGCCACAAATAAACCTAAAAACCATATGCTAAATTTAAGCTAAAAATTTAACAGCAGTATTTTCCTAAGGATTACGTATCGTTTGGTGTTAGAACTAGAAGCGTAGATTGATTCTATAAATATAGAAAGATACAACAAGTAATATTTTGTATGTCTTGATAAAGCGTTAGAAAATTAATGATAGAATTGGGATGGAATGATGGAAGATTGTTCCTTCCATCCCATCATCAAGATCTTCCATTCCTTTCCATCCTTGACATTTTCCATCTTCCATCCCAAAATCTGTCTTCCATTCCTTCTTCCATTCCATCCCATTCCCTGCTTGGAACTTCTGACCAGATCATGGGTCCCAGTACCTGCATGAATTGTTTTCCAAGTTCTGTGTTTCACCTATTTATGAAATAGTTACAGCGGGTCTGATATCTGGTGCTATGCTGAGGAATAGATGAAGCATTTGTAAATAAATCACAATGCATGGAGGGATACTGATTACTGAATACTGATTCATATAAACTTTGTACGTACGCTTTTTATTTCAATGTTAACAATTGAATTGACACATTTCAGTATATAATGTGTGAGATAAAATGTACATTATACAGTATGAGGGAAGAAAACCAGCTTGAAAAATGTTCTCAGACTACAGAAAAAATATTAACAAATAAAATAATAACAAATAAGTTATTAAAATCTTTCTGCAGTTGAAAAGGAAAATATATTTTAAACATACGTTAACTTAGAAATGATTGGGTCTAAAACTGCACAAAATGCCACTAAAACAGGGTTAAACTTGGTAGGCCTACTATTTTCTCATAGGCAAGCCCCCCAGGCTCATTAGCCTACAACAGTTTTTGTTTTTTCGCCACATCTTTTACATTGCCAATTTCGTCTTACAAGTTTTAAGTTGACAAATCTTTGGTGCCATCAAAAATTATTTTCCAGATCTGTTGCTGTGGTAGACTACACAGAACTTTGTAAACACAGTAAATAGCAATATCGCTAACCCAATTGTTTACTTACACTTGCTGCGCAATGACTAAAGTTTGTAAGCAACTATAACTTATGCTTCTCAAATTTTTTGGTTTGGTCTCTTGACAGCTTCAGCTACTGTCCAAGTCAGAAGATAAGATTTTCACTTAGCATCAAAGTTGCTCGGTCATCGCTTGCCAAACTGAACTTTTTGACTTGTGACATCCCAAGTTTCGGCTTGCTCAGTTACTACCGTATCTCTTATTATTCTTATGTTTGCGTTCTATCTTCTATGACAAATAAACTGATTCTGATTTGTTAGCCTACTAGCTTAGTCTAATCATTTTCCAACTTCAGTCACTTGCTGAAATGTTGCTAGCTCAGTTGTCACTTACTCAACTTCCATTTTCTCGATTCACAACTGCCGACTTATAGGAGACTCTTGAATACAAGGCAACAATCCATGTATAATATGCATATCATGGCAAAGCGCACACGCCACACAGCTGAGTCGCTGAACCGATTCATCACAAGAACTGCTGGACACGCCGCATATGCGGTGTGCAGCGACCCGTGAATAATATGCGGCAATCCAAAATTCATGAAAAACGTTGCCAACTCACGGGCCAACTGGTCCAAGCTTCAAACTTCAAAACGCTTGAGTTTGATTCTTGATCCTGTCATAGTCCTGTCGGAAAACTTCAAAATGCCTTTAGCCGTGTCCCGTGGTCTATGTAAGGCAAGCTAGAAAAGTGGATTGAACTATGATTGAACCAAGCAATGTAGCCTACCTAGGATAAATTGATGCACTCTCAATATAGCCCTAGGAGATGGGAGTGCAAGAGGGGAGGTCTGTATTTAATCAGCACATTTTATTTCACTCTACGACAAAGAAGAGAAAAATTGAGTTGATAGCCCATGAAACCTTTTACTCCAAATCGTTTCCAACAAGACCAAGCTCTAGATCAGCGTTTCTTAACGGGGGGTGCTAGCACCCCTTGGGGGTACTGGAGTAGACTTTAGGGGGTGCTAAATGCATGCAGTATAATATCAAAAAAATCCATTTTACTTTTCTGCATTGTTTCGTCTTTCTGCCAGCATCGGCAGTTGTCATAAAATGATTGCTGTTTCGAAGTAGCCTGCCGTACAGGCGTACATGGTTTGTTGTTATTGTAGTCATCTCCCAGTCAAGTACGCAACTTGATCCTGAGTAGTTTGTGCGAACTTACCTGGTGGGTGCTTTGTTGTAATATTACTGCTCGCTTCTAGCAACCACCATGGCAAAATACGTTCCCATAAATCACTCATATCCAGAGTGGATACAGCAGCCCTTCTTGGCAGACATGAGTGATGATAATAGACTAAAGGAGGAGCTGATTGACATGCAGGTGAATCAGAGTTGTCGGACAAAATTTCGTCCTTCCGCTTGCTGATTTCTGGTGTGATCAGTTGACAGCATATCCTGCATTGGCACGAGCAGCATTGGAATCGATCTTTCCATTTCTGACTACCTAACTGTGTGAAAAGGTGTTCTCCACCATACTCCAAATCAAAATAATTGACAGGAACTGCCTTCAACATGGGTTGCTCCACGATATGAGAGTGGCTTTGACCAACACTTAGCCTCGAATGGAGCAATTGGTCACACATAAGCAACAACAGAAATCACATTGATACATGTGTAACTAGTTACCCAGCTGAGTAACTTAAGTATGCTTAAGTTTTTCCATGTTCTTTCACTATTCTCGGGTTTTCCTATTTCTTTATCACCAATGACAACAGTAGTTTTGAAGAATAAACAAAATGATCAATTTGTACATCGCTTTCCTTTCAATAATGCAAACCAAAGTTTAATGGCGGCGCCGAAATTTTGACATGCTTCTTGATCACTGGCGGTATATTTTGTTGCCTAACAAACTGTGCTGTTGTTTTAAGAGAGTTGATTCGCTTACATATGGTTATAATTGAATTTTTGTTGGTGAATGAAAGCCAAATACCAAATCCTGAATCAACTTGGTTAAACCAACTGCACAGTTTGTTCAACAACAAGAGACTTCATATATCGCCAGCGATCTAAAGGCATGTCAAAATTTCGGCCTCTACTAAACTTTTGGTCGGCAATGTAATAGCCTAGTCGTATGCCAACGATAGTTAGGGGGTGCTAGACTGTTGAGGCCTGTTTACAGGGGTGCTAGAGTCAGAAAAGGTTAAGAAACGCTGCTCTAGATGGAGTGCAACTGCACTTATCTCTGTACTCTTGCTTCTTGTTTGAGCTTATGCCATACTGACCTTAAAAGTGCTTCAAACTAATAGTCGCCTCCGTGTATGAAAATTTTTGATACTAGTCATTTCAACAAAAATTTTAAACAACTTGGCAGCCATGATTGCAACATCAGAAAAGTTTTTTTGGATGACTTACGCCTTTCTTGAAAAATTGGTGAAGCGTGACATGTCAACAATGACGTAGGCGGCTCGTAGTAGAATGCCATGAGCTGTCGAATTCTGATTCAGTTGCTAGATAGCGCATCTGAGTGGCCGTCTGGATTGTTTTATTTTTAAGTGTCAACCAATGCGTTAGCTTGATTGCCAATCAATCTTATTTACTAGCGCTGTAATTAATTTGATTAGCGGTCGATCGTATTTACTAATATTTTAGTTTTTGACAAACTAATCACTAAGCCTAGGCCTACTGTTGCTTGTAACGGTAGATAAGTGTGCTTGTATCTTCTTACTTGTGAGGCAGCTATTCAAGTAACACCTTTCAATTTTTGTAACCAGTGTATTATCTGAAAAGTTAAGTTTTATTGAGGTCTGCAAGGTTCACATGGTTTGTAGGTCAGTAAACTGTAGGCTACAACAATATGCTGTGCTGTTTAAGTTTCATTTTGTAATAGTGATCATATTTTTGTGATACTGAAAATGTTTTCCCAAGTATTGTTTATTAGCTTGAACTCTCTTTTAAGTTCTCAATTGAACAACGTTTGTACTAAAACTTAAACGATTTTGCTTTAAGAGTTGATTGGTTTCAAAAGTTTTTTGGTTGTTGTTTAATTCTTAGTTGCCGATTTAAATCTTTATCCTCAGCTTTCTCAGCTTGGGTTGGAGATTAAACCAACATCACCCCTGCAATTATATGCTGAAAAAAATATCTGGAACTTATTATGGATGTTTAGTATTCTTCTAGGTCAATAGACATGGAAAGTTTAAAACTTACTACAGATAATAATAATGTTAACATTCCCTATTCATCAAGAAGATTTATTGAAGAAATTTCCCTTGACCAAAGATCTAAATTATGTACAGAAATTGATTATACTATCCACAAAAATGAAGGGTACTGGCAAAAACTGAGTAAGTTTTTTTTCATGTGAGATTTTTCTGTTTCAGTAGGCTACTTTGATTTGTGTTTTGCTTCATTTTCTGCTTGGATTTGAATTTTTGATTGATTGAATTTTTGTTTTATGGAAGTAATGGTAATTTTTATAGTGTATGGTAGCTTGGGTTTCAATCCTCTTTTCAGAATAAACGTGATACGGAGACTCACCAGATTAGACAAGCAATAATTCTAAATGATTTGCAGTATATCTACAAGACGTAAAAATTCTAATAATGTTTTAGCCTATATTGATAGTGCAGAAACATTTATTTGTTGTTTAGTTGGGCGCCTTGGGTTTGATGAAACCCACAGTAAAAAATTCAAGCTATCCTTTGAAATGCATGGAAGCCCAACAGATAATTTATTGCGAGATTGCTCATATCGAATGTTACGAATTCGACATCTCTATCAAGTTTTAAAAGAAATTGGATTACTTCATTTGGCAGAAGCTTATCTTAAAGAATATGGTAATGAACCAATGATGGAATAATTAGTTTAATTTATCTGGATGAAGTGTTTGAAGTCTTGAGCTAAATTTGTATTATGACATGACATGCTAAACATCATGTCATACAGTGTTTATATTTTACTTCACAAAACATTTTGTTTCTGTTGTAACTAAAAAATTATTTTGTAATCAAAGTTGGTGATATTTCATTATCTTCCTTAGGTGCATTGTGTAAATTGTAGCAATTTATATACAAAAGGGGTTAAAGTATTCTATAAATGGCTGTCTGAAATAAATGAGGATATGATGTATAAAATTAATGAAATTCTAATACTGCAGTTATTTAACTTTATATGTTATCTTTATTGCAACAATGTAGCACTGATATTGATGAAAATATCCATTCTTACCATATTCTTAAAGCACTCAAAAATGTACTGACCTGACAATATAAGCAATACTGTAGCAAGATTTTGCTGTCTCATTGTATTGGTAGTGTATATATTTTATAATAGCTATTTCTTGGCTATGTCTGATGTTACTATTTTTGTTAATATTTAAAGTACATTTTGTATTTTAAATGTAAATCGAATTGCTTTGGAGTGTTTTTGGGATTTCTCATTCAAAAAACTTGACTGCTGTGTAATGATGACAGAAAGTTTACAGAAAGATTACAAATAATAAATGCTGCATCCGTTAAAAGCTTAAGATGATAAGGAGTCATTTTTTTCACCAGACACTGAAGAAGAACTCTCATCCTGCTCTCTTCCTTTTAAAATTGATTCATTTACTTCACTGAGGTAATTTTTGTATATGAACTAACGCTTCCTATAACATCTCTTTATCTGCATGTACCATAGCATGTTTTTGTTTGGCTTTATGCACCGCAGTTGTTGGTCATAGTGGGTTGCATTTGTACTAATCTATTGTAGCACAACTTGTAGGCACATGCCAGGTAATCATTAACACTGTGGCCCTAGAAATTTATATGCTATTCCAAGTAAAGTTTGTTTTATTGAATACTTAGTGGTAATATACTTTAAATAGCCTATAGTATGTAGTATTATTATGTTATTCAGTTTTATATTTCAGCTTCCACTATACTTTGTAAATCTATCATCATGGATTTTCTGTTTTTCAGCTTGCTAGGTCAATGCTTTCCACACTAAAGTTTGTGTTAAACAATAAACAATCTGCAAAAGTTGTGATACTAAAATGTAGGCCTAGT
Source organism: Aplidium turbinatum (assembly GCF_918807975.1). Classification (NCBI taxonomy): domain Eukaryota; kingdom Metazoa; phylum Chordata; class Ascidiacea; order Aplousobranchia; family Polyclinidae; genus Aplidium; species Aplidium turbinatum. The sequence goes on from NC_137473.1 coordinate 35,492,411, forward strand.
CATAGACAAGCTCTTATTAAAACTATTAAAATTAATTCAAAAGCAGTTGTGCAGCACTTAAAGTGCTAGTCACCACAGTGTGGACTGTTTGGGTGCCGACCTGACATGTGCCTGCCTTTGTGCATCTACAAGTGATAGACCTTAATCTTTATATGAAATTAACTTGGCTTTAATGCTCACTTTTTGATTGCATTTACAGTATGTAGCTTTCTGATGAAATCATTTCCAGTATTATTTTGTCACCATTGTTGCAATGTTCATCACCTTGATTGAAAGTTGAGTTAGTCATGTATGTACTTGTAGAACTATCTGAGAAAACATTTTTTGTCCACTCCATGTGTATTAAAATATCAATATCATCGTATGGCTGTGGCAAGCATGCTGCCAGACGTTGTTGAAACACCCTATGTCTCTATGTTGCTAATATTTTCACAGTGGAATGCTGATGTAAATTTAATCACTATTAAACTATTTCAGAAATGAGGACCCTCAGTGCAAAGACACTTTGAACAAAGCTGCTTTACAATACTCTAAAGGTGAGACTTGTAAATCATTATAGACTAGATAGACTGTGTAAGTGCGTATTTGTCCACGGGTTGCAGAGATGACGATAAAGTGTTTGACAAAGATGGTTGATACCTTTACACTGAAGCACTATTTTTAATACTTTGAGTATTAGGTCAATAATAATAATTTAACACTGTCCTGGTGCTTTGTCTTCAGTATTAAAGCCATTACGTAAAATAGTCTAAACTTGTTTCCAAAAAATGCTTTTGATATTTGATCTATTGGTGTCTTCAAAAGCAACCGTACAAGAAGATTATCTTTGCTTTATAACATCCGTTTTCATCCATCCAGATGATCTTTTTTTTTGTTCCAATTCTTTAAGTTGTGATTGGTTGTTATGAAAATGGCCACCTAAAGATATGGCCTGATTTGTCACATTTTGCAGAAATTTCCAGGTTTTTCTAACTTTAAGCGAGCGTTTAAATAAATTTTTCTAAAAATTATATTCTTACGCTTTCTGTATTCTTTTCACCAGATGACACAATAGGTTTTAACATTCTTACATGTTGAAAAACAAAAAAAAATTGATTTCAAAGATTTTAGTCAGACTGTTAATTTTCAATAACAGTCTGATTTTGCGTTTTTCAACTTACTTTTTCTCATTTGCTACTGCTTCCCCAAGGCAACAAAAAAGTTTTTTGTCATTAGGAAACCGCAAAAAGTAAAAACATCTCAAAAAATGTCAGTCAAGCACTAGCAGTAGCTGTAATCAAAATGTGACAAATCAGGCCGCATCTCCAGGTGGCCATGTTATGACGTTTTTCTCGGTCATGCAGGTCCATCATGGCGAGGGTTGGAAACCGTTCATTTCCTTTATGATGACATTAAGCTTGGAACAAATAATTTCAACCCAAAGATGGAGTTAGGTGCTGGGGCATTCGGAAAAGTCTACAAAGTCGTATTGAACAGCACACTGTTTGCTTGCAAAGTTCTGAAAATAGTATGAAAATTATGATGTCTTCATGTCTGTTATCACAAGCATATGATATGTTAATATTGTAAGCAATGGGCAGCAACTGTTTACGATGACCAATTCGACCAATTTCAACTCAACTTTTTTATAAATAGGCTATGTAAAGTTTTATCCTGGTTATTTAAACAACTTTTGAAAAAGAGTTTACCATAATGTTTTGATACTATAATGTTTTGAAAATTTAAGATTTTTTTTACAAAAACCATCTTTTTGCTCGAGTTCAAAATTACTGAGACATTTCAAACCAACGTTGTGAATAAATAAAAACAACATTTCGTAAACGTCTGATCAATCTAAAATCGTTCTTGACCCTCTTTAGGACAAAGGAAATCTTTTAACCACCTCACTAATCGAAAAGCACCAACAGCATGATGACCTTCGCAATGAGTTAAACTATCTAGCAGAGTATCGCCATCCCAATGTCATAGCATTGTATGGCTGGTCGCTGAATGGACCCGACCCTTGCTTGATTTACGAATTCATGAAGAATGGTTCCCTACAAGACAGGCTTCAGTGCTTGGTTAGTGAATGGACAGAAAAAGATTGTTTGGATTTATTTTGAGTTGTTGTGTTGATTTATGTCTTAACAAAATGAGATGTGCTTCCCGAAATTGAAATCACCCAGCCGATGTTTAAGTATATTTGTGGATGTAAGTCTTGGCAACATCCCTACTTTTTTTGCAATTATTATTTTTTATGTGTGACATATTGTTAAAATTTTTACAATGGATTGCGATATGTTTAGTTTCCAATGGCAAAGCAAATGTATCCTTGTGGGTTGTGACCAATTGTGAAAGTCAGACAACTTTTTTTTTGATTCTGTTGATTCCAAATTGTTGCAATAACTGCTTTAACATTTATGTCAAATATTGTAGACTACTTTTTTGTCATTAAAAGCTTATAAATTGAAGCGACATATAATCTATGGATAAAAACTTCTTTAAATCAAGATTTAATATTGTCCCATATTTGCTTGTCCAGAATGGTTCAAAGCCAATGGATTGGGAAACTCGTATAAGGGTCTCATGCGGGGCTGCCAGAGGTTTGCAATTTCTTCACACTATGAAGTCAAAACCACTTATCCATGGTGACATAAAAACGTAAGAGAGAGCAAGTAGTTTTATCAAATGCATTATTTTAGTTTTCGTTGCTCATGTTGGCACATGCAGTATCTATAAATAGAAATCCATCAGTATGTCTCAAACTCAGTCGTGGTAAATACTCTACTTTCCATGGTGTTCCATGCTTTGTCGGCATTTGGTATCTGCATACAGTACGTTTCCGGTCATGTATAAAATACTTAACTGGCCAAAATTGTCGGTTTTGCATTGTTTTCACGTCTAGCCACATCGCGTTCAAGTGCTAGTTTCTGTGATGTGCCAATACTTTCTTGCATTTTATGACTGGTAAGTGGTTCATTTATTTCTTTTAATCAGAAGTAGAGACTTTTAAAAAATAAAATCCGGTGATCGTCATTACTTTATTTTTGTCACTCTGACTTTCTATGTTCTTTGTTTTTGCTTCATAGTTAAGATTTTTATATTCCTATCACGCCTTGACTAAGCTTTTTTAACAAAATCGTACATTTTTAATTAATTAAAAGATTTTGTTAGTTTAGTATCCACTTTCAGCGACTTAAAAAAACAAAGAGGTAGTTTTAAGTATCGCAAGCCTACTTTTTAATTCAGCCTTGTATTTTCGTGCATTAAATTACATACAATATATGCAAATAATTTGATTAGCAATGAAAACTTTTTGCTGCCATTTGTTCAGAGCAAATATCCTCCTAGACAACAGTTTCACAGCGAAGCTAGGAGATTTTGGGCTAGCCAGAGAAATGCCGCATAACCTTGCCACAGAAAGTTACGTGAGGTTGGAGAATGAACACACGCCGGGAACTCTGGGCTACCTTGCAAACGAATATATGATAACAAAAAAACTCTCCGTCCAAGTACGTTGATGCAATTAATATCTGAAAGTTTCAACCCATGGTCTCAACCCAAGTGCAATGGTCCTGTGTTCGATGCTAGTTTATGTCCGCTTAAGCAAATCAATTTGCGCTGGTCCCTGGCTCAGTTATGAAATTAAAGATTTAAGCTATCTTGCGCTGTGCTCTATTTGGTGTTTGTTCTTGTTATTATTACATTTTAAATGTGCTTGACAAGTTTTTTTTGCTCCCTTCTACAAAAGTTTTATATATATTTTCGGGGGGGGCATTTAATTTTTATCAAAGAACAAACATTAAAATGATGCATTGTGACATTTTTATGTTAATGTCCACGCCCATAGATAGAGTGTGTGGCACTACCATGTTACGGTTCAGCGGTCATAACTTTAAACGTCAATCACGTTTTTGTTTAGTGCAGCAGTAAAGGAAACTAGCCTTTGTAACCTTTTCTCATTTAGCTATGACTAGTGACTACCCAAGGAAGAAAATTACGATAATACAGTGATGTGTTCAGTCGATTACAAATAAAATACAACATCTGTAGGCTACGAACTGCATTGGCACGACTGGAGTCATAAATTAATCAATAACATATATTTACATCAACATAAACTAAAAAAATTTCGGGGGGGGGGGCAAATGCCCCCAATGCCCCCCCCTGGTTGCGGGCTTGTATATTTTTTGTATGTGTGTAGTGTACTTAACAGTTAGCCTGACAATCAGCCAGTTCAGTCAGCCTGTTACGTAACAGTCAGCCTGACAATCACTTTGCCTGTGGATAAACATGGTGTGCAAATGAAGATATACTAATTATGTTGCATTCAATGTGAGAAAATAGTTTGTAGTTAACTCGGTTTGACTGATAGCACGCACACGGCTTGAGCAGAAACATCTTTGTTTCATGTCACAAGCGATCATGTTTCTTATACATTCATATCAGGTAACCTGGACAGTGGACAAATATGGTTACGTTATATTGAAAATAGACCTTAAATAAAATTATTCATTTCAGCATTGATATGACACGATGGAGCAGTTTACCAAAAAAAAATTTTAGCTCATCTTTTACTTAAGGAAATTTGGCTGCGAGACTTGTTCGATTCCGCTTCTTATCATGCATTGGCACCAGCAGTTGCTTAAGTCTTGCGAGATTGGTCACAAATGTTTGATTATTGTCTGCGGTACAACAAAAGAATTTAATTCGCAAAGCCAAATTAGAAGAAACATAGTTTATGCACAATTAATATTTTTGTTAACTTTTAAAAATTTCAAGGTGATTAAAAAAAAGTTTTAAAAAATCTCCTTACGTAATTTCAACCCAGACAAAAAAGAATGTTATTTGCATTTAAAATTTTCATATCGTTAAATCAGGAAAAGCTTTGACCCCATTCCTTTGCCAATGACATAACTCAACTTTCGAATCGTGTACCAACTATTACTGATCAATCATTCTTTTTCTGCGAACTAGTAAAAGTTATCTCGCAGTTGTACCGATTCATCGGTACACGACCCCTGTCGAAGTCTATGTTCCATGTAGCTCGGTAGATTTATGCGAGAACGGTAGACAATTTATGTTTTTTAAGAAATGTCTAACTTGTATAACGTTTTTGTATTTCTTTAACGTCTGATGTTTTACTGTACAATAGGTGGATACATACGCGTTTGGCGTTGTGCTGTTGGAATTATACACAGGTCGAAGAGCATATGATCGTTCCAAGAAAAATCCTTTGCTGGTAAGTTAAAACATGTTCACATCTGCATTTTACTCTGTGGTGGTTGACCTTGTTATTAGTAAAAGAAGCGTGTCAGGCCCTTTTGCGTGTCGGGCCAGAGAACTATTAATAACCTTGATTTGTTGCGCTCGAGGCCCGATTATTGATTGTGTTATCGTAGAATGTAGATTACCAGCTTCAACCATTATTTCTCTTTAAATTTCTTGTCGAATGTTTGTTGAATAGTGATATTCGCTTTTTCAGACGTTGAATCAATGTAAAAACTACCAACTTTGCTATCTGGAGGTGATACTTTATTTCAAGAGATTTACAACACTACATTGCATGCTTAATGGTCTGACTAGGACAATGTTAGTGTATTTATCCATTAGCGTTAGCATTGTGAAAGCCGCAAGACAATGCCATTCACATTTTACTCATCGCTTGCAACTTTTTAATTCTGATAATTAGACTTAAATATGATTTATGAGAACGTATTGTCTCATTCACTTCATGTGAATGGTTTACTAGTCTGACAGTTCTAAATAAAAAATATCCACCAGAGAACGACAGAAGTTACCGCTGCCATTTTGTCTACATGAATAATTCCGAGAAATTGTTATCTTTTTCTTGCATTCATTGAAACCTAACCAATAATATCCTTGTCATTTCTGCTGTGCATGATATGCTTGGTCACAGATTATGCAATATAAAGGAAATGTCATCTCAGAACCAGTTTTAATTTCGCTTATTGGTGTTGGTATTTGCAAATTTTTGATTGATTCACCTACGTTGCACACCCACGTGTTTTGCAAATTGTCTAAACGTTAAATGCACTCATGTTGTGGTAATCAAACTAATAATTAATTAATCACAATAATTACAGAGAGATTATATGGACGATGTTGCAAAGGACATAGAGAATATCGGGGAAGAAAATTCCAAAAATAAGTTATTCAGGCTTCAGGCGCCTGAGGTAAATGATCGAGTCTCTGTAATCTTTTTGTTTACTTTTCTCCTAACGCGATTTCGAGGTTGAATTTGGTTTTATGTTTTCTAGCCTTGTCGGATCTTCATACTCTGATTCGGTGATGATTACAAAAAGAAAGAAATAATCTTATTAACCATTACCTGTTGTTAAGGCTTCCACAAGTTTCACTCCAAGCTTTTGCTTTTAGTTGCTATCATTGAAACCGCTGTATGTACAAATTTGTTTTGATAAGCCAAAATGTCAACGCATTCTTTACGGTCAGAACTTATACCTATTTTCTGAGTTTTATTGCAATCACTACGTTAAGTTGCACTCAAATCATAAAATAAAGATTCCAAAATGTACATACAAAACTCATGTTCAGCAAACTTTTCGAAAACTAACTGCATAGTGCTGAATTCAATAGCACTGAAAATGAAAACAGTTTAGATGACAAAACGTTTGCTGGACATGAGTTTGATGTTTTCATCTTGCATTGCGCTCTTAAGTTTTTGATTAGATTGACCAGGTGTTCTAACCATTTGCACTCAATTGTTTTTCCTCCAACGGCTTGCTTTCTTGATAGATACCTCGTTTATGCGAAGAACTTGCTCTGAAATTTGTTCGGCTTGCTTTGTCTTGTTGCCATGAGAAGAGAAAAGAGAGGCCAAAAATGTCGCAGGCACTTGCCGAGTTAAACGAAATCGATCGCACAACTGCTATGGCTAATGGCAACGTCTCAGAAGAAGATATTCCAAGCGGTATAGCAGTTTATTAAATTAACTTTTTATTGTAATTTTTAGGTTATGTTACACCTTTTCTCTTAACGAAGCTTTTTATTATTTTGAAGAACCAAGCAATAAAGAATTAATTCGAAGCTTGTCCATTCTATCAACTCGTCTGTAAACTTCCCACTTTGCAATTAGTGAAATAACAAAATCAAAGAACGATGTTTCAACTCTTGACGAATGCCCTTGCACTTCCAAGGCAAGCTGCATGGTTACATGGTAGGTGCAAGCAGAACAAGTTGCATGGTAGACGAGTTGATGGAAGTTACAGGCAACAATATTTCAGTTCACTGACAAGCAACTCTTTACTGTCAAACCTCTGTTAGCAAACCTGCGTCGATGGCTCAAAGCTTTTATAAGCATGCGAAATAAATCAAGGCTCAGGTCAAGAATAGGCGGGGTTTGTCGTGAATGGTTTAAAATAGATAAAACTTTTGTGCTTAATACATTTTTCACAGAACAATATTTTTTTTCTCCAGCAGTTCTTATTTCTGTGAAATGTAGGCTAAATCGTTCTTTTAAACGCCCGAAGATGCCTAGATGATGTATAATCAAAAGTGTTCACAATTTTTTTTTTTTTTTGTAGCTAATAGCATGGCCTTTCCAGTTACAGCTGGCTACGTCACATTTTGTGAGCAATTTCTAAAAGGCCTACTTTTGTTTTTTCAAAAGTAAAGATCTGTAGTGTTGGTTGAGGTACTAACAGTTTAGGAAACTTGTTGTAGTTGTTTTAATTTTGTTATATATCAATTAAATTTTATTATACGACATCAGTTTGATGAATTATATAGCACATCAATTTTTAGTGAATCTGCACTCACAGTAATCAGTTGCAGTGCTTATAGAGGTGTAAAACTACTAGAGCATGGAATGAAAATTGTGGAGCGAATACTAGAAAAGAGGTTGAGAACATTGGTGAAATTAAATGATATGCAGTTTGGATTTATGCCAGGAAAAGGTACAGTGGATGCTCTGTTTATATTGAGAAGAATGCAGGAGGAATACCGAGAGAAGCAGAGAAAACTATATATGTGTTTCGTCGACTTAGAAAAGGCATTTGACAGAGTACCAAGGAAAGTGATGGAGTGGGCAATGAGGAAAAGAGGTATACCAGAGGTATTAGTGAGAGCTGTGATGTCTATGTATGAGGATGCAAGAACAAAAGTGAGAGTTGGATCAAATTATTCAAACGAGTTTTTTGTGAAGGTTGGTGTACACCAAGGATCAGTTTTGTCACCTCTGATATTTGCTATTGTGGTTGACGTTGTAACTGAAGGAGTGAGGGAGGGCTTATTGAGTGAAATTTTGTATGCAGACGACCTGGTCTTGACAAGTAATAGTATGGAGGGACTGGAGAGAAAGTTTGAGAAATGGAAAGAAGCATTTGAAACCAAGGGTATGAAGGTGAATCTTGAAAAAACAAAAGTGATGGTGAGTGGAGCAGAAGGAACAGTTGTTGAGAGCAAAGTAGATCCCTGTGGAATATGTGGCAAGAGAGTGATGAGAAATTCAATGCAATGCAAGGAATGTGGAAAGTGGGTACATGCAAGATGTGCTAATGTCAAGAGTGCCGCAACAAGATTGGCGAAGTGTTTTGTGTGTGGGAAATGCAGTAAAGGAAGGAATGAAGTGGAAGGCCATGATGATGAGTTCTGCCATGGCATCGAAACAGTGACAGACTTCTGTTATCTGGGTGATCGGATAGATGGAAGTGGTGGATGTGAAGCAGCGGTGACAACAAGGGCAAGATTGGGCTGGGCAAAATTCAGGGAATGTGGGGAAATGTTGTATGGCAGAAAATTTTCACTAAGGATGAAAGGAAAATATATCGGAGCTGTGTGCGGCCTGCAATGCTATATGGTAGCGAGACATGGGTATTGAGAGAGAGTGAACTGGCAATCCTGAGAAGAACGGAAAGGTCAATGGTGAGAGCAATGTGTGGGGTGAAAACGAGAAGGGAAAAAAGGACTGAAGAATTGTTGGATATGCTAGAGATGAGAGAGACCATAGACCAAATGGCAAGGGCAAATGGAGTAAGATGGTATGGACATGTGATAAGGAGGGAGGAAGGAAGTTTTCTTAGAAAGGCACTAGATCTAAAGGTGGATGGGAAGAGGAAACGCGGTCGTCCAAGAAGAACGTGGAAACAACAAGTGAAGGATGAATTTAAAAAAGTCGGACTGAAGGAGGAAGATGCAAGGGACAGGGTGAAATGGAGAAGAGGGATAAAAACAATTGCTGCGCGGAAACAATCGGCCACCCCCACTAGTGGGGAACAAACCGACGATGGATTATGATGATGAGTAATCAACATTTTTTCAAATCCAACTTTCGTTCTGGTTTTAGGATGCAACATATTCCAAGACCGCCGGTAAAATAATTTGAAGTTTACGTTCTAAACTTTTGAAATTTCTGTTTAATCATGTACGGTAGATTGACTGTTTTTATGACGTAATAACTGTTTTGCATTATGGTGTTGAGGTTTGTTTGAGTTTTCAAAGTTCCGGCTGCATGGAGTACTTTATTGGTGCTATTTGTGCATGAATTTTCATCATTTTTGTTTGTAGTATTATCAAGCCAAAACAACTGCAACAAGTTTCCCGAACTGTTAGTAAACTCAACGAACACTACAGTTCTTTACGTTTGAAAAGATCAAGAAACCAAAAGTAGGCCTTTTAGAAATTGCTCACAAAATATGACATGCTTAGCCGTGACTTTAAAGGCCATGTGAATAAATACCTTGTTGTTGCTTGGTTTTTTCTGTGTTTAGTTTAACAAAGTAACCACCTTATTAAAACTGCAATATAAAATTTATGATATAGCCTACACTTGTACTTGCTTATTTTTACTTGTTGGGCTTCGCTTCCTTATCAAAGCTCTCGCTCTACTTTGTTGTAGTATTCTGCATAGACCACAGTTTATTTTTGTTTTATTTTTTTATATTCACACTTTGCACAACAGAATTACTTTGATCTTTGTGCGTTTAGCGAGAGATGATGCCATGAAAGCATTACAAGCAAGAAGTAGCTTGTTGAAAACTCCAGCCATCGACACAGATACAACCAACTTGCGCAGAAATCCCGTGGAATCAGTCGACCACTCACTTGTTTGCCGCGACCAAGTACGTTCAAATTCACAGTATTGTCTTTAGATTGTTCACCAATTCGAGACATTTCCAGTCTCAGCATGGCACGTTTTCGTGATGTTTCCTCTCAAAAAATTTCGATTTTTAATAGAGAAATATTTAATCGATTCAGCAAACACGATAATTTTACACGAAGCGCAAAGAATCATGCGAATCTCTGGGATTTTTTAATTTCTACTTTGGTATTGTCACATATCAACAGCATTGCAATGCTAACGATTTAACCAAGATTCGTGCACGCTTGTGGCTTTATCAGACAACTCACAACCAGTCTAGTTTCTGGGGAGAGAAAAACTAGACAAAGAAATTTATGCATCTACAAATCATAAAATCAACTCATTGATTCAAAAAAGTTAGTTGAACTTCTAGAAAAATTTATTTTTTACTGATTGTTTACACAACTTGCAGAATATATTTGTTTCTTTCTGTTACGATGTTCTCAGACATGGCTTGCAAAATTATGACACTTATGTTTTAGGTACAAGACGAATCACACTTACACAAAGGGAACAAGGTTTTAGCTTCGTGTTTTCAAAATCGCGTTAGCTTGATGAAGATTGGTTGTTCAAGCTTTGAATCCGAAGGAAAAAATGGAGCTTCCACCAATGCAAAGCACAGCGTCCCAGATGATATCCGTCCTTCTGAACGTATTCACCCATCAATTGTCAAATCTCCATCAGAGGATCATCTTCACTATGACCGTTACCAAAACCTTCCAGCAAACTCTTATGAGCGTTTATCACATGCTCTTATACCCCAACCTTTGCATTCAGAATCAAAACAGAGGTTTGAGAAAAGTGTTTCTCCACCTGGTTTTCCACCGATGGAAAAGATAATAAAAAATCAAAGAGTTTCGGGGGACATGTTTTACAACGCTGGACCTTACAGGAGCCCGGAACACAAAAATCAAGTCAAACTGAAGAAAATTCCAGCTAGACTTCCATGCTCTTGCGCATCTTGCCTAGCAGCTCGACAACAAAACATCAAACCACATCGCCAATGGGCCAGCCAAGCATATTGTCAGCAGAAAACTCGCAACCCTGGCCACCAAAATGGCAGAAAAGATTCTTTTTCTGTGAGAGATCACCCGAATGCAAACAGGGCTTCAACCAGTCATCCATCTCATCCAAACGCTTCGAGAAAATGGACAAGTATGCAAGAACCGTTTGTGCACAATCCGATGCACGGTGCCATGACGTCATCGGCCATGCCGCCGCTTCGTGTCAATTCGGTTAAGAAGTTAATGCTGGACAAGCTGCAAATCGGTCAAACGTACACACAGATTTTTCCAGAAAAGGTGGTTATATTAGCTGAGGGTTTGTCCGATGATGTGTTTTAGTTTTTTGCTTAACTAAATAACAGGAATAAACATGGCTGTAACAGGACAATCTCTCTCCGACAAGCTGTATGTAAAAGCTGGAGGCTTTTCTATGCGTTTATTTTCTTTAAAAGTTGTTTCAAACGTTTTGCCTGTGGCATAACACTGCGGTCATGACTTTTGTTTAAAATGACGATCATTACGGCTGATGCCGACATCCAGAAAGCGGAGCTTGGTAAGCTTTCTTTCCATTTCGATGTATGCCTGAACCTTGCACTTTTAGGGCCAACCAAGCTGTGGTGTACGTGCGACAGCCCGGTGTGTGCCACCATTGTCCGCTCACGATCACCTTGAGCTATTTCAACAGCCACTAGCCCTTGTTTCCAGCTTTGATCCAAGCTATCCAACTTGTATTTTCGCCTCGATAGGTCAGTTGATTGAGCGCCTAACTGTACAAACGAAGAACATGCAAGATCAAGTGGAGCTGGTTCGACTCTCAGGGTCTGCGCTTGAGCAACGCATTTCAAGGACTGCTCTTTATTGAGTGGCTACAAATGGATGGAGTAATTCACAGATAAAATTACTTCAACAATCGGAAACTTCACTCTGTTGAACTCGGTGACCGGGTATGCGTCAGATGTCACTGGTTTAAATTCCTTCACAAGTATGCTAAACTGCCAGGATTAAGGTCTTAAAGAAGCTTTCTCAATCCTAATATAAAAATTTCTCAAATAATCATTAGCCTAATTCTTTTGTGCAATATTGTCTCGTAGTTTCTGCTTTATGAGATTATAAATGTTTTTTCCCATTTGAAAACTTTCAGTTTTACCGTATCAATATTGTGTTTGGGATGAACAAAAAAGTAGCCTAAGCCTAATGCGATGCACTGGGAGCGAAGTAAAGCGTGTTTAGGAAATATTTTGCAATTGCGTTGTTTGTGGCTAATTACTGAACTGGAGCGAAAAGGAATAAAATATTAATATTTAATATCGCTTGCATAGTTTCATATCGTCACTAATGTCAAGTTTCCCTTCGTCCAAAAAGTTTCCAGTGTAGCTGTGATGTAGCCAGCCCAAAATTTTGGAAGGGGCCAAATTTTTGAATTTAGGTGATCAATAGGGTAATGCTTTTTTTGCACCGCCTTTCCAACCACATTCCGACGAAAAATGCTTAGTTCCAATATATAATAATCATGTGAAAAAAATAAAACTTTTTTTGTGAAAAAAATAAAACATAACTTTTTTTTTTACACTGTATTTAGATGCTTTAAGTATCTGCTTTACGTGGATCCCTTGTGGACTTTACGCCCATTCAAGGTTAAAAAGTGTCGCAAACCCCCCTTTTTTAATATAATAATCATGTTTTATTTTGCTTCTATTGCGACAACCAGTGATGTAGGCGCATACAAAAAATATTGACGCCGTCAGCGCAAATGCAAACGTTCGAAAAACCATACGCCGTATGCGTCAACGTAACTTGTAAAAAAACTTGGCGGCGTCAGCGCATACACTAGCGTAAACTCATTTTGTTTGCTAGGTGCCAAACATTCACAAGGTATAAACCACTCGAAACAAATAAGTTTTATTTTGAATTTCCACGAAGAAACACAAGCATCTGAAAGTGTTCATCTGACATTTTGCTGCGTTTTGGTTTCAATATGTCTTTGCCCATTGAAAACATTCTTTCAACTTATTCAAAATTTGGAAAGTTTGCTAAAAAAAAATGCAAACAACAACTAAGACATTAAAAAGTATGCGTTGACGCTATGCGCTAAAATACCGCAAAAACTTTACGGCGTAGCCTCAAGCGACAACTATCCAAAAAAATGTGGCCGCAAGCGTTAGCGCAAACAAAAAGTCTACGCCGCAAGTGTGCGGCGTAGAATTTGCGGCGTATACGTACATCTCTGGCGACAAAATACAGTAAGCTAGCACTTCGATCACAGATGAGATGCGATAGAACAGGAAACAGCGAAGTGATATACAGTATTAGTCTTCGAGTCAGCTGCTTCTCGCCAGCTAAACTCGTCACAACTCATATCTTTTCTCACGGATTTTATCACGATGGCAACGAAGTAGGCTACACACAAGTCTAAGAGGCGATCGGAAGAGACGGCGGTCAACGTATGGAAATAGGCTACTGTGAAGCCGATTCAGTACAGACTTTTCCAGATAAACTTCTTTCTCCACTGGCCTACTCTGATCAGCGTTTATTTTGTTGCGAGTATAAATACTCACATTCAAAGCAAAGTCAAATAATACAAACGATCACATAGAATGTGTGGATACTGCAACGGGTGGCTGCGAAGTGACCTATAAGGTCTTCTAGTCAAGCACCCACCCTCAACAAAAGGAAGGGTAATAAATTAAACGCCAACTATTTCACATGCGTTTTGATAAATGTTTGGCGCGATGTAATGTTGATCGAGAACGCTTTAAAAAGAAGAAACAAATTAAAAAATCTTACATTAAAAAGCCAAGAGCATCAAATATATACCGTGTGCTTAAAGTTACATCTAAAGGTTCGGGCGCTGTTGTATAGGCCTAGGCTATTTCCCGGGACCACCTTGTGGAAGAGAACAAGAAATCGAATGTTGATGCCCAAACTTTTGCGCCGTCTCTCTGAAGAAACGAATAATTTCCTTTATAATGTCTTACAACGCTTTTGATATGATTGGAACTTTCCTTGATCAGTAGCGTAGCGCGCAGTGCCGGTCTTTGGAGTGTGCAAACCGTGCGATCGCACAGGGCCCGCAAATTAGGGGCCAGCAATTTACTCAGAAAATGCAGTAATTTTGTCATTTACAATGGAAAAATTCAACAAAGGAATTAGCAACAAGAAAACATAGAGACTCAACGCGTGCAACCTATTTCGCCCTCTGAACATTTCGTACCCTGAATAGATCGAGAAAAAACACCACAGAGCCGAAGTCGCTGATTGGAGTTGCCGCAAACATTTCAAAATTTCTCTCGATCTTTTCAGGGGACGAAATAGGTTGACATTTGATTTTGTTACTCCGATTTCAGGGTGCGAAATCGGGGTACGAATTTTTCAGGGGACAAAATAGGTTGCATCCAGACTCAACATGGCTTTATTTCCAAAAAAATGCCAAAGATAACATGATCTTATCCTTTTGCTATGCCACCGGACAGCACCATTTTACAGTAATATTCATACCCAAGTTTTTGTTGAACATGCTCTCAGAATGCCCCAAATTCAAAGTAATTTTTCAAAATTTTTTGGGGGAGGCCCTCAGACCCCCGCCGCTGGGTGTCGCCTTCGGCGAACATGCCGTCAGGCTTCACCTGCCGACCGTCAAACCACCCCCTCCCCTTTTAAAATACCTAGGTACGCTATTGAATTGGATCATTGTCATTGGGGCCCGCAAAGCATATTATGCCCAGGGCCCGAAATACCCTAAGACCGGCACTGCGCAGCGTGACTCATTTGATTGCGGAGCACTCCAGAAGCACGACCATGTGTTGTGAAAACGAAATAGTAATCTATACTGACTCACCGTGCGCAAATAAGTTGTCTGGGGTTTACTATAGCCTTCTGCTAATTTCATGATTTTGTTCGTAGCCAACTGTTATAAAGTAACAGATAACATTTTCAAAATAACAGTTAAGCACACCTCTAATCCAAATCTCAAAAATTTGGGGAACAGGGCCATTGAGAGAACAATTTTGGCCACATGAGATCGCCGCGAGCCCTAAATCAAGTCACTTTTAAGAAAAACGTAGGCTACTTTATCCATAGAAAATGTGGTGGTTTTTCAAGTCCCGGCTCCCTTAGAAAGTTTGCAAGCCCCTAAAATTATCTTGGGCACTCAAAATTAGCCTAC
This sequence comes from Aplidium turbinatum, assembly GCF_918807975.1. Lineage (NCBI taxonomy): Eukaryota > Metazoa > Chordata > Ascidiacea > Aplousobranchia > Polyclinidae > Aplidium > Aplidium turbinatum. The sequence continues at coordinate 35,507,676 of NC_137473.1, forward strand.
CCTTTGTCAACGCTACTGTTGAGGGGCATGGCCCCTGACTACACCCATGCTAGGAGCAGGGAAGTAGTAATAGAGGGGCAATTGCCTCCCCGCCAAAACGTTTTTGTATGTGTAGCCTAGCCGTCGAATATTTATTTCCACGTAGCCTACGTGCTATGGCGTAGGGGAAGTGCGGGACCGATGGGACACGGGGACCGAAGGGACAGCGCGATATCTTGCCCTCTAGCGAATAGTTTGGCAATATTGATTTTGGACACGAAATATGTATCTCAGCTTGCGCACGTGAAAGGAGCAGGATCTAGTTCAACTGTGACTGTAAACAATGGCGGCAAAATATTAATTTTAAGACCCTAAAATAAATTGTAGCTATAGAATTAAAAAAAATCTGTGGAAAATATCAGAAATAACAATGATTGACAATAAAGTTGTTTTAAATCAGTGATATAAGAAGCAAGGTTTGTGATACTAATGGAGATTCAGATGTCAACAGCATGGACAGCAGAAAAATATTTCTCAAAATTGCTGAATGCGGGACCGATGGGACAAGGGCATTTTAAATAGGCATTTTAATTTGTCTTTCCAAACAATGAGGATGTTGCCTCAATTTCTAAAAAAGATATAGAAAACATAATCCTTGCCACAACTGTCATATTCTGTCTGTTTACTGGTGTATTATATACAGAAATAACATGCACTTCCACTGTGATTCATTACTGACAACAGAATGTACCTCCGGGATACTTGCCAGGGTTGCCAAAAGATAATCTGGTAACCGGTCATAAGCATAACATAATAATCACATCATCAATACACTACATCCCTTCCTTCTCGGTTTAAATGGTAGTTTTCAAAGGCATTACTTCTTTTGATAAAAACAATTAATACATTAAATGATTATAACAGGTGATGATAACCATGAGCACTTGAACCAAAAGACGCATCATCATTAGGTTTCGATTACGTAAGCATCATTCATGCAATCTATGGTATACACAGATTAACTTATAAGTACCAACATTTACTGTCAAAAGCAATATAGCCATACCCCAAAGATTATGATTAACACGTTTGCTTCCACTTTTTACACTTTGAACTTGAAATTGTAATGGAGAACAATTAAATAGATTACCACTCAATGGACATGACGTTTAAACAAATAGACATGCATTCCAAAGCTAGTCTTTATAACGAAAGAACAAAAGGAATCATAGACATACAAGTCTGCATTCTTAATAGTCACTTCAGGTTACATAATCATCAAAGCGGGCAGGTTTACTGACATTACGTGTCGGACGAGTACGTGCAGGTATTGCGGACTCATTCGATTCAGCGTTCACGGTCATGTCCGCAGGAGGTGAGTTTACATTTTCATCACTGGTGTTCAATTTTTAAAAAAACGACGAATTTCGTGTCAATTGAACACCTTCATTGTTTTGTACTGTCACTTCCCCCCTTTCCTTCCTAACTACCTGTTGGGTAGCGCTATCAAAATTTGCAGAAAGTTTATTTGATTTTTGACTTTCAACCAACACTTCATCTCCAACCTGAATATCTGAGTCGACAGCATGTCGCTTAAAGTCAGTATATAGTTTACCGTCTATTTTATCCTTCCAGTCTCTGTCTCGAATTCCTTCATCAAAAATCTGAGGTTCTCGGCACAGTTCAGGTAATTTAGATTTCATTTCTCTGCGAAACATCATATAATAAGGAGTAGAACCTGTAGAAACTTGCGGAGTTGAACGATATGCCATTAGAAATTTGTTAATCTCATACCGCCAATGTTTCTTTTCAACTTGAGCAACTTTGATTGCCTTTAACAATGTTCGATTTTGTCGTTCCACCTCACCGTTTGCTTGAGGCCATAATGGTGTTGTTTTGCGGTGTATTACTCCATATTCTTCTAGAAAATTCTCAAATTCATTCGATACAAATTGTGGACCATTATCAGTTCGCAATGAGTAAGGTACTCCAAACCTTGAAAACATGGGCAGAATCGCTTGAATCAATTTTTCGCTTGTGATTGATTTCAAGATTGCAATTTCGTAAAAACGACTAAAGTAATCTACCACTACCAAAATGTTCTCACCACTTGGTAATGGACCAAGAATATCTGCCGCACAATCTTGCCAAGGCCCACTTGGTGGCAATACCCGAGCAATTGGTTCTGGTCTGCAAAAGTCACTGGTGACTTGACATCCGTGACAAAGTTTACACATCTTTTCTGCATCAGCATCGATCTTTGGCCACCACACCTTTGTGCGTAATCGATTCTTTGTCTTGACAATGCCTTGGTGTCCCTCGTGTGCCAATTTGAGCACCTTTTCACGCAATGTAGCAGGTATAACGAGTCTTGTCCCTCTGAGCAACAAGTGTCCATATGTACACAGCTCATTTTTTACATGCCAAAAGCTTGTGTCTGTACACTTGGACCAATTTCCTGAATGAATATAGTCCCTAATTTCTGACAACTGTGGATCAGCAGCTGATTTTTGTTCAAGTTCTTTTGTAGATAAAGCGACTGGCATACTTTGCAGAACAATAGATCTCACATAATCATAAGATTCTTTCAAATCTTTGCTTTCTTCATAGGGCTCTTTATTTAGCCTTGACAATGCATCAGCAATGTTAGTTTTCCCGGGACGATAGATAACACTAAAATCAAACGATTGTAAACGCAATACCCAGCGTTCTATTCTTGCTGATGGTCTTGATTTCTTCGTGTAAATGTATTGCAGGGGCTTATGATCTGTTTCAAGTTCAAAATGTCTTCCAAATACATACAAATTGAATCTTTCACAAGACCAAACCAACCCTAGAGCTTCTTTTTCCGTTTGGCTGTACTTCTTTTCCACATCAGACAAACTTCGAGATGCATAAGAAATGACTCTCCACACTCCATCTTGTAACTGAGTCAACACAGCACCTAAACCAACTGGAAATGCATCTGTCACAATTCTTGTCTTACAGTCATTCCGATAATATGCCAATGTATCAGCCTTTGTGATCGCTGTTTTTAATTTCAAAAATGCATCTTGGTGTGTTTTATGCCATTCAAACTTTGCTGTCTTTTTGGTCAAGTCTAGTATAGGCCTTGCAATGGTTGCTAAATTTGGGATAAACTTAGCTGAAAACTGAACAAGACCCATGAATGATCTGACTTCACTAGCTGAAGTTGGAGGTTGTGCTTTTTGAATAGCTGCAATTTTCTCTGCACTGGGGCTTACCCCTTGTTGGTGCAAGTCATGTCCAAAAAATGTAAGCTTTGACATTCTAAACTGACATTTTGTTTTATTCAAAGTCAATCCAGATTTTAACAACTTTTCCAGTACCACATCTAATCGACTGTCATGTTCTGTTCTATCTTTTCCATAAATGACAATGTCATCTGCAATGTTAGCGACACCATCGCAGTTCTTCAATAAATCCCAAATAATTTTCTGATATTTTTCAGGAGCAGAACTCAATCCAAACATTAGCCTTTTATATCTGTATAGACCTCGATGTGTAACAAATGTTGTAATGTAATATGGCGGCTTGTTTCATCCAACATTATCTGATGAAAACCCCATTTTAAATCCAACTTACTGAAAACAGTACTACCATTGAGTTGATACAACAGTTCTTCAACAGTGGGAATTGGATGTCTCTCTCTAACAATAGCCTGATTGGCTTGTCGCATATCAACACAAATGCGAATGTCACCATCACTCTTAGGTATGACTACCAATGGAGAGATCCAACTTGATGGTCCTTCTGGGACTTCTTCTATAATATCAGCGTCAAGCAATTCATTTAACTTTACATCTACCTTTTCTCTTAGCGGAAATGGTACTCTTCGAACAGGTTGAGCTACTGGCTTAAGAGAATCATCAATATGCAATTTTAACTGATAATCTTTTAACAAGCCAACACCAGAAAATAAACCATCATATTTAGACACAATGTCATTATCAACTTGAGGCTCAACATTATTAGCACCAGATTTAACACCATTTACATGTATTGGACCAACATGCAACAAACCTAAAGTCTCTGCAGTGTCTTTGCCCAATAGTTTGTGTCCATCGGTATCTGCTACAACAAAGTCAGCAACACATACTTTTTGTGTAACTTTTGATTCAACCTTTGCCGTAAATGTTCCTAATGTTGGAATTGGCTTCTTACTTCCAATCGCGTACAATGTTTTAGCAGATTTCCTTGTAGTTGCATTAATATTACATGACTTCAGCCATTCCCAAGTTCGCTTGTTCACAATGTTGCATGATGCACCGGAATCAACTAACATGTCTCCCACAGAAACACCACCAATGTTTAAATTTACACTGCACAGCCCATGTGCTGAACTTTTCATTGAAAAGACATTACTTGATGCACCAAATTCATTTTCACCCAATCCTGAATTATCTATTTGATTGGCATTAGATTTTAAAAAGGTTTTAGATTTTGCATTTCTTTGTTGATAAAACTGTGTTGTATTCCTTACTTTTGATCTGCATTTCTTTTGAAAATGTCCCAGATTTCCACATTTGTGGCACTTTTTCCCTCTTGCAGGGCACTGCCTGTCAAGTTTGAAATGACCAAATAATCCACATGCAAAACACTCTGGTGTGTCTTTGCCATGTTTTGACTTAACGTGACTCTTTCTTTGTATAGGAACTGAATTTACTTCATGCTGCATGCTAGGTTCTAATGATTTTCTTTCCATCATCTTAACCTGTGAATTAACTGCTTCATGTGCTCTAGCAATAGCTAATATATCATTTAACTGCACATCTCCTTTTTCCAAAAACTTTCGTCGTAAATTATTGGAATGACACTTATCAATTACTTGATCACGAAGTTGGGTATCCAATGAATCACCAAATTCACACATACAGTAGCTGCCTGTTGTCGCAGTCTGCAAACAAATTTATTCACCGGCTCATCATGTTTTTGCATCAATTGCCTAAAAACATGGCGTTCAAAAGGTACATTAGCCTTAGGAAGAAAATGACCATCCAACAATGTTAAAGTCTCTTGAAGAGTTTTACCTTCATTGTCTGGAACCAAAGAAAAATAAATTTCTTGCACATCCAAACCAGCAGTATGCAGAAGCAGAGCCTGTTTTTGCTTATCACTGGTGACACCTTTTCCAGTGATATACAATGAGAATGCCCGTTTCCATCGCTGCCAACGTTGTCCCTGGCTTTGTGCATCACCATTGGCATCAAAGGGTAATACAGCTGACACCTCGCAGGTAACTGCAGCTCCATTCATGATGCTCATTAGTAGTTTGGACAACACGATAAGAACAATTCACTGTCTGCTTGGACCTCTTGAACTAATAGGCTACAGATTTAAATATTTTCCTCGTCGCCAAATGTCATATTCTGTCTGTTTACTGGTGTATTATATACAGAAATAACATGCACTTCTACTGTGATTCATTACTGACAACAGAATGTACCTCCGGGATACTTGCCAGGGTTGCCAAAAGATAATCTGGTAACCGGTCATAAGCATAACATAATAATCACATCATCAATACACTACAACAACCAGTTGATATAACAACACGCCTAAGCGGCATTCTACGTTTTTCAGAGATTATTTTGTCTTTATAGACAATCTATACATGGATATTGAAATTGCTTACGAACATTGACAAAGGAACTTGACTTTTCATGTTGAGTTTTCACTTTTAATGTAAATAACCAATTTCAGTTCATAAAATCATTTTTTGTACTTCTTTTGTACAATTTTAGATATGTCCCATCGGTCCCATAACACTGTCCCATTGGTCCCATAGGTATGGGACCCATGGGACAACCAACAACATTGATAAAATGTTGAATAACTGAATAACTAATCACAACATTTCAATAATTTTTACATCATAACTTGTAAGTCTGTGGATCTACAAACTATGAAAAAATGGACGACGTAGCATTTATGTTGGAGTCGCTATTAACAAATAAAAAAATCTGTCCCATAGGTCCCGCACCTACCCTACACTTCAGGCCGAATATGAAAAAGTGTATTTTGTGCGACTGCAAAAGCTAAGCTCTGATTGAACCAACCGTTATAGGCCTGCTCCATTTATTCTTATAGCTGTTTTGGTTTTATGTAACTCAAACAAAGTTTTCACTCTCTGCTACAGCATTATTTGGCAGAGTTTAGGCCTACTGTTGGTTGAGGATGAAAGTACGTACAATTAATAATAACCATTTGCCTCTCCCCCCGAAACTGTGTCCCTGATCTGTAGCCTTCATGTGTTTTCAACTTACAATTTCAGTGCCACTTGAGTAGTTTAAAATGTATGAATGAAGCCCCCTTCTACTTACGCAAAGTAGGCTATGTAGCCTATTTTATTGTTTTAGTTACTAAGTTACGTATCACGAGATGTGATGCTCCCACAAACATGTTGAGCCGAACAAGCTCAACGTTTTTTGTTTTTTTCAAAACATTTGCATTTCTGGAATTTTTTTATACCCCTGCTGGTTAAAAAAAAACACAAAGAAAACATGCTGCTATCGAGTTTGGCACAGTGAAGCTCAACTACCTGCAGGTGAGCCGGAGCCTTATCATGGTTCAATTGCGCCAAAATCCCGAAACCAACCAACCCAACCACATCAATATTGGAACTGGCAAATTCAATCCACAATACTTTTCATTGGGCTGTCATTCATTACTGCATCTCTGTGCTTCTCTTTGTTTTTGTCTTGCTTTTGCTGTTTGTTTTTTAGGTTTTGTGGCCGTGCTAACAACAGACATAATAGCCTACTTAGTACTTAGCCTACATGATTTACTATTCAGGCACGTTTTAAACCTTTCAAGGTTTTGCCACCTTTTCCCGTTCATAAACTTGGTGGTAGGTCTATATCGACCATTGCAGTTATTAGTGGCGCAGCCAGGAATTTTGAAAGGGGGGGGGGGGGGTTTGACGGCGTGTTCGCCTAAGACGACACCCAGCGGCGGGGGGCCTGGGTTCCTCTCCCAAAAAAATTTGAAAAATTACTTTGAATTTGGTGCATTCTGAGAGCATTTTCAACAAAAATGTGGGTATGAATATTCTTGTAGCCTAAATGGTGCTGTCCGGTGGCATAACAAAAGGATAAGATCATGGTTTTTCGGCATTTTTCGGAAATAAAGCTAAGCCTCTATATTTTCTTGTTGCTAATTCCTGGCTGAGATATTTGAATGTTTGGTATTGGCAAAATTCTCTCTATTAATGCAGTTTCGTTTAAAATTAGGCAAAATTTGTTTTAGAGACATTAAGTGACTGAAAACATCATTCTCAATATCGTGACGTCACACGCGTGCCAAAGGGGGGTTGAAACCCCCAACCCCCTCCCCGTTTCCTTTTCCAATTCTGATCTCTTGCTCTGCTGTCCCACAAACAGAGAAAACAAGGACACTTTGTGTAATGTGTATCCACCATGCATTCTAAGCAGAAATCCAACCATTTTCAAATCAACGCAAATGATCATAGGCCCTATATGTGGCTCACCCGCTGTAAAAAAAAAACATTGTAGCCTATTTTGCTCTTATTGTAGCCTTTGTCCTTTTACACATCCCAGTTGCGGAACAAGTTTCGATTTTCCAGTATAAAACGATTAGCCTACGTGTTGCTTACAATGATTCTTTTAGAATATTGCACAATTTGCCTCGTTATGTCAGTGCCCGTGAATCTCAAGTAGCCTAGGCCTAATGAATAATATAACAACGTTTGATGCTTTGTTTAGGAAAAACATGTTTTTGTTTATCAACCGTTGCATTCACTCCTCAAATCGCTTTATATCAGACCTGATGTCATCTGATTGTTTTTATCATTCTGAATGCTTTTAACTCTTCTAACGCTCATTCTATGTAAATTTGTAATAGTAGATATTTAGTGAGCTCTTAAACTGACGACATCCAAAGTGGCTCTCTATGACCTTTGTGTATTTTCTGTGTGTGCAATTATGTATTATTTTCAGAGGTGGACAAAGTTACTTTCAAAAGTAACTGAGTTACAGTTACAGTTACTTGGCCAAAATAGTAACTGAGTTACCGTTACAGTTACCGATTTCAAAAATGTAACTAGTTACAGTTACTAGTTACAGTTACTAGTTACAGTTACTAGTTACTTTCAGTTACTCATAAATCTCAACATAAACGCTGTAAACCAAATTTAAACAAACAATTATTTGCGGGAGGCGCATCCATTCTCCTCAACATTTATTAGATGTATCACGCACCCTGTGGTGCAAATTCTTTTCTAGTTACGCAGTTGCCTTTTCCTAATGTAATTTGTTTTCCGTCTGTCTGTTTTCCACACTATTGCTTATAATCGTTGCGTGTTTCTTGATGCTTATAGTCAGTTAGTTATAGTTACTTTCAAAAAGTTTAAATTTATTGTAATTTATACATATTTTCAGATTCCTGATGAGGGCTTAAGTTAAACCGAAAACGTTTGACTGTTAAACTACTTGTAAGTATGTAAAATATATTGTTGTCATGCTCAACCCTGTGGTATTGTTGTGTTTTGCCTGTCTTTGGTACAAAAAAGCAAACTCTCTCCAGAAACTATATTCTCTTTAAATGCTCGAAACAAAGGAAATAATTTGTTTTCCCTGGTATGACTCAAGTTACTTAGACATCGACTTCCGATTTTGAATCGAGAAAACAATGATGTAATAAGGTTGCGAATAGTGAACGTAACACCGAGACTTCGGGTCCTAAATACTCCAAAACTACGGCTCCTGTACACCTCTGGCAGCTATACGACAAGCATGAACTGAGCTATCAAGTGTTGCCAAACACTTTTGCTAAACATTGCATAGAAAGTCACATATTGATCAATCACCAAAAGCAATTAATTTAGCCAAATCAGTTCTCAAAAAGCGCTAAAAAAGAGCCAAATCGCCAAACTATAAATATGAAGCCAAACGTCTTAAAAAATCGCCAGATTTCTGAATTTTGGCGATGAATTCGCCAATATGGCAATCCTGCTCCATAAGATCACAAAACAAGAGCACCGCGCATGGGCAGTGCTCTTGTTACTGCCCACCTCTGATTATTTTGTTGTTTTGTTTTGGATATGGACAGCTTTGTCTGACGCAAATAAATAATAAATAAAAGTAGGTTATGAAATTTTTTCCAAAACAAATTTGATTTCGTTATACTTTTCTTTGAGAGTTGTTGAATGTCTAAGTGGTACAGATCCATTAACATTTCCATTATGCAGTAAAACACATTTTAGACTTCGTTTACAGCTGTCAATAAAAATTCACCAATCTTGAGGATTGTATTCTGCTACACCAAGCGTTTCAAGAAGACCTTCAACATCGGTAGGCTACATAGGCTACATTTTTTTCCTGAGTAAAATAAGGCAAAAATTCGATAGGCTATGGCGTTTCTGATAAAAGTGATTACAGTAGGCTACCACTGTGGTAACATTTAGCCTAGGTTTAATGAATGTTTATATTTAGATTAATATTCTGTCTGGTCTGACTAGCCTACAGGGGCGCCGGAACGGTTTTTGACTGAGGAGGCAGGATTATGAAAAAAAAGCACTTTTATTGCTGAAAGGCCAATTTTTTTTAGTTTTAAGATAAGATATTGCAATAATGCTCATCCATCAGCTCATCATCGAGTAATGATACAAGTGTCCGGTATACAAAAAACAATGGCACGAGAGGGCATCATGCTATGTTATGATGATGTAGGCTAATTACCTACTGTGATACAGAATTTCGTGTCGTGAATATTATTTTTTTGAGACAGTTTTGACAATAAAGACAATTTTGAGACAATTTAGAATAAAGACAATTTTGAGACAGAAATGAAAGATTATAGCAGGCCTTGAAATTCACGGCGGATATGTCCGCCGTCACAGCATGTGATGTCCGTGGGAAGTACCATCTAGATCGGTCATATTTGTCCGCCGAGAAATAACATAGGAACTAGCGATACAAATCGTCATTGCATAGCACGAACAATTGTTGCGAGAATATAATTTCCCGCGCATTTAGAAAATTTGAATACTGTATCCCTTAGCTTCCATTCAAGAAGGAAAACTTTAGAGTTTTACGTTGCTTCAACGATTGATGACATTAAATCAGCGTAACAAAGGTGAATTCTTCGTTAAGAATCGATGGTACTTCTAAGAATCGATGGTACTTCTTCTACTGGTACTTCTACACTAATCACGCGCAACTTAGTTCAAGTTTTACGTCACAATGTCTGGCTTTGATTTCCAAGTAGCCTAATATTGATAAGGCAAGGTTGGTTGCAAAATTAGATTATACTGTACAAGTAGGCTATATTACAGCAAGATGCAGTAAAATTTGTTAAGTTTTGGTATTACAGTAAGAAAGAAAACGCCCAAGGAAAATTCGCTTTCGCTCACATGACACGCAAAAATAAACCTAAAGAAAAAAGCCTAATGAAACTTTGCACAGCAGAAAATAGTAGCGATAGTGTACTAGTTTTCCGACCCGTGCCCAGAGCTAGTGACGTAAGAAGCCACACGACCTTGTTCGGTGACTGAAAGTTAATCAGTTATGCGGTGTAAGCAGCTACACGGCGCTTTGACTCTTCAAGCGCAAGTCGTTGGTCTGATGAAAGCCTTTCAGAGTGACTTCGATGAAATTTTAAAAAGCCTTCTAAGTCGTAGCTATAGTTCTCAAATGGCGAAGAATTATCAAGATAAAGTGATTAAGCATGGCAATTGACGCTAAAACTGGTGTGTCCACCGTGAGAATTTGTCCGCCGAGATAGCTGCTCAGACCGGACACGTTTGTCCGCCGTCAATAAAAACGAATTTCGAGGCCTGTTATAGTTAAGCTAAAAGCTAATAGCTGAAATTGTTATATCGTATTGCAGAATGTGTAGTAGCTTACATGACCTTAAAAGGGCACCATTGCCCCCCTGCCCCTGCATCCACATAAAATTTGAGGGCAAGGGGGGCATCCGCCCCCCTTGCCCTCCCGCTTCCGGCGCCCCTGCTAGCCTACCTGATGAAAATTTTCTGTCTAATTTAGTTATCTGATTCCAATAAACTCTTTTCACACAATTGTTACTCGAATTATAATTTCAAGTTATCAGAAGGTGTTCGTATATTATTGTAGGCAGGGGCGGATTTAGCTGATAGGGGGCCCGTGCAAAATTTTTTTTTGCGCCGTCGGAACGAAAAAACACCTCTAGGCCTAAGCTACGTCTACAGTGGCATTAGTCCATCACTTCACAGCACTGCACAGCATTTTGCAGAAACTTCAAAGGCTGAAAAAAACACAAAATCACATTTTTTTCACATTGGGGGACCTTTCAAAAAGGGGGACCCGGGCAACTGCACCCTCTGCTCCCCTAAATCCGAGCATGATTGTAGGTCTATAACAAAAATGAATTTAAATATTACAGGTTGGTGAAACAATATCACGAATTATTACATTTTAACAGTCGTCCAAATTGTTACGTAAAACTACATAATCAATTTAATGTTTTCTGAGCTGAGCTTGAGCTCTCGTCAAATGCGAACAAACCTTTAGGCCTATATTGTGTGCTTCTTTTTCCTACCTACTTCGAGAGCAGGTTGCATGGAAAATTACATAATCTTTAGGAAATAATATATAGCAGAGCTACTCAACTAATGTTAGTGGTCACAGCGGTAAACCATAATCTCTTCGTGGGAAAATTGTAACATAAGATTCCCAAATCCGTTCGTCTGTATATAATGACCGAAGAAACACACACTTGAACTTCTTTTCAAACAGTGTATTTCTGTAAAATTAGCCCGCGGCTATCGAAATGGGTATGCAATGCCTACACCTCTAAAACTGTCACTACGATACAGATTACTTGGATAAAAGACGGAGAATTTGTCCAGCTAGCAAGCACCAAATAAACCAGTTAAATGTGCGACCGACTTCCAACAAACAACTTCGAGAATGAATCAGAAAAATTTGTGATAACTCAAAGGCGACGCAACATTTCATGTTTAAACCGGTTTCAACAGGTTTGACCCAGGTCTTACGGACGATGGTGCAATTTTGGCTCATGTTTTAGGAATTTCCATGACGTAATATTCAGTAGACCCGAACGGTTTCTACATGACGTTTGACCAGGCGAACAACCGTCTGGAACAGTTAGCAAAGGTCCATTTTAACAAGTTCAATATTTTTGCGGTCCGGTGAATATTTCATATGCAACCACGAAAATTAAACAACCAGTAGGCTAGCCTACGAGCACCGAAACACTTTTCAGGCAGTAGGCTAAGTAACACGACTTGGATTTTTGTTTGACACAAACAAAGATATAAACAAGGAAAAATTATATTGTGTTTCTTTGTAGTGTAGCTGTGTGGATCGCACATCAGAGAAGACGTCAAAGCGTTGGGGGGTCTGGGGGCAAAGCCCCCAGCTTCTTGGATAATCACAAAAAATTGCTTTTCCCTAACGGAGATCTGTTTAAAGAGGCCCTAAAATGTGGCAATGAGGTTATTTTTCCAGCAGCCCGAGGTCCACCTTCAACATCCAGAAAGTCCGGATTCGGACCGCGGTCCGCCAGTTGAGTAGCCCTGATATATAGCTTACACTGGTTCAATATAGAAAGGGAAGCTTGTTTGACGTAATAAAATTTTTTTGCACGGGGCCCCCGATCAAAAAGTGCCCCGGGCCTCCCATCAGCTAAATCCGGCCCTGGCTACACCTGGTTTTGGTTCCAACATATTTTTTTCTTTGAGTCTTGAAGCCAGTACCGTAAACCGGGGCTACTTTGAACGCCAAGGTAACTTTGAACATTTTTTTTTATTTTGTTTGTTCATTGTATGTTTACCTAAAAACGTATCTTCGCTTATTTTATTTTTCTGTTTAGCAGTCAATTTGTAAATAGTGTCTAGTAAACTATTTCTGAAAACTCTTTCTGTTCGAAAAAACAGAAGATTGCTGCTTTGAGACTATTTTGCTTTCAACCTCGATTTTTAGGGAAATAATCAATTTTGGCATGGTAAGAATACTTCATTGTGTGTCTAAGTGGTTTTAACGCTTTTGGGCAAGACCTTCTTATCAATTGCAGGGTAAGCCATAAGCAAGTTATATTAATATGCACATCGAGTTTTTTTGTAGTAGTTTTGGAAAGCTTGGGTCATATGCTAGATGGGGTTACTTTGAACGTCAAAAGTGGATTTCGAAAATGCGGTATTCATCTTTTCTATCCGCAAAAAGTTTGGAACGGCTTCCAGACTATGATTTGAATGAAAATGGCGATGCCAGTAAGCTACTGGTACCGACACAGCTCGCAGAGTGTCAGATGCAGTTCTTGGAGTTGCAGGGGTTCTCGGTTTTATTGTTGATTTAAAGGTTTATAACCTCTGATAACAGCAGAACCGCTGCTGGCGTAACAAAGCTTCGATGGTACAAAGGTAGCACAATGAGTCTCAAGTTCTTTTATTCGTGAGTTCGAGTTAAATTTTGAATTTGAAAAGTTATCTTATGAGTCTGAGTCTACTTTCAATAATATTATGAGTCTCTGTTAAAAATTGAATTTTATGAGTAAATCTTATATTATGAGTCAAAATTGTTTTGTGCAGAGGTATATAAAGCACTTTCAGAAAAAGGAAAAAGAAACAGTTTCGTAATTTAAAATTGGCAAATTCCAGCAATGTTTACGGACTAGGTTGAACTCCTGCTAGTGAGATTCCATTGCAGAGGTGAATCGCGGATATACTGAATAAGCAATAAATGGCCATTTTAACAAACTCACTTGAGAAAAGCTGCCGGTGAAAGGTTATTTGAGTAAAAAATGATCCATCAATATTATCTCGGTGCACAACAAGTGAGTTTTCTTAAGAAACGCAACTAGCCTATTTATTCTCACTTAGTTTTTAAGAAACGTAAATGTTATGTGAGAATTACATTTTGTAGAGAGCTAAAAACAATGGAAATTCATTCGGGTCCCTACAGAGTGCTCAGAATGATGTGGGTGTGGATGAGGACAGACCAAAGAAGAGAAGAAAGAAGATCAATGTCTTTCCAGGGAAAAGCATCACAACCATTCTTTCTTTTATTTCTAGAACCCTTCTTTTCTAGAACCCAGTAACCATTCTTTTATTTCTAGAACCCTCTGTTTTTTTAAGTTTTATTGCAAAGACAAAATTTTGAAGAAAGGCTGCCTCCAAACTTAATTTTGTGTAGGCTACCAGTAGGCTACTGGTATTGGTGTCTAAAATATTTCTGCTATGAAAGCACATCATTAACAAGTTCATTACCATTTGCAAAAAGCTACGATTTCGTTACACTGCTGTTCTGAATAAATATTTTTACAGGCACATCTAAAAGTGAAACTGCAGCTACCAGTAGGCTACGGACGGTGAAGATGAATCGGAAAGCGATGAGTTGTATGAGGACGAAACCATAGAAAATGGTGCTTCATCAGAGGAGGATACGGTTTCTGATGGTGAGATTGAAGAAAATGAAGTAGAAGGATCTAACAAAAAAGATATTGCAACTGGAGAGTACATACGAAGGGCAACAGTTTCCCGGTAAAGTGACAAGTGTTGAGAGTGAATGAGCGGTGGTATCGACATTGACAAAGTGCAATCGATAAGGATGGAGATGGCCCCAAACCAAAGAATCAAAGATGAGATGCTCTATGAGTGGGATGATATTGCCAAAGTACAGCCCAAAGCCATTCCTCTCAATAACAGAACTTTCTTCGATTTCCTGACTTAGAAGGGGAAAGTAGTTGCAAAACCGATGCTAGTATGAACTGTTTTGAGCCATATTTCTTGTTTTCCTGTAGCATCATAATTGCTATTGCCAATTCGTGTACCAGTTCGTGTAAATATGTTCTCCTCAGTGAAATATGTTGCTTCTTGTCAATATACTACGGTACCGATATCAAAAAGGTTTTTTAAAAACTTTCAATGTGTTTAAACACTTTAAAAGTAACCTCATAGACAGCCAAATTTGAACAAACGTAAACAATTTACGTCTGTTCAAACACCGTTACTTTGAACACCGACAATTTTCTAAAAAAAGCGGTTAAGATAGAGATTAAAACTGAATGTTGTTTGTGCTATTTAGAGACCTAGTTGGTCCCCCTAACATATTGCAATTTAGCGCGGATAGGTTAAGAAACCGCTGATGCACTTTATTTTGAAGTCAAAAAGCGTTTAATGTAGCCCCAGTTTACGGTAACTCATTAGATTTCTTTGATGAATTTAAATCCCTCGCCAAGTAATTGAGTTCTCTCTGAGAAAAAAATTGACAAGGAAAAATAGCAAGAGAAAATTCGCTTTCAGCAAGGGTGAAATGGCTGTCAGCGTAAGTTTGCTCGTCTTCGCCGCCAGAAAGTAAATACAATTGTGGCAACCCTTCAAAAACAGGAACTCAGAGGATCAGCTGCAGCTCAGGATTTGGTGTTGTGTTGTGTGTTGTAGTTATGTAGTAGTCTATGTTTGTGTGTTGTAGCGTCTATGGTTGTAGCACTGGTCTGCCCGCCTGATCGCTGAAGTCAGGTTTAGATATTGCAAGGAAGTCCTATTTTTCTGTTTATGCCATTTATGCTTACTGCGCAAAAATAGCAGTCGCTATTGTGATCTTTTGGGTCACGCCACACCATTGGATTAGGAAACCGTACAGTATTACTGGTATACTATAGTTTGTTTTTTTTTGTTTGTTTATCTTTATCCTGCATTGCGGGAAAGCGAACTTGAGCGCTATGCATCGGTGTACGCCTTCCGACATACACCTGACCTACGCTGCAGCCGACAGCAATGTCTGTTTCCGGTTGTCTACTTTTACTTATGACTTAAATTTGGTACTACCCATTACTCGAAAATCGATCACTAGGTAGAGGCAATTATCGTAAAGTTTCTTGCCCAGAGAAACAACAGCAAGTGCGAGTGGCTGGAGTCGAACATGCAGGCTCTCGACTGCGAGCCCAACGCGCTAACCACTCGGCCACGGCTGCCGAGTGGTTAGCGCGTTGGGCTATAGCCTATAATCCTTTTGCTCGTCCATTGACCTAAATGTTTTTTGCAAGTTTTGCAAACAATGTGAGGAACCCAAGACGTATCTTGATCCCCCAACTTCACTTTAAAATCAGCAAGATAAGCACGCTTTGCAAAATCATTGATTGGTTTTCTGTTAGGCTCTAAGATCAAGTAATCACCACAGATGTAGGAGAAAATATTTGTGTTATTGAAACAATGTCTTCTAGATGTTGTAGCCATAAGCGCAGTACATTCTCCAAAAAAACTTTGAAACTGATGAACTCAATTTCAAAAAATGCACAGTAATGAACTTGACAATTTCTTACTTCCTTCACAACTTTCTTGACAGCTGACTTCGTTTGTAGTGATTAATAACATTAAATTCAAATCAAGCAATTTATTGCTTTAGCTTGTCTTATAAAACCTAATAGCCTATATTCATTAAAAACAATTATGTATGAACTTTGGTTCATTTAATGTTATTGATTATTGAAATATTGGGGGACAAAATTGTGTTCAGGTTCAAGTGTTCAGGGGACAAAATAGGTTAAATCCTTGAAAATAGGTTGAAAAAAAATTTCAAATTGGCTCTCCTCCCCTTAGTGCAGATAATCATGTTGGATAGAAAATTAGAATCTATAATTCTATATGTATGATTCTGTTGACCACTTCGAACAACTTGCTTTTTTTATTTAAAAAAAACTTGTATTTACTGTGAAAATTATTTTGGGAGGAAAGACAAAATTTTGAAGAAAGGCTGCCTCCAAAATTCACCCTTTTTCTCCATAGCTGCATAGTGCATAGGCTACTTGTACAATGCATTATGCATACAATTGTACCGGTATTCTTTTAGTTTTTACATACTAGTTAGCCTAAGCTAGAAGATTACCCATCTTGCGAATCAACCATGGTGCTTGATGACATGACTACAGTAGAGATTGTTCTTTTAGGTGACATGGGGTAAGTTGATATGTATGTGAATTGTTTTAAAGTTGGAATAAGTATCGCTCTTACTATTGCATTATTTGAATGAAATTCCTTGCTGACTAAATATCTTGCTTAATTGTATTATTCAATCACTTGTGATGTTGGATTGTTGGTCCAATGCATAAATATGAGATGGACTGTTGTCCTATTGGCAAAACATGCAAAAAAGAAGTGATTATATTTAATAAAGGAAGTGGCTATTTTTCCACACTTAATGCCATGGTTACAATCAAGTGTTGCCAGAGTTAGGATTAAAGTTAGGAAGGGTTAGAGTTAGGAAGAAGATTAGGGTTTTGATCTTTCCACAGGACTAAAAAAAATTGGTGCTGGTTAAAGATCGGCCGCCTTGGTCAGTGACGTCACGAAAATATGTGACGTCATGCAAAAAAAACGCAACTACTTTTAAGAAGCTAACTGCTCTTGGCTGATGCTGAGCTGCGTCGGAGTCTGCCTCGCTTTCTGACCTAGTCTTATTCTGAAACGATCCCTGTTCCATATCTAGAAAGCTAAAACCTCAATTGCTAAGGTAACAGGGATCAGTTGTCAGTAGATGTAACAGAAAATATATTTCGCACTTATTCAGTGCATCAACTGATCCCTGTTACCTTAGCAATTGAGGTTTTAGCTTACTTTTAAGAAGGGTGCAAAAACGCGGAATAGAAGTAAAAGCGGAATGCGTGGTGATTTTTAACTTAAACTGTACTATTTTGTACCAATTCTCAGCAATTCATACCAAACCAACAACTTTCACGTTTATATGTTATCTACAAAACGAGAAATCGTTGTTCAAACGTAACCGCTCGACGAAGCTTTTTTTCCAATGCATTTTTCAAGGCGATTCGATCGTGGTTCAGTATGAGCCGCCCACAGTTTGCTGTGATCGATGAATACTGCCTCCACCAAATATGCTGTAGCTTTCTCATTTCTGCTCGGATTCTAACAATTTTACTATCGTTGGATGGCATTATGCTTCATCTACTCGAATGGATTAATTGCCAATCTAAAGTAGGCATTATATTTATGTAGCGCTAACTTAAACTTTACTATTTTGTACCAATTCTCAGCAATTCAATTTTTACAATAAAAATACCAAACCAACACAAATTAAAAGAGTATGTCTTGCTTTATTAACCTAACAACTTTCACGTTTATACAGCTACCGCAAAATGACTTGAGACTTACTTTATTTTTAAAGAAAAACACAGGTTTATTTGTTATGAACGCTTTTATTGAAAATAGTCACTTTTGTTAATATTTTGTCATATTGCCCTTGTTTTTGATAACCATTTGCAAGCGTTTGGGCATAGAGTCGCTTAAATTTCTAAAATAATCCGGTGTCATTTCCAGGCACCACAGTTTTTTCAGCTCTTCTTTAAGAGTATCCAGGTTAGGAGTTTTTTTTTCGGTCATTGTTCTCTTCATTTTGTGCCAGCAATTTTCGATGGGATTTAAATCCGGGCTGTTGCCAGTCCATTCAAGAACATTTATCTGTTGCTGTTCAAGGAATCTTGTTACTTTTTTGGCTTTGTGGCAGGGTGCACTATCATGCATGAACACCTCGAAGCCATGAATGTGGAAGAAATTGAGCATATGCTCCTCCAAGACTTGCATATAGAGATCAGCATTCATTTTTTTGTTTTTTGGAAGAAAGTGCAGGCCTCCCCTTCCCTTGTCTCCAGAAAAACTTCCCCACAGCATGACTGACTGTGGGTGTTTAACAGTCGGAACCGTATATCGAGGATCAAAACGATCAGATGACCTTGGACGCCGCACCGTAGTAGACCCCATCTTAAAGACCTGGAAGTTGCTCTCATCAGAGAACATTTCTTTTCTCCATTGTTCAGTGGTCCAATGGGCATATTTCTTGGCAAATGCTAGCCGTTGTTTTTTCATCCGCTCATTGATAATCCACCTCCGAAAACTTTTACTTTGGATTCTCTTATGCTTTCAAATTAACTATGATTCTCCCAGAACTTCCTTAAATTCTCATCACTATTTTATTCTAATAAAATGCCCAAAGCAATTCTACAGTAACATTGTCTTGCTAATAGCCCATTGTGTACATATTATACATCATAATTGATTTGAGTGAAACAATTGCCTTTTATGCAATACACAATGGTTTAATACTTATTGCAATTAAAAACGTGTGAAAATGATCGAGGTCTCAAGTCATTTTGCGGTAGCTGTATGTTATCTACAAAACGAGAAATCGTTGTTCAAACGTAACCGCTCGACGAAGCTTTTTTTCCAATGCATTTTTCAAGGCGATTCGATCGTGGTTCAGTATCAGCCGCCCACAGTTTGCTGTGATCGATGAATACTGCCTCCACCAAATATGCTGTAGCTTTCTCATTTCTGCTCGGATTCTAACAATTTTACTATCGTTGGATGGCATTATGCTTCATCTACTCGAATGGATTAATTGCCAATCTAAAGTAGGCATTATATTTATGTAGCGCTAACTTAAACTTTACTATTTTGTACCAATTCTCAGCAATTCAATTTTTACAATAAAAATACCAAACCAACACAAATTAAAAGAGTATGTCTTGCTTTATTAACCTAACAACTTTCACGTTTATATGTTATCTACAAAACGAGAAATCGTTGTTCAAACGTAACCGCTCGACGAAGCTTTTTTTCCAATGCATTTTTCAAGGCGATTCGATCGTGGTTCAGTATCAGCCGCCCACAGTTTGCTGTGATCGATGAATACTGCCTCCACCAAATATGCTGTAGCTTTCTCATTTCTGCTCGGATTCTAACAATTTTACTATCGTTGGATGGCATTATGCTTCATCTACTCGAATGGATTAATTGCCAATCTAAAGTAGGCATTATATTTATGTAGCGCTAACTTAAACTTTACTATTTTGTACCAATTCTCAGCAATTCAATTTTTACAATAAAAATACCAAACCAACACAAATTAAAAGAGTATGTCTTGCTTTATTAACCTAACAACTTTCACGTTTATATGTTATCTACAAAACGAGAAATCGTTGTTCAAACGTAACCGCTCGACGAAGCTTTTTTTCCAATGCATTTTTCAAGGCGATTCGATCGTGGTTCAGTATCAGCCGCCCACAGTTTGCTGTGATCGATGAATACTGCCTCCACCAAATATGCTGTAGCTTTCTCATTTCTGCTCGGACTTTAACAATTTTACTATCGTTGGATGGCATTATGCTTCATCTACTCGAATGGATTAATTGCCAATCTAAAGTAGGCATTATATTTATGTAGCGCTAACTTAAACTTTACTATTTTGTACCAATTCTCAGCAATTCAATTTTTACAATAAAAATACCAAACCAACACAAATTAAAAGAGTATGTCTTGCTTTATTAACCTAACAACTTTCACGTTTATATGTTATCTACAAAACGAGAAATCGTTGTTCAAACGTAACCGCTCGACGAAGCTTTTTTTCCAATGCATTTTTCAAGGCGATCCGATCGTGGTTCAGTATGAGCCGCCCACAGTTTGCTGTGATCGATGAATACTGCCTCCACCAAATATGCTGTAGCTTTCTCCATTCTGCTCTGATTCTAACAATTTTACTATCGTTGGATGGCATTATGCTTCATCTACCCGAATGGACTAATTGCCAATCTAAAGTAGGCATTATATTTATGTAGCGCTAACTTAAATTTTACTATATTGCACCAATTCTCAGCAATTTATTTTTTACAATAAGAATACCAAACTAACACAAATTAAAAGACTATGTCTTGGTTTATTCATATGTTAACTCTCACATTTATATTTAATCCACAAAACGAGCAATCGTTGTTCAAACGTAACCGCTCGACGAAGCTTTTTTCCAATGCATTTTTCAAGGCGATTCGATCGTGGTTCAGTATGAGCCGCCCACAGTTTGCTGTGATCGATGAATACTGCCTCCACCAAATATGCTGTAGCTTTCTCATTTCTGCTCGGATTCTAACAATTTTACTATCGTTGGATGGCATTATGCTTCATCTACTCGAATGGATTAATTGCCAATCTAAAGTAGGCATTATTTTTATGTAGCGCTAACTTAAACTTTACTATTTTGTACCAATTCTCAGCAATTCAATTTTTACAATAAAAATACCAAACCAACACAAATTAAAAGAGTATGTCTTGCTTTATTAACCTAACAACTTTCACGTTTATATGTTATCTACAAAACGAGAAATCATTGTTCAAACGTAATCGCTCGACGAAGCTTTTTTTCCAATGCATTTTTCAAGGCGATTCGATCGTGGTTCAGTATCAGCCGCCCACAGTTTGCTGTGATCGATGAATACTGCCTCCACCAAATATGCTGTAGCTTTCTCATTTCTGCTCGGATTCTAACAATTTTACTATCGTTGGATGGCATTATGCTTCATCTACTCGAATGGATTAATTGCCAATCTAAAGTAGGCATTATATTTATGTAGCGCTAACTTAAACTTTACTATTTTGTACCAATTCTCAGCAATTCAATTTTTACAATAAAAATACCAAACCAACACAAATT
This sequence comes from Aplidium turbinatum, assembly GCF_918807975.1. Classification (NCBI taxonomy): domain Eukaryota; kingdom Metazoa; phylum Chordata; class Ascidiacea; order Aplousobranchia; family Polyclinidae; genus Aplidium; species Aplidium turbinatum. Next base: position 35,529,131 of record NC_137473.1, read on the forward strand.
AAAAGAGTATGTCTTGCTTTATTAACCTAACAACTTTCACGTTTATATGTTATCTACAAAACGAGAAATCGTTGTTCAAACGTAACCGCTCGACGAAGCTTTTTTTCCAATGCATTTTTCAAGGCGATTCAATCGTGGTTCAGTATCAGCCGCCCACAGTTTGCTGTGATCGGTGAATACTGCCTCCACCAAATATGCTGTAGCTTTCTCATTTCTGCTCGGATTCTAACAATTTTACTATCGTTGGATGGCATTATGCTTCATCTACTCGAATGGATTAATTGCCAATCTAAAGTAGGCATTATATTTATGTAGCGCTAACTTAAATTTTACTATTTTGTACCAATTCTCAGCAATTCAATTTTTACAATAAAAATACCAAACCAACACAAATTAAAAGAGTATGTCTTGCTTTATTAACCTAACAACTTTCACGTTTATATGTTATCTACAAAACGAGAAATCGTTGTTCAAACGTAACCGCTCGACGAAGCTTTTTTTCCAATGCATTTTTCAAGGCGATTCGATCGTGGTTCAGTATCAGCCGCCCACAGTTTGCTGTGATCGATGAATACTGCCTCCACCAAATATGCTGTAGCTTTCTCATTTCTGCTCGGACTTTAACAATTTTACTATCGTTGGATGGCATTATGCTTCATCTACTCGAATGGATTAATTGCCAATCTAAAGTAGGCATTATATTTATGTAGCGCTAACTTAAACTTTACTATTTTGTACCAATTCTCAGCAATTCAATTTTTACAATAAAAATACCAAACCAACACAAATTAAAAGAATATGTCTTGCTTTATTAACCTAACAACTTTCACGTTTATATGTTATCTACAAAACGAGAAATCGTTGTTCAAACGTAACCGCTCGACGAAGCTTTTTTTCCAATGCATTTTTCAAGGCGATCCGATCGTGGTTCAGTATGAGCCGCCCACAGTTTGCTGTGATCGATGAATACTGCCTCCACCAAATATGCTGTAGCTTTCTCCATTCTGCTCTGATTCTAACAATTTTACTATCGTTGGATGGCATTATGCTTCATCTACCCGAGTGGACTAATTGCCAATCTAAAGTAGGCATTATATTTATGTAGCGCTAACTTAAATTTTACTATATTGCACCAATTCTCAGCAATTTATTTTTTACAATAAGAATACCAAACTAACACAAATTAAAAGACTATGTCTTGGTTTATTCATATGTTAACTCTCACATTTATATTTAATCCACAAAACGAGCAATCGTTGTTCAAACGTAACCGCTCGACGAAGCTTTTTTCCAATGCATTTTTCAAGGCGATTCGATCGTGGTTCAGTATGAGCCGCCCACAGTTTGCTGTGATCGATGAATACTGCCTCCACCAAATATGCTGTAGCTTTCTCATTTCTGCTCGGATTCTAACAATTTTACTATCGTTGGATGGCATTATGCTTCATCTACTCGAATGGATTAATTGCCAATCTAAAGTAGGCATTATTTTTATGTAGCGCTAACTTAAACTTTACTATTTTGTACCAATTCTCAGCAATTCAATTTTTACAATAAAAATACCAAACCAACACAAATTAAAAGAGTATGTCTTGCTTTATTAACCTAACAACTTTCACGTTTATATGTTATCTACAAAACGAGAAATCATTGTTCAAACGTAATCGCTCGACGAAGCTTTTTTTCCAATGCATTTTTCAAGGCGATTCGATCGTGGTTCAGTATCAGCCGCCCACAGTTTGCTGTGATCGATGAATACTGCCTCCACCAAATATGCTGTAGCTTTCTCATTTCTGCTCGGATTCTAACAATTTTACTATCGTTGGATGGCATTATGCTTCATCTACTCGAATGGATTAATTGCCAATCTAAAGTAGGCATTATATTTATGTAGCGCTAACTTAAACTTTACTATTTTGTACCAATTCTCAGCAATTCAATTTTTACAATAAAAATACCAAACCAACACAAATTAAAAGAGTATGTCTTGCTTTATTAACCTAACAACTTTCACGTTTATATGTTATCTACAAAACGAGAAATCGTTGTTCAAACGTAACCGCTCGACGAAGCTTTTTTTCCAATGCATTTTTCAAGGCGATTCAATCGTGGTTCAGTATCAGCCGCCCACAGTTTGCTGTGATCGGTGAATACTGCCTCCACCAAATATGCTGTAGCTTTCTCATTTCTGCTCGGATTCTAACAATTTTACTATCGTTGGATGGCATTATGCTTCATCTACTCGAATGGATTAATTGCCAATCTAAAGTAGGCATTATATTTATGTAGCGCTAACTTAAATTTTACTATTTTGTACCAATTCTCAGCAATTCAATTTTTACAATAAAAATACCAAACCAACACAAATTAAAAGAGTATGTCTTGCTTTATTAACCTAACAACTTTCACGTTTATATGTTATCTACAAAACGAGAAATCGTTGTTCAAACGTAACCGCTCGACGAAGCTTTTTTTCCAATGCATTTTTCAAGGCGATTCGATCGTGGTTCAGTATCAGCCGCCCACAGTTTGCTGTGATCGATGAATACTGCCTCCACCAAATATGCTGTAGCTTTCTCATTTCTGCTCGGACTTTAACAATTTTACTATCGTTGGATGGCATTATGCTTCATCTACTCGAATGGATTAATTGCCAATCTAAAGTAGGCATTATATTTATGTAGCGCTAACTTAAACTTTACTATTTTGTACCAATTCTCAGCAATTCAATTTTTACAATAAAAATACCAAACCAACACAAATTAAAAGAGTATGTCTTGCTTTATTAACCTAACAACTTTCACGTTTATATGTTATCTACAAAACGAGAAATCGTTGTTCAAACGTAACCGCTCGACGAAGCTTTTTTTCCAATGCATTTTTCAAGGCGATTCGATCGTGGTTCAGTATCAGCCGCCCACAGTTTGCTGTGATCGATGAATACTGCCTCCACCAAATATGCTGTAGCTTTCTCATTTCTGCTCGGATTCTAACAATTTTACTATCGTTGGATGGCATTATGCTTCATCTACTCGAATGGATTAATTGCCAATCTAAAGTAGGCATTATATTTATGTAGCGCTAACTTAAACTTTACTATTTTGTACCAATTCTCAGCAATTCAATTTTTACAATAAAAATACCAAACCAACACAAATTAAAAGAGTATGTCTTGCTTTATTAACCTAACAACTTTTACGTTTATATGTTATCTACAAAACGAGAAATCGTTGTTCAAACGTAACCGCTCGACGAAGCTTTTTTTCCAATGCATTTTTCAAGGCGATTCGATCGTGGTTCAGTATCAGCCGCCCACAGTTTGCTGTGATCGATGAATACTGCCTCCACCAAATATGCTGTAGCTTTCTCATTTCTGCTCGGATTCTAACAATTTTACTATCGTTGGATGGCATTATGCTTCATCTACTCGAATGGATTAATTGCCAATCTAAAGTAGGCATTATATTTATGTAGCGCTAACTTAAACTTTACTATTTTGTACCAATTCTCAGCAATTCAATTTTTACAATAAAAATACCAAACCAACACAAATTAAAAGAGTATGTCTTGCTTTATTAACCTAACAACTTTCACGTTTATATGTTATCTACAAAACGAGAAATCGTTGTTCAAACGTAACCGCTCGACGAAGCTTTTTTTCCAATGCATTTTTCAAGGCGATTCGATCGTGGTTCAGTATCAGCCGCCCACAGTTTGCTGTGATCGATGAATACTGCCTCCACCAAATATGCTGTAGCTTTCTCCATTCTGCTCGGATTCTAACAATTTTACTATCGTTGGATGGCATTATGCTTCATCTACCCGAATGGACTAATTGCCAATCTAAAGTAGGCATTATATTTATGTAGCGCTAACTTAAATTTTACTATATTGCACCCAGGGCTGCGATTTTTGCCTTTTTCGGTGACGAGGTCACTTGACACGCGCCATCACTATTCGACAAACGCCGTGCCTTACGAAAAAAAAAAAGGAAAAAAAAAGGAAAAAAGGAAATAAAAAAAACTGAGAGAGGACTAAACGTAGTCAGGTCGAGGAACAATCGGGGGGGGGGGAGGCATCACGTGATGCAATCATAAGAGTGCTGACTTACGTAAACTTTCTTGCGCCAGGTACTTCAAAGCAAGGTCTAAAAGTGACGCTTCACACGAGAAACTCCCAAGGCGTCAGCGCCGCCATTTTGAACACTGCGGGAGAATGCTTTGATCGAAGTTCCAACGCCTGGCATCAAACATTTCACCACACACGTTTTGTGCTATTCGACACAACAGGTTTCTTTTATAGATAAAATAACCGAAGTAGGCTACTTTAATTGTCAACGTGTTTGCAAGTTTGCATTTATGTCTGACTTGTGCACTTGTTGTTCCAAGCTTGCAGAAATGTTTTGCAATGTGAATAAGGAATAGTAGACAGATAAACACGGTTGCAACTTGACTTCCATCCACTAAAATGGTTTCTGAGATTACGTAATGGGCAATTTTGCATTTGCATTCACAAAAGCACACAACCCAGCTGGCAAAACCCGTCGTTTTTACATTGATTCAACGTCTGCAGACGTTGAATCGAAAAAACGAGAAGCGAAAAATATACTAGAGTAGTCTATCACGAGTCACGACCGCACTGTTTGATTTGTAGTGATGTAATAATACCAAAAGTAGCGATACGCACGCTGTTACGTTAAATCACGTTAAACAACTCAGAGAGAAAAGTAAGTTAATTTTGGGTTGATTCAACGTTCGAGTCAGCACAAATCTATTTAATTTTCCTGGCGGGTTACATTGCGTACCCAGACAGCAAAAATCATCATTTTTACATTGATTCAACGTCTACAGACGTGAAGTCAATGCAAAAATAACGAATTTTGCTGCCTGCGTAACAATGCCCAAGAAGAAATTTACGTTTGTTTTACATTAATCCGACAACTAGCGACGTTGAATTATCATAAAATAACGTTAATTGTTTAACCAGGTACCGGCAACAAATTAATATCTCACTGCAAGATGATTGCCTCGATTTACGTTTACACTAACATAATTTCGGCACAATTGAGATACTGCGAGCAAACACAACACGAGTCTGTTTGATAAAGAACTAGTTGTCACAATCGGAATCATAAGACGCTGTATGGGAGGATGAAGCTGTCGCATCGTCACTGGAATACTTGAAGACGCAAAACTGCCCGTTCATGAACGCGCAATGCCATATGATCAGAAGCATTATTTTTCTTTTCTGCCGAAGAATCGTTTATCTAATTTCGTATCACTTTTTTAACTTGAACCCGTAGCTTTTCTAATTCCGATTTGTTTCCGTCATAAAATTCTTTACAAATTTTGCAAAATACCACACTAACTTTTCCTTCTGTTTGATAATCTATAGCAGGTAAATTCCACTTTTTACCTGTATCTTCTTTCACGATGATTTATATTCGCAACGACACCGGTAAACAATGAGCATTCGATGAAAAAATAACATTTGCGTAACAATTAAGCCAGTATTCATAAGGGGGCAAACTTTTTACAGTTCACAATTGAGCATTGTCAGCGCATAAAATAGCTTGCGTGATGCTCTGGGCTACCGCCGTGTGACACGCGATGAAGAAGCGCATAAAATTTCGTTTGATTAAACAATAATGCATACGGCAATTGTCGCAGCAATCCAACGTGTGTTGATTTGGCGACGGCAATGTTTTTGCCGTCGTAGATGGAATCACTCAACCAGCGTTAAAAACTTAAAGTGACTCTGATACCACACAACTTGTGCGGTAACTCGCGGCCAAACGCTTATAATCTGACTCTTGTGGCGTCATATTACTATTCGACAAACAAGCGTAGAATTTTTGGTCGTTCGACAAAAAAGAAAAAATCGCAGCCCTGATTGCACCAATTCTCCGCAATTTATTTTTTACAATAAGAATACCAAACTAACACAAATTAAAAGACTATGTCTTGGTTTATTCATATGTTAACTTTCACATTTATATTTAATCCACAAAACGAGCAATCGTTGTTCAAACGTAACCGCTCGACGAAGCTTTTTTCCAATGCATTTTTCAAGGCGATTCGATCGTGGTTCAGTATGAGCCGCCCACAGTTTGCTGTGATCGATGAATACTGCCTCCACCAAATATGCTGTAGCTTTCTCATTTCTGCTCGGATTTGAGCAATTTTACTATCGTTGGATGGCATTATGCTTCATCTACTCAAATGGATTAATTACCAATCTAAAGTAGGCATTATATTTATGTAGCGCTAACTTAAACTTGACTATTTTGTACCAATTCTCCGCAATTCATTTTTTACAATAAAACTACCAAACCAACACAAATTAAAAGACTATGTCTTGGTTTATTCATATGTTAACTTTCACATTTATATCTAATCCACAAAACGAGCAATCGTTGTTCAAACGTAACCGCTCGACGAAGCTTTTTTCCAATACATTTTTCAAGGCGATTCGATCGTGGTTCAGTATCAGCCGCCCACAGTTTGCTGTGATCGATGAATACTGCCTCCACCAAATGTGTTGTAGCTTTCTCATTTCTGCGCGGATTTGAGAAATTTTACCATCGTTGGAAAGCACGATACTGCATCTATCCGATTTATTTGGTTGCAAGCTTAAAGTATTCATTTTATGCATTATATATTTGCTTTATTAACCTAACAACTTTCACGTTTATATGTTATCTACAAAACGAGAAATCGTTGTTCAAACGTAGCCGCTCGATGAAGGTTTTTTGTCAATTTTACCATGGTTGGAAAGCACGATACTGCATCTACCCGAATCAATTGGTTGCATGTCCCAGGTATACAGTACATTTATGTAACGCTAATTTAAACTTTACTATTATAACATCAATTACTCCAAAAGTGATATGACATTTGGACAACATCATGAACTCCAAACAGACTTAAGCAATGATATCCATAAGCAGACAATAGGCAAAAAGTGTTTACTAATCCTCTTTAATTGAATCTTGCTTGAACATTTTTAATTATTCCAGACATGTTGGATCAATGTGCTTGGCCTGCGCAGGTTTTGAAGTCAAGATTCAGTTGGTCAAGCAAAAATAGTAGGCTACACATTTAGCCAAACGCAGCAGCACCACTTTTCAAGATTGAACAGTAGAAACCCTTTAATGATGCAAAAATCAGTAGTCTTAACAGCATTAAATTTTACGTCTTGAAGCAGTTTAACATCGCCTATCTTAATACGAGAAGTAGAATGGGGTGACTTTGGTCCAGTTATGAGACACCGTTTACTTTAATTTTACAATGGTTCTGGGAGAAAACTTTAATTTACCCATATTGAGGACTATCGAGAGCCCTTACATGTTACCAAGTTTGAAGTCATTTGGTCCATGCGTAGAGTTAAAAAAAAAAAAACTACAAGTGGTTTTCACTCCAGTGTTTTAAAAAAACTATAAGCAGTCATCTTTTTTCAAGACATGCTCATTGCCAACCCCAAAAAGGGGTGTCACTGGCCTCTTTCAGAGTTTTTAAAATACTTTCAACAATCAGCACTCGTGATTACGTATCAAATATCAAGTTAATCGAACGAAAATGTACCACTAATATAAGGCCTGGCACCTGGTTTCCATTTGTATTTCCTATAGGTATGTCAATTTTTGAAATATTAATCTGCACTCCATCAAGCCAAAATTGAAGAAAATGGATCACTAACATAGCTAATATTCTGTTATAAACGATAAAAAGTGGATTAACATCATACAAAAGTGGCCAAATCACACCATATTTTCTACATGTCAAGGGGTGACTATAGCCACCTAGGTGAAAGAAGCAAATGCCCAGCAGCCAAATTACATAATTAATACTGAACCTAGAGCTAAGACCTACTTTCTGTCAATGCTTGGCATACCCAGTATGGTCAGACACTGGCGTGCCAGGTAAAAGTTTGCAAAGTTATTTTTTGGTGTTATTTGGCGGCCATATTGGATCCTCCAGAGTGAACAACTGAATTCACATTTTTCTTAAAAAATTCTGAAAACACACAAAAGAGGATATTTACAAACCTATGCAAATGACCAAAATATTGCAGAAATATTTTAAGTTGCTCAAGTTAACCAGTAACCTTTTTTTTGTTTGGTACAAAGTCACCCCTGATGGCCAATGTCAACCCATTTTACGGAATGATTTGTTCTTGATGAGAAACATCTGAAGTAGCATCTATCCATGATCGAAAAATATTTGGAACTGCCTATTTCATCCAAAAATTTGTTGATTTTTTAAGTTGGTACACTATTGTTTTTGTGGCAAAAAGGGACTCCTTCAAACTTAAATAAACGAAAAACTACTCGTTTTTCCTTACAGTGCTTTGCTAGGGAAGAAAGTTGCCCGACTTCCCTCCCCCTCTCGGACCACCTGCTCGGTACCCATGAGATTCGCGGGCCCCTAATCAAGGCACTTCTAACAAAAACGCACTTTGTATTAATATATGACTTAGTTTCTTCAATTTCCCGAACCTCTCGGAAGGGTTGCGGGACCCTCAAATCATCTCGGGTCCGAGTCCAAAAAATATACCTCCTTGTCAATGTATTGATTATATGTCTCGGCTTTTGTTGTATTGCATCTGTGATGTGTCATTGTCTGTACAGTGGGCTATGTTGTCGCAACGCGTTCAAGACAAAAGTGTTACAGTACAAATGTTATAATGGGACAAACTGATGTTTCTCATAGCTAGAGCAAGACGCTAGCCGTTTTGGTAACTTCTTCACTTCAAAGTACACGCAACACAATTCAAGTTTAAACTCTCTCTCCTCAGAATTGTTTAGAGAGTAGCCTATAGCATACCTATCCAAACAAACGAAACAATTTCTCTGTTATGGCTGTGAAAGCTTTGTCGTTTTTAAGTGTAAAATTCGCACAACATGGACTACTCTTTGTATTGTTGAGTAGCCCTAAAAAGGGCTGTTTTAGTAGCCCTAAAACGAGCTTTTGAATAGTCAGGAAACCAAACCTTCTTACGATGTCGTTTGAAATTTCAAACGACGCACCAGAACGTCGCGAGGTAGGCTACAGTTTGAGAATCACGGTAATACACAAATAAAGCACATCCTACTTTTAAATTTCGTAATTTATCAATCATGCTGCAAACTCGGAACCTTTCACGCACCCTCTGAAATCGCTCTAAGACCCCTTGGGGTCCGCGGATTCCCGGCTGAGAAACACTGGCATAGATGACCTACCTGCAATGTACAACACAGTGGCGTAGCCAAGGGGAGGGGAGGGGGGGTGGGGGTTACAACCCTCCCTTTGGCACGCGTGTGACGTCACGAGATTGAGAATAATGCTTTCAGTTTCTATGTCTCTAAAACAAAGTTTGTCTTATTTCAAACGAAACTGCATTAAAAGAGCGAGTTTTGCCAATATATCTAAGACTCCCAGAACCATTGCAAAATTAAACTAAGCGGTGTCTCATAACTGGACCAAAGTCAACCCATTCTACTTCTCGTATTAAGATAGGCGATGTTAAACTGCTTCAAGACGTAAAATTTGATGCTGTTAAGACTACTGATTTTTGCATCATTAAAGGGTTTCTATTGTTTAATCTTGAAAAGTGGTGCTGCTGCGTTTGGCTAAATGTGTAGCCTACTATTTTTGCTTGACCAACTGAATCTTGACTTCAAAAACTGCGCAGGCCAAGCACATTGATCCAACATGTCTGGAATAATTAAAAATGTTCAAGCAAGACACAGCTAAAGGGAATTAGTAAACACTTTTTGCCTATTGTCTGCTTATGGATATCATTGCTTAAGTTTGTTTGGAGTTCATGGTGTTGTCCAAATGTCATATCACTTTTGGAGTAATTGATGTTATAATAGTAAAGTTTAAATTAGCGTTAGATAAATGTACTGTATACCTTGGACATGCAACCAATTAATTCGGATAGATGCAGTATCGTGCTTTCCAACGATGGTAAAATTGTTAAAATCCGAACAGAAATGAGAAAGCTACAGCATATTTGGTGGAGGCAGTATTCATCGATCACAGCAAACTGTGGGCGGCTCATACTGAACCACGATCGAATCGCCTTGAAAAATGCATTGGAAAAAAGCTTCGTCGAGCGGTTACGTTTGAACAACGATTGCTCGTTTTGTGGATTAAATATAAATGTGAAAGTTAACATATGAAAAAACCAAGACATAGTCTTTTAATTTGTGTTGGTTTGGTATTTTTATTGTAAAAAATGATTTGCGGAGAATTGGTGCAATATAGTAAAGTTTAAGTTAGCGCTAGATCAATATAATGCCTACTTTAAACTTGCAACCAATTAAATCGGATAGATGCAGTATCGTGCTTTCCAACGATGGTAAAATTTCTCAAAACCGCGCAGAAATGAGAAAACTATAACACATTTGGTGGAGGCAGTATTCACCGATCACAGCAAACTGTGGGCGGCTTATACTGAACCACGATCGAATCGCCTTGAAAAATGCATTGGAAAAAAGCTTCGTCGAGCGGTTACGTTTGAACAACGATTGCTCGTTTTGTGGATTAAACATAAATGTGAAAGTTAACATATGAATAAACCAAGACATACTCTTTTAATTTGTGTTAGTTTGGTATTTTTATTGTAAAAATTGAATTGCTGAGAATTGGTACAAAATAGTAAAGTTTAAGTTAGCGCTAGATCAATATAATACCTACTTTAAACTTGCAACTAATTAATTCGGATAGATGCAGTATCGTGCTTTCTAACGATAGTAAAATTGTTAGAATCCGAACAGAAATGAGAAAGCTACAGCATATTTGGTGGAGGCAGTATTCATCGATCACAGCAAACTGTGGGCGGCTCATACTGAACCACGATCGAATCGCCTTAAAAAATGCATTGGAAAAAAGCTTCGTCGAGCGGTTACGTTTGAACAACGATTGCTCGTTTTGTGGATTAAATATAAATGTGAAAGTTAACATATGAAAAAACCAAGACATAGTCTTTTAATTTGTGTTGGTTTGGTATTTTTATTGTAAAAATTGAATTGCTGAGAATTGGTACAAAATAGTAAAATTTAAGTTAGCGCTAGATCAATATAATGCCTACTTTAAACTTGCAACCAATTAATTCGGATAGATGCAGTATCGTGCTTTCCAACAATGGTAAAATTGTTAAAATCTGAGCAGAAATGAGAAAGCTACAACACATTTGGTGGAGGCAGTATTCATCGATCACAGCAAACTGTGGGCGGCTTATACTGAACCACGATCGAATCGCCTTGAAAAATGCATTGGTAAAAAGCTTCGTCGAGCGGTTACGTTTGAACAACGATTGCTCGTTTTGTGGATTAGATATAAATGTGAAAGTTAACATATAAATAAACCAAGAGATACTCTTTTAATTTGTGTTGGTTTGGTATTTTTATTGTAAAAAATGAATTGCGGAGAAGTGGTACAAAATAGTAAAGTTTAAGTTAGCGCTACATAAATATAATGCCTACTTTAGATTGGAATTTAATCTATTCGGGTAGATGAAGCATAATGCCATCCAACGATAGTAAAATTGTTAGAATCCGAGCAGAAATGAGAAAGCTGCAGCATATTTGGTGGAGGCAGTATTCATCGATCACAGCAAACTGTGGGCGGCTTATGCTGAACCACGATCGAATCGCCTTGAAAAATGCATTGGAAAAAAGCTTCGTCGAGCGATTACGTTTGAACAACGATTGCTCGTTTTGTTGATTAGATATAAATGTGAAAGTTAACATATGAATAAACCAAGACATAGTCTTTTAATTTGTGTTAGTTTGATATTTCTATTGTAAAAATTGAATTGCTGAGAATTGGTACAAAATAGTAAAGTTTAAGTTAGCGCTAAATCAATATAATGCCTACTTTAAACTTGCAACCAATTAATTCGGATAGATGCAGTATCGTGCTTTCCAACGATGGTAAAATTATTAAAGTCCGAGCAGAAATGAGAAAGCTACAACACATTTTGTGGAGGCAGTATTCACCGATCACTGCAAACTGTGGGCGGCTTATACTGAACCACGATCAAATCGCCTTGAAAAATGCATTGGAAAAAAGCTTCGTCGAGCGGTTACGTTTGAACAACGATTGCTCGTTTTGTTGATTAGATATAAATGTGAAAGTTAACATATGAATAAACCAAGACATACTCTTTTAATTTGTGTTGGTTTGGTATTTTTATTGTAAAAAATGAATTGCGGAGAAGGGGTACAAAATAGTAAAGTTTAAGTTAGCGCTACATAAATATAATGCCTACTTTAAATTGGAATTTAATGCATTCGGGTAGATGAAGCATAATGCCATCCAACGATAGTAAAATTGTTAGAATCCGAGCAGAAATGAGAAAGCTACAGCATATTTGGTGGAGGCAGTATTCATCAATCACAGCAAACTGTGGGCGGCTTATACTGAACCACGATCAAATCGCCTTGAAAAATGCATTGAAAAAAAGCTTCGTTGAGCGGTTACGTTTGAACAACGATTGCTCGTTTTGTTGATTAGATATAAATGTGAAAGTTAACATATGAATAAACCAAGACATACTCTTTTAATTTGTGTTGGTTTGATATTTTTATTGTAAAAATTGAATTGCTGAGAATTGGTACAAAATAGTAAAGTTTAAGTTAGCGCTAAATCAATATAATGCCTACTTTAAACTTGCAACCAATTAATTCGGATAGATGCAGTATCGTGCTTTCCAACGATGGTAAAATTGTTAAAGTACGAGCAGAAATGAGAAAGCTACAACATATTTTGTGGAGGCAGTATTCATTGATCACTGCAAACTGTGGGCGGCTTATACTGAACCACGATCGAATCGCCTTGAAAAATGCATTGGAAAAAAGCTTCGTCGAGCGGTTACGTTTGAACAACGATTGCTCGTTTTGTGGATTAGATATAAATGTGAAAGTTAACATATGAATAAACCAAGACATACTCTTTTAATTTGTGTTGGTTTGATATTTTTATTTAAAAAATTGAATTGCTGAGAATTGGTACAAAATAGTAAAGTTTAAGTTAGCGCTAGATCAATATAATGCATACTTTAAACTTGCAACCAATTAAATCGGATAGATGCAGTATCGTGCTTTCCAACGATGGTAAAATTTCTCAAATCCGCGCAGAAATGAGAAAGCTACAACACATTTGGTGGAGGCAGTATTCATCGATCACTGCAAACTGTGGGCGGCTCATACTGAACCACGACCGAATCGCCTTGAAAAATGCATTGGAAAAAAGCTTTGTCGAGCGGTTGCGTTTGAACAACGATTGCTCGTTTTGTTGATTAGATATAAATGTGAAAGTTAACATATGAATAAAGCAAGACATAGTCTTTTAATTTGTGTTGGTTTGGTATTTTTATTGTAAAAAATGAATTGCGGAGAATTGGTACAAAATAGTAAAGTTTAAGTTAACGCTACATAAATATAATGCCTACTTTAGATTGGCAATTAATGCATTCGGGTAGATGAAGCATAATGCCATCCAACGATAGTAAAATTGTTAGAATCCGAGCAGAAATGAGAAAGCTACAGCATATTTGGTGGAGGCAGTATTCATCGATCACAGCAAATTGTGGGCGGCTTATACTGAACCACGATCGAATCGCCTTGAAAAATGCATTGGAAAAAAGCTTCGTCGAGCGGTTACGTTTGAACAACGATTGCTCGTTTTGTTGATTAGATATAAATGTGAAAGTTAACATATGAATAAACCAAGACATACTCTTTTAATTTGTGTTGGTTTGATATTTTTATTTAAAAAATTGAGTTGCTGAGAATTGGTACAAAATAGTAAAGTTTAAGTTAGTGCTAGATCAATATAATGCATACTTTAAATTTGCAACCAATTAAATCGGATAGATGCAGTATCGTGCTTTCCAACGGTGGTAAAATTTCTCAAATCCGCGCAGAAATGAGAAAGCTACAACACATTTTGTGGAGGCAGTATTCACCGATCACAGCAAACTGTGGGCGGCTTATACTGAACCACGATCGAATCGCCTTGAAAAATGCATTGGAAAAAAGCTTCGTCGAGCGGTTACGTTTGAACAACGATTGCTCGTTTTGTGGATTAGATATAAATGTGAAAGTTAACATATGAATAAACCAAGACATACTCTTTTAATTTGTGTTGGTTTGATGTTTTTATTTTAAAAATTGAATTGCGGAGAATTGGTACAAAATAGTAAAGTTTAAGTTAGCGCTACATAAATGTAATGCCTACTGTAGATGAGGCATCATGCTTTCCAACGATAGGAAAATTGTTAAAATCCGAGCAGAAATGAGAAAGCTAGGAGGCACTATTCATTACAAATATTTAAAAATCAATAGCCTTTCCGCTTTTACTTCTATTCCGCGTTTTTGCACCCTTCCTAAAAGTAGTTGGGTTTTTTTGCATTACGTCACACATTTTAATGACGTCACTGACCAAGGCGGTCGATGCTTAACCAGCACCAAAAAATTTCCAAAATACAAGTTTTTATTTTCAACAACTTTAAACTTTTCTCAAATTAAGGCAGAATTCCTTATTTGGCAACACTATTGAGGCTATTATTACAACATATAGTGTAAATATAGCCATAGCCTTTAATAAAGTACAAGGTTTAAATGACTACACAGTTAACAACTAAAACCAATTAAAATGGTGTTTAATTGCACAATATTTCAATAATATCGGAAAAAGCTAATAATATGTCAATGAAGTAAAACAATTTTATAGAGAGGTGATTTTTTTTAACCATAGACTAATAAAACCTAACAATCCATAAGAATGAAATGGCAAGGCAGAGGAAACAAAATCACATATAGGCTATATATAACACTTAATTGCCTGGGAAAAAACATAGCCTAAATAAATGACAGTAAAATTACATGAAGACATTTAGCAGATAGGAGGCACCTGCAGCAAACTGTGTCATGTGATTTTGTTTCTCCAGGCCTTGCCGCTTCATTCTTATGCGTTTTAATTTTTGTGTATGTCTCAGGTCAGTATTTGTAATTTCAATTTATGAAGAAAATCAGTCAGTTGGTTACATGAAGAGGGGCTAACATGGCTGAAAACGTTTGTAGTTTATTTTCATGTTATGTTAAATGCCGTCTGGTTGTTAGGTTTTATTTGTCTATATTTAAGTAAAAGGCAATCAGTACATCCATCTTATGTGTATGTTCGTCAACACATCACTGTGGTTTTAACCATTAAAATGTGGTTTCAGCCATGGAATAACCTTATAGATTTACAAAAAAGTTTCTGGCAAATCAACACGACAGCTCATATCATAAAGCTCATAGCTCTCAAAAGTTTGTGTTAAAATGAGATTTTTTCCATATCTTTGTTTTGAACACCACTGGTCCACTACCCAGTACTCATTCATTTTACACTATTGCACCAAACACATTGCATTTCAACTAAATTTTACTTTAAATTTAAACTATATTTTAGTAATGTTAATATATTTATCATGGCTTGTAAAATTGTAAAAAACTTTAAGATGGAATAAAAATTGTGTTGGAATTTTATGTTAAGTTACAGTATTTTAGTGTTGCTGTCCGCTTGGACTGTTTAAACCATGGTGGCCTATATAAGAGGTCTTGACAACGTTCATGCTGCTGTCTGGACTGGAGGCTGATTGTCAGGATTTTGCTGTCTGGCGTTTATCTCGGATAATTTGATATCTTGAAGCAAAACCAAGCAGCACTGAGTTGCACACAAGCTGAAGTGTAATGTGGCCTTTCTACTAAGCTTTCTTGTACATAAACCACACTTCATCAGGCAAAAGAACGCATCTCATAACTGAATGATTTTACAATAATTATCAGTTGAGAACCAGCCAAAAATAAATGCTGTTGACAGCGGTAGCACACAAACATCAATATTCATTAACAAGGCACAATTATCATCAACATAACGTTATTGTTGGATCTAATCTACCTTGCTTGAAAATCAACGAATATGTGAAGTTAACCTCATATGCTCCAACGTATACTTCGATTTTTCTAACTCACTTGGTGTATGTGCATTTGCAGCTACAGTATAATTATGCTTCCTAGTATATTTTTACACTTTTCAGACTTTAACAATCATTGAAATAAACTCTAGTTTTTTACTCAAATATATAGCACTGAAGCAAATTTAGCATCACTAGGCCAGTGCTTTCTGCACACAACTGTATGCTTCGTCACATTCAAGTTTGCTCGTGGGATAACTTTAATCCATTTAAGACGTTCCAGCTCATTTTTCGGAAACCTATAGACTGATAATTTTGATAAGCTTGAATCATAGTTTCCTTTACACAGTGGAACACAGCACTTTAATGGCATGATTAACTTCACACTAACAAGCAGCAACTGTAGCAGTGGTAGGCTCCTGTACTGTAGTTAGCTGAACGAATATTATTATTATTATTTTATTGTTTATTTGCGTCAGACGAAGTTGTCTATATCTAAAAACAAAAACAACAAAATAATACACAAACTGCAAATGCACAAAGGTCACAGAGAGCCACTTTGGATGCCGTCGATTTAACATTTCACTAAATGGGCTATCTACTGTTACAAATTTATATACAATGAGCGTTGGAAGAATTGAAAGTATTCAGAACGATAAAAACAATCAGATGACATCAGGTCTGATATAAAGCGATTTGAGGAGTGAATGCAACGGTTGATAAACGAAAACATGTTTTTCCTCAATAAAGCATCAAACGTTATATTATACATCACTTGATATTCACGGGCACTAACATAAGTGACATAACGAGGCAAGTTGTGCAATATTCTAAAAGAATCATTGTAAGCAACATGTAATCGATTTATACTAGAAGATCTAAACTTGTTCCACAACTGGGATGCGTAAAAGGACATACAATAAGAGCGAAATACAATGTTTTTTACAGCGGGTGAGCATTTAGCGAAGTGAAATATTGCATTATTTGCAGCACAGTACTGAGAGCGTACCTGCCTTGAAATATCATTTTCATCTGAGAGAGAACTCTCAATAAATACACCCAGGTATTTTACAGAGTCCGTGAACACAATTTCAGATTTACCTAGATGTAGCAGAGGAGCACGTGAAAAATAAAAGTTTTTTGGAGAAAGTAACATAGCCTACCAATATGTTTCTCGGCCGATTTGTAGCAAGAATTGACAGCAAATGACTTTTTAGAATTGAAAGTAATTTCAGGTTCAACAGCATACTTGTGGCAAACATCTAACAAATTTTGTAAGCCACACAAACTAGGCGAGATGCAGCAAATGTCATCAGCAAACATAATATGATTTAGACAAGAGTTGCCAACATAGCAACCAACTTTTGTTTTATTGAGCTCATAAGAAAGCTGATCAATATATACTGCAAAAAGGTAGGGGCTTAACACCCCACCTTGTCTGACTCCATTGGACACATTAAATGATTGGGACAGGTGACCTCCCCACCTCACTTGCATGGTTTGTTTACTACACATGGTTTGTTTACCATCTTTTGATACTTAAATGAACTTTTGCCAGTTGTGCTTCATGAGTTATGGACTTAGGCACCATTTGCCCCCCCCCCTCTACAGAAAAATGAAGGGCTATTCCTAAACATGAGCATTTTTTTAATTATTTTGCATGTGATATTTTTTTCTTCAAATGAAACTCTTTAAATACCTGGCACCAACAAAATTAAAAAAGAAAGTTTTTAAGGACCACCCTAGTACATTGTACCATCAAACTTTTAAAGTTGATATTTGTGTTGTAAGTAGGAAAAGGGTGATAAACTTTTAAAAAGTTGTGTGATAGGCTACTGATGCATGCTATACTAGTTAGTCTAGTTGTAACTAATTTTTTTGGCTTCCTTGAATTTCCATTTTCTCCCTTTGATTCATATTGATAGATAAAGTTTCAGTTTTACAAAAAAACAAATTAATATTGTTTTAAGAGATGTCAAATCAGATATATATATATATATTTTACAATTAATACATGACTCTTTTTTGTCATCATATGGCCATAGCTGCTACAGTAGGCCTAATTGGTAAAATGTACTGTATGTTCTTAATAAATAGCTAAATTTCTTAAAATTACACTTTTTACCATAGCATCTTAAACTTCATGTTTCAGTGTTGGGAAAACCGCACTTTTGGATCGATATGTCAACAAAAACTTTGCTGGAGATTACAGAACTTCACTTCAATTTGATATTTATTCAAGATGTTTGGTTGTTGATGAAGAACCTGTCAAGCTACGAGTATGTTATATGAACTTTGGATTGAAAAGGGAACAAAAATTGCAACAAACGAACAGTGTTGTTTTTAATCAAACACATTGTATATTTTATCGCGAGAGAAAAAAGCTCAAGATGCCATATAATTTGTGAATGAATAAAAAATTTTAAAGTATATGTGAAATAGCAGCAGGTTTGACTTTTTTTTTATTCTGATTTGTTAGGGAG
Source organism: Aplidium turbinatum (assembly GCF_918807975.1). NCBI lineage: Eukaryota > Metazoa > Chordata > Ascidiacea > Aplousobranchia > Polyclinidae > Aplidium > Aplidium turbinatum. The sequence continues at coordinate 35,547,562 of NC_137473.1, forward strand.
TGATACAGTTAAACTCCAACACCACTTATGTTTTCATTAATGATGCAAAAATATGCATTGCCTATTTTTAGGTTTTTGATTAACTTTGCACAGTAATTAACATTAAGGCAACAAAACTGAACTCAAAGATAGTACAAATGTAAGTTTTGCATGGTTTTTATTGCTGTAAAATTAATTAATTTTGGCTCATTTTACTTCCTGTTTTCATTCTGTACACGACTTGTTTGTGATGTTGGTATAGATAGGTGAACTAAACACCTCTTTCAATTTAAACCATTTGAAACTAAACTTAAAATAATTCTTACTCTTATCACGAACTAATGCAGTACTGGCCATGAATTATTGCAATGTTAAGTGTGATGACGTCTTTTGTACTTTTTTCTTTCTAGTTTATGGACACAGTCGGCCAGGAGAGATTCAAATCCTTGGGAAGCAGTTTCTATCGCAAAGCTGATTGTTGCGTGTTGGTTTATGATGTAACAGCTCCTGAAACATTTGCGAATTTGGATACCTGGAGGCGGGAATTCCTGCTGGCGGCAAAAATCGATCGTCCCAGTACATTTCCATGCATATTGATTGGCAACAAAGTTGACTTGCCCAGAAAGGTAAATTTAATTAGGGGTAGGCTATACGTATGGCGTATCTCAAAGTCAATTGGTGACACCTTCAAGTTATTCAGTAATCAGTATGCTCAGCTGATTGTTTACCTCAACTAAGTCATTTGAGTTATTTTCCAGGCAGTGCCGGCGAAAACAATGTTTCGGATTGCACACTATGAAAAATCCTAGATTTCAGGCCAAAAGCCAAATGCAATCTTGAGAAAAGTACATATGCAAAGTTCGCAATTTCACTTCAGATATTAAATCGGTACTTGCAACCACATGTAGCAAAGCAAGCATCACATTTAAGCAATCACGACAAGCTTTCAAAACCATCTCAATGACTTTTTACAACCATACATAATTACATATTACTTCAAGGTCGATGATGTTCCAGGATATTGCCTCCAACAGATGGAACTATGTCAAAAACATCTCGTCTATCAACGGACTATGAATCCTACAAGCATGTATTGCCTGCTCTACGAGTCATTGATGGTATAAAACATTTACAAGCGATTCAAAGCAAGAAAAATTGTGCCCTTGCAATATTGGATGCGCATGACGAAGAAACAATAACAATACATTATGATAGTACCACAGGAAGAAGAATTACAGGAGAATGGACATCCATAATAATGAAGTTCAGTGGTGATAAACCATTTCGATTAAGACCTCTATCTTTTGCGGTGGGAACCAGAGAAAATATCACAAGATTACTTGTGGAGCAGTTACATCGATTGTGTTTGGCAAGCAATAGAAATGTTTCACCAATTGATCTATGGGAAAAAGTTACGGTACTTCAATAAAGACAGATTATGTCAGCAAAAATCTTGGCATCGAGGAAACCATTGCAGCTACGCTAGGGTCAAACCATATACCTTTGCATTTGCTTTGCGTCAGTCATACTTGCAAATTCTTCGATCATGGTAATTTAAATGTAATGTTGGAATACGAGCAAAAACTCCACATGCGGAAGATTTTATTGCTCACATATATACCCACATTAACATCATTTCTTCCCTCCAGCAAGAGTGTTGTATTTGCTGCTTTGGAAGCTCTATCTAAACTGGCAGTGAATGATGTTTTGTGATGCAATCCATTCCCCGCGGCCGACGAAAGACCTACATACCGTGCTGGGATAAGGAGTGCGAAAGCCTCTACTCCGACTTCCTCCACGCCTCTCAGGGCAATGACACCAACAGTTCAGCCACAGCTCTGCTGGCAAGGCTGGACTCAAAGAGGAAGGAGCGCTGGACAGAAGCCGTTGAATCAATCGACTTCACGCACTCCAGCCACATAGCATGGAGTACACTGAACAACCTAACTGGCAGATCACGTGCCTCTCGTCAACAATGTCCCATTTCAGCAAATTCCATCGCCTCACAACTTGTAGAGAATGGGAAATACAAATCGAGAAATCGTGAATCAGATGGATCCGTCTTGCAAGAAATGACGGACCTCTGGAGGGTAACAACCCCAGACGGGGACAACATCTCGGGTGAGTTCACCCCGGAAGAATTTTTTGCCGCTCTCCAGCACATAAAGCCAGGTAAAGCCCCGGGCCCTGACCACCTATGCCCGGAGTTGATACTCCATGCTGCTGCCTCCTTAAAGTCCTGGTTAAAAGACTTCCTTTCCTGCTGTTTGCGCCACTTGAGATTTCCCAGAATCTGGAGAAGAGCCCTTGTGGTTGCAGTTCCTAAGCCGAAGAAGCCCCCAGGAGACCCGAAGAGCTACCGTCCAATCTCACTGCTCTGCATCCCCTTCAAGATCCTCGAGAGACTCATCCACGCCCGTGTCGAACCAATAATATATCCGCAGCTCCCCCGTGAACGCCATCATTAATGATGGTCATAAGTCATCACAATTCGAATTGTTTGACAAGGTCGTTGAATCTGGAAAATCGAAGAAGCATAGCCAGTTCAAGGAGAGGAGATTCGGGAAGCTTGGATGCACAGCAGCAACGATCTTGTATCACATTCCGGAATATAAGTCATTGCTCGAAAGCACAAAGTCGAATAATCAATTGGTGCAAGCTTTTCGCATATAGTTGCAGAGTGACTTTGTTGCGTTGGGATTGGAAGTGCATGGTTTTCTTACCGTTTCACACTTCCAATTTTAAATATGGTTGAAAAAAACACTCAAACAGAGCTTGTACAAATATTACCGGACTTGCACACTGCCTTGGCTATATTCAATATTCAGAATCTTTTAAAAAAAGCTCTTATGCAAACGGGCTTGTTGAGACTGAGTGAGCCGAGAGGCGCGAACAGAAAAGGAATCAACGTAAAGCGCGCCGAGCAGAGAAACCATAATGTAGAAACAGATATACAGTAAATAAACGTAAATTTACAACACTTTACTATATTCAGTAGATATTAACGACCTGTTTTAGCCTGACACTGCGAGATCGCTGTGGTAGTAGCGAACTCGCAGCATCAGGCTTAAATAGGTCGTTAACATTTATATTATGAAATATCTACTATGTTTCAAATAATAAAATGTTTGGAAAAGTGAATTTTATGGTAATAAAGGCTATCGACTCAGCTTTTAAATACCAGGTTAGTTTCCCCATTTTGCATGTTTTGTTGTAATTTGCTTGGATAGAAGGTGCCCCAAACGAAGTATTGTTAAGCGCTTGGTCAAAATGTTTGGCCCCCCTGAAAATTTTGTGCTGGCCACGCCACTGCTGCAGATGTGGAGTCAATGTGAAAAACAGTTAATGTGTTGCTAAAAAATTGCACATGTAAACCAAACAACGAACGATTGTTGTAAAAATGACTGATATAAGCACCAAAAAGGTGCCCTTGGTTAAGATGTTTCATCGGTTGTGACTTCAACTTTAAAGGTTACCACATTTTTCAGGTAGAAGCGTATGAAGCAGAAGCATGGTGTCAAGTCAGAAATAGAACACCTTACTTCGAGTGTTCGGCTAAGAAGAACACCAACATTGACGCAGCGTTCATATCATTGGTTCGTCAGGTCTTGCTGACGGATTACGTGAAGGTCGACGAATATCCTGATGTAGTTGCTTTAGAACGAGAGCGGAAGAAAGCTAGATCTCGATGCCGTTGCTAACATTATTCCTAAATTTTGAATGAATTCGCCAATGGTTGCTATTCTAAAGAATAACAACTAAGAAAGAAGATTTTGTTTTTCAAGTAGGCCACACGTTCCTCACCGAGAAGCAACTTTCGAAATAATACCACTAAAAATTAAAACATATTATTTAAAAGTTTCTTTTAAAAAAGAAAGGGATAGGTTACGGGTTACTAGCCCTAACCCTAAAATCATCTCTTTTTAGGTCAACGCTGCTCGTGGTAAGTTTCCCTGTCACGCGGGAGACCAGTGTTTGATTACACGACGGAGAGATTTCTTTTATTCCGTTGAAAATGATGGATAGGTTTTCCGATTTGCACCACGAAATTTGTAGGAACATTACAGGCTTATTGAAAATATATAAAGTACCGATTTTCGAAAAGTGAAATTTCAGCAGGCAATTCCTAGTGACCGTTGAGGTGGGTGGTTGGTTTGCAAGACAGTGTAAAAGTCTAGCTTTGGTAGAGAGATAAGTTGCTATCAGTTAATATCAGTGTAGAAGTCGTCGTTGAAATTACTCAGTATTACAGCTCTGGTACAAACTCACTAGGCAACACTGTTTTGCGTTTGACCATCTCAGTGAAATGACTGCAAAGTACCAGGGCCTGAATGGCACAACTTGGTTAATGTTAAGCAGCTAAGGTTGCTTGCGATTGTATTTTGTGGACAGAAACATTTTTACAAAAAAATTTAGCTTGAAAGTAATTTTATTAAGCATTTTTCAAACAAGTTTACATAACTTTTTCGTAAAGCAATGTACTGTAGTTGCTTATTCAGTATCTGAAATTGCCTATCGTGTTTTTGTATCTTTTTTGTGATTATATGTTACTCCTACACATTTGTTGTATGGTCCTACTTTTTATTTCCTCACTTTCTTGAAACTTACCAACAAACGTACTTGTCGTAAACATTTTTGTTTGCACTAATTTGTGCAAAAATCTTGCTTCATTTTTTCAGTATTTCTCGCACATCTATTAATTTGTTAATGTTTAAGTGTGTTTTTATGTAACTTTCACTCCAAGTGAGTTGAAGAATGAAATGGTATTTTCAACAGTTATTTGTTCCGCCATCATGTCTTCGCAATTGCTTTGAATTAGTGTTGTAGCTGAATCCCAGTTACAGCTTTAGAAAGCCACTGTATCATTGTATATTTTTGTTGAACAGCTGTATTTAAAGTCGAAATTTTTGATAGTCGATATTCAAATTATCATATCGTGAGATGGTGCTATGATGGCGGCAACACATTGAAGACTAACAGAGTTGCTTGGCATTATTTGGTGCACAAATGCTGAAAAGTGTGTTCTGTAGTCTGTTTGATGACAATTTATAGGTTGATTTTAAATTTGAGTGCCGTTTGTATGCCTAATGCCTATAGCAATCTTTTTGCACTACGACCGCTTTTTTTTTAGAAAGCAGGGCTTGACTTGACATGCTTAGTTTTTGAACTAAATAGTAGTTGAAAGTGTGAATGCCGTTTCATATTATCTGGTGTTATGTTCCATCCTTTATATTTAGAAACTGATTTTTCTCTGATGTGCATGCATGTATTTTTTTATAAAACTTCCGTACTTTGTTAGTTTCGTTTAGTGCACTGAAATCAAGACTGGTGAGCAGTGTGACGACCACTTTAGCGAACCTTCGACCACTGCCCGACATATTTTTGTGTAACATCTAGCTCACAAAGTGATGTACCGTATGTAACTTGATTGAGAGCTTCGAAACTGAGTTTCAACTGTACCGTGTAGGCCAGGGATGGCGAACCTTTTTTTATTGCATGGGTCACAAAAAGAGACCTTAATTCTGAAAAAAGGTAGCTTATAATTATACATTCAATTACATATTATTATTAATGCGATACTTGGTGCTGCATCTTCTCTGCAAGTTTCATTAATCTTGGTTAGCAATGCGTAGTTTTTAGCTTCATACATATAGCTCTCATATCTGAGACGATTCTGTGTGCTGGATTGTAGGCCATAAATTAATTCACCTGCGGAAATACGAACTTACACCAGTATGAAACATTATCCAAATTCGGTTTTGTCCCCACCATAGTGGGGATAAAAGCGAATTTGGATGATGATGAACCAAACAATCATTGCGAACTACTGTTGTCTGCTTCATCTTTCTATTACAGTAGGCTGTATTGGGAGCCGGTTGTGTGGAAAGTTTCCGAAACTTTTTAAACAGTATAGTACAGTAAAATTTACAGCAGTTCACTTTAGAAAAAGACTAAAGTTGTTATGCGTTTCTTTTCTTGGCAACCACATAACATCCCTGATAACATTTTTTGTCATTTTCTAAAGTGAACTGTTGTAAATTTTGTTGTACTTTGCTGTTTATGATGGACTAAAAAATTAACAACATGGACACCACGAGAAACCAAAAGAAAGAAAGGAAAACCAAAAGTGAGATGGAGGGACGACATTGACAAACAATGCAATACAACCAATTGGTACCAACTAGCATATAATCATGTAAATTGGCATGAAAAGGGGAAGGCTTACGCTCTGCAGTGGGCTCTCACAGGCTGAAAATGATGATGATGATGCTGTTTATAAAGTTGTACTGAAGAAGGTTCAATACCCGAAATCGCGATCTGCAACACAAGAATTTCAAATTAGACTTTGTCATACATTTAGTTTGAACATTCCAGGCATCGTATCTTTTGATCCGTAATTGGGCTTCCCTCTTTCACTAGCTTGACTGGGCGTGTAGTTGTTCTCCAACACGTTAAATTGCCTACCCCATTTTTTGCATGCCAGACAGTTACTGTAATTTCTTTCCAATCCCCAGAATCTTACTGATATCGCCCATGCGGAACGAAAACGATGAAGTCATAACAAGCAATCCATACGTCAACTTAAAAACAAAGGAAGTTGTATTTTAACAAAACCCCTCAAAAAACATATCAAAAATAAAGTTATTTTGCTCTGCCAGGTTTCAAGTAAATGCATACAGCCATAACTACGCCGTAAGCCTTCAAACATTGTTACGCACCGCTGAGTTTCACATCTATTAGTAAGTCACCCTATAATGTTACCAAATCGCAGCTGGTGTAGATTTCGACACCTCCGTTGTTAGAGGCAGGCTATAGCCTATTTTCTGATAAAAACTTTATTATTATCACAATGTTTATCAACACGGTTTAAAAGTTAAGCTATTGCAATTACATGAAGCTACCGAAACTTTTATAGCGATAGAACAACCAAATGCTAAATTCAGTTGCCGAAGATTAAAAAGAATGGATTACGACCCCTTTCTTGTTCTAGTGCAGTGGTTCTTAACGGGGGCGGTACCACCCCCCAGGGGGCGTTTTGATTTTGCAGTGGGCGCGGGAACTATTTTTCTCTAGGGGGGCTAAAACTGCCGTAGTGTTCTGGGGGGCGAAGCACCCCAGACCCCCCCCCCCCCCCTTATGAAGGACAACATTTACAACTGGTAGCCTATGGGTCCCTTCCGGTGTGAAAAACGACGCCAAAACACACACATTGTAAGTTGTAAGAAACGAAGAACGGCAACAACAAAGCAGCTGTTCAGGAAAATAAAATGAAAACAAACTAGAAAGTATAAGTCCCTTCCGGTGTGTTAAGTGATATGTAAACGACAGTTTGTGAAAATGAGTTCTCACACGCTTCCGAAGATTGCTTTTCGCTCAGGTTTTTCTCTATGAACTGTGTCATGAGTTTTTTGACATCGACAGTGTTCAAAATGTTTTGCTGGACATGCATCAACGCAAGATGAGTAAGTCTTTTTTGTGTCATTGAGCTTCTCAACCACGTTTTCAGGCGTCTTAGAGCAGAAAAACAACGTTCTGATGATGCAGCTGAAACCGGGCAAAGGAAGAGCTCCACGAATTTTCAAGTTTCTTTGAAAAGACCTAGTGTTCGTGGGTTTAGTTGCGATAGTATCTCAGCAACCGTTTGAACGGAGTTTGCAGTTTTTCCACTTGCAACATCGCTGAGCAAGGTAAGTTCCATTTTTAGGCGATCTTTTCTTACCGTTTGCACAGCTCAGAAGGACCTTCTCTTTGTTGGCTGCTGTAAGCAGATCCACCTGGTCGTATCTTCGATCAAGCTCAGCTTGAACCAAATCAAGGGCTTCGATGTGTAGCCATTTCCACGCTCCTTCTCCCACAGACGACAAAGCATCCGATTCCTGTGTTTCGAAATCTTGCTGGAGTTTTGCTCACTTGGAGATCTTTTGACGTCTTTAGGTTATTGGCAGACGCAAAGACGTTCGCTGCTTCCATAAGCATGAAAACGGATTCATCTTTTTTGAGATTTTTGATCCGTTTGCGGAAAATGGTGATGGATCCAAAGCTGAAGAAGCAGAGATCTTCTTGTTTTGGAACTGTCTTCCGACGGCTTCTGCAGGCTGAAAAACTTCACCGCTGCAAGTAATCGCAAAATATAGCCGCAACATGCGTGCTTATTTTACCAAGCTGAATATCTTGCGTCTCCTTTCATTGCACTATCTTCTGTCATGTCGGTCAGACATTGCAACAGGGTAGGGTAGCACTTAACAGCACGAACGCACCAACGAGTAGGACACAAACCTAGCGAATTGCAGGCAACTTCATCGGAACTAAAAAGCGACATGAATAAAGATTTACGTTTAAAGTTTAGTCGATCGATTCACGAATTACAACTGCAACACCTTGAACTGATTTTTTACAACGTCTTGCAAAATCAAATCGAGAGCATGGTTACTGCAGTGAATGTATAACGATCCAGGGCATAATGCTTTAAGTTTGGCCCGCACTCCGTTATAACAACCAGATCTCTTGTTGTTCTATGCTGTAAAGTGAATATCTCAGAATGATGTCCAATAAACGATGGACCGCCGTGTTAGTAAGGAGGGTGGCTAGTACCGCTACTGCGAGGTATAGCTCCCTGTGATTACGATCATAGGCGCCGGGTTTTGAAAATTGCCGGGGGGGCAAACTTTCCAGCCGACTGATTGCTTACATTCAAAATGCTGATGTTTGTTTGTCAGCATTGATGTTTGTTTGCGTCTATCTGCCATTGTATATCGCCAAGCTTTATAATGTAGGCTCAGGCCTCGAAATTCACGGCGGACATGTCCGCCGTCACAGCATGTGATGTCCGCGGGAAGTACCATCTAGATCGGGGTCCACGTCTTTTAGGCGCTGACAGTTAGGCGCTGGTCTAATAGGCGCGCACACTGTGGCGTCTGGATATTTAGGTGCGGAGCACTGTGGCGCCCGGTCATTTAAGTGCTATTCCTAGTGAAGTCTGTAGATTGTATCAGCTTGGCAGGGAGGGGCGTAGGGCAATGCTTTTCACACAAAATATTATATTGAACAGGAAAATATATTGTTTTGTTAATGCGTGTGCGTTGTTGTGGGTCATGGCTTCAGTGAGTGAAGCTGCTTACACCGGCAATGCTTTTTCACACAAAACGTTATATTATAATTTTAAGCAAAAAGTTTACGTAATTTAGCCTACAGTCTTTTTCATCGAGAAATTCCAAAGTAAGGGGTTGCCTAGTCAGTTTTGACTGCCAATTCCAATGAGTGAAAGAAAAAAAATCCACTGCGTCCCCATCTTTAAGAAGTCCTCATCTGATAACTGCACCGCCAAAATATTTTTTTTTTAATTAGCCAAAAAAGGACAGGCAAAGACTATGGATCTGCCATCATTTACATTTTTTTGCTTGAAATAAGCTACCTTTTAACCTTGGACGTAGGGATACTTCCTTGGTCATCATGGCAAAAATCCCAAGGCGTGTGTATAGCCTACGTCCGTGGTCGCGAAAGAGTTAACTAAAAATGAACTCAATAATGTTCGGAAGCTTGAATAATTTATTGATAAAGCTTTCACCAACGCAAACTTGGATTAACAACAAACAAAACAATAATAAATCAATAAAACAACAATATATTTTTCTGTTCAATATAACATTTTGTGTGAAAAACATTGCTGGTTTAAGCGGTAGCCACTTTAACAAGTCGAAATTCTGCCACTGAAATTGACTAGAATGAAACCGCCAACCAATCATAAGCTACGGTTTAAGTGACGTAAAAAATGGCGAAAAGAAGATGATAGAAAGCAAATTAAGTGATGGATTTTTTGTCAGCTGGTTGGCTTAGGGGTTAGGGACTAGGGTTAGGGCTAGAAAGTAGTCATTTCATTGACGCGTGTTCGATTCTCACCACTGCTATTGCTCTTTTTCTTCTGTAATTACCAAATAAAGTTCAAAACAAGCATTAACTCTCTGGATGAGTGCTAGAAGGGTTACAATTGGACGGTAGCCTCTTATAACACGTTCTGATTGGTTGGCGGTTGCATTGTAGTCAATTTCAGTGGCAGAATTTCGACTTGTTAAAGTGGCTACCGGTTTAAGCAGCTTCACACACGGCAGCCATGATATACTTTTCTGCCAAGCTGATACAATCTATAGACTTTACTAGGAATAGCACTTAAATGACCGGGCGCCACATTGCTCTGCACCTAAATATCCAGACGCCACAGTGTGCGCGCCTATTAGACCAGCGTCTAACTGTCAGCGCCTAAAAGACTTGCTCCCAGTGCTGTGTCAAGGGGGGGCCGGCCCCCGGGCCCACCATCTCAGGGGGCCCACAAGTAATAGACTTTTGCGCGTCAGTGTCATGTTTTTTAGCTGCTAAAGTTTACTGCGTGTACTTCCATTGAGAAGATAATTTAGGTCCGATACCAATGAGATGCCGGGCCTGGGCCCTTGTACCAAAATATCTCAAAAATCACCATATTATCTTGAATCAAAGTTAAAATAGGCTGCGACAACATTAGTAAAATCATTTGTATTTGAAACAAAACAGGTTGGTTGTAATTAAATACTTGAAATCAAGAAGGGCCCAATTCCCACAAAGGTGTGTTTAAAATAAATGTGTTGTAGTTATTTTGTGATGGAATTTCAGGGGGCCCACAGGTAATAGACTTTTGCGTTTCAGTAACAATGTGTTTTTTAGTTGTTAAAGTTTACTGCGTGTAGCCTACTTGTCCATTAACCCTTTCGCTGCTATAGGTATGTCTAGTCCCTGTGCTAAGCCCTTTTTTAGGAAAAAATATGCATTTTCAAATGAATGTGCAAAAAGTACTACAAGAGCTTTTTTGAAAATTTCTTTTATGTATTAGATTTTAAAAAAGGTTGGACTAATAAAAACAGGCAAAATTTTAGAGTTTTGCGCAGTTAGATTGTCACGTGACGTCATGGCAGCCATTTTGGATTTTTTCATTTTTGTGAAGTTTGTGAAGAAAACGTTTTTTTTGTAATGAAATGTAGTTAGAAAGTCTTTTTGCTTACTAAATATGGATAAAGATACACAAAACGAACAAAATCAATTACTGAATAACATTTAAAAAATGAAACTGGTAAAAAAAGTAATAAATAAAAAAAATTTGCATTTCATAATGAATGTGAAAAAAATAAGCTCCTACTAGAGCTTTTTGAAAATTTCTTTTGTGTTTTAGATTTAAAAAAAGGTTGTACTAATAAAAATAAGAAAATTTTAAAATTTTACACAGATAAATTGTTACGTGACTGGCAGCCATTTTAGATGCTTCAATTTTTAGAAAATCTGTAAAAAAAAGTTTTTTTCTAGTGAAATGTTGTTGGAATGTCTTGTTGTTTACTGAAAATGGATAAAAATACACAAAACGGACAAAAAGAACCATAAAATACCATGTAAAAAATGAAAGATACATTGAAAAATAGTTATAGTTTGTAGGCTACATAGTGATTGTAGTCTTCTATCACATAGGCTAATGCTTTTCAATAAATGTTTTTGCTTTCTTTCACAGTACAAACTTCAGGCTGTTGAGTTTGGTGAGAGCATAATTTGGACATTGCAGCCAGGCCCGGATTTAGGGAGGGGGCAGAGGGTGCAGGTGCCCCGGACCCCCCTTTTGAAGGGACCCCAGACGTAGAAAAAAATGTAATTTCTTGTTGTTATTTTTTTTTCGGCCTTTGAAGTTTATGCAAAATGCTGTGCAGTGCTGGATTACTGCTACTGTACACGTAGAGGTGGTTTTTCGCGCTGACGGAGCTAAAAAAAAATTTGCACGGGGCCCCCCCGATCTAAAAGTGCCCCCGGCCCCCCATCAGCTAAATCCGGCCCTGGGTGCAGCTACAGAATAATCCAATTTGATGTGGTAAACCATAAAACAATCTTTATCTGCATGCAGGCCTGGCTGGCTTGGACAGTCAGGGCAAACTTGGGCGGACCATAAATGGAGTTCTGAATGGAAGTCAAGCGCCACCAGACTCTATTCGTTCAGTCCCGACGCCGACACACGTCCCATCGGCCTAAGGCTACCAAGACAGGCATGGGTGCGCCTCAACCGTCTTCGTACGGGCGTCGGGCTTTTTCGCTCAACCATGCACCAATGGAGAATGGCTTCTTCCTCCTCCTGTGACTGTGGTGCCGAGGAACAGACCGCAAACCACATCATCAATGACTGTTCCTTCTTCAAGCCATCTAATGGAGTGGAAGGTCTGCGCGTCATGGATGATGAAACCAAAGACTGGCTGCTCTCTAGTAGCCTTCCAGTGTAGTCCGGGAACATCGTAAATCTGGGGTGGTAAAAAGATAGACCCTCGGCCCCAGAGGCTCACACGACGACGACGACCACCCTCTTCATCATAATCGGGAGACACATGCATGGATCTATCGTCAAGATGTAAATCATAAAAATCATTCAAATCACATTCCCAATCACTCCCCGGGCTGTCATAGTCAACATGCGGAAACGAAACTTCTTATCAGCAATATCAAAATTGTCCTCGCTGTCTGTGTCAGCAAAAATCTGACCTACCGCTTCCTCCGTATTGAATCGACTACCTCGCACATTGCTCCCCGACATTTTAAAGTTTGACGTTTTTAAACAGCTACAAATAACTTTTAGTGCATAGAAACAAGCCAAGCTGGCGCGTGCTAGTCAATGACTAGCTTCAAGGTTTTAACTGACTACCCGGTATTATCGGGTACACGCATTTCACCCAGGGTTGCATTCCTGGGGGGGGGGCTCCGGGGGGCTCGTTCAAGCTTCCATTTTTCAGCTTTTCTAGCTGAACAACAAGTTTTCGACTGAGCAAGTAACACTTTAACAGCTTTCTCACAACAAAACTGCAAAAAAACCCGAACATAAGTTGATAGCGATGTTTGTTTGTTTATCTTTATCCTGCATTGCGGGAAAGCGGACTTGAGCGCTATGCATCGGTGTACGCCTTCCGACATACACCTGACCCACGCTGCAGCCGACGGCAATGTCTGTTTTCCGGTTGTCTACTTTACTTATGACTTAAATTTGGTACTACCCATTACTCGAAATCGATCACTAGGTAGAGGCAATTATCGTTAAGTTTCTTGCCCAGAGAAACAACAGCATGTGCGGGTGGCTGGAGTCGAACATGCAGGCTCTCGACTGCGAGCCCAACGCGCTAACCACTCGGCCACGGCTGCGGATAGCAATCGCCAATTATCACTTTTGTCAGAAACTCTCCAGACTGGGAATATCAACTTCGTAGTAGCTAATCGTCATGTCAAATGGACTGTTAATTCTCTACTTCAAATAAAAAAAGCTATTCAAGAAGGAAAGTATTCGTTTAATGAAGTTGTTAACTTGAGTCCCGGAAGTACAAAAAACTACTCCTTTAAAGGCACAACATTGGACCAGTTCAAAGCTTGACGTAGAGACTATACGGTACCCTTCTTTTGATCGTAATCGGTTTATTCAAGCTTTGGTTGACAACATTGGAAGCAGGATGGTGGACACCAACAATAAAAATTCTGTGAAGAGCTTGGAAATTATTGTACTAGAATTGTGGCCTGCTGCAGTCGAAGTTCCATGGCAAGAAGGGGAGCACAGATTACGAAAAATAGAGGAGAGATTTCATGTCATCACTCCTATTTCCGATTTTCGATTGTATGTTGACAATCCTTGTCATATACTAGATGCGATAAAGTTGCTCAAGAACGTAATACTAAACATGATTGCTATAAGTTCTGCTGAAGCCAAACGTGGATTTTCACAAATGAACTTGGTCATCACACCGCTACGATCACGGCTGACCATACCACTTGTTTCAGCATTGTTTTTCATCAGCATCAATGGACCACCTCCTCATTTATGGAATGGCACTGCGGCAACTCAGAAGTGGTTGCAGACTCATCGGTCGGCTGTGGATATTGTCCACATTGAATGAACTCAGATCTGTGCAAAAACTGTTTGCTGGTTAAAATCAAGGACTGTCGTGGTGCTTATAACTTAGCTCATAAAACCAAAGACCTGGCAGACAGGCTATTTGTTTTGTGTAATCTCGTTTGCACCAACTTGAAATATGCTTTTGCTGTAATTGGAGTTTTTTAAACTGTTTGTTAATAACTAAATGAGATTTTAGTGTAACTGTCACATTGGCAGCTTATTGGTTCTTATATAGCAAATCTGCAACCACAAGCGCTCATGTCAAGAATTGCATTTCCTTACTTTCCTATTGCAGTCGATGTTTTTGCAAGTGTGCTTAGGATTGGCTCATACAAATAAGTTTACAATTGAGTTAAGAGATTGGAATTAGCTCATGCAAATCGAGTTTCAAGTGTAGGCCTACGCAGTAAAAAAAAGCAAAGGAGATTGCAGTGTAGCAACCAAGCCAAATTTCAAACTTATAATTTTATATCGGATTCAACCACGTTTTTACGCTTTGTTGCTTCTACCTTTTTCTGTACTTCAAACTATGTTTTAGCATGGGTTGTTTTTCGACATGATGTTCAGAAGTAAAAACATACTGAACAGTGTTTCCTTTTAAAAAAGGTAAACATTGTTGGCAAACCTACACCGATTACTTATACATACTTTGTCTATAACAACACAGCTACGTGATAGAGCCCCCCCAAAAAAAATTTTAGGAATGCACCCCTGATTTCACCGACATGTTGCTATACTCGGTAACACCGGGTACACGCACTGAAAGGGTTAAGAAGATAATTTAGGCCCGGTATCAATTAGCATAAACTTTAAGAGTGAGGTACGATTGATTTTGAAGTCTGCCAATAATTAAACAAGACACATAAAATACTTTTTGTAATACTGGACTAGCTGAAAGTTTGGTTGGTCTATTGATATCCCTTTTAACAATAAAGTATTTTTCTACATCTACTGGTATAACTTGCAAGGTAAAAGTCTTTTTTAAAGTGTCATAAGCTGCATTAAGGCTGTTGCACTTTTAGCTTAACGTTTTGGTTTTACAGGGTGTTTTGTTTTCTTAAGCTTAACTTCAAAGTGAATGTTACTGGTTTACAACTGGTAGTCTAGTTTTAGAATGGTGTAACATTGCTATGTACCAAGATTTCATTCAGCATTTCATAAAGAAGATGTCTTGTTTGAACTAGCGACATTCTTGCTTTGAACATTTCAGATTTATAAACAAAACTCTCAAAGAGGAATTCTTTGAAATGGCTGACCATGGAGGTTTGTCAGAACCAAGCAAACTTTGCTTTGCCATTATTGCCATTGAAGTACATTCGTTTACTATGATTACCAATGGTGCAGACGTGCTGCAAAAGTTTTGCAGATGTTCCAAACAAGGGAATGTTTTTCTCAAAGCTCTTTGCATAGTTTTTTTTTCAAAAGTTATGTTGAGCCAAATGTTAAACCTTGAATGTACCAGAAACCATGAAGCATTTAATGCGATCTTTACCCATGTCTTTAATTGCTGTGGTAAGAACCAGATAAAGTGATCAGCAGGCCACAAGCTGAAGAACAACCACCAAAAGTAAGGCAAACAATTCAAAAACTGACCTCAAAGGTCAACAAGTAATAAGCGGACAGCGGACATTGAGTAGTGTAATAATCAATTCACCTGCCTTTAGATGTAGGCCATAAAAATGTTTGTCTTATTTGTAGCCTATTCCATTTCTGCAGTCATATTTTGTTTACTGCTAAAAAATTGTAAACAGTAAACAAAATAGCATTTCTCACAGATTAATTAGCATTTCATTTTTAGCATTTACAATCCCGTAATTATAAATATCCCTGACTTTACAGAGGTAGCTATCGGCAAGTGTAACCAGCATATATTTAGATACCAGTATAATAAGTATTTTATGACAGTTGCCAGGATTTTGTTTGTGATTTCAAATCGTTGCTGCTTTATATTTCATTTCTTTCATTCCAA
The DNA here is from genome assembly GCF_918807975.1 of Aplidium turbinatum. Taxonomy (NCBI): domain Eukaryota; kingdom Metazoa; phylum Chordata; class Ascidiacea; order Aplousobranchia; family Polyclinidae; genus Aplidium; species Aplidium turbinatum. The sequence goes on from NC_137473.1 coordinate 35,563,437, forward strand.
GCAAAGATGAAGGTATAACTTGATAGACCTGTGTTTACTATAAATTATATTTCTGCTTTGTTCTGTACACTGCTGGGTTGATGGTTGTTTATGAAGTTATAAAAGTTTAACTAGGTAGTAGTTATTGTGCAGTAAGCATTACAACATTTCATTAAGCACCAGTCCCCTATGAAGGCTTTCTGAGTACTGCACAGTTGTCAGTGAGTAATGAAGCTGTTAGAGTGTTAGACCTTACCTAGAAACCTCTTAACTAGTGTTGCACTGTAAATATTGCTCCGTTTTGGTAAAGTTCATAGTAATTTTCTTATGTATGCTGTGATTCCTGCGAAGTAGTTGCAACATGTGATAAAGTTATTAAACTTCATCTACATAAGTCAGCATTCATGCCCATGTACCATTCCAATAACAGCTGTTTTTAGCATGACCAATGGTGTTTGCATATGAAAAAAATAATTACATGTAGTAAAGTTAATTCAACAGTTAGATTACAGCAACTGCTGCTCATAATAATTGTGCTTCTTAAATTTAACAACCACAATGTTCCAAAAATAAAGCAATTAATAAAAAAAATGTTTTAGTGAAATATAGCATGATTAACAACAGGTTTCTAATAATAGTGTATCTTGTGTGAGTAGGCCTAGTTAATAAACCATGTACGCCATTCTGTGCTGTTATAAATTACCACTGTTCTGTTGTGAATTGAAAGTATATCACTAGATTGGTAACTACTGTTTTTATCATACTAAAGTTCCTGATTATGCAAATTTGAGTTTTGAGTACACTTGAGTTTTCATGTTAGCATTTTGAATGGGTACCTGGGTAGCTTTTTGAAAGTATTGTAATGGTGAGTGGTTTAATCAATCAATCACTGGTTTATGTTTTTTCACAAAATATTACACCAAATGCACTGGTACATTACATAAAAGTGAGTGAGGAAGGAAGCGAAAGACCTTATGAGGTCACCAAGTCAGCCTCCACCCCAGTGATCCTATAAAGCAAAACATAATTACCACTTGGTGAAAGTGTTAAAATGTTGTTTTTTAAAGCATTTGTGAATTCACTTTATTTTTTGCACTTCTAAACTGTTTTGCTATGTTATGGCTATACATTTAAAAATAATAGGTTAGTGAAATTTCAGATGCCAATTGTAATTTTTGGAAAAAATTGCTTTCAAATGTAACTAACCAATTTAAAATTCTCATAATTTTGTCAATTCTTGTCCGATATAAAAAATTGTATGAACTCAATGTGATAAGCATGTCAAATTTTTATGCTAACTTCTACTGTGTGATATATACTGATATAAGATCTGGGTTGAATGACCCCTACGCTTCATGACCGTTGCCAGTGTTCCCGACAATTTTCACCAAATCAAACGTCATATAAAAACCGTTATGGTCTACTTAACCTAGCTGGCATCCTACGTCATGGAAATTGCTAGAAAATGTCCAAATATTGCACCATCGGTCGTAAGACCTGATGAAATATTGCATCAGCCGCTTTGAACACGGGTTTGAATTGCGTGACAATGTCTTTCATTATTGCGTCACAGTTACTGTGTACGTGCATTTGAGATATCGCAAATTATTCTAGTCATTCGTAAAATTGTTTGTTGGAAGTCAGTCGCAAGTTTAACTGTTTGCTTGGTGCTTGCTAGCTGGACAAATTTTCCTTCTTTTATCCAAGTAATCTGTTCTGTAGTGACAGTTTTTAGTGGTGTATCGCGTTGCACCCCATTTCGACAGCTTTGAGGCTATTTTTACAGAAATACAAGTTTGAATAGACGTTTCAAAGGAGTGTTTCTTGTTCGGTCATTACATTCAGACGAACGGATTCGGGAATCTTATGTTACAATTTTCCCACAAAGAGATTATGGTTTACCGCTGTGACCAAAAAAAATAAAAGACGTTTTTGTTAGCTGGTAGGCCAAGAAGCACTTGAAGGCATAAAAAATAAAAGACGAGTTCTTGTCGGTTGGTAGGTCAAGAAGAAATTAAAGCAAAATAATAAAAGAAGATCTTGTTGGTTGGTACGGTAGTCTACAGAAGCAAAAGAAAATTAAAGACATTTCTTCTCAGTTTGGTACTGAAGAAAAATAACTTTGACATTCATTGGCAAGAAAGAAGATTAAAGACAATCGATCTGTGCTTGAAGATTCAAGTCGAAGAATCCAAGCAAGTTTTGTGTACTTTTGGACTTCATATACTCGTACAGCTACGGTATCGTGCATTTAAATTCTTTTTTTGTATTTTTACGGTCTTTGAAGTTAAGTTTTCTATGACTTAATTTTGTGTGTTTGTGTAACTTAATTTTTTTAATTGTTAAATTGAGCCCCAACATTTAATATGTCTACACTCGGTGGCGACAGGGACTCGACCGCCGTCGACTCGACTGAGTTTAAGCCTGTGATGTTCTTTGCGGTCGGGCAGGCCATTCTGGGGAGGGACCCAGTAACGATGAGGCTAAGTCAGTTCGAGAGGCCCGGCATCTTAGACGGGATATTTTGACTCGAATTGGGGAACTTTCTGTAGCCCTAGGTTCTTTGAGTGATAAGCAGGAACTGTTAATTTTTAGATCTAAGTTCTCTACTTTGGAAGAGGATTTACGGCATTTCCATGCTCTTTTGACTAAAATTTTTAACTCTGCAGTTTTGGCAGAACTTCGTGATAGGGTAGATCCCGAATTTAACTCGTTAAAAAATAACTTCGAACAAAAAGAAAGTGAGTTCTCAGATAGGTTGGATACTGACATACATCCTGAGGATAGCGCCTCAAATGTAAGCACTAGGATGTCTGTGAGCTCGTCACGGATAGTTGCACAAATTAACCTGCAGCTAAGACGAGAGGAGCTCCAGATACAAGCTGACGCCGAAGCGAGAGCTGCTGAGGCCGCCGTGAGAGCTGAGACCATACGAGTTGAGGCCGAAGCGAGAACTGCTGAGGCCGCCGCGAGAACTGAAGCCATACGAGCTGAGGCTGCCGCGAAAGCCGAAGCGAGAGCTGCTGAGTTTGCACTCAAAGACGCACAGTTGAGGGCTGAACAACGTAAAGAGGTAGCTTTGGCTGAATATCGATCAGATGTGGCCTCCCGGCGTTGCTCTAAGAAGGGATCTTCTAGGCATTCCAGAAGTGAACATCAATCGCGGATAAGTTTAGATAACCTTTTCCAGACACCTGTCCAATCCGTAAGTGGTCCAGTACAATCCACACGTTTTCCAGCTGTTTCAGGAGGTCTCGGGGCCGCGGCTAAGGGTCTTCCGAAGGCTGTAGAGCCAAGGCCTGTAAATTATAACCGAACTCCTCCCCCAGAGCGTACAGGTCACGGGGCCGCCATTAGCAGTAATGCTTTGCCCCCTTCACAGTTTCCTGCGCCGCTAGGTTTTGATCGCCCAGCAACACGTAATTTGGGTGGGTGTGAGAGGCGTATCGCGTCTCCCGACTTTAATGTGTGTAAGGAGCGTGATCGAGCTGTGCATGTGACTGAGCCCCCTCAGCCCCTTAAGGGATATAGTTTGTCTTCTCCCGCTAAATCGAGTTCTCAACAGCAGGATTGCTTTTTTGAATACCAAAATAGTAGGACGTTCTTCGATAAGGCGGCCTTGATTGGTTACGATGGTAATAATATGCCATTTGTCTTCTTTAAAAATCGTGTTACGGCCTTGATGGCAGCTTCTCCCTTTAAAGGAACTCGTTTGACTTTGTTGCAAGCAGCTTGTGTTAGAACAGCTGCGCAAACGATTGCTAATTTAGTTTCTGACACCCCTGGCTTGTCAGAGGAAGACAGGATAGAAATGTCGTTAGCTCGCTTGTCCCAGCGCTTTGGGGTTCGTGGAGGTCTTTTCGCAGAACCGGAAATTAGAAAGTATCGCTATGGTAGCAAATTGAATTCAATCTCTTCCAGTGATTTGAAAGAGTTTAAAGATGAATTGTCGCAGTGTTTACTTTACGCGCAAGCTTATGGTCAGCGCGACAAATTGGAAGGACGTTTTGTTTTGGATTTGGCTAAGCGACTCATCCCGTTTGACGCTAAGCACCGTTATCTTGACTTTTTAGGTGATCAGTATGGTGGTACTGATGAGCCTACTTTTCAGAGCTTGTTTGAATTTGTAGTAGCCTACGGGAGGAAACGCGCAAGTCGACTGATTTTAGCATTATGCTAATGGGCGATTCTGGTGAGTCGCAGCATTTTAAAAAGTTTGGCAAAGGAAAATTGCCTTCATGTCCGGTTAGGCAGACGTCGGTAAAACCCCATCATAATGTGATTTCAGGGAGTTCGCAGTACTTGACTGCTGTTGGCGCACCACGCGGTGGTGTGGCCAGACGTAGTGACATACCGGCATGTTTTTATTGTTCGTCACGTGGTCAAGTTGAATATCATTTTTTGTCTAATTGTAAAGAATTTTTGCGCTTGACACCTAAAGATCGGAGAGATGTCATTGTGAAAGCTGGCAAATGCTTGAATTGTTTGCGCCAGCATATGGTTAGGGATTGCGTTCATGCAAATAACTGTCGTAAGTGTGGGCCTAACAACGATAGGAAACACTATTTTTTTCTGCATGATTTTTATGTGACGTCACGTGATTCTCTGGATTCGGTTGGGAAAGATGATGCTCGTGCCAGAGTTCCTGTGCGTAATGTTAAGATTGGAAATGTTAAAGCAGCTTTTAACCGCGTTACTGCTGCTCGTGTTTTGAATCCAATGACTGGCAAATCGAAGTTGGTGTATTGTCAGCATGATCCTGGTTCGCAGTTGACGTTTGTTTCGAGTGATTTGGTGTGTGAATTTGATCTTAAACCGTACGATAAAGCGTCGTTTAAAATGGATACCCTGGCTGGTCAGAAAGCTACTTGTGCTGACCTTGTTAAACTCAACATCCAGTCGTTAGAGACAGATGAACTGTTTTGTGATATAACTTCGGTGGTTAACCCAGCTTGGGCTGACGATGTTAAAACTTTACCACATAAGCAAGATTTAAGTGGTTTTCGTCATTTTCATGACGTGAATATGTTTCATTTGAATGATTGTAGTACTGTAGATGTACTGATTGGCAACGACAACGCTTATTTGATGTGGGCTAAAGAAGAGCGTGTTGGTGAAAATCGTAGTGAACCGCATGCTTTACTCACTCCTCTCGGCTGGTTGGCTTGTGGTGGTAAGTCACTCTTAGATGAAAGCGTTGCTAACGTGTGCAGAGTGCAGACGTCTTCAGAGTCGGATGTCATCTCTGGCTTTCAGCGTAAAATTGAGTCTCGTGATATGGAAATAGCAGACCTGAATAAAGTCATTCAGGATTTGACCTTGCAAAATGAAACCTGTGAATTGTCTCGCAATGATAATTTGGCTAGAGAACTTGTTGAACCGAATATTAAGTTGAAAGATGGTCGATTTGAGATACCTGTTCCGTTGAAGGAAGATATTGATCTACCTAACAATTTTGTGTTGGCGTCAGATAGAGCTGCTGCTTTAAGAAAGAAAGTTTTAAAACAACCTGAACTTCGTGATTTCCTTACTGACACCATGAAAGATCTTAAATCTAATGGCTATATTGAGCGTGCTGATGAAGCAGGAAATGTCAAGGGATTTGAATGGTATTTACCATACTTTGTGACGTCACAATTAAAAAAGCGCATTGTTTACGATGGAAAGTCTGAATTTCGAGGAACTTGTGTTAATGATGTAATGTTTTCGGGTCCTGACTTGTTAAACCCTCTGGTAGATGTCTTGGCTAGATTTCGGCTTAGTAGATTTGGTCTCATGGCTGATGTGACTAAATGCTTCTTTCAAATAATGTTACCTGAGTCGCAAAGGGATTTGTTTCGTATATTGTGGTTTGAAGATGATGACCTTGAAAGTGGTAGGATGGTACCCTTTCGTTTTTGTGTACACCCTTGGGGAATAAAAAGTAGCCCATATATCGCTTGCTTGGCTATAAAGAAAATGATCGAGCAGAATCCCAGCGGTGCTGGTGAACTAACTCTCTGCAATATTGCAGATAATATGTACATGGATGATTTTATATTTTCGGCTGATAGCTTAGAGGAAGCTCAGCAAATCACTCATGAATCAATTGCTTTGTTTGATAGTCGTGGGTTTAAACTTGTTAAGTGGAGTGCTAAAAAGGAGGCTATGATTGTCTTGTCAAATTTGGATAATGAGATGCTTTCACCTTTGATTCGTGACATTGACTTTCAGACTGAAAATATGACTTTGCCATCAGTGAAGACATTGGGCTGTGTGTGGCAAACCGAGTCTGACGAGATGCGTATCGCATGTTCCTTAAAGCCCTTAGCTAAACACACGCGCAGAAGTATGCTCAGTCAGCTTGGACAAAATTTTGACCCGCTAGGCTTTGGAGCGCCATTTTTTCTAAAAGCACGCCTGATACTTCAGCAATTGGCAATAGATAAGTTTGATTGGGACACCGAGGTCCCTGATAGCTTTGTTAAAGAGTGGGAGTCGTGGCTTCGCTCTTTGGACCTGCTTAAAGATTTTTCGTTACCGAGATGGTATTTTGCAAACTCTGGTGTGTGCAGTCCGGATGATATTGTTTCATATCAATTGCATGGGTTTAGTGATGCTTCGAATCAAGCTTTCTCTTCTGTTGTTTACTTGCGTAGATTGGTTAATGGAGTTCCTAGTGTGTCTTTCGTTTTGGGTAAATCTACCATTGTTGTAAAAAATCAGTTTTCTTGGCCGATAGCTAGGAAAGAGCTTGTTCCCCCTTTGAATACAGCAAAACTCGTGAAGCAGGCCTACGAGGCATTAAAGATGCCCGACTGCCTTAAGTATTTTTGGTGTGATTCTCGTACTGTGTTGCAGTGGGTTAAAAACCCTGATTTACGTTTGAATAAGTTTATCACGCGTCGAGTTGAGCATGTTTTATTGTTGTCTGGAGCCCAGGATTGGCGATTTTGCCCTACCGATATGAACCCAGCTGATGTTGGCACACGGCCAAATCTTATTACAAAGAAAGAATTTCGAGAGTTGTGGTTGAATGGTTCTAGTCTTCTCTACCAGTGTGAGGAAATTCCATTTGTAGAGAATGCCACTTCAGTACCTGTCCATAGCCTATATTTTCGTGACGAAGAGGAGTCGCTTGACGTTGGACAGGGTGGCCTTCACGGATTGATCGAGGCCGCACCTTCTTTATATGTTATGAAAAAGAGAATCGCTTATTTAGTCGCCTTTGTTGAATTTTTGTGCTGTAAAACGAGAAAGCGTAGCTTTGTAAAGCCAAAACTGGACGCCTCTTATCTCAATAGAGCCTTAGACTTGACTGTGAAGTTTGTTCAGAAGAGTGTGTATGGCGATGTGGTGTGTTTAATGACCAAGCGATCGCCGGATGCCCTTGAGGAAGTGATAAAGCGGGGTAGTGTTGGCGCTTCGCAACGTGAGAAGGAACGCTTGAAAGAATTGCGTTCACTTAAAAAGTACAGACCTTGTGTAGATGACGCTGGTGTAATCCGCATTGAAGGGCGCTTAAGTAATTCTCCCGAGATCTCTCTTGAAGCAAAGCATCCGATTGTTTTGCCTTCGAAGCACTCCTTCACTAGGCTTGTTGTACTGTCGCATCATAATAGAAATGCGCACTGTGGAGTACAGCACACTTTGTTGTCTACGCGACAGAAGTTTTGGATCGCTAATGGTAATGCCTCCGTGAAGAGGTATCTTAATGATTGTGGTGTATGTGCGATTGAGAAAGCACGGCCTATAAGGCAGCTCATGTCTGATTTACCTTTGTCTCGCACAACTGCCCATAGGAAACCCTTTTTTCATTGCGGCATAGACTATCTTGGACCTTTAACCTTTGTTGAAGGTAGAAGTCACAAAAAAGCTTGGGGACTCTTGTTCACATGTATGGCATCTCGAGCTATTCATGTTGAGCTGGTTACGTCATTGTCGCTGAGTGATTTTTTACTTGCCTTTACTAGGTTTACAGATTTACGTGGGCAGGTTAATGCTATCTATTCCGATAATGGAAGTACCTTCCAGGCAGCATCTAAGAAGTTACCCGAGTTGATAGAATCAGCTAAATTTCACAACGCTCTGAGACAGAGAGAGATAAACTGGGAATTTATACCTCCGTATGCTCCGGCGCAAGGTGGCGCCTGGGAGGCAATGGTAAAACAATTTAAAATCGCATTTTTTCACATTTTAGACTCTTCAATACGTAAGCCCAGTTTTATTGAACTGCTTACGTACACCAGTAGTGCCGTTCGGATCGTGAACGAACGCCTTTTGGTACCTTTGAGTGACGACCCTAGGGATTTTACTGTCATCACCCCTGCCTCACTTTTGACCCCATACTTAGACCCATACTGTGCTGTTGGGCAACCACATGATCGTGACCAACTAAGAAGGGATTATCGGTTCAATTTGTCACTTTCTCAGCAGTTTTGGAGTAAATGGATCGATTTTTACTTGCCAGGTCTTCAGGGCCGGAAAAAATGGCTAAAAATGGCCGAGAATTTGGAGCCTGGTCAACTTGTAGTGGTAGGTTTTCTCCAAGACATTGGTAAACGTGGGAAGTATCAACTTGGGAGGGTGCATGAGGTAGTTCCACAAATTAGGAAAGGGAAGCCTGTGGTTCGTAGAGCCAAAGTTGCCGTCTGCAACTATGATGAGAGTACGGGGAAAGTGAAAGTAGACTACGTGTTGAGGGATATTTCGTGCCTCGCCCCCGTAAAGAACACCTAAGTGTTAGGGTTTGAGCCTGGTTTGTCTGCGGTGGCCGACACTTGTCTGAGCCCAGAACAGTCGGTTATTATCGCAACCATTGTATATAGCGTCATTTTAGCGTGTACCTATGGTACCAATTTCATGTATCGTAGTGTATTATTCGTATTGTTGTTCATTCTTTGCATGCCCTTTGTATTTACGTATTAACTTAAACGTGAGTGATTCAAACAATTTGTGTATCGTGTGTTTTTATTCATTGGCTCACAATTGTCGTCAATTCTTTTTTAGTTATGCCATGTCAGACTGTCATAACTAGGGGCCGCTATGTTCCCGACAATTTTCACCAAATCAAACGTCATATAAAAACCGTTATGGTCTACTTAACCTAGCTGGCATCTTACGTCATGGAAATTGCTAGAAAATGTCCAAATATTGCACCATCGGTCGTAAGACCTGATGAAATATTGCATCAGCCGCTTTGAACACGGGTTTGAATTGCGTGACAATGTCTTTCATTATTGCGTCACAGTTACTGTGTACGTGCATTTGAGATATCGCAAATTATTCTAGTCATTCGTAAAATTGTTTGTTGGAAGTCAGTCGCAAGTTTAACTGTTTGCTTGGTGCTTGCTAGCTGGACAAATTTTCCGTCTTTCATCAAAGTAATCTGTTCTGTAGTGACAGTTTTTAGTGGTGTATCGCGTTGCACCCCATTTCGACAGCTTTGAGGCCATTTTTACAGAAATACAAGTTTGAATAGACGTTTCAAAGGAGTATTTCTTGTTCGGTCATTACATTTAGACGAACGGATTCGGGAATCTTATGTTACAATTTTCCCACAAAGAGATTATGGTTTACCGCTGTGACCAGCCAGTATGTTTAGAAATCGTTAACACTTTTGGCTTTCATTGCAAGCAAAGGTGTAACTATGACTTGATGGACCTGTGTTTGCTCTTATTTACATTTGTATTGTTTTCTCAACTGGTGAGAAAGTCTAGTGAAGTGAACCACCTTTCCATATCAGTGCAGTTAACATACACACTATATTATCATAAGTCTGCTTGCCGATAAGGGGCCCAAAATTATTTTGGCCCCGGGGCTCACCAAGGGCTTAAGTCAGCACTGCTTGCTCCCCTAGATCGGTCATATTTATCCGCCGAGAAATAACACAGGAACTAGCGATACAAGTCGTCATTGCATAGCACGAACAATTATTGCAATACAGTAATATCTTTTCCAGCGCATTCTCGCGCGCATCTAGAAAATGTGAATACTGTATCCCTTAGCTTCCATTCAAGGAGGAAAACTTTCGATTTTTACGTTGCTTCAACGATTGATGACATTGAATCAGCGTAACAAAGGTGAATTTTTTGCTAAAAATCGATAGGAGTACAGGTACTTCCACACTAATCACGCGCAATTTAGTTCAAGTTTTACGTCACAATGTCTGGCTTTGATCACCGAGTAATGATGATACGGCAAGGTTGGTTACTAAATTAGATTATACGAGTAGGCTATAACAGCAAGATGCAACAAAATTTGTTAAGTTTTGGTATTACAGTAAGAAAGAAAGGACCCAAGGAAAATTCACTTTCGCTCACATGACACGCAAAAATAAACTTAAAAAAAAAGCCTGTGAAACTTTGCACAGCAGAAAATAGTAGCGTTGGTGTAAAAATTTTCCTACACCTGCCCAGAGTATTGTGACGCAATAAGCCACACGACCTCGTTCGGAGGAAGTTAATCAGTTATGTGACGTATTGACCAGCTACACGGCGCTTTGACTCTTCAAGCGCAAGTCGTTGGTCTGATGAAAGCCTTTCATAGTGACTTTACTGATTTTTTAAAAAGCCTTCTAAAACCGTAGTTATAGGCCTAGTTCTGAAATGGCGAAGAATTATTATCAAGATAAAGTGATTAAGCATGACGATCGACGGCTAAAACTGGTGTGTCCGCCGTGAAACTTGATTTGTCCGCCGAGATAGCTGCTCAGACTGGACACGTTTGTCCGCCGTCAACAAAAACGAATTTCGAGGCCTGTAGTCTACTTTCGAATTATATGCTATTCACTTTGAACTTTAACTCTTAATACGCGTAGATACTAAACTGAGCAAACTGCACCTCATTATTGACACTCCCAAGAAAAAACAAAGCAGAAGAAATCAAGACAAACGTTTTTCAATCATTGTTAGGCTACTATGCTTCAAAGGCACCATGCTGGCGTTTATCAGCTACCGTACCATAGGCGTAGCCAGGGGGGGGCGAAAGGGGCCATGGCCCCCCCCAAATTTTCGAAGTTTGGATTCCGAAGTTGAGCCCTTTGTTGAAAATATAATCAAATTTGTAGAAATTTATAACGTTTTCCAAAACGTCTGGCTATTAACACCCCAAGGACTTGTTTTAGACACACAGAAAGACACCAATAAATTTTGCAAATCGTAAATCGCGCAAAATTTACTGGATTTACGTTTCTTTTAACTAATTTGTGGAAGCAATTTCAGAATGGCTTACTCTGTTAGGTTTTTCTGTAGCTGAGTTTTTGGTGTTCTCTAATTTTAGCCGCAGATGTTGCCCGTTCGTGTGTAAGAGCTACCTTTAATAAGTTAATAGCTGTTTATCTGCTAATAAATTTCATACAAATATTACCCTAAAAGTGTTTCCAGAAAGCGCTATAATCCAATATTCAAGTGTAATTTTGCAAAAATTTTCCGGGGGGCATGCCCCCGGACCCCCCTAGAAAACGCGTGCCTTCGGCACGCTTTAACCCCCACCAGTTTCAATGCTTCCCCTTGCTCAAGCCACCAGGATACGCTACTGCACATCAGGTGCACATACGTGCATGCGCCACTGCACATAAATCAAACACTTTGTCGTTCTCTTCAATTCATCAAATATTTGGCCCCCCCCAAATTTTTTTCCTGGCTACGCCACTGTACCGTACTTCTGTTTCTTTTGTTATTTTAATAGCAGCGCTCTTGTTGCAACAAGTAGATCTTTTAATTGAGATCGATCCGCAATAAAGGTCAAATTAACGCAAATTTGAACTTACAAACATTTGCTTTAGGATTTTTTTTAAATAATTTGCGTGGGGCAGCCACCCCGAGCCAAATTCACGGGAGTGCGCCGCTCCTCCGCCCCCCCGGAGTCGGCGCCTATGAGTACGATTCTTTGTTGGGAGTGATGAGCGCGACCACATGTAACTGAACTCGACCCATTGTAGCAATTATTGTTCGAATAATTTTCTGAAAATATGTTGTGTACCTTAAATTGTAATAATTTTCTAGGGAGGCTGAAGCCATTATCGAAAATTGCAGGGGGGCTGAATTAGTTCTAGGGGGGCTGAAGCCCCTTGAGCACCCCTACTTCCCGCGCAGTGCTTCCACTTCTGACAATTGATAAATCCTTTTCAGTTTCTTTTTTTGTCCTGAAAAATCCCTTTTTTCTCGGTCGGAAATCCTTCAAAATTTCCTTCATAGACGAGGTTATTTTTGACGTTATTTAAGTTAAAAGAGATGGTTAAACAATTTTAAAGTTATTTTAATCTCACCTAAGTTACGTTTTAACCTGAAAGAATAGAAAAGCAGTAAATTGAAAAAGTGGTACGGTATTCCAATCGCTACAAAAAACAACACCTTGCAGACAGAAGCTGATTTAGTTGACAAACCCAATCTATTAGAACAGTAGGCTACACAAAAGCAACACATATTTTCCAATAACATGGTTTAATTACTTTGTTCACTGTCCAGCCGAAAAACTGCTTGTCAGTTAGTCGGTTCTGGGACATTTACCACCTGGAGTCCTGGACATCATTTACCAATTACCACTCTCATCTTTCCCACCCGGACTCCTAACCTATCCCTAACATCGAAAATATACAGGGGGTAAATGTCCAGTAACGAATTATCCATCCATTAACAAATTTATATTTGCGTTTAGTTCGGTTTTCCTTGATGCGCTAACTTGTTCAACTCTATAGGCTCTGAGGCTATCTCTTTTTCCTCCTTGTCAGTAACATCTTGAGTCACAATCATCTGAGACTAAGGAAAAACTTCAGGATACTAGGCCTATTCATGATACTGACTCAGTCTGACTGTTTACACTATACATACATGCTTTATACACAGCCTAGCTAGCTCTATTTATTATGACCATAATAGGTTAGCATAGGCTATAACTAACTTTTCTTAACCGTAAGGATACCACTAGCCTAAGCTTATCATGCCCAAATGTACGTAGAAGCACAGTGAACTTTGTCATTGCTACTCAAGTTCAACCGTAAATCAACGGATTACCTAATTTCAACTAAAAGAACTGAAAACTAGCTTCTCCCTGCATTCACGTCCAATTCCCAAAACGGCGAGAATAGAAATCAAGCGACGGAAAGGCAAGAATGGGAAAGAGACTAGAGAGTGAGGGGGGTTCAGGATGATGAGTGGCGACGAAAACCAGCTGCTCATCCTTATTCCAGTCGTTTTTAGAACTTTTGAAAGGAAATATTAATAAAATTTTCTTTAAAATTGCTAGAAACAACAATTCCCTTTGAAAGACAAAATTTCCTTGTAAAATTGCTAAAAATCCTTCCGATCTTCATTTCCTTTTTTTATCCTTCAAAGCATTGAAAAATCCCGATTTCGGGATAAAATCCTTCAAAGTGGAAGCACTGTTCCCACGCCCTTGAGGGGCGGTATGACTACTTCGGATTAAGGGGGGGCGTTTTGATTACTAGGGAGCATTCTGGTTTAACCCATTTACCGCCCTACGCAACGATTTCGTCAAAGAGCTCGCATCTTCCTGGTAGCATTTCCTACCTCATACCTGGTGAAAAAGGGATTCAGCTGTGTTGTTCTGCTACATACCGAACAGCGAAACCCACTTGACATATCCACAAGAAGTGATCTTCGAATGTTTCTCACTGGCTTTACACCGGATGTGAAGAAACTGGCGCTTTCTCACCAAGGTTCACATTGACTACCAGTAGGCCTATAGGCTACTGTTTTCATGCTCGCAAATATATATTTGCTTTTCATCAAATATAGGCTATTACTAGTCTCTAAATCCCTTACAGCCTGTTTCACCCTAAAATGGGGATCATCAGAAGGTCCTTATTCTAATAGAAATATAATTCTATGTAAATAAGGACCTTCTGATGATCCCCCTTTTAGGGTAAAACAGGCTGTAGGGCTTTAGAAACTGGTAACTAGCCTATATTTGATGTAATTGGCTCTGCTTGGCATTGAGCACTTTTTGTAGTACGGTATTAATAATATTTATTGTTTTATATTCGCTTTTCATAATTAATCGTTTTTGTCGGGGGCGGAAAATTTTGCCAGTTTATGAAGGGAGCGTTGGGCCAAAAAAAGGTTGAGAAACACTGTTCTAGTATAACAAAAACTCCACAAAAAATCCTAGAGTTAATAAAAGAAAGTATTGGATCATCTCACGATTTATCACTTTTAGGCTTGGGCGGGGGGCTTGGGGCAGGAGGACAGTGATTTTCTGTTGTTGACATTCAACTTTCCTGTTAATTAGATGGTAGGCTAAACTACTATCAGTTTTGGTTGTGTTGCCCATTTTTGGAGATAAAGAGTGTCTACCCGATCATCAACTTGGTCTTTTCAAAGGAACAAGCTCGGTTTCGGCCTAAAAAATCTTCTGTAGATTGACCCAAAAGCCTACCCCACTGGTTGTCTGTATGAGTGAGGATAGGCCCATGCAAGATATTTCTTCCGTTTAATTAGCTTAAGATGAATAAGGCTAATGAATAACTACTCCACGAAAAAGCTTAAAAGTCTGCATTGCAATTATTTGGAAAAAATAAAGCTATTTTTACCCGCAATGAGCACGTTCTCTGAAGACGTTGTTCCAGCCAATTGTTCACCAAATCAAACGTCATATAAAACCGTTATGGTCTACTTAACCTAGCTGGCATCTTACGTCATGGAAATTGCTAGAAAATGTCCAAATATTGCACCATCGTTCGTAAGACATGATGAAACATTGCATCATCACCTTTGAACACCTGTTTGAATTGCTTCACAATTCCTTTCATTATTGCACCACATAAACTGTCTACGTGCGTTTGAAATATTGAAATTTATTCTCTCATTCTTAAAATTGTTAGTTGGAAGTTGGTCGCATATTTAACTGTTTTGCTTATTGCTTGAATAAGCTGGACAATATTTCCGTCTTTTATCTAAGTAGTTTGTTGTAGTGACACGTTTTTAGTGGTGTATTGCGTTGCCCCCCATTTTCGATAGCCGCGGGCTAATTTTACAGAAATACACTTTTTGAATAGACGTTTCAAAGGAGTGTTTCTTTTTCGGTCATTACATGCAGACGAACGGATCCGCGAATCTTATGTTACAATTTTCCCACGAAGAGATTATGGTTTACCGCTGTGACCATAAATAATAAAAGACGAAGTTGTTGGTTGGTTGGCTACAGAAGCAAAGAAATAATAAAATAAGATCTTGTTGGTTGGTAGTCCCCAGAAGCAAAAGAAAATTAAAGCCTTTTCTTCTCAGTTGGTACTGAAGAACTTCAAGTTAAAAGTTAAAGGCGTTTCTTTGTTGGTTCTGAAGAAAAAACAACATTGACATTCATTGGCAAGAAAAAGGAAAATTAAAGACAATCGATCTGTGCTTGAAAATTCAAGTGGACGAATCCAAGCAAGTTTTGTGGAACTTTTGGAATACTTTTTGAAATACTTTTTTGTATTTTTACGGTCTTTGCAGTTAAGTTTTTTATAACTACTGTAATAATTTTGTGTGTTTGTGTAACTTAATTTTTTAATTGGTAAATTTAGCCCCAACATTTAATATGTCTACACTCGGTGGCGACAGGGACTCGGCCGCCGTCGACTCGACTGAGTTTAAGCCTGATGATGTTCTTTGCGGTCGGGCAGGCCATTCTGGGAGGGACCCAGTAACGATGAGGCTAAGTCAGTACGAGAGGCCCGGCATCTTAGAAGGGATTATTTGACTCAAATTGGGGAACTTTCTGTAGCTCTAGGTTCTTTGAGTGATAAGCAGGAACTGTTAATTTTTCAATTTAACTTATCTACTTTAGAAGAGGAATTACGGCATTTCCATGCACTTTTGAGTAAAAAATTTAACTCTGCAGTTTTGGCAGAACTTCGTGATATGGTAGATCCGGAAGTTAACTCGTTAAAAAATAACTTCGAACAAAAAGAAAGTGAGTTCTCAGATATGTTGGATGCTGACATACATCCTGAGGATAGCGCCTCAAATGTAAGCACTAGGATGTCTAGGAGTTCGTCTCGGATAGTTGCACAAATTAACCTACAGCTAAGACGAGAGGAGCTCCAGATACAAGCTGAGGCCGAAGCAAGAGCTGCTGAGGCCATGGCGAGAGCTGAGGCCATACGAGCTGAGGCCGCACGAACAGAGGCTGCCGCGAGAGCTGCTGAGGCCACCGCGAGAGCCGAAGCGAGAGCTGCTGAGTTCGCACTCAAAGGATCACAGTTGAGGGCTGAACAACGTAAAGAGGTAGTTTTAGCTGAATATCGTTCAGAGTTGGGCTCCCGGCGTAGTTCTAAGAAGGGATCTTCTAGCCATTCCAGAAGTGAACATCAATCGCAGTTTAATTTACATAACCTTTTCCAGGCGCCTGTTCAGTCTGTGAGTGGACCAGGGCAATCCACACGTTTTCCAGCTGTTTCAGGAGGTCTCGGGGCCGCGGCTAAGGGTCTTCCGAAGGCTGTAGAGCCAAGGCCTGTGAATTATAACCGAACTCCTCCCCCAGAGCGTACAGGTCACGGGGCCGCCATTAGCAGTAATGCTTTGCCCCCAAAAATAAAAGAACTTCTTCTTCTTCCTTCACAGTTTTCTGCGCCGCTAGTTTTTGATCGCCCAGCTACACGTAATTTGGGAGGCTGTGAGAGGCGTATCGCGTCTCCTGATTTTAACGTGTGTGAGGATCGTGATCGGGCTGTGCATGAGACTGAGCCCACTCAGCCCCTTAAGGGATACAGCTTGTCTTCTCCCGCTAAATCGAGTTCTCAACAGCAGGATTGCTTTTTTGAATACCAAAATAGTAGGACGTTTTTTGATAAGGCGGCCTTGATTGGTTACGATGGTAATAATATGCCATTTATCTTCTTTAAAAATCGTGTTACGGCCTTGATGGCAGCTTCTCCCTTTAAAGGAACTCGTTTGACTTTGTTGCAAGCAGCTTGTGTTAGAACAGCTGCGCAAACGATTGCTAATTTAGTTTCTGACACCCCTGGCTTGTCAGAGGAAGACAGGATAGAAATGTCGTTAGCTCGCTTGTCCCAGCGTTTTGGGGTTCGTGGAGGCCTTTTCGCAGAACCGGAAATTAGAAAGTATCGCTATGGTAGCAAATTGACTTCGATCTCTTCTAGTGATTTGAAAGAGTTTAAAGATGAATTGTCGCAGTGTCTGCTTTACGCGCAAGCTTATGGTCAGCGTGATAAATTAGAAGGACGTTTTGTTTTGGATTTGGCTAAGCGACTCATCCCGTTTGACGCTAAGCACCGTTATCTTGACTTTTTAGGTGATCAATATGGTGGCACTAATGAGCCTACTTTTCAGAGTTTGTTCGATTTTGTAGTACGGGAGGAAACGCGTAAGTCGACTGATTTTAGCATTATGCTAATGGGCGATTCTGGTGAGTCGCAGCAATTTAAGAAGTTTGGCAAAGGAAAATTGCTTTCATGTCCGGTTAGGCAGACGTCGGTAAAACCCCATCATAATGTGATTTCAGGGAGTTCGCAGTACTCGACTGCTGTTGGCGCACCGCGCGGTGGTGTGACCAGACGTAGTGACATACCGGCATGTTTTTATTGTTCGTCACGTGGTCAAGTTGAATATCATTTTTTGTCTAATTGTAAAGAATTTTTGCGCTTGACACCTAAAGATCGGAGAGATGTGATGTTATTGTGAAAGCTGGCAAATGCTTGAATTGTTTGCGCCAGCATATGGTTAGGGACTTTAATCATGCAAATAACTGTTGTCAATGTGGGCCTAACAACGATAGGAAACACTTTTTTTTCTGCATGATTTTTATGTGACGTCACGTGATTCTCTGGATTCGGTCGGCAAAGAGGATGCTGGTGCCAGAGTTCCTGTGCGTAATGTTAAGATTGGAAATGTAGCAGCTTTTAACCGCATTACTGCTGCTCGTGTTTTGAATCCAATGACTGGCAAATCGAAGTTGGTGTATTGTCAGCATGATCCTGGTTCGCAGTTGACTTTTGTTTCGAGTGATTTGGTCTGCAAACTTGGCGTTGAACCGTATGGTAAAACGTCGTTTAAAATGGATACTCTGGCTGGTCAGAAACCTACTTGTGCTAACCTTATTAAACTCAACATCCAGTCGTTAGAGACGGATGAACTGTTTTGTGATATAACCTCGGTGGTTAACCTAGCTTGGGCTGACGATGTTAAAACTTTACCGCATAAACAAGATTTAAGTGGTTTCCGTCATTTTCATGACGTGAATATGTTTCATTTGAATGATTGTAGTAGCCTACTGTAGATGTAGGGGAAGGTGAGGTAAGTTGAGCCAGTGGGTAAGTTGAGCCACCCCCTGTAACTCGAAAAATAAAAATCGCATCAACTTTCTACTGCCACCTACCTGACCGTTTATCTTATATGGAGCTGTTCTGTCAATATTATAGTTCTTTGTCTTGCAAAAAGACAGAAAAACTGTTTTTAGTGATATTGGGAAGTTTTTTGAACTTTTTAAAAAAAAAGATTTTTTGAGTTTTACAAAATGTCTGTGGCATTCACCAGTATTGATATGTCTAACAGTAATCACTAATGTTAGCTTATTCAGAAACTATTAAAGTGAGGTTGCTAGCTCATATATGACTGGAGAAATTTCCGTTTAACTTTTAATGGCGGCCTTGAGGTAAGTTGAGCCAGTGATGTACAGGTAAGTTGAGCCGGTGGCTCAACTTACCTCACTTCAGCTGCCAGTGTTAAGTGATGATATATGTAGTCATTAAATAGATAACAAAGTGTATTTTACTTTTTAATAGTCTAAATCTCTGGAAAAATAATTTGTCCATTGGTCTATTGAAGTTTAAATTTATTTGTAGTGTAACCTGCAGCCTACTAGCAACATGCAAGGGAAAACCCGACCTGTGCATTACATTGGTAAAATCGAATGCTTCAATGAAGATGGAGAAATTGAGGCCAATTTTTTAAGAAAAGTGCCTGGAGAGTCCGAGGAAAAATTGTCGTTTGTCTGTAAACAGACGATGAGTGTGCTTTTCTTAAAGAGGATGTCGTTAAAGCTTCCTCACACGACCACTTGGAGAAACTTTCTGCCGTCAGCAAAAAGTCCGGTTTCCATGCTCTCTTGATCAGTGGCATATGGAATAAGTTTAGATCTGACAGACAACGGAAATTGATTTAGAAAATTCACATTTGGAGGTTTATTTAATCAGGATTGTGTATTAATTCATCGCTTTATTTTCTGTTCTGCAGCTCAGTTAACACGATCTGCTAGTACTACATTGATTCAACGTCTGTTGACGTTTACGAAAAAGTGGCAGATTTGTCAGCTGGGAAGTGCGCAATTTCCAGTCGAACTGTCACAACAAAATAAATTTATCCTTTTACATGTTGTTCTTTCTTCCTGGTAGCAGCTATGTAAATTGCTATCCAACCTGTCTTCTTTCTTACTTTCAACTCAAGTTCCACATGTGTTGAGTGAAGATTACATATTGTCAACAAGAGACTGGATCAATTGTGAAGTGGAATAGTCACTGCACACTCTAATACGTCCGTCCGATAGATTTATCACATCGTACTTAAGAGCGCAGAAGAGCTTGGTTTAAGTGCGGCACACTGGACGAACCACATGTAGAACACGGAGTGGCAAAATCACACCTCCACGCTCCGTGACTTCATTCCCGACGCCGATCCCCGTCCACCAGGGATGTCCCTCGCAAGGCTTGCGTGGGTCAGACTTAACCGCCTGCGAACTGGCGTCGCCTGCTTTCGTTCGGACATGCACAAGTGGTGCCTGGCTCCTTCATCAGAATGCGAGTGTGGTGCCACGGAACAGACCGCAGACCCAGGCCCGGATTTAGGGAGGGGGGGGGCAGAGGGTGCAAGTGCCCCGGGCCCCCCGACTTTTAAAGGGGCCCCCTTCGTGGAAAAAATGTGATTTTTGTGTTGTTTTTTTTTTTATTTCAGCCTTTGAAGTTTCTACCAAATGCTATGCAGTGCTGGATTAATGCTACTGTATGCGTAGAGGTGGTTTTTCACGCCGTAGGCGCGAAAAAATTTTTGCACGGGAGGCTCCCCGATCTAAAAGTGCCCTGGGCCCCCCATCAGCTAAATCCGGTCCTGCGCAGACCATGTCATCCACTACTGCCTAACCTATCGGCCTCCACACGGTGCGCATGGTCTGAGAGCCCTGGACGATGAGACTGCTGAGTGGCTGAAGATTTCCTGCCTTCCAATCTAGCCTGGACAGATCGCTCATACGCCATCATCATCATCACATCGTAAAAGGCCGAACCACGTTTTGCCAAGCGGCGAAAACACGAGTTAGTGAATAGAGAAAAAATAATGAGAGATTGTCGCTCAAGCATGACAGTGCATCGCAATGATGACGTCACCATTGCGTCACAGTCCATGTTACAATTCGGGACACATAGCTGGGCAATAATTTCGTGAACATACTGTATGTATTGCATAGCATTTTATATGTAGGTTACCATCGCTACAGCTTTTGTTATTGAACTTAAATGAGTGGCTCAACTTTCCTCATACCCCGGCTCAACTTACCACGTGTGGTAGGTAAGTTGAGCCAAAATGACGTAATGTTTAAAACATGTATTTTTTCAATATTCTTATGAGTTATGAAAATTTTTTTTTTGTTAAATTAAAGCCAAAGCATCAACCATTATGCTGCCACTTTCACTTTTATTGTAAACCAAGCGGTTTTCTTACTAGAAGCGTTTAAGTAAAAAGTGGCTCAACTTACCTCATCTTCCCCTACTGATTGGCAACGACAACGCTTATTTGATGTGGGCTAAAGAAGAGCGTGTTGGTGAAAATCGTAGTGAACCGCATGCTTTACTCACTCCTCTCAGTTGGTTGGCTTGTGGTAGTAAGTCACCCTTAGATGAAAGCGTTGCTAATGTGTGCAGAGTGCAGACGTCTTCAGAGTCGGATGTCATCTCTGGCTTTCAGCGTAAAATTGAGTCTCGTGATATGGATATAGCAGACCTGAATAAAGTCATTCAGGATTTGACCTTGCAAAATGAAACCTGTGAATTGTCTCGCAATGACAATTTGGCTAGAGAACTTCTTGAACCGAATATTAAGTTGAAAGATGGTCGACTTGAAATACCTGTACCGTTGAAGGAAGATATTGATTTAGGCTACCTAATAATTTTGTGTTGGCGTCAGATAGAGCTGCTGTTGGAAGAAAGCTTTAAAACAACCTGAACTTCGTGATTTCCTTACTGACACCATGAAGGATCTTAAATCTAATGGCTATATTGAGCGTGCTGGTGAAGCAGAAAATGTAAAGAGATTTGAGTGGTATTTACCATACTTTGTGACGTCACATTTAAAAAAGCGCATTGTTTACGATGGCAAGTCTGAATTTCAAGGAACTTGTGTTAATGATGTAATGTTTTCGGGTCCTGACTTGTTAAACCTTCTGGCAGATCTCTTGGCTAGATTTCGGCTTAGTAGATTTGGTTTCGTGGCCGATATGACTAAGTACTTTTTTCACATTTTGGACACTTCAATTCGTAAGCCCAATTTTATTGAACTGCTTACGTACACAGGCAGTGCCGTTCGGATCGTGAACGAACGCCCTTTAGTACCTTTGAGTGACGATCCTAGGGATTTTACTGTCATCACCCCTGCCTCACTTTTGACCCCATACTTAGACCCATACTGTGCTGTTAGGCAATCACATGATCGTGACCAATTAAGAAGGGATTATCGGTTCAATTTGTCACTTTCTCAGCAGTTTTGGAGCAAATGGATCGATTTTTACTTGCCAGGTCTTCAGGGCCGGAAAAAATGGCCGAGAATTTGGAGCCTGGTCAACTTGTAGTGGTGGGCTCTCTCCAAGACGTTGATGAACGTGGGAAGTATCAACTTGGGAGGGTGCATGAGGTGGTGATCCCACAAATTAGGAAAGGGAAGCCTGTGGTTCGTAAAGCTAAAGTTGCCGTCTGCAACTATGATGAGAGTACGGGGAAAGTGAAAGTAGACTACGTGTTGAGGGATATTTCGTGCCTCGCCGCCGTAAAGAACACTTAAGTGTTAGGGTTTGAGCCTGGTTTTGTCTGCGGTGGCCGACCCTTGTCTGAGCCCAGAACAGTCGGTTATTATCGCAACCATTGTACATAGCGTCATTTTAGCGTGTACCTATGGTACCAATTTCATGTATCGTAGTGTATTATTCGTATTGTTGTTCATTCTTTGCATGCCCTTTGTATTTACGTATTAACTTAAACGTGAGTGATTCAAACAATTTGTGTATCGTGTGTTTTTATTCATTGGCTCACAATTGTCGTCAATTCTTTTTTAGTTATGCCAAGTTAGACTGTCATAACTAGGGGCCGCTATGTTCCAGCCAATTGTTCACCAAATCAAACGTCATATAAAACCGTTATGGTCTACTTAACCTAGCTGGCATCTTACGTCATGGAAATTGCTAGACAATGTCCAAATATTGCACCATCGTTCGTAAGACGTACATGATGAAACATTGCATCATCACCTTTGAACACCTGTTTGAAATGCTTCACAATTCGTTTCATGATTGCGTCACATAAACTGTCTACGTGCGTTTGAAATATTGAAATTTATTCTCTCATTCTTAAAATTGTTACTTGGAAGTTGGTCGCATATTTAACTGTTTTGTTTATTGCTTGAATAAGCTGGACAAATTTTCCGTCTTTTATCTAAGTAGTTTGTTGTAGTGACAAGTTTTTAGTGGTGTATTGCGTTGCCCCCCATTTTTGATAGCGCGGGCTAATTTTACAGAAATACACTTTTTGAATAGACGTTTCAAAGGAGTGTTTCTTTTTCGGTCATTACATGCAGACGAACGGATCCGCGAATCTTATGTTACAATTTTCCCACGATGAGATTGTGGTTTACCGCTGTGACCAGACGTATCCATTGTAACTTACTGTAAATAACAGCCCCGATAGCTCGTGACTTCGTGAACGAAGAAGCTTCAAGATCAAGCGGTGCTGGTTCTACTCTCGGGGTATGCGCTTGAGCAACGCACTCTAAGAGCTGCACTCCACTCAGCAGCACCTTATGGATGAAATAATTCCCCAGCAAGAATCGAAAACTTCACTCTGCCAATCTAAGTAACTGTCCCTGCGTCAAAAGCCTCTATACAAGTACGGTAGGTGCGAAACTATCAGAAATAACTTATCAAAACTTTGTCAGTCCGAGAATACAGATTCCAAACCATCCTTCACATGCATCAGGGATATCTAGAGAAGGGGATATGAAGGCTCGCAGCGATTGCCTTATTCTCATGACACTACCAGTGCGGCAGTTTGTAGTGCTTTAAATATGTGGTTCTTTTTAAAATTATAGAAAGTTTTGTAGTGCAGCTGGTACAATGAGCTACAAAAGATAGTTAGCAAATGTTACGTAGAGTATATTTAAAGAATACTTGTTTACAAAGACAGTTGAAAAGTTACCAGTAAGTTTTTTTTTTAAACAAAGCCTTTGCAGTAGGCTAGATGTAAAGCAAGTATGTGGGTAGTTGAATTAAACCAACCATGAGCATGCTGTAAATATCCGGGCCTGATTCTAATAGCGCAATGCAAGTTATCATAACAAGATTTATTAAACTACTATCGGTGCCAATTGTCATTTTACGATAAACGCAGATTATTTACGATAAACAAAAGCCCTTCTATTGTCAGACGTAATAAAAGCTTTCGTATCCCCTTCTTTAGAATAGATATCCCTGACATGCATGTGTCATTGATAAACTGATAGATAGTAAGGCAAGCCGGGGCGTGTTGTCACAGCATTTTTTTTGTACTTGCACTGACTACTTCAAGTCTATATTTCTAGCAAGTGCTTTGTTAAGAGTCATCTTCATTTTGAGATTAGCAAAGTCAGGAAAAGACAGCAGGTTTAGATTAAATTAAATTTTCAAAAATTTGGTCATCGATGTAAATTTTACTAACTTTTCAAAATTGTGTGACGCTTTCGTAATAGGGACGGTACATTGATCTACAATCCCTATTTCGTAAGAGCAGTCTGGCCGCAAGTATGAAATCAGTTTTATAGCTTATTATGTTAGGAGTTTAGCTGACACTTTAGAAGTTAATAGCGTGCCTTTTCTAGCCGCCATGAAAAGTTTTGTCTGACTGCGTACGTCGGGGAGAGTTGTCACAGCTGTTATAAACATGTCACGAGTTGTTAGAAACATGGCTATGTCAAAGCAGCCTCCCAACTTGAGGGGCCCCATCAGATCAATAATGCAAGAATATTAATAAATTTCATTAAAACATTCCAAAAAAATTCAAAAACTGGGGACTTTCCCCCCATCAACACAAGCCTTTTCTTTGAATTCTGTTTAATTTACAGATCTTTCTATTAACTTTAGTGAAAACGTAACGCCAAAGTGCTAAAAAGTACATTTTAGGATTTCAAACCATAAATGTTTAACATAATTTTAAGAGGGCCCTTTACTAGAATTTAGGCGGCACTGGTTAGCAGGTTTTAAGTTACTGCAAACGTGCAAAAGAACAGTCACAATTTTTTTTTTACAAAAATTTGATTTTCTTGAAATCTTTTTGCGGTTAAAAAGTTTTAGTGGCAAAAGGAAGTGTAAGTGGACAGCGTACGAATGATATAACCAAATCACTTGCATTGTATATAGCAAAAGCACAAATCGAAAAACCCCAAACCTGTGACAACACGCCCCGGTTTCCCTTAAAACAGATTAATGATGGGTTTCTTAAGTTTGTGATTTTGTCAACTTTGCTTCATATATTATTTAATCACTTATGACCCACAAACCACATCAAATAACAAGTTACCTGCAGGAAAGACCTTGTTTCTAACTAAATCATTCCTGACTTCTACTGTATTTTTGAAAACGTGTTGAAAAGTAGGTAGGCTATACCTTATCAAAATAAACATCAAGCACCGCAATAACAAAACAAGGTCTTCATGATAGCATGACAAGGTATCAATCCTCAAGTGAAGGTAAAATTTCGTCCAAATTCTAGGCGCGTTTGTGTCTAATTTAGCTAATCTTAATTTTTACCTGTTTGTGTCTAATTTAGCTAATCTTAATTTTTAGCTGTTTGTGTCTAATTTAGCTAATCTTACGGCCTTGCCTCGATGAAAAAAAGTGAATCTCGACAAGTCATGTCTCGCTACAACACAACGACAAAGAATCAAGTAAAGAAATCGTAGGGGCAGAGAGCCAATCTGGTGATTATGTGCCACTTTTACTGTGCAACACGAAATTAGTTTTTGATTTACATATCCAAGCCATCCTTTATTTGAAGAAAACTACGTCACAATTCACCAATTGCATGCACAAAAAAGTATGAGTGAATTTGATGAAGTTAAAGTAACGATTTGAAACAAAAATTAGAACAACATGATTGCAAGGACAATCTACTACGTATTGACAAAGCATTTCTGCTTAAATGGCGTCTTCAAAATCTCATGAAAACGTTCAGTAAGAGAAATTTAATAGACGCTGAAGTCACTTTAAAGCTATGAAAATGTTCCAAAAATATAAAGAACAAAACAACTACAAAGCACAATAAATAATGCAAATATGAAAAGTATTAAGCCTAATAGAAAAACAATCACAAGGATTTTTTAACATATAAAAAATGAAAAACATTAGCAAAACAAATCGAACTTTCCTACATGAATGGTTGTGATGAAGATAACTTCGTCAGTTCCACCACATTCTGTACGAGTGTTTTGCATTATACAGTATTGTCAAAGTAGAATTTCAACAAAGACCAAAATTAGTCTGCAACTTTCATAGTTCGTTTCAAACAGTGAATATTGATTACAAACTAAACATAAATCAGTGCGAACAAACAGTTTCTAAAATCTAGACGACGGTAAAATGAACTTACCTTTTAAAAGGTGTGGAATAGAAATGGAGTCTTTTGAATCAAAACACAATCGTGTAAACCAGGGGTCACCAACTGGCGGCCCGCCAAGCTGTTATGTGCGGCCCGCGGAAGGTATCAGAGCACAAGTAGGCTATAACCAAAAATACTTTTCTTGAGTTAAACAGCATGAAAGCAAAAAATACTTTCCGGAAAGCATATTTTCGCTTTGCATACGATTCCACCGACCAATCTGATTGTAATTCTAGGTAGGGGTCGTTTAAAGTTATTCCAATGCGATGTCCAGCCACACTGTCCCAGTGGTTGATTAAAACGTCTTTTTTCGAATTTCGAAAATGTCTGTGAGCATAGGGTTGCTTATTTTAAGTTTGTAAATGTCCTGTAAACACTAGTGTGCGTTTCACCGTTATTGGGTTTCACGAGCAGTGTTCCTTTATGCAAGTTGTTGTTGGCAAAATAGGTCGGTATGCCAACTCAATTTATAATAAATAGGAAAAATATTATATATCAATTTAAAGAATTTTTCTGGTAGGCTATTATGAAAATATTTAGCTTAGTAGTGCAAAATGTTGTTAATCAACATTTCTTGTCATGCTGATAAGCACCGCATGTGACAGTTATCTAATAAACAAGGAAAGACGGTTTCATAGACTCTCACAAAAAAGTTGAAAAACCAACTTATTGCTTTTTTAGAGAGAACACTGTTCATGAGTTACGATAGAAACGTTTTTTCAGTGATTTCCACAAGCGTTTGTTTCATGGTGCCTGTTTTTTTTCTCCCTGTTATAGGAGCCTATTTTTCGCTAATATGTTTGCAGGTCACTATTGTTGCCTGTAATGTGATGTGTCAAACATTTCCTTGTTTACTGAAGCTGTTAATGGCAAGATATCTTTTGTGAAGCGAAGTGACCACACCACTCTTGCTTGGCGATGAATATTCTGATGAAACCGCTCGCCTCGCTATAAGTGCGCAAAACAAGTGGCCTCGTTTATTAGGCAATGTTAAAGAAGTCAAAAGTGTTGTTAAAGGAGCTTGGCCTGGTAGTAGCGTTGTTCGATTAATTTTGTTGCTGCGTTATTCTAAGATAAATATTAACAACATGTAACGCTGGATACTGAGTACAAAATGCGTTCTTTTCTAGCATAAGAGTCAACCTACCTGAAATTTTATTAGTGCGGCCCGCCACAACTCTCCTAAATGCCAAAGTGGCCCGCATTCAAAAAAGGTTGGTGACCCCTGGTGTAAACGAAGACGTTTAAGAAACATAGAAAAAACTACCGGTAGTATTCTTAGTTTCAATTCAACGAGGTTTACAACGGCTATCATCATCTGGATGTTTGTAACGTCAATACAGTTAAACAACAATTTACAATAAAACGTAAGCATTAGACAAAAACTGTAGCCTACTTTGTTTGAAGGCATGCAAGAACTGGCGTCGAGCCTGTTACAACGGTTTAAAGAGGACTAATCGAGCACATTTTTGCTCGTCCATGACAAACAAAATGGGTAAAAAAAGCGATAGTATCATACTTTCAAAGTTCTGTAGCTACAAACATACTTTTCCAAGCCTTTTGCTTGGCGAACTCTTTTAGAATTTTTTGATGATTTGCGGCCCTTTAAAACATTATTACGATAAAAAAAATCACAATACCGATGGGCCTATTGAAAAAAATATATCAAAGAACGCCATGGGAAAACCTTAAAAAAAAACAACACAGTATATACAAAAATAAGATAAAAAGAAAAATTACAACTAAAAAAGTTGGTGAAAGCAAAGCAAAAACTATCAAATATCATCAGAAGTATATTGGGTTGGCTGCACTTGTATTGCTACAATTAATCCATGATGATTGATGGTTTGATTTGGGTTAGCGCAACTTTCATGTCGTGTGCTACTTGATACTAACTCTCCTGTCAAACTATCAGTCTGTTGTAAGAGATGACAAAAAACTCAGTGGAATTCTAATCATAACGATTGGGGCAAACATTAAATACTCAAAAAATATTTTTTTATTCATTTGTAATTTGTATCTCGATTGGATGATCGTTACCAATGTCCAGTCATTACCTGTGTGTGAGACTCATCACCTGCAGGTGCCTACCCAGTAAGGCAGTGATCTCAGTAACCCCCTTTCTACGTGCATGCATGTTCACAGAATTGTGCAAAATATGTAATCAAAACAAGTGCAATTTATATCATAGTCCATAAAATTCAAATCTAATTTAACTATCGAATTGAATTACTAAAAAATGCCGAAATCTTTTCTTTTGCGAACCCTTTGGTACTGTGGTAAGCACTTCAGTTTAGGAACCGCTTGATCAAATCTATTCAAAGCAAATACAACGGGCTGAAAATTATATAGTCTAACGATAGGGCGTTTTTGTTCAAGCAAGAATCTGTGCGGTAATGAAAGTTCGAGTGAATTCAAGCACAAGCCGTAGTTACACATAGCCTACATTGACAGATGTACAACAATCCAAAAACTAACAGGGACAACGAGACGTGGCCTTTTTCCGTTCACGTTCCAAAGCAATTACATCTGGATATTCATTGATCATTATGTAATCAGTTAATAAAGCTTGGTCGACTAATGTCAGAAATGCTTCCTCCACATTGGTGTTGTCTTTAGCTGAACATTCAAAATGAGGTATTTTGTTTCTAGAATGGCACCATCTTTTGATTTGCTGTAATGGTACCTGTAAAATGGTAGGTTGCTGTTATAATAGTTGGCTTTTGCAACAAGCTTTTAAGAATACTGTTAAATGATGGGTGATGTGATAACATAATGAAATGTGTGAGCGGTTACTTTCCACGTCTTTGGCCAACCTTTAAAATAATGTGTGTTTCGCTTTTTCTTGCCTTCAACCACACTGCAGTAATAGCAGTAGGCTATATAACTTTGTAAATTGTATTTTGTATGTTATTCGTTCTGAGGATGCGCAATTGCGCATTGTCATGCTGCGCGAAACATCAGTGAAGCAATAAATCAACCTTTTTTGTTGTTGCTTTTACTTTTCGCTTGCATCCACAGACTCCTTAAGTAAAGGACTGGAATGTTGCGATCTCGGGGTTTGTAACTTGAGTCTGAAGGATTAACTTGAGTTCTGGGCTGAAATAACTTCTAAAGAAGCTAGAAACACAATCTTGGATTCCCTATTAGGGTTTTTGAGGATGGCGAGTTCAATAGTGTTACTTTCAAAAACATCTGTGGTCATTTTCAAGGTCAAAATATTGTATTTTAAGGTCAAATTACAGAATTTTGGTCATTTTTGCCCATTTTTGTGTCTAAATCGTAAAGCAAAACTGTTTGAAAGAAGTTTGTGACGAAATATGCTATTACATAAACATCATATGTATTTCTCAACACTATGGCTATTATCTAAAGGAGTCTATGATTACAGTATAATACACAAATTGCAGTGACGTTCGGTGGCTTAAACCGTTGGGAAAGCAACTTGGAAATATGCTGCAGCAAGGTAGTAGGCACGAAGGGCGTAACCGTCGGGCGAAGCCCAAAGGCGTGTTGCCGAAGGCAACACTTCCAGCGGGGGATCTGGGGGGCCTCCCCCAGAAATTTTTGAAAAACACTTCCAATTTGGTGCGCTCTGAGAGCATTTCCAAAACAAATCAAAAATAAAAATCTGTCAAATTGTGCTTCGCCTATGGCGTGATCATACATCCATTTAATGTTTAGAAGTCATGAACAATCTTAATTTAAACGTTGCAGGACCAAAATCCTGTGTTAGACATGGAATAATAGTTGTCTAAATGTTTAACTCGTCATGAATGTTCATTCTCAGATATTCAGTTAAGCCTACACTACAAAAACTAACACTTAGGCCTAAACATTACAACCGCAAGCAATTTGTACAAAAAGCTGGATAAGTTTGCCTCCTGCGTATAGAAGCTTAACAAACTGAATATTGCATCCGCACCTGAACGTTCATTGGTGAAGTAACGTTATATCAACGCTGTAAAAAGGGCAAAGGCATGACTATGAAAGCTAGTACAGTAGGCTAAAGTACGTGGCGAGGAGACATCAAAAAACAGCAACAAGCTTTTTGGCATTGTGATGCTGTGCGTGTACCGTGACGAGATACCATTCTGACGAGTTAGTCTAGTCGCTTTAGTGAATGTACGCATTGACGTCACTGGGAAAGCACAACTAACCTACCATACCCATAACACATCTGATTGGCTAAGCAGCTGGTGACGTTTTGCAAAACGGGTGAGGATTGGTTAAAACGAAGGCGTTTTTTGACATTTTTGAATCTGGGAAAGCAAGTTTGATAGTTGCTTACCTGGAGCCTCAGTGATTGTTTCTGACAGAAGAGTTTGCGTGAATTGGCATTTATAGGCAAGACATGCGGTTTGGTGAGGACTTAGACTACTCACAAGCGTTACGAGTAATTCTAGTCACGAATACAGTATTTTTCAAGTTAAAATAGACGTGATAAAAATAATAAGTTAAACCTAGAACTCAGTCATTATATTTTGCATAGTTTTTGCTAAGGTAAGCACTGCTTTCCTTGCTTTCCCTCACCGATCGTCACTGACAAATTGACAATACATAACAGGATGACACCATAACAGACAATGTCTATCACTAGTTGGAAAGCTTTTCTTGCCTCCTGAGGCATCCCAAAGACTTTTCTTTGTCACTTACATTGAGGACATAAGCTTTCAATAGAATGTTAGCTAAAGTAGTACAAGCAGCATTATTACTAGCTAAAGGTGCATCTACAAAATGATAACAACTCAGCACAATGAAACCGGCAACGCATTTTAGTCTTGTCATGCAAATTACAGCTATGATTTTAGTAAATTGTTACGTCACAAAAGCTTGGAACCGCAATGTTTTGCAAGGGCATATGAAATCACCAAAATATTTCCCAAACTAAATAAAAAGAGTAAATAAAGTAAACAATATCACACCAAATCAGAAGAATCGGTTTATTTAAATACAGAGCTTTCGCCACACAAGTGTGGCTTCATCAGTATAAACTGCAACAATAATAAAGAATGATATACTATTAAGATGGTTATAAAATTTAATGAAAGTGTTAAAAAAGTAGATAATATAGTAAAAAAATAGAAAAGATCAAATATTATACATAACTATAAGACTTTAGGTCAATACACTGGATAATAAGATGATAATCAACATGTAAAAATTCAAATCTATTAAAATTGTAATTGGAGAGAACTTTTAACTATAAAACTAGTTTCTACGTATTGTAGCTCCTATCAATAATAATATTGTAGCTCCTATCTCCTGTAAATAAAAAGAACTTCAAAGAACTTACGCAGTGTAGAGAAAATATCTTACACAATAGATGCAGTAGGTGCATAATATCATATTTCGTCACAGACTTCTTTCAAACAGTTTTGCTTTACGATTTAGACGCAAAAATGACCAAAATTCTGTAATTTGACCTTAAAATATAATATTTTGACCTTGAAAATGACCTCAGATGGTGTTGAAAGTAACACTATTTGAACTAGCCATCCTCAAAAACCCTCATATGGAATTCAAGATTGTGTTTCTAGCTTCTCAAGTTAATCATTCAGACTCAAGTTACAAGCCCCGAGCATGGGAGGTTCCAGTCCTTTACTTAAGGAGTCTATGCTTGCATCAGATGAACGTTGCAACTCGTGCTACAAACGATAATTGTCCTGAAGAACACCCAAACTTTTCAGTATTCATATTATACCATGGTGACGATTTGCATCATTGAAATTGTTGATTAAAAAAAAAAAAAAAACGTTTTAAGTGTCACACTTCATCCCATATACACATTAACACATTGATTAATGTTACCAATGTCAACTAATTTTTTATGATAAAACTTAATTTGATAAAAAATTATTTAGGCTTCACCTTTCTTCTTAAATCAGATTTGTTGCCAATCAATATACAAGGAAACATGTTTGGATCTTCGATATTCGCGTGAAAGAGGAATTCATCTCGCCAAGCTTGCAGATTGTCAAAACTTCTGGGATTGGTTACATCATAAACAAAAATGCAGCAGTCAGCAGTGCGGTAAAAACTAACAGTTAATGACTTGAACCTTTCCTGGCCAGCAGTGTCCCAGATCTAGAAGACAAAGAATTGAAAGAAAAAAGGTAAGGTTTACGTACGCTTGCAACACCTTCATTATTATTATCATGTAAATGAAATGGCAAATAGAAAATGCTTGGTTTAAAATCATTCAGTCTTGATTCAACATCCAGCTAAACTGGTGACGGAGCACGTTTTTACCTGAACCTTTTATTACCAATAACATATTGAGTATTAGGTAATTAGGTATTACAGTTTTACAATGTCACTCTGAAAGAAATTGAAAAATTTTTCCCTAATAGCTGGAAGTGAGTAAAATTCTCATGCTGTGGATGCCATTGAGAGATTTTAACAATATTGCTCAATGTTCATGCATGTTTGTAGAGGCTTTAAATCCACTTATAAATGTAAGGTAGATGATTGAAATGATATACAGGATAATTTCACGCACGTGTCTTTCAAAAACGTTGGTGTTTAAATGAGATATTCATCTACAGCAGTGGTTCTCAAAGTGTGGTACGCATAGTCGCATACCATCAGTGGTGAGTGGCACATGGAGATCTTTCAGATGGTATGTGAGAAACTCACTTAAGTTGACAGTAGTTAAAATAAAATAATACAATTTGCGCAAACTTTAAAATTACACAATGTGTATGATTGATTTATTGTGTAATAATTATTTTAACCGTAAGGGAATCAAGCGTTTCGGTCGCAACACATAGGTCAGCGGTTCTTAAACTTTTTCGTTGCAACGCTTTTGAAAATTTTTGTTGGATTTGCGACGCACCCAGCGAGAGGAAGTTCAGTTATTTTTATTTAGCTGTGTCCCCAGCCTTCATTTGTCTCGTGGCGAAATGAATTTAGAATTGCGCTATGTGATTGTTAAATCATGATCACTTGCTACAAGTTTGTAATAATGAGTTCCAATGCACATGTCAGGGTATAATATCTGTGAGCGCTTTATTATGCAATTGAGTTTAGATACAAAAGGGAATCATTGTGGGACGCCCAGTGGCAGATTCAGAACCTAATTTATGGGTGGGCCTAGGAAATATCTTGGTGGGCCTTTACCAAAAATGCTACGGCGGATCAGCACACAAAAACTTAGTGTTACCTGAGCTTCCACACAAGGCGGAGTCTCCTAGGTTTCGAGTTAAAAAAAGTTGATTATGTCATCATAATCCGAACTGTCAATGAGTAGTCTTTCAAAAGACAAAAGTGTCAAGTTTTTAAGGTATCCAGTCAGCATGGATGATCTCAAGCGCGTTTGGATCCTGTTTGTTGCGAAGAAAAGTCTCTCAACGCAAGACAGGTTATAATGGTCCTTAAAACACTGTTCATGTTCGGGAAAATGTCAGCAGGGCAGCTGTCCAGTAGCCTACTTCCATTAATGCAGGAAAGTTTTCCCGATCCATTTTCCGTCTGATGTGTTGAATGAATACAGCATATTCAGCATCTGCGATCTCAATGACATACAGTGCACATGGACCATTTAGAATGTTTTTTTCGCCAAAAGTAGCAGATCCAGGTGCGAAAGATAATTTAACTCTAGCTGTTTAGAACGGAAGAAAACAGCGGAACAAGAGCGTCTGTGAAGTGTAAACCTTCAAAGACAACAGTAGCGAAAGACTAACCTTTTTCCTGGGAAACATCGCTTTGTGTAAACTGTTTATGGGCCGTTAAAGTGGTATCATGCTGTGAAATAGTGATGCCACAGACAATTCAGCGCCACTTGGTTGTTCCAGTGTTGAACATTAATATTTTTTTTTTATGAATCTGATTTTGGGTGGACCCACTGTCAATCTGGGTGGGCCTGGACCATGGGCCTACCCGGTAGATCCGCCCCTGGGGACGCCTTTGAAAAATTGAAACCACGCACGCGTTGCGACGCACAGTTTGAGAACCTCTGACCTAGGTTGTTTCACAGAAGAGCCAAAACTTTTCAATGTTGCTACTAATAGCAGCAAATAGTAGTGCAGCCTATTTATTGGTCTTCTACTTAGGGTCTGCTGCTATTCGGCAAGTTCCCTAGTCGGCAATTTTTTGAAAATTCAACGATGCCTTCTGCAAATCCAACGATTGAATATTATTCAACATTCAGACATTGAATCAATGTAAATACAAACTGTTAGGCTGATTGGGTTCTTTGAATCCTACGTCACCGTCTGTATGCAAACTTAGAATATATTAGTTATTTTTGTCATCAAATTACATAGCCTAACTATATTTTTAGAAGTAGTGCTGCCAGACCTTTTTTATTTTTGTATCAAAATTCGTATTATCAAAACTAGTTTACTTCTGTAGCTTTAATGTTTTATACAAATTGTTGCAAAATTCTACAATCTTTCTCCTTAATTTGCTTTTTAACTACATTTTTATCATTACCTTTTTGGTGAAAATACAGTATAATTGCATTTAAATTGCCATAAAATTATTTCACTTGTAAGGTTTGTAACTTTTGGAAAGTGAAATTGATTGAACAAAGTTTATTTGAACAGAAGTAGTATGTCTGTATTTTATTACATTTAATTATTTCTCTATTATTATTTACTTTTTTCTGAATCCGCATGGTCACACTGAGCTGGTTTCCTGCAATGTTTATTTTTCTGAGTCTTTTATGACATCACAACCAAGTGTTTGAATGCGAGACTCTCAAAGTAAAAACTTCGGGAAACTTGTCACTTTTTGAATTTCTTTTTTACATAGAATCAACCTATTCAGACATGAAATCAATGTAAAGAAAAACGATGGGCCAACTGGGTGATTCAATGTATTCAGACGTTGAATCAATGTAAAAATGGAGGTGATGTTGACATGAGTGAGCTCAACAGACAGCGCTTCGATGTCCTTCAGATTGAGCTTTGATGTTGATTGCAGTCAGTGTATAACTCCGTTGCGGAAGAATGTGTCAATCTGTGGTGTAACAACGAACTTTAGAAGACTCGATAGAAGAAGAAGAATGTAAAAATGAACTGTTTTAAAACCTAACTGGGTTCTTGGAACAAATCAAAGGGCTTCTATGAATGTTTCTCAGTTTCAACGTATCCTAGTCAGCAAAAGTTCCCCTTTCTACACGATTTCAACGTTTAGCGACATTAAAACGATGTAAAAACGGCAATTTCTGCTGGTTGGGATAACTAGGCTACGGTACCCGACAATTTCCTTTCAATCCAAGCTGTAGGCCAGTGGTCTCCAACCTGTGGGTCGCGACCCCAAGTGGGGTCACCTTAACTTTTTCTGGGGTCGCCACAACTCACCATATTCTATTTGTTACCGTTTCAATTCATTACCGAAAAAAAGACCGATACTTTTTTGTTCTAGTTCGCAACCTTTGCTTGTGTTTTGGAGTACAGCTTGCTACCTCGGGTCACAAATAAACCATTGTGGAGCAATAATCAAAAACGGAATAGTTGCGACAAGTAGGACAGAGCAAAAGCATTCGCGATGCTAGTTTAAACTAACTTTTTATTATTCAAGGTGACTCCAGAACGAGCGAATAGTTATTTATGCAGGTATATATAGTGTGCAGACATTTCATCGGCTCTTTACGGTTTGCTTTGCAGCTAGTAATGGTAATTTGTAGCTAGTAAGTATAGCTAAATATTATACAAAAATGGCAGCAAAAAAATACCAGAAAAAGATCATATGACGAGGCTTTTTTAAAACTTGGTTTCACTGAATTTAATGGCAAACCAAAGTGTGTAATCTGTCTTAAAGTTTAGCGGGTTTAACATAATGTATTAAACACAAAACAAAATATATAACATAATAACTCAAACGCTTTCGACACGTACATGTGTCCTCATCAGGGATTCAATCTGCAATATACGTGAATGAAAAATTGTAAGATAAATTTGACTTTGCACTACAACTATAACAACACTCTGGACTGAAAAGCACCTTTTCAGTCCAGAGTGTCGTTACAGACAGTGCAAAGTCAAATTTATCTTACAATTTTTGGAAAAACAAAATGGATAGCATGTAAATGTTGAAAATCATTTTCATTTATATTGGGGTCGCTTCTTAAAAAGGTTGGAGACCACTGCTGTAGGCCGCACATTTGATTAGCCTTTTCATTCTGTTACTACAATGTAAATATGAACTGTTAGGCTAACTGGGTTCTTGGAACAAATTTTTGCTGGTTGGGATAACTAGGCTACGGTACCCGATAATTTCCTTTCAATCCAAGCTGTAGGCCACACATTTGTTGATCCAAACTAATCATTTTAACTATTCAAAATTACTAATAGTCCGGGGCTGGTGAGGTTGACCTGTACTAAAATAAGTGGAACTTTTTTGGAGAAATAGTTTGAGGGGTCGTATAGGAACAAGTTTAGAGATGTTTTCACCTTCCAAACCCTGGGCAACATCCCGATTTCTTTCGGTTTCCAAAGGCCGTAAAATCCGGAAAATTTGCCAAGGCAAAATTTGGAAAAAATCTCAATTGGTCCAAACATAGGCATGATATATATCATTTTAAAGGATTTTTTGTCCACATTAATAATATTGAGGTCTAAAGTTATTCACAAAAAACTCTGATCAGTTTATCACATTTTCTCCCATTAGTATTTGTTCATTTTGTTGGCAAATTGTGTAAAAATAAAACATGAAGACATGGTATTGCATTGTGAAGATCATTCTAAACTGCTATGGCATGTCTTCATGGTGGCCGGTCGATTGCTCGAAAGACATTTGGTCGACACTCGACAGTCAATTGGTCGACAGACATTTGGTCGACAGGACGTTTGGTCGACAGACAATTGGTCGACAGACATTTGGTCGACAGGACATTTGGTTGACAAGACATTTGGTCGACAGGACATTTGGTCGACAGACATTTGGTCGACAAGACATTTGGTCGACAAGACATTTGGTCGACAGGACATTTTGTTAGAGTTAGGGTTAAGGTTGGGGTTAGGTTAGGTTTAGGTTAGGGTTAGTTAACACTAAAATGAATCGTTCTGTCGACCAAATGTCCTGTCGACCAAACGTCCTGTCGACCAAATGTCTGTCGACCAAATGTCCTGTCGACCAAATGTCTTGTCGACCAAATGTCTGTCGACCAAATGTCTGTCGACCAAATGACTGTCGACCAAATGTCTTTCGACCAATTGACCGGGTACCGTCTTCATCACCCTTGTTTGGAATATTTGCATTCAGTTTGTTTTCTCATTTTATTTCTTTTCGTTTTTTCAGAAAATAAAAAGTAATTTGTCTAAATAACAATATGCAGAGTATGGAATCCCTTTGTATGTTTCAAAGTATATTGGATTGTTTTGATACGCATAAGCTAGTGGAGGCACAATTGACATTGACACGTAAAGAAAAAGTAAAACAATGCAGTGAAAGAAGAGGTGATCACTTTCATGAAACATTGGATTCTAGCAATGCCTTATATTACCATCAAAACTGCTATCTTACTTATACATCAAACAATCATATCGGGAGATATCTAAAAAGGAAGAACAAAAATCAAGAAACGTCATATGTGAAACGTAGCAAACGATCAAGTATATATATTTTTTGATTTCAAGAAAAATTGTCTACTATGTGGGGAAGCATGTGACATTGAGAAGGATAAAAAGCATCCAGAAAGATGGGAAAAGAACAAAAACTTTTTGTGCCGAACTGCCGATCGTGGAAAGGAAAAGCTATCATTTAAAGACGTACTTCTTCAAGTATGCTTAATTGCATTTGAATTTTGTGTTGTCTGGAAAAAGTGTTGTCAAGTTACAAAACAAATCTTGCTTTGTACAAAGTCAATGAATTCCGAGTGTACTTTTTTAATTCTTTGGGATTTGGCCATGGTTCAATTAGAGATTAAAGAGTAGTATTTAGAGATTAGTATTAGATATTTGCATATTTAAAATTGGATAATATTTCTTTTAGCAATGTTTGGAATGTGGTGATGCAACTGGAGATTTAGTTAGAATCAGAATAGAAGGTGCATGTAGCGACTTGCATGCAGCAGAGGCGAGGTATCAGTGTTTCTATTATTAATGAGTCATTATAGCTTTTGAAATATAGTGATATCTACCAGCGTACAGCCTTTTTTTGGTAGGTAGCACAGTGATCTTCTCTAAACTTTGTTTTTGTCTGTGTGGTGCAATATTCCTTCTTTATAACATGAAGCAACTGTCTTTAATTGCCCATTGTTTTGTTTATGTCATTTATACAGGTACCATGAAAAATGTTTAAAGTTATTCCAGAACCCCAAAGAGATCGCATCAGCAAAGCGTGATAATTCTATCAATTCACCAGAGATCAAGTGCTTTCAAGTACGTTTCGAGGTCAATTAGAAACCTTCCAGACAAATTATGGTCATCTTTGGAGCTTCACGAGATGTATAGGGCCCAAGGAGGGATAGAAGGAAACCGATCAAGATTTATCACTAAATTGAAGGATCACATGAATGAAGAAATCTATGTCTTTTCTTGTCCAGGAGTAGCAAGCATTATGATGTTGAAGCGAAAAGCGTCCCATTGTAAAGGCTGTTTCTGAAACCGACAACAATGACGCTGATTCGTCAATGAGTGTCCTTTCAAAGAAAATAAAGGAAGAGATTCGTAAGCTGCCACATTTCAAGAATGAATACAGTGTTATTGAACCCGAAAATCTCATGGATGAATGCAGCAAGACTCTGATGACTTTCTTGTCAAATATATCTCCGACTTTCGAAAGAAGTTTACCTGCTGCTATGATTGGATATATATCGACCGCTGTGGTAACAAACGTTTCACAAAATTACAATTGGCACTTTCACTTCTAGCAAATGACAGGAAATTGATTGAACACTTGCATGAGTACGGGATCACATCTACATATCAAGAATTCCAAAGATTCAAAATATCGGCAGCAGCATCAAGTGACAACAACGATAATGAAGTTAGGTCGAGACTCGAGAGATGGTCTTATCCTAATAATTGCAGACAACTTCGATGCACATATTCATTCCAAAAATGGCTTAAAACAAACGCACAATATGGCAACAATCGTTACCCAACCAACACCAAAATCTGAACCGTCAAAGACACCCATTCCGAGACTAAAACAAGAGAACTTAAAAATTGTTGAACTGAAAGAAACTGAAATGAAGTATTTCAAGAGGAAAAAGAACCCCCCTATACCAGAATCATTTTGCAAATACCAAATACTGCCACTGAAGATATTGTGTCATCAAGCTTTGAGTTTGAATAGAAATAGATGCGACGATCTATCATTTATTAAAAGTATATGTATATCATGCATTAAAGTTATCTCCTGACTTCAATGGATATAATTGCAGGCAGCTGCGAGAATCTGGCATCTCGTTGAAACCAAAATCCAAGGTAACTTTCTTAACACTCATCGATAAAACACCATCTGATCCCTCAACAATTTTGACTGTGATGCATGAGGCTGAAAGAATCACTGTTCAATCAGGGCAACGATTTACTGTTTTCACATTGGATCAGCAACTTTACAAAGTAGCTTTAGATGTTATCTGGTCTGATGCTATACGATGGAACCACATAATTCCAAGACTTGGTTAGAGCTCGACCGATATCACTTTTTCAGGCCGATACCGATATTTATAAATTTTTTAGGCCGATACCGATATATATCGGCCGATATATATCAGCTACAAAAAATTTGTTACCAACAAAGTTATTAAGCAACAAACCAGTCCAAGAAAGTTTATGCATTAGTTGCTGTAATGGAAAAATCATTCTTAACACCAAACACAAAAAACACCAAACAAAAAAGAAACAATCCAGACCTCGAAATTCGTTTTTGCTGACGGCGGACAAACGTGTCCGGTCTGAATTCTTCGCCATTTAAGAACTATGGCTACAGTTTGGAAGGCTTTTTAAAATTTCAGCGAAGGCTTTTATCAGACCAACAAGGTGCGCTTGGAGAGTCAAAGCGCCGTGTAGCTGCGATACGCTGCATAACTGATTAACTTCCACCGAACGAGGTCGTGTGGC
Organism: Aplidium turbinatum; assembly: GCF_918807975.1. Lineage (NCBI taxonomy): Eukaryota > Metazoa > Chordata > Ascidiacea > Aplousobranchia > Polyclinidae > Aplidium > Aplidium turbinatum. The sequence continues at coordinate 35,603,256 of NC_137473.1, forward strand.
TTCTTGTGTCACAATGCTCTGGGCACGGGTCGGAAAACTTCTACAATGACGCTACTATTTTCTTCTGTGCAAAGTTTCACTAGGCTTTTTTTTGGGGGTTATTTTTGCAACTTCTACAATGACGCTACTATTTTCTTCTGTGCAAAGTTTTACTAGGCTTTTATTTGCATGTCATGTGAGCGAAAGTTAATTTTCCCTGGGCCTTTTCTTTCTTACTGTAATACCAAAACTTGACAAATTTTGCTGCATCTCACTGTGATAGCCTGTAAGCCTACTCGTATGATCTAATTTTGTAACAAATCTTGCCTTATCAATATCACTCGGAGATCAAAACCAGACATTGTGACGTAAGACTTGAAATAAGTTGCGCGTGGTTAGTGTAGAAGTATACCGGTACTTCCATCAATTCTTAGCAAAAAATTCACCTTTGTTACACTGACTCAATGTCATCAATCGTTGAAGCAACATAAAACTCGAAAGTTTTCCAGCTTGAATGGAAGCTAAGGGATACAGTATTAACATTTTCTAGATGCGCGCACTAGAATGGGCGGGAAATTACATTCTCGCAACAATTGTTCATGCTATGCAAGCATGTTTGAGTAACTTGTGTTTCTTCTAAAGGCATGTATGGCTGGTTTTGAATGTGCTTTTGCTGGCCGATGTTTATCGGCGAAAAATAGCCGATACAATATATCAGCTACACCTGATATCGGCCGATACATATCGGCTGACCGATATATCGGTCGAGCTCTAGACTTGGTGGTATGCACTGGTTAACGAGTTTCATAGGATGTGTTGGAGTTCTAATGGAAAACAGTGGTCTTGTCCCTTGGTTACAATCTGCTTTTGCACGGAATGGCCCGTTTCGGCAAGTCCGATTCGGCGAGTCCGATTCGACTAGTCCGATTCGGCAAGAGCCTTTTTCGGCGAGTGCCCTATTCGGCGAGTTTTTGAAATTTTTAAAAGGAAATTATCGGGTACCGTAGCCTAATTACAATTGCCGTTTTTACATCGTTTTAACGTCGCTAAACGTTGAAATCATGCAGAACGGAATAAAAATAAAATGTTTGAACTATTAAATTAAAATTCGTCATGTCAGTTCAGTTATTTTTGACCATCATATCAAAAACAATACACGTCAACATAGCAAAGGTAGAAGCGACAAAACACGAACGTTAAAACGTGCTTGAATTCGTCATGTCAGTTCAGTTATTTTTATTTTTGACCATCGTATCAAAAACAATACACGTCAACATAGCAGAGGTAGAAGCGACAAAACGCGAACGTTAAAACGTGCTTGAATTCGTCATGTCAGTTCAGTTGTTTTTATTTCTGATCATGATATTGATTGATTGATTTTATTTCGTTGTAGGTAAATATAATACAATAAATACAGCAATAAAAAAAGGAATTTCCAGCAACGGGAATCTGCGAAGAGACCATGGGTCCTCGAGTCAAGCAGATACCCCAGATTCTAATAGAAGTTCTAAAATTGCGATAAGAATAATGCAATAACGAAAATTGAGACAAGGTGTTAGAAGATGGTCACAGAGAAATATATTTAGCAGTCTATCGGTAGCATAAAGGTAATACAAAATTAATCGTGCTAATATTTGGCGATGAGTGAATATTTGTGTTGTTTTTTAAAAGAATAAAATGACAATTTACGCAAGCTCGTTGGTAAGGAGTTCCAGACTTTCACTCCGGCATATTTAATGCTGCGCTGGAGTCGGGATGAGGCGTAACGGGGGACAAAATAACAATCATTGGAAGAGTGTCGAGTAAGACGTGCATTATACATGAGTTTGGTTTTTTCAAAGTAGTGTGCGAAAGGCAGAGGCAATACATCCGTATCAAAGTTAAACATGAATTTAGCAGTTTCGTGTTCGTACAAATCTTTAAGCTTGAGTATGTTAAGTTTCTTATAGAAAGGTGTGACATGATCAGACCACCTGCTACTATTCTGACAGCCTTATTTTGTAAGGTGCTAAGCTTGTTCATTTGTGTCTTGCAGCATGAACCCCAAATCGTTATCCCATATACGATATGAGAATGTACCAGTGCGTAGTATAATTGTAATAATGTTTTGTTTGGAAGAATGTATTTGAGATATCAAAAACAATTCACGTCAACATAGCAAAGGTGTAGAAAAAGGTAGAAGCGACAAAACGTAAACGTTAAAACGTGCTTGTGACCGAAGTAAGTTATTGAGTTGAAAGAAATTTGGCAAGGTTGCATCACCTTCAGAAAAATTTATAATATGAAGGAAAAATAAAACAAAGAAAATGTTACAAAAAAAATAATGTTTATGTCTATAAGTTAGTACTTTTGAATAGTTAAAATCATAGGCACCTAACTATTTTTTTGGCCGTGGGGGCGAAAGCGTGTTTCATCAGCAGCAACGTAAATTCAGCAAAATGTCACGCAGATGGATGACGTAATTATGTCGTCACACTAGGATTGCTTTTATTGCCACACTCGGAGTTATCGCTACGTTCGACCTGCCGTTAATTATTATAAACAAAGCTCGACCAAAACACATGCTATGCGTCTGCGTTGGCTAGCGGTTGATGGACTGCGACTCTTTAAGCTAAGCACAACATAAAGTTTAGCAACGAACTAGATTTATTAGCATGAAACAAGAGACGAAAAAGTATACTGTAAATGGAATGAAAATACTAACTTGATCATACGCTTGAAAATATACCTGTTGAAAGCAAAATCATTCATGTTTACATCGATTCAACAGCACGTCACCTTTAATAAATTTAAAAGTTGCTGACATCCGTAAACAGCCCTTGAAAAATAGTTACAGAGAGACGTTTGATTAAGTTTTCGACTTGACATTGCTCCCTTTTCACTACAATATCGCAACTTATGGCTGACCAGCTTTCAACTTCCAATTCGCTGTAATACGCCCGTTTTTGTGTTGCAGATGAAACAAAAGATGCGCATATTCCCAGCCTTTGATCGGGTTTCTATGGCAACGTACGTATGTGCGCCATGCAGTTTGCGCGAGTCCGTTGTTGCGTTGATTATGCCGCTTGTGCGACTGTGGGCAGTGCGGTTTGTACCAGCCTTTGTTACGTTGGTTAGTGGTAACCTCGGGTCGAGACTTCAAGTTCATTTTCACAGCAAGCGATTCACTGCCGCGACAATTCTCTGCAGAGGTTTCGACTTTCGAAAGCGACAGCGAGGCTGTTTGCAAGCGCATTAAGTTAAACGCACGCTGCGTCAACGTAGCAAATTATGTTGTTTTTGGGTGCATTCAACATCTGATGACATTGAATCGACGCAAAATGGTAGATTTTTGCTATGTCACAGGCAGCAAAATCAGTCATTTTTACATTGATTCAACGTCTGCAGACGTTAAATCAACGTAAAAATGACAGATTTTTTGTCTGGGGTGGGATTGTAGCATCGCTACTTGTTCTAGTGATTATTTACTGCGAAGCTGTTGCGGTTTGCATTTAAAAATGTTTTCCTGCTGCCGATCGCTAGTTCATCTATTGTTTTATGTATCAATGCCGCATAAAAAGTTGCTCCCACGTGGAAATATGCGTGGGGGCCTGGTTCCCACGGCTTAGGCGCCTATGGTTAAAATGATTAGTTCGGATCAACAAATGTGTGGCCTACACTCCTACAGCTTAGATTGAAAGGGAATTATCGGGTAGGCTACCGTAGCCTAGTTATCCCGACCAGCAAAAATTTGTTCCAAGAACCCAGTTAGCCTAACAGTTCATTTTTACATTGTAGTAACAGAATGAAAAGGCTAACCAAGTGTGTGGCCTATCGTTTTAACGTCGCTAAACATTGAAATCGTGTACAAAAGGGGGCTTTTGCTGACTAGGATACGTTGAAACTGAGAAACATTCACAGAAGCCCTACGATACGTTGCATTTTTAAGATAATGTATTCAGACGTTGAATCAATGTACAAATGAAATGTTATGCTAAATGGGTTCTTGGAACAAATCGTAGGGCTTCTGTGAATGTTTCTCAGTTTCAAAGTATCCTAGTCAGCAAAAGCTCCCTTTTCTACACGATTTCAACGTTTAGCGACGTTAACATGATAGGCCACACATTTGTTTAGCCTTTTCATTCTGTTACTACAATGTAAAAATGAACTGTGTTCTTGGAACAAATTTTTGCTGGTCGGGATAACTAGGCTACGGTACCCGATAATTTCCTTTCAATCTAAGCTGTCGGCCACACATTTGTTGGTCCAAACTAATCATTTTAACTATTCAAAAGTACTAACTTATAGACATAAACATGATCTATTTTATTTTTTTTTTGTAACATTTTCTTTGTTTTATTTTTCCTTCATATCTTAAATTTTTCTGAAAGTGTTGCGACCTTGCCAAATTTCTTTTAACTCAATAACTTACTTCGGTCACAAGCACGTTTTAACGTTCGCGTTTTGTCGCTTCTACCTTTTTCTACACCTTTGCTATGTTGACGTGTATTGTTTTTGATATCATGATCAGAAAGAAAAACAACTGAACTGACATGACAAATTCAAGCACGTTTTAACGTTCGCGTTTCGTCGCTTCTACCTTTGCTATGTTGACGTGTATTGTTTTTCATATGATGGTCAGAAATAAAAACAACTGAATTGACATGACGAATTTTAATTTAATAGTTCAAACATTTTCTTTTTATTCCGTTCTGCACGATTTCAACGTTTAGCGACGTTAAAACGATGTAAAAACGGCAATTATAATTAGGCTACGGTACCCGATAATTTCCTTTCAAAAACTTGCCGAAAAGGGCTCTCGCCGAATCGGACTAGTCGAATCGGACTCGCCGAATAGTAGCAGACCCGCTTTTGCAAGTGTACCGAAAAAGATGACTGGTAAAAAGTTCCCTATGAACATGCGCGCACTACGTTTTGCTGTCATGAAATTGCTTAAGAGTTTCATAGATGATGTATATTCCTTTGAAAATCTGGAGAAAAGAATGGAATTTTTAGCACATAAGAGTATGATTGCTGAGCATTGGATTAACAATCTGATACGCCAGTTCTGCTTATGATGTTGTTTGTACGAGCAGAACGAGAAGGAGAATTTCCCTATATCTTTATGCATGTCACCAAATGATTCCTTACTTCTTTGCTGCTGGACATACCGATTATGCAAGGTTTGGGTTATGTTATCTGCTGATAATGTCAAGGTTCTCACCAACAATCCTCAACTAGTTTTCGAAAGGAGAACATGTTCTGCGCCTGAACACGTAGTGGTAAAAAGACAAGGATTATCATGAACATGAAAAACTCTAAGACAAACTCTTTTCTTTTTTTTTTGTTTGTCATATCCAGGCTTTCACCCGGTGGTTGAAGATTTAGATTAAGTGGACGGGAAGGCAAGGAAGCCAATCTTCGTGTCACTGTCCACCTTCAGGCATGCCTTTAAGTGTCCTGCCACAGACACAGCCATATGCTCTTAAACGGTGTCGAACCGGCGCCCTCTCGATTGCCGTTCCGGTGTTCTCACCACTCGGCTATGCAGCCGACAAAGCTGACAGCCGACACGGCTATACTTTTCTTTTTCAGCTTCGAAATGTAACACAAAAGCATGTTCCTGTTCAAAATCGAAAATTGGCTGTACCGATTTTTGTACATGCAGCGATTGCGAAAATGAACAGAATGTTAGCAATAGTCAGAGTGAGAGCGACGAAGAACTTTTATCTGCTAAAGAATGACTATGTATTTTGTTAAATAAAAAGAAGAGTTCAGCAGTTTTTCAAAATAATGCTTCTCCAAATCCCTCTTTTCTTACAATTTTTTATGAAAAAATTGGGAATTGTTAATTTAAATAACTTAAATTCAAAGTGATTAGAACTTTTAAGATCTCAATATTATTAATCTGGACAAAAAATCCTTTAAAATGATATATGACATGCCTATGTTTGGACCAATTGAGATTTTTTCCAAATTTTGTCTTGGCAGATTTTCCCGATTTTACTGACTTTGAAAACCGAAAGAAATCGGGATGTTGCCCAGGGTTTGGAAGGTGGCAACATCTCTAAAATTGTTCCTATAGGACCCCTCTAAGTATTTCTACAAAAAAGTTCCACTCAGCATTTTAGTATAGGTGGACTTTAAAAACCTACTTTCGGCCCCGGACTATAACTTATAGACATAAACATGACGAATTTTAATTGAATAGTTCAAACATTTTATCTTTTTCTGCACGATTTCAACGTTAAGCGACGTTAAACGGCAATGGCAATGATAACGGCAATGATAATTAGGCTACGGTACCCGATAATTTTCTTTCAAAAATTTCAAAAAATTGCCGCATAGGGAACTTGCCAAATCGGACTCGCCGAAACGGGCCATTCCGTCTACTTATGCGACAGCTAAACAGCTTACTGTAATTATATTTAGTCTAATATTAAAAACTTTTGTCTTGGACAGCTGTGCTAAAACTTTCTTGCCTTTTATTGCATACGTTTTAGATATTCTGGTTGTAGCATCAAAGGTGGTACGTGAACACTGTATAAAACTGCTAAATGGTATGTGAATAGAAAAACTTAGGAAACACTGATCTACAGATATCAAAATAGTCATAACATTATGCCATGTATAATCGGAATGGCCGGTTTCGATGAGTTCGATTCGGAGAGTTCCCTATTCGGAGACAGCCTTTTTCGGAGAGTTCCCTATTCGGAGATTTTTTGAAATTTTTTTGAAAATTATCGGGTACCATAGCCTAATTATCATTGCCGCTTTTACATCGTTTTAACGTCGCTAAACGTTGCATTCGTGCAGGAAAAAAATAGAAATAAAATGTTTGAACAATTAAATGAAAATTCGTCATGTCAGTTCAGTTGAATTGTTTTTATTTGTGACCATCATATCAAAAACAATACACGTCAACATAGCAAAGGTAGAAGCGACAAAACGCGAACGTTAAAACGTGCTTGTGACCGAAGCAAGTGATTGAGTTGAAAGAAATTTGGCACGGCCGCAACACCTTCAGAAAAATTTAAGATATGAAGAAAAAATAAAAAAAAGATGTTACAAAAAAAAAATCATGTTTATGTCTATAAGTTAGTACTTTTAAATAGATAAATGATTACCGGTAGTTTGGATCAACAAATGTGTGGCCTACAGCTTGGATTGAAAGGAAATTATCGGGTACCGTAGCCTAGTTATCCCGACCAGTAAAAACTTGTCCCAAGAACCCAGTTAGCCTTACAGTTCATTTTTACATTGTAGTATCAGACAAGGCTGCAATTTTTTCTTCCTTGTCGAACGACCAAAAATTCTGTGTTTGTTTGTCGAATAGTAATATGACGTCACAAGAGTCAGATAAGGGTTTGGCCGCGAATTACCGCACAAGTTGTGTGGTATCAGAGTCACTTAAGTTTTTAATCGCACGCTGGTTGAGTGATTGCAAAGGAGTATCAAGCGCTAAGTTATGTACCTACCAGACATGTATATTATTTGTTTTGCTCCAGGAAGAGAACTGTTGTAAACGCGAAACTGAGGATCGCAAAAGAAAAAATTCCTTAGGCTATACCTCTAGCGTAACCTACTGCGAGATTTTTTTCCTTTGGCATCTCTTTAGTCTCGCTTACTACGTAAATGGTTATGCACGTACCCGCACGCAAGCACAGTTAGGAGCGAAATATGCAAGTTCGTTGAGAGGTCGTTTCAACTTCCTGATGAGCTTGAACATCTAATGAAGCCGTGCTATCGCCAGGGCCTGACCTTATATTGGCAGACGGAAGCTCACCGACCGAACTTGAAGGTTGTGCTTGGGCAAACTCAAAAACGTTATCACTGTCTCGTCGAGAAAAGAATGTATTGATGTGTTATTCCTTATGCACTTGAACGGGCTTATCTGTTAAATTTTATTGTTGAAAAGTGAAAACGCAGTAGGCGCCTTTTTATCAAGCATGCTTTTGCTTACCACTATTAAATTAAACATGTTCAAAATTGAGAATGCTTTGCGACGTTAAGCTACGAAACGCTATTAGCCGGAAGTTTACCTGAATGATAAGTTCCAAAGTGACGTGGCAATGCTTCTCTCGATAGCTCCTTCGAACAGATCCCACACTTCACTCGCTGTTTGCTGAACCTTAACCGCTTCTCGGTAAGACCGACCGAAGCTTTTGCCATCCGTGTTGTCGGAGGATTCTGTCATTTTTTTAGTCATTATAGGATACTGACTAACTGAAAACTATCCTATCTGTAGTTGGGCAAAGCTATGCTGTTCTTACAACTTGCCTATTACCTTGCCTTGTCCACTCCCAGTGACTACCTACTATTCTTCTAGAAGCAAACTCTTATATATTATAGCGACCTTTCTTATCTGTGTTTCTGATTCTGAACATCTGGTCGGAAACTAGGCTATTTTCTTGATGTAAAAAAACTTGCGTAATAAGTAGGTTTTATTGTGTGCTTCTGCGATTATTTTCTCCTGTATCAATCACCTGCTTTAAGTTATATAACGGAAAGGAAATCTTAAATTTGTTTTCGTCATGATGCACTGGCTACATAAATCCATCATTGTTAAATCTTTCAAAGGATGGCATCTCGCCTGGTGCGAGACAAACTTCCTGCAGATGTCCAGACTTCCCAGCCAGCAAACTTGTTTATACATGTCAAGCATTGTGTATACATCGTCTGCAGACGTTGAATCAATGTAAAAACGACGGGTTTTGCTAGCTGGGTTGTGTGCTTTCGTGAATGTGCAATATCGCCCATGACGTAATCACAGGGCAAAATCGCCCATGACAAAACTCTTTTAGTGGAAGGAAGTCGAGTTGCAACCGTGTTTATCTGTCTACTATTCTTTATTCACATTGCAAAACATTTCTGCGATCTTGGAACAACGAGTGCATAAGTCAGACATAAATACAAACTTGCAAACACGTTGACAACTAAAAGTAGCCTACTTCGGTTATTTTATCTATAAAAGAAACCCGTTGTGTCGAATAGCACGAAACGTGTGTGGCGAAATGTTTGATGGCAGGCATTAGAACTTCGACCAAAGCATTTTCCCGCAGTGTTCAAAATGTTCTGAAAGAGAACTTCTTTCCATAAAAATAGCGGCTTTTTTAATCTGTATTTCTGAACATCTGGTCGGAAACTAGGCTGTTTTCTACATGTGAAAAACTTTCATAGCAAGTATCCAACAGTCATTTTACCAGAGCAATATTGTTAATTGGCTCAAACGGCGAAATACAAACTGGCATAGACGTTGACAACTCAGTGTAGCCTAGGTTATTTCATCTATAAAAGAAACCGGTTGTGTCGAATAGCACGAAACGTGTGTTGCGAAATGTTTGATGCCAGGTGTTGGAACTTCGATCAAAGCATTATCCAGCAGTGTTCAAAATGGCGGTGCTGACGCCTTGGGAGTTCTCTTGTGAAGCGTCGCTTTTAGACCTTGCTTTGAAGTACCTGGCACAAGAAAGTTTACGTAAGTTGGCACTTTTATGATTGCATCACGTGATGCCCCCCTCCCCGATTGTTCCTCGACCTGACGACGTTTAGTCCTCTCTCAGTTTGTTTTTCCTTTTTATTTTCCTTTTTTTTCGTTTTTTTTTTTTTTCCAAGGCACGGCGTTTGTCAAATAGTGATGGCGCGTGTCGAGTGACCTTGTCACCAAAAAAGACAAAAATCGCAGCCCTGGTAACAGATAACCAAATGTGTGGCCTATCGTTTTAACGTCGCTAAACGTTCAAATACCGTAGCCTAGTTATCCCGACCAGCAGAAATTGCCGTTTCTACATCGTTTTAATGAGACTGTGAATGTGTACTGTGAATGTTTTCCAGTTTCAACGTATCCTAGTCAGCAAAAGTCTTCTTTTATACACGATTTCAATGTTTAGCGACGTTAAAACGATAGGCCACACATTTAGTTATCTGTTACTACAATGTAAAAATGAACTGATAGACTAACTGGGTTCTTGGAACAAATTTTTGCTGGTCGGGATAACTAGGCTACGGTACCCGATAATTTCCTTTCAATCCAAGCTGTAGGCCACACATTTGTTGATCCAAACTACCGGTAATCATTTTAACTATTCAAAAGTACTAACTTATAGACATAAACATGATTTATTTATTTTGTAACATCTTCTTTTTTTATTTTTCCTTCATATCTTAAATTTTTCTGAAGGTGTTGCGGCGGTGCCAAACTTCTTTCAACTCAATCACTTACTTCGGTCACAAGCACGTTTTAACGTTCGCGTTTTGTCGCTTCTACCTTTGCTATGTTAACGTGTATTGTTTTTGATATGATGGTCACAAATAATATCAATTCAACTGAACTGACATGACAAATTTTCACTTAATTGTTCAAACATTTTATTTCTATTTTTTCCTGCACGAATGCAACGTTAAAACGATGTAAAAGCGGCAATGATAATTAGGCTACGATACCCGATAATTTTCAAAAAAAAATTCAAAAAATCTCCGAATAGGGAACTCTCCGAAAAAGGCTGTCTCCGAATCGGACTATCCAAATCGGACTCACCGAAACGGGCCATTCCGATTATACATGGCAACAGGATTTAAGCATTAAAAACTTTAAGTCAAGAAATTTAAACTTACAAAGTTTGCTTTAGCCTGGGTCTTTTTACAGAACTTTTTTAACAACTTTTAAAACAATGAACCAAAACACGTACCCTCAACTTTACAAGTCTGTCTTCGACAATCAAACATTTTGATTGAAAATCCGATCCAAGTGAAACCTTGTAAATCTCAGAAAACTTCTTATTAACAAATTGAGTCATCAACGATGTTTTTCCAACACTGAAAAGTTTAAATTTTATTGAAAGTGCAAAAATATTTATAAAGTCTATGTATTCATTATTCAAAGTCTTTTTATAGATTTAAGTTAAGTGGACAAGAAAGCAAAGAAAGACAAGAAATCCAATCATTGTGTCTACCTTCACTCCGTCAGACACACCTTTAACCACTTGAGGACGGCTGCCATTTTTATTTAGCTTTGCCTACCGGAGGGGATTATTTCAGAGAAACTTTTCATTTTTACTGTAATTTTGTTTCTGAAAGGTTTTTCAGTTTTGTGGTTTCCCCAGTGCACATAAAAATGTTGCAAATATTAAAATAAAGAATTTTTGAAAGTTTTGTGTCATCCGTCCAGAAGTGGTTAAATGTCTTGCCAAAACAACAGCTTCATGCTCTTGCACGGTGTCAAACTGGTGTCCTTTTAAGCACCTTACAAGAGTTCTCACCATTCAGCTTTGCATTTAATTGAAAGTTTAAGACTGGTGCAATTTCTTAAATCTAAGGAGGGTTAAAAACATTCTTTTTAGTCACGTTTTTCTAATTGTTTTCTTTCACGTTTTATTTGTTTTTTATACTATTTCCAATCGTTTCATACATTTTTTCAAGTAACAACTGTTTTCAATTATAATAAAGAACTGCAAAAAAAAGTGTGTTGAATTATAGCTTATGAAATGAATAACTTTTTATAAATCAACTTGATGCAGTTTTGACTAAGTTCTGTAAGTTAGAAGTATGGTCGCATACTCAGAAAATAGTACCAATAAACTTCAACAACAACTTCAAGTGTTACCAATGATGAGAGAGATATGTTTTTTTTATTTGCCCTTTCAACACTAGAAAAATTGAGTAGTTACACAATAGAACACATATATTATGAAGGACTGGCAGCACCAAATAACCATGTGGTTTTCTAGTCAAGGTACCGGGGTGCAACCTAGTTTGTACCCTGAACAGTTCGTACCCTCAGTTCGTACCCTGAAAAAATCAAGAAAAAAAATTAAAAAAGCCGAAGTCGCTGATCGCAGTTTAATAGCACAAAGCCGAACTCGCTGATTGGAGTTTCCGCAAACAACTCGAGGGTTAGGGTTAGCGGAAACTGCGGAAAAATATTTGCGGAAACTGCGATCAACGAGGGTTACAGCATAGATTACTCGATGGTTAGGGTAAGCGGAAGCTGCGGTTAGCGAAAACTGCAATCAGCGAAGGTTAGGGTTAGAGCATAGATTACTCTATGGTTAGAGTGAGGGTAAAGGTTAGCGGAAACTGCGGAAAAATGTTTGCGGAAACTGCGATCAGCAAGGGTTAGGGTTAGAGCATAGATTACTCTAAGGTGAGGGTAAGGGTTAGCGGAAGCTGCGGAAAAATGTCTGCGGAAACTGCGATCAGCGAGGGTTAGAGCATAGATTAGTCCGGAATGGCCCGTTTCGGTGAGTCCGATTTGGTGAGTCCGATTCGGTAAGTCCGATTCGGTGAGTCCGATCCCTTAACGGGGGATTTTTTCAATTTTTTTTTTAAATTATCGGGTACCGTAGCCTAATTATCTTTGCCGTTTTAGGGTTAGGGGTTAGAAATTAGGAACTCACCGAATCAGACTCACCGAATAGTAGCAGACCCAGATTAGTCTATGGTTAGAGTTAGGGTTAGCAGAAAGTGCAGAAAAATGTTTGCGGAAACTGTGATCAGCGAGGGTTAGAGCATAGATTAGTCTATGGTTAGGGTTAGCGGAAACTGCGATCAGCGACTTCGGCTTTCTTTCTCTCGATCTTTTCAGGGGGAAAATTTTAAAATGTTTGCGAAACTGCAATCAGCGACTTCCGCTTTTTTTTAATTTTTTCTCTCGATCTTTTCAGGGTACAAACTGAAGGTACGAACTGTTCAGGGTACGAACTAGGTTGCATCCGAGGTACTGCTTGTCATCAATGAAGCCTGTTAGGTCCCAGCGGTGACCATGTTAACTGTCAGTGTCACCCTCCTTTGTTGCTTGTCTTAATTTATTTTATTAGTTTGTTTATTTCTTTCACTCCTGTCATTGCATAGAAGTATTGTGATGTTTCTTAAAGTCTAATTGACGAATCTACAGTCTAGTTAACTTATATATCATATACACTATACAATACAGGTTAACTTATCAATTAAAAATGTAGACAGCACCACACTAAATCGACATTTGAATTCAATTTAATAAACTTAATAAACTCAAATTTGCAAATTTTAGTATGATATGATATATATACTTTTTTTGATTCCTTTATTACACTATGCATACTTTTGGACCATTGGTAAAGTCAAAAGAATTTAATGAAAAGTGTAGTGACAAAATAGCGGTATTGGTAACTTATCAATGACTTGATTATTTCAGAACAAATATTTCAGAAAAGCAAAAGAATAAATTTTGTTTCAACAATTCAGTTTTTGAAAGATTGTTGGTGAAAAAAAACAATTGTTTTTTTTGGCTTAAAAAAAAAAAAACGAGAACAAAAAAAAACAGCTCATAAGTCTCACATCTCTACTCAAACCAACATAAAGCACACAGATATGTGAAAATTTAGAGTTGAAAAGTGGATTGAACTTATTGTCCATTAATCAACTACTGTATTTTTTTTCTTTGAGTTCAGTCTTTGATCATTTTTCTGTAAAATTCTAAAAACCAAATTATGGTCCTAAAATTCAATCTTTGTAAGGAGGTTTACTGTTTTGTTAACAATCACTCAATCAGTGGTTCTTTACCTTTTTTGAATGTTTTATATATATATATTATATATACAGTGTTGTACGCGTCAATGAAATAAATTGACGGCGTCAGCGCAAATTGTCTAAAAACTTTACGGCGTAAAGTACTACGTAAGCTCTTAAAGAAATTGACGGCGTCAGCGCTAATTTCTAGCGCTATTTTAGCCAGGGTCTCACAAAACAAAAGTATTTCAACCAAGCTTAGGCTAAAAATAGCAATAAATAAAGAGCAGGTATTATGTTTTCACTTTTGAGACTGTATTGCAATTGGCTGCTTAGCCTATTAGTTTTTGCCTTGTAGAAACACAAGCATTTCAAAATGTTTGTTCGACAATCCGCTGCGTTGGGACGCATAATGTCCTTTCCAAGTGAAAACATGAATTCTACAGCAGCGCTGGATGGTATATTGGTATGTTGTATTTCAAAAACAACCCTTTTAAACAATAACTCGGAAAGGTATCACTGTTCCAAGCATGATGTGATGGTGTAGCCCATATAAAGCTTTTAACGGCGTCCACTGCACCAACATCGCTCTTTTCAGGTGCATAAAGCTCTTGAAATAAAGTATCTTCAACCTCCGCGATGACATTTATTGATTTTTCTCTTTATCTTTCTGATCCCTCGTTCTCGATACTGCTCACGATATGAGTGATCACCATTTAGAGAACTTCCTCTGCCTGTATTCCAGGGAGCCATTCCAACCAACGCGAAAGGCAGTAATTCGGATGAGTCGCGCTGGCCAGAATACATTGTGAAACTCTCAATGTTGTGAAACGAGACTTTCCATGAAAAGAAAAAATGACGCATAGCGCTTGACGCTTAAAATTGGCAAAATAGTTGACGGCGCTATCACTTCCGTCAACTAAAAAATAAATTGACGGCGCTAAGCTCACCGTCAACAAAAAGTTGACACCGTCAACGTACAACACTGTATATATACAGCCCTCGAAATTAGCTTCCATATATGCCGTTGCCAAATCAACAAACCTTGGATTGCGGTGGCAATTGCTGTATGCTTTAATCAAACGAAATTTTATGCGCATCTTCATCGCGTCACACCGCGGTAGCTCAGAGCTTCACGCAAGCTATTTTATGCGCTGATAATGCTCTTGTGAACTGTAAAAAGTTTGCAACCTTACAAAAACTGGCTTAATTGTTACGCAAAAGTTATTCTTTCATCGAATGCTTATTTTTTACCGGTGTGGTTGCGAATATAAAAAGTGGTACAAATTAGATAAATGGTTCTTCGGCAGTAAAAAAAAGTAATGCTTCTGATCATATGGCATTGCGCGTTCATGAAAGGGCAGTTTTGCGTCTTCAAGTATTCCAGTGACGACGCGACAACCTCATCCTCCGATGATTCCGATTCTGACTAGTTCTTTATCAAACAGACTTTGTGTTGCTCGCAGTATCCCAATTGTGCCGAAATTATGTGAGTGTGTGCGTAACTCGAGTCAATCTCTTCTCGCAGGGAGCTATTAATTTGTTACCGGTACCTGATTGAGCAATTAACGTTATTTCATGATAATTCAACGTCGCTAGATGTCAAATTAATGTAAAACAAACGTAAATTTCTCATTGGGCATTGTTGTTACGCGATATAACTCGCCGGGAAAATTAAATCGATTTGTGCTGACTCGAACGTTGAATGAACCTAAAATTAGCAGTGGGCTATACTGGGGTGATTTTTCAAAAACAACAGAACTAGAGTTTAAAAGGTGCCTATGGACATACCTAGGAATGTGCAAAAAAAAATTTTTGATTTCGTGCAAATTCCGGATGGAGTCCGGACTTTATGTGAAAAATACAAAATGGCCGCCATACAAATTGACAAATCTGCAATAAATCTGCTTCCTGTCAAGCTTTTGGGCTGATTTTGGTGTCAAAAGAAGCAGAAAGTTGAGCCTGTTAGTGTAAAAGAACAATAAACACTTAGTGTGTATGGGAACTACAAAACAAGGGGAAAAAAGTGCCTTTTGAAGCTTTTTTCAGCTTGTTTTCTGTCAAATTCTTCAAAAATTTTCACATTTTACTTCATTTCAGACTTTTAGATTTGAGTTATTAGAAGTTGCATGTCAAATTCTTCAAAAAAAACGAGAGCCGAGACGGAAGTCATATATACCTTCGAGTAGGCAAGTCAATTGTCGCCTCAGTTGTAGTCCCGGCTCTAGTGAAGCTTGTGGCTAGGGGTGGTGATGGCAAGACTACTTCCATGGCAGACGAGTTTAGCCTGGTGTTGGAGGATGGAGTGGTACTCACAAATCCTTCTCGCTCTATAAAGACCGCAGATTCACAAGATTGGGTCACACTGCTGGTGCGTTGGTTGATTGTGTTCTCTATTTCAAGAAGATGCTATCCAGAACTAGCAAGAATAACCTCCTTGTCAGAGCCTGTTCCCTTTACCTGGAGAATGAGTTCATTGTGGCATCACTAAAAGCATTGTCTCACTTCTGTCACAAGGTGACAATCTTCTTCTTCTTCAATTGCCTTGCCTGAACCAGGCATCGACGGCCTCATATGAATAATTAGACCAAATGTTCCTATTATATGTTGCATGGATGATTGTTTCTGTTTTGTCGTTAAATTGTTCCAGATGTGTTTGTCTTTGTCTGCCAGGTGCCCGCTTTCCAAAAATTTTACCAGTTAAAGAGAGATGCTCCACTTTTTACTTTCTTATTACATGGCCGAGAAATTTATATTGTCTGGTTTAGAGTGTTGCCAACAATCCGACCTCGTCAGGATCCTTCCTAAACTACATAATGATCTTGAGAGGGCTAATCTTGAAACCCTGTCTGAGTTCCACGTTCCCTGGAAGCATGTGAATGCTGAATCACACAGCCCCACAACAGACCTCGACTACTACTTAATTACTGCTATGGCCAAGCAAAGTGCGCTTGGCCTCAAGATGCAATGCGGAAGAGAGTATTGGGAAGACGAGACAGAAAATAGTAAGAGGAGTACAAGAGTCCATGCACTAACTGAAGAAATGAGGGTAAACCTCCCCACAGAGAACTTGCTTGCAGAAAGATACTTAGCCGATTCGGAAACCTTGCAGGACTGTCAGCAGCACATTCAAATAGATACTTCAAAGCAAAACGAATAAGAGATGATCTTATGTTTGCTAAAGATGCACCAATTAACAGTGAGCTTGCATCCAGCAAAGTGATGAAAAAGTTAGATGAAATGGAGATTGCATGGACAGAGACACAGAAAGAATTGATGAAAACTAAACTGAAGGAACGCATGAAAAAGAGCAGGATGAAGGGAGATTTCCTCAACCACCTGGTGGATCAATGTAAGGTACATGGAGGGCCAATTACAAAAGTAGAAGAGCTCCGAGCTCTTCCAACAGCATCACCATCCACGCTGAAAAAAATCCTCCAGATGGAGATTCAGTACCAACGGATGATTCATCCACGCGACAGCCAGGCAAATCCCAGCCTCTACAAAGTAAACAGCTTGAATGTAGATACCATGCTGCTGAACCTAGCTGTCATTCTTGGAACTGAGGATGAGGATGTTGGGACCATCTTCCCAACAGAAGATGAGGTATATGCCATCTTAACCTCTACTGCTGCAACTTCCTCTGGTGACACAGATCAACCAGTGAAAATGTGTATTGCAGCAGCAATTCCTGAACTCCATAAAGAATACCCTATAGGAACAAATGTGGCTGTGGTGTGGGACAGAGAAAACAATCAACGTCAGTGGTTTTTGGCAAGGGTCTGTCATTTAAACGATGATGGCACTGTAGAATGTGACCACTACCAGCGGGTTAATGATAAGAACAATACCATGTGGAAGAGACCAAAAAGAGATGACATTCAGGATGTAAATCCTGTTCAAATCATCCCTGTCACAGTAGAGACGGAATGGGTCTTCCAAGGTGTGACGACCATTGTGTCGTTACTAAAGTGTATAAATGTTTCTCAAATATCTAGTGTATTTCATGACATTTTTATGTGAATTTCATATACCGGTAACAAGTTATGTGTATATAGTGTTGAAATTGTCATTATTATTCTTGGATGCAACCTGTAATCTCAAGTTGCACCAACAAACGTGAAAAAATTATGAAAAATATTGACCAAAATATAATAGTTTCAAAGTTTTAGAGAACATCCAAGCATGCTGGGCGTTTTGTTGCTCTTTTAAAGTAACAGGCTCAATTTGCTGCTTCTTTTGACACCAAAATCAGCTCAAAAGCTTGACTGGAAGCAGATTTATTGCAGATTTGTCAATTTGTATGGCGGCCATTTTGTATTTTTCACATAAAGTCCGGACTCCATCCGGAATTTGAACGAAATCAAAAAAATTTTTTTGCATGTTTCTAGGTATGTCCATAGGCACCTTTTAAACTCTAGTTCTGTTGTGTTACTTGAAAAAAGTCAAAATCACCCCAGTATAGCCCACTGCTACTAAAATTAACTTACTTTTTCCCCCCCCAATGACATATTTAACGTGAATCACCGTAACAGCGTGCGTATCACGTTGCTCGCTTTATCGCTACTTTTGGTATTATTACATCACAACAAATCAAACAGTGCGGTCGTGATAGACTATTCGATGATTTTTTTCTCTTCTTGTTTTACATGTTTTGGTACAATTTTTTTGTAATAAACGTTCACAGCAATTGCCGAGGCAATTTCAACTTTTGCCATTTGGCCTCGTCAACGTTTTTGAGAAGTAAAAATGTGCTAATTTTGAAGACTGTGTGAGTGTTCACAGCAAGTAAAATAGTCCGAGGTGAGGTCTTGGTACGATGTTTCTGCTGATTAAATTCCCGCTGCGAGTAAATCAAACAGGAAGAAATTTTGAACAATTTTTGTCCGAATTAAATGCTCATTTTGCGACGGCATTTTTATTGCCGTAGCAGAATGGCCAGTATGACGTTTGCAGCGGCATTTACCACGGCAATTGTGCCGTGTGCCGCCGCTAATTTTGAGGACTGTATGATATACATATATACCCTTTTTAAAAAGATGAATATCAGATTTACCCTAATATATAAAATGGTGCTCGTTTATTAAAAAAACAAAAGTAACAAATTACATCAGTTATATCAATGTGACGGCTGCCCTTGCTTTTTGGCAACGAGTTGTTCAACGTCTGGTAAAGTAGTAGAATAACAAGTATAGTACCTACTAGAGATGTACCGATACCAATATTTTGGCCGATACTTATTAATACCGTACTACAAAAAGTGCTCAATGCCAAGCAAAAAGCCAAACAGAGCGAATTACATCAAATATAGGCTAGTTACCAGTCTCTAAAACCCTTACAGCTTGTTTCGCCCTAAAAGGGGGATAATGAAAAGGTCCTTATTCAAATAGAATTATATTTCTATTAGAATAAGGACCTATTGATGATCCCCCTTTTAGGGTGAAACAGGCTGTAAGGGTTTTAGAGACTAGTAATTACATTTGATGAAAAGCAAATATATATTTGCGAGCATGAAAACAGTATGTATACGCCTACTGGTAGTCAGTGTGAACCTTGGGCTTGGTGAGAAAATGCCAGTTTCTTCACATCCGGTGTAAAACCAGTGAGAAACATTCGAGGATCACCTCTTATGGATAATTGGATATGTCAAGTGGGTTTCGCTGTTTGGTATGTACCAGAACAACACAGCTGAATCCCTTTTCCACCAGGTATGAGGTAGGAAATGCTATCACGAAGATATGAGCTCTTTCACGAAATCGTTACGCTGGGCAAAAGATGGGTTAAACCAGAATGTCCCTTAATAATCAAAACGCCCCCCCATAAGCCGAGTTAATCGTAGCGCTCCCTGAAAAATCAAAACGCCCCCATTGAGAACCACTGCTTTAGTGTTACAAAAAGAAGCAATTTTGGTATTTGCAAGTAATTATATCAAATGCTAAGTTTTACCTTATTTGCATAAAACTATAAAAAAAAGCTTTGAATTGGCATATTAACTTAAAGCACAAGAGCGCAAGATCAAAAGTAAAACCACAAGATCTTGTGCTAAAACACAAGCCGTGGCATCACCACCGCGACTGACACAGTGACAAATTAGTCTAAAACCAAAAAATCCCCTAAATTCAAAATTAGTTGTGTTCAAGTTTGGCGCTTACAATAAATAAATTCCAAAATACGCCACAAAACTAACCAAATTTGGAAATTTATAGAGCAGCAAGGGGAACTGCAAATGGGCAACATTAGGTGCCAAAGGGGGCATTATTACGTCATTATGAGTGACAATGGACGGGTTTGGAAGTCCTTGGCACTTGAAGATTCAAGAATCCAATCCTAACTCAATGTTGTGTCATAATAGTAGGTTTTAGTAATGAAAATCCACCGTGATTGAGAACTGGGGTATAAGGGAAGAAACATTACATCATAATTGGGGTTTCTGAAAAATTAATAAAGGGTTTGCGCAAACTCTCCAAATAGGCAATCATAATTGATAATAAGATGTAAAATGTAAACCAAGTCATTTGTGTAGTCGTGCAAAAACTATTCGACAAGTAATATGCAACCTAAGGGAGGTAGGCACTTTAACATTCTGATATCCCATTGAACCACAAATCATCAACCAATCAGAAGCTACGCTGTTCATGATGTCATCAAGGTTGCGTTTCTTGGAACAAAGGAAAAATGCAACTTCCCACCACTGCTATTGCTCTTGTTTGTTGTGTAATTACCAAAAAAAGTTTAAAGTAATAATCAACTCTCTGGCTGAATGCTGAAATGGCCACAATTGGACGGACAACCTAACATCTGATGGTTCGTTCAATTGGATATCAGTATGTCAAAGGTCCTACCCCTAAGGGCGCTTGTCGTTTGGTTGAGAAGCTTTTGCCAGGCCAAGACTACCAAGGTAGCAAAAATGTATAATTTCGCATCGTTTTTACGTTGCTAAACGTTTAAAAAACCCATGTAACTTGGTTGTTTTTAGTAAGTTGGTTCTATCAGTTTGTGATTTAATTTCCACCTTTCGTTGTAATAAACTCATCAAGCTTAAACAATGTCAGAGTAAGTAGGATACGCAACAAACTCCCACAGCCACAGTTATCACCACTTGCTGCTGACAAGTCAAAGAACCTCTATGTCTTTTGATGTTGCCTATTTGCGTTGCATTTTTGTGTTTTTTTTTATAGTGATACTTGGTCTTCGCTATTTCTGTTATGTTTAGATGATGTCACGTTATTATGCCGATTTGAGATATAATAATTTAATTCATGACGTTGTATGGATGAAAAACTTTTACAAGTTTTATACTCTGCTGAGAGTAAAAAAGAAACACAAATGATAAATATTGGAGAAATTGAGTCTCCTTACACAACTTAAGAATCGAACAACGCAAAACTGCTGAAACAAAATGTTTTGTTTAAGTGAAAAAATCACTCTAAGCAACCAATGTTAAAACGTGCACGCAAGAATTCATGGGAGCGTGACGTATCAAAAATTTGAACAGGTTGTTATTTTTCTGCATCAATGTGACGTTAGTTACTACTTTAAAACTGGGGTTTTTTTTCGGTCATTTATCGGTCATTGACCGATTTTTCAGCAAAATGTCCGAAAAAAATATAGTCAATTTGGTCAAAATAACCGAAAAAATATATAGTCAATTGACTAAAACAATGAAAACTATTAACCCTTTCGCTGCTATAGGTATGTCTAGTTCCTGTGCTAAGCCCTTGTTTAGGAAAAAATATGCATTTTCAAATGAATGTGCAAAAAGTACTACAAGAGCTTTTTTGAAAATTTCTTTTGTGTATTCGTTTTTAAAAAAGGTTGGACTAATAAAAACAGGCAAAATTTTAAAGTTTTGCGCAGTTAGATTGTCACGTGACGTCATGGCAGCCATTTTGGATTTTTTCATTTTTGTGAAATTGTGAAGAAAACGTTTTTTTTGTAATGAAATGTAGTTAGAAAGTCTTTTTTCTTACTAAATATGGATAAAGATACACAAAACGAAAAAAATCAATTACTGAATAACATTTAAAAAATGAAACTGGTAAAAAAAGTAATAAATTAAAAAAAAAAAATTTAGAAAAAAATATGCATTTCATAATGAATGTGAAAAAAATAAGCTCTTATTAGAGCTTTTTGAAAAATTTTTTTGTGTTTTAGATTTTAAAAAAGGTTGAACTAATAAAAAAAAGGAAAATTTAAAAATTTTACACAGATAGATTGTCACGTGACTTCGTGGCAGCCATTTTAGATGCTTCAATTTTTAGAAAAACTGTAAAAAAAAGTTTTTTTCTAGTAAAATGTTGTTGGAATGTCTTGTTGTTCACTGAAAATGGATAAAAATAAACAAAACGGACAAAAAGAACCATAGAATACCATGTAAAAAATGAAAGATAGCCTACATTGAAAAATAGTTATAGTTTGTAGGCTACATAGTGATTGTAGTCTTCTATCACATAGGCTAATGCTTTTCAATAAATGTTTTTGCTTTCTTTCACAGTACAAACTTCAGGCTGTTGAGTTTGGTGAGAGCAAAATTTAGACATTTACTCGTAGGCTATACGTCTAATGAATCTCTGTTTTTTTCATCAGGTGCAGCCAGGCCCGGATTTAGGGAGGGGGCAGAGGGTGTAGGTGCCCCGGGCCCCCCTTTTGAAGGGACCCCCGACGTAGAAAAAAATTTAATTTTGTGTTATTATTTTTTTTTCGGCCTTTAAAGTTTCTGCAAAATGCTGTGCAGTGCAGTGCTGGATTACTGCTACTGTACACGTAGAGGTGGTTTTTCGCGCCGACGGAGCTAAAAAAAATTTTGCACGGGGCCCCCCGATCTAAAAGTGCCTCCGGCTCCCCATCAGCTAAAGCCGGCCCTGGGTGCAGCTACAGAATAATCCAATTTTATGTGGTAAACCCTAAAACAATCTTTATCTGCATGCAGGCCTGGCTGGCTTGGACAGTCAGGGCAAACTTGGGCGGACCATAAATGCGGCTACTTGGGCGGACCATAAATGGAGTTCTGAATGGAAGTCAAGCGCCACCAGACTCTATTCGTTCAGCCCCGACGCCGACACACGCCCATCGGCCTAAGGCTACCAAGACAGGCATGGGTGCGCCTCAACCGTCTTCGAACTGGCGTCGGGCTTTTCCGCTCAACCATGCACCAACGGGGAATGGCCTCTTCCTCCTCCTGTGACTGTGGTGCCGAGGAACAAACCGCAGACCACATCATCAATGACTGTTCCATCTTCAAGCCATCTAATGGAGTGGAAGGTCTGCGTGTCATGGATGATGAAACCAAAGACTGGCTGCTCTCTAGTAGCCTTCCAGTGTAGTCCGGGAACATCGTAAATCTGGGGTGGTAAAAGAATAGACCCTCGGCCCCAGAGGCTCACACGACGACCACCCTCTTCATCATAATCAGGAGACACATCCATGGATCTATCGTCAAAATGTAAATCATAAAAATCATTCAAATCACATTCCCAATCACTCCCCGGGCTGTCATTGTCAACATGCGGAAACGAAACTTCTCTATCAGCAATATCAAAATTGTCCCCGCTGTCTGTGTCAGTAAAAATCTGACTTACCGCTTCCTCCGTATTGAATCGACTACCTCGCACATTGCTCCCCGACATTTTAAAGTTTGACGTTTTTAAACAGCTACAAATAACTTCTAGTGCATAGAAACAAGCCAAGCTGGCGCGTGCAAGTCAATAACTAGCTTTAACAAGGTTTTAACTGACTACCCGGTATTACCGGGTACACGCATTTCACCGACATGTTGCTATACCCGGTAACACCGGGTACACGCACTGAAAGGGTTAATACTACAAAAAGTGCTCAATGCCAAGCAAAAAGGCAAAGCAGAGCGAATTAAATCAAATATAGTAATAACTATATTTGATTTAGTCAATTGACTATATATGACCAAAAATGACCAAAATAAATAAAAAATGACCGAATTTTTTCAAGTCATTTTGGACAAATGACCGAAAAGTCTCGGCAAAAAAAAAAACCCAGCTTTAAAAAAATTATATCTTTGCTTCTGTAGAAAATCAGCAGCAAACGCCTTTTGTTACGTGTTTAGTATCGGCCAAATTTTGCCGATACGGATACTAAAAAAATGGCCGATATCACCGATACCGATATATCGGTATATCTCTAGTACCTACATAGAATAACAAGTTTCAATTAGTCAACTGGAGTGCTATAAAATTTTCCTCTTTCGGGTAATAAACTATAACATAGGATCAATTAGCAAAGCATAACGTTACTGAGAAGATGAAGAATCAATAGGCTAGCTTTGAATTAACAGTTAATTTGAACTAGGAAAGTAGGCTACCATTACCTACAGCTGGCACAAATTTTCTGTCCCATCAACTGATGTGGATATTTTGATTGATAGCTCATTTACACCCTAAAACAAGGAAATTGCCCCCAGGGGTAAATTTACCCCAGACATAAATGTTTTTTTTTTTAAACAAAATATTAAAACTGTCCAAATTTATTTAGTGAAAACAACAGTTTATTTTAACATCTTTTAAAATAAAACAAACTAATTCATCAGAAATGTTCATATCATGCCAAAACTTACAATTGATCTCCCAGCATTATAACATCCAAGGTAACCATTTCATCAGAAGCCATTGAAAAGTTTAATCAAACTTTAACAAACTCTAAAACACGTGAATTAAATAGCTGAACAACTAATAAATCTTGCTTTTATAAATGATAAAATAAATTGACTACCGGTAATCATAATTTTTCCAGCATCACAATGTGACCACACAACTCCCATGGCATACAATCACGGAATAGCCCATTTAGGCAAACCCAATTCGGAGAACCTAATTTGGAAAAATTCCATTTCGGAAATAGCTTTTTTTTCGAAGAAAAACGATTCGGAAAATTTTCAAGAATTTGTAAGGATTATTTAGGTGGCGGTTTTTGTGCTTACCATCCATAGCCATGCAAGACGTTAAACAATAGGCTAATTAACTTAGTCTTAGCCTATAACTTATGTGCCTATAACTTGTGTGCCTATAACTTGTGTGCCCCCCTTAAAGCATCGACTGGCGAGATCCTTACAGACAAGGACAAGCAGATGGCACACTGGGTGGAACATTACCTGGGACTATATTCAACAGAAAACTCAGTCTCTCAAGACGTGCTAGACAACATTGAAGATCTACCTGTTATCGCAGAGCTTGATGCAGAACCTACTTTAGAAGAACTGAGTAAAGCCATTGACTCTATGCAAAGTGGGAAAGCACCGGGAGAGGATAACATTCCAGCTGAGGTCATAAAGTGTGGGAAACCTGTCCTGCTAAAACCACTGCACGAGTTACTGCGTCTTTGTTGGAAAGAGGGCCAAGTACCGCAGTCCATGCGCAACTCCAAAATCATTACTCTGTACAAAAACAAGAGGCATCGCACTGATTGCAACAGCTACAGAGGCATCTCTCTTCTTAGCATCGTGGGAAAAGTCTTTGCCAAAGTGGTCCTTAGGCGCCTTCAGGTATTGGCCGACAGGGTCTACCCTGAATCTCAGTGCGGGTTCCGCGCCCGGAGGTCCACAACAGACATGATTTTCTCCGTACGACAGGTTCAAGAGAAGTGCCGTGAGCAGCAGAGGCCGTTATACATCGCCTTTATTGACCTGACGAAGGCTTTTGACCTTGTCAGCAGGAGAGGCCTGTTTCAGCTACTGCAGAAGATTGGCTGTCCCCCACAGCTGCTTAGCATCATCATCTCCTTCCACAAGGACATGCAGGGTGTGGTCAGCTACGACCGTGTGAAACAAGGATGTGTCCTTGCGCCGACTTTGTTTAAGAGTTTCTTCTCTCTGTTGCTGAACTTTGCATTCGGTCACTGTTCTTAAACGATATGATTCATTATATGCTCATGTTTTCCCAGCTGGTCTTGATTCAATATTCTACAAAACCTTATATATACAATTCGATTTCGAAGCTACTGTTCCATCCATCATTATATTTTATTGATACAGTTATAATGTCTGATGCTGCAATGTAAGATGACTGATGACAGGCAGCACCTTGACTGGTTAACCGCAAGGTTGTTCGGTGCTGCCAGACCTTTCTATTGCCATATTTTGATTTGTATGTAATTGTGTTTCTTTATATCGAGTCGTATTAGAAAGGCAAATAAACAATATCTCTCTCTCTCTCTCTCACTCCACACAAGGAGTCCACCTACACACCCGCAGTGATGGGAAACTGTTCAACCTGGCTCGACTGAGAGCCAAGACAAAAGGTTTGTACAGTGCTGATCAGAGAACTGTTATTTGCCGACGACACAGCACTGTCAGCACACGTCGAGCACGAGCTGCAGCAGTTGCTCAACCAGTTTGCACACGCCTGTAGGGAATTCGCACGGACCATTAAAACTGGACTACTACTACATCAGTATCAAGAAAGCGGCAGACTATGCACTGAATAATGTGAAGGTTTTTTGTGTAAGGTACCAAAAAATTTTTACAAAATAGCAATTGAAAATCAATCCCTTTCCTACCTACAGTAACTGGCAAACCGGTTGCTTTTTTTACATTCAACGTCTGCAGAATTTATAATAATAATTCGCCACTCGCCAGTCAGTCCTTCCGTTTTCCTGGATGAAAATGAATACAGCATTGCTGTAACAACAGTCAAAGCTGCTCATGGTCAGCGGTAAAATCAATCTTCATGCCGAATCAAAAAAATAATGTCTTTTTTTTCCGTAATAAACCAAAACTTTATCAACATTTTCAAAGGCTTGTCGGATTCTACCAATTATTCAATTCTGCCAACTCAAAATTCACTGGCAAAGGCTATTTGACCGGCGTCGGTCTTTGAATCTGAAACACTATTTGACCGGTCATGACGTCACTATATAGGCATTTTTTTTTCTCTTTCAAAGCAAAAGACGAGAAGAGTGCCTATATAACTTCTAAATTCAACACCTATGTTCAGCTGATTCTGTGGCGCGTAGCCGTAGGATACGTATCGGGTTGGTGCTCCAGAGGTAATGAGTTCGATACTACGCGAAAGCGTTTTTTTTTTAAATTTTAACTAAATTTTGAGCCAAAGTGACTCAATCGTTAGGCTGCTGCATTTTTGTGGTCAATTTTTAATTTGAGTAGCCTACAGCCCATTTTTTTATGTCTTTTCAAATATGAGTAATAAAGTTAGAGTTTTTTTAATTCGAAGTGGCTATTCTTACAACATATTGTAAAACTAGCCTCTGAAGCTATTCTTACAAGCACCACTCAAGCAAGACGTTGTTTACTCGAGCAAGACCTTAATGCGCTCAGGCGTTTCATCCGACGACGCTCATACGTAATTTCGCGCGCATGCGTATTGGCTTGTGCTGCACACTTGATCGCAGAGTGGACCGCGGTAGTTGCTGATTTTGCTGATCGAAACTACACGTCAATGAATCCATCGTCATCATGATTACGAAGGGAGCATTATATTACAGTTTTGAGACACTTTCTTCGGCTATTAAGCAATGGGAAAAAGAAAACTTTGTCAATGTTTATGTGAGAAATTCCATAACAATTGAACGCGCAAAACGACGTCTAGCACTTACATCCACAAAAACCTGGAATGAACAGTTGAAGTATCGTACAATACAGTATGCTTGTGTGCATGGAGGAAAAACACCCAAATCATGTAGTCAAGGAAAAAGACCAAATCAAAGGTAAGTAATGATGGTTTTGTCCTTGGTGCCCATAGGTTGAGCTACTCATGTAGCCTATATGCATAAGTTTTGCTAATAGATTGAGTTTTGCATAAGTGCAAATTGCCTACATTCCTTATGAATGCTGAGAACTTAGCAAAATGCATATATTCTGCTGAACCATTCCCGCATGCTGTCTATTGTAATTTCCATTGAATTGTCATGCCCAGAATTATTCCTAAGTTGCATTGAATTACCGTAGGCTACCCATTAGTTTTGTCAATTTCCCCATAAGTTACGTCGAATTTCTCATCAGCACAATTTGTCGAATTACCCGTAAGTCTCATGGAATTATCCATAAAGACATGTCTTATGGGTCTTCAACGCAGCTTTTTGGCAATTTGACGTGACTTGTGGGTAAATCGACTAGATTTATGAGAATGCTTGGCTGAACTTGTGGTAATTCAACGTGACTTTATGGGTAATCCAGCCGGACTTATGGGTAATTCAGGTGGGCTTATAGGTAATTGGATGCAACTTATGGGCAATTCGACATGACTTGCAGGTAGGCTACTTCAACGTGAGTTATGGCTAATTCAAGTGTACTTATGGGTGATTCAACACGGCCTATGTCACCTCATCTTTGTTGTTTTTCAGTACTTTTATAAAAGGTTGTCCATTTGGAATCAAAGTAAATGCGACGTCAGATGGAAAAGCGCTATGCATCACTGAGATTAGTAATGTCAATGATCATAATCATGATTTCAATGAAGTAAGTGGAAATAACCCTTTGTAGTAGTCATAGCCTTTGAGCTATGGTCACACTAGCTCTGTATATGATGAGGCTTTCATCAGAAATTATGTGAAGGATAAAAAAGAGCAATAACATTAGGGGGGGGGGGTTAATCGGCTTTTTTTTTTCAAATTCAATTTTAACCGAGGTTTTAGGATACAACAGTACATTCTAAGAACTCTAGTAAAAAAAATTTGAAATTTCCGTCCAAAACCCCCCTCTATCCAAAAAATTACTTTCCGTGTACAATTGCATTTTGATTATGACACTTGAAGTTCAAATATTGTTTGCTACTGTACTAAATCACGTTAAAAATGTTGCAAGACAGATTTTCTGATCTTGACTTCATCGTAAGACACGGTAAAGTGGTCATTTCACTTTGCGCGCATTACTACGCACATGCTGAATATGACCAGTTTGTGCGAAACTGGTCATATTCAAGCCGTCGATTCACCAAACCTGGTGATCTTGCCCATCTCTGTGGGTTGGACACCTGTCAAATGATATGTCGTTTTCTTGATTATGTGCATATAAATTATTTTTCAGAATGCATTTAATTTGATGCCTAAACAACGAAGATTAAATGAAACAGAAAGCAGTGTGATCGGAGAAATGCTTGCCACCAAAGCAAATAAAAAGTTGGTACAAAAGCACATTGCAGCTTCTACAGGAAAAACAGTTATTCTTAAAGATCTGCATAATATTGCCGCAAAACAGAGACCTTTGTATGAAAACACCTATGATGAACTTATTAATGAAATGAAGAAAGAAAAAGGTTAGTCGACAGACAAAACTTTTTTGTCTGTTATACAAGATATGTTCATGCTAAATAGTAGAGATGACTTTCCATGTGCAGTATGATAAGTAGTGATAGAATGAGCTCCGGTTCCGGTCAAATTCTGGCTCCGTGCTGGAGGTGATGTGACTCCGGCCTAGAGCCGGAGGTGTGTGTGCAAGCTGTGGTCAGGGTCATGACCTTGGATAAATCTTTTTTTTTTTGCATCATTGTAGTACTGCAGCAATGCAAGAATAGGCTACCAGGTTGCCTGTAACATTGGTCAACACCGCAGGCGTATTTGCAATCTATAGGTCGCTGCTGCAGATTCATTGTCACATGATATTGTGTGTGAGCATTCTTCTTGAACCATTTCAGATATAATGTCAATTAAGCAATTCGCGATTGACCTCTCGCTGTAATGGTTTAGACTGCAGATGAATTATTTCGATGACGTGGGTTCAATTCCCCCCATTGCTAGTTCAATTTAAAGTGTTGACCGCCTGGTTTACCGGTCAATAGACTTCGTCTACTGCAGCGAACTGCGGATTACCAGTACGCACATCATAGTAGGCTACACAAGAAAAATATCTAATTTTCAGACGTTTTTCTATTCAGAAAACGTTTGTCTAGTATAACCAACACAGAACCCTACAACGTGTGGAAAATTTGCAACATTGAGCTATAAAGGGTCAATTGAGAGTATTTTTTGCTTCATTTTCTTCACAAGAATTCATTCTACTTTCCCAACCTCATGCTCCAAAAATTTTTGTTGCAACATAAGGCGCTATGGGGATTGTAAGATTGAAAGCGGGATCAAGGAATTCAATCAAAGGTCTTCAATATCTTGAAACAATTCTACATTGAGTGGATAGAAATAGAAAACATTGCTAAATTTGAAATCTACGTAAAAGTTTACTCCTAATGGATCCTTTTAACGGACCCTAAGCATTGCCATGTGGCATCTGCCGCATCTTTTAGAGAATTGGGTGAGAGTGGTATACAACCGCTCAGTTGGAACATTGATTATATGATGTAAATATTACCAAAGGCATAAACATCCTTCCTCTGGCCAATAATTAGAATAACATAGAATAGAAAACAAATTTCACTAAAAGTTGATGTTTTTGCTTTTAAATCTGATGTAGTCTGGCCCAGGATTGCCAAGATTCTTGCTTTGTAGGGTATACTAATCCTCAGTTTATTTTCATTTTAGGTGTCGCAGTAGATGTGTTTGCAGATGATGACAAACAATTGCAGGCGATATACTTTCAAACGAAAGACATGCGGGAAACCTTTGCGGCATATCCCGAAATGCTGCTGATTGATGCAACCTACAAACTTAATGACTTGAGAATGCCATTATATGTTATGCTGAATGTTGATGGCTTAGGTCAGAGGGAAATTGTGTGTCTGTGGCTTGTAGCCACTGAAGACAAACTGACTATCAGCAAGCTGTTAACTCAGTTTAAACTCCACAATCCAGCTTGGGATAAAGTGGAGGTTGTAATGGCTGACAAAGACATGACAGAGCGGGATGCCATGATGAAAATGCTACCTACTGCAAAAATTTTAATTTGCTATTTTCATACCCTTTGCACTTTTCGTACAGAAGTTTCCATGGAAAAATTAGGCATTTCTTCAGCCCAAAGGCAGGTATCACTTGAAATTTTAGGAAAACTGGCAAATGCCAAAAATGAGTCAGCTTATAAGTTAATGTATAACCAATTCGTTGAAACAGTCCCAATTGCTGTCACAACATATTATAACGATAACTGGCATGCTATTCGACATCAATGGGTGGATGGACTGAGCAACTTAAAAGCTAATTTTTTGAACATAACTAATAATCGACTGGAATCCATCAATGGAAAGTTGAAAAGTGTCATAACAAGATACTCAGGAATGACCATGTTTTTTAAAGATCTGATGGCATGTATCCAATCTCTTTCCACCGAACGTGACCACAAAGCGTCAAATGCTTTCCTTAAGGTTCCAATGGATGCGATTTCAAGTGTGGCAGAGAGACAATACCAACAGCTACTGACACCATTTGCATATATTCATGTGCAACAACAATTCAAGTTAGCGGAAAAGGTTGTCATGTCAGAGATTTTGAATGATTCTGCCATAGTAAAATCTCGTGTCCATGGGGAATTGGCAGTCACAACAACAGCATGTCCTTGTGGATTCACATCATCAATGCTGCTACCTTGTAGGCATGTCTTGGCAGTTAGAAGGCAGCTCCATATGTCAGAGTACAATCCCAATCTTTGTTCAGAACGGTGGACAATGCAATATTTTCTTAAATCCCATCGCCTGACAAGAAACTCACTGGACAACGGTCCTGCATCCACATTACCAGCTGTTGAGATTCTTAACAAGCCTCAAAGAAGATGTGTTTTATCAGAACAGCAAAAGTATCGCCGGGTTCAAGATATTTCCCAGAAGATTGCGTTAATGATATCTGAACAAGGAATGGATGAATTCCAATACAACCTGGATAATTTACGACAAATTGCAGAGTTCTTGCAGGAAGGAAAGAAATTCCAAGTTGTGAACTTTTTGGGTCAAACTCAGAAAGGTAGGCCTATAATTATATGCTAGCACTATTTACTAAATCAGAAAAGCTAGACTACTTTTTCAAATATCTGAAGAGATATGGGTTAGTTACTGCAACTTGCGTCGTGATTTTGCACTTTTGCAGTCAATTCTTTTTTGAGCAATGATTTTTATGGCGTTGAGCTATCCAATAGGTGGGCTAATATGTACTGCATGCGCACTAATTTACGATTATACAAGGTTGCAGATGCTCAGTAATTCTGCTTTTGTGAACAACTGCATGATCCTTTTCAGGCACTGATACTGGAAGTGCTGCTGCAACATCTTCCAGCAATGATCCTGGAATTGCATTTCCTACGGTCTCAAACAGTACTTTACAGCACACACCCGGTGACGTCTTGTCGACCGTTGATACCAGTGCGATTATGATGCAGACTCCGTCCAGTTTTGTTCAGTCTTTTACAAGTATGTGCTGTTTCTGAAAGCTTCATTTCTGATTAGTTGTCTTTTTTTTCTTGCATTGCATGCTGCGCTTACACTACGTTTCATGTTTCTTAAGATTATAGCACGGTCTGCATTATTTGATAACTAATAAGTTTATTGACAGGTGATGCAGCATTCTGCAAATAATCATCGAGAAACACCTAGCAGATTTTGATAGATACTGGATTGGTTGGCATTCGGTAACCACGCCAGAAGCATGTTTTGGCTGCAACAAAATCTTGTTTTCAAAAGGTTAATGTAGATTTGTTGACACCTCAAGTGCTCGCTTCCAACTCAAAATACGGTATACCACAATATCTACTGCCAGTGCACGTATTTACGATTATACTACATTATGTTCCGCCCAGGACCGTAACCTCGTCAGTTTGGTCCCCATTGCAACAGTGCAACATATCCAATAATTGTCCAGTAAAGACTCGTGCAACGCTTCTATTGTTTCTTCATTGCTCAGAGGTGATCCTTTTCAGGCACTGATACTGGAAGTGCTGCTGCAACATCTTCCAGCAATGATCCTGGAATTGCACTTCCTACAGTCTCAAGTAGTAGTTCACAGCACACACCCGGTGACGTCTTGTCGACCGTTGATACCAGTGCGATTATGATGCAGACACCGTCCAGTTCTATTCAGTCTTTTACAAGTATGTGCTGTTTCTGAAACATTCATTTCTGATTAGTTGTTTTTTTCTTGCATTGCATAATGCACTATGTTTATTAATTTTTTAATAAAAACGTTGAAATAGTGATGTTTTCTACGTTGTAGCTTATATTCGATTCTCGTTGTGTTTATTAACAGATGATGCAGGATCAATTAAATTTCCACCAAAGATGACGAAACGTGGCAGGCCAAAAGGAGCTGGATTGACAGTCATTGGGTTACCACGCAAGAGACAAAAAAAGAGCGGACCAATTCCATTCAGACTGAAGTCGTCTTTTCAGAAAGAAGCAGGTTTGTTGCATTTATGTTTGTGTGACTTCATTTTTGTTATAGCCTACGTTAGTTTAAAAAACTACACTTTGACTTCTGTGGGCCTGCCTAGCCGATAGGCTACGTCAAAGCGTACGTAGGCTACATCAAACAAAGTCACCCATGGTCATATTTTTCAGCAATACTCAGTTGGTTTGTCGATTCTGAGGTAATAGAAGAGGTCTTGCGTCCATTCAGCGATCGACTGATCGAAGAAAATGAAATTGAAACATTGCCCGAAAGAATTCCAATGAAGTGTTTAGATGAAAACATTGCCATTGCTTCTGTGCGAAGACATTTTTCTTTTGACGGTTGGAAGTTGATGGAGAACCTACTGACCACTTTGCGAAATAAAGGCCGCTGGTTGTGCACCTCCTGTTTTTTAGATCTTGATGCAGGCGACAGCAGCATGTGCGACTCGTGTCTGGATTGGCACCATCTGAGATGTCTTGGTAGAACAATGCCGCCAAAAACGAAGTCTTGGTTCTGCAGGAAATGCAACCTTATGGAGAAGTGACATTGAATGTTCAGGTGATACTGCAATCTCGGTTTGTCAATCAAACCAAGGATATGTAAACCGTGACCTACGAAAAGACTTATTGGCCTTGACGCGTTATGCTTGAAACTTGTAACATTTGATAAAAATCGTTTCTTCAATGGTCCTCACATAAAACGCTAACGATGTGTTCTTGAATGACTAATGAGTCCAATCCTGGCATTAAAAGTTCTGATTCATTAGGACATTTAACATTCTTTGGGAGAGCTGGCTGAAAGTCATGGACTAGTACAGGTTTGTAATGTAGTTGCTGCAATATACTACGGTCCAACAAGACCTTCAACAGTTCACCAATATTCAACTATTTTACTGTTTCCAACTTCACACAATTAGTATATGTTGAACTCTTTCATAGCAAATGGTAATACAGAACTTGAAAATAGCAAGTAAAAGGTAGCTCGAAGCTGCAGTTGTTTTTTTTGACTGACTCACCAGGAGCTGTCATCAGAATAAAACAAACCTAAATGTGGTGAAATAGTCTATTTATAGTAGAAGGAAAGAAGAAAAACTGGAGCTTCAAACTATCAGCTACCTTATACTCGCTAAATCCAGATTTGTTGCATGTGTGTAGTATTTACATTTCTTCACTGTAATCTTAGGCTATGGCATAAATGCTTTGATTTCTTATGGCAAAAAATGGGTGATGAAGATCCATAAGTTTATAACAATAAAAAATCAATTGTTTATTGTTGAAGTGGTTGGCTTCAGTTGAAGATGCCATGAGATCCATTGAAGAGTACGAAGCAAAAGCAGGAACGAAGCTTGTTGTTCAGAAACGAGCATACGCTGTTAATGTTGATTTTTAACATCCTGTCATTGTAATTCACTAGTGTAATAAGTGTTGATATTCATACTACAATAATAAGCCTTTTCTTTGTTGACAAAGATTCTGAAAAGGTTTCTGCAAAGCACAGTGTTTTCACCAAAGTAGAGGTTAGGCATCATAAAAGAGGAAACGGTTTACTAACTGCAAAAAATGCTATAAACATATGTAAATGTGTTCTGTTTCATCAACTTTTCATCTCGTTTCTTAAAGACACGCAGTTTTCAGGTGTAAAAGCTTTGTTGATTCAAAGTTAGCCTAGCCTACTTCACTGACCTCTTTTGTATTTTTTCCATCTAGTTTGCCAAATCCATACGCCTATGTGGTGTTATTGATTGGACCAAGTGACATGTCCAGCAGTAACCAAAGGCAGGGTTTGGGTCACAACCAATGTTTGTTTTGAGACAATTTATTTTTTACCATATTCACGTAGTAGGCTTGGTGGTTTTCAATGTTACGTAGTCTACAGTACCGTATATTATTTCTGTAGGCTACTATCATAAGATGGGATGATCATAAGATCATAAGATGATCATAAGATCTCCGACACCAGCCACCATCCAACCGGAATGCATTTGCCCAGGAAGGCCTGGGTGCGGCTCAACCGCCTTCGTACTGGCGTCGGACTATTTCGCTTCAACATGCACAAATGGGGGATGGCTCCATCCGCGATCTGTGAGTGTGGCATGGAGGAACAAACCGCAGACCACACCATCTGTAACTGCGCCATCTACCATGCGCCAAATGGTGTGCGTGGACTGCGTGAACTGGATGACGAATCAATTCAATGGCTGCTCGACACCTGCCCAAACATTTAAACCGCGTCGCCGCCACTGCCCAAGGGTGGTAAAAGGCAGAGCCCCTCGACCCTTGAAGTGGCGAAGAACAAGGTTCAAACGAAGAAGAAGAAGAAGATAAGATGAAAATTTAGTTGATTGTAACTCATCTTAGATGAAGAGAATACGATTGTTGCATCGTTACGGCCAAGGCATTTGCCTCTTGGATGCAACTTACAAGACGTCCAAGTATTCCCTTCCTCTATTTTTTCTTTGCGTCAGAACGAATGTTGGTTACCAGGTTGTTGCTACGTTTATTATCCAAAATGAACAAGCTTCGGACATAGCAGAAGCACTTTCTGTTGTAAAAGGGTGGTCAGAAAACTGGAACTCTTCGTTTTTCATGACCGATAAATGTGAGGCGGAAATCAAGGCCATCGAAAGCGTTTTTTCAAGTTAGTGAATTGCATTAACATTTTCGTTGCTTGTGTGCTGTCTCCATTGCTCACGCATTTGTGTCGTCACTGTTAAGTTGCTACTGTACTTTACCACTCAGTGCCCACGACTTCTTGTTCCGCAGATTGCTACGTGTTACTCTGTGCCTTTCATCGCGAACAAGCCTGGGAAAGGTGGATGAGGAAAAGTGACAATGGCGTTCGCGATGATAAAGCAATTGTGCTGACATACTGGACGCAATGAAGAAAGCAACTACATAGAACAGACTTGTTTGCAATCAAACCAGGCGACAATGAGCGATTGGCAAACGCGATACCCCCCTATTCAGGGATAATATGCGTGTCTGTGACCGCAGGGGACCTGGAGCCGAGTTGTTTTGCACGTTGATAGCACCATGCAGTTGCAAGCAAAGTGGGGCGTGTTGTCACAGCACGATTTCCATGTGATAACCTAAGCGTATAACCACAAGTTTTCAATGGAAGGCATAGTTTTCAGTTCTCTTTCGTACAAGCAGTGAAGGTTAATAAATTTGTCACCACAGCAGAAATTATGAGGAGTACCATTGAATTTTGGGCAAAATCAGGTTTTATAACTAAACTAAAAAATGGTCTGGCAAACTAAGGGCTATGATCATAACTGATCAGAAAAGGTACCATTCGTTAGCTTTAAGCCTGTTCTTTTCATCATACCAAACAGATAAGACATGCAAGTAGAGATGTACACATGGTTGTTGAAACCACGTGATTTCATACCACGGGGCGTGTTGTCACAGCTGTGACTACACGCCCCGTGGTGTGCATTTTTAATATTAAGAAACATAAAAATTATTTATGCTTATACAACGAGGTAATATGCGTATTTGTTAAAATACAACGCTTTTTTAGGTAATAAAAATTAATATTAGATAATGATACACACATATATTCGATAGTGACAAATAATTCTCAAGATGACATTTTTATTGTTTTTGACAATGGGCATAAAATTTTTACCAATATGTTGAAATTAAATTTTTTTGCATTTCGTATATTTTTTTTATTCGTTCAGCCTGTATTAAAACCATTTTTTGTTGGTTTCTGTCATATTTTAGTCATAAAGCATGTGCAGAAATTTTGTGACAACACGCCCCATGCTCTGTGACAACACGCCCCGGGGTGGGGCGTGTTGTCACAGCCCATTCACTTGCATTAAACAATTAAACATGCATTTACGTAAAAACGAAATAATCCAGAAAAACTTTAGCTGTAGCAAAAAGAAGTCGAATGATACCTCTCTCAATTGCACTATCTAGCATCTCGATACTATTGGTAGCCTACAGAACGAGATATATGCTGATTTGTAAAAATTGTGACAACACGCCCCACTTTGCCCTAATAGGCTACTGAGCTCACATTTTGAACAATTCTGTGATCTTCACACCAAGGTTTTTTTCAGTTTCTAACACGACCACAAATCGCAGCGCATATGCGTGCTTAGTGTTAAGTAACAGCCTTGTGGAAAGTGTTGTGGATTGAATTTGCTAGTTCAAATATATTGATTCCGGTACCCAAAGCCTCAAATGAATTCACGAATATCGCAATTGTTAACAATGGCATATAAATTAGGATGTTAGTGCACACAAAGTAGGGAAAGTATTGCTTGAAAAGTTGATTCCTGGGACAAAAATTGAACACTGTAGGCTATGTCGAGCAGAAACTGGTTTAGTGTTTTAAGGTGGTCAAAAATGTAAGCATGCGTCTATTTGCATCCAACAAATAACGAAACTCTAAACTTCTCAGTTTGGTCGGGAAACAAAAAGGGTTGCGAGGACAAATGGCAGGTCTCATCTAGGCAAGGAGAGGAGGGACACATGGGTGATGATCTGGCCTAACAATTACTGTGCTGTGCTCAAAATATGTACAGTTTTTGTTTAACATGTGCGGTATTCACTTTTTGTAAATAGTCAATGCACTATGGTACTTCCACTATTATAGTGGAAATACCATAGTGCATTGGTTATTTAAGAGTCTGGCTTACCTTTATCTGGGTAGACGATAGCTTGTGCTTTCCAGCAATGGTTCAATTGTTAAAATCGAAGATGAAACAAGCAACTTACAACTAATTTAATAAAGACATATAATCATCGCAGACCGGGGAGACTTGTATACTTGCTTCGATTCGGAAATGCAACGAGTCATCGGGCGCTATTTGCTTGTGTTTGAAGCCCGGTTGCTCGCTTTGTGAAAAAGCTATCAACCTCAACTTTTACTTGTCAATAGACAGAGATGTGTTCTTTAGATTAGCGTTTATTAAATGCTGGTATATTTAAAAGGTATTTTTGGAATAAATGGTTAAAGTCGGTCAAGTTCAACTCTTTACCTAAGAAATATTTTTTTTAACTTTTAGAGTCTGGCTTACCTTTATCTGGGTAGACGATAGCTTGTGCTTTCCAGCAACGGTTCAATTGTTAAAATCGAAGATGAAACAAGCAACTTACAACTAATTTAATAAAGACATATAATGATTGCAGACCGGGGAGACTTGTATACTTGCTTCGATTCGGAAATGCAACGAGTCATCGGGCGCTATTTGCTTGTGTTTGAAGCCCGGTTGCTCGCTTCGTGAAAAAGCTATCAACCTCAACTTTTGCTTGTAAATAGACAGAGATATGTTCTTTAGATTAGCGTTTATTAAATGCTGGTATCTCTAAATGTATTTTTGGGATAAATGGTTAAACTCGGTCAAGTTTAACTCTTTACCTAGGAAATATTTTTAACTTTTAGAGTCTGGCTGACCTTCATTTGGATAAACGATAGCTTGTGCTTTCCAGCAATGGTTCAATTGTAAAAATCGAAGCAGAAACGACAGAGATATGTTCTTGATTAAATGCTGGTATCTTTAGAAGTATTCTTCGGATAAATAGTTAAACTTGGTCAAGTTTAACTCTTTTCCAAGTAAAGGCGGACACCTGCATGCTTTTTTTTGTCATAGTTGACTGATTTCACCCCACTTTTACACCATTTTTTGGTGGATTCCTCTTCTGTGACGTCATCGCCTTTTTAACCAGGTTGGCGACTTGTATACCAGCTCCAGATCACGCATGAGCGCATATTGATGTCAAACGTAATGCTTGAGTGGTGCTTGTAAGAATAGCCTCTGAGGCTATTTTTACAATATGTTGTAAGAATAGCCACAGCCTTTTTAATTTTTTTGAATTTAAGAATTTCTCTGGATAATTTTCCGTTCGTCATAAGAGGATGTGACCGTGTTTGCCGAACGACGCAAAAATGTAATGATGAACGGAAAATTATGACGAACGGAAAATTACCCAGAGAAATTCTCAAATTCCAGAAAATTAAAAACTCTTTAATTTTATTTTTTAATTTTCTTGAATTTAAGAATTTCTCTGGATAATTTTCCATTCGTCATATGAGGATGTGACCGTGTTTGCCGAGCGACGCAAAAATGTAATGCGTCGTTCGGCAAACACGATCACATTCTCTTATGACAAACAGAAAATTAAAAACTCTAACTTTATTACTCATAGTTGAAAAGACATAAAAAATTGGGCTGTAGGCTACTCAAATTAAAAATTAACCACAAAAATGAAGCAGCCTAACGATTGAGTCAATTCGGGTCAAAATTTAAAAATAAAGAAACGCTTCCGCGTAGTATCGAACTCATTCCCTTTGGAGCACCAGCCGGAGACTTATCCTACGCGCCACCGAATCAGTTGATTGATTGATTGAATCTTTATCCTCGGACTGGGAAAGCTTCTTGAAGAGCTTAATCCTGGCAGTTTGGCATGGTAGGCACTTTTACGTATTACACTGCCCGAAAAGGTAACCGCAACCATGCGTGACATACGACATCGCTGATGTTGGTAGCGCTATCATGCGTGACATGACTTAACACGTAGTTATCTGGTCGTCTTTATCGAAAGATTTTGATATAAAGAAATTTAACTGAATGCATCGCCACAACCAACGTTGCCTAATGGTTAGGGCAGAGGAGTAATAATTTCGATTGCATGGGTTCGATTCCCACCCTCTGCTAATACTATTTTTCTTCTGCAACTGAACTGAGTGCAAGAAGAATCGTAGTGACTGCAAACAATGGAGTTTATGAGAAAAGTTGTGACTAAAACACCAGTGATGTCATATACGTTACGCATGGTTGCAGTTACCTCTTCGGGCAGTGTAATACGTAAAAGTGCCTACCGTTTGGCATACTAATAGAGCCTTTGAATCACTGACGCAGGCCCGGTCACCGAGATTGACAGAGTGAAGTTTCCGATTGTTGAAGTCTTGTTGCCGGGGAATTATTCCATCCATTAAATGCCGCTGAATGGAGAGCAGTCCTTAACGTGCGTTGCTCAAGCGGCTACCCCGAGAGTCGAACCAGCGCCGCTTGATCTTGATGCTTCTTCGTTCCAGAAGTCACGCGCTAACCAACTGAGTTATCGGGGCGGACATAGTTAAACATAACTGCCGAATTTAGAAGTTATATAGGCACTCTTCTCGTCTTTTGCTTTGAAAGAGAAAAAAAAATGCCTATAAAGTGACGTCCTGACCGGTCAAATAGTGTTTCAGATTCAAAGACCGGCGCCGGTCAAATAGCCACTGCCAAACATCTCAAAATTCTACCAAATTTAAGCGCCGTATCGCGCCAAATAAGAGACTGAAAGTAGCCCAAAAAAGCGCAAGTCGCAAACCAACATTTTTTGGCGCCAAGCCCAACTAAAAGTAGCCCAATTGCAGATAAATCGCCCAATCTGACTACACTGCAGTTGCTTGCACAACCAGTGAACCAGAAGCAGAAAGTAAAAAATCGATTTCGAGTAATGGGTAGTACCAAATTTAAGTCATAAGTAGAGTAGACAACCGGAAACAGACATTGCCGTCGGCTGCAGCGTAGGTCAGGTGTATGTCGGAAGGCGTACACCGATGCATAGCGCTCAAGTCCGCTTTTCCGCAATGCAGGATAAAGATAAACAAACAAACAAACAAACAAAGTAAGAAACTCAGAAAGAGGAACAAGCAAGGCAACAAGCTGCTGCATCAGCGTTGCCAGGTTATTACGTAACAACAAGGAAGCGAATCTGGGAAAACAAGCCCAAAATACTCAAGTCAGCAAAACATGGTGGTTTTCGGTGAATCCAAGCCATTTCCAAAAAAAATTTCCCATCATGGAAATTTTTACGAGCATGAAGTTCATATTATAAATTGCAGTGAGGTTTGTAATGTTTCGCGAAATTCTTGACGTCTAACTATCTCGGACAAACTGTCATAAACAAACAGATAGCCTAACTAGAATACTTGGGTAAATTAGAAAGTATGTTTTTTGACTGCCCAAGCAACAACACTTGTCTCCTAGGTGACTTTAATGCAAGTGACAAAAATATGTTTTGGAAGCATGTTCAAAAGCTTCTGTGCAGATCAAGACCTGATTATTTCTGACATGGCCCTGTTACCTGCTGAATCATTTACCTACATCAGTGATGCTCATGGGACATGTAGCTGGATTGACCATTGTGTCACTTCCACCGCTCTACACCAATCCATCTGTAAGGTAGAAGTTTTCAATGACTATATTATATCTGACCATCGACCCTTATCGGTTAATTTCAACTGTAAGTCGCTTCCAAAATTGGATTTCATTGATCCCAAATATACCAATTCAAGTACTTTCTCTTGGAAAGCAGCATCTCAGCTGCAATTAGAACGCTATGCTCAAGAAACCAAACACAGGTTAGCTCATATTTCTTTGCAAACT
This sequence comes from Aplidium turbinatum, assembly GCF_918807975.1. Classification (NCBI taxonomy): domain Eukaryota; kingdom Metazoa; phylum Chordata; class Ascidiacea; order Aplousobranchia; family Polyclinidae; genus Aplidium; species Aplidium turbinatum. The sequence continues at coordinate 35,644,330 of NC_137473.1, forward strand.
GATTCTGTCATATGTGAAAGCTCTCTCTGCTGTGATAAATCTCATTTAAAGGAGATTGACAAGTTTTATGACAGTATCGTAGAGGTCCTCCTAGATGCCTCAAGAAAAGTTCTTTTAGTTAAAAACAAGAAAATATCTACTTATTCAACTCCTGGTTGGAACAATACTGTCAAGTCCCTCCACAAGCAAGCCAGAGCTAAGTACCTGGACTGGGTTGAAGGTGGCAAACCTAAAACTGGCAGCATACACAAAGCCATGTTTGCTACTCGTAAAATATTCAAATCTTCTCTACGAAAGTGCAAAAGTAACAGAGATCAGCATGAAGCAGATGCCATTGCCAAAGCATTTCATGCAGACTCCTCGTTTAAAACATTTTGGGATAAAATTAGACAGTCTGGATCACAAAGATGTTCATTACCTACCTCTGTCGGAAGTGCTATTGGAAGTAAAAACATTTCGAACATGTGGATGTGTCACTTTAATCAATTGCTAAACTCAACTGGTAAAAAAGTTGTCAATGAAGAATTTGTTTCATCTCACTTAAATGATATACATGGCTATCACAATACTAATCAATTTCTGACCTCTGCTGACACAGTTTTTTCTTTGATTTATAAATTGCCATTAAATTGCTCTGTTGGTTGTGATAAAATATCTTCCGAGCACATTGCTTATGCAGATTCCAGTTGTTCCAGACGGTTGTTCGCCTGGTCAAACGTCATGTAGAAACCGTGGTTTATTTGGTGGTAATATTGTTTATTTGGTGCTTGCTAGCTGGACAAATTCTCCGTCTTTTATCCAAGTAATCTGTATCGTAGTGACATGTTTTAGAGGTGTATCGCGTTGCACCCAATTTCGATAGCCGCGGGCTAATTTTACAGAAATACACTGTTTGAAAAGAAGTTCAAGTGTGTGTTTCTTCGGTCATTATAATTATACAGACGTACAGATTCGGGAACTTTATGTTAAAATTTTCCCACGAAGAGATTATGGTTTACCGCTGTGACCATAAAAAATAAAAGACGAGTTCTTGTTAGCTGGTGGGCCAAGAAGCACTTGAAGGCATAAAAATAAAAGACGAGTTCTTGTCAGTTGGTAGGTCAAGAAGAAATTAAAGCAAAAAAATAAAAATAAAAGAAGATTTGTTGGTTGGTAGTCTACACTCTTACAGAAGCAAAGAAAAGTAAAGACATTTCTTCTCAGTTTGGTACTGAAGAAAAATAACTTTGACATTCATTGGCAAGAAAGAAGATTAAAAGACAATCCATCTGTGCTTGTAGATTCAAGTGGAAGAATCCAAGCAAAGTTTGTGGACTTAGGACTTCATACCCGTACAGCTACGGTATCGTGCATTTAAATTCTTTTTTGTATTTTTTACGGTCTTTGCAGTTAAGTTTTTTATAACTACTGTAGCCTAATAAATTTGTGTGTTTGTGTAACTTAATTTTTTTAATTGTTAAATTTAGCCCCAACATTTAATATGTCTACACTCGGTGGCGACAAGGACTCGACCGCCGTAGACTCGACTGAGTTTAAGCCTGATGATGTTTGTTGTGTGCGACGCGAACACAACAGGTGCGGTAATTAATTGCGCCGGTGACGTCACGATTTTCCTAATCCGCCCGGCAGGACTGAGAAACTGTTAAAGCACGCCAACTTGAAGAAATCACTCGGTTTCCAATGACTGCTTCGCAGCAATGAAGTTTATACGGTTTTTCAAATTTGTTGACAAACAGTTCTCAATCCACTGTACGGTACACAAGTTCCACAGGTTGGCCAATGACGCACGGTAGTATGACCGGATCAGTAATGCCAAATGATGCACTTGTACGCGAAGGATTCTATAGTGATTGACTCAGTAAGTTGAACTTTGAGAGATAGCAAGCTGCAAATATGGAATTCAGCCTACACGCAAATAAGTATTACCATAGCAGTTGTCAAACTTAAGTCCTGTAGAAGTACATAACAGAGAAGCAGCTAACAAAGCATAAACATCAATCAATCAACTTTCAGTCACAAACTACAGTAGCTAACAAGTTCGGCTGGCTGGCAAACTAGCAGCAAAAACGAAAACGTCTCGAAAGTTCTATAGACAATCTCGTGGTGAGTGTTGCCATTTGCAAAGAGCGATAACATAACAATGAAGGGGAAACGACGCTAGGTGGCGAATACACAAATCAACGGGAGTAATGCAGTAAAACGAAAGGCAGGCTTTTCAAAGACCTGTTGAAAATCTAACAATGTTCTTTGCGGTCGGGCAGGCCATTCTGGGGAGGGGCCCAGTAACGATGAGGCTAAGTCAGTTCGAGAGGCCCGGCATCCTAGAAGGGATATTTTGACTGAAATTGGGGAATTTTCTGTAGCCCTAGGTTCTTTGAGTGATAAGCAGGAACTGTTAAATTTTAGATCTAAGTTATCTACTATAGAAGAGGAATTACGGCATTTCCATGCTCTTTTGACTAAAATCTTTAACTCTGCAATCTTGGCAGAACTTCGTGATAGGGTAGATCCCGAATTTAACTCGTTAAAAAAAAACTTTGAACAAAAAGAAAGTGAGTTCTCAGATATGTTGGATGCTGACATACGTCCTGAGGATAGCGCCTCAAATGTAAGCACTAGGATGTCTAGGAGTTCGTCTCGGATAGTGGCACAAATTAACCTGCAGCTAAGACGAGAGGAGCTCCAGATACAAGCTGAGGCCGAAGCGAGAGCTGCTGAGGTTGCCGCGAGAGCTGAGGCCATTCGAGCTGAGGCTGCCGCGAGAGCTGAGGCCGAAGCGAGAGCTGCTGAGGCTGCCGCGAGAGCTGAGGCCATTCGAGCTGAGGCTGCCGCGAGAGCTGAGGCCAAAGCGAGAGCTGCTGAGGCTGCCGCGCGAGCTGAGGCCATACGAACTGAGGCTGCCGCGAGAGCTGAGGCCGAAGCGAGAGCAGCTGAGGCCGCCGCGAGAGCTGCTGAGTTCGCACTCAAAGACGCTCAGTTGAGGGCTGAACAACGTAAAGAAGTAGTTTTAGCTGAATATCGATCAGAGGTGGGCTCTCGGCGTAGCTCTAAGAAGGGCTCTTCTAGGCATTCCAGAAATGAACATCAATCGCAGTTTAATTTACATAACCTTTTCCAAACGCCCGTTCAACCTGTGAGTGGACCAGGGCAATCCACACGTTTTCCAGCTGTTTCAGGAGGTCTCGGGGCCGCGGCTAAGGGTCTTCCGAATGCTGTAGAGCCAAGGTCTGCGAATTACAACCGAACTCCTTCCCCAGAGCGTACAGGTCACGGGGCCGCCATTAGTAGTAATGCTTTGCCCCCTTCACAGTTTTCTGCGCCGCTAGGTTTTGATCGCCCAGCTACACGTAATTTGGGTGGTTGTGAGAGGCGTATCGCGTCTCCTGATTTTAACGTGTGTGAGGATCGTGATCGGGCTGTGCACGTGACTGAGCCCACTCAGCCCCTTAAGGGATATAGCTTGTCTTCTCCCGCTAAATCGAGTTCTCAACAGCAGGATTGCTTTTTTGAATACCAAAATAGTAGGACGTTTTTCGATAAGGCGGCCTTGATTGGTTACGATGGTAATAATATGCCATTTATCTTCTTTAAAAATCGTGTTACGGCCTTAATGGCAGCTTCGCCCTTTAAGGGGACTCGTTTGACTTTGTTACAAGCAGCTTGTGTTAGGACAGCTGCGCAAACGATTGCTAATTTGGTTTCTGACACCCCTGGCTTGTCAGAGGAAGACAGGATAGAAATGTCGTTAGCTCGCTTGTCCCAGCGTTTTGGGGTTCGTGGAGGCCTTTTTGCAGAACCGGAAATTAGAAAGTATCGCTATGGTAGCAAATTGACTTCGACCTCTTCCAGTGATCTGAAAGAGTTTAAAGATGAATTATCGCAGTGTTTGCTTTACGCGCAAGCTTATGGTCAGCGTGACAAATTGGAAGGACGTTTTGTTTTGGATTTGGCTAAGCGACTCCCGTTTGACGCTAAGCAGCGTTATCTTGACTTTTTAGGTGATCAGTATGGTGGCACTGATGAGCCTACTTTTCAGAGTTTGTTTGAATTTGTAGTACGGGAGGAAACGCGTAAGTCGACTGATTTTAGCATTATGCTAATGGGCGATTCTGGTGAGTCGCAGCAATTTAAAAAGTTTGGCAAAGGAAAATTGCCTTCATGTCCGGTTAGGCAGACGTCCGTAAAACCCCATGATGATGTGATGTCAGGGAGTTCGCAGTACTCGACTGTTGTTGGCGCACCGCGCGGTGGTGAAGCCAGACGTAAAAACCTACCGGCATGCATTTGTTGTTCGTCACGTGGTCAAGTTGAATATCATCTTTTGTCTAATTGTAAAGAATTTTTGCGCTTGACACCTAAAGATCGGAGAGATGTCATTGTGAAAGCTGGCAAATGCTTGAATTGTTTGCGCCAGCATATGGTTAGGGATTGTAATCATGCAAATAACTGTCGTAAGTGTGGGCCTAACAACGATAGGAAACACTTTTTTCTTCTGCATGATTTTTATGTGACGTCACGTGATTCTCTGGATTCGGTTGGGAAAGATGATGCTCGTGCCAGAGTTCCTGTGCGTAATGTTAAGATTGGAAATGTTAAAGCAGCCTTTAACCGCGTTACTGCTGCTCGTGTTTTGAATCCAATGACTGGCAAATCGAAGTTGGTGTATTGTCAGCATGATCCTGGTTCGCAGTTGACGTTTGTTTCGAGTGATTTGGTGTGTGAACTTGATCTTAAACCGTACGATAAAGCGTCGTTTAAAATGGATACTCTGGCTGGTCAGAAAGCTACTTGTGCTGACCTTGTCAAACTCAACATCCAGTCGTTAGAGACAGATGAACTGTTTTGTGATATAACTTCGGTGGTTAACCCAGCTTGGGCTGACGATGTTAAAACTTTACCGCATAAACAAGATTTAAGTGGTTTCCGTCATTTTCATGACGTGAATATGTTTCATTTGAATGATTGTAGTACTGTAGATTAGGGTGGAGTGAAAAATTTTTTTTCTTTCAAATCAAAAAGTCTAGTTTACCAAAATTCGGTGTTGACCCCAAAAACACCTTCAAACACAATTTTGGGTCGGTGCCCCCCAGGGGGTGCAGGCACACTCCCCCTAAAATTCAAAAAACCCCAATTTTATAAAAAAAAATAATATCTCATTAACCACAGACGATAGAAAGTCGGTTGATGGCTCAAAACCATCAGAAGGTACAAGTTTATATTACCTTTAAGAGAAGTATTTTTACTAAAAGCACTACAAAGTGGTCATTTTTGCAATAATGTAATTTTAGTCGTAAATTTACGTCAAATTTGGTCGATTTTTGTATATTCAGTTGATATTTTAAGCTTAGTACGGTGTAAATGCGTACAGTGGCGCTTGGCTACAAAACCGCATTGTTAATGACTCCCTTCGTCCTAATCTGTTATGATTAGGCAAGGATGTAGCTTCAATAATTGTAAGTTTATTTCAATCTATGTTCACTTGTTCAGATTAATTACGTGCTCGAGGTTCTTCAGCTTTGTCAATATTGCCAACCAAATCTACCACACAAAACCGATCATCTCTAAAAGAAGTAGCAATAACTTGTGAAAGATTTGGAATTTCGGATAGAGCAGGTGCTGCTATTGCTACTGCCACTCTCAAAGCATTTGGTATAGTAACTGACATTGATAAATCACAAGTTATTGACCGAAGTAAATTAAGGAGAGAACGACAAAAGTAGAGAAAAGAAATTCAGAAGGAAGAAGAATTGCAGTTCGATATTGTGGATGGACTTTATGTTGATGGACGAAAGGATGCCACCATTACCAGTGTGAAACAAGGGAGCAACTATCATCGAACCAGAATCATTGAAGAGCACTATGTAGTTGTCGGTGAACCCTTTGAATTTTACATCACTCATATCACACCAAAAAATGGAACTAGTCAACAAATTGCTCAAGCCGTGTAGGCTATGGTGCAATTGAAGGCACAGCAATGGAAAGCAAGCTAAACATCATTGGGACAGACGGAACAGCAACTATGACAGGGAAAAAATCTGGTTTCATTACTTCCTTTGAAAAAAGCTTGGGCGTCCATTTCAATGGGTGGTGTGCTTGCTGCATCTCAATGAGCTCCCTCTGGTTCTAAGGCATATATTTCAAGAATTAGATGGTTCAACAAGTGGTCCAGAATCGTTTTCTGGAACAATTGGCAAGCAATTGAATGGAAAAGTGTCAGCTTGGGCTGTGGCGAATTTTCTGCCTATCTTAAATGACGAATTTCCTATTCTTCCTGATGAAGTAATTGAAAGTCTCAGCAGTGATCAGTATTATGCTATGCAAATGTGTCAAGCTGTTATGACAGGCGTTGTTACACAGGATTTGAAATACCTTGAAGTTGGTGGATAATGCCATTCCCGTTGGTGGACCTTAGGATGTCGAATCCTACGTTATTACGTTTCAAAGAAGAGGCCTTCAAAGAATTCGCGCACTTTGACTGAATACCTTGTTCGAGTCTATTTTCCCTGTTGGTTCCGCATCAAATATCATCATGGAATTACAGACGCGTCCAAAATTTTTTTCTTTATGCTAAATGCCATTTTTCATTTTCCAAATGTACTGGTAAACAATGTTGGACTTAAAGTTTTGCAAAACAATGCTTTTTTTGCCCACCATGAAAACATAATTTTGGCAATGCTGGGAGATGATGACCGAAGCGTTCGTATCACTGCAATAAACAAAATTCTTCAAAGCAGAATTCAAAGCATCCATCAAGAAAGTGGTTCAGCTAAGATACGAAAGTTCATTCTTCCGAAGTTAGATGCGGGAGCCAAAGCCTATTACGATATGTCAAGTTTGGACCTTTCCGATTTTCACGAGCCGCCTGCAGTCAGAAACATGACGAATGAAGCTGTGCAACAAATTATCACAGATAATCTTGAGCTAAACCATCCCTGCCATAACCAGGCAGTGTAAAGGCATGTGCACTTGGTAACTGAAGCTGCTGCAAGCGTTGAAGGTTTTCACAGACGAGATGGCATGATCAGACAAAAAATTAAGTCTCGTATGCTAATGCCGTGCTTCAATACCAAAAATCAATTTAATGTCTGATGAACAATTTGCTGAAATTGGATTTATGATAAATTTAAACTTGGTCGTATAACTTACACGTAATTGAACATTTTTACATCAGCTCACTGTAGTTAAGTGCATTTCTTACAGCAGTTTTCTTCGCTAAGAAAATTCTAAAGTAAGTATTTTCCCAAAGTAGATTAAAGTACAAGTTTGCCCAACGTATTTTTTTCTGCTTTAGAAAAATTTTGCCCATACTTTTACTTCAACACACGAATTTTTGAAATAATATGCCAAAATTTCACACAAATCTATCTTCATATTTTTCAAATCAAGGAAAAAATTGCTCAAATAATTTCTCAACTTTGCACCTTAGAGCAAACGCTGCATTACAGTTACCATTTTATGATATTCATATTGTTAAATGACAATGAATCTGCTTGATTTTTCACTTCTATGACACATACTAAGCCCAAAGATTAACTTAATTTACAAAAACGACCAAATTTGACGTAAATTTACGACTAAAATTACATTATTGCAAAAATGACCACTTTATAGTGCTTTTAGTAAAAACACTTCTCTTAAAAGTAATATAAACTTGTACCTTCTGATGATTTTGAGCCATCAACCGACTTTCTATCGTCTGTGGTTAATGAGATATTAATTTTTTTTATAAAATTGGGGTTTTTCGAATTTAGGGGGGGTGTGCCTGCACCCTCTGGGGGGCACCGACCCAAAATTGTGTTTGAAGGTGTTTTTGGGGTCAACACCGAATTTTGGTAAACTAGACTTTTTGATTTGAAAGAAAAAAAAATTTTCACTCCACCCTACTGTAGATGTACTGATTGGCAACGACAACGCTTATTTGATGTGGGCAAAAGAAGAACGTGTTGGTGAAAATCGTAGTGAACCGCATGCTTTACTCACTCCTCTCGGTTGGTTGGCTTGTGGTGGTAAGTCACCCTTAGAGGAAAGCGTTGCTAAAGTGTGCAGAGTGCAGACGTCTTCAGAGTCGGATGTCATCTCTGGCTTTCAGCGTAAAATTGAGTCTCGTGATATGGAAATAGCAGACCTGAATAAAGTCATTCAGGATTTGACGTTGCAAAATGAAACCTGTGAATTGTCTCGCAATGATAATTTGGCTAGAGAACTTGTTAAACCGAATATTGAGTTGAAAGATGGTCGATTTGAGATACCTGTTCCGTTGAAGGAAGATATTGATCTACCTAACAATTTTGTGTTGGCGTCAGATAGAGTTGCTGCTTTAAGGAAGAAGGCTTTAAAACAACCTGAACTTCGTGATTTCCTTACTGACACCATGAAAGATCTTAAATCAAATGGCTATATTGAGCGTACTGGTGAAGCAGGAAATGTCAAGGGATTTGAATGGTATTTACCATACTTTGTTACGTCACAATTAAAAAAGCGCATTGTTTACGATGGCAAGTCTGAATTTCGAGGAACTTGTGTTAATGATGTAATGTTTTCGGGTCCTGACTTGTTAAACCCTCTGGTAGATGTCTTGGCTAGATTTCGGTTTGGTAGATTTGGTCTCATGGCTGATGTGACTAAATGCTTCTTTCAAATAAAGTTACCCGAGTTGATAGAATCAGCTGAATTTCACAACGCTCTGAGACAGAGAGAGATAAACTGGGAATTTATACCTCCGTATGCTCCGGCGCAAGGTGGCGCCTGGGAGGCAATGGTTAAACAATTTAAAATTGCATTTTTTCACATTTTGGACTCTTCAAGTCGTAAGCCCAATTTTATTGAACTGCTTACGTACACAGGCAGTGCCGTTCGGATCGTGAACGAACGCCCTTTGGTACCTTTGAGTGACGACCCTAGGGATTTTACTGTCATCACCCCTGCCTCACTTTTGACCCCATACTTAGACCCATACTGTGCTGTTGGGCAACCACATGATCGTGACCAACTAAGAAGGGATTATCGGTTCAATTTGTCACTTTCTCAGCAGTTTTGGAGTAAATGGATCGATTTTTACTTGCCAGGTCTTCAGGGCCGGAAAAAATGGCTAAAAATGGCCGAGAATTTGGAGCCTGGTCAACTTGTAGTGGTAGGTTCTCTCCAGGACATTGGTAAACGTGGGAAGTATCAACTTGGGAGAGTGCATGAGGTAGTTCCACAAATTAGGAAAGGGAAGCCTGTGGTTCGTAGAGCCAAAGTTGCCGTCTGCAACTATGATGAGAGTACGGGGAAAGTGAAAGTAGACTATGTGTTGAGGGATATTTCGTGCCTCGCCCCCGTAAAGAACACCTAAGTGTTAGGGTTTGAGCCTGGTTTTGTCTGCGGTGGCCGACACTTGTCTGAGCCCAGAACAGTCGGTTATTATCGCAATCATTGTATATAGCATCATTTTTTGCGTGTACCTAATACCTATGGTACCAATTTCATGTATCGTCGTGTTCTTATTGCTGTTCATTCTTTGCATGCCCTTTGTATTTGCGTATTAACTTAAACGTGAGTGATTCAAACAATTTGTGTATCATGTGTTTTTATTCATTGGCTCACAATTGTCGTCAATTCTTTTTTAGTTATGCCATGTCAGACTGTCATAACTAGGGGCCGCTATGTTCCAGACGGTTGTTCGCCTGGTCAAACGTCATGTAGAAACCGTTCGGGTCTACTGAATATTACGTCATGGAAATTCCTAAAACATGAGCCAAAATTGCACCATCGTCTGTAAGACCTGTGTCAAACCTGTTGAAACCGGTTTAAACATGAAATGTTGCGTCGCGCTACTGCTGGCGTGCCTTTGAGTTATCACAAATTTTTCTGATTCATTTTCGAAGTTGCTTGTTGGAAGTCGGTCGCACATTTAACTGGTTTATTTGGTGCTTGCTAGCTGGACAAATTCTCCGTCTTTTATCCAAGTAATCTGTATCGTAGTGACAGTTTTAGAGGTGTATCGCGTTGCACCCCATTTCGATAGCCGCGGGCTAATTTTACAGAAATACACTGTTTGAAAAGAAGTTCAAGTGTGTGTTTCTTCGGTCATTATATACAAACGAACGGATTCGGGAAATTTATGTTAAAATTTTCCCACGAAGAGATTATGGTTTACCGCTGTGACCACCAGTATCAGTGTAGGCTATATCTTTCATCATTTTTTAATATGTGCCTTGTTCATGGGTATGTGTCAAATGCTTGTCTTAAAACTGAATTAGTTCCCATTGTTAAAAACAAATCTGGTGACGTTAGAGACATCGCAAACTACAGACCTATTGCTCTTGCTACTGTCATTTCTAAACTATTTGAACATGTTGTACTTTTTTTTATTAATGACTATCTCACAACAAACGATAATCAATTTGGCTTTAAACCTAAGCATAGCACAGATATGTGCATTTTTGTACTTAAGCAAGCTGTGTCTTACTACAGAAAACGTGAAAGTCCTGTTTTTTCTGTATTCTTAGATGCTTCGAAAGCATTTGATAGGGTAAACCACAACCTCCTATTCAAGAAACTAATTCAACGAGGAGTGCCGATGTGCCTTGTTCGTCTAATAGTTTATTGGTATACCCATCAGCGGATGTACATACGCTGGGGTTGTCATTACTCACAGTCTTTTTCTGTCAGCAATGGTGTCAAACAGGGTGGTGTCCTCAGTCCTTACTTATTTGCCGTGTATATGGATGATCTATCGACTGTGTAAGCAAAACCAAGGCAGGCTGTTACATAGGTAATACACTTGTTAATCATCTCATGTTTGCTGATGATATTTGTTGTATTTCTCCAAGTGTTCATGGTCTGCAGAATATCTTGAATGTGTGTGAAGATTATGCGCTTTCTAACGATGTCATTTTTAACTGCAAAAAGTCATTTGCTATGTACTTCCAAACCAAACACTTAAAGTTAAATTTGAATCCAATTGTACGGCTCAATGGAAGTGAGATCAAATTCGTAGACAGTGTCAAATATTTGGGTGTTTTTCTTGACACGGCAATGTGTGACGACAAGGATATAAATCGACAAGTGCGATCAATCTACTGTTCTGCCAACAAATTAAAATCAAAATTTCACAAGTGCTCCAGTGATATTAAAAATGTTCTATTCCGTTCTTATTGTACCGTACTCCAATCAGGGGCGCCGGAACGATTTTTGACTGGGGGGGCAAGATTATGAAACAAAGGCACTTTTGTTTACTAAAAGGCCAATTTTTTTTTTCAAGTTTTAAGATAAGGTATAGCGATAATGCTAATCTATCAGCTCACTATGTAATGATAACCTACAAGTATACAAAGAAGGGCATCATGCTATGTTATAATGACGTAACCTACTGTCAAGCCTTAAAGCAGCCTGCGGCCATGGCCACTAAGTAGTGCTTGAGTGACCGCCGGTGCTACCTTCTCAATCAGCCAAGTTTAGCCGCCGGTCTCTTCTAGCCAATTATTGGCTAGGAGAGACGCAAAATTAGGTCAGCGCGTCATAATCGCCACTGTTGCATTGTGCGGGAATATTTGTTATTGATGGAATATATCTAGCTGCGATCACCAGCGCCGTAAGTCTTGTTTGTATTTTCCGACGTTTATTTTAACAAAGTCTTAATCGGAAGTGCTAATATACATTGTTGCAATATTGTCGTTGTTATGTCGATTCGATGTTGTCGGACATTGAATCGTTGTTAAAAAAGAAAAGTAGATTAGTTGACATCGGAGGAGAAAACTATTTTGCAAAAATTGTGCTTTTAGTAATGTCCTTCGCATCATTGAAATACTTATTTTATTACCTTGCCGTCATCGTCAACACATGTCGAACGTTCTTTTTCGTTGCTAAAAAGAATTCTAGGGGAGTGGCGAACTTCTTTAAAATCAGCCACATCGGAGACACTCGTGCGAGTGTCGTTAGATGGTCCCGCAGTACTGGATTACAATCCCGATAAATCAGTTATTGCGTGGTGCAACGATTTTATTGTAGGACATCGCCCAGGCCCAGACTTCAACAACGCTAAGTGATCATTTTAGCATTGTTGTAGGTTTAATTCTATTTACTTGTGCTATCGTTATTTGTATTTTGGCCTCCAAGCACGCAGATTTGGCCGCCGAGAAGGAGCTCCAAGTAGGCCACAATGGCTGCCGAAAAAAAACGAGTTTTAAGGCCTGTAGGCTACTGTATTGCAAAATGTTGTGCCGTAAATATTATTTTGAGGCAAAAATGAAAGATTATAATTAGGCTAAAAGCGAATAACAGAAATTGTTATAGCCTATTGCAAAATGTGCAGTACCTTACATGACTTTAAAAGGGCACCATTGCCCCCCCTGCCCCTCCATCTGCTGAAAAATTGAGGGCAGGGGTCATTCGCCCCCCCTGCCCCCCCGCTTCCGGCGCCCCTGACTCCAATGTATGCATGTCATCTGTGGGAAAATTATCATCAACGTGACATTAATCGTCTGCGTGTTGCCTTCAATAATGCGTTTAGAATTATACACAATTTGCCTAAACACTATAGCGTACGTGAACATCAAGTCTTTGTAACATCATAACATTTGATGCATTACTTCGTAAATATGGTTTTTCTTTTGTTGGAAGATGCGAAGTATCGTCTAACTCTATTGTTGCCTCCCTGATGAGATCTGATTGCCATCGTATATCAAATTACCGTCTTCATTATAATAATTCTATGTATGCTATTATCTAGTTTTGATGGCTGCCATGTCATCTGATTGTTTTTATCGTTCTCAATACTTTCAGTTCTTCTAACTTGTAACGCTACCGTACCATTGCCTGTAAACTTGTAACAGTAGATAGGCCTAGCCTATTTATTGAGATTTTGTGCATTTGCAGTTTGTGTATTATTTTGTTATTTTTTGATGTTATTTCGTTGTTGTTGTTCGTTATTTGTGCATTTGCAGTTTGTGTATTATTTTGTTGTATTGTTTTGGATATGGACAACTTTGTCTGATGCAAATAAATTATTATTATTATTATTTGAATCTCAACATGTACTCAGACTTCAACATAAACTAGCAACGTAAACGCCCACATAGCTGCGGCACTAAAACAATTGACTTATTATTGGAACTCGAGTTGGAAATAACGCAACGCTGTCAGGAAAGCGTATTTAACAGCGGCCAATCAAGAGGTCATAGAAAACGCGTAAAGCAATCTGCTCCTGAGTCCGGCAGCACGGTGATTTTCGCAGATCAATTAACCCAGTAGTTCTCAAACTGTGCGTCGCGACGCCCTGGGGGTCCCACGAATTACCCATAAGCCCCATAAGTCGCGTCGAATTACCTATAAGTCGCGTCGAATTACCCATAAGCACCATAAGTCGCGTCGAATTACCCATAAGCCCCATAAGTCGCGTCGAATTACCCATAAGCCCCATAAGTCGCGTCGAATTACCCATAAGCACCATAAGTCGCGTCGAATTACCCATAAGCTCCATAAGTCGCGTCGAATTACCCATAAGCACCATAAGTCGCGTCGAATTACCCATAAGCTCCATAAGTCGCGTCGAATTACCCATAGGCACCATAAGTAGCATTGAATTACCTAGAAGTAACGTCGAATTACCCATAAGCCTGTAGGCTATAGTGTAGAGTGTAGTCTATAGCCGTCTAGAAGCCTAGTAGTCGGCTACATAGCTGAGTGGTGAGAAGCACTGGTTGGGCGTTCCAAAATATAGTTTGACACCGCTCAAGAGCAGGACACTTGAAGGCATGCCTAAAGGTGGACACGAAGATTGGCTTCCTTGCCTTCCCGTCCGCTTATTTGTAATCTGCAGTTTGCTGCAGCAGATGGAGTGTTTTGTCCGATAAAACACTTTAACATTGGACAATTTTCCCTATGAACCAGGTGACTGCAGCATAGCAATCGTTCTCGCACTCAGCTAGAGACCTAATTCTTGCTTTGAACTTGATAATTAAAGAAAAAAAAGAATAATAGCAAGGGTGGGAATCAAACCCATGTCACCAAATTCAATAGCCCTTTGGCTAAACCACTCCGCCACGCAAGCGCTCGCAAAACCTTCGCTTAATTTGGTTTATATGGGTAATGTTTCGAGAACGCTCACAATATTATCAGTTTAGTTTGTTTTTATTTCTGACCATCACAACGAAAAAACAATATACGACAAACTTAGCAGAGGTCTATAAAAGATAGAAGCGACAAAACGCGGACGTTATAACGTGCATGATACCAAAGCAGGACAATCAGTTTAAATGACACGATCGCAAGTCGCAACAGCGACTTGCAGATTACATATACGCTGACATGAAGGCGTAAGTAACTCCACGTTGCTTATGAGTAATTCGACGCGAGTCGAATTACCCATAAGCCCCATAAGTCGCGTCGAATTACCCATAAGCCCCATAAATCGCGTCGAATTACCCATAAGCCCCATAAGTCGCGTCGAATTACCCATAAGCCCTATAAGTTGCGTCGAATTACCCATAAGCTCCATAAGTCGCGTCGAATTACCCAAATGCCCCATAAGTCGCAGCGGCAACGTCGAAATGAATCGACAACGAGAATGAGAGGGTCCACACAATCATAATATTAAAGAATACAGATAATGTCAGAAGTAATTAGCCAGTTTAACTGAATGAAGAGTTCTCGAAGGCAATAAAATTATTAAAATAATCGACAATAAATCGACACAGGTTTTGGTACTAAGTCACATTACAGAAACTAGTTAGTAATTGAATCCTGAATAGGCATGAGTGACAATCCAGTTAAAACCAATACCACACAACCGTAATACGAAAATACAACTCAAGTTTTCTAACCTACATGAGGTTATGACACAAATAACGCAAGCATGCACATTGTGCGACCATTGTCACCTGTGTCCGAGCATGCAAAGCAGCGCATGACACAGCCGTGAATGGTGGCCAAAAATTCAACAATGAGCGTACCAACTTGAGGACGTACAGGTACAAGCAAATGTTACATCATCATTGTGATGCTCATCAGTTAACACAAGGCCAAGGTGGCAAAACAAGAAAACTGACATGAGATATCAGATAGCCTACTACGCAGATGTGCTTCACCCAATATTAAACATGGTTGTAATGTTGAGCGAAATCTCCAAGGTCATAAGACAAGAATTTAAAAGGCGACATTAATTGGCACCTGATCAACATTACCGTAAATAAGGTGTTACTAGTTAGTGTAACAAACTAACAATAGATAAACAAAATAACAATGTTGTCACCGCCACCACCGTAAACAAATTAATAAACACTTAATGAAGACATAGTGTACCGACTGCTGTCTCGTATTCGTCATCAGCCATATCTGCAGTGCAGTTATCATAATTCTACTGTTTAGTCTACTTTCAAGTTTTTATATTATTAGCATAATTCAACTGTTTCAAGTTTTATTAATTCATTTCCAATGCGCCTGGCAGCACTCGATTCTTGCATAAAACACGCTAGCATGGCAATATTCGTTCTTTTTTAAAATTGACACAACTTGGTGTAGCTCGTCGTTGTCTCGGCTATCTGATGACATCCTCTTGCACGCTGGGTAATCAATAAAGAAACCCTTTTGAGAAGCAACAGTAGTGCTTTGTCCACGTATACAGAATGTTAGCTTAGCCACTTCTGTTACAATGGTGACCCCGAGTACATCTTGAGAACTCACGACCTGCAACAAAGGCATCCACGCCACCTGGTAATGTACCACGTTTTTTCAAATATTTTTTTAACTTTCTGAAATTATCTCTAACTGTAGTCTACATGCATAGTTTCTAACTTCTATTTCTACGGTACCTTAACCTTGTGGTTGCCATACAAACCACCGCATAAAATTTTTTTAACTTTCTGAAATTATCTCTAACTGTAGGCTACATGCATAGTTTCTAACTTCTATTTCTACGGTACCTTATCCTTGTGGTTGCCATACAAACCACCGCATAAAATTTTTTTAACTTTCTGAAATTATCTCTAACTGTAGGCTACATGCATAGTTTCTAACTTCTATTTCTACGGTAACTTATCCTTGTGGTTGCCATACAAACCACCGCATAAAAATTTTTTAACTTTCTGAAATTATCTCCTGTAGTCTACATGCATAGTTTCTAACTTCTATTTCTACGGTACCTTAATCTTGTGGTTGCCATAAAAACCACTGCATGCAAAAAATTTTTTAATTTTCTGAAATTATCTCCTGTAGTCTACATGCATAGCTTCTAACTTCTATTTCTACGGTACCTTAACCTTGTGGTTGCCATACAAACCACTGCATGCTAAAATTTTTAACTTTATGTAATTATCTCCTGTAGTCTCTATGCATCGTTTATAACTTCCATTTTTTTTCTACGGTACGGTACCTTATCTTTACTGTTGCTATAGAAACCACTACATAAACAATTTTTTTTCAACACTTTTTGTAATCAACCATTACCCACTGTACCCTACAGGCAGTTGCCCGCCATACTTTTTACTAATCTCCCCACTATGCCTCGATTCGTTTCAGTTCTTACTGACATTCCGGTAACTCAACATTCCACTCCCGCTTGCGCTGCGGCCACACATTCCACCAATCTTTTTTCAAACTCTCAAATACCAATGCATTCCAACAATTCCTTTTACACTTTAGATAGTACAGCCTCCACCACCCCCATTATGACGTCCCACGCAGACGCAACCTTCACCACACCCATGCGCTCCTCTGCAACTGCGCCACACGATATCACCACAATAGGCTCCACTTCTACGCCTACCTACTATTCCCCTGTCAATATTAAACTTCCTGAATTCTGGACGGAGAATGTGCCCCTCTGGTTCAGCATGTGCGAATCTCTATTTAGGTCGCACAACCTCAACAATGAACGGATCCAGTTCGATCTTGTTCTAAATAGTTTATCCTATGCTCAATTGCGTGATGTTGACCACGCCATCCTCACCGGTCAACACACCCATCAGCCTTATTCTACACTCAAACAGGCTCTCATCTCAGCCAATCAGCAGAGCTTTTCCGCACGTCTATCCACCCTTTTCCACAAATGCACTCTAGGGGATAAAAGACCTACTGTCCTCCTAAATGAGATGCGTAAGCTGCTGGGCCATGACAATGCTCACAATCCCACGGCTAATGCCATTCTAAAAAATTTATTTCTGGAGCGCATGCCGTCACAAGTACGACCCATTTTAGCTGCCTCCACGCATCTAGATCTTGACACCCTGGCCCTTCAGGCCAACAACATTTTAGACGCCTCCACTTCACAACATGACCCTCTCACATCCCACGATCATTCTTCTCAGTCTCTAATCAATCAGCTCTTAGAACAAAAAATCTCTTCACTTACGCATTCTCTCGAAACCTTCATGTCGCTACCCGATCAGCAATCTGCACCTCTTCCAACGCG
This sequence comes from Aplidium turbinatum, assembly GCF_918807975.1. Classification (NCBI taxonomy): domain Eukaryota; kingdom Metazoa; phylum Chordata; class Ascidiacea; order Aplousobranchia; family Polyclinidae; genus Aplidium; species Aplidium turbinatum. The sequence goes on from NC_137473.1 coordinate 35,661,719, forward strand.
AAGTCATGGTCCACAATCACCCTCGCGCCCACGTTCTTATCCTCAGGCCATGCCGCCCTTCAACCCTCATCGCACCGATAACAGCACACGCTTCACCCCCCCACCTATCTGTTATTACCATCACAGGTTTGGACACCAGGCACGCAACTGCTCCCCTCCTTGCGCATTCTCCGGTCCACCAAAAAACGGCGCCGCCCCGCTGCCTCGTCAATAGGACTTACAGCGGGGCTATCCACACAGTTATATCCTTCATCGCCTCAACCTTTTTACATTTACGATTCTGTTACTCAGCTTAAATGGCTTATCGACACAGGTAGTCCTTATTCCATTTTTCCCGTGCAACATGCACCTTCTCAACGTAGTACGTCCCATCTATATGCTATCAACAATACCAAAGTCCCCACCTTTGGCTACACTAAACTGCATCTCTCTCTAGGGTTCGACAAATCATTTTCATGGCGTTTCCTCATCGCGGATGTTCTTCATCCCATTCTAGGAATGGATTTTCTTGAACATTTCAAAATTTCACTTGACATCCCCAAGCGTAAATTAATTCTACCACCTGATAAGCATCCTACATGTTCAAACGACGCTCGCTCTTCCACCAATGTTAATATGTGTCCCAGTAAATTGCCTTCAGCAAAGCCCATTCATGCAAGTCGCGATACTAATCACAGTTCTACGGCGTCACTACATAAACCTGCCTCTCATAACATCTCTAGTACACTTCCTGCGCCATCTTCCATTGATTCTCTCCTCGACTCATTCGCTGACGTTTTTGATCAATCGTCCTTCACTAAATCTATTTCTCACCACGTACAACATCACATTATCACCTCAGGGCCACCAGTCCGCTCACCCAAACGGCGCATGTCCCCAGAAATGCTCGACACATTGTCCACGGAACTGAATACTCTTTTTGATCTGGGTGTAATTGAGTATTCTAATTCGCCTTACGCTTCACCCATACACATGGTTAAAAAAAAGGACGGAATGTCCCATCGCATCACGGTTGATTATCGCAAACTTAACCTCCAAACTCAACCGAACCGCTACTCACTTCCCTTCCTTCACGATTTTGCTAACCGCATTAATGGCTGCAACGTGTTTTCTAGTTTAGACTTACTCAAGAGCTTTCATCAAATTCCTGTAGCACCTGAAGACATTCCCAAAACTGCTGCCATCTCGCCGCTTGGCTCCATTCAATTCCGTTTCATGCCCATGGGCCTATCGAACTCTAGTCAAACCTTTCAGCGCCTCATGGATGAAGTTTTACGCGACTTACCCTTCATTTTTTGCTACATTGACGATATACTCATTTTTTCAAAATCCCAGAAAGAGCATTTATTTCACCTGCAAGAAGTCTTTTCACGACTTGCCAACTTTGGCCTAACCCTTAACAAGAACAAATGCACATTCGCAGTACCCCAAATCACCTTTTTAGGTCACTTTCTCTCATCGCAAGGTATTCAACCCAATCCTGAAAAGGTAGACGCAATTCAATCGTTTCCTCAACCAATTACGATGAAACAACTACGCAGTTTTGTAGGTATGATCGCTTTTTATTCCAAATTCATTCCCAACTGTGCTGACACCTTGCGACCGCTACATGCTTTGCTCACACATGACAAAGCCAGTCGTAAACGTCTCACGTGGACGCCTGAAGCGGAAGCAGCGTTTGTTCAAGCCAAATCGTCCTTATCCAAGGAGTGTCTTCTCGCATTTCCAGCGCACGAAGCTCCCACCTTTCTTGCGGTAGATGCATCCGCCACTCACATAGGTTGCGCACTGCAACAAACCGTACACGGCCAATCCCGGCCCATAGCGTTCTTCTCAAAATGTCTAACTACCGCACAACGCAATTACTCAACGTTCGACCGTGAACTTTTAGCCGTTTACCTCGGTATACAACATTTTCGTTATTTTTTAGAAGGTCGTACCTTCACCGTCCTCACAGACCACAAGCCGCTAATTAGCGCTCTCCACCGTCCTACCGCATCACATTCGCCACGACAGATTCGCCGCATGTCGTACATAGCTCAATTCACTAAGAATCTTCAGCATCTCGCCGGTGAAGACAACGTAACCGCTGATTGTCTCTCCCGACCTCCCATAGCCGCTATTTTTGAGGACGTTCCGTCCCTGGATTATAATCGTATGGCTATCCTGCAGAATCAAGACACTACGCTTCCGCCTCTCCATGACAACTCATCGCTAAAACTGACCACTCGACCCGCCCCAAATGGCCTCTCCTTGTTAGGCGAGACATCTACCGGCCGTTTTCGCCCTTATGTTCCTCCGCTCATGCGCAGACAGGTATTCGACATTATCCACTCTCTGGCTCATCCAGGCATCAAACAAACACAGCGTTTACTATCTGACCGTTTTTTTTGGCCTAAGCTTAAAATAGATGTTCGCGACTGGTGCCGCACCTGCTTACACTGTCAGCAAACTAAAATCTTTCGTCACAATATCTCACCCTTACAGCAGTTTCAACCGCCAGCTGGTCGTTTTGCTCACATTCACCTGGACCTCATTGGCCCACTGCCATCTTCCCAGGGCTTCTCCTACATTCTCACCATTGTGGATCGGTTCACTCGTTGGGTCGAGGCCATTCCTTTACGTGATATAACTGCAAAATCATGCGCAGACGCTTTTCTCATGCACTGGGTCAGCCGATTCGGCGTGCCTGCCCGAATTACCACTGACCGGGGCGCTCAATTCACTTCCACTCTATGGAAAGATATTGCCCAATTTCTTGGATCTAAGCTCTCACATTCCACTAGCTATCATCCTCAATGCCAGGGCGCTGTTGAAGAATATAACCGCGTGATCAAATGGGCTTTAAAAGCACAAACTACCTCTGCAGACTGGGTCTCCAACCTTCCATGGGTTTTATTAGGTTTGCGCTCTGCTTTGAAGGAACAAATCGACTGTTCTGCCGCAGAATTGACCCTTGGCACACAACTCCGTCTGCCGGGCCATTTTTTTACTCCTTCCGATGACACACCTTCATCTCACACTCCACTCGTCAATGACTTCATCAAGTTTATGGCCGCGTTGCGTTATGCTCCTACCCGCGTAACGCGCAACCGCCAAACTCACATTGACGATGCCTTATTCTCATGCTCCCATGTCTTCATTCGCGACGACGCAGTTAGATCTCCACTTCAGCGTCCGTATCAAGGGCCTTTTCGTGTTCAATCACGTTCTGACAAATTTTTCACTTTAGACCTCGGTTCGCGCATTTCCAACGTTTCCATAGATAGACTTAAACCATTCTACCCGCTTGCACCACCTGACGTCACCCTTTCACCTACAAACACACCTCGTCCACCGTCCGTATCTAATATTAAAGACAACTGTTCTACCTTGTCTCAATTACCTTTCCCCCAATCAGTATCCATCGTGCGCGAACCTTCATTCATTCACTTTCAGCCCAAAGCGACTCGTAGTGGACGCATCATCGTACAACCTTCCAGGTTTACAGACTAACCTCCACTCAACCAATTTATTCTACAGCAATATACCGTCCTGAGCAAGACGTCAAAACTGCATCCATTCTGTAGCTACCGTCCTGAGCAAGACGTCAAAACTGCATCCATTCTGTAGCTTACCGTCCTGAGCAAGACGTGAAAACTGCATCCATTCATTCATTTTATAATCACTCGCTTAACTACAGTCATGTGACGTTGTAACTACTTTTTATGCTCGTGTTTGTCGCTTTTTTTTTTAATGAGTGCTGAGCCTACTCCGTACTTATACTACGACTCTCATAGTTTCTTGTCTCGTTTCCTACCCATCCAGCCGGCATTGCCTTGCCATGCCTTACCAATTTAATAACTTGTATCCCTGCATGTATCGCTATTCTTTTTTTCATTATGTGTCCCATCATCAGCCGGCGTCTGCCGCCTATGGCACTGCCATATTGCAACTACTTGTATCCCTGCATGTATCGCTATTCTTTTTCATTATGTGTCCCATCATCAGCCGGCGTCTGCCGCCTATGGCACTGCCATATTGTAACTACTTGTATCCCCGCATGTATCGCTTTTTTTAATGTGTCTGAACTGCTTATGTGTAACTTTCTAGCGGTCGCTACTTTGTATCAATTTCGTTTCAGACCTGCCTATCAACACGGTTGCTGCGAGAGGTTGATGCGAGACTTCAAGGAACTTCAATTCAACACCACGATGATGACACGACAAGCTCACTGATGAGACCACTTCAACATGGCACCACAGCACCCCATGTTCTCCACGACTTGCACTGAGTTGAACAGTCCCTCATCACATACCTCAACATGCGATGCCTCAACCACGAGATGCCTCCACGGAGATGACCCTCAATACGGCTATCCACAGCCGCCGACGCAACTCTAACATGGTAAACCCCATGTCTGCCGCTACTTGCGACACAACCTTCGACATGCAATTGCTGCATTGTCCATCCTTCAAGCCTTCTCTGCGTCAGAAGCACACCGCGACGTCAACCCAACCAGTGCCGCTATTTTGCGCCACTTTCGACATGCAATGGCTGCATGTCACACAGCTTGCAATTATACAAGCTGGCCTCTTTCCTGTCATATTCGTCCCATATCGACTGACTCACAACTCAACAGCTGTCGTGCTCGTCATCCATCAATGGACTACTAACTGAACTGCTTATCACCTGCTGTCGTGCTCATCATATACATCACCGAACTTCCAAATCAAATGCTGTCGTCTCGTCCTCCCTCATCGAAATACTCGAACTAATAGTATGACTTTAGAACATTCTGTCTCGCACAACCACGCGCGTACACCGTTAGGCTACATACAATTTTTTTACTATTCTGGTTTGCTTCCATGGGCGTCCGGTCCTATCTCTTCGGAGGCGGGACATGGACAGCCATGGACGCTTACCTATTTGTATACATGCTTAATTTTTTTTCTCTAAAAACGCTTGTAAATATTTTTCTCATGGCTGATTTTACAGTTGTGCCCCAGTATTCAATTTCAGTTTCTAACCCTCAATCATACTTAATTTGTTTTCGTCATTCACGACGTTTCATCTACGCTTCAACGTCGTTTTGACTGGGGCCAACGTATGTACCGACTGCTGTCTCGTATTCGTCATCAGCCATATCTGCAGTGCAGTTATCATAATTCTACTGTTTAGTCTACTTTCAAGTTTTTATATTATTAGCATAATTCAACTGTTTCAAGTTTTATTAATTCATTTCCAATGCGCCTGGCAGCACTCGATTCTTGCATAAAACACGCTAGCATGGCAATATTCGTTCTTTTTTAAAATTGACACAACTTGGTGTAGCTCGTCGTTGTCTCGGCTATCTGATGACATCCTCTTGCACGCTGGGTAATCAATAAAGAAACCCTTTTGAGAAGCAACAGTAGTGCTTTGTCCACGTATACAGAATGTTAGCTTAGCCACTTCTGTTACAATAGCACTAGATAGAAGCGAACCGGTATCGCAACAGCACGCAATAGTCTTTATAAACAGTTCAATTTCAACCGTGTAAATGTCCTTCAAGTAGACAAATTTTCCTGATGTCTCTCATGAGCACTGAATCTGCTGTACGCACACGGACTCTCCGTACAAGACCGTCTTTATCGGGAAGCATTCTTCGACAATAGCCTTTGGCCAACTGCCTCGTTTGGCGTTATTGTCCATGAGCAAAACGAGGTCGCCGGATTGCAGATTGGATGACGTACCCCACCACTTCTGTCGTGGCTGCATTAAGGGGAGGTAGCCTACTCAGATAACCAACGGCTCCAAAATTTGTCTGCGAGAACTTGGGTCTTGCGCCACGACTGCCTGTACTGGTCTTCCTTCATGAAAACGTCTGGCGGCAGCGATTCTTCAATGGAGCCGGTTAACAACATGGACAGCGTAAGGGCGCATAAGTCCCTGGGGTCGGCGGAGACATCAGTTATTGGTCGATTGTTTAGGATGGATTCCACCTCCGTCATCAACGTAGAAAAATCGAAGTCATCCAAGGTTGTCTCACCTACAATAGCGCGCATAATCTTCGGTATACTTCGGATCATTCTTTCCCAAACGCCCCCGGCATGAGAGCACGCTGGGACATTGAACGACCATTTGATTTCGTCCTGAAGCATTGCCTCTTGAAACTGTTTGCCGTTCCAGGTCTTGATACCATCATTAAGCTCTTTTTCAGCTCCTTTGAAATTTGTGCCGTTGTCGCTGAACATGAATTTTGGTTGTTGCCTCCTGCTGCTGAATCGACGGAAGGCTTGTATTAAGGCCGATGTCTCTAGTGACTGAGCAATTTCCAAGTGGACTGCTCTTGACGCCATGCAAGTGAAAACGACAACGTACCGTTTGACTTCACTTCTGCCATGCTTTACAGTTAAGGGGCCCATCAGCAGTGGCTCCGAGAGGGGGGGGAAGTCGGGCCAGTTTCCCCCCTAGCAAAACATTGTAAAGGAAAAACGAGTAGTTTTTTGTATTTGCACTTTTGAGGGGGGCCCATTTTTAGTACTAAAGTACAAATGTACCAACTAAATATTCAACAAATTCTTAAATGAAGTGCGTAGTTACAAGTATTTCTCAATCATTGTAAATGTCACTCTCGATGCTTCTCATCAAGAACAAATCATTTTCGTGTTAAGGTAGGCGATGTTGAACAGCTTCAAGACGTAAAATCTAAAGCTGAAATGATTTCTGTATCACTGAACGGTTTCGATTGTATTGATAGTGTCAACTTGAAAACTGGTGCTGTTTTAGCTAAGCGGGAACTATTTTTGCTTGACAACTGAACCTTAACTTCAAAATCTGCGTTGGCCAGGCATAGGATGTTGTATCCAACATAAGTTATCTGGGAAAGTTAAAGGTATCAGTCCAAGCACGATTAAAGAAAGTAAATCCTGTATATTTTTTGTTTATGGATCATCATCATCATCAGTCATCATCTCCGCCTTCAGCAGATTGCGCATCAACATGAATTATTTGCTTCCAAGAGTGGCGATTTTGAGCCAGCTCGCCCAGTGTCGCCAAGTTGAGTCCGGTCCATGATTGGATGTTGTCTTGTCATCGTTTTGGTTGTCTGCCACGTTTTCTTTTTCCTTCTACTTTGCCTTCTGTGCAAACTTTGCTGATTCCGAATTGTGATCTTTTAGTGTGGCCGAACAGTTTTAAAACTTTTGATTTTATTAACTTATTGTTGCAACTGGATGTAATTTTGTCATAGTTAAAAGATCTTCTGTTTTCGTGTGGTCAAGTGGCCTTTTGTTGGTCATGCTTCTCATGATCTGATTTTGGAAGGTAGTGAGTTTTTTCTTTATTTGAGTTTTTTGTTTATGGATGTTGTTGCTTGAATCTAGTTGGAATTCATAATGTTGCCTACAGACAGCGTTGTTCAAATGTCTTATCATTTGTGGAGTAATTGATTATCTGTAAGCTAGTGGCATCATTAAAGTTATAGCCTAGTCAGAGGAAGAATTCTGAAAAATCTAAAGAAAGCTGTCCTATCATCTTGCAAAGAAAATTGACTTCCAGAGGGTAATCAAGGCGTGGTGCAGTCAAACCCAATGCTTTACATTACCCTTTTGCAATTAAAGCTCTAAAGACGTTTCTTAAATGCATCAAGTTGGAACCAACAAGAGCTTGATCGGAAGCTGAGTCAACGCTAAAGTAGCCTACAACTAGCAGTTTTAAATTTGTGACTGCTTTGCATTATGTGGATTACGGTCCTAAACAAGATTCACTGATGAATTTAATGAAATTAAAGGAAGATGTAATCTAAGTAAGAGAAAGCTGAGAAGAGTAGGCTACTACTCGCAAGTTAAAGTTGCAGTGGCAACAAATTTAAAAGAAAATGATTTTCTTTTCCTGAGGACAGAACGCTTTTGGAACTCCACTTAACTAGCTGAATCATTCGAAGGAAATGTATTCTGCCGTAGGCTACATTGCAAAGGATTCGATAGTTGTTGGAATTGACAAATGTATCAACAAACTCAAACATATCGTCGATGAGTTTGAAGTTCCATGAAAATTTCATCGTATGTCTATTGTGCAGTTGCAGGCATGTGGGACAAATTTAAACCATTTGTAGGCTACAAAAATGACATTTTTCAAGACATTTTGGATGAGTTGGTACTTTTGACAGAAAGCCACACAGCAAACTTCAGCTGCAAACCAGAACGAGCCACCCCATAACCTCTACACAAGGAACCGTTGATTGCAACTTTCGAAAGGTTTTTCCAAATAGTTTTGTTATGATTTTTTTGCGTTCCGGTAGCTACCTCCAACGGTTGCGCTTCGAGAACGTGGTTTTAGCAATTACTGAAATTTGTAAAGAATTGTTTGCGCTCCAGTAGGCCTGTGACTCAAAACCGATTGAAAAGCCTAACTATACATGTTGTGCATCAATTCAGACGCCGCAAACTTTTATCATTTGATGCTGTGATCCGTAACTTTGCATTGCAAAAAGTCCAAAAAGGGTTGAATTAAATCAGGGATGTCCAAAGTCTGGCCCGCGGGCCAACTCCGGCCCTTCGAGACGTTTTTGTATGACCGCGCCTGTTGGTGTACAATGTGTTAATTTTGGCCTGCAGACACACAAAAATCATATAAATTTAACTTGCAGTTTTCAGAAAAATTATTGTGGCTGTTGGCCTGCGAACACTTATTATCAAATCTGGCTCGCCTGGGAAAAAGCTTGGACACTCCTGAATTAAATGCTTGGTTGAACTATTTTCGTTGCCTGTAGGCCTATTGTGTGTTTACAAAGCTTTCTAGACAAAATAGTTAGCCTCAATGGCGTTTTTGCTGCAAGTGCAATCCAGTGATTATTGTGATTTTTACATTAAACGAAGCTCTTTTCATGCTGAGAAAAGTAGGCTAATTTCAGCTTATCACGAACACGCAACGCAATATTTGCTAAAGAATATTATGGGGCCCATTTTTTGTATTGTTTCCCGACCAGCGCTGACTTCTCTCGGAGGCCCTGCCCATCAGATCCACGCCAGTCGCGGTGAAGGGCGGCTTACCAGCTGTGACTCTGGCCTCGGGGAGATTTGCCATGCGTTGACTTTCAGTTCCGTTGTTCCAAAGCCGGCACTTGAAACAGTTGTGTAGTCTTCTTTGAACAGCTGCGCGTCCGCGCAAGATCCAGAACCGCTTGCGAGTTGAATTCAGAACGTGAGATACCCCGCTGTGACATTCTCTTTCGTGATGGGCTTGGATAACCATGTCCGTGAATCGGTGCTTACTTGGTAGAATGATCGGATGCATAGCTTGGAAGGAGAGAGCCGAATTTTGAAGACGACCATCCATTCGCATGACGCCGTTGAGCACAAAGGGGCTGAGTTGACGCAATTCCTGAAAATGTTTAGCATTCCGCAGTTCTTTGTCAGGGATTAATCTTTCCGGTGACGCGCAATTGGACACATTCGGCAATGCGCGCATAGCGTCCGGAAATGCGTCCCATTGAACCAGTTGCACTAACGCAATAGTCGAATCGTTTAGTTCATCAGTGGTCAAACGTCCAGGGGGTGGCGGAGAACAGGATTTTCCCCAGTAGGAACATGGCACCACTGACGAGGTGCGGTTTGCGAATGGATCTGTTGCAGCCGGTTAGCAACGAAGGTTTGAAAACGGGTAGAAACGTTAATAATGTACTGAAGTATAATCATCGCGTCTGTCCACAAAACTACGCTATCAAAATTGAAGTCCATATCGCGACAAATGAACGAACACAACTTTACGGCGATGGTGGCGGCAGTCAATTCTAGGCGCGGTATGGTTACCGGCTTAAGAGGGGCGACACGCGACTTTCCCATACAAAACATGCTGTCAATGTGACCGTTGGCATATACAACGCGAATGTAGCATGCGACACCGTAGCCAATGACGCTGGCATCACTAAACACGTGCAATCCAACATGGCTGATTACCTGCTCCTGACGTTTGAGGCTTCGATGGATGGAAATACCACCAAGATGAGGAAGGCCGTTCAGCCAAGCCTCCCACGTCTGTCTTCGCGACTCGTCGAGTGGATCATTCCATGCCGTTCCGCTCTGACACGCTTCCTGCAAAAGCTTACGGCTGGCAAGATAAAGGGCTGCACAAACCCCAGGCCATCATACACCTGGCTAACCATAGACAGCAGACCTCTTCTAGTAAATGGTTTTTGTTCAATGTTTACCTTTACTGAAAAACAATCCGACGAGATGTTCCAATAGACACCCAAGGCCTGTTCCGTCGGTAAGTCATGCAGACTCAGGTCCAACACCGACGACGCTCGACCTGTTTCTGGAATAGAGCTCATTACGTCAACCCTATTTGAAAGAAATTTGGTAAGGTTAAACCCTCCACTGGCCAAAAGCCCTTTTAATTGAATAATTGCTGTGACAGCTTCCTGGGAAGTGTTGTACGACTTAAGAAGGTCATCTACATAAAAATTACGGTTTACAGTTTGGACTACTTGCTCTGTGGCTCCAGTTGCATTATCGTCAGCGGTCTTTTTCAGCGCGAATGCAGCACAACTCGGAGAGCAGGTAGCTCCAAACACCAGCACATTCATCCTATAATCGATGGGTGTCCGACTCATGTCCCCTTGTGGCCACCACAGGAATCGAAGGGCGTTCCTGTCTTTCTCTGATACATGGACCTGGTGGAACATTGCCTTTATATCCGCTGCCACTGCAACCCTTTCTTGCCTGAATCTCAATAAAACACCTGTTAAATTGTTATTGAGGTCAGGTCCTTGCAACAGTTTTTCGTTCAAGGAGACATTTTGGAACTTAGCTGCACAGTCAAACACCACACGAAATTTTTTACCAGTGCAGTGATGAGGTAGGTACCAAACGGTATCTGATGACTCTAACTCATCATTGAGGACACGGCTAGCATACCCATTTTCAAGATACTCGTTAATTTTTTCGCAGTATTTACTGTGCAGATCGGGATTTGCCTTTAACTTACCTTTTAGTCCCACAAGACGCTTCTCTGCCACAGATCGATTGTTGGGCAGTGTCGCACCCTCCTTCTATGGTAGCTCCATCTCGTAGTGACCTCCTTGTTTCTGAATGCTCTCATCCATCACTTTAAGAGCCATCTTATCATTAATGGAGGGCGCGGCTAGCTGTGGTTCATCCAAATCCTGAAAATCCCGATTTAGCACATTAATTAATTGTTTACATGTGTCCTCAGCAGGTGAAGCTTTAACAAATAAGCAGGTTGAGCAAACGTCACTCACACTTGCATCCGACTCATAATCAGAACCAAAAATTGTCCAGCCTAAAGTAGGGGGGGGACTTAGACCAAAAGTTATGCTCTAACCCCCTGAAAATATGGAGAAACATGTAAAAACACCAACCATCTTACTTTTAACGCGTAAAAATAACGTTTACCCCCTTGAACATAGGGGTTGAAAGTTTTGGAATTTTTCAAAATTTTTACTGTTTGTGGTACGTAAACAGTGACTAAACACTACTTTTTTGATTCAGTCACAATTGTTGTGATTGCTTCACTGAAGTCTTCCATTGTCACATCAGTCTTTGATACAATAGTTTCAAGGTATAGTTTCAAGTTTGTTATGTATGTGTGAAGTGGAAGCTTCTTGTGTCCTTTTTTCAGCTTAAAAATATCGCTAGTTTTGGGAATGGATAACGATGTGTCCCTGGCGTAACGTATTTCCCTGTACAATCTGTCTGTCTTGGTCCTTTCTGCTTGAATTGAATTTGCGTAATTGTCAAGCTCCATTGGTGAAGTAAACGGTCCACCTAAGGATTTGAGAGCTGCAAGATCTTTTTGGCGTCTTTGGTCTAGTGCAATATTAGCGGACATTTTGTTTTCTGATATCGTTTTCTGCAAGTTATCTTGAAGTTTTCTCCACTCTAGCTGCAATTCAGGAATAAGGATGGTTTTTTTGGTATAACTTTTGAAAGATCCAGAAGGCATACTTTCAATTAGATCTTGGGATTTATTTTTTACTTGTGATGAAGAGGCTGCTGGTAGTTCTCTGGCCCCTCTGCGAGATAGTTCATAGTTAATGAACCCAACACTTCTCTCAGAGTCAATGTTGTGGATAGGCACTTTTTCCAGTTTTTCCTGATCCATGTGGGCTAAGGATATATTTGCCTTTGGGTTATGATCTCCGAATCCAAAAATGTTTCCTTTTTGTCTCTGGAATGCTTCAGCGATAGTTGGAAGAAGAACTTGTAACATGCTTTTAAGTTGTGCTTTGTATGTGGATGTCACTTGTGCAATGCTTGCACATATTTCTGGGCTGTACTTTGTGGCATGAAAACGATCGGATGACACGAATTGGAATGCAGGGTTATCAAGATCGAATAGCTTTTCAGGATTTGTGTTGTTCAGATCCTCATAAAGTTGATGGAATGCAGATGTTAGTTTAGAGTATGTGGTAGTTTGGGACAGAGTGAGTGACAAAAAAGGTTCAACCAGATGTAAACCCAGAAGAGCTCCAATACAAAACATAACCTCTAAAAATTCGATGTCAAGGAAAGACCTAACAATGCATGCTAGCTGATTTGAAACATGACAAAATTTACGCAAAAAATTAGCTACGTCTTCCATATGATACAATACAATAGCGCAGGACAAAGTCAAACGATTAAATCTTTCATCTTTGAGGCTTACTGATAGATTTTTCCTTGGGGCAATGTGAAGGTCAAAGTCTCTGGCTTTATTCCATGGTTTGTGATCAAAATCATGATTAATTAGCCTTGTTATGCAATTAAGAGCTTGTTCAGTGACACTTCTTGCTGATGAGGTTGCATTAACAAGAAAGTTTGCATAAATTTTGTCTCTTCCAATTGCGTTTTCCAAACTTGCTCAGTGCTTACTTATTTCACGATTGAACATCAAGCTTGGATGAACATTGCAGAAGACATGATCTGGTAGTTTTTTTGTTTGAAACTTTTCAGCCACTGCTGTGTGGTCCACTTGAAAATTATGTGAAGTTTGATCAGTCAACACAAAGTCAATCTTTTCATATATATCTTTAGCCTCCACATCACTAGCCACAGAGAGGATCCGTAGTGTATTCATTTTCAAGTCTGCCAAATTAGCTCTGCTTTCTGAAACAATGGACAAGGTAGGCAGTGCTCTATATTTTCCATTTATTATTATTCCCTGTACAATGAAAGAACCAGCTCCTTGTTTTTTTGATCCGTCATTAGCATATGTAATGGCTGCATTATTCTCAGAAAACATAATTTCTTGAACAATGGAATCAAGAGCCATTGTTTCGATGCTTTTGCCGGTTTTCCTTATAATATGTCTGTCCGGCAAAGTGTCCAAATCGAGTTGATCCGGGTCACTACCATGAAACTTCCAAGTTCTTCCAAACATCTTGTTTGCTGTTTCCACGATAGCTGCCTCTGCTTGGAACTGAGACATATGATAAACACTTTTTAGTTTGTCCAAGGTTTCATAAAATTCACTGCGAACATTTCGCAAAGTAAGTCGAACATGCTGGTATTGCTTTGCCATAGTGCCATAATAAATTTTAACAACACGATTTTTAATTGCAATAGTGGAAACTGTATACAAATTGCAGAACAACCAATGTTCTTGCAACATCATTGCTATCATACCAGCAGCATCCAATTTACTTCTCTCATTTGCACCTGCTCTCTTAGGCTGTAACAAGTACAACATATTTTCAAGGACTGCCTTTTCTACTGGAAGGGTTCCTGCTGGAAAGCCAGCTGCTTCAGTGTAAACAACATCACCTAATTTCTTTTTTGCTTTGGACCGTGTTTCAAAAGCAGACATTATTAGGTGTAAATAGACCGCTAACTGCCCAAAATAGTACACTTTCAGATTTCTGTATCTTCAATATAATATAGGTTTATAGTACATCTGAAAAACAATAAAAATCAATGTTTGCTCTGGGTCTGTTTTGGTTATGGTATACTTGACTGCAATATTACAACACACCATCAAGGTGTTGGCCAAACAAAAGTTGTTTCAAAGAGCAAATTAAACCTTATCCTCAAAATAAATCAAAAAATCCAAATAAGGTTAAGGGGCAGTGGCCCCTGCTCCATCCCTCTCTACACCATAGTAAAACTCTGTAGATTTAAAACTGAACCAAAATAATCATTTTATTGCAACTATTGTACTGATAGTCACCAATGGCTAGGTTGGTTTCGCCACAAGCTATAGCCTAGTCTTCTACAAGATTGTAGGCTAAGAACTGTCAGGCATTAGCCTAATATGGCCTACTACAATTTTGAATTGTATCTAAATCAGTACTCTCTTCTCCATTGGAAAGGCTTTATACTCATTGATCAGGCAATATTCCAATGTAAAGTAGCCTAGTTGCCTTGCACTATCACTCATACTAACGTGTACAAACAATCAAAAGGCACACGCTTTTATGACATAGTCTCCAAAGCAGAACACATGTTGCCATTCACAAAAAAAAATACTATTTTTTAACTTAAATTCAATAAAGTGTGTCACTAAACAACTAAAATATCTTTCTACATACTGGTAAATTATCAAAAACTGCTTAAAACTACAAAGGAACAAGTTTTGCGAGATAAAATGTGTTAAGACTTGATCGTATTGCTTTATATGGCAACACTGCAAGAAAATATCCAAAATCTCAAAGTGGTCATCTTCAAGGGGTATGTTCAAGGGGGTAAACGATCTTCCAGAGACATAAATTTGGGCTTGTTGGAGTTTTTATATCTCGGTCCATATTTTTAGCCCATTAGAGAACCGTTTTTCGCCAAAAAGCGTTCTAAGTCCCCCCCCTACCTAAAGCAGTATGCAATGCAAATGGTTGCCCAAACTGGCCACACCTTTGCTCAAACATTCGAAATACTTCATGGGCATTAGCCCCAAGCAACAACTCTACACGTTTTGATTTCAGCTGCGGAACATCTAAATCCGCCAAATGAGGATAGCCCGTCAAAGAATTTGCATTGGGCATGTTTTCCTTCAAATGAGGTAATTCATCCAACACTCGACACAAAGGAATATCGAATGACTGCTTTTCACTCACACCTTGGACACATAAATTCTCAACACTCACACCGCACCTACTCACCGTTTATACACTGGATCTTAATCTCATTTCTTTTCGGTTGCAATTTTAATTTACGAACCAGGCTTGTGCTACACAGGCATGTTATTGAGCCTGTGTCCAGCATAGCATATGTGGTAACGAATGATTTTGAACCTTTTTCCCACGCTTTTACGGGGACAATGTTAAGCATCGCAGCACCCTTGCGACCTGAGCTTTTACGTGTCATGGCTACAACTTCCTTTTTTGACAAGTCGCCTTGCTTAGGTCTTAAATGGAGTAAGGAGTTGTGCCTTTTATCACAAATTTTACATGACCTTTTGAATGTACAGTCAGCTACGGTATGACCAGGTTTTAAGCAATTGAAACAGAGTTTATTTTCTTTTACAAATCGATGACGGTCCTCTGCTGTTTCCTCCAGAAAGGAAGCACAAACCCACAGCTGATGTGATCTACCGCAAAATTTACACAATACAGACGGGTTGCTTATACCTTAACATCTTCATATACAGCTAAAGTCTTAAACCTGTAACGCCGATCTTTGCCATCTCTGGTTCGAACGTCTGAGTCATTTCTCTTTCCCTTGAGATCAAAGATTTGCTGTGCCCATTCTGTTTGGGCATATGAGGCTGCATCTTCCACAATATCGATTAGGTCAGAGAAACATGGTCTCATGTTGGCCTTTACTCTAGCGTGAGACAGAATCGAAAATTGCTCTCGAACCTTTAATGGCAGTCGGGTTAGAATTTTATGTAATAATTCAGAACCATTGAGCTCAGTTAAAATGCCTTTGCTTTCAAATAAGCACCTACAGTTATTCATTTTAATCGCAAGCTGGCTCAATTGTTCTGAATCACTCTCACGGATGGAAGGGCCCCTTGTAAGTTCATCCTTGGCCCTTTGCATTAAACGCATGTTACTACCATACTTACCATTTAACAGGCTCCAAGCCTTACGATAACCATCGCTCTTGTCCATATAAGATGAACAACCCTGTATTAGGTCAAATGCATCCCTTTCCAAATACATTTGAAGGTACATCAACCGATGATGGTCATTTGGACAGTATGGCTCTACAAATGTAAAAAACTCCTGCGTAAAAGAACTATAAAAGGAGATATCTCCATTAAATTTCTTTAACGTGAGTTTGGGTAAATGCATTGGTGGTGCATGCTGGGATGGAGGTGCTTGATGCAAATGCATAGGATATGCATGCTGAGAGTGAGGTAGCGATGCTCGAGGTGAATGCATCGGTGGCGTAAGCTGAGACAGCGATGCTTGGGGTTGTTGGTAGGGACTGGGCTGAAACACTGACCCCATACGAGTACCGGCCATAGCATTATGCTGGCTAGGCAGCGTAGGCACAAAAGATTGCCCTAGAATAAAGCCTGGAGGAGGGCGAGGTGACATAGGTCCAAAAAACGGTTTATTGTCATCAACCTCCGGCATCTCCTGCTTGGGAGTTTCATCCAGAATCAGAAGGTCAGATTGGTGACGACTAAATGGAGTTTCAAACTCAGTTAGGCCTATGGGTTTGGGATGAAATGGTTCACTGGGACCTAGGTCCACAACACCTTTCGATGGCAGTAATGAACTGTCTCCCTCCGCATTTCCTAATTTGCTCTTGAGCAGAGACATCAATTGTTCTTGCCTATGATTAGCCTCAGCCTCCCTCTCACGAGATAGTTTTAATTCTTGCTGCATCTTTACCAAAAGAGCAGCAAGGTCAAGGTTGGAAGCTTCATGATTAGGTTCAACAGCGTTAAAACCACTAGCCGCAGAACTCATGTCTGTAAAATTACAATTAGTAAACACAATATAATCCACAAGTAGTTTAACCAGCAGCCTATAAACTGACAAGGCCACGGTACTTCAACAATTATCAAGATAACAAAACTACAAGAATTAATGAAAGCTACAAGAGGAATTAGCTAATACAAATGGTTACAATTAAACCAACTTACAAATCAACAAACAAATGACAATGGTATGGACTGGCACACAATTGCTTTGTGCAGTACAAATACTTATACAAAATACTACAATACAAAACAGACCAGGTGAATGTCATATACCAAGCTAAAATTACTAAAGAAAAAGCCTTGTAATTTTATATCAACGAAATCACTTTATGCAGTAGGCTACTCAAAACCATACTACACCAAACGGAAAAACTTCAAATTTTATTGTAATGATGTAGAGTTTAAACCCTAAACTACAGGTTAACTCCACGTGTTGCCAACAAGTGGCCAAAGTTTTCGTCTACTGCCTGAACTGAATTGCAGATCACTTCTCAAAGTCTGGTCGCTTAAGTGCTAGTTGCCCTATACTCCACTCTATTTCAAATACCACTAGGTTAGAATTAGTATATTGACACAACTCAAGACACCATAAGATACAAACACAAACTATGAGAAACAATTACAATAAAAATGCCAGCTCTCACCTCCACAATAGACGAAACAAAAAGAAAGAGCCACCAGCAAAATGTGAATATCATGTGCTCGGAAATCAACCGAGCGTGAGACAATTTAATCATTTAAAAAAGGGAGTCGAGTTTCTAACAAGCTGTTTTCAAGCAAATGTCTTCACCCGGTTGGAAGTGTTTTTTGCTGGAAACAGAACGGGGAACGAGAACTTTCCGTCAACGTAGGTAAAGACCTTTTTTGGAGCTGTAGTTCCAGGAGAAGCTGAAGTTTTATTCAATTAATCTACTGAGTGTTACCAAAATGAAAGTTACTGCAGGCTATCGAAAGCTGTGCTATAGCATTTGGTAGCCTAATTACGGTGCGTACCAAACATTAAAATTGTCTTGGTTTGGCGGTTGGATACGTGATTCTAATAAAGCTGTCACAACAGGGACGCCGGAAGCAGGGGGCGGATGCCTCCTGCCCTCAAATTTTCTCTGGATGGGGGGCAATGGTGACCTTTTAAGGTCATGTAAGCTACTGCACATTTTGCAATATAGGCCAACAACTTCTGCTATTCGCTTTTAGCCTGATTATAGGGCCTATAGCCTACAGTAGGCCCACACAAATTATCCCGTGGACACATTTTATACTTTGCAGCAGATTTCGATGCTATGAATGTGAAATTTATCTTTCGTTTCTTCTTGTTCAAGCTATTTCGATCATTCATCTGTCTCACATTTCGACTTTCATGGCTAATAGCCGGAAAACGAACGAGTTGCCCAGCATTATCGCTATATCTCATCCTAAAACTCTCGTCCTAAAATTGTTCCGGCGCCCCTCTATCTCAGGTTTGTAAACTGCCTACAACAAGCTTTAATGAGACACTGGAAATAAGCTTAAATGATAGTTCCAACGATCATGAAACAGAAGTTGCATAGCCTACGTGAAGAAAGATTATTGTCTTGATTTTTCATAGTAGGCCAATCTGTGAAAACTTGAAATATACGCCAAACAAAATATTCCAAAGGAGCTCAAAAGCCGCCACTCGCCTCGCCAAGCCCAAACTGTACAATAATAGCCTACCATAGATACGCTATCCAAGCTGGCAACCTTGATTGTGTCCATAAAGTCAGTCGAGCGTGACGATAATTCCACTATTGCTGAGTTGCATATCTATATGTAAGATATCTATGGTAATATAGAGACTGTGGTCTATCCTTCAAAATAAATAATAAAAAATTGGAAACTCTGAATCATTTTTCTTGGTGTTATTTCAGTTTGAAAACAGTGAAGAGTTGAGGTTGCAAGTGGATTTTTTCCCCTTCAAATTTGCGAAGCATATTTAGGCAACATTTGTCCAAGCTCGAATCGAAATTTGCAAAATACTTCCCGGAAAATTTTTCAAACTACGAATGGATTCGTAATCTTTTCGTAGTAGGAATTCGGCAAATTTTTGGATTCATTCAATGAACGACGATTATCCAGGTTTGGTAAAAGAAAGCACTGCAAATTATTATCCCATTCGCCACGTCGTATTTATGTGAAACAAGAGTTTCTGCCTTGTCGGTGATAAAACCCAATATCGATCACGAATAAACAGTGAAAGAGAAATGCGGGTGGCAATTTCAAAAATTCTCCCAAGATTCAATGAACTTTGTGAAAACAAACAAGCCCACACGTCACATTAAATAATATGCATTGATTTTTGTTGTTGTATCAATAAACAAAACTTTAATCATAAGTTTCTTCATTTACTTTTATTTGGTGGTGCGTCGCAAGTCCAGAAAATTTTTCCAGAGGCGTCGCAGCAAAAAAAAGTTTGAGAACCACTGCATTAACCCTATCTGTAGCGACACGGTCTTTGCGAATTTTCTAAACCTATACACTGGTCATTTTTCTACCTTCCTGCCCTTCACAATAAGCATTTCGTCTCAGGTGGCTAGACATTTTCATGAAGCTGCCTACATTTACAGCTATAGGCATAGTGCTATACTGTAATGCATTATAGATATTAGATTTTAGTGCAATTACTTTGAAATCTAAAAACGCCCAAAAATGCCTTATATTTATGAGCAAAAGTAATTTTTTGTTTAGTTTAGCTTTAGAGCTTCGGTAGAGAGTTTGTCTTGTTGAACCATAGGCATACGAAGCCGAGTAACGTGATCAAGTTTAACATCTTCAAGTTTATTACATATAGAAACACAAAACAACAAGTTGCGTAGTTTTGTGTTTCTATATGTAATAAACTTGAAGATGTTAAACTTGATCACGTTACTCGGCTTCGTATAGTTTAGCTTTACTCTATGTTATAGGCCTAATTCAAAAATATGTGTTCCAATGGTCAATTTTGAAGCTATTTTCGGGAAATTAGAATAAAAACCAACTTCCTGACGTTTTGTCATCTCAAACACTTTATTTCAATAAATTTGTTGGAAAAAATTAATTTCTATACGCACAATACACATGGCTATTATCTTGTAAAATATTTTGACTCTGTGATTTTTATAGCTCCCATTGAGGGGGAAGAACAAGCACCTTTTGGGGGGAAAGAACAAGCACCTTCTCGTGGTCCCTCCCGTCAGTACCATATCTTCAAGAAAAAAAATATATGCGAAGCGAAGCTTGTCACACTCGAGCAAAGCAGGCCCAGGTTCAGCGCAGGGTGGATAGGGAAACGCCGTTCTCAGGGTGCGGCAGCTCCTCTGTCGAAAAGTACCGACGACAGTGGCGTACCGTGACCACTTTGACAGGGTGTTCAGTGACGGCAAAGCAACAGCGGGGGATCTGGGGGAAAATTTTTAAAATTAACATTGAATGTGGTGCGTTCTGAGAGCATTTTCCGCACAAATTCTGAACATGAACAAAACTGACAAAAATAATGTTGTCGGAATGGAAAAGAATACAAAATAGATATTTATTTGACAGCGCCTATTGAATGGAAGACTTAATAATATCAAACATTAAGTTGCATACTTCAGTTCAGTTTTTATTTCCGACCATCAAAACGAACAATATTACTTGCCATAACACAGCAGGAGTCTGAAAAAACGCGAAAGTTAAAGCGTGCAACACCTTGTTGCACGGTCGCAACACCTTGAGAAATGTACAAGCGAATTTAAAACAAACATGTAGTAAAAACGGATGTAGTCTAAACGCAGCTTTAGCCACTAGCCAATTTTTTTTATTATCAGTACCGGTATCATTTTGTTCATTGGCTTCACATTTTCATATATAGGCTATATTATATACCGTACCGGTGGTACACCCAAGACGAAACAAACATAGGCAATAATTAATGTGAGACAAACCAGGAGACACAGAAAGCTACTTTAAGTCAGCTGGCACCTGCTACATAATTAAGGTGTTTCAGCAATAAGGTACAATACCAGTAACATACAAACACTCTAATTACAAAACGATTAGATGTGTTGTTTTAGAATGGTGCATCAATGATATTGGCTGTTGCCATAAGCTTTGTTGCAGATTCAGACAAGCTAGTCCTAATTTACTGGCACTTGGTGCATAAAAAACATTTTATCTTATCTTGTTTCCAACTCTGATCACCTCAAACTCTAATCCACAAGCTAAAACTTGCTATTGCCTGGGATTCCCCCAATGACGCGCCAAGGTGTGCAGATCAGCGAGTGCACAGCCTGGCTGACCTAAAACCATTGCTGTTTTCGCTGCCTTGTGACGTCATTTTTCTTAATTGTTTATTTTAAATAGCACTCGCCAAGCTGTCAGTGCACACCCAGCTTAAAGGTAATGACCGAAAAAAATTAAAGGCAATGACCTCAAACGTTGGAGTATTAAAATTAGAAGGGGACAAGTTTTGCAATTGAAAAGAAAGCAATCAGCATGCAACAAGATGTTAGAATATCATGAAAGTAAAGAACATCGACAACCGATGGAAGTTTTCTTTTTTTTCTGGATTTCTTGGGGTGTTCAGTGCACACCTTGAACACCCTGAATATACGCCACTGACCGACGACCCATCGTACTGCAGCTGAACACCGAGGGCATTACGGCCAGCAAGCTCAACATCATCGAGTATCTGGCCACAAAACATCAGGCCCTCGTTATTCTCCTCCGGGAGACCCACTGCACATCTGTGGATAAGTTGGTATTACCCAACTTCACACTCGCAGGCGCAACCATCAGCAGGAAACACGGCCTCGCCACATTTGTTCATGAGCAACTGAGCTGGACGCCAATAGACCAGTCCAGTGCCCAATCGGAGGTAGAGTGGCTATGCATAGACATATCAGGCTATCACATCATCAATGTCTATAAGCCACCACCCTCATGCTTAACACCAACAGCCATCCCAGTGTTCCCCCAACCCAGCCTCTATGCTGGCGATTTTAATTGCCACCACGTTGACTGGGGCTACAACACTACCAACACCGACGGAGAAAGCCTGGCCTCATGGTCAACCAATAATAACCTCACCCTACTGCACGATCCCAAGGGTGCAACGAGCTTCTTCTCCGGACGCTGGGACACTGGTACAAACCCCGATCTGGCTTTTGCAAGTGATGACCCCGATAATTGCCAACCGGACAGACGTGTGCTAGAGAAGTTCCCCACGTCCCAACATCGACCCTCGATTATCACGGCTCCAACGCTCATAATGCCTGTCCCGAGCAAGCCTGTTAAGTGATGGAACTTCAGAATGGCTAGGCTGGACTCAAAGAGGAAGGAGCGCTGGACAGAAGCCGTTGAATCAATCGACTTCACGCACTCCAGCCGCATAGCATGGAGTAGGCTACACTGAACAACCTAACTGGCAGATCACGTGCCTCTCGTCAACAATGTCCCGTTTCAGCAAATTCCATCGCCTCACAACTTGTGGAGAACGGGAAATACAAATCGAGAGACCGTGCATCAGATAGATCCGTCTTACAAGAAATGACGGACCTATGGAGGGTAACAACATCAGATGGGAACAACATCTCGGGTGAGTTCACCCCGGAAGAATTTCCCGCCGCCCTCCAGCACATAAAGCCAGGTAAAGCCCCGGACCCTGACCACCTATGCCCGGAGTTGATACTCCATGCTGCTGCCTCCTTAAAGTCCTGGTCAAAAGACTTCCTTTCCTGCTGTTTGCGCCACCTGAGAATTCCCAGAATCTGGAGAAGAACCCTTGTGGTTGCAATTCCTAAGCCGAAGAAGCCCCCAGAGGATCCGAAGAGCTACCGTCCAATCTCTCTGCTCTGCATCCCCTTCAAGATCCTCGAGAGACTCATCTACGCCCGTGTCGAACCAATAATAGATCCGCAGCTCCCCCGTGAACAAGCTGGTTTCCGACACGGACAATCAACCGTAGATCAGGTCACACTTATGACCCAAGACATTGAGGACAGCTTCTCGGCTAAGAAGAAGGCTGGCGCCGTGTTTGTTGATCTCACGGCTGCCTATGATACCGTATGGCATAGCGGCCTTACCTGCAAGTTACTCCGTCTGCTCCCTGACAGACATATGGTCCATATGATGATGGAACTTGTGCAAAACCGCAGTTTTATTCTTACAACCGGTAGCGGTCGTCGAAGCAGACTACGCCGACTTAAAAACGGCGTCCCACAGGGCTCAGTCTTGGCTCCTCTCCTGTTCAACATATACACCTACGACATGCCCCCCACCATCTCCATGAAATATGCTTACGCAGACGACCTGGCATTCCTGCACTCAGCAGGAAATTGGCAGTCAGTGGAGAGGAACCTCAGCCAAGCCATGCAAACACTATCAGCATACCTCCAGAAATGGAAGCTACAGCTCAGCAAGTCAAAGACAGTGTCGGCGGCCTTCCACCTTAACAACCGGGAGGCACAGCGTGAGATAAACATCAACATTGATGGGGAACGCCTGCCCTACTGTGCCGTGCCGATCCTACATACCTCGGCATTACCCTGGACAGGTCACTCACGTACCGCCGGCACTTGAAGTCACTGCGCAAAAAACTATCTACACGTGTCGCACTTTTGAGGCGATTGGCGGGTTCCGGCTGGGGAGCTGGTGCTAAAACTCTTCGTACAGCTACTCTAGCCCTTGTTCATTCCACTGCTGAGTACTGCGCGCCGGTCTGGTGTCGTAGTTCTCACACCCACCAGATTGATACCGCCATCAACGACGCACTGCGTACTGTGACTGGATGCCTGCGTCCCACTCCAACGGACTGCCTACCCATCCTAGCAGGCATCCAACCCACTGAGCTACGCCGTAAAGGAGCCATGATTTCTCTCGCTCGCCGCGCTCTGGACCCCGACCATCTCCTCCATGCAACGTTCAAGCGACCACCACCTATAAAGCAGCGGCTGAAATCAAGACGCTCCTTTGTGCCTGCCGCACAACAACTACTTAAGAACGCAGAAGAACTTGGTTTAAGTGCGGCACACTGGACGAACCACATATGGAACATGGAGTGGCAAAATCACACCTCCACGCTCCGTGACTTCATACCCGACGCCGATCCCCGCCCACCAGGGATGTCCCTCGCAAGGCTTGCGTGGGTCAGGTTTAACCTCCTGCGAACTGGCGTCGGCGCTTTCGTTCGGACATGCACAAGTTGGGCCTGGCTCCTTCATCAGAATGCGAAGGTGGTGCCACGGAACAGACCGCAGACCATGTCATCTACCACTGCCTAACCCACCGGCCTCCACACGGTGCGCATGGTCTGAGGGTCCTGGACGACGAGACTGCTGAGTGGCTGATGATTTCCTTCCCTCCAATCTAGCCTTGAAAGATCGCTCATACGCCATCATCATCATAGCTCCCATTATAGCGATGAATTAGCACGGGGCTAAGATATCCTGTGAAGTAGGCCTACTTTCCGCGTACGAAAACAGCTCGTAGCCTACTAAGATAGAGTTAATTGACTTAACTTCCAAATTTACTCGTGGTGCGCTACCGATTCCATGTTGTGAACGCGTCGTTTCTTGAAATGTCATCAATTTTAGTACTTCATCTGCCTTATCAGTGCTTATTAACAGCAATTTATTACCAGATCTTGGTGCTGTACCGTACCCAGGGGCGAGTTTAACTGATGGGGGGTCAGGGGAACTTTTAGATCTGCGGGGGTCTTTGTGAGAAGAACTTTACGAAATACCTTTAAAGTAACCCACACTGTTGCTAATGCATTTGCGCTAAGCTCAGTGGCAACCTTGTGACTAAAAATTAACCCTGAAAGAAAAAGAAGACATTTTGCAGAAACTTCAAAGAGAAAATAATAACACAAAATCACATTTTTCCACATCGTGGGGCCCTTCAAAAAAGGGGCCCGGTGGCAACTACACCCTCTGCTTCTCTAAATCCTGGCCTGGCTGTACCAGAGCTTGCGTTGTGGTTCTTTCATTGAGTCGAAAAATTATTAAGTTTGTCGCACTTAAAGCAGGGTTTATTACGACCTTAACAGTCTTTTAAAGTTTTATGCCACGGCGGCCACACATGCTACAAGTTCTTTAGGCCTACTAGCCGCTGCCTTATAGCAGTCTAAGTTAAATTCCTTTTGTTCCGCTTGTCGGCGGAAGCGTAGTTTACTCGATCTACTGTAAGGTCTGCTCTTTGCCAACGGGCAGATTCGCGAGCTCGACAAATTATTCAGCAGCGGTCCAATGTTAAAGGCTTCTCTCTCAATAACTCTTCGATGGTCTCTTCAGCGTGAGTTCCTTCCACGATTTGATCCCTCAAGGCTTCGTTTCCACATTTTTCATTGCAGTAATTACAGGTTTTCATTAAGTCGCGCAACGATATCAAATAGTTATCGAATGACTCTTGTGGTCCCTGCAGGCTTTTTTTTTATTTTTGAGTTCCACAGTTGCATTTATAGACCCCTGGTCACAACGGTAAACCATAATCTCTTCGTGGGAAAATTGTAACATAAATTTCTCGGATCCGTTCGTTTGTATGCAGTGATCGAAAGAAACACTCTTCTGAAAACGTCTATTCAAGAATTGTATTTCTGTAAAAATAGCCCCAAGGCTGTCGAAGAATGAGTGAAACACCGTACCCACTAAAACTTGTCACTACAATACAAATTACTGAGTTAAAGACGGAAATTTCGTCTAGTTGGTAAAGCACAAGCAAAACCGTTTTAATTCGCGACCAACTTTTCAAGCAACAATTTTAAGAATGAGAGAATAGATTACAATATTTCAAACGCACGTAACCATCTTCTGTGACGTAATAATGATAAGCATTATGAAGCTATTCAAGCACCTGTTGGCTTTGGCTTACACCACATCTCGTAATTCAAGATTTAGCAATTGTGTAATGCTTCACAGGTGTGAGTGTGACAAAGGTGATGCAATCGTTGCTTATTTCTAGCAATAGTCCATATGACGTAAGACGTCAGGTTCAGTAGACAACGGTTTTATGTGACGTTTGATTTGAAGATTGTCCGTAACATTGCGGCCCCTAGTTATGACAGTCTGACATGGCATAACTAAAAAAGAATCTAAGGACAATCGTGAGCCAAAAAATAAAAAACACACGACACACAAATTTTTTGAATCACTCACGTTTAGGTTAACACGCAAATACAAAGGGCATGCAAAGAATGAACAACAATAAGACTAGTACACGACGATACATGAAATTGGTACCATAGGTAGGCTACACGCTAAAGTGACGCTATATACAATGGTTGCGATAATAACCGACTGTTCTGGGCTCAGACAAGTGTCGGCCACCGCAGACAGAACTAGGCTCAAACCCTAACACTTAAGTGTTCTTTACGGGGGCGAGGCACGAGATATCCCTCAATAGGCTACGTAGTCTACTTTCACTTCCCCGTACTCTCATCATAGTTGCAAACGGCAACTTTAGCTCTCCGAACCACAGGCTTCCCTTTCCTAATTTGTGGAACTACCTCATGCACCCTCCCAAGTTAATACTTCCCACGTTTACCAATGTCTTGGAGAGAACCCACCACTACAAGTTGACCAGGCTCCAAAATTTTCGGCCATTTTTAACCATTTTTTACGTCCCTGCAGCCCTGGCAAGTAAAAATCTATCCATTTACTCCAAAACTGCTGAGAAAGTGACAAATTGAACCGATAATCCCTTCTTAGTTGGTCACGATTATGTGGTTGCCCAACAGCACAGTATGGGTCTAAATATGGAGTCAACAGTGAGGCAGAGGTGATGACAGTAAAATCCTTAGGGTCGTCACTCAAAGGTACCAAAGGGCGTTCGTTCACGATCCGAACGGCACTGCCTGTGTACGTACGGTAAGCAGTTCAATAAAATTGGGCTTGCGTATTTAAGCCGAAATCTAGCCAAGAGATCTGCCAGAGGGTTTAACAAATCAGGACTCAAAAACATAACGTCATTAACACAAGTTCCTCGGAATTCAGACTTGCCATCCTAAACAATGCGTTTTTTTTATTGTGACGTCACAAAGTATGGTAAATACCACTCAAATCCCTTTACATTTCCTGCTTCACCAGCACGCTCAATATAACCATTAGATTTAAGATCTTGCATGGTGGGCTATCAGTAAGAAAATTACGAAGTTCAGGTTGTTTTAAAGCCTTATAAAGCCTTATAAAGAAGCAGCTCTATCTGACGCCAACACAAAATTGTTAGGTAGATCAATATGTTCTTTCAACGGTACAGGTATCTCAAATCGACCATCTTTCAACTCAATAATCGGTTCAACAAGTTCTCTAGCCAAAATGTCATTGCGAGACAATTCACAGGTTTCATTTTGCAAGGTCAAATCCTGAATGACTTCATTCAGGTCTACTATTTCCATATCACGAGACTCAATTTTACGCTGAAAGCCAGAGATGACATCCGACTCTGAAGACGTTTGCACACGTTGGCAACGCTTTCATCTAAGGGTGACTTACCACCACAAGCCAACCAACCGAGAGGGGTGAGTAAAGCATGTGGTTCACTACGATTTTCACCACCAGTAATACGGTTAAAGGCTGCTTTAACATTTCCAACCTTAACATTACGCACAGGAACTCTGGCACAAGCATCATCTTTGCGGTAGCCACTTTAACAAGTCGAAATTCTGCCACTAAACTTGACTAGAATGAAACCGCCAACCAATCATAAGCTACGGTTTAAGTCAGGGCTTCTCAAACTATGGGTCGCGACCCCAAATGGGGTCGCGTAATGAAATTTTGGGGTCGTAATGAAATTCTAGTGCCGGTGGGTTGTAGTCTTGCCATGATGTCAATTGAGCGCAACCGTCGGTGCGAACTGTCAAACGATAAAATATAATCAATCGTAACAATTGATGCATTGTTACGCTATCATTGCTGTAACGTGCTGACCAAAAGTAACCTTAACGCTCGCATTATGATTTCAGAGTAGCTTATCAACTAGTTTCTGAAGGAACCAGTTACAAGATTAATTGACTATGGATCAGTGGTTAGGTTTCGTAGATTCATGCGGTAACAATTGCAAGCACAAAGAAAACAATTGATAAGTCAGAAAGAAAAAGAAAATATAATGATCAAAATGATCCGTTTTAATGTCATTAACGTGGATGTCCCCATAATGCAACAAAACTTTAATTGCAACAAAAC
Organism: Aplidium turbinatum; assembly: GCF_918807975.1. Classification (NCBI taxonomy): domain Eukaryota; kingdom Metazoa; phylum Chordata; class Ascidiacea; order Aplousobranchia; family Polyclinidae; genus Aplidium; species Aplidium turbinatum. The sequence continues at coordinate 35,689,702 of NC_137473.1, forward strand.
TGTTGGTGTTTTATTTAAATCCAAGATGTTGAAACTTGACTTTAATCCGATCATATATTTAAATGAAAAACGTATCTGCTTTGAGACCTAGTGAAATATTTAGGAGTAATAATTAACGACTTGCTATCCGATGATGAAGACACGAAACGACAATTACGGTCGTTGTATTGTGCTGGAAACATGTTAAAAGCAAGGTTTTCCAAATGTTCGATTGCTGTTAAAAATGTGTTGTTTCGTTCCTATTGTATGCCTTTATATGCCTGTCAACTATGGTGCAACTACCTTTCATCCAGTAGTAATCGCTTACGTGTTGGATACAATAATTGTTGCAGAATGTTGTTTAATCTGCGGAGACGACGCAGCATCACCTCTGCATTCGTTGATAACAATACCACAACTTTTCAAGCTCTCATTCGTAAAAATTATACCAGTTTGTAACACGATGTAACTTGTTTTCCAATCAATGAATTAATGAAATAATGCCAACAGACTGTTACTATCAATCTTTGTATGTGGTACAATGCAACTCAGCTCTCCACAACTTTTCAAGCTCTCATTCGTAAAAATTATACCAGTTTGTAACACGATGTAACTTGTTTTCCAATCAATGAATTTATGAAATAATGCCAACAGACTGTTACTATCAATCTTTGTATGTGGTACAATGCAACTCAGCTCTTCGGAGTTGAGTATCTGCTTTGTTTCTACATTTTATGTTTGATTGTAAAATGGACCATGTTGAGTCTGATGTAAATAAATAAATAAATGGGGTCGCATAGAAATATATTTTTCAAAATGGGGTCGCAGAGCAAAAAAGTTTGAGAAGCCCTGGTTTAAGTGACGTAAAAAATGGCGAAAAGAAGATGATAGAAAGCAAATTAAGTGATGGATTTTTTGTCAGCTGGTTGGCTTAGGGGTTAGGGCTAGAAAGCAGTGTTGTACGTTGACGCCGTCAACTTTTTGTTGACGCTGAGGCTAGCGCCGTCACTTTATTTTTTAGTTGACGGAAGTGATAGCGCCGTCAATTATTTTGCCGATTTTAAGCGTCAAGCGCTATGCGTCATTTTTTGTTTTCATGGAAAATCTCGTTTCACAATAAGAGTTTCACAATGTATTCTGGCCAGCGCCATTCATCCGAATTACCCGATTTCGTGTTGGTTGGAATAGCTACCTGGAATGCAAGCGGAAGACGCTCGCCAAATGGTAGGTGATACTCATATCGTGATCAGTATCGAGAACGAGGGATCAGAGAGAAAAAGCGAAAAATCAATGAATGTTATCGCCGTGGCTGATGATACTTTATTTCAAGAGCTCTATGCCAGGGGTCACCAACCTTTTTTGCATGCGGGCCACTTTGGTACTAAGGAGAGCTGTGGCGGGCCGCACTAATAAAATTTCAGGTAGGTTGACTCTTATGCTAAAAAATAACGGATTTCGTACCCAGTAGCCTATCCAGCGTTACATGTTGTTAATATTTGTCTTAGAATACCGCAGCAACACAATTAGTCGAACAACGCTACAATTAGTCGAACAACCAAGCCAAGCTCCTTTAACAACACTTTCGACTTCTTTAACAATGTTTAATAAACGAGGCCACTTGTTTTGCGCACTTATAGCGAGGCGAGTGGTTTCATCAGAATATTCATCGCCAAGCAAGAGTGGTGTTGTCACTTCGCTTCACATATGATATCTTGCAATTAACAATTTCAGCAAACAAGGAAATGTTTGACACATTGCAATACAGGCAACAATAGTGACCTGCAAACATATCAGCGAAAATTAGGCTCAAATAACAGGGTAAAAGACACCAGGCACCATGAAACAAACGTTTGTGGAAATCAGCGAAAAATCGTGATTCTATCGTAATTCATGAACATTGAACAGTCTTCCCTCAAAAAAAGCAATGAGTTGGTTTTTCATCCTTTTTGTGAGAGTCTATAAAACCGTCTTTCTTTTATTATTATAGACAACTGTCACATGTGGTGCTTATTAGCGTGGCAAGAATTTGTTGATTAGCAACATTTTGCAGTACTTGCTTTGGCAGTACATACAGTATACTAAAATTGGAACGATACAGAGAAGATTAACATGGTCCCTGCGCAAGGATGACACGCAAAATCGTGAAGCGTTCCATATTTTGCCAATTTATTATAAATTGAGTTGGCACACCGACCTATTTTGTCTACAAAAACTTGCATAGAGAGAGTACTGCTCGTGAAACACAATAACGGTGAAACACACACTAGTGTTTACATGATATTTGCAAACTTAAAATAAGCAGCCCTGTGCTCAAAGAAAATCGAAAACAGACGTTTTAATCAACCACTGGGTCAATGTGGCTGGATATCGCATTGGAATAACTTTAAGCAATGGTTGAAAAAGTACTGTGACCTCCCCACCCGAATTGTTTTATAAAAGTAGGCTATTCACCAGATTTATATAAATTCATACTTTGTAGTTGCCCAAATCAAGATGATGCATTTATGGATATTATGAAAAAAATTAAAGACTTTGTACATTTTGATGCGAGGCAACTGCATCATGCCAATTTGGGCAGTTTTATAAATAGACTATGATCAGATAATTTCATATTTTTTGTTGCCTTAATCTAAACGATACAGTTATGTAAATGGGAAAAATTAATGAATTTGTTCATTTTGGGTAAACTGCCTCACGCTAATTTGGGCAGTTGCATAAACAGACAGACTAATCAGTTTTATCAAATAATTTCATGTTTTTAGCTGCCCAAATCAACACGATGCATTTGTGAAAATTAATAAAATTAGCTATATAGGCTATAGGCTATAGCAAATTTTGTGTTTTGATTTGGGCAGTTTCACAAAAGTATTAGAGACATATTTTGGTGGCTGCCCAAATTGGCATGATGCAGTTGGTTAAATGCATTTCATACTATAGTTTGATCACCATGCAATACAATACATCAGTACGGGTGTGCCAAATGAAAATTTTGCGGTACATTTCTTGTGCAAATAAGAGGCTGTACTTAGTTTGATGGGTAAAAGATATTAATTTATAGTTTTTCTTAATTCATGCAATTTTGTAGCTTTTTATATAGCAATTTTTGCCCTAATAATTTTAAGATTTTGCCCGGATTCGCGACGTTTTGAAACAACAGGGGGGGCGGCTGCCCCCCCTGGCTTGTACGGCTATGATTGTTAGCCTAAACTTGGTTGAAATACTTCCGTTTTGTGAGACCCTGGCTAAAATAGCGCTAGAAATTAGCGTTGACGCTGACAGTTTCTTTACGAGCTTACGCACTACGCAGTACTTTACGCCGTAAAGTTTTTAGGCAATTCGCGCTGACGCCGTCAATTTATTTCATTGACGCGTACAACACTGCTAGAAAGTAGTCATTTCATTGACGCGGGTTCAATTCCCACCACTGCTATTGCTCTTTTTCTTCTGTAATTACCAAATAAAGTTTAAAACAAGCATTAACTCTCTGAATGAGTGCTAGAAGGGTCACAATTGGACGGTAGCCTCTTATAACATGTTCTGATTGGTTGGCGGTTGCATCCTAGTAAAGTTTAGTGGCAGAATTTCGACTTGTTAAAGTGGCTACCCATCTTTGCCGATCGAATCCAGAGAATCACGTGACGTCACATAAACATCATGCAGAAGAAAAAAGTGTTTCCTATCGTTGTTAGGCCCACACTTATGGCAGTTGATTGCATGATTACAGTCCCCAACCATATGTTGGCGCTACGCGCAAAAATTCTTTACAATTAGACAAAAATGATGTTCGACTTGACCACGTGACGAACAATAAATGCATGCCGGTAGGTTTCTACGTCTAGCTTCACCACCGCGCGGTGCGCCAACAGCAGTCGAGTACTGCGAAATCCCTGACATCACATTATCATGGGGTTTTACCGACGTCTGCCTAACCGGACATGAAGGCAATTTTCCTTTGCCAAACTTTTTAAATTGCTGCGACTCACCAGAATCGCCCATTAGCATAATGCTGAAATCAGTCGACTTGCGCGTTTCCTCCCGTACTACAAATTCGAACAAACCCTGAAAAGTAGGCTCATTAGTGATGGCTATGACTACCTATTTACGTTGTTCAACCTCAACTGAGCGTCTTTGAGTGCGAACTCAGCAGCTCTCGCGGCGGCCTCAGCAGCTCTCGTTTCGGCCTCAGCTCTCGCGACGGCCTCTGCTCGTACGGCCTCAGCTCTCGCGATGGCCTCAGCAGCTCTTGCTTTGGCCTCAGCTTGTATCTGGAGCTTCTCTCTTCTTAGCTGCAGGTTAATTTATGCAACTATCCGTGACGAGCTCTTAGACATCCTAGTGCTTACATTTGAGGCGCTATCCTCAGGATGTAGGGGAAGGTGGGGCAAGATGGGACGTGGGGCAAGATGGGACGTGGGGCAGGACGGGACACCGTGGATATTTTTAAAAGTATTAGCTTTAGCGTCCTCTACCCATTTAGATGTTAAAGGACACCATGATTCTCGATGACTTGCAAAAAAAAGAGACGTTCAGAGAAAAAAACGTGGTCGTGGCAACAAGATAACTGATTAGAGGCTAGTTGCTATAAGAAATCTTATCAAAACTTTTCACATTTTAGCATGATTTCAGAAAAATCTGGAAGATGATACGTGGTCTGGAGATACAGTAATAAAAGTGCTTTTTGGAGTATCTGACTTTTTAGATGTGAGTTGCATATATAATAAACAAACAGAAAATTTCAAAATGTCAGTCATTGGGGCAAAACGGGACAGAGCTGCTTGGGGCAGGATGGGACATCTGTTCTGCTTATAATGGGCGTGGCAATTTTGTATGAGATTTTTATGGAAAAAGTAGTCTGTCATTTTGCCCTGATGTAATTAGCCTACGTGTGCTGTAAATGCAAGTCATTTTTGAAATTACAAGATATTATCAGTAGATTTGTGGTTTTACAGGTGATTCCTCATATAAACAATCAGTGACGTGGGGTGAGGTTCCTAGATGGTGAGGCACTACTTTTTTCAAGTCACTTTTACAATAAAATTTTTTAACAACAAAAACGGTGTCATAACTTACTAATCAAAAAAATTAGCAGCATGCTTTCACATTTATTAAAAATAAAATCCATGCGCCTATCCTTTTGGACTAAAACATCTGTGACTTTGTTGTAGAGACCCTTCTTTACTCCAAACATTATCACTAGATATTGAAAATAAGAGACGGGAAAGCAGAAAAGGCAATTTTTAAAGCATAGCCACACAGCCACTTCCTTTTTGAGTACCAATCTCTTTGAAAGTTGCAAGTTATTTTTTTTTGTTCAGTCGTCTGATGCAAACCTTATAAATTTGGAACAGGTCTTCCTTTATTTATGACTTCAACTTTGGATTGAAAGTTTAGTTTTTAAAAATCTCTCAGATTTGATACTAAATCTTCCTCCATTTTATTTACATTTTATAAGAAACAATCCTTTACGCTGCAAGAAGTCACATACCACGTAGGCTCGCGGGCACTCCAGCTTGATGAAAAAGGTTTCATAGCTGTGACGTCACATTTGAGGCGTGCCTCAAATCGTAGCTAAATCGTTCATGATGATTTCTGGCGACTTTGCAAAAGAAAAAGGCACGCATAGTGCAGTGTATGGAAGTTTTCTGATCTGAAGTGAGGCAAAGCTGGCGTTGCCTCTCCTTGCGTATTTCAACGATTTTGACCACATGAACGCTCGATAGGAATATCGCCACAGAAACAAATTAAAGCACAGTTTGGGTGTAAAAACGTAAAATTTGGGGGAAAGGGGGCACGACTACAGCAATTCACACAAACTAAAACACCTAAAAACGTGCAATATTTACTACTTTTTAACAAAAAATATTTATTCTGTGATAACTATTTCTTTGATATAACTTTTGCTTTGCCAGATGTTGGCAGGTGAGGCACTGCCTCACCTGACTGCACGTCCCTGTAAACAATACGCGTCCCGTCCTGCCCCAGGTGTGGGGCAAGATGGGATAAATTAATTTTTTTTGTTTTTGTTAATTATAAGGTCATGCGATACTAACTGAGTCTTTGTATCTTGTTGGTTGGTAGTGGTGTGCAATAGAAATAACATGCTACCAAAGTTACCGATATTGATAAAATAGAATTCTGCAAAACATCGATTAAAGTTAAGTGTCCCGTCCTGCCCCACCTTCCCCTATGTCAGCATCCAACACATCTGAGAACTCACTCCTACTTTTTATTCGAAGTTCTGCCGAAATTGCAGTTAAAAATTTTACTCAAAAGAGCATGGAAATGCCGTAATTCCTCTTCTAAAGTAGATAAGTTAGATCGAAAAATTAACAGTTCCTGCTTATCACTCAAAGAACCTAGGGCTACAGAAAGTTCCCCAATTTGAGTCAAAATATCCCTTCTAATATGCCGGGCCTCTCGAACTGACTTAGCCTCATCGTTACCCGGTAGCTTGACAAATTAACCCACTGTTGTACATCATCTCTCCAAGTTTGTTTTCTTCCACGACCAATTAATGTAGGCTTGCTGACTTGCCAATTCTATGTTCCGCAAATTTCATAATTTGTTTTGCGCACTCCACTTTTAGTGTTCTTCTATAACAAACGGCCATGCCTAGGTAGGCTATGTGTTTGTAGTGACCGGTTCCAACTGTTCTCCTTCCAGCTTGATTTTTGTTTTCAATAATTTTTCTATCAACGTTGCCTTTGTTTTCTACTAATTTAGTTCCATTGCGTACTTTTAGATGATTTCATTGAGTTTATCCATACTTTATTGCAGTTTTTCTTCTGTGTCAGCAGGAATGATGGTGTCATCTGCGTATTTCATAACAGTATATTCTAAGACTTCTTCTGGTATCAGTAATTTTTTTTTTAATTCCTTCCCCAGGAAACGTGTACACTGTACAATCTCGACTACATTTGCCACATTGCAAAAATTGCCTATATTGTGGCGGTGGGATGGCGCAGCGGGTAAGGCGCTCGCTTTCCCGGCTTCAGCTAGTTGTTGAAAAATACCGCACACCTCAACCCAGGGTGTAATAAATTGAGAGGGCATACGCATAGTGGGCACAAGATTCTGAGCTTATATTAACTGCATTAGTGAAGTGAGCGCTCCAAAACAGTGGTGAAGAGACACATACTTAACGTGGAATTTGCGCTAAAATTCTACATGGACAACATCCGGGAAGATCTGCGACTGAAACATTTTGTTTTGATCGACCTTCAGGACTACATAGCATAGAGAAATGCCATCAGACAAAGTAAACATTCCTTGGCGTCCAACCCTCGCAATACGGGCAACAAGAGACGTTAAATCGTAGACAGATAAAGATAGATATCTATGTGATCAGAGTCAAATAATTAATTCCACTGATTTGAAAGTGTAATTCTAGTTTGCACATTATTCAAAATTTTTAGCTCCCATTAATTTGGTAATTTTGAGATGGCTGAGCGGCACTAATTTTAATCTTAATTTAGAAAATTTCCTGATGTCGAAGTCTGTTTCGACCTGCAGGCAGCACAAGAAAAAAAAGCAAATTGCGACAAGCGTTTGAAGTATTACACGTTAGCAATTTTTTTAGCATTTAGACGAGTTCAAGATGAACCTACAGCTGCGGATGTCAAAAATTCGTTTACGGAGAATCTCTCAGAGAATACATACCTGGCAATACATATCATCCACCCAAAGGAGCTTTGCCTACTGTGTATTTCAATAATAAATCTTTAAATAACAACGTATATTTTCAAAGAATTTGAAATATTCTTACAGAAACTGACGTAAGAAGCAGTGCAATCGTTTTCTGACACCATCACTTATGTTAATGATTCGTATAAAACTACGCAAGTCCCATACGGACGAGGGTCAGATGTCCATATATTCCGTTTTCTTTAAACGTTGTTGATTGGTTTTCCACAATACGCCATCAAATTCGCTTCCCGGAAAGCTTCAGACAATGTCTAAAAAACAACAAGCGGTCAACAATGTAAAAGTTAGGTCGGCTGAAGCCAATCCTGCCTCAGTGTTGGTTTATTTCTGACTAACAAAACAAAAAACAATCCATGCCAAGTATAGCAGAGGTCAAGAAAAGGGTGAAAGCGACAAAACGCGAACGTCATAACGTGCGTGAAACCAAAATAAGAGAATAATCGTTCGTCAACTTGGCAACACCTTCATCATGGAGTCTGCTTTGAGACTATAAGCTAAGATGAGGCTAAAAGGGTCGAACTGTGAAAAGACAATTTTTGAGAAAAAATGTAAGTAACATACTGTACAGTAAAACATTAAGGATAGCAAGAAATCTTTTAATAATATCAATTTACAACAAAACATTTTGTTAGTCACAATACATAAAAGAATGATACTTACGGGATGAGCATGGCATACTCTGGCAACGTCCTCAGCTGATGCTCCATACTCCATGGCGAGTACAGCCTCATTAATCATTTCTCCAGCTCCGGATCCCATGATATGAGCTCCGAGTATTTTATCGGTTTCTTTGTCGCTGACAATTTTTACGAAGCCGTCGACGTCGGCTGTAACGAAGAAACATTAAAATGTATTTTAACGCAGTTTTGAAATGTCTGGTTGAGTGGCAGGAAACAGAACAATTCTCGAAACATTGTCGTATGATTTACTTGGCCTATTGTTATACTGCATTATCAGTATGAAGAGATGGGCGGAAAAGGGATGTCCAAGAACACTGTTGAACAAGTTGTTTGATATTAAACTGCAAGAAAGTGCCATATGCAGGTGAACGGCGCAATCTCGCTAAAGCTGATGCAGTTGCCTTTCTTTGGTTAGCCTACAACAAAACTCAGACAAATCGAAATTACCGTTTGTCTTAGCCCTGCTGTTTGCACTAAAGGGAAATTTTCCAACTTTATATGCAATGTTATCTTTCTTCAAATCTTCTTCTGTCTTGCCCACCCATCCAACTTCTGGGTGGGTGTATATGACGGAAGGTACGCAATTATAATCGATATGCACAGGCGCTCCGGTTAATCCCTCCACACAAATGATTCCCTCATCTTCTGCTTTGTGAGCAAGCATCGGTCCTTTTATGACGTCACCAATTGCATAAACGCTGCAAAATGATGTAAGTATTTGAAGTGTAGACACACATATCATTAATACTGCTAGGTTCTATCTAAACGACATTTAAAATATGTGTGCTTTGGTTTTCGTCCAGCACTTAGCTGAAGTGAAATCTCAGTCTTTTTATAACAGGGATATAATGATTACAATATATCGTGGAACGTTTGCGTTTTGTCAATAGTACCATGTTAAGGTTATGTCATGTATTGTTTGCTTTTTCATGATCAAAACTAACAAGCTAAAAACTGAGTTACCTGGGGCAAGATGTTTGAAATCGTTCATTCACAGGGATGGTGCCTTTCGGTTCAAGCTCAACTCCAACGTTTTCAAGACCAAGGTTGTTTGTGAACGGGCGGCGGCCAATACAAACAAGCAGGACATCGCAGTCGAGTGTCTCTTCTTTGCCTCCTTTAGCCGCCTCAACACTAAAAATGAAAATATACTAAAAATCCTCCTCCAAATACTTAACTTGCTACTAGACATGTGGTTTCTAAAGTATAATTCGTAAAGGTTTAATAAATCGGTCGTGCAAAGACAATCTAGATCTACAAAAATAAGCTGCTACTGTATTGTAAATTTATCAATTAGGTTGTTGCTGTTGCCAACTTTGTCAAATTCAGCGCACGCACTTCTGGTTTAATCGAGTGAGTGTGGACTCTTCAGTTGTTGTTGTCGTATCCAGGCATACGCCTGGTGGTTGAAGATTTAGATTGAGTGGACGGGAGGGCAAGAAAGCCAATCTTCGTGACCACCTTCAGGCATGTCTTTAAATGTTTTGCCAAAGACACAGCCCCATGCTCTTGGACGGTGTCGAACCGGCGCCCTTTCGAGTGCCGTCTCAGGGCTCCCACCACTAGGCTATGCAGCCGGCAAGTGTAGACTCTTCAGTGATTTGATTGCAATAAAAACATTGTTTCATTGATCACCCTGGGTCAAAGAGTTGTCTATATCTTGTCTATGGCAGCCAGACATTAAAAAAATAACAGAATACAGAAATTGTTTATAGGCCTACAAGTTATTAATACCCTTGGTCACAAGATGTTCACAAAACTTTAATTTAAGTGGCACTCAAAAAAAAATTGAGACCACCGTACTACAAGACAACTTTACTTTCATATTGACATTGTTGATGAAAAAATTGAAGGTCCATCCTTTTACCATAGAACAACGAATTATATCGAAGTACACAACTACACAAAGTGGCTGCTGCTGAGCAAATAATCTTCGCTGTCGTGAAATGAATTGAGTTGTGATGAAAAGAGGCTTTGAGTAACCTCGGCATGCCTAGCTCGGAACTACAATATGACGCAAACGCGATCACACCAACAGCATAAGACGATTTGTTGTCTTGACGGGAGAAGTGACCGAATGGACCAACAAATGTCTTTAGGACCATTTATATCTGGTTACATGGTTTGTTGCACAGAAGTAATGGTGAGCAAAATCAACAAGTTTATTAATAATAAATTTACTTCACTGAAATTCCACTGCTTGTTTTTGAAGCGGACATAACTTTTGTGTTGAGCTTGAATTTCATGCCCTGCTTTGTCAAGGTACGTTGAAAACCTTTTCTGAAAAACAACAGTCAATTCAATGTTTTCTTCCACAGGAATCATTTTATTAAAGCGCGTCCCTTGGACGCAAGAAAAACGTAATATTTATACATGCTTATAATGGTGTTCCACGACGACACCATTTATTGCAATGGAAAATCTATAAGCGTCAATAAGAATATTTGAGTTTGACTCACGATACTTCCATGTCTATGCCCATGCCCCCAACGTGTCCCAGAAACTCAACAGCAGTCACCTCAGACCCCAATCGTGACCACACAGAACCCAACTCGACCCCGATCACCCCGGCGCCGATGATTATCATCTTCTTGGGTACAGATTTCAGGGATAAAGCACCGGTACTTGAAATAATGGTTTCTTCGTCAATCTGTGTTTAAGAAACATAAAATGTTTAATCTGAGAGGTCACAGAAAACACTAAAAATATTAAGAATCTTTTACATAGGGTTCACTTGATTGCAGTTTTGTAAGTCTATAACTTTTCAAACAAAATTAAAAAGTGAGTTTTAAAATGATAGTGGACTACCAATGTCATCTAACAATAAATAAAAACAAACTTAAACAGTTTTGGAATTCCATATCAGCAGTTTGCAAGAAATCGAGACATTTCAGCTTTAATTTTTAACATCAAAATGAGTTGTACCTCAATTCCTGGAAAGGGAGTCACCTCAGAACCAGTCGCAATCAAAATATATTTTGTGTTTATGACTTCCTGCGCACCGTCTGAACGTGTTGCAACAACCTTCAAAAAATGTTTAAAATAACAATAGCTGATGTATTTTAACTACGGCACAAAATTCAGTCATATTGACATATTGTGATACAGAACTCATCCTTACAAGCATAATGCATGTTCTTCCATAGCAGATATTTGTGATGATGTTATGCACACTTGGCATGAAGTAATGTTAATTATTGAAAAGAAAGCATGAGATGCAGGTTGTTATCACCAGCCCATTTTTAACAGCTTCTCCATCTTTAGTGGTGTTTCTGTAGCCCCAGCTCGAGCTGTGACTGTTGAAATCGCCGATAAACAAGTTAGGCGTGCCGCCACTTTGCACCATTAGATCGTTTGGTATAAAGGGTTCGTTTGGTCTATTAGACAGATGCTTATAGACAGATGTTACGTCTATTCTATTGAGGTGGAGAGTCAAGCATTCGGTGTTATTGCTATCATCAGACGAGATTGAGTTCACGCGTGATCCGGATCTTACATAGATAGCACTGTCATGTTTGCCATATGAGGGATTTTGTTAACAAGATCCATTCCAGGTATTCTTGGCCTGTGAAGCGTGACCACATCAGAAGAAGCGTGACCAGCAAAAAAGAAAGATATTGTCAGGACATCGATTTGAGACACCCACTATTATGGCCAAACTCCAGCACGCAGGCGATTGAAGTCATGAAAAAGTTTCCTTGCTTCGGTTGTCCCACTAGGACAAGACGAGGTTGCCGCCAATGTGCGGGTCCAACTGTAGAAGGAGGAGCTGGCAGCCGGGCTAACACCGGCCAATATGGAGATTTCTCCCACAAAATATCTTCCCCTCGGAAAGCGTGAACCCTGGAAGTACCGGTGACGCCTCAACCGCTTAAGAGCTGGTATTGGAAGATGTAAGATGTTGATGAGACAGTTACACTGGGGATATTCTTTGGGAAGCACAAGTCAACATACAAGCACTTGGTAAAAAATATCGAATGGTTCTCTAATGTTAAAGCCTTTCTAACGTGTGAAAGATTAAACTAGGATAACTCCATTTCAGGAATGGTTAATTGCATAAAAAAATGGTTCTTATACATTTCTCAAACAAACAAAAGAATTGAAAAAGATAGGCCCTGGACCTGGATTTCCAGGCATCTCGTGACCCTGTGGGTGGGGATCACAAACCCCAAGTTGAAAACCATTGCTTTATTGAGTTAAAAAAAAGTCAGATCATCTGAACTAAAGAGAGAAACATCACAAGGCATACTTGATTGGGAGATTGTATTGTTCCATGGCCGTCCACTCTTGTCACTTTGTTTGCTTTAAATAACCCAGCAATTCCAGATGTCAACCCACTTACAGCAGTTGTTTTTTGTTTCATCATGTTTTCCAAGTTAAGCGTGACTTGAGCTGCAATAATATATCACTATGGTAAAAATCAAAAGTATTAAAAATTTCTAAACGAAATAAAAACGAATAAACGTATACCTACTAGCGATACGATATTTAAATATTAGGCTAATGCACCATTTTGTAAAGACTCAGCAACGTCCATCTTTAGAAATTAGAATACAGACTTAGTAAAATTCAAAGACAGTATCATTCACAGACACACAAACAAGTCACCAGTCAAAGAATGTTTTAACCTTTTTGTGAGCATCTGTTAGGCTGACATTGAACAGAGCTAATAGTCTTCTTGGACACGAAGTCCATGAATGTACTGCGCACACAGCATGAGCAATGTCATCAATTCACATGAAGTTAAATCATTAGTTCTTATTACAGTATGCTCTGTAATCTATGTTTTTATAGTATTACATTACAGTAAGTCCTATGCTCTGATTAACACAAAATCTCCCATACCATCTATGCCTCTCATTGCAAAATCTTTGCCAGTTGCCATGTGATAGTAATGTGAGTTGTTTAACAAAGCTTTAGATGGAATACAGCCAACATTTAGACAAGTTCCACCTAATGTAGCTTCTTTTTCGACACAAACGGTCTGAAAAGAAAATACTGGGATGGTTAACTATGAACACTCAATACAAATACAAGTGACATTATCTTTGAGAAAGTACAAAAATGCAGAAATTTCCCAATTACATGTTTTTCCTAAAGAAATCTATCAATCAATCAATCAATCAATCGTTTATTTATCAAAAAACAAAACACAAAAGTGACATAAAACAACAATACATACAATGTTGAGGTTTTGTTATTGATAGGTATATTGTACAATATGTTCATGTACAATATACAACTAAATATGCCCTATTGTAAATTCTGTTTAAATAAGTGTTGTGCTTCATTATTGTAACATGAAACCTTAGGTGTTGCAGAACATTCATGTGTCAGTTTTGGCTGCAGATATTTTGGGCTCTGCTCAGTGTACCATCGAGCACTATTTGCAACTACTGCATTTTATCTCAGGAATATCTAAATACATCAGATGCAGTTATTAGTCTCTAAAACCCTTTATAGACTGTTTCAAGCTTGTTCAGGATCATTAGAAGGTTCTTATTCAAATAGCATTAGAAGGTTCTTATTCAAATAGCGTATCAAATAGAATTATAAATAAAATGAAATATTATGATTCTATTTGAATAAGAACCTCCTGATGATCCCTAACCAGGGTGAAACAGCCTGTAAGGATTTTAGAGACTAGACTAGCATTTGATATAATTCACTTTGCTTGGCATTGAGCACTTTTTGGTAGTGTTAACTGTTAATAGTATTTTTTGCCATACAAATATATAGTTGCAGACATAGGCGCCTAACTATTTTTTTGGCCGTGGGGGCGAAAGCGTGTTTCATAAGCAGCAACGTAAATTCAGGAAAGTGTCACGCAGATGGATGACGTAATTATGTCGTCACACTAGGATTGCTTTTATTGCCACACTCGGAGTTATCGCTACGTTCGACCTACCGTTAATTATAATAAACAAAACTCAAACAATCAACCAAAACACATGCTATGCGTCTACGTTGGCCAGCGGTTGATAGACTGCGACTCTTTGAGCTGAGCACAACATAAAGTTTAGCAACGAACTAGATTTATTAGCATGAAACAAGAGACGAAAAGGTTTACTAAAAGGTACTATACTGTAAATGGAATGAAAATACTAACTTGATCATACGCTTGAAAATATACCTGTTGAAAGCAAAACCATTCATGTTTACATCAATTCAACAGCACGTCAACTTGAATAAATTTAAAAGTTGCTGACACCGTAAACAGCCCTTGAAAAATAGTTACGGAGAGACGTTTGATTAAGTTTTCGACTTGACATTGCTCCCTTTTCACTACAATATCGCAACTTATCGCTGACCTGCTTTCAAGTTTCAATTTGCTGATGAAACAAAAGACGCGCAGATTCCCCGCCTTTGATCGGGTTTCTATGGCAACGGTCGTGCGTGCGCCATGCAGTTTGCGCGAGTCCGTTGTTGTGTTGATTATGCGGCGTGTGAGCAATGCGGTTTGTACCAGCCCTTGTTGCGTTGGTTAGTGGTTACCTCGGGCCGAGACTTCAAGTTCATTTTCACAGCGAGCGATTCACTGCCGCGACAATTCTCTGCAGAGGTTTCGACTTTCGAAAGCGACATCGAGTCTGTTTGCAAGCGCATTAAGCTAAACACACGCTGCGTCAACGTAGCAAATTATGTTGTTTTTGGGTGCATTCAACATCTGATGACATTGAATCGACGCAAAATAGTAGATTTTTGCTATGTCTCAAGCAGCAAAATCAGTCATTTTTACGTTGATTCAACGTCTGCAAAATGACAGATTTTTTTGTCTGGGGTGGGATTGTAGCATCGCTACTCGTTCTAGTGATTATTTATCGCGAAGCTGTTGCGGTTTGCATTTAAAAATGTTTTCCTGCTGCCGATCGCTAGTTCATCTATTGTTTTATGTATCAATGCAGCATAAAAAGTTGCTCCCACGCAGAAATATGCGTGGGGGCCTGGCCCCCACGCCCCCACGGGTTAGGCGCCTATGGTTGCAGACAGTGGCACACTGTTTCAGCCTAAAGGTCGCACTATATCGGAAGTGTACAGGAGCCAAATTCTGAAATTTGTGGCAAAAACAGAGTCTGATTTTTTGCCAGTTTTTAGCGTGACACAAATATTTATGCTGTACTTGGAGCAGTTGTAATTTTTATGTAATTCTATAGTTTTATTTTTCAAGCAGTCATTTTCTACATTTCAAAATATGCTTTTCACTTCATGATAGAGAATAGGGAAGGTATAAGGTATGGTATAAAAAAATCTGGACTGTGATTTATGGTTTGCAATTACATTAGGAGATTGGAGAAATGAAGTTTGGAGTCACTAATCCCAAAATATTGGACCAGGAATGTATTTGGAATGGATGTTGGAGGTTAAAGTGGATTTAGAGTCACAGACTTCAGAGTGGAGCAGTAGTGCAGAAAACCTGACACCACTGATGCCGACTTACGGGGTTATGAGGTGGCCACGCCACCCCATAACGGCTGTGGCGGGGTGGCAGCCACCCCGTTTAGGTTACATTACTTACTGCAAATAAATGTAATTTGAACGGACGTTTAAATCTTTTTTGATCATTGGTTTTCGCTTCAAGTCCACGTAAAGCAAGAGGTGAACCAATACAGTATTGTGAAGAAAATGATTGTTTTTGTCACAAGCATGATACTCGCGTAACATCAAGCAAGCTACGTGAAAATTACGCAACACGTGGCTACGAGTTTTTTTCCTTGTTGTTGTTGCGATCGTTTTATTTGTTATTTGTCATAAGTCATTGTTACATTTGTTAGGTTTACAATGGAATTTATTAATCAATAAAATACGATCTTTCCATTGCCTCCCTCGAAAATCTTTTTTGAAAATTTTTAAACTGCTAATAATATCGCTATGAATTATAATATCACAGCTATAAAATACTTGGAAATAAAATTATCTCGATGATTGATAGCTCCACCCCCTAAATGAATATCTATTTTCAAATTTCATTAGAAAAAATGCAATTTTCGAAACTTTTTGAGTTTTATTTAAAAAGTACACTTAGTAAAGTAGCAGTTTTAACGTTCTGCAAATTTACACGTTTACATGATTCTATTCGAGGAAAGCTACACCCCCTGTCAATTCCCAATAATAAAAGCAACCTTTTTCAATTACTCAAGATTTTGAATTATTTTTCGATTTCAAATAGAGTGTACTGTCATCTACTTCATGCTTTAATTTCTACTTTGTTATCTACTTCATGCAGTAATATTGCGTGTCAATGCGTGACAAACTGTGAGGCGGGAATTTATTGGTCTGACACAGAAGTTGCTTGTTACATCACAGAAAAAAATTACGAAAAGTCGTCCAGTAAAAGTTTTCGCCCACATTCCAGTTTTAATCAGCTTAAAGATGCCACCGAAAAAGCGTTCAAAATTGCAGCCCTCCATTGAGTCATTTTTTGTTGCGTCTACCGTCTAGTCAGGATTTCAGCCAGCATGAAAGTGTGCCACTGCCAAAAGGCGTTAGCACGATCAAGGAGGTGGAATAACCGAGCACGAGCAGGATAATCGCTGTTGAAGGGAGAAGCTATCAAAAATCGTGGGAGAGCGAATTCCCGTGGCTAGAATACGATAGATGCAAAGATAGAGCATTCTGTCAGTTCTGTCCAAATGTTAAGTGTCAGAGCAGCAACATAACAATAAAATTCACGACATACCTCCTGTGCTTTGTTTTCAGTTGCTTTGTAAATTATCGAGCTACAAATCTGGTGCGAAAAGACAATTGCATCTACGAAACACGCTTAGTAAAAATCAAACAAAAACATGCAGTTTGAAAGTTTTTAGGTTGCCATATTGTGTTATCCGCCACCCTGTGCAAAAAGAAAAGTCTGCGCCTATGCCTGACACCATACATCTCTGATCTATAATTACGTATTATGAAAGCACAAAACAAAACAGATAGCAATACGAGAATGAGATCATTGTTCTAAACTCATAAACATACTTTTAGACCAAGTTGAGCTGCTTTGATTGCAGCAACATATCCTCCAGGACCTGACCCAACTACCACCAAATCAGCTTCATGCGTAGCTGCAGTGGAGTAAAGGCATCCAAGAACTTGATTATTTCTGCAAACTTTTGCTGAATTCTGCAAAAAAAAGTCTATAATATAGATAAAATAGAAAGTTATGCACTTTTTCAACACATGATCATTGATCAGTATAATTGCATTACATTCAAAAGTTGGGAGCTGGTATACAAGTGTCCGACTGTCCAGCCCATCCAGTTCAAAAATACCATTATGTCATACATTGAAATCGATCAAAAATATAGGGTGAAACTACTTTACCTTTGCTTTACTGTTCATACACTTCACTCTATATATAAAGTTGATCGAATCCAATCTTTCAAGTATATTCGCATCATATCATTTACAGGGATTCTGGTTACCAATGCAGAGGTTCTAGGTTTTTTTTATTTAAATTGTTTATAATCCCCTGGGCCTGATGACACCAGAACCGCTGCTGGAATAACTAGCTAACTACGCTTCGATGACACAGAAGTAACCAAATAAGTCTCAAGAAATCTCTTTATTTGTGAGTTCGAATTGCAGAATTTGGATCACCAATTTTTGTATTGACGTATTTTTTCTAGAATGAATTTGACAAAATCATTGATTTGACGTCACAATGTAACGTTTTGCTAAAACAGATAAATTTGAAAACCATCAATCGCTATTGAACAGAATCACTGGCTGGGTTTTTTTTTCAGTCATTTATCAGTCATTGACCGATTTTTTAGCAAAATGTCCGAAAAAAATATAGTCAATTCGGTCAAAATGTCTGAAAAAATATATAGTCAATTCGGTCAAAATGTCCGAAAAAAAAACAACGTTTCTCAGCAAAACTTAATGTTGTAGCTAGTCAGGAAGTGCAAATGTTCAAACATTTTTCGCTAAATTTCATTTCAATTTGTTTTTCTTTGTCGGAATGCAAAAGAAACCATATTGTGGAATAAAATACAAAATTCTCTAAATAAACAGAAGGCGTCATTGGATTTACAGAAGGATTTTTTTGGATTACAGAAGGATTATCGTTGGATTTTCAAAAAAATGCCGAATAGGGAACCAACCGATAAAGACTGTAGCCAAATAGGGAACTAGCCCAATCGGACTAGCCGAATCGGGCTGTAGCCGAAAAGGGAAATAGCCGAATCGGACTAGCCCAATCGGACTAGCCGAATAGTAGCAGACCCTTAGTATCCTTAGACTATTCTTGGATATTTGATCAGAACCTACATTGAAAACCATGTCGCTTTTAACACAGGATTTGCATCTGACATAAATTAGTCACAACAGACAAAAGCGATCATACATATTGATACAATTATCTGATGCGTTTGATCAATTTGTTACAGAAAAAAGGTTTACCTTAAATGGACGTTATTGTTGGAAATTGTAGTAACTCTAACATACAGCTGCATGCACTCAAACAACGTTATTGACTGTCTAGTCACCAGAGGTGGGGCAGTAGCGCGCAAACTTTTTTGGTGAAAGTAGCGGCAGCAGCGCTACTTTTTAGTTGAAGTAGCGGCTGCAGTAGTGGCACTATTTTTTTTCAGTTGCACTCCCGCTACCCACTACTTTTTAACAAAGTGAAAAAAATACTTGTTTTTTTGACAACACGGCATGGTCAAGCAGCTATACAGTGTAATCGGTTTGGTTGCTAAGTTTCGGTCTATTGGGAATCTCGTTTTCTGGTGTGGAGCTGCGATCAAGGTATGAAATCGATAATGTTCATTTTAATCAACGTCAACTTCTTCGGTGAATATATCCGTGTGATGAAGCGTATCTGCCAGGCTTTAGACATTCTCCAGGGCGGATCCAAGGCATATTACGGAGTCCTGCTTCTAACCATTACAATTAGCACAAAGAAGTTGACCGAGATCAGTGATTTTGTGACCTGTGAGGAGTTGCGAGTGAAAGTCCTTAAAGGGGGTGAAGAAACGATTTCACAAGTGTTTCAACGACATGAAATGCGTTATGGCATTATGTCTTCATCCCTCCATCAAGACGTCGTTGCTACAATTTCTGCACTACATTTCCACGGATGATGCTGACGCACTGCGAGAAAAAGTCAAGACAGATGTAATTCGACTGTTAAAGGAGACATCAAGCCAGGTTGATACCGAGAAGAGTGACACCAACACCAGTCACGACTCCGAGGATGAATTTTTTGATGTGTTGGCGCCATCCCGTGAAACGTCAGTGCAGAAGGAAACAGCTATTGTGGATGCCTTTTGTTCAAACAGGAGCAAGTCATTGAGCTTTTTGAATACCGAGTTAAAACATCTGTTCATTAAATACAACACCCCCATTCCTTCCAGTGCTGCGATGGAGAAACTTTTCTCTGTTGAAAATGATGTGCTTAAGGCCTTAAGCCAAAGCGGACAGGACTTAGGCTAGTGACTCTCATTTTGAAATGCTCGTGTTTTTGAAAGATGCGTAACAATGAATTTCCCTTAGAATGTGTTTTCTATAACGACGTTAAAATGACAGTGTAAACGAATGATAACATTCGTTTTCAAGGTCATTTTTGCGTCACTAGGGATTTGAAGAGTGTTTCCTAGTGTCATTTTATACAAAAGTAGCGAAGCTACTTTGGTTGAAGTAGCGGTAGCGTGCTACTTTTATAAATTGGTAGCGGGTAGCGGTAGCGTGCGCTATTTTGGTCCAAGTAGCGGTAGCGCGCTACTTTAAAAGTAGCGGGTGCCCACCTCTGCTAGTCACACATTGTGCAGACATTTACATCATTTGGAAACACAACCAATATACACTTTTTACAACTTGCAGTTAATTTTTTACGTAATTATAACCATTGCCCAATATCTACATATAATTCTATATGTCGTGAAACTGAATACTATTATTTAGGCTTACACCATACAATGTAAGAGGATGCAACCTAGTTCGTACCCTGAACAGTTCGTACCCTGAAAAAATCGTTCGTACCCTCAGTTCGTACCCGAGAAAACATTAAAAAAAGCGGAAGTTGCTGATCGCAGTTTCCGCAAACATTTTTTAATTTTTCCCCTGAAAAGATCGAGAGAAAGATAGCACAAAGTCGCTGATCGCAGTTTCCGTTAACCCTAACGCTAACCCTCGCTCATCGCAGTTTCCGCAAACATTTTTCCGCAGTTTCCACTAACCCTAACCATAGACTAATCTATGCTCTAAACCTAACTTTCGCTGATCGCAGTTTTCGCAAACATTTTTCCGTAGTTTCCGCTTACCCTTACCCTAACTCTAAGTCCCTAACCATAGAGTAATCTATGCTCTAACCCTAACCCTCGCTGATCGCAGTTTCCGCAAACATTTTTCCGCAATTTCTGCTAACTGCAGTTTCCGCTAACCTTTACCCTACCCATAGAGTAATCTATGCTCTAACCCTAACCCTTGCTGATCGCAGTTTCCACAAACATTTTTTTGTAGTTTCGCAGTTTCCGCTAACTGCAGTTCCCGGTAACCTTTACCCTAACCATAGAGTAATCTATGCTCTAACCCTAACCCTCGCTGATTCCGCAAATATTTTTCCGCAGTTTCATTTTTCCGCAGTTTCCGCTAACCCTCGAGTTTGTTTCGGAAGCTCGAATCAGCGAGTTCGGCTTTGTGCTATTAAACTGCGATCAGCGACTTTGGCTTTTTTTAATTTTTTCTCTCGATATTTTCAGGGTACGAACTAGGTTGCACCCAATGTAAGATACGGTAGGTAGGCTTAGTCAATTAGTCATAAGTTATTTACCCCCAATAGGCTTGTTCCTATTCTAAGCATTCTTCAAATTTGATCTTCACCCAGCTAAAAACGGCTTCTTACTCCTCGACTTTCGAAAACAAAGAAAATACTTCTCTTGGAGTTAGACTACAACAAACCTTGACCTTAAATGACCTCATGAGTGAGAAAGCGTTGCTTCTTGCTTAGGCTACAGTAGTACGTGATTAGTCATTAGTACGTCAATTAAAAATAAATATCTAGTAGTAGGTTCCAATGAATAAACATATTTCTAACTTCACTCAACAAAAATGATAAAATATAAAAGTTTAATTCATCAAGAACTTTGGAAAATGCATCGACCTTTGCTGTACCCAATGAGTCAGAGAACAGAGATTAACAACCAGTGATGCCAAGTTACTTTTTTAAAACAAGCAAGTGCATTTAAAAAAAATTCTAAAACAGATAAATCAACTCAGTTCAGTTCAGTTGTTTTTTATTTCTGACTATCATATTAATACAATACACGTCAACATAGCAAAGGTTGAGTAAAAGGTAGAAGCGACAAAACGCGAATGTTAAAACGCGTACGTTCCAACTCACAAACAAGTCTAATAATTTGTAACCAATATCAATTAATATCAAGCACACAGTTTAACAGTTCTTGCCGTCCATACATAACGTTTATTTCAATAATAGTACATATTTAAACCAGTCTATATGAAATAATTATCTCTAAAAGAAAGGACGAAATATTAGCCCAAAAGCAAGCAACCCGCAAACTCACAAAACAAAACGCAAACTCGAACAAAACCAAGCCCAAGTTTTCGGGAAAATCACAAGATTGGCAACACTTCTTACAACTCGGTTTCATTCACAGTAGTGATGCAAGCCGCGCCGCGCCGCGCCGCGTACGCGGCCGCTTTTGACTTTTTCGCCGCGTGCCGCGCCGCGCCGCGTGGAAGGTTGAAATGACAAAGCCGTGCCGCGCCGCTTGCCGCGTAAACTTTCAAGAAATTAATTTTTCGTAAACGTAAACTTTCAAGAAATTAAACTTTCGTAAACGTAAACTTTCAACTTTTCAAGAATCAGCTATGAAACTTCAAATTTAAATTGGAAACACGGATCAGTTATTTTTCCCTTCGGAAACCCTAAGATGGAAAGCTATGCAAATGCAAATTGCAAATGGCTTGCAGTTGACAGGGTTTTAGGGCTTGCTTGTCAGGGAAGCTGTACGAATGTTTTTGGTTAGTAGCCTAGCTGATAAGCTCAGTTACCAGGCTATAGGCCTAGCGCAACTACCGCATTATTTACTATATCAGTTAGCCCAGTGAGTTCAGGCTATAAGTTTTACTCTTGTGTGTGTAGTTCATATAGCCACTGGCATTATAATTGCATTATTGCTTACAAAAAGTGTTCAAAAGTCCTGATACTGGATCCAGGAACATTCTATTTGTCTTAGTTTGTATTATGTCTTAGAACTTAGATGCATTGCTGATAAGAGAATATGATCTGGTTAGCCTGGCCAATTAGTGCACAACTGTATTGGTACTAGGTTACCAGTTATATGCCATGGATGCTTTTTCCTACAATTGACTTTCTAAACAATAACTCGTTAAAATATTTTTTTTTAATTTTGTAATTTGCGGTGTGCGGTGCGGTGCAGTGTCAAAGTTCCAGATAAATTGCGGTGTGCGGTGCGGTGCGCGGATAGATGAGTCAGTTGCGGTGCGGTGTGCGGATAAAAATTTTGGGTTCGCTGCATCTCTAATTCACAGACATCTTATTTGTCTATGGTTTCATTGCGTCAGCCATCAATTAAAGTTGCCAGACATCGCCGACAATAATTTCAAAAAATTCCTCTTTGCAATTTATTTGATTGATTGCGTAAATCTGCATTCTCGGAATAAAAAAGCTTTTTTAGAAGCTTAATCCAGCAATTTGTTTACATTATTCTCAACAATGACCTATCTGGTAACAATATACTCAGACGCCAACGTCAGCTCAGTGGTTACTCGCCAGGCTTAAGATCACGCGGCACTGGTTCGACTCTCGGGATGTGCGCTTGAGCGACGCATTCTAAGGACTGCTCTTCATTCAGCGGCACCTAGTAAATGGAATAATTCCCCGGCAACAACACTTCAACAATTGGAAACATCACTCTGTCAATTTCGGTAACCGGCCCTGCGTCAAAAGCCTCTACAAGTATGAGAAACTACCAGGAATAACCAATCAAGGCTTTGCCAGTCCGAGGATAAAGATTCAAAACTAACCACGCAACCAGTTCCTCGTTGCCGCAACATGATTGCTCCGATTCTGTGAAAATTTCTACTCAAAGCCAGCACGCGCTGTGCTTCAAGAAAATGTTTTCAACTCTTATAGCCTACATATAGGCCTACATTGTTTTTCGAGTAAAAATATATTTATAGACTACATATAAAATTCCAATTCAAGGATTTTTGAAGGGAGTGTGAGGAATTTTGCGACCGTGCCAAACTTCTTGCAACTTACCGTAATAACTTCTTTCGGTTACAAGCACGTTTTAACGTTCGCGTTTTGTCGCTTCTACCTTTTTCTCGACCTATGCTGTCAACTGTCATGCTGACATGTATTGCTGTTGCTGTGATGGTCAGAAATAAAAATAACTGAACTGAATTTTGTTCCCTCGATAGCTCAGTTGGTCAAGCGCTGATTTTTCCCAAAAAGAAACCTCAACATGAATCGATCGGCGCTTGTTCGACTCTTGGGCCGGCGTACGCTAGGGCATCGCATTAAAATACTCCTCTATGTATAGACTCCTTGTTGTATTATTGTTACGGACAATTTTTGAATCAAACGTCACATACAACTGTTGTCTACTGAACCTGACGTCTTACGTCATGGACTGTTGCTAGAAATAAGCAAGGATTGCATCACCTTTGTCACACCTGTGAAACATTACATAATCGTTAAATCTTGAATTGCGAGATATGGTGTAAGCCAAATTCAACAGGCTAAAACCTCAATTGCTAAGGTAACAGGGATCAGTTGTCAGTAGATGTTACAGAAAATATATTTCGCACTTATTCAGTGCATCGTCAGTTCTGATAAAGGGCAGTTAAAACCTACAAGTAATGTTTTAAACAACATTATAGTGACGCAATAATGCCAAAACATGAGCGTAAAAAATTGAAAAAGCATAAGCGTAAATATTGAAAAAAATGCTGAATGAAAACTAAACCAAGCCGGCAGTAAAGTAGCCTAAATTACGTATCAAATATAAATTATAAACTAGAAATGATGAAAGAGCGATGAGCAAAGCCTGCAAATGTAGCGTTGTGACAAATTACGGCAAAGAAAATAAATAAAGTATATGTGGAACACGGCAGTCAAAGGCAGTGATAAACAAACTAAGTACAGCGAAAATAATTAAATGGAGCGTCTTGGAAAACACAAAATGTAGCGTTGTGGAAAAAAGAGTAGGCAAAGAAGGCAGTGAATAATAAGGCAGTAAAATATTTAAAAAAATACCAAAAATGTAGTGGAGCGTCAAAAAATTAAACTTGTGGCAGAATTAATTTTTGGATATTTATTTTGGCATGTATCCTATCTATCCATTTATCTTCACAAGCATCTAGATTATCAATATTGGGTTGTTCAACAAATGTGACATTGTAGCATTGGGAAAGTTGTGGTTCAGTACTTAGATCATGAAATACAGCAAAATGTTTTAATAACGCAGCCCTGTCATTATTAGAAGAAAAATCGAAGGTGTTCCAAGTTGCACGATGGCCTGACCAGCGAACCGAAAATTTATTAACCGTTTGTCCAACATATTGTTCATGGCAAAGTAAACATGTTGCTACATAAATCCCATAATTGCTGCAATTGAGTTCCTGTGAAACAGGAACAGGGATCGTTTCAGAATAAGACTAGGTCAGAAAGCGAGGCAGACTCCGACGCAGCTCAGCATCAGCCAAGAGCAGTTAGCTACAAATTCAACAGGCGTTTGAATAGCTTCATAATGCTTATCATTATTACGTCACAGAAGATGGTTACGTGCGTTTGAAATATTGCAATCTGTTCTCGTCATTTTAAAATTGTTGCTTGAAAAGTTGGTCGCATATTTAACTGTTTTGCTTAGTGCTTGCCAGCTGGACAAAATTTCCGTCTTTATCTAAGTTATTTGTATTGTAGTGACAAGTTTTAGTGACGTATCGTGTTGCGTCCCAATTTCGACAGCTTTGAGGCTATTTTTACAGAAATAGCCTACAATTTTTAAATAGACGTTTTCAGAAGAGTGTTTCTTTCGGTCATTGCATACAGACGAACGGATCCGAGAAATATATGTTACAATTTTCCCACGAAGAGATTATGGTTTACCCCCTGGGTTTACCCAGGGATATCTAAAGATATCTTTTCTAGATATCCCTGGATTTACCGTTGTGACCAATTATGTGTTAAGCTATATCATGTAGCCTTCTTTTCTTTGGTTGGTTGGTTTGGGTGGTTTTTGAATCTTCATGCTCTGACTGACAAAGATTTGATTGGTTATTCCTGGTAGTTTCTCATACTTGTTGTAGACTCAGTGGTTCCTAGATTTTTTCTATTCACGTTCCATTTAGCAGTTTCATACAGTGCACGTGTACCACCAACGACGCAACAACCAGAAAATCGCAAAAGTATAAGCTACAATAAAAGGCAAGAAAGTTCAACAAATTTTAGCACAGCGCTTCAAGACTAAAAGATTTTTATATTAGACTAAGCATAATTACAGTAAGCTATTGAGCTGTAGAATTATAGTAGAAGACCAATAAACAGGGTACACTAGCCTACTATAGTGCTTAGTGCTACCATCAGTAGGCCTAGCAACATTGAAAACTGAAAAGTTTTGGCTTTTCTGTTAAACGACCGATAGCCTAGGTCAGAGGTTCTCAAACTGTGCATCGCCACGATCTTGCTGCGTAGTTTTAATTTTTCAAGGGCGTCACACAATGATTCCGCTTCGTATCTAAACTCAATTGCATAATAAAGCGCTCACAGATATTGTTATCCCCTGAAATGTGCATGAGAACTCATCATTACGAAACTGTAGCAAATCAAATGCTTATGGTTTAACAATCCCATAGCGCAATTTTAAATTCATTTTGTCGCGTGACAAATCAAGGCTAGAGAGAGACACAAATAACTAAAAATTACTGAAATTCCTATCGTCGAGTGCATCGCAAGTCCAATAAAAATTTTCAAAAACGTTGCAACGAAAAAAGTTCAAAAACCACTGATGACTAACCTAAATGTTGAATCTCCTACGAATAACATTAATTATGACACAATGATGCACACAGTAATCTGAAAGTTTGCCCAAATTGTATTAAGTTATTTTATTTTAACTGCTGCCAACCGTGAACGTCCACATGTCAACTTCAGTGAGTTTCTCGCGTAGGCTACCATCTGAAAGACCTTTGGGAACCACTTTGTAGAGGCTCTTGACACAGGGCCGGTTACCGAGATTGGCAGAGTGAAGTTTTCCGATTTTTGAAGCGTTGTTGCCGGAGAATTATTCCATTCACTAGGTGCCGCTGAATAGAGAGCAGTCCTGAAATGCGTTGCTCAAGCGCACACCCCGAGAGTCACCTACAATGTAGGCTAGTTTGTTTTTGTGATGCTTGTTAAGTTCAGCGTCCCCACAATGCTTCAAGATTTGGTAATCTTCAGTTGTTTTAGGAACGAGAAGACGACTGATTCTTTCAATTACCGTACGGTAGCCTACCTAATTGATCTAGACTGCATTGTCATGTAGGCTAGCCTACATAATTGTACGATATTAGCTATCAGGTTTAGTGGCCGTGCCTATAATTATATTCATCGATACACATACCATAAAATTAGACCTTGTAGAAGTTGTAGCCTACATGGACGTCTTAAACCAAAATAGTTTGGCCATCTTTACCTTTTGTTGCTCTATGTTGTTTCTACAGTAGGCTACCGTATCGTTTCTTTTGCTTTTCAACAAAGAAAAATAAATTAAATTGACCGTTATTGAATATAAGCGGGTTGCTTGGACCATAGAATACTTCACGCCAGCTACATTCTCCATTGAGTTCAGTTCTTTTATTTCTGGCCAATGGCCATCATAGCAAAAACAATAAAGGTCAACAAAGCAGAGGTCTAGAAAAAGGTAGAAACCACAAAATGCGAACATTAAAATAAGTGGATGGAATGTATGGCACCGAGTGGATGGAATGGTTCACAGACAACATCACTGCAACAACCAACAACTTCACTCTTTATGAATGTCGGTTACCGGGTCTGCGCCAGTGGTTTAAAACTTTCACAAATATGCAAACTGCCACAATTCAGCTTTCTAATTTAACGTTTTTTGGCAACACTGATTCAGCAGTCATCAGATCAGAGAGAGAAGCAATCAAGCAAAGCAAAAACAGTAAATAAACTGAAAGTTAAGGTAGGCACTTTAACATGCAGATATCCAATCCAGCACGAACCAATCAGAAGCTACGATTTTCATGACGTCATCAAGATTGCGTTTTTGGAAGAATAAAGGAAAAACGCAAATTCTAGCTAAATTAAATCATCGCTTTGCCATCGGTTGGCTTGGCGCTTTGGGTTAGGGCCAGGCGCGGATCTAGGAGTTTTTTTTGGGGGGGGCCAGAAAATTTGAAAATGAATTAAAAAGAAAGAAAACGATAAAACATATATGAACAATCAGTGGCGTAGCCAGGAATTTTGGGGGTTTGGACGGCCGGTAGGCGAAGCCCGACGGCGTGTTCACCAAAGGAAACACCCAGCGGCGGGGGGTCTGGGGTGCCTCCCCCAGAAAATTTTGAAAAATTATTTTGAATTTGGTGCATTCTGAGAGCATTTTCAACAAAACTATGAGTATAAATATTCCTGTAAAATGGTGCTGTCCGGTGGCATAGCAAAAGGATAAGATCATGTTTTCTTCGGCATTTTTTCGGTAATAAAGCTAAGTCTCTATGTTTTCTTGTTGCTAATTCCTGGCAGAGACGTTTGGTATTGGCAAAACTCGCTCTTTTAATGCAGTTTTGCTTAAAATTAGGCAAACTTTGTTTTCGAGACATAGAGACTGAGAACATCATTCTCAATATCGTGACGTCACTCGCGTGCCAAAGGGGGGGTTGTAACCCCCCCCCCCCCTTGGCTACGCCACTGTGAACAATGATACTACGACATCATTATACGATATGCTATAAAATAGGCATTAAAACAGCCATGTTCATCAATAAATTTTGCTGGAATAAAAATTGCTAAGCATGCAAAGTAAACTTGAAATCTGGTTTAAAATCCTGTAGGGCCTATGCAGTGTCCATGACCAATTGGATATTTATATGTTTGCAGACATATAGCCTACGGTAATTGATTGAAATTATGATGAAGACTAAAAACTATAAAACAATTCAGGTTTCAGATTGTTTTAACTGACGTCATTTGGCTCAGCGTTGGTTTCAGCTGAGCCAGCTCCAACAAATGTTGCTACTAAAATGTATAGGCCTAATCGATGGATAATTTCAACCTTAATAATAACAAAAATAATTCCCTCCCCTCTCCGGGATAAGTTAGGTCCGCTGTGGGACTAATATCAGCTGTTTAGAAGCATATCAAACCATTCAACAATTTCTCACAAAATTTCGGGGTGGGGCCCGGGCCCCTTGGGCCCCCCCCATAAATCCGCGCCTGGTTAGGGCGGTAGTAGTCATTGCAATGACGTGGGTTTGATTCCCACCTCTGTTATAGCTCTTTTTTCTTCTGTAATTACCAAACAAAGTTCAAAGTAATTATTAATTCTCTGGCTGAATGCTGGAATGGTCACAATAGCAGATAACGTAGATAAAGTACAGATAACGTAGCACCTCATTGGTTCGTGGTTGGATTGGATACGCGCGTGGATTATTAGAAATCTGCTTGTTAAAGTGCCTACCGAAATTTAACAAGGCGAGCAGCCAGCTTCATGACGAGGAATACAAAAAGAAAGTTTGTGCAAGTGCAGAGTTGCCAGATTGGGCTACTTTTAATTCGCTTCGCGACTTGAATTTGAAGGTTTGCGATTAACATTTGCGACTTTTTGGGCTAATTTTTACTTCCCTTAAGTTATAATGCCCAACAAAGATGAAAGTGGAAAGAATTACAGCATAATCGACTTGCATCACGTCTCTCACTTTCGAGCGTTTTTATGTTCTTCTCTTCTCTCTCTTTTTGGTAAAAATGGCGTGATGACCATGTATTGTATACTGTTCCTAGCCTAGGGACGACTTGCTGGGTAGGCACTTTAACGTAGGACAGGTTTCTTCGTGAATCAGCTGTTTGCAGTCATGTGACTCACGCCATTATGATTGTAACCTTATAAACTCAATTGATTACAGTCTTTAAGATCCTTCTTGCACTCAGTTCAGTTGCAGAAGAAAAAAAAACATTAGCAGAGGGTGGGAATTGAACCCACGAAATCGAAATGACTATTTCCTTGCCCTAACCCTCATTAGGCCACGCTCATTAGGCCTAACTTAGGCCTCATTAGCAGGGCCGGATTTAGCTGATGGGGGGCCCGAGGCACTTTTAGATCGGGGGGCCCCCGTGCAAAAAAATTTTTCAAGCCTACGGCGCGAAAAACTATCTCTACGTTTACAGTAGCATCAGTCCAGTACTGCACAGCGTTTTGCAGAATTTTTAAAGACCAAAAGGAAAAAAATAACACAAAATCACATTTTTTTTCACATAGGGGGGCCCTTCAAAAGTCGGGGGGCCCGGGGCAACTGCCCCCTCTGCCCCCCACTAAATCCGGGCCTGCTCGTTAGGCCTAACTCATTAGGCCACGCTGCTGTGGCGATACATTCACTTAATTTTCTTTGTATCAAAAATGTTTGGAGAAGATCGGATCGAGAAGATCGGAATATCACGTGCTGAGTCACATGACTGAAATCAGCTGATTCGCACGGAAAACTGTCCCATGAAAGAGTCTACCCGACTTGCTGAGTTATACAGTTGGCCGAGTATTGTAGCCTCTATCCGGTTCTACGCGTTTGCTAAAAGGCAGAAGTTCCCCAGGGGTTTTTGTAAGTAGTTGCTATTGTTGGAGTGTGAATTTTGTGATAGACTTATTTTTTATGGTTAAGAGTTGGGTTTAGGTTTGAATAAGTAAACTTTAGACAAGATATAGTTTAATTAGACAAAGGCTAAAGGTGTAGTGGGTAGTAATGTAGCAAATCTTATTAGCCTAATGGAGGCTGGCTGTAACAGTCTTATAATATTTTAAGTCAGCAACAATGGTAGCACAATAAAGCTAATAGAGTGACGTTAAAACCAATTTTGTGACCAGTTTTTCTCTGGTCAGCGCCACCCAGCGAAATTGGGCTACTTTCTAATCCATTTTGCTACTTTTTTTCTACTTTTTCTGACAAAAATCTGGCAACTCTGGGTGTGATAGTGCTATCAAATTGATGTAAACCATGCTTGTAATAACTTTTCAATCAATCGCCTCCTGCTCTGTCGAAATTGCCGTTTTGGGAAAAGCTTAGTCCTCAGCTCATAAAGTAAGGTTGGTGTTAAACAAGAGCATGAGGCTGTAAATCCTTTGCCAAACACTAGGATTACATAGCCGTAGGAGATGGGGGGGGCAGGGGGGGCGGTCGCTCCCCCGCTGAAAAAAAAAGCGCCGCGAATTTGGGCAAAAATCTGCACTTATTTGGGCAAATCAATCTTATCATGATATTTCGACATTTTACCAGTTTAGAAACTTTACGTAATTGTTATAATTTATGAGTTATATACATTAATATTTTCCAATCAATGTAAAATGCATTTTCATCGATTTTGAAAATTGTTGCATGTGGTATTGCAATTTGGGCACAATGATAAGTTTCGATTCAACACCACCTGCAAAAAGTAAAGTGTAAAAGAACATAATTGGCAAGCAAAGTTAAGCTTATTAGTACCGATATTCACCAGCATGTACATAGGCTGCATTTCTTCACAGGTGAGATTTCTAAGCTTGCTGGGTAGCCTGCTAATAACCTTATGAGGTTTTTGCTTATTACTTTATGTGCATTTTGTATGTAATATATACATTAACATTTTTCTTTAAATGTTAAATGTAGTGTCATCAATTTTGGAACTTTTGTATTTGTTATATTGCAATTTGGGCAGAATGTTAAGCTTCGATTCACGATTCAGTATATATCTGCAGAGTGTCAATGTAAAAAAATGCAATTAGCAAGCAGAGGTACCGGTAAGCTTATCACTGAAGTTCATTTGGAATTAGGATATACACTACATTTTTTCGCTGGTGGAATTTTGAAACCCTGCTTTGTACTGGTAATCTTATGAGGTTTTTTGCTTCTTTCTCTATATTCTACTAATGTATGAGAGCCTATTTATTTGTAAAAATATTTGGGCAAAAATGTTCAGTTATTGGGCAAATCAATCTTACCATGAGTTTTCAAAATCTTTCTAGTTTAGGAATTTGTTTATAGTGTTGCATTTTGTATGAAATACATCAACATTTTTTTTAAATGTTAAATGTAGTGTCATCAATTTTAAAACTTTTGTATTTGGTATATTGCAATTTGGGCAGAATATTAAGCTTCGATTTAGTATATATATATATGATATATCATATCTGCAAAATGTAAAATAATGCAATAAGAAGGCAGAGGTAAGCTATTACTAATAATCATTAGGATATACACATTTCTTCATTGGTGGAATTTTGAAACCCTGCTTTGTACTGGTAATCTTATGAGGTTTTTTGCTTCTTTATCTATATTCTACTAATAAATTTATTTGTAAAAATGTCCAGTTATTGAGAGAATCAATCTTACCATGAGTTTTGAACATCTTACCAGTTTAAAAACTTTGTATATTGTTATAGTGTAATATTTTGTATGACATACATTAAAATTTTCCCATGAATGTAAACAGTGTCATCTTCAATTTTGGAAAATATTGTATTTGGTATGTTGCAATTTGTGGAGAATGTTAAGCTTCGTTTTAGTACCTGTGAATTTTCCAGTGTTTGATTTCATGTTTTTGTGGGCTACAGTTGAATTGTTTTCTATAAAAAGAATTTTTTGTATTAACTGCTGTTTGTGTTTACTGGTCCTAGGGTTGATATGCTCAGCTATTTACCATGAATGACACAGTATTATAGCAATCAATGATCAAATATACAGGCAAGTGTTATGTTGTTTTGGCATCCAATTCATGCAGTTAATATATCGGGCAATGTAGATAGTATGATATTGATGATGTTGTCTGTATTTTCTGGCAAGGATTGAGTTTGAAACTATTACCTATAGGATACTAGGATAGGCCTATGAGTTGTTTTAGTTCAGTGCCTACGATTTCAGTAGTTGCTTCATCATGAACTTAAAATATCTTGGTAATGATGTTAATGAAAAAACATTGGCTACAACTTCACTGTAATGAGATCAATATTCATACTAATTAATAGCAATTTAGCTTTCTTCAAAGGTGCAAATTTGATGCTCATAGTATGATAAACTGTCGAATTCTTTTCAGGTTGCAAGGTTTTAAGTAGCATGGAGTAAGTAATGTTACTTTAGTTTGATGAGTAAATAGGTTGTCATTTTAGATTTTTTCAATGCAAATTTACGAACCTTGAGATTTTGAAATGATCTGAGGGCATGGATATTTAGCCACTGCTGTCCAGTTATTGTTGAATTCTCAGTTTAATTTGTTGTTGAATCCAGTTAGGCCTGTATATATATATACATATTTTTGTGCCACAAGAAAATTATTTCAATTTGATGGTTTATTAAGTTTAAAGTTAATTCAGCCTTGTTTTGCTGCCTGTGTTTTTATAGTACACTGCCAAGTTGATCAATGTTTTTTGAATTTGATGACTTATTTCAATTTGATGGTTTATTTAGTTTAAAGTTAATTCAGCCTTGTTTTGCTGCCTGTGTTTTTGTACACTGCCAAGTTGATGAATTTGTGGAGTTCTTAGACTACACTATGTCAGAGGTTGTGAGTAATATTGCGTTTTTCACAATATGTTTGCAAAGGCAAAATTTGGGCAAAGTTTGGAAAATTTGGGCAAATTTTGTTCGCCCCCCCCAAAATTTTTTACTCTCCTACGGCTATGCTAGGATATATTGGATTTCCCGCTGTAAGATCAATTATGATTCAACAGAACGCATTGTTTTGTTCGCAATGTGTGAGAATTAAATCGAAAACCGATAAAAGAAAAGGTGTTTAATGGTCTTGGTCGCAGATATTGCCTGCATTAACGACGTCTCTTACCGCTATTATTATCTAGCCAACCTGACATCATGGTTTTATGCGGCCGCTAAAGTTTGACATCAACTTCAACGATCATGGAATGTTACGTAATAAGAACGATTATATCCTACACGCAAAAATAAAAAAATTGATCTCTTAAAACAGCTGTTTTTGCTGTTTTGTTTCGTGAGCTTTGCATATTGCTCAACAAGTGTATAAAGTTTAGAATTGACAAGAAATCATTAAATTTAAAAATTAAGTTTGAATCTTGGCAAATAAACGTAGGCTATTCAAAACTTTTACTTTGTCCGATGCCATTTCACACTTTGTAATCCACGTCGGCAATGACTTTGCGGCAGCAAAACTGCGTTCATTTTGAAAACTGCCAAGCTGGAGACAACAGCATGTCTCGTACTTGTAAGTCGAACCTGTCTTTTTGAGGTGAAAATTACTTGAGAACATCTCGACCTATACTCGAGTATGGATGCAACCTAGTTCGTACCCTGAACAGTTCGTACCCTGAAAAGATCGAGAGAAGAAATTAAAAAAGCGGAAGTTGCTGATTGCAGTTTCCGCAAACATTATAAAATGTTCCCCCTGAAAAGACCTAGAGAAAGATAGCACAAAACGCTAACCCTTGCTGATCGCAGTTTCCGCAAACATTTTTCTTCACTTTTTGCTAACCCTAACTCTAACCATAGCTCCCTAACTCTAACCTATGCTCTAACCCTAACTCTCGCTGATCGCAGTTTTCGCAAACATTTTTCTGTAGTTTCCACTAACCCTTACTATAGAGTAATCTATGCTCTAACCCTAACCCTCGCTGATTGCAGTTTCCGCAAACATTTTTCCGCAGTTTCCGCTAACCTTTACCCTAACTCTAACCATAGAGTAATCTATGCTCTAACCCTCGCTGATCGCAGTTTCCGCAAACATTTTTCCGCAGTTACCGCTTACCCTAACTCTAACCATCGAGTAATCTATGCTCTCTAACCCTAATCCTCGCTGATCGCAGTTTCCGCTAACCCTAACCCTCGAGTTGTTCGCGGAAACTCCGATCAGTGACTTCGGCTTTGTGCTATTAAACTGCGATCAGCGACTTCGGCTTTTTTTAAATTTTTTCTCTTGATCTTTTCAGGGTACGAACTGAGGGTACGAACTGTTCAGGGTACGAACTAGGTTGCACCCCTCGAGTATATACAACATTCCATAAAAGATTATAAAGACTAAAAAAGAAGAAGAGAAAACACTTCGCCGTTGTTACCGCTTTGAAGGCTGGGTTTTTTTTTCGCTGAGAGTTTTCGGTCATTTGTCCGAAATGACTTGAAAAAATTCGGCTATTTTATTTTTTTGGTTATATTTAGTCAATTGACCATATATTTTTTTGGACATTTTGACCGAATTGACTATTTTTTTCGGACATTTTGCTAAAATATCGGTCAATGACCGATAAATGATCGAAAAAAAAAACCCAGTTTGAAGGTATCGGTAAGTAATTAGCAAAACAAGGTAAACTGATAGCGGGTTTCCCCATATGCTTGAAATTATGATTTTTTGCGTTTTATTTCAATAACTCACTGTCTTGATCATTGTTATTCACTCGCACGAAAGGAAATAAATCGGCTTGTTTTCCAACTGTTCCAATTATGAGTTAATAATATCAAAATTTTTACGACTAGGCGTACTGCATGCGGGGTCAAGCACGTAAAACTAATCATTTTAATTAAATCAACATGCATAAAACTAATTGTTTTCAATCGTCTGAGCGACGTTCGAAATGACGTGGGTTCGACACCGCTCCAGAGCACGCGGCTGTGTCTCGGCAAAGACACTTTATGGTAAGTCAAAATAAGGGGAGCAGCTGACTCGAAGACTATATGTCACTTCGCTGCTTCCTGTCGTCTGTTGTATCGCATCTGTGATCGCAGTGTACTGTATGTTATCGCAATGGGCGCAAATAAAAACACGATTATTATTATTCAAGCAGCGGAGTGTTAATCAAAAGACTATTTTAATTGAGTAAAATAGCGTTATGGTTATGCTGTCATTACCTTTCTCACCCCCGAAGGTTTTTTGAAAAGTCGGCGCCTATGTTTTGGAAGTTGTTTTTAGTCCTGGACAAAGATCAAAACCCTACTCTTAATTATTCCTAACTCTAACCCTTACCTTAACTCTTCGTAACTTTAATCCTAACTCTGGCAACACCTGATTGTAACCATGACATTAAGTGTGGAAAAATAGCCACTTCCTTCAAATATTACACATTTGCGAAACTCTTAAATAAGCCAAGTTACATCTTAAACTTTTATCACAATTTAGAGCTGAAAATGTGCTCAGAATGCAACAAATCTAGGGGGAATTTTGCAAATTCTCCACTAGAGGAAATTTTGCAGCTTTTAGGGGGGAATTTGATTTAGGATTTTAAACTTTTTTACACCTAGTAAGTTGGCCTACACTAGAACGTTAAAGAGAAAATTATTATTAGATCAACTCTCGATTATTTAAGCAACTGTGCACTTACATGGATGCAGACCATCGCGTAGGCCTACTTTTTTTCATACAAATACTCAATGGCTTTTAAGAGGAAACGTAACCAAGCGAGTGTTTGAGCTCATAGACAAGCTTAAATTATTTTTTGACCTTTAAAGAAAATTGAAGTTTGTTTCATTGCTGAATGATGACAGATGGATTAGATTCCATGCTTATTTGGTTGATATGTTCGGTCCTTTGAATAAACTGAATCTGAAAATGCAATGGAAAGACACCAATATACGGTATATATATATATCGCCTTCTCCATTTTCAAGCAATCCAATCGCCATCTCCATTTCAAGCAGATTGCGCATCAACATGAGTTATCTGTATCCATGAGCCATTGACATTGATACCATTTGAATCTACAAACTGTACTGCTTCCATGCTGACTCAAGGCAGGTTGGAAGAGAGTAATTGATTAATATCATTGTCATCAGGAGATTGTCTTAAGGTACTAGAAGGCTGGGGTCTGTTACTATTCGGCGAGTGCCTTATTCGGCGAGAGCCCTTTTTGGCGAGTTCCCTATTCAACGATTTTTTGAAATTTTTTTTTAAATTATCGGGTACCGTAGCCTAATTATCATTGCCGCTTTTACATCGTTTTAACGTCGCTAAACGTTCAAATAACCACCTAACCCCCTAGCGACTATGATAATTAGGCTACGGTACCCGATAATTTAAAAAAAAAATTCAAAAAATCACCAAATAGGAAACTCGCCGAAAAGGGCTCTCGCCGAATAGGGCACTCGCTGAATCAAACTAGCCGAATTGGACTCGCCGAAACGGGCCATTCTGAGAAGACTGTGATGGAGGGAGACTACGTTTTGTCTGGGCTAGCCTTTACTTTTCGACCAGCCTGGCATGGCTGGCCCTTCCAGAGCAGATGCCAGTTTGGCTCAGCATTTAAAGATGGTTTGGAAGCTTGATAATTGAAAGAGAAAAGTTACAATGAACAATTGAACATGTTACCATGTTAGCTAAAACCTCAATTGCTAAGGTAACAGGGATCAGTTGTCAGTAGATGTAACAGAAAATATATTTCGCACTTATTCAGTGCATCGTCAGTTCTGATAAAGGGCATTTAAAACCTACAAGTAATGTTTTAAACAACATTACAGTGACGCAATAATGCCAAAACATGAGCGTAAAAAATTGAAAAAGCATAAGCGTAAATATTGAAAAAATGCTGAATGAAAACTAAACCAAGCCGGCAGTAAAGTAAATTACGTATCAAATATAAAATATAAACTAGAATTGATGAAAGAGCTGTGAGCAAAGCCTGCAAATGTAGCGTTGTTACAAATTACGGCAAAGAAAATAAATAAAGTATATGCGGAACACGGCAGTCAAAGGCAGTGATAAACAAACTAAGTACAGCGAAAATAATTAAATGGAGCGTCTTGGAAAACACAAAATGTAGCGTTGTGGAAAAAAGAGTAGGCAAAGAAGGCAGTGAATAATAAGGCAGTAAAATATTAAAAAAATACCAAAAATGTAGTGGAGCGTCAAAAAGTTAAACTTGTGGCAGAATTAATTTTTGGATATTTATTTTGGCATAAATATCATATATAATAAATATATAATATTATATATAAAATAATAAATATATAATATATAATAAATATATAATATTTTGGCATAAATAAATATCCAAAAATTAATTCTGCCACAAGTTTAACTTTTTGACGTTCCACTACATTTTTGGTATTTTTTTAATATTTTACTGCCTTATTATTCACTGCCTTCTTTGCCTACTCTTTTTTCCACAACGCTACATTTTGTGTTTTCCAAGACGCTCCATTTAATTATTTTCGCTGTACTTAGTTTGTTTATCACTGCCTTTGACTGCCGTGTTCCGCATATACTTTATTTATTTTCTTTGCCGTAATTTGTAACAACGCTACATTTGCAGGCTTTGCTCACAGCTCTTTCATCAATTCTAGTTTATATTTTATATTTGATACGTAATTTACTTTACTGCCGGCTTGGTTTAGTTTTCATTCAGCATTTTTTCAATATTTACGCTTATGCTTTTTCAATTTTTTACGCTCATGTTTTGGCATTATTGCGTCACTGTAATGTTGTTTAAAACATTACTTGTAGGTTTTAACTGCCCTTTATCAGAACTGACGATGCACTGAATAAGTGCGAAATATATTTTCTGTTACATCTACTGACAACTGATCCCTGTTACCTTAGCAATTGAGGTTTTAGCTTTCTAGATATGGAACAGGGATCGTTTCAGAATAAGACTAGGTCAGAAAGCGAGGCAGACTCCGACGCAGCTCAGCATCAGCCAAGAGCAGTTAGCTACATGTTACCATGTTTAAAGAATTATAATCGGTGCTGGTTGTTGACAGCAAAGCACATGTTCTTCCAGAGTTGGAAAAAGAAGAGACTTATTCAGAGAAAAATCAATCACTGGATTTTGGCCATTAACATGTAATTCCTATCCCAAAGTGGCAAAGAAAGCTATTTGAAGTATCCTTCCGTTTGATTCCACTTATCTATGCGAGTATGCAAATTAAGTTTTTCAACTCTTGCAAATGAAAACAAAACAGATTAGCTGTGAGGAATGATATTAGTTGTGCTCTTTCCAATACTCTTCCACCACATTCATGAGTTGTCGAAACAAAAACATCACAAGGTTCACACAGACTGTTAAATGCATTGACTCAAATTATATTTAGAGTGTATTCTTTAAATTCAATACTTTTCAGCAACGTTCTTCATTAATTTAATTATTTTAGTATGAAAAGGAATTTTACAGGCTATGGTGAAAGTTTAGTTTATGTTTCAAAACTTAGATTAAAATATTAATGTAAACGAGTTTTTAACAAACTAAATATATAGGGGCGAATTTAGATTTCAATATCGACTAAAAGGGTCCACCGGATAAAAAAGGTTTGGAACCACTGTTTAATAATTAAATGATGCAGGAAAGCTCCAGATGTTCAACTGCTACAATACCTTGTAGAGTCATAGTGACTTTGAAAACGAATATCACTTTGCAGTAGGTACCACATTGGTTTAGTCTAGTAAATGTAGTAATCTTCTGCAATGGAGAAATGTGGTAATACTCAGAAATGCTTAAGACCCCTATATGAGCAAAACTTATATTGCAACCTCCTCACAATAGCAAGTAGAAGCTGTAAATACAGTAGTAATATTAGTTTTATTTCATTTTAGAAGTCACAGTTGTAGCAACCACATTGACTTGTAATTTGATTAGTATCTGTTTGTCAGTAATTGTGACCTAACTTTCCAACAATTCCCAACAAACTTATCATGAGTAATGCTAAAACAAGAGAAGGTGATTCTCTTGTAGATGAAGCAGAAAAGCATTTAAAAACAGGTCTATTCAAATGGAGAGCTGATTTTGATAGTGCTGCGTCTTGTTATCAAAAAGCAGCATTGGCTTACAAAAATGGGAGATCGTTTGAAAAAGCACATGCAACGTATATCAAAGCAGCGGACTGTCATTTCAAAAATGGTTTTCGCTTTCATGCCGGTAAAGCATATGAAGAAGCAGCACAAGTTTGTAAAGATATGAAAGATCTTGGCCAAGCTATGGCTTATTTTGATCGTGCATCAGAACTCTATTTGGAAGATGGAACACCCGATACCGCTGCTATGTGTCTTGATAAAGCTGGAAAAATTGCTCAAGTATCTCATCCTGAATGGGCAATTGCTTCATACATGAAAGCTGCTGGAATATATGAAAATGAAGATCAAAATCGTTATCGGTCCGCAGCAGAGCTAATTGGAAGAGTGTCTAGACTGCAAGTTGGCCAGCAAAAGTACAGTGAGGCTATTAAAAGCATTGCTCATGAGAAAAAGCTTTTAAGCGAAGTTGAAGGTGGAGATCATGGTGCAGGTGCAAGG
Organism: Aplidium turbinatum; assembly: GCF_918807975.1. NCBI lineage: Eukaryota > Metazoa > Chordata > Ascidiacea > Aplousobranchia > Polyclinidae > Aplidium > Aplidium turbinatum. The sequence goes on from NC_137473.1 coordinate 35,729,464, forward strand.
TTAACTTGTGCTATTGTGCTTTTGCATTTGTCAATAGGCGATCAAGTTACCGCTGAGCAGAGTATCTATGATGCTTGTGAAACAATTGATGGGTTTGAAGAAGGGGAGGAACATGATGCTCTTCATGGCTTAGTAGAGGCATATGACCAAAGAAATCAAGAAAAAGCTTCACAGATATTGAATTCTCCACTTTTTAAATATATGGACACTGCCTATGCTAAACTTGCACGTTCATTACGTGTGCCAGGATTTGTCAATGCAAAGGCACCTTCCTCATTAACTCAGACAGCTAATAAACCTACACCAACAAGCAAAGATGTTCAAGAAATGTCAAAAAAAGTAGATCAGGTAACTAAAGGTTTTTCAGATCTTTCTGCTTCTGCTGATGCTACACTTGCAGCAGGATTTATATCTCAAGGAATTGAAACAGCCAATATAAAAGAAAATGAAGCCCAGTTTGGTAGTAATCCATTTACCCAAGAAGAAGACTTCGATCTCACATAAATCAATTGATTTTTAACTCATACCTTCTAAATTAAAATGTTTGAAAAGACGTCGCTACCATTTTGTGTGTGTTTTCTTTCGCAATATTTTGTTTAGAGTTGATCACTTTACTGAATTATATTCGTTTTTTCTTTGTGCAGCGTTCTGAGTTCAAGGAATATTGAATTAGTACATAAAGTATAAATTCCTCAATAGTTTAATCATTTAAAAAAATTGTTATTTGAACATGAATATGTTGCATGCTTTGTGCTTTTTAAGTAGTGATGTTCACATAATGTGGGAACATTGACATTTGTCTAAGTCACCAAGTCAGCGTTTCTTAACCGGGGGTGCTGGAAAAGACTGTAGGGGGTACTAAATGCATGCAGTATAATATCAAAAAAATGCCATTTTACATTTCTGCATTTTCGTCTTATTGCCAGTATCAGCAGTTGTCATATCAATGATTGCTGTTTCGAAATAGCCTACATGATTTGCTGTTACTGTAGTCATCTTCGAGTCAAGTACGCAAATTGATCCTGAGTAGTTTGTGCGAACTTACCTGGTGGGTGCTTTGTTGTAATATTGTTGCTCACCTCTTGCTTCCAGAAACCACCATGGCAAAATACGTTCCCACAAATCACTCACATCCACAGTGGATACAGCAGCCCTTCTTGGCAGACATGAGTGATGATAATAAACTAAAGAAGGAGCTGATTGACATGCAGATGAATCAGAGTTGTCGGACAAAATTTCGTCAACTTTCGCTTGCTGATTTCTGGTGTGATCAGTTGACAGCATATCCTGCATTGGTACGAGCAGCATTAGAATTGATCGTTCCATTTCCGACTACGGTACCTACCTGTGTGAAAATGCGTTCTCCACCATCCTCCAAATCAAAACAATTGGCCGGAACCGCCTTCAACGTGGGTCGCTCCACGGTATGAGAGTGGCTTTGACCAACACGAAGCCTCGAATAAAGAAATTGGTCACACATCAGCAACAACAGAAAGCGCATTGATAGGCTACATGTGTAACTAGTTACCCAACTGGGTAACATAAGTAATAAGTATGCTTAAGTCTTTCCATGTTCTTTCACTATTCTCAGGTTTTCCTATATTTTTTATCACCAATGAGTCAATGACGACAGTAGTTTTGAAGAATAAACAAAATGATCAACATCGCTTTCCTTTCAATAGTGCAGGCCAAAGTTTAATGGCGGTGCCGAAATTTTGACATGCTTTTTAATCACTGGCGGTATATTTTGTATTTTTTTGTCGCCTAACAAACTGTGCTGTTGTTGAGAGTTGATTCTATGGTTATAATTCAATTTCTGTTGGTGAATGAAAGTCAAATACCAAATTCTAAATCAACTTCGTTAAAACAACTGCACACTGCACAGTTTGTTAAACAACAAGAGACTTCATTACAAAATATATCGCCAGCAATCCGAAGGCATGTCAAAATTGCAGCCTCTAGCCTACTAAACTTTTGGTAGGCACTGTAGTAGTCGTATGTCAACGATAGTTAGGGGGTGCTAGACTGTTCAAGCCTGTTTACAGGGGTGCTAGAGTCAGAAAAGGTTAAGAAACGCTGCACTAAGTTGTTCTTGCTAGTGAGTAGTTTTTCGATTTGTTGACATTCATCACTTTGGTTGAACAAAAAATTTCATTTTCAGTATACCAAGTGTGAAAAGTATCTCAAGCAATTATAGTTGTGAGCTGTTCTTGATTTGAAGTTAATCTTGATGTAATTTACACGAAGTGATGTTAAGATTTATTTCAATGTTCTCTGGTGACATAGCCTGAATAAATCTGAAAGACAGTTTACACCTACTGCTTAGACCAGTGGTTCCCAACCTTTTTGATCTTGCGACACCCTATCAGAGATAAATAGTTTGCGGCACCCGGGCAAAACTGGATCAATTTTATGAGGTTTCTGTATTTCAAATAACTGTATGAAATAACACAGAATGAGTTGTACAGTAGCCTATAGCGTGCGTAAATAAATGTATTTATTCAAAAGTTAGTGTGAAATTTGGGCTTGACTTCTTGGACAAAGTCCCTTAATATCTGGGGGCACATTCGATAAAGCCACCCGCATTTCTTCCTCGATATAAGCAGTGGTTCTAGTTTTTTAGTTTTTATGTTCGTTAATACGGAAAATCCACTCTCACATAAGTAGGACGTGAAAAACTGCAGCAAAAGCACAATAGCTTTCTTTCCAACGCAAGGATATTCATTTTGAATTTTTATCCAGAACTCGTCAAGAGGCATCTGCTTGTACATATGCTTAAAATTTCCATCGTTACGAATTTCAATTAATTATTCTTTTTCTTTAAGATTCAAAACAATATGAGAGTCCAGTAAAAATGGATTTCGTACCCATGCGTAATTTTCCGTGGACAAACTGGGAAAATACTTCTCAATTTTTTTCTTCCAATGATTTTAGGTGCTGAGTTATTAATGAGACAACTTCTTTGTTTTTCATTTCAGAGAAATGTGGAAGCATGTCAAAGTTTCTGTTCTCCACTTTTAAGGACCACATTTGCAGTTTTTCTCGCAGTGCTTTCATTTTATCGGTTGAAGTTAAGAGAGTTTCATTTTTGCCCTGCAATTTCGCATTCACGTTACTTAAATGGTCGAAGATATCTACAAAATACGCTAATTTGGAGAACCCAATTGTAATTGCAAAGCAATTCACAAAATTCCTCTAGCTTTTCAAGGCTGAAAAATAAGAGCATTTCATCCTTCAACTCATATACTCGTGACAATGCTTTTCCACGCGACAACCATCTTACTTAGAACAGCAACGAGTCAAAATCTCTCACGCTGTTTTTCCTGGGCAAGAAAACAAACGCTTGCCGTGGATTATCTACTTACCGCCAGCGACTTCCCTACTGAGCAATTCTCCAGAAAGGAGCAGGGAATAACTGCGAGACGCGAAACTTAATACGCACTGAAACTTGACGAGAAATAAATAAATTCCGCACTTAACGGGTTAAAGTTAATATAAAGAATGGACCGCAGTATTGCGATATCTCAATATCTCGCGACACCCTTGAGCATTGCAATTGGCACCCCGGTTGGGAATCACTGGCTTAGACTGTTAGGAGTTTATCTAATTGTAAAAATGTTTTGACAAGAGTTGCAAATAACATCAAATAGCTATAAGGTAAATCATACACAACCCAAGGTAAAATTTTTGAACTGAATCTAACTACTGCACAATATAATGCAGACATATCTGGTTTATCACAGTAGGCCTATATTGTGCAATATACAGTTATACACTACAGTATATATGCTTTTATTTGTGACTTTGTCGTTGATTGTTTAATTGGTGTATGCTATGCTCTTGCTTCTCGTACATATTTTTTCTGTGTTTCACTTTGTGTGTAATGAACATGTAATTGTGACTTATAATGTGTTGTGTATATTAATTTCTTTTAATTTAGCTATACAGTCGACCCTCTTCAAAAGGCTCTTGTTTTGACACTTTTTGTTGATGTCAAATTCATTTTCCTTGAGACCCTCAATTCGACTGGCACTTTTTTTTTTAACTGTATCCAATTTTACGCCTGGTGGCTGAAGATTTGGATTAAGGCGGCAGGAAGCCCGGGAAGCAAATCTTTGTGTCCACCCTTTTCAGGCATGTCTTTAAGTGTCTTGCCAAAGACATATGCTCATGACTCATGAGGGGTGTCGTGCCAGGACTAGGACTCTCACTACGCGGATACGAAGCCAAATAGCGCATAAAGCGAGGTCATATTTTATTTATCCATCACAGTTGATAATGTAAACTTAATTGTCACAAAAATTTGCATCGTTGTTGACTTGGAATTGTTTTTTCATCTCTATGTCTTAAAATTTGCGTGGTGGTTGGTTTGCATGATCTGATAAAGTTATATATCAAGAAAGACGATTATAACATGAAGATTTGCCAACACTACAATTCTTCTTTATGGCTTCAGCTTAAAACAAGAGTTAATACCGAGAGCTTGTTTTGAATAAATCAACAAAAATAGACATGTCAAACACAGTAAAAACATTGTGTTGGGTCGTTTTCCTTTTATGTTGTTATTGAGTAAGCTATGGTTCAGTACCACCATGTATCTTGACCAATATCTTTGAATATAGCGTGAAGTTGTGCAGGAAAGTAGGTTTGCCCCGCCGAAATTTTATATTGCCCCCCCCCCCCCCAAGCAGTGGCGTAGGAGCATATGCTGCCGCCCCTGGCTTTCGTTGAAAATGCCGCCCAAAGTAGACTGCAGCAAATTTTGAAATAGTTTCATGTTCAAGCAATCTTTTCAATAAAAATAGTTACAAATAATGTGCCGCGTCTCAGAAGTTCTATATTGCTTGAGAAAGAAGCCTCACTGTCTCAGCGTTAAGGCCAAAACATAAAAGACAAAAAATGGACAACAAATATATTAGGCAAATAAAAGATCAATAGCCGCCTCAAAATTGAACTTTTCGAGCTTTCGCCGAAGCAAAATCAGCGATAATATCTTCAAAATCAAGTTTTTGAACGTAGTCTCTTTCTATAGAAAGAATCGATAGAGCTGATAGCCGATCGTCATTCATGGTAGAACGTAAATACGACTTTATCATTTTGAACTTTGAGAAACTTCTCTAGATTTAATACGTAATAAATGTTACTAAGAATTGAACAACAGACGGAGTAGCCTACAGGCTACAACTAGCCTATCCAACATCACGCAAGAAGCAACTCGAGCTTTTTAGCTGTTGTTCTATCCTTAAATTTTTTAAGGTGTGCTAGCTGTTTCTTTGTAAATCATTTTTTTGTTTTACTTTTAATTTATTTTTGCATTACTTCATTTCTCGCGCTGTGCAGCCTCATTTTGCCGCCCCCTTGCAGCCTGCCGCCCCTGGCGCAGAGCCAGAACCGCCAAGTGGCTGCTACGCCACTGCCCCCAACACTTTCTTTTGCCCCTTAAAGTTTTCTTTCTAGCTTCGTCACTGGTGTAGCCCAATGGCTATCAATGTTTGCTTGGTAATGTGGCACAATAAAATTGGATTGTATTTACGCAACCAACGTATGTAGGCTCCCAACAGAAACTGTAGGCTACTTGGGGATTTTAACAACATTGATCGTTTGATTTGCTGTGAGTTGCGCAGCAATCAAATTCAAAACTTGCGTTGATATACCGCAAGTCACAGCTACTGACAGCTATTGCTGCCTACTAAAATTTCTTCCAATAGCCTGATGATTGTTGATAAGCTAATTTTTGTGCAACCACTTTGAAAACGAGTATGACATTTTCCCCGTTAGCTCAGTGCTTGAGCGCCCGACTCAGGACCAAGCAGCGCTAGTTCGGCTGTCGAGATGTGCCCTTGAGCAACAAATTTCAGAAGTGTTCTCCATTCATCGATACCTTGTGAATAGAATAATTCCCTGGCAACAATACTCCAACAACTTTCTGTCGTAAACTTTGCTGTGACAATCTCGGAAACCGGCCCTGCATCAGTGGTGCAAAGCCTCTACAAGTATGCAAAATAACCTATCAGAGGCATAGGCGTAGCCAGGGGGGGGCGAAAGGGGCCATGCCCCCCCCCCCCCAAATTTTCAAAGTTTGGATTCCGAAGTTGAGCCCTTTGTTAAAAATATAATAAAATTTGTAGAAATTTATAACGTTTTCCAAGACATCTGGCTATCAACACCCCAAGGACTTGTTTTAGACACACAAAAAGACACCAATAAATTTTGCAAATCGTAAATCGCGCAAAATTTACTTGATTTACGTTTCTTTTGACTAATTTGTGGAAGCAATTTCAGAATGGTTTACTCTGTTGGGTTTTTGTGCAGCTGAGTTTTTGGTGTTCTCTAATTTTAGCCGCAGATTTTGCCCGTTCGTGTGTAAGAGCTACCTTTAATAAGTTAATAGCTGTTTATCTGCTAATAAATTTCATACAAATATTATCCTAAAAGTGTTTCCAGAAAGCGCTATAATCCATTATTTAAGTGTAATTTTGCAAAAATTTTCCGGGGAAGCATGCCCCCGGACCCCCCTAGAATACGCGTGCCATTGGCACGCTCTAACCCCTACCAGCTTCATTGCTTCCCCTTGCTCAAGCCACCAGGATACGCCACTGCACATCAGGTGGCGATGTCTTCAAAATCAAACACTTTGTCGTTCTCTTCAATTCATCAAATATTTGGCCCCCCTCAAATTTTTTTCCTGGCTACGCCACTGATCAGAGGCTTTGTCAGTTCGAGAACAAATATATTGTCGGGCATTTTAAGATGTCTGAAAAAGATTGTTAAACATTTTCAGGAGTTGTCAGCAGGGCCTCCGAAAGATAACGGACTGATCGTGAAAGAATACAAAAAATAGGCTCCAAAATTTTTTTAGCATAAAAAGCAACGAGTTGCGTTGCTTGTATCATGCGTTGCATCATATGTTTTAAGCTGAACTTGGCCTAGCCTATAGACTACTTTCTTCAGCGTGAAATCGAATTCTTTTTAAAGTTTAGATTTTAACAATGTATCAATATAAAAAGACTTCTTTCAATATGAAAATTAACAAAAATTACTCGACTACACTTGCAGTGAAATTGTTATTGTTGTTCAATATTTTCTCCAGAAAAATTTTTAGTAAGCCTAAAGTCGTAGCCTAGCTAGGCCTATGCTTTGCGCATTTCATACGCGGCGCTTTAAGCACTTCAGCCAGTGTTTAAAAATGTCGTCACATGAGTAGGCCTATGTAGCGTAGGCTTATAGTGCTCCATACCTGCCACTGATTTTGGTGGCTGGGCAATTCTTGACCAGATGATCGACGTCCTGAATGTCTTTTAACACTGTTAGTTTTCTAGACATTTTACTGAATAAAAATTTGTCATAGAAATCTCATATGATTTATTCACTTGCTACAAAGACTGCGACGAAATTTCGGAATAATCTGCAAGATTAAACCTTAGCCTACTTAAACACAAATTTGATTTCTCTCATTGAAAGCAAACCTAAGATTAACTAACATTCCTAACATTTCCTTGAAAGCAACTTAACATTGCATTAGTGCTTGGAAGCATGGTCATGTTACTATTGTATACAAACTGCAACAAATTCATACAAATGATTACTAAGCATGAACCACAATACAATGTTGACAGTTTTTCACAATTAATAATAATATTTATACCATCAAAACTGGCAAATGCATGTTTTAACTGAAACACAAAATTTCACTATTTCAACTTAACAGCAACTTGCATCACATATCAACTAGAAGCAGCAAATGATTTTTTTCTTCCTTTCCTACTCCAAAAAGTTAACCCGAAATCCATCCAATACAATGGAGTTAAAGTCTGGAACGATCTCCCCATAAACATTACTGAAATCGAAACCTTTTCATTGTTTTGCAGCAAACTGAAAACCCACCTGCGAACAGAAATTCAAGCTGATTAGCATGCGTCCATTGGGATCTGCTAGTAACCCTTGGAAAAGTCTAATTTAGAAAAATACTGTCAACCTCCAAGACGGTGAAGTAGATATTCTAGTTTTGGAATAGGGTAGCGATCTGGGACAGTTTGCCTAGTTAAATTGCGTAGATCACAGTATAATCTGTGAGGATCAGCGCTACCGGCTGGTTTAGCAACGAGGTGAAGTGCACTGCTATAGTTTGATTCGCTTACCTCCAGTATTCCATCTGTAATCTATTTCTTGATTTATGACTTCACCCAATTGTACTTTTCCGGCGGTAGGCCTAACGGTCGACACTTCGCAAAGCATGAACATCCCGACGTCACAATTTTGTGCTTCACCGGAAGTCCGGAACGCGTGTTGCATATTCATTGGTAGGCTATGCTACGTGGTGCTGTCAACTCGGGAAACTTGTCCAATATTGCTGAAAGTGAAAACTCGTAGTAGCCTACTTTGTCAGTGATATGGGTGCGATACTAGCTTACTTGCGTAAATGTTGCAGTGCGTGACGTTGTTTCGTGGTTTCGTCAATAATGCACTTATTCTTCGGGTTAATTGACACTAATCACGTCGGGGTCACCAATGTGGTTACATATATTTCATGTGTAAGGATGGATGGATGGATGGTCATTTTATTTTTGTTTGGATGCGAAACGTACAGTGTGCATCCAATGAGAGAGTGCGAAAGACCGTAGCCCTGAAGGCGTAGGAGGTCGTTGAGTCTGCACTCTCTCATTCAAACAGTTATACGAAAGAAAGTAACTTATTGCGTTTTTTAATAGCAAATTGACACAAAAAAGAAGAAAGGAAGAACAGAAAAAAACAAAACAAATACAGATAGGCTACAGACGCAAGAAATACACAAAATAATAACAATGGACATAAAGTGATGTAGTGGATGTCGTTTCTATAGCTCTTGATTATTGAAGAAGTGTTTTTTGCACATTTTACTGAAAAATCTGTAGCCTTTTTTCATGTTTTTTTTTTTCTTCATATTTTGGGGTAAACTGTCCCATACCATTGATTCCCATGCATTTTAAACTTTTTTGAAATAATTGGGTATTGTACGCGCATAGCCTACAAAAAATATTGACACCGTCAGTATAAACGGTAGGCACTTTAACATTACCCACTCGTCGAAGAGTGCCTGCTTTTCAATGTGAAATTGCTTTGTGTTTTAGTCACAATTTTCCTTATAAACTCCATTGATTGCAGTCATTATAAGATCCTTCTTGCACTCAGTTCAGTTGCAGAAGAAAAAATAGTATTAGCAGAGGGTGGGAATCAAACCCACGAAATCGAAATTACTGCTCCTCTGCCCTAACCATTAGGCAACAATGGTTGTGGCGAAGCATTCAGTTAAATTTCTTTGTATCAAAATTTTTCGATCAGAATATCTCGTGTCGAGTCACATGACTGAAATCAGCTGAATCGCGAGTACGCTTTTTCTACGAATGGGTGAAGTTAAAGTGCCTACCAGTATAAACGTAAACGTTCGAAAAACCATACGCCATATGCGTCAACGTAACTTGTAAAAAAAGTTGGCGGCGTCAGCGTTAGCGCATAGCCTACACTAGCGTAAACTAATTTTGTTTGCTAGGTGCCAAACATTCACACGGTATAAACCACTCGAAACAAACAAGTTTTATTTTGAATTTCCACGAAGAAACACAAGCATCTGAAAGTGTTCATCTGACATTTTGCTGCGTTTTGGTTTCAATATGTCTTTGCCCATTGTAAACATTCTTTCAACTTATTCAAAATTTGGAAAGTTTGATAAAAAAAAATTGCAAACAACAGCTAAGACATTAAAAAGTATGCGTTGACGCTATGCGCTAAAAAACCGCGAAAACTTTACGGCGTAGCTTGAAACGACAACTATCCAAAAAATGTGGCCGCAAGCGTTAGCGTAAACAAAAAAGGCTACGCCGCAAGTCTACGGCGTAGAATTTGCGGCGTAGGCCTATACGTACCGTACATCACTGCTGTTTAGTATAAAGCGAATTGGAGCTTGAGCTTTGGGTGTTATACGAATGAATAGCTGATACATGTGCAAAGAAAGTTTTAAAGTTTTCCGTTACCGTACCGTAGTTTGTTATATTATAAAATTTGAACATAAGTTTGCTTATTTTTAGTTTATAGTGGAATTAACAGTTAGTATTTCATTTTCTTGATAGGGATGGTTTTATTGAAGATTTTAAATGTTAATTGGCTGTCTAATGAAATTCTGTCTGCCTGACGGACATTCTAACTAATTTGACTATCCAACTCCATTAAACTGACACAAATGTTACTCGAATTATAATTTTTAGTTATCAGAAGGTGTTTGTATAACTATGGTATAACCGAACTTAATGTTGCAACTTAGGTCTATAACAAAATGAATGCATGATAGAATAACGAAATAACAAGAGATTACGAATTATCGCATTTCAAAGTTTTATTTTCTGTTACCTTTTTTCTACTTAGAGCAGTTCAGATGGAAAAATACAAAATTTGTAGGAAATTATTATTATTATTATTTCTTTGCGTCAGACAAAGTTGTCTATATCCACAACAAAAACAACAAAATAATACACAAACTGCAAATGCACAAAGGTCACAGAGAGCCACTTTGGATGCCGTCGGTTTAAAAGCTCACTAAATGGGCTATCTAGCCTACTGTTACAAATTTACATACAATGAGCGTTGGAAGAATTGAAAGCATTCAGAACGATAAAAACAATCAGATGACATCAGGTCTGATATAAAGCGATTTGAGGAGTGAATGCAACGGTTGATAAACGAAAACATGTTTTTCCTCAATAACGCATCAAATGTTGTTATATTATACATTACTTGATATTCACGGGCACTGACATAACGGGTAGACACTTTTACGTATTGCACTGCCCGAAAAGGTAACCGCAACCATGTGTGACATACGACATCGCTGACGTTGGTAGCGCTATCATGCGTGACATGACTCAACACGTGATTAACTGGTCGTCTTTATCGAAAGATTTTGATACAAAGAAATTTAACTGCATGCATCGCCACAACCAACATTGCCTAATGGTTAGGGCAGAGGAGTAATAATTTCGATTGCATGGGTTCGATTCCCACCCTCTGCTAATACTATTTTTTCTTCTTCAACTGAACTGAGTGCAAGAAGAATCGTAGTGACTGCAAACAATGGAGTTTATGAGAAAAGTTGTGACTAAAACACCAGTAATGTCATATACAATACGCATGGTTGCGGTTGCCTCTTCGGGCAGTGCAGTACGTAAAAGTGCCTACCGACATAACGAGGCAAGTTGTGCAATATTCTAAAAGAATCATTGTAAGCAACACGTAATCGTTTTATACTAGAAGATCTAAACTTGTTCCACAACTGGGATGCGTAAAAGGACATACAATAAGAGTGTTCCCGACAATTATTCACCAAATCAAACGTCATATAAAACCGTTATGGTCTACTTAACCTAGCTGGCATCTTACGTCATGGAAATTGCTAGAAAATGTCCAAATATTGCACCATCGGTCGTAAGACCTGATGAAATATTGCATTAGCCGCTTGAACACCTGTTTGAATGACTTCATAATTGTCTTTCATTATTGCGTCACAGTTACTGTCTGCGTGCATTTGAGATATCGCAAATTATTCTAGTCATTCGTAAAATTGTTTGTTGGAAGTTGGTCGCAAGTTTAACTGTTTGCTTGGTGCTTGCTAGCTGGACAAATTTTCCGTCTTTTATCTAAGTAGTTTGTTCTGTAGTGACAGTTTTTTAGAGGTGTACGGCGTTGCATCTCGATTTCGATAGCTGCGGGCTAATTTTACAGGAATACACTTTTTGAAAAGACGTTTCAAAAGACTATTTGTTTTTTCGGTCATTACATTCAGACGAACGGATTCGGGAATCTTACGTTACAATTTTCCCACAAAGAGATTATGGTTTACCGCTGTGACCAAAGAGCGAAATACAATGTTTTTTACAGCGAGTGAGCATTTAGCGAAATGAGATTTTGCAAAAAAAAAAAAAAGATTTTGCATTGTTTGCAGCACAGTACTGAGAGCGTACCTGCCTTGAAATATCTTTTTCATCTGAGAGAGAACTCTCAATAAATACACCCAGGTATTTTACAGAGTCTGTACCGACTGCTGTCTTATATTCATCACCAGCCATTATTCTGCAGTGCAGTCCAACGTTATCATAATTCTACTGTTTAGCCCTTTCAAGTTTCAATTATTATTAGCTTTGCGCCTGGCAACCCGCGGATGAATATTGTTTCGCATATAAATTAAGAGACTAGGTATGAACTTTCCCTTTTCGATCTACGCTCTCGCCACGGGAGGTCAGTGACGTTTCTGAATCCGCTCTGATCCCTGCAACGATTGCCGCAATAAAGATGAATTCTCAAATCTAGTGTTGCGTTTAAGTCACCTCAACCCAGCAGCGTTACACTCCAACAAGAAGCGTTACAATGGTGACCCCGAGTACATTTTTAGAACTCACGACCTGCAACAAAGACATCCACGCCACCTGGTAATGTACCACGTTTTTGCAAAAAATTTTTTAACTTTTTGAAATTATCTCTAACTGTAGTCTACATGCATAGTTTCTAACTTCTATTCCTAGATACCTTATCCTTGTGGTTGCCATAAAAACCACCGCTTGCCAAATTTTTTTTAACTTTTGTAATTATCTCCTGTACTCTACATGCATAGTTTCTAACTTCTATTTCTACGGTACCTTAACCTTGTGGTTGCCATACAAACCACTGCATGCTAAAACTTTTAACCTTATGTAATTATCTACGGTAGTCTTTATGCATCGTTTATAACTTCCATTTTTTTTCTACGGTACCTTATCTTTACTGTTGCTATAAAACCACTGCATAAAATTTTTTTAACTAATTGCAAGTAGCTTATTGCCGCCCTTATTCCTCATTAATTTCCCCACTATGCCTCGTTTCTCTACAGTTTCTCGTGGCGTCACTCCCCACACAACGGTATTCGTCATACTTACATTGCTTCAACGTTTGCTGACGTTGCATCAATGTAAGGGTGATGGATCCACTTCTGTGTCTTTATAATCAAGTTTATCGCCTTCATGACGTAGTCTAACCACTGCAATGTCAACTAACTACGTCATGATGTCTCATTGCGCGCTGGTCAACTGCCAGCGCAAATATTTCTGTGTTTACATAAGCAACCGCCATACACCTACTGTATTGTTTCACATGCTGCAAACCCACTTGTCAGCCTACCGATTGTATCTCGGTATGTAGCCTACATCACAGCATCGCACACGGTTTCAGCTTGCGCTTGTCGCTACTTTTATCACAGCAATTTACTGTCCTGGGCAAGACGTCAAAACTGCATCCAATCTACAGCAATTTACCGTCCTGAGCAAGACGTCAAAACTGCATCCATTCTGTAGCTTACGTCCTGGACAAGACGTCAAAACTGCATCCATTTCTCCATTCTACAGTCATGTGACGTTACAACATTTTTTTATGCTCGTGTTTGTTTTTTTTGATGAGTGCTGAGCCTACTCAGTACCTTACTGCGACTCTCATAGTTTCTTGTCTCGTTTCCTACCTATCATCAGCCGGCATTGCCTTGCCAATTTAATAACTTGTATGCCTGCATGTATCGCTATTCTTTTTTCATTATGTGTCCCATCATCAGCCGGCGTCTGCCGCCATGGCACTGCCATGCAACATATTGCAACTACTTGTATCCCCGCATGCATCGCTTTTTTTAATGTGTCTGAACTGCTTATGTGTAACTTTCTAGCGGTCGCTACTTTGTATCAATTTTGTTTCAGACCTGCCTATCAACACGGTTGCTGCGAGAGGTTGATGCGAGACTTCAAGGAACTTCCATACAGCACCACGATGATGACACGACAAGCTCACTGATGAGACCACTTCAACATGGCACCACAGCACCCCATGTTCTCCACGACTTGCACTGAGTTGAACAGTCCCTCATCACATTCCTCAACATGAGATGCCTCAACCTCGAGATGCCTCCACGGAGATGATTTCAATACGGCTATCCACAGCCGGCGACGCAACTCCAACATGGTAAATCCCATGTCTGCCGCAACTTCCTGCGACACACCTTGGACGTGCAATTGCTGCATCGTTCATCATTCAAGCCTTCTCTGCGTCAGAAGCACACCGCGACGTCAACCCAACCAGTGCCGCTATTTTGCGCCACTTTCGACATGCAATGGCTGCATGTCACACAGCTTGCAATTATACAAGCTGGCCTCCTTCGTGTCATATTCGTCCTATATCAACGGACTCACAACTCAGCGGCTGTCGTGCTCATCATATACATCACCGAACTTTCAAATCAGCTGCTGTCGTGCTCATCATATACGTCACCGAACTTCCAAATCAACTGCTGTCGTCTCGTCCTCCCTCATCAAAATACCCGAACTAATAGTATGACTTTAGATCATCCCTCTCGCACAACCGCGCGCGCACACCGTTAGGCTACATACATTTTTTTACTATTCTGGTTTGCTTCCATGGGTGTCAGGTCCTATCTCTTCGGAGTCAGGACATGGACAGCCATGGACGCTTACCTGTTTGTATACATGCTTAATTTTTTTCTCTAAAAACGCTTGTAAATATTTTTCTCTCATGGCTGATTTTACAGTTGCGCCCCAGCATTCAATTTCACTCACTACATCATCACCTAATTATTCGTCATTCACGACGTTTCATCTACGTTTCAACGTCGTTTTGACTGGGGCCAACGTATGTACCGACTGCTGTCTTATATTCGTCACCAGCCATTATTCTGCAGTGCAGTCCAACGTTATCATAATTCTACTGTTTAGCCCTTTCAAGTTTCAATTATTATTAGCTTTGCGCCTGGCAACCCGCGGATGAATATTGTTTCGCATATAAATTAAGAGACTAGGTATGAACTTTCCCTTTTCGATCTACGCTCTCGCCACGGGAGGTCAGTGACGTTTCTGAATCCGCTCTGATCGCTGCAACGATTGCCGCAATAAAGATGAATTCTCAAATCTAGTGTTGCGTTTAAGTCACCTCAACCCAGCAGCGTTACACTCCAACAAGAAGCGTTACAAGTCTGTGAACACAATTTCAGATTTCCCTAGATGTAGCAGAGGAGCACGTGAAACATAAAAGTTTTTTGGCGAAAATAACATACCAAATGACTTTTTAGAATTGAAAGTAATTTCATGTTCAACAGCATACTTGTGGCAAACATCTAACAAATTTTGTAAGCCACACAAACTAGACGAGATGCAGCAAATGTCATCAGCAAACATAATATGGTTTAGACAAGAGTTTCCAACAACAAATGACGTATGGGTTAAAATGGTTCACTTGTTAGTAAGAAAAACGTGTTTGGCATGATATTGGATAGCTACAGGTGCACATCGAAACTATAGCTCACTTCACGTCACGTGAAGAAAAAATCTGGCACCATTGTGAATAAAATGTAGGTTTATTATCCGCCCGATATCTCAATTGGTTAGCGCGTGACTTTGTCAACGAAAAAGCTTCAGGATCAAACGGCGCTAGTTTGACTCTGGAAGTTTGCTTTTGAGGAACGCACGTTAAAGACATTTCTCCATTCAGTGGCATCGAATAGATGGAATAATTCCCCGGCAACAAGACTTAACTACCGTAGTACCGAAAACTTCACAATGTCAATCTCGGCATTCGGGCCTGCGTCAGTGGTTCAAAGGCTCTGCAAGTATGCGAAACAGCCAGGATTAAACTTTCAATGACGCTTTGCCAGTATGAGGATAAAGATTC
The DNA here is from genome assembly GCF_918807975.1 of Aplidium turbinatum. Classification (NCBI taxonomy): domain Eukaryota; kingdom Metazoa; phylum Chordata; class Ascidiacea; order Aplousobranchia; family Polyclinidae; genus Aplidium; species Aplidium turbinatum. The sequence continues at coordinate 35,745,184 of NC_137473.1, forward strand.
AATCAATCAATGTCTTGCACAAGTCTATTTTGAATGGTTGTTTTGCAGCAAAAACTTTTGTATCCACTCTTGATAAGCCTAGCCTACTGTTTTTTTTTGGTCTAAATCCGGATAAATTTCATAGAATTTGTAGGATCCAAATGCAATCCAGTGATCATCTCTGGTAGTCAAAGGTAGGCTACTATCAAGTGATAGCTGTATTAGTTGTGCTTGTTTCATCACACTGTGCTACTTTTCTTTTCAATTGTTATCAAGCAGCAGTAATGTTTTATGAGTGCGTTCTAGCTTTAAATTTATGTTATTGAACTTTGAATTCCACTGTAGCCATAAAATGCATGCAACTTTTGTAATGTACTGTATAGTACGATATTGCGTGTGAAGAAACTAGAAAGAAATTTAATTTGTAAAACAAATAAATATGAAGAAATATTTTTGCAGAGAAATTAGAATTATTTTTTTGGAAGCTCTGATTGGTCCCGAGTCTTGGACTCCCGACCAGAGTTGCCAGATGGCCTTTTTTTAGGTCAAATTCCAGAAAACTGGCCTTTTTAAATTACAGTTGGCCTAAAAAAGTTGATGCAAATAAGGCCAGAAAATCTGGCCTTATTTGGCCCTTTTTATGGCTGCAAGTTTTGACCGGTTTAGAAAGTATTATTTTAAGGAAATTCAATTTCAATTGTAATATAAAAGTATCACTTATCATCACTTAGAGCCTGACCTATATTCGTTTTAATTTTAATTAGTGAGTAGAGACATAGGTAGAGAGCAAGGATGCCAGACCTTGGTTTTTCCACCTAGATCTGGGTTTTTTTGACCACATCTGGGTTTTAAGTTTTTTTATTTCAAATTTAGGTAAATCTAGGTTTTTTTGGTTTTTAACTTTGTACAGAGCTTGCACGGTATTAAGGCACTGGGATCTTCGATAAATGGTCCACACTGCAACACAAAAATGATAAGGTAGCCTACTGGTAATGTTTTTTTGCATCAGCTACTGCAGTCAGTGAGGTAGCCTACAGGATGCTAAAGAAATGATCCAACTTTATGAAAATGTGGATGACTAAAAATTGGAGTAGTACAACTATTTGTGTTACTGAACATTTACTTATTGTGAATTTGAGTTATTCTTTTCAACATTATGTTCAAATGAGAAAGGCTAAGCAGGGTTTATTGCTAAGTACCAAGTTATCGTAGTTGTACACCAAGCAGTAAGCAGGCATGATGATTCTCCTCAGCCGCAGTCTACAACTCACACAGCAAAAAGTTTAGTTCAAAAGTCAAAACTAACCTTATTGGTTTTGTCTAGTCAGTTTTAGAAATTTTGGTTAAACACGCACTGAACCTTGCTAGCTAGACGCTTTACCATAAAGGTAATTTTGAACCAAAATCTTTGCTGTGAGCCCATATAGGCCTACCAAGCTCTTGTTTTTGTATAGGCTATAGTTATATTACATATATATTAACTACCATACCAACATAAGCATGTATATTGTATAATTAAATCAAATATAGTTATTAATTACTATATTTGATTTAATTTGCTCTGCTTTGCTTTTTTGCTTAGCATTGAGCACTTTTTTGTAGTATTGATAGTTTTCATTGTTTTTTTTATTGTATAATTATATATATATAGGCTACGTGTTACTATTTGTAGCTTTCTGAGGCTTCTGTGTAATGATTTAAAAATGGTGCTGAAAGCGCACGCAGGTTTTTTTAACCGCTTTACTACATATTTTCTGGACCTGGGTTTTTTTTGCCTCATCTGGGTTTTTTTTAGCACACAATCTAAGTTTATTGGAAATTTGTCGCTGGCATCCTTGGTAGAGAGTAGAGAATGTGTTAGCGGTGGACAGGGCGGTTCTATTAAGTTGCACCCGCCGTAAACCGTAAAGTATACACTTGCCTTGTTTGTTAATGTGATGTGTTTGCATTCCATTTTTGCAATCTTGTCGTATTTTGTTTGCTGCTAAATAATTTCAAAACCGAGTATTAGTTTTAGTTCTTATGACATCTTAAACGTATTGATTTCGTACTGGGTTGGTCTGTGAATAAGTTTATTATAAAAGCCTACGACAACACATTTCACTGATTGTTGAACACTCCACGTTTACTTCTGATCCGGTTTGCAATACGCAAAATGCTACAGAACGACAAGGAATCTTTGCATTCGTTTATTTTTGATTTTTTAGATTCGTGGTTTTAAACTTCTATATAATTCATCAAATAAGTTTTGATGTGAGTGAAGGCTATATTTTATATTGTTATTGCAAAATTGAATTTTATACATTGTTTAGTTGATACAAACAGTGTTTTATTTTAATAATTCTTCTGTAGTCATGTATAGCACTGAAAATAGTTTCCAATCCTGTAGTTGTAGACATCCCTGGTACATATACTCAATAAGACAAATTCATGCTCATTGCTTAGTTAGATGTTCCGAATAGCACTGTTCATGAATTGAAGTAATAATGGTTTCTAGTTTATCTGCTACTACAGTAATTTTTCATTAATCAAATTATGCAAACGAACCGGTCATTATGCTCTGACAGTGCTAAATTATTATCTGTCATATTTGATCGAAAAATGGCATTTTCAAAAAATTATTTCAATTAAGTTGTTAGCGTTTATTTAGCCTTAGAAGTAAATAAAACATTTGACCTTTTTTTGGCCTTATTTTATAGGTAATGGATTTGGCCTTACCATAGCTTGAGTATCTGGCAACCCTGCGACCAGAGTTGCCAACTTGCGGTTTTTACGCCCAATTGGGCTGGTTTTTGTCCTCAGTTGCGGGATTTTTTTGAAGGTTGCGGTTTTTTGGGCTGGTTTGAGTAATGTGTTTCAAAACAGCATGACATCGCTAAAATTTGTTAAAAGAAGAGGATGTAGTCGAGATTCAAATGTACTGTATAGAATGTATAGTTAGGTTGTATAGAATGCTGTAAGTTGCTGTTCTAGTGCTGTCATGTCAGCCATTAGATTGGTCTTATAAAGAAAGCAAGTTTATTTTGTGCTTCTGAGATGCATAAATTAATGTTTTATTATTTTTCTATTTTCCTTAAGACAGTTTACATAAAAGTTCTGTAGGCCTGCAAAGCTTTACTTAACGCTGTTGTGTTCATAACAAGGCATTGTTTACCATGGGAAAGTGGGCAAAATATGGCCATCTTTGAAATTGTTAGATAAGTTTGATGTGAATATGTATGATCATAAATGTGTAGGTAATGTGTAATTGGTCAAAATTGGACATACTGTGCCTGCTGTGCTGACCTGTATTTAGTATATAAAGTTACATATTTGTTATTTCGTTTGCAATGTAATTATCTCAATTTTTACACATTGATTGTTCTTTTTTTACAGGTATCATACATGCTAAATTCAGGGGAAAATTATAAGATCTAGATATATTAGACATCAGTATATATGAATGAATTGAGTCTGTCAAAAATATTTTGAAAGTTTGATGCATATTATAAATTGGGCTGGTTTTGGGCTGGTTCAGTGATCAGTTTGAGCTGGAAACATTATCAAAGGTTGGCAACCCTGCTCCCGACTCCCCATCCAGGAACTGAGACCAGCGTTCTTATTTCTAGGGAAGTTGTCCCTAGATTGAGAATTTTATGTCTACCTCCGTACAATGTTAGGGAAATGAGCAATTTAGCAAGATTTCTTGTCTTCGTTCACTTTCTCCACTGGAGCAGGAGCATTCCTAGTTGTCCTCTTCCTCAGCGAGGTTTACCGTAACATCTGTTATATATATATGATTGAGCATTTCTGACGTTTAAGTCGATATTGCTGCAACACTACACTAATTTTTTTTTCAAATTTAGGGAAGTTTAAACATGAATTTTGGGAATTTTACGTTAGCATTTATGAAAACACTTCTCGGGACACTCGACAATTGTATAAGGTTTACTAGGTTTACCACATTTAAAGATGTCCGTCTCCAGCAATGAGTCCAGTTAAGCGTGTGAAATGGGTAACTTCAATCAATCAAAGTATATTTGTCAAAAACTGGAACAGTACGACTACTTGGTTTTAAATGTGCAAGTTAGGCCTACACAACATAAATTTTCGTACTGAGAGGGAGACAAGAGATGATCATGCATACTTGGCAGCAGTGGCCGAGTGGTTAGCGTGTTGGGCTCGCAGTTGAGAGCCTGCAATCCTGCATGTTCAACTCCAACTACCCGCACTTGCTGTTGTTTCTCTGGGCAAGAAACTTTACGATAATTGCCTCTACCCAGTGATCAATTTCGAGTAATGGGTAGTACCCGTACCAAATTTAAGTCATAAGTACTGTAGAGTAGACAACAGGAAACAGACATTGCCGTCGGCTGCAGCGTGGGTCAGGTGTACGTCGGAAGGCGTACGTCAGAAGGCGTACGTCAGAAGGCGTACACCAATGCATAGCGCTCAAGTCCGCTTTCTCGCAATGCAGGATAAAGATATGAAAAACAAACAAACAAATCATGTGGTCTGCCACCATAGTCAATTTCCACCCTACAGACATAACAATTGTTTAATTTAAAATTTAAAAAATGTAGCTTCACAGAAAAATACAATATTTTTGCGTTTTAATGTGCACACCACAAAAAAAACGTATATACTTAAGATAACGCAACTACAAATTTAAAATCTCTGACCAAAAATTTATATTGTTATGTAAAATTGACAAGTTGATTTTCATAACATATTGATTGATTACACTATAAGTTAACTTTGTAAAATTTACATTGGATTGCTTTTTTAAAACAATGACATTGTAGCTTAAATGGGTGCAACCTAGGTCGTACCCTGAACAGTTCGTACTGTCACGATTTCTTTCTATTTCTTACCAGGAAAAAGACTTGGAAAGGTTCAATGACGTAGTTTAATGGGTTAAACCGAAAAACAGTCAATTAAATTCACAGATAGTTCTACTAGTGAAATGATATATATGAAAACGCTTGAAGGACTCCAACGAATGGTTCACCACTTCCAGCAATTAATCAAAGTAACAGTAAACAGCAATAGATTCCAACGCTTGCGGCTTTTGATCGAGTCTAACGTGATCCACTCACAGCTTCTGATACGATTCTAATTTCAATCAGAAATTATATTAGCATCAACTTTGCTTTACTCGTATTCAATACTTCAACTCTCGATCAACAATAATCTTTGCGTCTATTAACAACTGCTACTACTACAACAATGATCTCTCATAACCAACTCATAATAATAATCAACTCATCATAATACAACTCCCCTAATAATCATTACGCAAATTACACCACTATTTATAGAAGGTTGTTTCGGTCTAGTAACATTGAGAAGGTTACGTAATGTCACATTGTTCTGTCAAGTTGCAATAAATGTCAACAAGCAGAAGCTTAAAGAAGTCTAAAGAATGTCACGTAGGGTAGAAGATTCTTACATAATAACGATTTCGCAATCAGAGATCCATTGGTAAACATCCTTGTGACACCATGACAAACGATATTTGGTGATTGAGAAAACAACAGAAAGTTTGAGGTTTGCATCAAAGGTTACTTCAGGTCATAACCGATAATAACACATCGCACCAGAATTTTACAATCAAAACAACAACGCTCGTTGAAGACACAAAGCAACCCATCGCGAGGCAATACACATTGATTGTGACACGTACCCTGAAAAGATTAAGAGAAAAAATTAAAAAAAGCCGAAGTCACTGATTGCAGTTTTTGCAAACATTTAAAAAAGATTTCCCTGAAAAGATCAAGAGAAAAACGCAGTTTCCGCAAACAAACAAACTGAAGAGATCAAGAGAAAAAAATAGAACGAAGCCGAAGTCGCTGATCAGAGTTTCCGTTTTTCCGCAAACATTTTAAAATTTCCGGTAAGGGAACGTTCAAATATTACGTAACGCTTTTTTTCCGAATTTTTGACCCCCCCTCCCCCATGTAACGCTTTTTCACTACAAATTCAGCACAAAAAACTACCATTCCGTACTCGAAAGCGTTACGTAACGTTTTGCTTGAACCCCCTCCCCCCCCCCGATGTGACGCTAACGTAACGCTTTGCATAAACCCCCCCCCTCCCCCTCGAAGGCGTTACGTAATATTTGAACGTTCCCTAATGATCCGGAAAGTTTGTTGAAGTTGCTGATCGCAGTTTCAACAAACATTTTAAAAGGGATTAGGGTTAGGAAACAATCGAAAGAAAAAAAATTAAAAAAAACCGAAGTCGCTGATTGGAGTTTCCGCAAACAAACAAACTGAAAAGATCGAGAGAAAAAATAGAACGAAGCCGAAGTCGCTGAATGAAGTTTTCGTTTTTTCGCAGTGTCCGCAAACATTTTAAAATTTCTGGTAATGATCCTAAGAGTTTGTCGGAGTCGCTGATCACAGTTTTCGAAAACATTTTAAAAGGGGTTAGGGTTAGGAAACAATCGAGAGAAAAAAATTTAAAAAAGCCAAAGTCGCTGATTGGAGTTTTCGCAAACAAACAAACTGAAAAGATCAAGAGAAAAAAAATAGAACTGTTTTTCCACAGTTTCCGCAAGCATTTTAAAATTTCTGGTAGTGATCCTAAGAGTTTTTGTTTGTTTGCGGAAACTGCAATCAGCGACTTCGGCTTTTTTAAATTTTTTCTTTTGATCTTTTCAGGGTACGAACTAGGTTGCATCCGCTTAAATGACTAGGCTAAATATCAAACCACTTTGTGCGCTTGCACATAAATATTTTTTTTCAACATAGGTTAAATCAAAATTTTAAATATATACCTGACAACCACTGATATGAGAATGCATATCCTTGTAGTGTTTGTTAATAATCCCTGACAAAATCATTATTATCATTATTATTATTATAATGCTTATCAAGCAACAATGGGTTGGGTATATATCAACTGACAACATAGGTTATGCTAGGCTGCAATATTTTGGTTTGTATTATTCAACAAAAAACAATTTAAGAAGTGAACCTCTTGTAGGCAACTATGTCCTAGGTAATCAGACTAAGTTTTAGGAAATTTATGATTTTCAGCATTGCCAACAGGTATGGGAGTACTGGGCTACAACAAATCTGCCAATGATTGTGAACATAATCCAAGCCACCTTCAAAAAGAATTTGAAGAAGTTACCAAGTTGTCTGAAAAGTCACTGAAGAAAGATGACGTTTGGTAATGATGGGCCAAGTAATAGATCTATATTTTTTACGTTAATTGTTAACTGGTCTATAGGTTGCCAATGTGCTTGTACAGTGAGTGTTTACTAAACTGGTGTTACGTGACGCAAGTTCAGTTGCTTTTGTAATTTTTGGCAGTTAATATTTAAATGAAAAGAAATCAATTGAAGTTGATGTAGTTTATGCTTTCATATTGCCTAAGCTTTTACTGCAATAGGCTAGTAAATATTGCCTGTCAAGTGGCTTTTTCATTACTGAATTTCTACCAAATGAAAACTTTGTTGCATTGTGCTATAGGTTACATTGCTACTACTACAAGACTTAGTGTTTATTTGGATTTTATGGTTGTTAATAACAGTATGCTTATTTAGGTGTTTATTGGACTCCAGATGGCATGGCCAATGGAAGAAATATGTTACAAACAATGGGTTGTCATGGGATGTTCAATCAGATTATGCCAATATGCATCCTGGGCCAATCGATAATATTGGATTATTTAAAGGTGTAAAATTTTGAAATAGGACATAATTAAAATATTTTTATGTCCGTCTCCCCATATAATGCCAAGTATAGCATTTAGCACTAACCTATATAAATTATATTGCACCGTGATGGTTTTGTCACCCTTACTGAGGCATCAAATACTGGTGGATTCAGAGAGGTGATTGGAGCAATAGTTATTTATATTCTCTAGGGGCAATTTATAACTTTATTCATTCTATGTTTCCTAGATCAGAATCAAGAAATGGTCTTTTAAATTAATTACTCTGTTTTTCATTGTTTCATTACAACAAGATATAAATTATTTTTGAGGTCACTTTTACAGGGTTCGATCTTAACGCTAGTCCGCTAGCCAATAGCTAGTGAAAATTTGCGTGGACTAGTAGAAATGTTGCAGTACTAGTCCGATTGGCTAGTGAAAATATTCACCGGTGAAAAGGTTTGGTTTACAAAATGGCAATTGGCGACGTCACTCTGAAATACTGCAAAAATATTGTTTGCCAGAGGCGAAATTGCATGAAGAAGGCTGCAAAGTCGGTCAACTGAGCACGTGAATACTTTTTTTCGTTTTTTTCCCTCTTTGGATTGCTACCTTGTCGTAGTTGAAGAGCTTGTGTGCCTCCGTGACCTAAAGAGTTATGCTGACCCAACAAGCCAGACAGGTCTGATGGTAGAGGCCTAACCAAACGCAATCCATCCAATAGTCCACTTCTTTTGACAGTGAACAAATATTATGTATTGTACCACCCTGGCGAATGGCGTGTCATCTCGTACTACAGATGCACACAATGTAATATTACAACATAAATAAATATTAAGCACATACCGCATGCCACATTTATTTTTTATGTTTTAAAATTGCATTGTTTGTGTTTGTGGTACGAGCAGGTGTTTTTGTGCGTATTGTTGCTCTCTTGTGTGTACTGAAATCTGAAAGCCTTTACTTTAGTTAGTTTCAGTCTAAGCCAAAACACTTATATTAATACGTCATCAGACAAGTGAAAAGTCAGTAAACTGGTCGGACTAGTGAAAAATCGTGCGGGCTAGTGAAAACGGGGAGCAACTAGTCCGGTGGGCTAGTGAAAAAAAAAGTTTAGATCGACCCCTGCTTTTATATGAGGAATACCGTTTTAGTAGCAATTTGCTGACTAAAAACAAAAGCTCAGATAAAATGTAGGCTATATAACTGAAATGTCTTCTTAAAGAAGTGGTTCTCAAATTATGGGTGACAAAATGAGTCAAAATTTAAAAAACTGGGTTGTACAGGGATGATCTAAATCTGCCAAAATGGGAATGTTGTAAGTTATTTTATAAATGATTTTTTTTTTCTTTTATTAAGTTGTTTCAATTCCACCATCGACTGAATTGTTGCATCATAAGCATTTATTGGCCTTTCTGAACTATTTTTTAAAATTTGGAGTTCATTTTATCTGTAATCTTGGTGCTGTGAAGCCGCAATGTAGGCTGTGCTTTGAAATGTTATCGAATGAATCCACAAAGAAGAACAAATGATCAAACAGACATCTGAAGAAGAAGCACCCGGACAATGCAAAAAACGAGTTTGTTTTAAGTACCATGTTCAAGAAGTACGGTAGCACTAAATCGAAACAGGTTTGACTCAGCAACGAAATCAGCTCTTTTACTTAGCCTTTAAATAAGTCGAGCAATGAGCATTAGTAAACGCCCTGCGGCCTGCATCTGGTATAAATAATGTAGACCCTGATGTCTCTCAACCTTTGTTCTGGTGCCTCGATGTTATTGAGGATGAAAAGTTATATATACTGTACAAGGATCCTTCATTTGGGTACAACCGCATGATTGAACATAATAGGTTAAGTAAACAAAATCGGTCAGGTTGTCTGTGTCTTGTCTATGGCAGACATAGATTGAAAAAATAATAAAATACTGAAATTGTCTGTGTTTTGGGTCGACATATATTCATAAAACTCAGATTTGGGTTGTACTCAAACCAGTTTGGGAACCACTGCCTTAAAGTGACTAGCTAGATTCAAATATCATGACATGCTTGGTGTCATGGTATTTGAACAACTCTATGGGTTTACCAACAGCAATACCTGTAGGCTGCAGCATTGCAAGGTTCCTTTATAATATAAAATGCACTGTTTTTGTGTTATAATAATTTTTTAATGTCACTTCTCTTTTAAATTTATGCTACTTTCTAGTATATATAGTAATTATGAAAAATATTTGCTGAAGCGGTGAGAGTGCCTGACTGTTACTTGAAAACCTTTCAATTTAATGTCTGTGGTGGTTAGTTGGCTGATGTGTCTCATGGTGAGACACATAATGGCATGTGTAAGGTTAGTGTTCTTGTCTTCTCATTTGCTCAGTCTTGACTTAAGTTACCATGGAGCTACATTGTTTTAGATGAAACCTTCAAAGAGATAAAAGATCGCATGATTGACAGTATAGATTATGAATTAGTCCCAACTGAGTGCTGGAAACTGTTGGTGGACAAATATGGAATAATTGACAATCAACCTGCTATTGAACGAAAAGTAACTTGTTTAAAGTTTGTTTATTTTTTGAAATTTTGTGATACTGATGTTTATTTGCAATTGTAGCTATTTAGCGTTTACTTTGACCTTAATATAATGTAAAAAAACTAAGATTTATTTGGAGAGAAGTAGTTTGTTTACTGTCATACCACTAAGAAATGCTTGGCATTATATATACTGTAGTATTTGGGTTGAATAACATTATTCAAACAGTAAAGAAAACACAAACCGGATAAATTTGATTGCTTTCAGTGTGCAGCATTGTGCCTTTGGAACAAAACAATAATTTTCAAATGTACAATATTTAGTTATTTTTACAGATCATGACACACTGGCACAGTTCTGCGCTAAAAAAGTTTAGATTTGTTTGGTTGTTGGGCATTAGTTTTGTCATAGCTTGAATACAGTTCTTTAAGCAGATTACTTTGCTATTAATCGTCTGTTTTATAGGAATTTATAACGTTTAGTGATGATTCTTCATAAAAGTGCAAAGAATCAGCAGTGTTGTTCTTATTGCATTAAAGCTCAATAAAAATATTTGGTCAAACGGCAATGTTATGCATTGTTTTCTCTTCTGCCTTCCTTAAATAAGCTTTATTGTAAAAAATGCTTTTAATTGCTGTACAAGCAAAGAACACCTTGATTTCAATGTACATGTACATGATTTCAATGTATTTATATGGCTAATTTTTTTTTAAATGTTCAATTACACCTAAATTATGATGTTTTGTTGCTTTTAGCTTGACTAAAATATTCATCCAATTTCAAATGAAAAACTAGTTGAATAAACATTGGTGTGGTTGTGGAAGTATATTTTTGTCATTATTATGGAAGCAAACAAGTTCTTATTTGTGACTGAAAACTTTAATCCTTGTCAAAATGTAGTGTTTGTTTGTATAAATTTAACAAGGATTTTGTTCTGATGCTTAGGTGATTGAAGAAGGAGGTTTGCTCAATGAGACGGTTGTAGAAATCTATCCTATTCCACTAAAGCTTTGTCACTATGATAACATGAAGAAAGTCTTTGTTCAAAAATGCAGTCGTGCCATGACCATTGGTAACTATTGAACAGACTCTTATTTATGAGCATCATTTGATTGCCATGAGCTTGTGTTTTAATAGAAATCATTCTCAGGCAGTCAGAATTACAAATGAAAAGCAAGAGAAAAGCGATTGTGCATAATATGACAGACACTTTCAGACAAAAAAAGTTTATTGTTTGTTTGTTTCAGATGAGCTTGACACGAAGATGAGAAGTTTGTTTCACGTCCCGTCTGATCATGACAGTAGGGTTTGGAATGCTTTTTTGGAACAAGACTACGAAGAAATGGACAAAACAGAGACAATTGAAAAATACAGCTTGCAAAGTGAACAAGTAAATAGAGTTGTCACGACAATATGTAAGGTTTTGTTGGTTAATGGTTAGCAGTTTGGAATTATTGCAATCTCTCAGAAAAGTACCAATACTAATTTTTTTGGCTATTTTTAAAGCTTGTTGTGATTGAGACTAAAAAGCCAGCAGCTGAATGGAAATCGAAAGACTCATCCACCTCAACATCCCAGATCTTCAATGGAAGTTCTTCCAACAGCAAGGCTAGGTAGACGATAAAACCTTTCTGTTTACTGTGTTTTCTTTGCCTTTTGTTGACAAGGACAAGTTCATGCTACTCTTCCACATATTAAATTGTAGTCGGCATCTCTTCCTCAGCAACTAAAACTTCTTTGTCATATTGTATATTAATTATATTATTGATGATATATTATATATTACGCCATTACGGTAATAAAATTTACATTTACTATTACATTTGAAGTTTTTTACCCCAACTCTAGTTTCAATGTTTTTCAAATTCATTTTATGGGTTTGAAATGTAGGCCTACCTTTGCCAACTCTTCTATCGGAGATGTTCCCTAAACAAACTTATTCTTTTACAATAATGTTTAGTGGAAGCGATATGGGATCTACAGCAACGACATCCAACTACCAGTTACGTAACAGCGTGTCACCACAAACCTATAACAAGAAAGGAAAAACTTATGGTCTCTGTGGCTTGAACAATCTTGGTAACACGTGCTTCATGAACAGTGCATTGCAATGCATGAGCAATGTGCCTGCACTCAGCAACTACTTCAAAAGTACGTATATTCTCATGCAAAAACACATTATTGCAAAAAAAAAAGCGACCAAGAACAGCACAGATGCATAAAATATGCATAAAATAGTGTTATATGCTTGTAATCCATATTTTGTCATTCACAGACTAATAGCAATATGTGCCGACAGATGTTTCAAATGCAATCTCGAATTCGAGCCTTTAGGATTTCATTCTACTGGTACTTTGTTTGCAGGTGACGACTACCAAAACGAGCTTAACGTGCACAACCCTCTAGGCATGGGTGGGAGAATCGCCACAACATACGCCAATCTTGTGAAGACGATTTGGTCGGGTGAGACGACGTCGTATGCACCAAGAGATTTCAAGGTGACTATTCAGCTTCTCGTTACGTTTATTGACCGCGTGGTCGCCTCAATCGCCCAATCATAGAAAGCTTCAATGAATACAATGGCAAGATTGCAAACGGAAAACAGCAAGATCATGCAGCAACGGTTTCACGACGTTTCACAGCGTTCTAATTTGAACATTTTTTGGGATAGCAATGGATAGCAATTCTACGTTAAGCTGAGATTATCCGCTGTATTTGATAGAATCTAAGCATCACACTGATTGGAGCTGAAAAGATGTTGATAGTTATATTGCAGGGTAATGTAACCAACAGAAAAAGCTCGTGAAATAGCTTAAATTTTCTTAAAACTCAAAGAGAAGTTTAAAAAAGACAAAAACATTCTTTACCTATACACAACAATATTATTGTTTTAAAAAGTATATACAGCAACAGTATATAAATATTTGCTGAATTTGTTAATTTTTATTGAGATTTGATAAGATGGTACTTAGCAAATTTGATTAAGATTTGATTTTGGTATTGTTTTGTTTGGGACACTTTGTATGTGTGATTTCAAAAGTTTAATACATTGCTTTAACAACGGCATAAAGACGGTAATAAAATTGTATGTGTCATAACCATGTCTGTCTTGTTTTCAGTTTGCTGTTGGACAATTTCAATCCCGATTTCTCGGCTACCAACAACAGGACAGCCAGGAACTGCTTGCCTTCCTTATTGATGGTCTGCATGAAGACCTCAATAGAATCACAAAGAAACCGTAAGTTAACATCTAAATAGCAAAATTGAAAAAAGTGTCTTCTGATTTGTATTTCTTTTGAATCTTCAATTTAAACGATAATTGTAAGTTAGTCATCATACATTTCATGATCTGTCAGGTACATCGAAGCCAAAGATATTGATGACCGTCCACACGACCTCATGGCAGCTGAAGCCTGGGAGAATCACATGAAACGAAACGATTCGATCATAGTTGAGACTCTCCATGGTTTGTATCGAAGCATCGTTGATTGCCCGGAATGCCCTCGCATTTCTGTGACCTTTGACCCTTTCTGCTTTTTGACTCTGCCTCTTCCGGTCAAGAAGGAAAAGACTCTTGAGTGCACATTTGTTCCGCTAAATAGCGCTGAAGAGATGGTCAAGGTAAATTGTTCTTTTCCGACTTTTACTATATGATGGTTACCACACTAAAAAATAATATATAGTATGCACAAAGTGCGTCACTAACAAAACCCCAAAAGTTTGAGTACGCTTTGCTCAGCGTACTAAATTGGAGATGTGAATGCAAAGACTTGCAATGCAACAAATTAAAACCATCGTTGTTCTAAAGAATCTAAAGGAACCTCCATTTGGAAAGCGCCCAGAGAGCTAAGAAAGGGATTCGCAATCGCAGTTCCTTTTCAAGATATTATTAATGTGGACCAATAGGGCAAACCGCATTTTTTTTATTGCCGACTGAAACGTCTTTACAATTTTTAACATTGTTTTTCAGTACAAACTGACTGTGCCGAAATCCGGAACGATCAAAGATTTATGCAAAGCTTTATCGGAGTACAATCAAAAGCCGTACAACAACATGAAGGCAACGGACGTGTACAACAACAGGTTCAAGCTCGAATTTTTGTTGAAAACCTATTCTATGCGCAGGTCACTGTCGGAGTTCTTTCTAAGGAGACTACTCAATAATCCAAGCGTGCATCCCAACTCTCCACACACTTCTCACATTCATAAACTTGAAACGACAAACTTCAAAAACAGTCAGCACACGCAGTGCGACACATTGACTTGATTGTTGCCTCATCACACATCAAAAGGAAATTGTGAGCAAAGTGATTGCAGAATTTAAACTGGAAGCCTTAAAGTTGGAACACGTTTGCGGCTTTCGATTTCCAATCGACGCTCCGTTACGGCGTGGCGCACCATTTGAGACCCCCTGGCGTATAAGATAGCATAAAAATGTAATGTAACATCTTTTTAAATAGCTTTTAACTATTATTTTTTGGATTACTCTGTAAGACGCTAGACATAGTGCCATGAAAAGGCCAATGTCATTGCTTTTTTTGTTTGAATGTGCAGGTTCCATAAAGTCTTTCAGTTGTCTGATCAAGTGCGAAATATTTACGAGAAAGACGTTATCTATGTTTTTGAAGGGTTGCCTGACGCGACCATGGTCCCTGTTTACATGAGATACCTCAGGTGGGATTTGCATTTCAGCCAGCAAAATACATTCTTTTTTACATTGATTAAACGTCTGCAGCTGCTGCAGCTTACATTGATTAAACGTAAGCAAACGTCTGCAGACGTTGATTTAATGTAAAAATGACTGATTTAGGGTGATACAAGTTTTGTTGCATGACTGAATTATTAGTGATGTTAAACTAATTTTGTTTTTCAGTATGCTGAATGTGTTAGAATGAAATGTGCAGTGTGACTTTTATGTTTTATTATCAAGATGCGAAGCGTATTTTCAAATAGTAACGGCACGCAAACAAACCTGAATTTAAACCATCCAATAAAACGTTTATTTTTGCTGAATTATAACTCATTTATCAAATTAAATTTTTGTTTTCTACATGCTTACAGAGCGTCTCCACTAGAAATATATTTTTCAATGCTTTTTTGCTACATTTGTGACCCATTTGTATTGTTTAAGTTACTGGTTAATATGTTATTATGTCTATCTATACGATTTAACGTCTCTTGTTCTTGGTTATTATTACCATCATTATTATTAGGTTACAGAAATTTGTATATTGTTTCAAAGATCTACTTTTTTGTTTTGTTTCAGCGCTTCTGGCAGTGCTCACTTGTTCGGTCAACCTCTGCTAGTGCCTGTGCAAGCGGAAAAAACAACCTTTATGCATCTTTACCGGGCGATACTCCATGGGACAGCGTGAGCTAATCTTATTTGGTTGCAAAGGATGTGTGAGCTTACCTTTCAAAACATGGTTAAGTTGAAAAAATTTCGTTAACTTGAACTCCAGATTGTTGATGTGGATTGTACTCCAGCCACGATTTTTAAGCGATTTTATTACTACAGAAACGAAGGTTGGAACGCCAAGTTAACCTGTTCAAAAACTAAAGATCCCAATATGTAGATACTAATCTTGTGTTCAGCAAACGTTTCGAAAACTTTACTGTCTTCATCTTCAGTACTATAAATGTTTGTCGAGTTTAGTAACTACATTTTGGGCCCTTTATTTTTTGATCAGAAACGTAGGTGTTCTAAAATATTTGCTTGATAAGCGGTTTTTTTGACTATTAGACTTTTTAGTTTCTTACATTTCAATTTTCGTCTGCAGCCGCTTTCTCACAGACGAGACTTTGAAGAGTGACATTGCAGACTTTCTTGCAAAATCTGACGAGGAATTGTTGGATACCAAACAAAAGAATGACTCTGCCGAAGAGCAGGTAAATATACTAGTGTTCTAGGTTCAGTTAATCAGCTGCATGTTTTGTGCCTAACAAATTTTTAAAGTAAAGTTGTTTTAGAAATCCGTTTTATGAATTTTGATTTTTTTTTTAATTTTTTTTAGTTCTTGTTATATTTGGTTTATCATATTAAACTCTAAGGTACCTGCAGCTAATAAGGCCCGCTAATTTTCAAACCTCAATATTTTTCTAAATGGTGTTTTTAGATGTGGTAGGGATACTAAAGTATTTTGATACTGAAATTATGATATTTCCATTGCAATAACAAATTGGATTAATGTGGTAACAAGAATTTTTTGGGTTACTCAAGTCTTTAACCCTCACTTTCTTAACCAGGGGTGCACAACGATACAATTTTCTTACCCCATGTGCCCATGAGCCTTATTACCAACATTAGCCTAGTCGTGATCATCCTTATCAGTCTTGCTTTAATTAGAAAAAAAGTTCAAATTTATTGGTTTCACTGCATCAGCATGCACATATCTTTCACATAAAATGCAAAAAAACGGAAGTCAAAGCGGTTTGTTAACTGCAGAGCAGTCTAAAATATGTGAAAATTAATAAAACCACTCAATTTCAGTCCCCCCAAACTTCAACTTTCCGTAACTCAAAAAGTTGTAAACTTTAGGCTGTGAAAGTCAGTCAGTCTCAATTCACCAAAGCAGCAACCAAAGATTTCACTTTTGTTTAAAAGATTTGTAACAACGGAGATCCCGGGGGTGGGCCTTATTACCGGCCGGGCCTTATTAGCTGCATATGCCTTATATAAATGTGACAACGATATTTAACAAACGATACGTACCATTCTACTTCTCCAGATGAATGAAGAGAGTGATGGTGGACTGTTTGATCTTTTCCAAATTAAAGTTGTCAACAGTTTCGGGACCTTCGAGCAACGATGCTTAGAAAACAATGACAAAAATTTGAAGCTGGCCGGTAAGAAAGGTGGCGCAGTTTTTTTCTGGTTTCACTTCCGCATTCGGACAATATCACTGGTGTTGATGGCATTTTTTCTCTGGATTTTGTTCATAATATTCTCCTCAGTCTTCATTTAAACTACAATTTCTTGGTCACAAACTGGGTGTATACTAGGGTGTTTCATATTTTCATCTTCAATTTTCAAAAAGCTTGGGGTCTGATGAAGTAGAGTTTTAATAAAATGGAAAAATACCGAAGCATGTTTGGAAATACACCAAAATTATCATTCAAAAATATTAAAACTTACTCAAACAACGAGTTTTGTTGAATAACTTTTTTTCTGCTTTCAACACGACTTTCGACTCTTAGAAATGGTCATAAGAAACCGTATCTTTTGCGCTTTTTGACACCAAACTTGTCACTCGTAGTTTTTGAATTACATAAAAATGGGGTAATTGTAACTTCAAGGAGCGTGCCCCACATCTTTATGACGTCGTAATGAGCTAAAATTTTCAGTGTTAAGTTTTTACCCAAAACCCCACCAGCCACCACATCAAACCCCAGGATTTTTGAAAATCAAAGTGTTGAAAATATGAAACACCCTAGTACAGGGGGTTACTACCGGCTCACGAGAAAACTCCTCCATCAAAATGGCCGTCAAAATTGCGAGTTGGTTAAATGTATGTACTTTATCGTAAGATAAATTCGTTACAGCGAAAGCAATTGCAATAATGCACTTAAAACACGTAAATTGTCCACATTTTTGCAAAATTTTCCTTTCGCTTGCTCCATCACATGTTATTAACCTCACTACTGGTGGCACTGGTAATGCACGGTTTCGGCAATGACTTAAAGGAATAGTAGCCAATCGGTAAAGTTATTTAGGGCTCCTCAAAAATCAAAATATTGATAACTTGAAGTATGTTTAAACCGCTATAAAAATTAGACCTGTTATAATAGGTATTATAACAATAATAATATAACAATATAACAAGTTTTCCGGTCCACGAAGAAACCGGTCCGTGATAGAAAAAAGGTTGAGGTCTGCTGCCCTAGTGTATATCACTTATGCCTATAAGTAATGATGTAACTGCTGCAGACAGTGCACACCGTTTCGACCTTCCGGTCTCCTCAGTGCAGTAGGTACACTGGTATGGCCATGTATGTTTAATTGTTTATGTATTACGCCTACCTACCGTAAGTAAGTATCAAGAATCGATTTTCAGCGTGTCGAAGCTCGCAGAACTGACTATGTGAAGTGTTTCAAGAACTTGTCGTGTGATACCAAGAAAAACAAGATTTATTGTGACTTGTAAATTGCAGCATGAGTGAATTTCCACTTTTGCAGTTTTAAAAGCGTCATATACAATTATACACGCGTTGCTGATGCTCTCTTCATAAAAACGGAGCCATTGTTAGCCTTTTTTTTTTACGAAATCACCATTGCGTTTGGAACAAACCTGCATTGCAGATAACCTTTATCTGGCCGCTGATTGGAGTAGAGAGTCGTTCGAGAACATTTTCACAAATCGTTGGAGCGAACTTGTGACTTTGCATGACAGTCTTCAGCCGGGATCAACAAAGAAGATAGCTTCGGATGTTAATTTGTTAACCTGTATGGAATTGTTCACTTCCAAAGAACAGCTCGGGAAAGAAAATACATGGTGACCCAAGTTGTCAAAATATCTTAAATTTTAAAGATTTTTCATCTTTCTTTTACTCTGGTGGGGCCTTAGCTTGAAGGTCATTTAGTGTTGCCAGTTGTTTATCGATAAAACCTGCATTTCCACAATCCACATGTTATCTATTTTGTTTGACTAAAATCAATGATTACTGAGATTGGTACTTTTTCTTAACAAACATCGATTCATTCAAATTAAGAATCTTATTCTTTAAATTTTGTTTATGTTGTACGTCATTAAACAAAACGGGTTTCACTAACATGCACTTTGACTAGGCCAGTGGTTCTCAACCTTTTTTCTTTCGTGGCCCATTTTTATTTGCATGAAAGTTCTGTGGCCCATTCAGTTTTCATTTAAGAAAAAAATTACAAAAAGGTTTATAAACAAAAAGCAGCAGAACATTGCCTTTGGAAAGTTGCAGGAATCCCCTTGTTGAATCCAGGCGCTGACGTTTCACACTATCTTTTCGTTAAAAAAACAATTCACATCTTCATCCTTGTAATTTGGATGAACTTTTTCCAGGTGAAGTTTCAGTTTTGATGGCCTCAATGAATGATGACTAAGAACTTTACAACATAATACACATTGTCCTTTTTCTTCTCTGTTATCAAAAATCGATGTAGCCTATACATACTGAATGTAATTTTCATCAAACTTAACGCTTCAAGTATTGTCAATTCCTTCCCAACATAATCCACAAAATAAAATGCTGCACGTACCAAAAGGCGGATCTGCAGAAGTTCAACAAAGCTACCGCTTATAAAGATGGCCTAATCACAAACTAGTCTATTGCATCATAAAGTGTTGTAAAAATTGAGTTGATGTAAAACTGTATGTTGCAATAATTAGAATGATGATTGCCACTTTGTAGCTAAAAACAGCAGCATCATTCATTGTAACTGAACAAACACACAAGTGTAAAATTGACTATAATGACAAAATGAAACAAAATGTTTCAATAAATCTTTCAATTTTTTAAATATGTCTGTGGCCCACCTCAAATGCCTCTATGGCCCACCAGTGAGCCATGGCCCACTGGTTGAGAACCGCTGGACTAGGCTAAATGATTAAATGACACTCCATTAAAAATTAAATGGTACATTTTAGTGAAACCCGTTTTTCTTTAATGTCAGAAGCTTTTTGTGCTTTGATTAGAGCAAATAGAATATAATCCAACATTAGCTAAGGCAACGTTCAAATATTACGTAACGCCTTCAAGGGGGAGGGGGGGTTTATGCAAAGCGTTACGTTAGCGTCACATCGGGGGGGAGTTCAAGAAAAACGTTACGTAACGCTTTCGAGTACGGAATGGTATTTTTTTGTGCTGAATTCGTAGTGAAAAAGCGTTACATGGGGGAGGGGGGATTGAAAAAAGCGTTACGTTGGCGTTACATGGGGGAGGGGGGGTCAAAAATTCGGAAAAAAAGCGTTACGTAATATTTGAACGTTCCCTAAACTGATGGTTAAACAACAATGTAAAGATGACGGATTTTGCTATCCGCTTTACAACTTTAAAATTTAATCGTGTATTTATGGGGTACAATGGTACAGTATATTATATTTAATAAACATTTAAAATGTCGGTACTGACAAAAAAATCCCAATCTCAAGCAGGACAAATTAAGAAGCTATAGTTACGACTCTCGAAAATTTTTTACAGTCACTCATTCACTCTAGGTGGAATCTAGAACTTCGAGCCCACCAAGGTTGGAATTCATATTCTTATTAAAGCACACATGATTACATGTACATTTGTACCATTGTACACTATTATTGTCATGGATATCTGATATCATGCATCAATTTTGAAATGTCAATATATTTTTCTTAACATTATTGGATAACAGGTATTGCTCAAGTTGCAAGAAGCACCAGCAGGCCTTCAAGAAGTTCGATCTCTGGATGCTTCCACCTGTCTTGATCATCCACTTAAAGCGATTTTCCAACAGTAGATGGAGCAGGGACAAGCTGGATACATTCATCGACTTTCCAATCAGGTTTTTAATTTATTTATTTCCCGCACTTTTGACTTTAACTCGACAACAGCATATGACGTTGAACAGGGACACGTGTTGTCATTTTTATGACAAAACTTTTCCACTTGCGCAAGAAAAGTATTTGCTTTTCCTTCGCCGTTTTTTCCGTCTGCGTGGCGGCCACTGCTTTATTTAGCCATCTGGAATTGCGACAAAATTCCTCTAGATATAGCCCTGCTGTTACAAGTTACATTATTGTGAAAGGTGCTTAATCAACGTTGTTTGGTTGCCTGTTGTCATCCGACTTGAGAATCAAGATGTTTGCACAAAGACCGGATAGTTATCTTAATAGTACATAATCCTGCTATTGCAGACTAGATGCATGGCTATCTTTCGTTGATGACTCGTGTCATCGTTGTTGTACTTGACATGTATAAATAGATAACGACACAAGATTTAGAGCATACACTTTTTCTCCAAACGCAATTGATCTGATGATCTGTTGGTGGAAGAGCGCAAGCTACTGTGCTCAAATGTGGGTTTGGATCAATGCAATGGAATTTAACATAGAAAAGTCGTGCTACAGTGGAAAATTAAACCCACTTCTAACTATTTGCACCAGACACTAGACAGGTTATTGCGTTTCAGAGATTTGGATTTGTCAGACTTCGTGGTGAACCCTGCCAACAAGACCCTTCCGTTCAACCAGCGACGCTATAACTTGATCGCTGTGTCCAACCATTATGGCGGGCTTGGGGGAGGCCATTACACTGCGTTTGCCAAAAATCATATTGATCAAAAATGGCATTACTTCGATGATAGCAACGTGTCATCTGCCACCGAGAAGCAAGTTGTGGTGAGTACGGGCAGTTGAAGATTTTCAAGGAGTACAGTACTTTACTTTTGTGAAGTCGATTGTAACTTGTTAGTTGGTCTGTCTGCACTGTCTAAGTACCAAAGGATCGGTCAACAGTCCAAATACTTTATTAGAAATCGATTTCATGAGAGGCCGTAGCCCTCACATCTTCAGCCTCGTATCTTCTTTTCAGTCTCTTGATACGAGACTAAAGATGTGAGGGCTACGGCCTCTCATGAAATCGATTTCTAATAAAGTATTTGGACTGTTGACCGATCCTTTGGTACTTAGACAGTGCATACAGACCAACTAAGTTAGTAATGGACAAAGGATCGTCGCAGCATAGTAGCCGCTCAGATAGTCAGGCAGATCTCCTCCATCAGTTTACTACTAGAGAACTTCAAAGTAACTTGTTAGTTTTGAAATATGGAAATCGCTTGCTTGTATCTAAGGTTTCACGCACTTAGGCATACTAGTTAATGTAAACACGCCGTCAACGGGTAACTGGTTGAATTTGCGTTTCTGCAATGGCGGACTTCAATTTTAGTGTTTGGCTCCAGTCCTTCACTTAAATCCACTGCAAACGAATTAAATCTATCTTCCAGACCAAGGCTGCTTACATGTTGGTTTATCAACGTCAAGATGTGGAGACCTGGTTTAACGGAAATACGGAGAAGCCTTTTCCGTTTTTGAATCCTATTTTAAGTCCTCGCTCCAAAGAACCGGAAACAAAAGGAACCAGTTTCGAATTTCAGAGGAATCCTAACGAGGATGATTTAAACAACAATAATGCTGAAGACTCCATGGACACGTCATGATTGTTTTTTTTTTCTTTTTGTCGTCAAGTAACATATTATAGTTCTTTAGTAAATTTACCCATTTTTTGAAAACGTGTGTGATTACAAAAATAAGTCTAATTATACGGAATCAAATGATTTGATGTAACCTCATTTCGATAGTAATTTTTTATGTGAAGCTTGCATCTGATATCAGCTATTGTACTTAACGTTTCTTTAAAACATCAGAATTAACAGCTGTTGATAGTAGCGCACTCGTGCGTTCTGAGATGATGTAAAGTTAAGCTCCTTGTGTTCAACTAACTCGCATTCAGCTACATATTTCAGTAAGTATTTTGCAACTGGGATTTTCAGAATTTTAAGAGCTACTTAAGAAATACACCAACTACAGTACCATGAAAGCTGTAAATTTCCAAAAAAAGAAAGTAAATAGCAATCAATGTTAAATATTTTTCATGGAAAATGTAGTTGAAAATCCTATTGCCATTAACTGGCTGTTCATCCTATTGTTAATGTTTTATAGGCTAAGCCTATCTGTGTCAATAAATCAATTTGTGTGACATGGTGTCTGTAATGAGAGTAACGCGGGGCAAAATGGGCATTCGCTTTTTTGAAGAGTAGCCTACAAAAAAAAAGATCAAAACTACTCCAATGAAAGTTTCACACAAAAAAAATTGAAACCTTCGTGCGACACTCGGTGGCAAGGAGGTCAAAATAGCTTTCTCGGTAGCTTACTTTGTTATTAAAACTTGTCTACTGAATAATATTATGATATTTAGGTGTTTTTGATAATTTCTGCTTTTTTAGTTTTTGAACATCTCACGTCTGAAACTGCCCGCTAGCTCAATTGGTTAGCGCGTCACTTTTGGAACGAAGAAGCTTCAAGATCAAGCGGCGCTGGTTCGACTCTCGGGGTGTGCGCTTGAGCAACGCACGTTAAGGACTGCTCTCCATTCAGCGGCATCTAATGGATGGAATAATTCTCCGGCAACAAGACTTCAACAATCGGAAACTTCACTCTGTCAATCTCGGTGACCGGGCCTGCGTCGGTGATTCAAAGCCTCTACAAGTATGCGAAACTGCCAGGATTAAGCTCTGCAAGAAGCTTTCCCGGTCCGAGGATAAAGATTCAATCAATTTCAATAATGTCTTTACTTTTCTTCGAGCACATCATTTTTTACGAGATATTCATATTTGATACAGGCTGGTAGGCTAGGCTACTAAGATTGCGGCTTTTGCCATTACTTCTTTTTTGTTTTAAAACATTGCTTCAATCTACAAGTTTTGCAAAGCAAGAAAATAAAATTTGACACACACTTTGGCTTTCAAAGAGGTAAAGTAAATTCGTGAAACAGTAAAGTGCCAATATTTGAAAAACCCGACGTGCTAAAAAAGCACAGATTTGGAATCAGCGCAAAAATTTACTTGTAGACTACGTAGCCAATGATTAAAAAAACTTGATAGGATAGGCTAATTGATCAGTTCATTAATTGACTCTGCCCCTAACTCGTGTCAGTTCTCGTTTGTTACTGATATTACGTTACGTAAGACGGTAAAAGCCAGTACGGTAAGCTTATTGGTTATGTCAAAATTTTAAACAAAGCGAGAACATTTTCATGAAATGAATGCTAAAGTTACACAACCTTAACAGAAGATAACGAAGTTGCAGAAATAGGCTAATCTAGGGCTACTCAACTGGCGGTCCGAATCCGGACCTTTTGGGTGCTGATAGTGGACCTTGAGCTTTTGGAAGAATAACCTCATTGCCACGTTTCAAGGCTACTTTGAACAGATTTCTACTGGAAAGAAGCAATTTTTACTGCACTTATCCCAGTTGCTGGGGGGCTTTGACTTCCAGATTTCCCAACACTTTCTCAGAAATCTGATTCGAGTTACATTTTACCTAAAAAAGTGGTTTGGTAGCCTACAGATAGTTTAAGTTTTGTGGTTGTTTGTGAAATAACTTATTCACCGAACCCAGGGATATCTAGAGAAGGGGATATGAAGGCTCGCAGCGATTGCCTTATTCTCATGACACTACCAGGGCGGTAGTTTGTAGCACGTTAAAAATGCGGTTCTTTTTGGAATTGCAGAAAGTTTTGTAGTGCAACTGGTACAATGAGCTACAGAAGACAGTTAGTAAATGTTACATAGAGCATATTTAAAGAATACTTGTTTACAAAGACAGTTAAAAAGTTACCAGTAAGCTGTTTTTTTTAACAAAGCCTTTGCAGTAGGCTAGATGTAAAGCAAGTATATGGGTAGTTGAATTAACAAGCAACCATGAGCATGCTGTGAATATCCAGGCCTGATTCTAATAGCGCAATGCAAGTTATCATAACAAGATTTATTAAACTACTATCGGTGCCAATTGTCATTTTACGATAAACAGAGATCATTCACGATAAACAAAAGCCCTTCTATTGTCAGACGTAATAAAAGCCTTCGTATCCCCTTCTTTAGATATCCCTGACCGAACCACTAAAAATATTCAACTTGTCAAACTGGACCTTTGTTAAGATTAGTTGAGTAACCCTGGGCTAATCCAAAAACACGGTCACGTGAAGACTAATATCAAAAATAAGTAGGCTATTGTTTTCACATATTAGGCTATTGCGTTGTCAATTAAACTAGGCGGCAATCTTGCGTTTTTTTAGTATCCTGGTCTGCAACTTTCTTCATTTCGTCAGTAGGCTAGGCTCAGTGTTGTACGCGTCAATGAAATAAATTGACGGCGTCAGCGCAAATTGCCTAAAAACTTTACGGCGTAAAGTACTGCGTAAGCTCTTAAAGAAATTGTCAGCGTCAGCGCTAATTTCTAGCGCTATTTTAGCCAGGGTCTCACAAAACGGAAGTATTGCAACCAAGTTTAGGCGAGCAATGGCTATAAATAAAGGGAAGGTTTTATGTTTTGAGACTGCATTGTAATTAGCTGCTTAGCTTATTAGTTATTTACTTGTAGAAACACAAGCATTTCAAAACGTTTGTCTGACAATCAGCTGCGTTTGGGACGCATAATGTCCTTTCCAAGTGAAAACATGCGTTCCACAGTAGCGCTGAATGGTGGGGTGTTGTATTTCAACAACAAGTCTTGAAAACGTTTACTCGGAAAGGGATCACTGTTCCAAGCGTGCTGTGATGGTTTAGCACATATAAATCTTTTAACGAGGTCCACTGCACCAACATCGCTGTTTCCAGGGGTAAAGAGCTCTTGAAATAAAGTATCTTCAACCTCCACGATGACATTCATTGATTTTCCTCTTTTTCTTTTTGATCCCTCGTTCTCGATAGGCCTACTGCTCACGATATGAGTGATCACCATTTGGCGAGCTTCTTCCGCTTGTATTCCAAGGAGCCATTCCAACCAACGCGAAAGCCGGTAATTCGGATGAGTCGCGATGGCCAGAATACATCGTGAAACTCTGATTGTGAAACAAGATTTCCATGAAAACAAAAAATGACGCATAGCGCTTGACGCTTAAAATCGGCCAAATAGTTGACGGCGCTATCACTTAATTCCGTCAATTAAAAAATAAATTGACAGCGCTAGCCTCAGCGTCAACAAAAAGTTGACGCCGTCAAATTGACAGCGTCAACGTACAACACTGGCTAGGCTATACTTTTGTGATGTGCCATTTATTGCTGAATAGTGTTTAGGCCTACCTGTTTCAGCCCCCTTGATAAAATCCGTTGTAGCCTACTGACTGATCAACGTCAGAAATAAAAGCAAAATATCATTCTTAACATCAGGTGGTAACCGATCGAGGACAGTCACCAGAAAAACGCAAGTCATTTTATAATTAATCAATGCCTGGTGGTGAACAGTCTTTAACTGTAGGCTATTTATCAAAAACAAAATAAAACCTAACAACCAGACGGCATTTAACATAATATAATAACATGAAAATAAACTAAAAATTATACAAACGTTTTCGGCCCAGAGGCGGATTTACCTATGGCGCCGGGACGCCCCCTAAAATTCCAATTTATTTTTTTATGTCTACATGCAAATTTCTTTTTATGCTATACTTTAACTCAGTGGTTCTTAACCAGTGTTCGATCGAACCCCTAGGGTTCCACGAAGCTGTTTTAGGGGTTCGACGCGAACGTCCTCTGAAATATTAACACACAGCCTGTAGCTTAAGGAATGTGTGTATGAGAAAACACTTACTGATGGGCTTAGGTATTAGACTCTAACTTAGACCAAGTAGGGTAAAGCTCTGTCTAACTGTTCACACTGTCAGGCACTACAACTTCAGCACAACAATATTATGTCCAAATGACTTGTAATGCACTGAGTTTAAACACTAACAACAGCATGCAACACAAACAAATAAGAGAGCACTTACCACACCTTGATTACAAAACTTACCAACTGGTTAAAACATAATCCAGAATTAGAGTCCGCATACAACGCACCATTTGTAAAAAATATTTTCCCTCACAGCAAATTTCTGCCTGTCGAGTCGCGCACACATTCCAAAAGAACGAAATTTAAAGAGTGCTACGGTTCAATGATAAATTTAGACTCGAGGCAGTCGCATTACAATTTAAATAAAACGGGGACAAATTATCGTTTGTTACACACCCACCCCCAAAGGCGACAGTCAAATAAGGGGAGCCTTTAATAATAAAACAAACCTACTTAATTTTCTCACCTACGTAAAAAAAAATGAAGTCAAATACACAATAGCGGTGATCGGTATAAACCGCAAGCAACAGATAACACAAATAATAGATTTCGCACGATATCGTGCGCACAACAAAAGGAGCACCAAGTTAATTAAAGCAAAGTTGGTACTGCACAGTCTTACAAACATTAGTGCCGTACAAGCATTAACTAAATTGCACACACATTACGGACACTCTCATTCATGTGCATGTCGCAAAGGCAACAAATTGGACAACGCATTACAGCAGCGACATCTGTTGTCATGAAACCATATCTACTGACGTACACAAAACAATAAGCAAAAAAAGATTGGGACCAGTGGTTTGTGGAGCAAATAATACAAACACACAATATAATTCACTCAAGCAAATATTAAAAGAAATGTAACACAAGGCAACCGAGCATGCAAATCGATCACCACTTACTGCGGCTGGCCGCTTCGACTATGAGTGAACAAGCAAAGGTTTATTTAATTAACTAACACTAAACAGATTTTCATTATTAGACATAAGCCATCTGCATTTATTAGAGTTACTACCGCGATTACGACAGCACGATGATGGCATCAAGATACAAATCACAAACTAAAATAAAAATTAAATAAATCGAGGGCGCGCGAATCCCTGAATAAGTTCGCGTGGAGTAATAACAGTCTGTAAACAGTCCTTCAAGAGTCCTTTTGTTCATCGACACTGCCCTCAAGCAGGCAAATCTTTCGAATATCTCGCACCAAAGTCGTAGCATCGGCAGTTCTCAAGCGCACTCGTCTCACCAGCCCGTTACGGTCAGGCATTGCCTCTACAACAATAGCTTTGGGCCATTGTCCTCGTTTTGTTGCTTCATCTGCCACAAGCACCAAGTCTCCAGTCTTGAGATTGGGCGCCGTGGCAAACCATTTTTGACGTCGTTGGAGCAGCGGGAGATACTGTTTCAACCAGCGTTCCCAGAAAATGTCTGCCAAGAACTGGGTCTTTCTCCAAGATTTACGATATCCGTCGGCCTTAGCAAATTCATCAATCGCACAAGCGTCTGCTATGGAGCCTGTGAGAATCATGCTCGGTGTTAGTGCAGCCAAATCATCAGGCGAAGAAGGAAAGTCTGTTATTGGTCGATCATTTAAAATTCGTTCAATTTCTGTTACAAGGGTCAGCAGGTCGTACTCGTCCAGCGTAGTATCGCCGACTAGAGATCTTGTCAACTGGCGTACAATGCGAAAGAAACGTTCATAAAATCCTCCTTGGTGAGATGCTCTCGGAGGATTGAAGCGCCAAGTAATCTCGTCCTTGATCAAGGCATCACTGACAGTTTTGCTGTTTAAATTTCGGATACCTTCACGGAGTTCACGATCCGCGGCGACAAAGTTGCCGCCGTTATCACTATAGACGGTAGTAGGTTTTACATTCCTACGGTTACAAAACCTCCGAAAGGCTTGCAAAAAGGCGGAAGCTTCCAATGACTGGACAACTTCAAAATGGACGGCTCTAGTCGAAAGGCAACTGAAGATACACACGTATCGCTTCAACGAATTGCGTCCACTTCTAACAGACAGAGGTCCCATCAGATCGGTACCGACAGCTGAAAAGGCAGGCTTCTTGTTGACACGCTCCGCTGGCAGATTTCCCATCTGTTGTCTGCCGACAGGTGCTTTCCAATAGCGGCAACTTACACATGATTGCACAACTCTTCTCACAACCGATCTTCCTTTGATGATCCAATACTGGTGGTTCATTGCTGCTAGGACTTGTGAACAGCCCATGTGTCCCTCTTTTTCGTGAAAGGACATGATTAGGAGATCTGTTACTGGATGCTGTGGAGGAAGTACGATGGGGTGCTTACATTCAGCTGATAATGACGAGGCTTCCAGCCGGCCCCCAACTCTAAGCACACCTTTGACAAGATAAGGGTTCAATGTTTGTAGCTCCTTTAGAGCTGGTGTCACGCGCAGTTGCTGCTCCGTTAGCAGTGACACAGGCTCATCGAAACCAAGGTGATCCACTAACGAACTGAATGCCGCAGGATAAGACTGGTGCTGGGTAACCTTCACTATGGCGAGTCGAGCTTCTTTCAATTCTTCTGCAAGAAGGGGACCAACGCGAGGAGCAGAAAAAACTGCCCTAAATTTCCAATTTTGAAACTGCAGATAGCGAAGTAACCAGGCTACTGACCGCTGCAGGGCGTAGAAGTCTGAATGCCGAGAGAAAAGCCGATACAACACATCATCCGACCGGTGCATTTGGGCAGAACATGTCTTGATTTTCTTTATCTCTGGATCTTCAACGAATTCTTCTACGAAGTCCGGTTGCTTAGGCCACTCGACCTTCTTCTTTCGCAAAAAATCAGGGCCGCAAAACCACAAGTTCGCTGAGGCGGCCTGATCCGGCCACACACCCCTGGATGCAAGATCAGCAGGGTTTTCGGCCGATGGCACGTGATGCCATTGTTCGACAGAGGAGAGCGTGTGCAGCACCTCCAAACGATTAGCAACAAACGTGGTGAACCGTGTTGACGTATTGTTCAAATACCGCAGAACCACAGTGGCATCAGTCCAAAAAACAATTTTTGATAAATTAAGTTCGATTTCACGAACAACGAAATTACTTAGTTTAGCCGCCAAAACGGCAGCAACAAGCTCAAGCCGTGGCACACTTACAGGCTTTATGGGGGCAACATGAGCCTTCCCCATTACAAACGCACAAGATACAGTGAAATCAGCATGCAAAACACGTAAATACGAACACGCTCCATAACCACTGGTGCTCGCATCAGAGAAGGTGTGCAGTTCGAAATTTAGCACCTTCTTTCCCAATTTAGTAAAACTTCTCTGCAGCTTCACATGTTCTAAATGTGGCAGAGCTTGGGCCCACTTATCCCATTCTACCCCAACCCCAGGAATTGATGTTATGTCATCATCCCAGCCTAAAGCGGCAGAACAGGCCTTCTGCAGCAGCTGCTTAGCTGGCAGTAAAAATGGTTGAAGCAGACCAAGGGGGTCATAAGTTTGCCCTATCATGGAAGCCAAACCTCTCCGAGAGCACGATTTTTGGGTGACGTTCACACGTACTCTCATTTCATCCGATTCAGGTTCCCAGAAGACCCCAAGGGTCTTCTGCACTGGTAACTGTGGACACTCCAACTCCACATTTGAAGCAAGGTCCTTCTCAGGCAATGAACGGAGTACCTGTTTCTCATTGGAGCAAAATTTTGTTAAGTAAAAACCACCAGTCATTAACAAAGTACGTAGTTGATCAACTAGGTTAATTGCTGCCTCAATGGAAACACATGATTTGCACAAATCGTCAACATAGATATTACGCATTACCGTGTTGAGAGTCTCAGCATCTGCTCCAGTCGCATTCTCCGATGCTGTTGTCCGAAGAGCATATGCCGCACAGGTTGGAGATGACTTTGCTCCGAATACATGTGTACGCATGCGATAATCAACCGGCTCTGCATGGACATCGTTGTTTGGGAACCATAAGAACCGAAAGGAATCTTGGTCCTTCTCATCAACCCGAACCTGTGAAAACATTGCCTTTATGTCACCGATTACTGCAATAGGATGCTGTCTAAATCGCAGCAACACTCCGACCAGATTATTCATTAAATCTGGTCCCTGTAAGAGCATGTCATTCAGGGATTGACCATTACATTTTGCGCTACAATCGAACACAACCCTAAACTTTGTGTGAATGGCCGTGCAATGATGCGGCACATAACAAACTCTTCCCTCAGGACCAGGAGAATCTTCAGGAACACGAATGGCATAACCTGAATCAATATAGTCCGACATTTTGGCGCAGTACTTTTCGAACAAGCTTGGGTCTGCAATAAACCGCTTTTTCAGGTTGTTTAGTCTCTTTAATGCCATAAAACGATTATTAGGGAGAGAGGGATTTTCCTCTTTCCACAAAAGCCCAACCGAGTAATGGCCATCAACCCTTTTGATAGTTTGTTCAAGAATACCCAAGGCACGTTTGTCCTCGATAGATGGGCATTCTACTTGAGGAAGCTCTACATCCTTAAATTCTTGATCAAGTATTTGTAGAATATCTCTACAAGAATTGTCTTCGACATCATTGTGATGAACAAAATTAACCATCACACGTCGGCACCCACCTTGCATTTCCTGATCACTTACATTCTTACCGTAGATGGTCCATCCAAGTGCAGTGTGCAAGCCACATGGCTCACCGGGTGCACCCTTTTTAATATCCTGTAACAAATATGCTTGGTGAAGGTCACTTCCCAGCAAGAGGTCAATTTTCCTATCCTGCAAGTGGGGAAAATCTAAATCTTTTAAGTGCGGATAAGGACGTACAAGATCCTCCGTGGGAATACTTGCACTGACGTCAACGATCTCATCAAGGACTAATGCATCACGTACCACAAAGGCCGCTGACTCTGCAAAACCTTGTATACCTATACATTTTACCTTTTTATTTACAACTGTTGATGCATTAGTCGTGACGAGTTCAACATTCGTCTCCGCGACTGGAACACCAAGCTTTTCTGCTAATCTAGCAGAACACATGTTCACACTGGACCCCTCATCGATGAAGGCATAGGTAAAAACACAGTTGCCCGGGTCACCAGACCATACTTTGACTGGCACGACCTTGAAGATAGTTGGCGAATTGTCATTTATGTGTGGGATCACAGTAGAACATGATGTTCCCACAACAGAGTCTGCGTTCCCTGCCACACTATGCCTTTCTGCATGTCCTTTCTGTTCTGCATTTCTGGTACTATCTGTCGCATGAAGAAGAGTGTTATGATCTCCTTTGCACCTTTGGCAATGAAACTTGCTCCGGCACAGTGCAGCTCGGTGGCCTGGTCGAAGGCATTTGAAACACAACCGATGTTCTCTGGCCAGCTTTCTTTTTACCTCCACACTATGCCCCTGAAATGTACCACACTTCCAGATGTCATGCGACTCCTGGCACACACAACATACCCTTTGTGTGGATTCTGACCCCTTGGGCAACATGGTCTGCTGAGTAGCAAACACACTTGCTTTACCATGTGTCTGCATACTTCTACCACTAGGTTGACCCTTAGGCTTTCTTTCACTTATATTTTGAGACAGAAGTTGGCCAAACTCACTGTCTGCCTCTGATGCTGCATTCTCTACCAGCTCACGCAGGTCTGTAAATGAACCATACCCTTTACGGTTGCTGATGGTGACAAATTGGGACCGTACCTTGTATGGAAGACGATGAAAGAGCTTCTGTAGAAGGTCATCGCTGTTGAGTAACCCAGCCTTGTCCCAACTAGCAAAACTTGTTTCACAGCGATACATTTTATCGCACAACTCTAGCAAGGCCTCTGAATCCCAATCCTTGAGAATTGGTCCATCTACTAGGTCTTGCTTTACCTTGGCCATTAGCTTACCAGGGTTGCCAAATCTTTTTTCTAATCTTTCCCATGCCATCCTGTATGCCTGCTCTCGATCACTCAAACAGCTCAGACCAACAATGACATCTTTGGCTTTTCCACGACAGTACTCTTCCAGGAAAGCCATTCGCACATGACTGTCATAGTATACACTCTCTACATACTCTGAGAAACGCCTTTTAAAGTTCCCAAACTCTAAGATGTCGCCGGTGAAAGGGGTTAAACTTAAACGAGGACCAGAAGGAAAACCGGGAGGAGCACTCGTGCCTTGGAGAAAGGGAGAGAACCCGTGAGGATTTCCTACATGTGGGTACATAGCAGGTGGCGCACAATTGAATTGTTGTGCATTTGGATCTAATCCTGACCAGCCTGGTAAGTTTCCTTGATGTATCTTAGCACGTTCCGATGAAACTTCCACGTGACTATCATTTCCTCCACTATT
This sequence comes from Aplidium turbinatum, assembly GCF_918807975.1. Lineage (NCBI taxonomy): Eukaryota > Metazoa > Chordata > Ascidiacea > Aplousobranchia > Polyclinidae > Aplidium > Aplidium turbinatum. Next base: position 35,777,978 of record NC_137473.1, read on the forward strand.
ACTACCAGACTGATGCAATAACACTTCCTTCTTAGGCACCTGCAACTCATGCTGCTGCAATTCTGTCTTCACCTGACTAGTGGTAGGCTTTGGCTCAATCAGAAGGGAAGTTTCAGGTTGATTTAAATTTGGTGATTTGTGCATAGGAGGCATTGGTAAACTCATTGAGTGAATTGCTTTTAGGTTGTTAGCTGGCTTAGCCTGTTGCAAAGCCCTACACCTATCCAACAAACTATATGCAACATCTTTTAATTGGCTAATTCGTTTTTCTAATGGTGTTTCCACTGTCTGATCAGCCTCCAAAACTTCAAGATGGAGCTCGGACAGTGCCTCGACAAGATCCAAGCACTGATCATACGCTGCGTCACTATGCATATCTAAGCCCTTCCTCTCTAAAATAGACAACTGCACAGTTTGGCCAACTGCCTTTTGGTGCGCAAGGCTGCAGATTGATTGGTGACAGAAACTAGGTGAATAGCTGAAGAAGTGGCACCTTCATGTTGATCTAATTTTACATGGGAAGGTGGCTCTGCTGAAGAATTTGAATCTTCAGTGTGACTACTTTCACCTTCATCTATCGAAGTTTCTAAATCACTATCCGCATGTGTGGTATCATCAACCACTGTCACCTTAACCTTCTTATTATCTACTTTCTTGGGAGGCATGTTAATTGTTAATTACAAAAAATAAATAAAAACAAACTATGCAACTGTACCAGCACTAAGAAAATTAATATCTGCACCCAGTAGGATAGCTCGGCCTACTGCCAACTTAAAACTACAGTACAGTTGTACGTCAACACACAGTACTATAGTATAATATGCTAGTAACCACTTAATCTAGCACAGTCTGAAGCACACTAACCCACTCACACTTCCAGGTAAGGGGATAAGGCAACCAAATGCTGTAGCACAATACAACAATGAAATCAATTATTTTTTACAAATCTAGTGTAGCTTAAGGAATGTGTGTATGAGAAAACACTTACTGATGGGCTTAGGTATTAGACTCTAACTTAGACCAAGTAGGGTAAAGCTCTGTCTAACTGTTCACACTGTCAGGCACTACAACTTCAGCACAACAATATTACGGTATGTCCAAATGACTTGTAATGCACTGAGTTTAAACACTAACAACAGCATGCAACACAAACAAATAAGAGAGCACTTACCACACCTTGATTACAAAACTTACCAACTGGTTAAAACATAATCCAGAATTAGAGTCCGCATACAACGCACCATTTGTAAAAAATATTTTCCCTCACAGCAAATTTCTGCCTGTCGAGTCGCGCACACATTCCAAAAGAACGAAATTTAAAGAGTGCTACGGTTCAATGATAAATTTAGACTCGAGGCAGTCGCATTACAATTTAAATAAAACGGGGACAAATTATCGTTTGTTACACAGCCTACTGAATGGTAGCCTATATCAGAGAATATTTTTGGAAAATATTGTCCAGCCGAAACTTGATTGCGGCCTACTACAGTGACGTTCGGTGGCTTAAACCATTGGGAAAGCAACTTGGAAATATGTTGCAGCAAGGTAGTAGGCACGAGGGGCGTAACCGTCGGGCGAAGCCCGAAGGCGTGTTGCCGAAGGCAACACTTCCAGCGGGGGGTCTGGGGGGCCTCCCCCAGAAAATTTTGAAAAACACTTCCAATTTGGTGCGCTCTGAGAGCATTTTCAAAACAAAATCTTCGGACTTTCCCAGTCCGAGGATAAAGATTCAATCAATCAATCAAACTGGGACTAGTCTAGAATGTTGGCTGCTTTTTTAGACTGAGCACAAAAACTTATTGTCAATGTCATCTGTAAGCACTTACGACATGCATTGGACTGGTGCACTAGTAAAGAGCAAATAATTAGCCTATAAATTAAGCTAGTCCATTCTTGAAGAACACAAGTATGTTTGCTCTGAACTTGTGATGTCAGTCTATTGACCCAAAGAATTTAAAAAACACTTGTGCTGTTTCAGTACTGGTTGGTTAATGTACCCTTTGGAATTGCATGTCTTATTGTAGAATCTATGTTTTTTTTTTGGTAAGAGAACCAGCTTTATTTTCAGCGTACTCAGTAGCCTATAGTTACAAGCCCGAAAATCACTCATGCGTAGAGGCTGTATTCCTTTCGCCTGAAACCAAAAGCAGCCGCTATGAGATACGCATTGACGTCACTGGGAAAGCAACTTTAACCATAACACCAGATAACACATCTGATTGGCTAAGCAGCTGGTGTCGTTTTGCAAAACGATTGGATAAAACGAAGGCGTTTTTCAATGTAGGGTAAGCAATTTTGAAAGTTGATTTCCCTGGAGCTTCAGTGATGGTTTCTGACAAAAGCGTTTGCGTTAATTGGCATTTATAGGCAAGACATGCGGTTTGGTGAGGACTTAGACTACTCACAAGCGTTACGAGTAATTCTAGTCACGAACACAGTAATTTTCAAGTTAAAATAGACTTGATAAAAATAATAAGAAGTTAAACCTAGAATTCAGTCATTATATTTTACATAGTTTTCGCTCAGGTAAGCACTGCTTTCCTTGCTTTCCCTCACCGATCGTCACTGGGCCTACATGATGATAAATACACATCTGTGTGTTTGACGTGTGATGTAGCCTAATGATGCCATCTGCATGTAACACAGAATGCAAAAATATATACTTTTTACCTAACATTGTAAAAACAATCGGTAAGAAAAACTTCATTGCTGAATAGTGTTTAGGCCTACCTGTTTCAGACCCCTTGATAAAATCCGTTGTAGCCTACTGACTGATCAACGTCAGAAATAAAAGCAAGATATCATTCTTCATCAGGTGGTAACTGGTAGCCGATCGAGGACAGTCACCAGAAAAACGCAAGTCATTTTATAATTAATCAATGCCTGGTGTTGAACAGTCTTTAACTGTAGGCTATTTATCAAAAATAAATAAAACCTAACAACCAGACGGCATTTAACATAATATAATAACATGAAAATAAACTAAAAATTATACAAACGTCCTCTGAAATATTAACACACAGCCTACTGAATGGTAGCCTATATCAGAGAATATTTTTGGAAAAGATTATCTAGCCGAAACTTGATTGCGGCTTACATGATGATAAATAAATATCTGTGTGTTTGACGCGTGATGTAGCCTAATGATGCCATCTGCATGTAACACAGAATGCAAAAAAATATACTTTTTACCTAACATTGTAAAAACAATCGGTAAGAAAAACTTCATTTTCTCAAAGCATGAATTTCCTCACGCTTGCTATTTGCACGGAACGGCAAAAGCAGGGCTCTCACTTTTGAGGAAACTTCCTTAGTTTAAGGAAATTCAGTTCCATTTTCAATTTTTTTCAACGACAGCAGATATAAATAGCCCATAGGCTACTTGAATTGCATTATCGATCTTCAAGAAAGCAAGATGCAAAAAAACTTCAACACAACAAGTTTTCAAACGTTTTGGTGCCAACAAATGGAAAGTTATCTTCTTATTACAAAAGTCGCCCTTGGAGTTCTTATGCCATTCATAACTAGGCTACTACTTATTTATGCAAGCATGCGTTTTCTATTCTGGTGGATGTTAAAGCAAAAAAAAACGAAACCTGCTTGCATGCGAAAAGGAAATGAGAATTTCTGTTTCCGAGACAAAGCTTCGAATCTCACTATTGGTCAAAGAAAAACATCAACAGAAGTCTCATTGATACAGTAAGGCAAACCGGGGCGTGTTGTCACAGGTTTGGGGTTTTTCGATTTGTGCTTTTGCTCTATACAATGCAAGTGATTTGGTTATATCATTCGTACGCTGTCCACTTACACTTCCTTTTGCCACTAGTTAAACTTTTTAATCGCAAAAGGATTTCAAGAAAATCAAATTTTTGTAAAAAAAAAAATTGTGACAACACGCCCCAGCACGGGGCGTGTTGTCACAAAGCATGGGGCGTGTTGTCACAATGTTTTTTTTTACAAAAATTTGATTTTCTTGAAATCCTTTTGCGATTAAAAAGTTTAACTAGTGGCAAAAGGAAGTGTAAGTGGACAGCGTACGAATGATATAACCAAATCACTTGCATTGTATATAGCAAAAGCACAAATCGAAAAACCCCAAACCTGTGACAACACGCCCCGGTTTGCCTTACAAAATCAAATCTTATTACGTGGAATTTACGCTTATAAACAAGTTGAAATTAATTCAACAACTGCTTTGGGTCTTGTTTCCTTGCCTTCACATATCAACCAAGGGTTCGATACTTTATACCAAATTTTGCTTCTGCTTCTCGTAAGCTGTGACCATCATCACAGCTGTGACAACTCGCCCCGACGTACGCAGTCGGACAAAAGTTTTAATGGTGACTAGAAAAGGCACGCTATTAACTTCTAAAGTGTCAGCTATACTCCTAACATAATAAACTATAAAACTGATTTCATACTTGCGGTCAGACTGCTCTTACGAAAGCGTCACATAATTTTGAAAAGTTAGTGAAATTTACATCAATGACCAAATTTTTGATAATAATTGAATTTAAGCTAAACCTGCTGTCTTTTCTTAACTTTGCTAACATCAAAAGGAAGATGACTCTTAACGAAGCACGTGCTACAAATATAAACTCGAAGCAATCAGTGCAAGTACAAAAAAAATTGCTGTGACAACACGCCCCTTGTGACAACAAGCCCCGGTTTGCCTTAATGTATTTCGCTAGGGTAGCCTACTATTAAATGTGGTAGATTTTCGTTTTTGTGATTCAACGAAAATTTGGGGTTCAACTAAAGCTTGTAGATTAGCACAAGGGTTCGGCAGGTTAGTAAAGGTTAAGAACCACTGCTTTAACTTCTAAATTTCCATTTTACTAACGTAAAACAATGCGTGATGTTTACTTGTTTAGTCTCGGCGAGTAGACCTACTAACCGCTTATAACCTGTTATTGTGTGCGTAACAGTGACCTTTCATCACCTGATTTAAAATAATAGGTTCCTCAATCTCAATAATATATAATGCATGGTAGCAATCCAGATTTTATGGCAGTTTAGGCAGAGAGAGGCAGGACCTTGTTTGCAATATAGGCTACAAACTTCATTTTTGCATGGGTAGGCTACCAATATTGGAACATTTTTTAATGTAGCCTATCTCCGAAACGAGGTAGGCTACGTTTTAGACCGTCGCTTGAGAAGTAGTTGATACACATTTCCGCGATTGGTTTTCTTGATTAGCCTACTTACCATTATTCTATAATTACCATATGGGTTAGGAATAAGTTGTAGCATCTTTTGGCATAAAAACGATGTAAAGAAGTGTATTATTGTTATTGATCGTTTAAAGCCTATGTAGGCCTAAAACCGCGATTTACTTACTTTGGATACTTGATGATAGGCTACTTTAATCGTGCAAAAATAAGTCATCGTATTAATAGTCAATTATTATTATTCTATATAATACCTCATAAAGGCGAATTGGCCATGGTGGCCAACGTACCCACCCACGATATGGGCCAACTTCTCTGCATGGCAACCATATTGTAAAAACTAAAATTTATGTCAAACTATCGAGCTTCTAACAACGGTTTCACCGTCAAAGTGAGCCTTAATAACCACTCTAGCGCTGCACTCACTAAATAATAACCATTCTTCCTAAGAAAAAACTCACTCGACATCTAAAAAATTCTAAAATCCAACAAAAATCGTGCTCACATATTTATACTGCTTGCTAGAGCCTCCCAACCTGGTGATAAGGTAGTTTCAACAGCACTTTCTCAGTATGCGTACGAAACGTAACAATAACTACTGTAGTTAAAAAATTAGGCCTATTTAGAGTGGGCCAACTTGCCTGAGTCTCCCCTACTTCGTTGTAGAAACACAAGCATTTCAAAACGTTTGTCTGACAATCAGCTGCGTTTGGGACGCATAATGTCCTTTTCAAGCGAAATGCGTTCCATAGCAGCGCTGAATGGTATTGGTGTGTTGTATTTCAAAAACAAGTCTTGAAAACGTTTACTCGGAAAGGTAGCCTATCACTGCTCTAAGCGTGCTGTGATGGCTTAGCATATATAAGTCTTATTTTAACGAGGTCCACTGCACCAGCATCGCTCTTTTCAGTGGCATAGAGCTCTTGAAATACAGTTTCTTCAACCTCCGCGATGACATTCATTGATTTCTCGATAACCTACTGCTCACGATATGAGTGATCACCATTTGGCGAACTTCTTCCGCTTGTATTCCAAGAAGCCATTCCAATCAACGCGAAAGCCGGTAATTCGGATGAGTCGCGCTGGCCAGAATACATTGTGAAACTCTCATTGTGAAACGAGATTTTCCATGAAAACAAAAAATGACGCATAGCGCTTGACGCTTAAAATCGGCCAAATAGTTGACGGCGCTATCACTTCCATCAAGGAAAAAATAAATTTACGGCGCTAGCCTCAGCGTCAACAAAAAGATGACGCCGTCAAATGAAGCCGTCAAATTGACAGCGTCAACGTACAACACTGCAAGTAGGCAACGAACATCTTAATGTAAAAATTGAGGTCGTTTAAAACAGGTAGGCCTATCTCTTATCCAACAGGTTGAAGCATGACCATAGATTTCACAAAGAAAAAGAAGCATAAGCTGTGAAGAAAAAAAAAATTGTGGTTTTAAACACCACTTTGCTTCTCTGTCGACAGACGGAGCCCCACAATCTTCTCCATTCCAAGATCTCAGTTTCCTCAAACGAGCACCCCCGTCGACTGAAACCAAAACAGAGTGGCTTCTTCGTTAAGAAGCTTAGCGGGTTGGATGCCAGTAAGAATAGGAAGATTCTCCAATGGTGTGGGACGCAGCGCAGGAACCCGGTCACTATATGTAGCCTACGCAGAGCTCTGTTAATGGCAGTGTCGATGTTGTGGCAGTGACCACTGCAGCACCAAACAGGTACACAGTAGCCAACTTTGCTGAGAAGTAGAGAAAGACGAGGGCTGATATACGTAAACTGTCAGCTCTTGTATGATTTCACTAGGCGGAGGGCGGTGGTAAACTCTTTTGTAGTGAAATCTTCGGATATTGTGTCATCTGGTTTTGTTTCCACTTACCACAGGGCAGACACTTTCTTTGCAACAAGGCGGAATGCCTTGCGGTCCTTTGTTTTGTAGACCCCGTTCTGCACTAGCTGGGGCACTGGTTAAGGAAGTGTGCTGAGCGCTCAATGAAGTTGTTGATGATGCTCCATGCTTTGCGGCTTGAGTGTGAGAAGACGATGGTTTGGACAGCTTTGTTCCATCGCTCAAGCTTCTTTGCATCCAGCCGCTGAAGTAATCTGGTTGCGCGGAATTAAAAGCAGTACCGTACCAGATGTGGTGTTTAAATAGGGCCGATAGAGAGTCTCTCACTCAAAGTCTCAGCATAGTAGCCTATAGGCTATAGCTGGCTAAACGGCTACGAAGTATTGTGACCTTAGCCGCAGTTGCTATGGCGCTTCAGAAGTCATGGTAGCCTACGGTATGTCTCATTTACGTTGCACGTTTCAGGTGGTAGCCTATTAACTTTGTAGTAGGCCTAGACCCGTTGGTCAAGAGGCTGATGTATTGATTCTAATTGGCTTTTTTGAAGTTCCATCGCTTCACAGGTGAGCTCGGGACAGAAGCCACGAGTTTTAGGAGCAATGATAAGGGACGGCCGGTGTTGGGACCGCGAGAGCTTGGGTTGGGAAGCACACGTCTGTCTGGAAGAGAGTTGTCAACACTCACAAAGGCCAAGTCAGGGTTTGTCCCTGTTTCCCAGCGACCGGAATGGAAACTGGTTGGTTCCGTTGGGTTGAATAGGAGGGGAAGATTGTTTGTAGAGGCCCAGTCAGCCAGTAATTATCCGTTGCTTGTGTTATTGTAGCCCCAGTTGGTGTGATGGCAGTTGAAATCGCTAGCGTAGAGACTGGGGGGTTTTGAATAGGATGATGGCAACATTTGCAAGGATCAGGGCTCGATAAATATTGACGATGTTGTAGTCTGAGATAGGCCTACATATACACATCCACTCAATCTCGGCATCAGCTGGGGATTGATCGACAAAGTTCCACTTCAAGCTCTCATGTACAGTACAAACGTGGCAATGCAGTGCTTCCTGCTTAGAGTAGTAGGCTACCAACAGAGCCGTTGAGAGGATATTTTGGGCCCGGTACCAATGAGATTTTCGAGCCCTAATCACAACAATTCCAAGAAAAACGCATTACGGTATATCTTAAGAATAGGCTACGCGGTGGTTTCTCAAGTTTCCGGACCTTTAAAATCATCTCGGGCCCTGGTCCAAAAATATCCCCTAAACCCCCTGTCAACGCTATTGAGGACCAATACGTCAGAATAAATTTTATCGAAGTTTCGGCAGATGGAGAAGAGCTGCCAGTTGCTGACATCATGCAGATCACCCTGCAAGTGTTCGCAAATGAGAGTGATTCTTTGCTGATCCGGTAGGCAAAACGGTTGGTTTGGTAGATCAGTTCAGTTGCTTTTATTTTTGACCATCACAGCGACAACAATAGGCTACATGTCAACATAGCAAAGGTCTAGAAAAGGGTACAAGCGTCAAAACGCAAACATATCATGCTTGAGACCAAAATAAGTAATTAAGTTAAAAGAAAATTGGCACGGTCGCAACACAGTCAGGAAAAAATTAGGATAAAAAGAAAAATATAAAAGTAACAACCAAAAATAACATCAACAACTTGCTCAGCCAAGGAAAGCAGCTGGTCGGCATTGTATCCCTTCGGGTTAGGGTTAGGGTAAGGGTTTGCCTTCGGGGCATGATAGCCTGTTCTCTTAGTCCCTTTCCAGTGGCGGGCCGTTTTTAATATGCCTACACATCTCGGTAGGCCTATGGTTTAAATGCCCTCCACTCTTCCAGAACGAGTTAAAAGATAGCCTAGATGAGGGTATTAATCGGAGAGTGTGAGACGAATAGGGTAGATAAACTGGAGCCTATAATTTCATCAGGTGGGGTGGGGTAGAATTGTGAAACCACCTAAGGTGTGAAATTACGGATCGCATCTTCGCCACCGTGTCGAAGTTCGCGAAAGCTTGATTTATCGGAAAGGCTTTTCTGTCTGGGTTTTCGTCGACCAGCCTAAATTGGTGGAGACCGCAAAATGGGAAGGGAAAACCAACACCGGCCAGGTTGTTTCCCAGACTTTAAACCTGAACTTGATATGCGAGGCGAAACAAACGTGATAGAAGACTTCACAAAAAGGTTGGTTAGCTTGGAGCGACGCTGCTGAAGTTTCCAAAGTGACTGACTAGGCCTATATGATAATGGCAATAGATTTACAATTGTTAAAATGCTATTTTGTTACAAAGGTAGGCTATTCACCAGAATGTAGGCTACTCACATGGCAAATGTAGTAGGCTAGTAAGCCAGTATTAACCTGGTGATATCCCCGTTACAGAGGATGGCCGGATACAGATCCACGGGCCACAATCGCCTTCTCACACTGCCTCTACATCAGTGGTTCTTAACCGGGGGGGGGGGGGGGGCTTGAAGCATCTCTCAGGGGGGGGGGGGAAGTTCTACAACAATTTCAATTTTTTTTAACTACCGGTACTTTAATGTCCTAGGATCTATGCTGTTTGTCATATTTTGTATTAGCCTATATCTTACTTTATATTGTATTCAGTAATTCTTGCTTTATTCGTTAGACCAGAACTTTACAAAACTATTTTGCACTGAACTCCTTCAGGTTTATCACATTTTCTCGACGCTACTTCATTTTAGAAACAGGCTGAGAGTTGAAGGAGACTTACGTTGTTCACTCTCTGGAGTTAAACCTCGCATTAAAAATCTAGTCGCTAAGAAGCAGTGTCAAGTATCTCACTGATATGTGTAGCTACAATAAACAGACAAAAATGCAATTTTTTTGGTATGATACTTATTAAAAATCTAGGGGGGCGCGAGGCACATGACCATTATTGAAGGGGGGCATGATAGAAAAAAGGTTAAGAACCACTGTTCTACATCGATGTTTAAAGCGTCTTCTCTTGTCAAGTCAACCCTGTTGCTTTCCTCCACTTACCTTTTCCACGTTTTCTTAGGTCTTCCTTGTTTCTTACGACCCTCTCTACTCGAGCGCTCTTCTCAAAACATCATATTTATCCTTGTCAATATGCCCATACCACCTCACTCCATCAACATATAGTCATTTACCCCAAGCAAGTTCTTCGGTATTCCTTTTGTCCATCAGCTTCACACTACACATTGCCCTTATCATCGCTCTCTGTTCTTCTTAAAATCGCCAATTCGTTTTCCCATAAGCACCACTAGCGAATGGAATAATTCTTCTGCAACAACACTTCAACAACCAAACGGAAAACTTCACTCTGCCAATCTCGGTAACCGACCTTGCGTCAAGAGCCTCTACAAATATGCGAAACTACCAGGAATAACCAATCAAGGCTTTGTCAGTCCGAGGATAAAGATTCAAAACCAACCAACCATGTCTCAGTTCCGTAGGCTACAGCATTGGAGATCTCACGCACGCAACCAGTAGCCTATAAATTCTCCCTCTCATTTTCTACGAAAATCTTTTACCACATAACTTTCATCAACACTTTCTGAAGTCACTGCCGTTTAACAACCACTAGCCTACTACTACTAGCATTCAGCCTATCTCCTGGTTAGCAAAAAGCACTCATCGATTCAACTTCGTGATTCAGCTTTTCAACAGGACTAACCATTCTTTCTCCAATCTTCTTACACTCAAAACAATCTCCGGATCTGCATGTCACCCTCTTCATCGTGGTACGTCTTCCATGTACGTACCCACTTCCTGTATTTCGTACACATTACGGAATTTGCCACCACTCTTCTTCCACATACGCCACAAGGGTCGATTTTACTCATTGTGATTTCCCTTCCGTTCCAATTAATAGGCTACCAACTTTGTCTTTTTGATGTTGATACGCATACCTCTATATTGAAGCGACTCCTTCCACTTCTCAAATTTCTCTCTTAGATCTTCCATTGTGTCTCAAATCAAATCATTCGCATTGAGAAATATGACGTAAGATCTAATAACGTAACCTAATCGCAAAAAGTAAGCTGTCTAAAATCTAAATTACACCCTTCTAGCCTAACTAATACGACCACAGCGGAAAAATCACACACATCGGGTTTATTTTATAAAATGGACTAGCAACGCTTAGTTGACACGACTGAAAATAATAGAACGCAGTTGAAAAAAAACGTACCGTAACACTATTTTGAAGAACTTGTGCTAAAAAAGCCTACAGTGAATATTTAATTACAACGAACACTTCCACGAGAAACGAACCAAGCAACCAGCCATTTTAAAAATCTGAGCTCATCTTGCCACAGAAAACCAACTGTTGCCAGTCAAGCACCGCAATTGCAAAGAACTGAGGGAAATAACATAAATTACGATGTAAAAACTACAACTACTATAACTAAATGTACACTGTACAGTGGATTTAGAGAGTAAAGAACTATATCGTAAACGGTATCATAGAGGTTAGTGAGATACTGACCTACAACTCAAGTAGCCTATGATAAGCACAATGTTTATAATAAGCATTTATAACTTTGAGAAAGTAATTTTACAATACCATAAACAGATAACTGAATAAGATTGAATAGCATTATTCAAAACAAATACAATACACTAACAGAATGATAACATAATTCAAACGTTTTCATCTCATCGCATTTCACGTAACACATCGAAACAAAAACAATTAACTTTAAATAGTGGTAATACTAAGTGACTGAACAAATAACTGCAATACGCACTGAATACATATATCTGAAAAACAGATACCACAGTGTAAACATTTTGCTGTAACGTATACAAGACTGAGTGTAATCACTAGACAAGATTGCGGATAGCGAGCGGCAACAAAAGACAATCCGAGAAAGCCAGGTTTGAAATTATTATGTTAGTGTATTGCAGTTGTTTTGAATAATCCGCCCCGATAGCTTAGTAGTTAGCTAGCGCGCGGCTTCGTGAACGAAGAAGGTTCAAGAGGTACTGGTTCGACTCTCGCTTTCGGCACCTAATGGATGAAATAATTCCCCTGCAGCAACACTTCAACAATCGACAACTTCACTCTGCCAATCTCGGTAACCGACCCTGCATCAAAAGGTTGTAGAGCCTTTCCTGGTAGTTTCGCATACTTGTAGAGGTATGCGAAACTACCAGGAATAACCTATCAAGGCTTTGTCAGTCTGAGGATAAAGATTCAAAACCAACCAACATATTCAATAGTTTGGTTGGTTTTGAATCTTTATCCTCGGACTGACAAAGCCTTGATTGGTTATTCCTGGTAGTTTCGCATAGCCTACTTGTAGAGGCTCTTGACACAGGGCCGGTTATCGAAATTGGCAGATTGAAGTTTTCCGATTGTTGAAGTGTTGTTGCCGGGGAATTATTCCATTCACTAGGTGCCGCTGAATGGAGAGCAGTCCTGAAATGCGTTGCTCAAGCGCACACCCCGAGAGTCGAACTTGCGCCGCGTGATCTTGAGCCGGGCGCGTAATTATATTAATCTTTATTAAGTTATTGTCAGTCATCTGTTTATAAGCATTTATGTTGTAAAAAGCACGTGTGGGTAATGCAAGTTGTCAAAATCTACGTTTTGTGACTGTGTTTGATAAAATAGCCTACAGTAACACCAAACTTAGCTACATTGATAAGTGCGCAATAATCATGATACTAATCAGTTCATATGGCAAAAAACTAAATGAAAACGACGAAAAAACAGCTTTGCGGATGTGCAAATTATCAGTATCCTGCTTATTCCTCTGACTACAGTATACTATATAGTATATACTGTACATATTTTGAACTATTTAGGCTTTGACATCTTTCTTTTGTTGTGTGTTTAGCTTACTACCCAGACAGGAATATGTGTCATTTTTACATTGAAGCAACGTCTGAAGCTGTAAATGTTTCAACGTCTGCAAGTTGAATTCTCTGCGTGCTCGATTGCTCGTGTCACAAAAATATTTTAAATTGACAAAACCCAAGCAAAATACATGAACTTTCAAAATTCAACATAATTATGCAATATACTAATACAGTAGAATTTGTCTATAACGGCACCTCTAGGGGATTTGCAAAAACTGACGTGATAGCCGAATTGACGTTATAGACGAACTACCGCAAACTATTCCACAACTGTCTTTTGATTAAAGAAAGAGGTGTATAATCCAATCAGGGTTACTGTGTACCACTAAATTGACAAAAGGCACGCAGAAAATACAGTAAACAAAGAAATTGTTTGAAAAAAATAACCTACAGCGAAAGGCACAGGAAATTTGCGCAATACAGCTCGTTACATACAGTAGTAGAAAAGTTCATTGTTTATTAGCAAAAAAGGCATTGATCTTGAGCTGTTTCGGTTTTGACACGGATTTGACACAGCTGTAGAGCTACTTTTTACACGTGATAGTTTTTCACGCGGGAAAAAAGTTAATTCAGTTAAAGTCCCTGCTGAGAACGACGTAGCGAAACAAAGGGAAGACATTTTGCAAGCAGCAGCGCTAACTGGATTAAAAGACTGACCGTTCGTGGTAAAGGTGATGGCTTAAAGTGACGTTATAAACGAACAAAATACGTCTGGGGACCAATAAAGGGTGCTGTTACATGCGAATTGACGTTATAGGCGATGCTGTTGTAGCCGAACTACAATGTATGTAAAAGATAGGAATTCTGCCGGGACCGAGCGAAATGTGACGTAATAGGCGAATTGACGTTATAAACGAAGCCGTTATAGGCGAATTCTACTGTAGTGACATATTTACCAATTACATTACGAATCTACACACTTTTGATGAATTCATTGGTCCGTTCATAGTAAACATTGATTGGGACTATGCATAAAAATAATCCGGCGCTTAAAGGATTGAAAAGGAACAAGAAAACGTATCAAGTCAACCAATATAAACTTTACTGAACGGTAAAAAATTTGAAATAACTATATCAATCGCTTTAGGAGAAACAGTGGTAACAACTTCAGCAAAAACTCAAACACCAAAAGTGCAAAGTATTTCTTTAACAACAGAAACCCAATCGTCAGCATCAATGGCTTTGTCAAAGTATAAGTTTTCAGGTTTACATAAAAATGAATCAAAAACGAAGTAAAATTCACAAATTAGCCTAAAACACACAGCAACATATAATACTGTTTCATGGCAAATGTAAATAAAATGTGCAGCAAAGGCAGAATGTGCACAAAAGACAAGAAAGGGCACATTAGTGATCATGTTACCTAACAAAATGAAAGAATGTAGCCCAATCGTGTCGAATTTCAAACTGAACTGACTTGAATGAAGTATACAAACAAATGGTAATCATGGAAGTTTGAGACTAAAAGAATTCAACAAGGACAGTTCTTTAGTAGTTTCAAACCATTTCGTTTTTTGCCAAGAACAAAAGGAGCAGGACCCTCATCACCATAAACATGAACACACTCTTCATAATGAAATGCTTTGTTGGCTATTGTCTGGAAGACTTGGTCCACGTTAAGATTGTTTTTGGCAGAACATTCAAAATAGGGAATTCCACTTCTGCTGTTACACCAGCGTTGTGCATCCCTGGCGGATACCTGACAAACCACATAGCTACATCATAAGCCAAAAAAATAAGATAAAATCAGTTTAAATTACAACACACAAAAGTACTGATTATTATTCCAGCACAACAAAACAATGCATTCCGTGGGCACTGGACATGTTGTGTATGAAAGCAAAAAGCACTTTTACAGTAACAAGACTTAGGTTGAGTTCCTTAAACAAGTAAACATAATATAGCTTTGGTAGAGAGTTTGCGTTTTTGAACCATAGACATGCAAAACAAAGTAACTTTAGCGGGTTTGTTTAATATTTTAATGTATTACACACAAAACAAAATATTATAACATCATAACTCAAACGTTTTCGACACGTACGTGTGTCCTCATCAGGAATTAAATCTGCAATATACATAAAATGAAAATTTGTAAGATAAATTTGACTTTGCACTATAACTGTAATGACACTCTGGACTGAAAAGCACTTACTGAACAAATGATACAAGAATGATTATTGATTACGCGTAAATTATACGGAGGGAAACAGATCACATGAGTTGTAAAACTACAGGCATTGGACAATTAGAACACACACAAAAGGAACGATGAGCCACAGGAAAATAAGTGCCGGTAGAGAACAGCTTGATTCTTAAGGCTTATTCTTAAGGCTGATTCTTAAGGCTTCCACAATCTTAGTCTGAAAACCAGATCTGCCTAGAGCAGAGGTGACGAACATGCGGCCCGTCAAAGAATTTTGTGCGGCCCACAAAACAATTTGACAATCGCTCATGCATTAAAGACAAAAGACATTTCAAAGCTGTTTTATGCCTTCACTGGTACACCTTTCCTTTGCTACTTTCTTGCCCTCAACACTAACTTTCAGAGTTTAAAGTTACAAAATAGGAAAGCTATAAGGTAAAGTTGTGAAAACACTATTCACCAACTTCACCTTGTATTTTTGGTCGATTCCAATCTATGACGTCATAGTAGGATACGATTAAAAAGTTGTGAGGCCCGATAACTCATGTGTAATTGACAACGTGGCCCGCGACCGCAAAAAGATTCGTCACCACCAGGTATGGATATTCAATGAATGCTCATAATTACTTGTATAGCCTACTTGCTTTACACTAGCCAACGGCAAAGGTTTTGCAAAAAAAAACAACAGCCAACTGGTAACCTTTAACTGTCTTTTCAAACAAGTATTCTTTAAATATGTTCTACATAACACTTGCTCACTGTCTTGTGTAGCTGAGTGTACCAGCTGCACTACAAAACTTTCTGCAATTTTAAAAAGAACCGCATGTTTAACGCGGTACCAACTACCGCCCTTCTCGTGTCAAGAGAATAAGGCAATCGCTCTGAGCCTTCGTATCCCCTTCTGTAGATATCCCTGAATTTATCTTACACATTTTCATTTTATGTATATTGCAGATTCAATTCCTGATGAGGACACACGTACATGTCGAAAACGTTTGAGTTACTATGTTATATATTTTGTTTTGAAATTGAATCAAATATAGTAATAACTATATTTGATTTAATTCGCTCTGCTTTGCTTTTTTGCTTAGCATTGAGCACTTTTTGTAGTATTAATAGTTTTCATTGTTTTATATTTTGTTTTGTGTGTAATACATTATGTTAAACCCACTAAAGTTACTTTGTTTTGCTTTTCTATGGTTCAAGTAAACATAAATACCAAGACCGTAATGTTGACGTAACTGGGCTGTGATTTTGTGAATTATTTATTCAGTGATTCTCAATATAGGTATCAGAGTGCTCAAAATACTGCAGCATTCAAATAGTTTTATGTGTGAGATTACTTACACTTCTATCTTCCACATCAACTTTGTTACCAATGACGGTAAAAGGAAAATCATTTGGTTCTCTAGGAGCTCCTTGAATCAAAAATTCATCTCGCCAACTATCCAAGTTTTCGAAACTATTATGGCTTGTCACATCATACACAAGTACGCAGCCATCGGCTCCTCTATAAAATGCATGGCTAAGTGCCTGAAACCTTTCCATTCCTGCGGTATCCCAAATCTGAAAAGTATTATAAATACTATTTTCTGTGTGTTGATACCCACTGATAACAAGCAAGTTTTTATTTTATACAAATTATGATTCAACTTGCAATGCAAAAAGTTTTAGTGTAATTGTAATGCCGATTACTAATTTCATAAAACATCATGAAACGAATGAAAAAGCTGCGAGAATTGTGTAAAAATGTTCACATTGCGGTGATACGTTATACGTACATTATAGACAACGTTGATTACTCACAAAATCGATTGCAGTTTGAAGGAATTGTAGATCTCAAACTATTAGTGGAAACGATTTGTTATAAGTATGGATCATTGCCCAATTTGATTGACTGCATAAGAATCTTAACAAGTCATTTTTCTACAAAATTGCTGAATTCACTTCCACACTGCACCTGCAAGGTAACAAGTGTATCATCATCCACAAGCACTTCTTTCGACAGGAAATCTGCTCCAACAGTGGCCTTGTAACTGGGAGAAAACTTTTTTTTGACATATTGATTCATCAAAGAAGTTTTTCCAACACTAAAAATAAAATAGGTAGATTGAAAATGAAAAATTATGCAGGCCAACAAAAAATATTCTTTTCAAAAGGCACGGCATGTGGGGTCTGCTACTATTCGGTGAGTCCGATTCGGTGAGAGCCTTTTTCGGTGAGAGCCCTATTCGGTGATTTTTTTGAATTTTTTTTGAAAATTATCAGGTACCGTAGCCTAATTAAAACCCCTAACCCCAAAAACCCAAACCCCACCCCCCAAAAAAACCCAAAATTCCCAAAAAAAAACCAAAACCCCCAAAATTCCCAAAAAAACCCAAAACCCCAAACCCCCAAAAAACCCCCCCAAAACCCAAACCCCCCAAAAAAACCCAAAACCCCTCAAAACCACCAAACCCCTGAAACCTCAAAACCGCAACCCCCAAACCCCTGAAACCCCAAAACCGCAACCCCCAACCTCTAACCCTACAACGGCAATGATAATTAAGCTACGGCGCGCAATAATTTAAAAAAAAAACTCACCGAATAGGGCTCTCACCGAAAAAGGCTCTCACCGAATAGGGAACTCACCGAATCGGACTCACCGAATCGGGCCATTCCGCGGCATGTGGGAGTCATTTTAGAGTATTTCAAGGCCCCTGATTCCGAAATTGCAGATAATTTTTCGAATTGTTTCTAGTTTGAGATATTTCACAATGAAAATAGTTTTAAAATTCTAATCCAAAAGGTTTCAATTAGCAAATCAAGGTATCTTTTAAACATAAACGGATGAACTATCGCTTGTAGGAGAAAAAAACTAAAAACTATATTTACTGGAATAATCATGTAACTATATATATAACAAATAGTGGTCAAAAGACATGCATTGCAATAAAATTTGTGAATGTTTTAGTCCGAATCCCAGTTTAAGAATCTCGTATTGTTTGATTTTCAATATCATTTACAACTGAAAAGTTATGCAACTTTCAGCATACTTACTATGAATCTCCTAAAAGAATTATTTTCAACACTTTATTCCTTCCAGTTCCCATTGTAATAGTGAAAAATATAACTAAGTCTACTCGTCTACATAAAAAGGAAATTAACTCTATTTTCCAATGAAATAACAGCAAATTGTACAATAGGGTGGTCCTCAAATGTATGCAAAAATTTCAAACTTACAAAATTGTAGTGCACACACTTCTATTTGGTTCCTTTTTATATAAAAACATTTCCCTGAAAGTTTGAAAGAATTTGATAAAGGTTTAGAGGTGCCAGATTACAGGTGAAAATTTAATAAATTGAGCGATTTACGAAACCTACGGTACCCAAGATAACGTATTGCAATTGCACTTTGAAAAGACATAACACATCATGGCAGAACGAACAACAAACATAAGAAAAATGATATGTAAGAATACTGTACTCTCATCCAACTCTGCAGTAGGAGACACTGATATAATTTTCTTGTCTATGCTTCGTGCATCATTATAACTCCAAAGTGTATTACTGGAAAACTAGTAGTTTAACTCGCAACAAGATTAACTAGTGCATTCTAAAGATAAATACATAATACAACTCAGTCTGTGGACTGATACAGCGATACACTTTCTGAAGATTTTTTTTTGCTGCAAGTCTGAAGAGCATGCCGGTGTAACGGTCCAGGAGTGACCGCAGTCCAAGAGTTACCAGGGTTGCCAAATATAATTAATTATTTTTTTTATGAAAATAATTGAAGTTCCTAATGCTCAAAAAGTTACATTGACAATTTTAAGCATTGGTTAATCTTAAATGAAAAGGTATGCATTAGCTTGAGAGCAACTACTCAATTAAACTTAGTTGTAATTTTTTTGTTTTTGTATCGCTTTCGGAAGCGCTGGGCAGCATTGGTCATTTGTGGTCTGACGTCACTTCTAGACTGCCACTCTGCAGCAGCACGGTAACTTTTGGACCGCAGTAATTCCTGGACCGTTACACCGGTGCTGTTCCACAACTTGTAGATTGTAGAATGTATTAAATTTGGTCTTCATCTTTCGTTAATACATTGTTAAAATTTTGCATCAAAGCAACACCTCTTTCGGCAAAGTCATTGATTACATGGAGCCCACCAACAATGGCTTGAGCTTTCTTATAATAGTCATCAATATTCCATGATGTGATTTCCACCTTCAGAAAGTTACATGATAAATTGAGAATCTGGAAAAATCTCATGGTGTTTGATGTGACAAAGTGCGACAGATCTTTTGATAAATATCTGGTACTCGAGAAATCTGGTAAAACATCTGGTACTCGAGAAAGACGCTTTGAAGGTGTACTGCTTGGATGAGTTAATGCGGAAACCATGGCTTTTTTTTGAGTAACAGAAACAGCATTATTAAAAAATGCCAGGCCCACAAGTTTGTCACTTATATATTATACCACAAGTGCCATCGAAAATGTTTTCATGGCTTCTTGCGATAAATGCATCATGTTGCTCATACTCATTTACCCTTTTCAAGAGCTCCAGGTCATGTCGTGGTGCACATTTAGCTAAAGGTGCTGTGAACCATGATTTTACATACACCTTCAAAACAAACAGAACAAATCACTTTAAACCAGGGTTGTTGGTATTCTACCCGACCCAAAAAAACCCGGGTGGTTTTTTTTAATAAAACCCACTTAAAAAAACCAAAAAAAAACTATAAAAAAAACCAGCGCATCATATTTGTCCAGTTTTTATTGGAAAATTAAAAAAAATTACAAAAACACAACAAGGCACTTACAACAAACTTTAAATTAGGACTTAAGGATGTGATTGTGAAGTAATTTCCAAGAATAAACTGAAAACGTAGTGGATATTGCACAGTACACAAAAATCAAGTAATGTCACTTTGTGTATACTACACTAAAACTCATTTATGCAAGAAGGCCTTATAGTTAAATTGGTGAAAGTACTACTCTACTGTAGTCTGTATATATGATGTGAAATGCAATTTAGGAGGCTATTTACCAATTACAGATTCTGGATTCTAACGCATGGCTGTTTCAGAGCATTTGCCTAATTGGCCACGCAATCGCTCAATTGCTCATCCATTACTATATATAATATATTATATATAAATGATAAAAAATATTTAAACATGATGGCATAAATGCTCCTTGCCTTCAAATCTAAACAAATGATGCAATAATGTGATTTCTACCACGGTAGCATCAACTTGGTATAGAAATCAGTGGATGATGCAACATCCAACTTGATCTTGAAACTAATGGATGATGCAACATTCAAGCAACAACAGCCCTAGTGCATTATTTTATTGAGTTATGCAAGCATGTACTGTGAGTGAAAGGCACTTCACTCGTAAAAAGTAGTTTTGAGGTGAAATAAGCATGAATCTACTTTTTTTGCATCTTTTTTAAAAAAACCCAATAAAACCCAAAAAAACCCGGGTTTTTTTAAAAAAACTCGGGCGGGTTGGGCTTTTTAAAAAAAACCCAGGTTTTTCTCAACCCTGCTTTAAACCACATTGCTCCTGACTTGACAAATCAAACTGCATTCGAAATAACCAGATTTTGAGTGCATTATATATACAGCAGTTGCCATCCATCTGGCGCGATGAAGGCCCGAAGGGCACCAGGATGATAGAATCAAATTCCATGTGGTGGTGTTCCGTTGAGGATTATGACCGATAATTCTAGAAATTCTTGCTAGACGTCTCTTGGCTGTTTATTGTTACGCAGATGGTGGATACAGAACTGTATGATTTCATCAGAAAAGCTGCTGTCATCTTTTTCCAATGTCACATACCCATCTTTATTCAATGTAGTCCATTTTGTTTTAAATTGCTTAAAAAGGAGAATGTCAGGTCCAGATGATGGCCCAAGCCATGTCAAGAAGGCTTTTTTAATATTAATTCCAGAATATGGTGACGACAAGCCAGATGAAACATGTGCTTGTTCAATTCTTTTGAAATTAGGACATAAGCACCAGACTTCTGACAAGTATTGTTGAATCGAACTAGCTTTAGCTGAATCTAGAATATCTGCTCAACTACAGACAAAGCTTTGGTAGCTGGTGTAACATAATTTTCTCTACTGTTAAAGGGCGGGGAAACCCAAATTAACTTTGCGAGTTTTTTGTTTCAGCGTGATGTCATTGTGTACAACATGCGTTTTAGCAATAAAAAAATCCAAATTTTGTTGCCCTCGTCTCGCTAAGGCCGCTTTTGTTTGATACCCGTTTGCGAGGTCTCGTTGCGCATCAAGCTGTGATTCTGTTCGGTGTGACGTCACAAGGTACATATAGTTGTGGCCAAAAGTTTAAGACCAGACTTGATTTATGACGATTTTTGCATTACTTCAAAATACTGCATCATATATAAGATGATGCATAAAGGTGATGCAACTGAAACAATATATGATGCAGTATTTTGAAGTAATGCAAAAATCGTCATAAATCAAGTCTGGTCTTAAAGTTTTGGCCACAACTATATGTACCTTGTGACGTCACAGCGAACAGAATCACAGCTTGATGCGCGCGAGACCTCGCAAACGGGTATCAAACAAAAGCGGCCTTAGCGAGACGAGGGCAACAAAATTTGGATTTTTTTTTTGCTAAAACGCATGTTGTACACAATGACATCACGCTGAAACAAAAAACTCGCAAAAAGTGAATTTGGGTTTCCCCGCCCTTTAAGACTATCAACATGGTAGCCAAGTAATGGTGGTCAGTGAAATAGAATCAACATCATGCTGATAAATAGAGATTAACCCAGTTTAAAAGAGGACATTGCCTACAACTATATCAACAGTTGGCTAATTACAACTTCAGTATGTCAAGTATGGCTTTACAGACTGTAGCTTCCCATATGTTTGCATAGGGAAAAAATCTGAATTTTCAAGGTAAATCTGGCACCTCTAAACAAAGTTCAATCTCTCTGAAATTTTTACAGGGTCCATTTTTGGTCATTTGGAGATGTTTTGGGTAGTGTCACAATGGATTTTCTAAAATTCGGTTTTTGGGGCCACCCTATTGTACAATGATGCACATAAAGTTTCATCACAGTAATACCGTTACATGCAATTGACATGGGTAGACACTTTGGAACGTCCTCAGACAATCAAACAGTTCAATGTGATCAGCCAAAAGTAGCAAAAACTATTACTAGAAAAGATCAATGATGCAACAAAAAGTACAGGTAATTCGAAGACACTAGTGGGTTGTTATCGCATGCGCTCGTTAAATCCAGACTCGATCATACAACAGTGGACAGTAGTCAAATGTGTTGTTTGATACAGTAACTGTAGCACTGGATGGTGTGATCTGCGGTTGGTTTGTTTTTGCCACACTTACAGACGATGCTGTCCCATGTTAAAGTAAAACAATTCAATGCCACATTGAATGACACTCAGGGTCTCGGGCCTTTTTTGGCAAAGCTATTCTAATAGGCTAACAGATTGAATCAATGGGCCACAAACACAACAGTTAAAACGAACGATTTTATACGAATGGCAAATGACAGAGAAGTTTGGAAGACCATATTCTAATAGGCTGAATAATGGCAATGTCCTAGATGAAACGTCAGGGTTTTGTGGACTTCGTTTTTAACTTAGTTCTTCCTTCAATGTGGTCTACCGTCAATGGGTTGGCCTTGAGATATTTATTAAAAAGTTTTACAGATGGCACAAGTGAGATCTTGCAGGCTCATGGAATAGGCGATTGGTATCCATAATGAAAAGAGAAACCTACAAGTTGACGCTTTGACAGTTGGTTACCTGCATATTTTATAAGGTGGTGTAATCTCAAGTTCAAGCAAGCCCACTACAAGTCAACAATGACTGATGATCACTTACTTTGCAACCTATCTATGCTTTACAATCAGCACCGATACTATTGACTACCAACAACCAGTCTCTTCCTCCCAATGCCAGACCGCCGCTAAAGCAAGAAATATATGATAATATTTTTATTTTCGCACTCAGCTGTCTTCTTGTTTTGTATCTAAACCTTGCTTATTTTTCTGCTTCAACCTCTGCCTTGCCACAAGGGAATTGGAGATAAAAAAGTTCCGTTTTGTTCCAACCACAGTATGTGGACTAAATTGTAAAACAATCATTAGGTTTGCACATTTGCCAAGTTAGTTACCATTTATATACCAAATCTAGATTAAACTAGTATGATATAAGCCTGTTACTCAACGCAACACACAGTTTACCAGCCTCAATTTTTATGAATTATATAAAAATAATTAAAAAATGAGGCTGGTAAACCCTTTGTCGCGTTGAGTTACAAGACGTATAATAATAATACGAGACAGTTAATCGCGCTTCAAGTGGACAGTTTGCTGGGTTGATTCACAAAAACAGAAAGGTTTTATTACTCAATTTTAAACTAGTAGTGTGTTGATTTTGAACAAAATTAACTTTTAGCAAATCAAAAAAAAAATAATAATTTGCCGTTTAACCAAAATAATTGAAAACTTAAGCAATTGTGCTGAGAATTTGATATATGAAACGATACAAAAATACACTATATCATCACCAAGAAGTACAAAAATAAACTTAATATAAACAGAACTCAAAACCAGTTGTTACATAAGTATCGCACAAACAAATATAGTTCATTGTAGTATAAAAACATAATTTTAATACAGTGGAATTCATGCACCAAGTCGACACATAATGAATCTAATCATGTAGGCTATTACATCCAGTAGAGTGCATCAAACCCCCCCTGATAAAAAATTCTCATGGCAGTATATTAAAGTTGTACAACCCCTAGAAATAAATCAGTTGTGTAAAACATTACAAAATTTGGATGAACTCTATGGGGTCAACATTGAGCTTGAAAAAACAAAAAAACAGGGTCATTCCACCCGAAAACAGCAATTATGAAGATATCTTGAGTATGACTCCTCTCAAATTTTGCTAAAAAGTTGTCATGCTATGCCATAGCCTACCAAACAAAAAAATCCCAAGTTTTAGATCAATATCTAAAAAAGGGTTTGTCCATGGCCACTGGCGCCGACTTACGGGGTTACGGGGTGGCCACGCCACCCCGTAACCGCTGTGGTGGGGTGGCAGCCACCCCGTTTAGGTTACATTACTTACTGCAAATAAATGTAATTTGAACGGACGTTTAAATCTTTTTTTGATCATTGGTTTTCGCTTCAAGTCAACGTAAAGCAAGAGGTGAACCAATACAGTATTGCGAAGAAAATGATTGTTTTTGTCACAAGCATGATACTTGCGTAACATCAAGCAAGCTACGTGAAGATTACGCAACATGTGGCTATGAGTTTTTTCCTTGTTGTTGCGTTCGTTTTATTTGTTACTTGTCATAAGTCATTGTTACATTTGTTAGGTTTGCAATGGGATTTATTAATCAATAAAATACAATCTTTCCATTGCCTCCCTCAAAATTCTTTTTTGAAAATTTTTAAACTGCTCATAATATCGCTATAAATTATGCCAGCTATAAAATACTTGGAAATAAAATTATCTCGATGATTGATAGCTCCACCCCCTAAACGAATATCTATTTTCAAATTTCATTAAAAAAAATGCAAATTTTGAAACTTTTTGAGTTTTATTTAAAAAGTGCACTTAGTAAAGTAGCAGTTTTAACGTTCTGCAAATTTACACGTTTACATGATTCTATTCGAGGAAAGCTGCAACCCCTCCCAATTCCCAATAATAAAAGCAACCTTTTTCAATTACTCAAGATTTTGCATTTTGAATTATTTTCCAATTTCAACTGGAGTGTACTGTCATCTACTTCATGCTTTAATTTCTACTTTGTTATCTACTTCATGCAGTAATATTGCGTGACAAACTGTGAGGCGGGAATCTATTAGTTTGACATAGGAGTTGCTTGTTACATCATAGAAAAAATTACGAAAAGTCCCGTAAAAGTTTTCGCCGACATTCCAGTTTTATTCAGCTTAAAGATGCCACCGAAAAAGCGTTCAAAATTGCAGCCCTCCATTGAGTCATTTTTTGTTGCGTCTAGTCAGGATTTCAGCCAGCATGAAAGTGATCAAACGGCTGAACGAAACGAAAGTGTGCCACTGCCAAAAGGCGTTAGCACGAGCAGGATAATCGCTGTTGAAGGGAGAAGCTATCAAAAATCGTGGGAGAGCGAATTCCCGTGACTAGAATACGATAGATGCAAAGATAGAGCATCCTGTCCGATTTGCAACTATGTCGCAACTGCTTGATCTATTTGCAAGCAATGAAACAATTTCATTAATGTCTCCAAACGTGGTCTGCATTGTGAAAATATATATACTTATCGTTGCCTTCCACCACCTGCGAGGCGGAGCGATCGTTTAGTGCACTCAGGCGCACCTACTTGCGATCTACCATGACGCAACAGCGATTGAACCACGTCCTAATTTTAAATGTTTATCAAAGTGACGCTTCACGGTTACAACTTGACCAGTTGATTAACAATTGGATTGACAAAGCTGCTGTTCGCCAAAATATTTTTGCCAAATGTTAAGTGTCAGAGCAGCAACGTAACAATAAAATTCATGACATATCTCCTGTGCTTTGTTTTAAAGTTGCTTTGTAAATTATCGAGCTACAAATCAGGTGTGAAAAGACAATTGCATCTACGAAACACGCTTAGTAAAAATCAAACAAAAACATGCAGTTTGAAAGTTTTTAGGTTGCTATATTGTGCTATCCGCCACCCCGTGCAAAAATAAAAGTCGGCGCCTATGTCCATGGCAACCATTTGACATTCCAGTACCATTCTCGTTCTTGACTTGTGGGGGTAGCGTATAGCAATTTTAGCCATTTTCAGAGCCCCATAACTTCTATTGTAAATGCAATGGAAGACTAAAAATTGCTGTGATAGATCATTGTAAACTATATATATATGATATACAGTACTACACAATTCAACAATAACAAACAACATTTCTTGATGCGTGGGTGTTAGGTGGGTCATCAAAATCCAAATTATGTTCCGTACAAGTGTTTTTTTTTCTACTTTTGAATGCTTCTGACTTGCCAACCAATCAGAATATTTATATAAAAACATTATTATTTGTATATAATATTTAGAAACTTTGCTTCGATGTATACCCCGTAGAGTTCATCCAAATTTTGTAACAATTTACATAATTGATTTTTTCTAGGGGTAGTACTGTACAACTTTAATATACAGGGTCATCAATATTTAGCGTTAGCCTACAATCTATTTCAAAATATAATTTTAATCATTTTTATCGGTATTCCTCTATTTTTGACACTTTTTTATTAATCTTTATACTTTCAGATACTAAAATATAACCATGAGTAGTATTTTAGACAAGCGGACTGCAATTGTTGAGCTGTTTAAAGCAGGAAACTCCAGGAAGGATATCTGTAAGATCCTGAAAGTGAACAGAATGCTGGTGTGGAGGACTTTAAAACGTTTTGAGGAGACTGGAGACATTCAGAATAGGCCAGGGCAAGGTCGCCCTCGAACAGCTAGAACCCCAAAACTAGTTAAATCCATTAGGGAAAAGATCAGGAAGAATCCTAAGAGATCCATCGAGATTCTGGCTAAAGAGTCGAGAGTGTCGTATGGGACCATGTCAACTTTACTCCGAAAGGACCTGAAGATGTCTCCATTCAAGCATGTCAAGAAAAAACAACTTTCTGCTCAAGTTGTTGATAAACGACTCCAAAGATCCCAGATTCTTTTTTCCCGAGTTTAGGATGGCATGCTACCAAATCTCGTTTTCAGTGATGAGAAGAAATTTGATGTTGAACATCACTTTAACACCCAAAACAATCGGGTTTGGTCGAGGGATGGGGATGAAGCGTCTCGAGTGGTGACAAGGAAACAATGTGCTGTCTCAGTGATGGTCTGGGCAGCCTTGACAGAGTCCGGTAAAAGTCCCCTCTTTTTTGTTGACCAGGGGATGAAATTGAACCAGCTAAACTATCGAGATGACATCCTCGTTGGCGCATTGTTGCCCTGGGCCCAGAAACACTTCAAAAAACGTCCCTGGTCTTTTCAGCAGGACTCTGCACCATCACATGGGGCTAAAAAGACTCAGGAGTGGCTTTCCGAGAATGTCCCGCACTTAATTCTTCATCACCCCATCTTCTCCCGATCTGAATCCCCTTGATTTTGGGATCTGGTCATACCTTGAGAGCAAGGTCTTGGCCATTCACCATGAAAGTTTGGAAGCTCTGAAGGTGAAACTGCAGAAGGAGTGGGCCAAAGTCCCTCAGAAAGTAATTCGTGACACATGCAAGGCTTTTCCTAAACGTCTTCAACTAGTTATTGACGCAGATGGAGGACATATTGAATAATATTTTGTGTATTAACTCTCTATTGCTTTTCTTACAATAATACATTTGCAAAAAATTCTAAATTTTTTTTCATTTCATAAATATAACCAATTTAAGTTGTAACGATAAATACTGATGACCCTGTACTGCCACGAGAAACTTTTTTCATAAGGGGGGTTTGATTAACCCTAACATCCAGTTTACTTTAAAACTAAATTTTGACGTGGTAGGCTAGCCTATTATTGTAACATTTGGTCAAGAAAAACGTTCAGGAGTAGGTAAATTGTAGTGGTATATATATATTGTAGTGAGATTTTGATGATTTTAACAAACTGTAAAAACAAGGCAGTTGCTCAAAATTTATTACAGTGCACTGAGCATACAAAATATTAAATATAATATAAATTAAATACCAATCTTAAAAGTGAATCGACATGTTAATAAATTACAAATCAAATTTGTTGAAAAATCAAAATCTACTCGATGCAAAAGAACTTTGAAGAGTCAAGAAAATTATAAACTTTAGGTTTGCCATTTCAATCACTGAAAGCACAGAATTAGACAATGCAACAAAAAAACATAAAAATCTTAAGTGCTTAAAAAGCCTCCGATTGCTTAATTTACAAGAAACAAATAAACGTAGTGCAAGCAACAATTAAAAAAAAAGTTTATGGCGATTTCAGGTAAAATTTCTACAACAGTGGTTCTCACGTGCTGAGTCATCAAGTGCCCACACATTGTCAAAGTTGGAAAAAATAAGTAAATGCTTCACCAAAACAGCATGCCAATGGGCTATTATTGTTACCTAACATGAACAGTCATCCAACCAAGTATTTTGTAATTTTGAAAGTTCGTGCAAATTCAAGCCATTTGTACCATGATATAATTCGAAAGGTGCTTCGTTTTCAAAGGATTTCTCGGCAACTGATTGAAACACTTTGTCCACATTGAAGCTATTTTTGGCAGAACATTCAAAATAAGAGATTTCATTTTTACTATCACACCAGCGCTGTGCTCTTTTGGAGGAAACCTGAAAAAGAAGATTTGATGTCGTTGAGAAAATAGCCATTTACAGGCGAATTTTAGGTGTTTAAACTTTGGCGAAATAATTAGTCCTATATCATATCATTGGTTGTGTTGTTGTCAGGGTTGAGAAAAACCCGGGTTTTTTTAAAAAAGCCCAACCCGCCCGAGTTTTTTTAAAAAAACCCGGGTTTTTT
Organism: Aplidium turbinatum; assembly: GCF_918807975.1. NCBI lineage: Eukaryota > Metazoa > Chordata > Ascidiacea > Aplousobranchia > Polyclinidae > Aplidium > Aplidium turbinatum. The sequence goes on from NC_137473.1 coordinate 35,806,518, forward strand.
TGGGTTTTATTGTTTTTTTTTAAAAAAGATGCAAAAAAAGTAGATTCATGCTTATTTCACCTCAAAACTACTTTTTACGAGTGAAGTGCCTTTCACTCACAGTACATGCTTGCATAACTCAATAAAATAATGCACTAGGGCTGTTGTTGCTTGAATGTTGCATCATCCATTAGTTTCAAGATCAAGTTGGATGTTGCATCATCCACTGATATCTATACCAAGTTGATGCTACCGTGGTAGAAATCACATTATTGCATCATTTGTTTAGATTTGAAGGCAAGGAGCATTTATGCCATCATGTTTAAATATTTTTTATCATTTATATATAATATATTATATATAGTAATGGATGAGCAATTGAGCGATTGCGTGGCCAATTAGGCAAATGCTCTGAAACAGCCATGCGTTAGAATCCAGAATCTGTAATTGGTAAATAGCCTCCTAAATGGCATTTCACATCATATATGAAGAGCTTGTTTCCAAAACCGCTTACATCCACTTTCGGTGATTTCGAGAAAACCACGAAAAACGTTTATGACAGTTTCACTTGGTAAATGTAATGCGTTTTTGATTTCTAACGATGTATAACTACCTACTGAATTGAGCCATGACGTTTGTCCAGATCTAAGGAATATTAGAGGGCTTAAAATCGCCTTTTTGTAAAATTAAAAATGTGGATATAAGCGGTTTTGGAAATAAACTGGAAAATAAAAACTGCCAGAATGAAAGAAACCAATTTTTGAAACCATTTTTCCAAGCTGACCACCACTAATTCATCACCACAATCCAAATCCACTTTAAACAAAGCAAAAAAACACAGTTATAAAGCTCAAGTAGGCTACTAAGCACCGTTGGTAACTGCAACAATAGGCTACAAGCCTACAACAGTGCTTATCAGTGTTGCCAGATAGTAGATGCTTCAAACTACCAAACACATTTCAAATTTTGCCAAACTGACCAGAGACTGACTGACAACTCACCAAAAATGTTGGCCAAAATTCTGCCAACTCAAAATTTTACTGCCAACAACGTAAAATTCTGCCAAATCTCGAATTTGGTAGTGAAATTTGCCAAATGGTAACACTGCTGCTTATCACGAAACGATGACGAAAACAGTTTAACAATCAGCGATATGTCACGTGATACAATGGCTTAATATGATTGGTTAATTGTGGATACAAGTGGTTTTGGAAACAAAGCGTGATGGCGCGTAAGCGGTTTTGGAAGAAAACGCAATTTTTAGTGTCGAATTTGAAGCAGAAAGAGAAGGTTTTGGAAAAAAAGGAATGGATAGTAGGTACCTATGGTAATACTCTACCTAATGACACTCTAAACTCAATTTTGGTAAAAGTGGCGCTTAAGCGGTTTTGGAACTGGGCTCTTCATATACAGACTACAGTAGAGTAGTACTTTCACCAATTTAACTATAAGGCCTTCTTGCATAAATGAGTTTTAGTGTAGTATACACAAAGTGACATTACTTGATTTTTGTGTACTGTGCAATATCCACTACGTTTTCAGTTTATTCTTGGAAATTACTTCACAATCACATCTTTAAGTCCTAATTTAAAGTTTGTTGTAAGTGCCTTGTTGTGTTTTTGTAAATTTTTTTAATTTTCCAATAAAAACTGGACAAATATGATGCTCTGGGTTTTTTTATGGGTTTTTTTGGGTTTTTTTAAGTGGGTTTTATTAAAAAAAACCCACCCGGGTTTTTTTGGGTCGGGTAGAATACCAACAACCCTGGTTGTTGTCCAACAACAAAATTAAACAACAGCATAAAAAATTCCCTGAATGTGGCACATGTCTACACTATTAACCAGAAAATGCAAAAACAGTATGCAAGGAGTCTGGATATAATCCACCTCAACAACTGGAAAGCATGCCAAAAGAGATGCAAACACTGGCGGACCCCTGCTAGCGAGGACAAAACGTCACGTCTCATCTACTTGATGAGATGTGGCGTTGACGTGACCAAAACAAACAGCAAAAACGGTTCAATCAAATTAGTTGTAAATAGTTCGATAACAGATTTTCTGTTTGACAATGTGCCCCTAAACTCACAATCATTATCCAAATTCGGTTGTGCCCTAACTTGTGGAAGTGGCCGATTCTTTCCTTGCAGCGACTGCAAAGTACTTGCAATTGAAAAAACGACATTCTAAAATTCAATAAGCATAGCCTACTCATACTCAAGGGAATAACAACTTATTTGACATGTTATTACTAAATCCTGTTAAACACTACGGTACCGTAAATTAATTTTTTTGGCCTGGGCACGTGCAATGCATGGAAAAGTTGCGAGGCCGAAGAAAATTCAGTTCATTGACATCTATTGGAACAACCTCAAGGATGTCCTAAGAAGCACTGGCTCGACAACATTCGAGAAGATTTGTGGTGGAAAGATGGAAAGGTTGAAAGATTTCGTTTAAGTCAACCCTCAGAATCACGGAAAGGCCCGTTTCGGCGAGTCCGATTCGGAGAGTTCCCTAATCGGAGACAGCCTTTTTCGGAGAGTTCCCTATTCGGAGATTTTTCGAATTTTTTTTTGAAAATTATCGGGTACCGTAGCCTAATTATCATTGCCGTTTTTACATTGTTTTAACGTCGCAAAACGTTGAAATCGTGCAGAAAAAATAGAAATAAAATGTTTGAACAATTAAATGAAAATTCGTCATGTCAGTTCAGTTGAATTGTTATTATTTGTGACCATCATATCAAAAACAATACACGTCAACATAGCAAAGGTCGAGAAAAAGGTAGAAGCAACAAAACGCGAACGTTAAAACGTGCCTGAGACCGAAGTAAGTGATTAAGTTGGAAGAAATTTGGCACGGCCGCAACACCTTCAGAAAAATTTAAGATATGAATGGAAAATAAAAAAAAGAAGATGTTACAAAAAAAAATCATGTTTATGTCTATAAGTTAGTACTTTTGAATAGTTTAAGTGCTTACCGGTAGTTTGGATCAACAAATGTGTGGCCTACAGCTTGGATTGAAAGGAAATTATCGAGTACCGTAGCCAGTTATCCCGACCAGCAAAAATTTGTTCCAAAATTATAACGAATTTTCATTTAATTGTTCAAACATTTTATTTCTATTTTTTTCTGCACGATTTCAACGTTTAGCGACGTTAAAACGATGTAAAAACGGCAATGATAATTAGGCTACGGTACCCGATAATTTTCAAAAAAACATTTCAAAAAATCTCCGAATAGGGAACTCTTTGAAAAAGGCTGTCTCCGAATAGGGAACTCTCCGAATCGGACTCGCCGAATAGTAGCAGATCCCAGAATCAGGTGGCATGAAGTAATGCTATCAGACAAAGTAGACATTTGTTGGCGTCCAACCACTCAATAGGACAAACAAAAGACATTGAACCATATAGATAGAGTCCAAATGGAAAATTTTATCATAACAAATACCGTATTGTGTATATATGCGCTTACCATTCGATAGTCCAAATCAACTTTGTTACCAATGACAACAAATGGGAAATTTGTATCATCTCTAGGTGATCCCAGAGTTAAAAACTCGGTTCGCCAATATCCCAAGTTTTGAAAACTTTTCTCGCTCGTCACATCGTATACAAGCACACAGCAGTCAGCGCCTCGATAGTAAGCTGTCCCAAGTGACCGATATCTGTCTAATCCTTGTGTATCCCATATCTGAATGAATGCAAAAAATTATACGAGGTATAGTCAAGCGGGATAAAAAATTTTTTTTTTCAAAAACGTTGTCCTAGATTTTTTAGCTTATCAAGTATGACCACTAATGTTGGTCACAATATACAGACCATGTATGTCTATCATCCCCCCATGAAATTTTTTAAATCCATTAACTGGTTTGAAAATTATGTACAACATACCTGAATTTTTTTTTACCCCAGCTTTGGGGTAAAAAATTACACCTGTTAATATAGCAGCTTCTTCTTCTTTATTATTATAATATTGATTTCATATGTAGTGTAAATGATTCTCCACCAGAGGAAAGAAGCTTTGTGTAACTCATATATCAAGGACTGTGAGACATGCTGAACCCATAGTCGAAACCGACCGGATGGGTCATGATGATGATGTAAACGATTTTGCTCACAATTTTTGTATGCACTTTTTATTAAAATACACATTGTGAAATCGCAAAGTCTCATTTCTGTAATAAAAACAGCAGCAAGACAAAAAATTGTGTCTAGTATACTTATGCACGCCATCCTGAATTTTATCTGCAGCTCTAGTTTGAACATGCAAGTGGGCGATTAAATTTCGCGGATTGTGAATCCTAAAAAATCAACCAGCAGTTTGTGAATAAACATACAACTAAAAAAACAACAGACAGGAAATAAAACAACAGTTTGTGTATGTATGATTGTATGTGTTGTGCACTATCGATCAATGGATCACTCTGTACTCTCAATCTGCGCTATTGATCGACTAACCTGCAACACTAACCTTAACCTCAGACCCCCAATTCCAACAAACATCAATTGATTGTGCATAACACATGCATTAGGGCGCATTGTCTCCCCAACATTTTTATGTTTTTTGAGAAATTAATTTGTAGATCTCACCTGTTGTTAGACTAACCAAGTTAGTTACTGTGTTCAAAGATCATTGAAATTGGATAGCGTTTATGTGGGCAACCGGCAGCTTGAAAATCTCTCAAAAAAAACAAAAATGAGATAAATGCTATAATATTAGTCTAAGCACATTTTGAATGGCATGAAGTGATATTGATATAAACTCACAAGTATTTGAACATAACTTTATTCAAGATCATGCTAGTGGAAAATCCGACCGTGTAAAATTGTGTACCGTAGCATGTCTTCCAATATGCTTAAACGTGCCGGTCCGGTACTCTCAGTCTTAGAAAAAGCAATAGTCATTTAATATCACTTGTTTACGGTTTCTGCAGGCACAGATTTTCTCTTGCGTAAGTTTGGAATGTGCTTCCTGTTACTTTCAACAACTTGAATAGTGTTTTGAAAATGTTTCTCACTCCTAGCGCTGCGTAAGTAATCAGTACCCAGTTGTACACCACGCTCAGCGACATCGTTGACTACATTTACTGAACCAACGTAGAGAAGCGCTGACTGATAAGCAGCAGATTGCGACCATTCGCCCACAGGCAAAGCGAGAAAACTATCGTCTATTTCCAAGATATGGAAGAAAAACCACGAGTCAACTTTGATGAAATCTGTCAGACATGATACGAGAGTAATTTCATTTGGGAAATTGGGTTTTCCGTATCCGGAACCAGTGCGATCTAGCGGTGATACAAGTGGATTTGCTGGCTTCATATTGATGAGCTTATCGGCTATTCGTCTCTTTTCAGCATTCGGAACTTTTGAACTAAAGAGAGCCAATGGTACCATATCAGCAGAAAGATACCATAGATGTCGTTTGAAACTCTTTGCTGCACTGTTTGATATCAGTTCGTTCACTGTTCTGTATTTTAGAATCTTGTGATATAAAGTTAAGCTGTTCCATGGGGCGTCGACAGCTACTGTGCAACCAAACCACCATTGACAATACACCAGAGAAATGAATGTCACGAATCGTTTTAGCTTCTGTATTTGAGAACTGGTAGTTATTGTCCCTTTTGGCAGCTCAGATGTTTGCCTTTCTAGCAGTACAATCTTTACGGCATATATGATCTTGGCCATCCATCGGCCTTGTGAATGGCACCTGGTTGTTTGAAGCTAAAGTTCACTGTAGCAGAACTTAAATAGGCCACGCATAAACTCATCATTTCTTTGTAGTCGTCACGCCTATACTCTAGCTGAGTTCTTGCAAGTTCGAGAATTTCATCTATCCATTCTTGAACAAGAGGACGTGCCTCTACAGAAAAGCTTTGTAAATCCAAGTGGCTCAGTCCTTGATCCCCATCGTGGGGAAGATGATTCCAGCTTGTCCTGAGCCTGGTAAAAACAGTGATCTCCGGAGACTTTGATGACTCAATGTTCAAGTCTTCAAACACATGAGACACTATGATTTCGCCGATGTGGTGTTGGCATGCTGACCATAGCAACGCTCGATCAAGTTGTTACTGAATACTTATACAATTATACATGCTGCTGTCATTTGACCTGTATTAGTCGATGTAGTATCAAATACCATATTGACTACATTCTCCGACCACTGCCAGCTATGCAACAATCCACAACTTAAGTTTGAGATGATATGTCCAGCCCGTTGATCAGTTCCTGTTTTGTAAGCTGGGATTCCTAGTAATTTCAGTTCTTTCGAGTCACCTACGGCAACCGCCAATCTCTCTTCGTGTTTGTACTTATTGACGAGGGTTGGGAGCCCTTTGCCATCCCAATGTAGCGACATAAACTTCGGTGGCATCCACAGTTCTCTACATTCCTGTGCTATTTCTTGGTTAACTTGACGCCTGGCCTTGTCAGCTTGTGAGTAGGATTTTGTAATTTTTGAAGCATCTCCTCCAGCTTCTTCTACGAAGGCCTCCGTGAACGCAGCTAGTTGTGCTGCTGTCATTTTTATTCTAGTAGCTAATGCTATTAATTTTGGAGATTTGACAATGTCATGTGGAATGAAAGCTTTAGTCCCTGTGCGCACAGTCCTTTTGTGAGATTTTGGAGCTTGTTGTGGTATAAATGATGATAGCGGCGTGTCATCCTCGCTAGAGCTGCTTTCGAATCCAACAGTAGAAAATAAAGTTTCAGTTTCTCTAGCAGACTTCTCATGCCGTTTCTCTGCACTTACAATTCTCTCCTGTTTCCTTTTCAGTTTTGAAAATGATTTCACATCGAAACCAGCTATAGTAGCTATTCTATCAGTCTTCATCGATTTTAGAAATTTTATGTCTTTTGGGTTTTGTATTATTTGCTCGGAATTTGGAGTCCATAAAGGGAATGTTTTCGACAGGTCATTTTGGTACTGTTCAACCTTAGCAATTACAGCAGGAGTTGTTCTTCGTGCCTTCGGTATTCTCCTCAGTTTCTCATTCTCCTGTAACAGTTTTATGATTTTTTGACAACATGTCTGCTCAGCTAACATGGGTAATTTGGGTATGCCTCCTTTTTCAAAAAATGGAATAGTTTTCATGTACACTATCTTGGCAGCCTCATATTTTGTGCGATTTTCACTATATCCGTCCTCTAAGTGAAAGATAATAGATCTCAAAATCTGTAGCGCGGTTGGAAGACGGCTTCCTGTTATTTCGCCATCGCATTTAGTGACAGCATCACCTAAGCCAAATATTTTGTGTCTAGTAGTTGTCATGTTAACGTACGACTACAATCAGAAATCTGAAAAGATAGAATTTTGCCCAAAATTATGTTTATTTACAAAAATTTGTAAAAGAGAAAGTAAAACCAAAGCCTAATTGCTGGATTCCAAACCTGAAAATGTAGGAAACGCTGTAATAATAAATAAGGTATGCTATGGTGCAGTGGTGCACTTTCCCCCTGAAATCATAAACTTTATTAAAGTTAAATGCAAAACTTCATTTAATTATAGATAGTATTTACAAAATGGCAACCCTGAAAAGAAAAATTAATGGTTGCCCACATAGGCAGGTGCAGATTCCAACCAAATTTCACAAACTTTGTTTTAGGCCTAAATGGAACATTGTTACCGATCTACATGACAATTCATCGACATTGGGGGGTTTGATGCACCCTAACATGCATACATTGCCACTGATGCATCCAGAAGTTTGTTTTTGTATTTTTTGGTGATATACTGCTTGGCAGTTGACATAGCACCAATACAAAGCCAAAACATTCCACAAAATGCACTGTTTTTATTTACCCCAAATCAACGAATTTTATTGGGGTAAAAAAAAACACCTCAATAATAATTTACACAAACATTTGGAGGCCCCAGTCTTTGTTGCATCTAGTAGCCTCACAACATAGTACTCACAATATAACATTAAAACATTCATACTACCTATCACTAAAAATTAGCAACAACCTTTAATAAACTCCTCCGAACCTTTTTTTGCACCCTTTGCTGGCCATATTTACTCTATTTAACATATCTCTTCTTTGTCAAATCCAATCTTTTTCCTCTACCCCTCACAGTAATCACCAGAGACCACTTAAACATACACTAAAAAAATTAAGTGAATATCTACTCCTTTTAGATGTGAGATGGTAAGTGTTTTTTTTTTACCCCAATAACCCCACTATTTTTTTTTACCCCACTTGACTATAATTATTGGAAACTGTATAAAACTTTTGTAATTAGTAATTAAAAGTCACTTAGAGTAACAAAACAAGAAACAAAAAAGAACTGACAACTACTAAGGATAAAATTAATAAACATTTATTTACCTGCAATGTCACAGATTTTCCATTGACAATCAGGTCTTTGGTGAGAAAATCAACTCCAATAGTTGTTTTATACTGCTCATGAAATTGATTTTTAACATATCGTTGCATCAATGATGTTTTTCCCACACTGAAAGAATACATGCTGACTTAAAAAAACTCATTCATTAACAGAAAAAGTTTAATCTAGCTTGAGGTTTAATCTCCATCTCTGGAGGTATGCCGAATGTCGAGCATGTCCAGGTTTAGAGTCCTTTCTATTGCTTCCAATGATTCAACAGGTGCAGAACAGCCTAAACATCGGCATAGGCGTACTTTGCGGATACCGTGTTTGGCAAGGGGTGCAACCTAATTCGTACCATGAACAATTCGTACCGTCAGTTCGTACTTGAAAAGATGAAAAGAAAAAATTCAAAAAGCCGAAGTCGCTGATCGAAGTTTCCGCAAGGTTAGGGTAGGCCTATCGGTTAGGTATCGGTAGTTAGGGTATCGGAGTATCGGTATCCGCAAACAAACAAACTGAAAAGATCGAGAGAAAAAATAGAACATCGCGGATCACAGTTTCCGTTTTTCCGCAGTTTCCGCAAACATTTTAAAATGTCCGGTAATGATCCTAAGAGTTTGCCAAAGTCGCTGATCGCAGTTTCCGCAAACATTTTAAAAGGGTTAGGGTTGATCAGAGTTTCCGCAAAAAGGGTTAGGGTGTTTCCGCAAACAAACTGAAAAGATCGAGAGAAAAAAATAGAACATCGCTGATCGTAGTTTCCGCAAACATTTTAAAATTTCCGGTAATAATCCTAAGAGTTTGCCGAAATCGCTGATCGCAGTTTCCGCAAACATTTTAAAAGGATTAGGGGTTAGGGTTGAACGGAGTTTCCGCAAACATTTTAATAGGGTTAGGGTTGATTGGAGTTTCCGCGACCATTTTAATATTTCTGGTAATGATCCTAAGAGTTTTGTTGGTTTGGGGAAATTTTAAAATGTTTGCGGAAACTGCAATCAGCGACTTCGGCCTTTTTTAATTTTTTCTCTCGATCTTTTCAAGGTACGAACTGACGGTACAAATTGTTCATGGTACGAATTAGGTTGCATCCTTTGGCAAGCTGTGGGTGTAGATGTTAAACAGAAAGGGGGCCAGGACAAATCCTTGAGGGACACTATTTTTAAGGCATTGTACCCTGCTTGGTTTACAACTTTCGGTGGTGAGGGTAAAGGTTCTGTTGTAAACGAGCTCCATGATCATGCAGACCATGTGCCTGTCTGGGATCAGGCGGAATAATTTGTAGGTGAGGCCTTAGTGCCATACGGTGTCATCTGGGTTTTTTTTTTTGCTGAGACTTTTTGATCATTTGTCCTAAATGACTTGAAAAAATTTGGTCATTTTTTATTTATTTCGGTCATTTTTTTTGATGAAAATATTTCTTTTCAAGTAGCTTATATCAGTGTTGCCAACCACACTTAATGAATGGGTACCAATTTTTTTCTAAATGAGTACCAAATTGATAAACAGAGTACCAAATTTTTTTCACCTTTAAAAATAACAGATTTTTATCCACTTCATTAGCGCAGAACAAAATTATGACCATAATTCTTTTCATCGAGTTTTTTTTCTTTCAGACAAAATTTAACTTTTTCTGTGAAATTCGCTCAATCGTATCGAGCCAAGTCAAATCAATGTGGATTGACAGGAAGGTTACAAACTTTACAGGAGCTTAAATCTTTTTGTCTTTATTATTTACCAGGCTAGATTCAGGTGGGCTGCACGACCAAGTGAATTCAACTTCCCATGTTTCAAATGCCTACAATTTTTATGCTAGCATTTGGTTGCTTTAACTTTTGCCATACACCATACAGCAAAACAAATTTGAAGAAATGGCACTGTCATTGGCAGGTTATCAAACTTTTCCAATATTGAAAAAAAGTATAATACAATACGAATGATAAAAACCAAAAATTAAAAATGGTACCAAATGTTATGCAGAGTACCAAATCATTTTTTAGGGTACCAATTTTTTTACTTTTTGGTACTCCAGAGTAGGCTACCAATCGGCAACACAGGCTTATATACAACTTATATTTTTTTGTACATTTTGACCGAATTGACTATATATTTTTTCCAGGGATATCTATAACTACGGGATTGGAAACTCTATGGAACTGAAAACCATTTTATACACCAGTAGGGTCACTTTTCTATGTGCGCTGCTGTGATAAATAATCACATAAATTGATCTCAAAGGGCAGCAAGTAGTAGGCTAAACGAACAACCAAAAGTGTAACAATCAATTCACCTGCTGTAAATTGTAAGGTCTACGCTTGCCTGGTTTGTTTATTTGTTTGTATTCCATTAGTGTAGTCATGTTGTATTTTGTTTGCTGCTTAAAAAATTTCCAGAATGACTATTGGTTTTAGTTCTGATGACATCGTAAACGTGTTGGTTTCGTACTGGATTGGTCTGTAAACAAGTTGGTGATATAACAGCATATTTCACTGATTGCTGAACACTCCTCATTTACTTCTGATCCTATTTGCAGTACGCAAAATGCTAAAAATCAACAGTATCCGGTTTTTGGACTCATTGCATTCATTCATTTTTTGGATTCATTGTTTTTTTTCTAGCAGCGTAAATGTACTTTTATAATCAATTAAGTTTTAATATGAGTGTACATTTTGTATTATTATTGTAAAATCGAATTTTGTATATCTTTTAGTCGGCATTTTATTTTGTTAATCTTTTTGTAGTCGTAGTAATGTGTTGACCCTACTGATGTATAGCACTGAATAGAGTTTCCAATCCCGTAGTTATAGATATCCCTGATTTTTTCGAACATTTTGACCAAATTGGTTATAATATTTTTTTTCAGACATTTTGCTAAAAAATTGGTCAATGATAGATAAATGACCAAAAAAAACCTAGGGTGTCATATGCGGATATCCTTCTACTTTGCCTCAAAGCAGTCTTTGATGTTTTGAGTCATGAGAGTGTATTGGTCTACAGTAAATCTTCCACGTCAAAATCCAGCTTGTTTCCGGGGACGAGTATATCTACCGGTGTAGCAGTCCAAGAGTTACTGCAGGCCAAAAGTTACAAGGGTTGCCAAATATTTCATTCAAACTTAATTTAATTTTGTTTTGAAAAATAATTAAATTTGTAACCTCTCAAAAGGTCAGATTAATAATTGTAAGTATTTTGTAATGTTAATTGAAAAGCTTGCATTAGTTTGAGAGCATTCGTCGTCGTGTGAGCGTCTGGGGCCGAGGGTCTATCCTTTTACCACTCCAGATTCACGATGTTCCCGGACTACACTGGAAGGCTACTAGAGAGCAGCCAGTCTTTGGTTTCATCATCCATGACACGCAGACCTTCCACTCCGTTAGGTGGCTTGAAGATGGAGCAGTCATTGATGATGTGGTCTGCGGTCTGTTTCTCGGCACCACATTCACAGGAGGAGGAAGAGGCCATTCCCCATTGGTGCATGGTTGAGCGGAAAAACCCGACGCCCGTACGGAGACGGTTAAGGCGCACCCATGCCTGTCTTGGTAGTGTTAGACCGATGGGGCGTGTGTCGGCGTCGGGGATGAACGAATAGAGTCTAGTGGCGGTTGATTTCCATTCAGAACTCCATTTATGGTCCGCCCAAGCAGCCGCAGAGATGTCTTGTACATCAGCTTCGTTGATGAGAAGTTGAGCGGCTGGCACGAATGGGTGTCTTGATTTCAGTCGACGGGGTGCTCGTTTGGGAGAGCAGAGATCTTGTGGTGGAGAAGGTGGTTAGGCTCCAGTGCCTGTCGACCGAGGGACAGAGTGGCTTCTTCGCGACGAAGCTCAGCAGGTTGGATGCCAGCGAGAATGGAGAGATTGTCCAATGGTGTGGGACGCAGGCATCCGGTCACTGTGCGCAGGGCGCTGTTTATGGCAGTGTCGATGTTATGGCAGTGAGCACTGCGGCACCAAACAGGTGCACAGTACTCTGCTGAAGAGTAGACAAGGGCTAAGGCTGCTATACGCAAAGTGTCAGCCCTCGCCCCCCAGCTAGAGCCTGCCAGGCGCTTGAGTAGCGCAGCGCGGGATGTGAGTTTCTTGCGCAGTGACACCAAACAGTGGCGGTATGTAAGCGATCTGTCCAGTGTCACCCCAAGATATCTTGGTTCGGGGCAGAAGGACAGACATTTTCCGTTGTTCTGGACGTGTAGCTCACGATCAGCTTCCCGATTATGGAGGTGGAAAGCTGCTACTACAGTTTTGGTTTTGCTGAGTTTCAGTCGCCAGTTCTGGAGATAGGCTGAGAGAGTTTTCATGTCCTGGCTCAAGGTGTCTTCTAAATTTTCCCACGACTTTGTGGAGTGGAGAATTGCCAGGTCGTCCGCATAAGCATATTTTGCGGAGACGGTAGTTGGCAGGTCGTGGGTGTAGATGTTGAAAAGAAGTGAAGCCAGGACCGATCCCTGTGGGACGCCGTTTTTCAGGCGTCTCAGTCTGCTTCGCCGTGAGCTACCGGTGGTGAGGGTAAAGCTTCGATTCCTGACAAGTTCCATAATCATATGAACCATAAGTCGGTCAGGAAGCAGGCGAAGCAGCTTGCAAGTAAGGCTGCGATGCCATACGGTGTCATAGGCAGCTGTAAGATCTAGAAAAACAGCGCCGGCCTTTTTTTTGCCTCAAATCAATCCTCGATGTCTTGGGTTAAGAGTGTGACCTGATCTACGGTGGATTTTCCGCGCCGAAACCCAGCTTGCTCTTTTGGAAGGAGCGGGTCGATGATTGGGTTGACGCGTGCGTAGATCAGTCTTTCGAGGATCTTGAAAGGAACACAGAGGAGGGATATTGGACGATAACTCCTTGGGTCCTCTGGTGGCTTGTGAGGCTTAGGGATCGCAACTACTAAAGCTCTTCTCCAGATTTTTTGGATTGTGAGGTGGTGCAGGCAGGAAGAGAGGAATCTACGTAACCAGGACTTTAGGGCATGGCCAGCATGGAGCACAAGCTCAGGGCAGATCTTATCAGGCCCTGGAGTATTGTGTGGTTTCACTAGGCGGATGGCGGTGGCGAATTCTTCTGGGGTGAAGTCTCCAGAGATTGCTTCCTCTTGTGGTGTTTCCACTCGCCAAAGGGCAGATACTTCCTTGGCAACAAGGCGGGATGCCTTGCGGTCCTTTGTCTTGTAGACCCCGTTCTGCACTAGCTGGGAAGCGATGGCATTAGCAGAAACGGGGCACTGACGAGGGGAGTTTGCTGAGCGCCCAGTGAGGTTGTTGACGATGCTCCATGCTAGAAAAGCGAAAATTGTTTTAACTAAGTGTAATGAATTCATTGAGAGCAATGAATTCATTACACTTAGTTAAAACAATTTTCGCTTTTTTATCGATTACGAAAACGCCGGGCACCCCTGGTAACTTTTGGACTGACAGGAACTTCCAGACTGCAACGCCGCAGAAGCAGTCCAAAAGTTACTGCTCTTGTAAGTGGGTGTGCTTTTTCAAAATTCGTTTGGGAAAACTTGTAAATGGACTGAAACTTTACTTGGTCAGTAGATTAAACCCTCTGCAAGTATGCGAAAGATGAATCCCAAGGATAAATATTCTCACCACGAAACCATTATTCTTGACTTTAAGTTCCGTGCCACGATGGAAGTCCAACGGAAATTCATTGGAATCTCAAACTGTTCAACACTTTCGTAAAAGTTAAAGCCTTCCCCGTGTGTGTGACTGTGATAGCCTACTCACTGAAGTTGATGGCGTTTTGACTACCGGTTGGCCTACATGTAGCCTAAGTTACTTTATATTTCTTCAAAATGGTGGTTATGAAAAAACCAGGTCTGCTACTATTGGGTGAGTCCGATTCGGTGAGTCTGATTCGGTGAGTTACTAACTTCTAACCCCTAACCCAAACCCCTAACCCTAAAACGGCAATGATAATTAGGCTATGGTACCCGATAATTTTAAAAAAAAATTGAAAAAATCCCCCGTTAAGGGATCGGACTCACCGAATCGGACTCACCGAAACGGGCCATTCCGGAAAAAACCAGACCAAAAATAGGCTCAGTGCTTCATTCACTAGAAAACTTTGGTTTTAACTGTCATGAAACATACAAAATATAGTCACAGACTATGTTCGTCAACTACAACTCAAGACCAGCGGTTATAACAAGTCAGCCTTCAAATGTAAACTTTGCACGATATATTAAGGCCTGTAGCTTATTAAATGCCACCGATTTACGTATAGCCACGATTCAAACTTTGAAATGTTTGGAGCGATGATCAATTAAATTATTTGTTTCAACAGCGCCATATAGCTTACAACGAGTCAATAAAACACTCATAACACTACATTGTGAATCGTAGGTTGCATCATAGCACAATCAGGATGACAGCAAAAGACCATAGGCTAAGTGGTCATGGTGTCCGACAAATTGTTTGTAAGCAATTGTTCGTAAAGCAATTGTTCATAAGCAATTGTTCGTAAAACAATTGTTCGTAAAATTAATTCTTTGTAAAACAATTCTTCCTAAAGCATTTTTTCGTGCATGCAGTTAAAATTTTATGTAGCCTATACGAAGAAATGCTTTACGAAGAATTGTTTTACGGATTTCATTTTACGAAAAACAGTTTACGAACAATTGTTTTACGAACAATTGCTTACGAACAATTGCTTTACGAACAATTGCTTACGAACAATTTGCTTATAACCGTGGTCATCTAGTCAATCACCTCCCCATGCAAATTTATTTGCCAACGCACGTAAGGCACGGACACAACCGCAAATGATAACACAAACAAATCCGGTTAAAATGATAGCCTACGTAAATTGTTAGGTTACAAATTAAAATTTCATTCCAATACAGCAACAATTTCTGGTACAAAACTCATCTTTTAACTTTCATCTTATTTTCGCTTCATTCCCAATTACGTTTCTGCTATAAACCATGTTGTTAAGATGCAATAGTGGATAAGTTTTCAAGTTCAACATGTTTTCAATGTCGAAATCATTTATACAAATCTGCTGCAAGCGTCAAATCTGACAACCCTGTTGTAGTTACTTCTGGACTGGCAGTAACTTTCAGACCGCATATACGCGGTCCAGAAGTTACGGTAACTTTCAGACCGCAGTAACTCCTGGACCGTCACACCGGTAATTGATTCTTCTGTAGTTGATTGATTATGGGAATGTTCAATTGTTCATCCTTGGCCTAAAAAAGCTGCTTTGAGAGTTTAATCCTGGGAGTTTCACATGCTTGTAACTCAGGCTTTGATACAACTATGCAGACCTGGTCACAGAGTTTGACATGGTAAAGTTACTGCTTGTTGAAGTGTTGCCTGTAAATTATACCACCAAGTCCTGCTGACCGGAGAACATTAAAATTCATTGCTCAAGCACACGCTTTGAGAGTTGAAACAGCACAACTTGATCTTGCAGTTTGATACTTAACCAACTCAACGAGTAAGCAGAATACAGTAAGCTAGCGGGGTGCAACCTAATTCGTACCCTGAACAGTTCGTACCCTGAAAAGATCGAGAGAAAAAATTAAAAAAAGCCGAAGTCGCTGATTGCAGTTTAATAGCACAAAGCCAAACTCGCTGATCGGAGTTTCCGCAAACAAACTCGAGGGTTAGGGCATGGTTAGGGTTAGCGGAAACTGCGATCAGCGAGGGTTAGAGCATAGATTACTTTATGGTTAGGGTAAAGATTAGCGGAAACTGCGGTTAGCGGAAACTGCAAAACTGCGGAAAAATGTTTGCGGAAACTGCGATCAGCGAGGGTTAGATCATAGATTACTCTATGGTTAGGGTAAAGGTTAGTGGAAACTGCGGAAAAATGTTTGCAGAAAATGCGATCAGCGAGGGTTAGTGTTAGAGAGCATAGATTACTCGATTGTTAGAGTTAGGGTAAGCGGAAACTGCGGTTAGCGGAAACTGCGGAAAAATGTTTGCGGAAACTGCGATCAGCGAGGGTTAGAGCATAGATTACTCTATGGTTAGAGTTAGGGTGAAGTTTAGTGGAAACTGCGGAAAAATGTTTGCGGAAACTGCGGTCAGTGAAGGTCTTTTTCTTTTTCTCTCGTTTGACTTGTAGTAGCTTAGATTGGCAATGCCTCATCGTGCAGCCATGATACGGTAGTTGGGTCCAGTTTTCGAATA
Source organism: Aplidium turbinatum (assembly GCF_918807975.1). NCBI lineage: Eukaryota > Metazoa > Chordata > Ascidiacea > Aplousobranchia > Polyclinidae > Aplidium > Aplidium turbinatum. Next base: position 35,822,953 of record NC_137473.1, read on the forward strand.
CCAATGATTCCACTTGGGGGCCGTAAGATGGGGCATTCGTGGAGTATGTGTTGCATTGTTTGTTCTACCGCTCTGCAGACACATATCGGCGTATTATGCAACCCCCACCTAAATAGATTAGCTCCAGTGCAGCCAACGTCACATCTGATCCTGTTCAATGTGACCCATGCCTTTCTTGAGAAGTCTGCTCCAGGAAGGATGTAGAGTGCTGGTATAACTGAAAACTGGGGAGGGATATGTGGCAGCTCGTTCCATTCCTGGGCCCATGTCTCCATGCAGCTGAAGTTCTTATCCACAAGCTGTGTAGCATATCGATGGAATGGGCGCCTTGATGACAGGAGTTGGGGTCTGACTGGTCCATATCTTTGGGAGTGACTGTGGAGAAGGTGTTGAGGATCGAGTCTTGCATGCAAAGCCAGTTTGTGAGAGGCTTCTTCCCTACGGACATGAGCAGGAGCAATGCCAGCCAAAGTTGGCAGATAAGCAGTAAGTGTGGGGTGGAGACAGCCAGTGATGATGCGCAAGGTGTCGTTAATGCATACATCCATCTTTTTTGTGTGTCTGCTACGGTTCCACACAGCTGTGGCATATTCGGCTGAGCTGTAGACCAAGGCTAGTGCACTTGTACGCAAGGTTGATGCTCGGGCTCCCCATCCTGTTTCTGCAAGGCTTCTCAAGAGGTTATTTCTCGAGGTAACTTTGGCACGGAGTGACTCGATGTGGGGTCTGTAGGTCAACTGTCGGTCAAGTTTTACTCCAAGGTAAGTTGGGTTTGGAGTATATGGTAAAGGATTTCCTTTTAGCGAGACAGACAGTTGACGCTGGGATTCCCGATTATTTAGATGGAAAGCGGAGATTGTTGTTTTCGACGCATTCAGTTTGAGCCTCCACTTGTCCAGATAGTCTTCTTCGTCGTATGAGCTGTTCTTCTGGTAGTTTCCAGATAGTCAGCCACCAGTTTCAGGTCAATTTCAAGTTTTCTTTCCACCTCGTGCCAGTTCCTGTGAGCATATAGAAGAGCTAGATCATCCGCATAGCCATACTGTTGCGATGTAGTGCATGGGAGGTCACTTATATAGATATTAAATAGGAGTGGCGATAGTGTTGACCCTTGGGGAACGCCATTTTTCAGGCGGCGTGGTCTGCTGGGTTTTCCCTCGTTGGTATGCAGTATGAAGGTACGGTTCGAGATGGTCTCTACCAGAAACTTAACCATGTGTCGGTCAGGAATGAGTTGTAATAGTTTCATAGTAAGACCGCGGTGCCACACAGTGTCATAGGCTGCTGTAAGATCCACTAGGACAACACCCACCTTCTCACGGGCTTCAAAACCACTTTCGATGTCATCCGTAAGCTTGACAACCTGGTCAGTTGTACATCGGCCGCGTCGGAATCCAGCTTGTTCTTTTGGCAGTTTTGGATCAACGATTGGTTCGAGTCTGCTCAATAAGAGACGCTCAAGTAACTTGTATGGTACACAGAGCAAGGAAATGGGCCTGTAACTTTTAGGGTTATCAGCTGACTTTTTGGGCTTTCTAATGGCTATGATGTTAGCTTTCCTCCAGATCTTTGGGAGGAGCAACTTCTTTAGGCAGAATGACATGAACTGTCGCAGCCACTCTCTTGCGAGTTGTCCAATATGTTTAATTAGCTCTGGTGGGATCTTGTCTGGGCCTTGTGATTTGCCAGTTTTTAGGTGTTTGATGGCTGCGTCCAACTCAGAGATGTTAAAAGAGGTAGATAGGAAACAGCTTGAACTGGGTACCTTCCATAGTTGGTTGATTTCATTTTTCACTGCTCTGGCATGCGCTTTATCAGCTCCTTGATATTGGCCATTTGCGAGAAGTTGTTTCGCTATGGAGTTGGCCGTTATAGGGCATGGCTTTGGTTTCGTGGTCCTGCCTGTGAGGCGGTTGAGCGTTGACCAGGCTTTACGACTTGAGTGGGTGAAGTCTATTCCAGCGACGGATTCCTCCCATCTATCTCTTTTTTTCCTGTTGATGCAGTCTGTTAAGTCTGTAGCGGGTGCTGCAGCTGTCAAGCCAGGTTCGGATGACATAAAAATATCATATTTTTGCTGACATTCGTTATCCCAGGTTGGTAAAAAAATTCTCTTGCAGCTCCTTGGAATGGATAATTTGGCTGCCTTGATAAGGTGTTGGCAGAATTTTTTGTATGCTGCGTCCACTCCTACGGTGTTTGCTTCAGGAATCTGGTTACATTGCTGCTCTACAAGGTCGTTGTACTTTTCCCAGTCCGCTTTCCGGAAGTTCCATCTTGGGATGTTTTTGGTTGGTACTGGCCGAATTGGGTTAGAAAGGACAATCAGTGAGGGTTGATGTTGGGACCAAGGGAATTTCTCCAGTACAGCGCGATGCGGAAGGATTCCGCCAAGCTTCACAAAGGCCAGATCGGGGTTAGATGTGGTACCCCATCTGGCAGAGCGAAAACTATCATGTTGTTTTGGGTCGTGCAGAAGCTGAACCTCTACGAGGGATGCCCCATCTTCCAAAGCTGTCCCATCAGAGTTAGTGATGCTATAACCCCATTGGTTGCTGTGGCAGTTGAAGTCGCCAGTGTACATGCATGGGGAACTGAAGTTCGGGATTGAATCGTTTAGAAATCTTGTCTGTGGTGACTTGTAGACGTTAACAACGCATACGCTCTCGATAGTAGTAGCGACCCACTCTATGTCTGAGTCACTATCATCAGAAGAGGATGCATGTGACCAAGTTGCAGCACTGTGCACAAACGTCGCAACTCCATGGATTTTACTAAGAGTGTAGGAGGCAAGTTGGAAGCCCATCTTCAGGCGTGAAACATCCATACAGTGGGTTTCTTGAAGCAGGATGGCAGTCGGTTGCAAGGGTTCAATCGGGTGTTCAATAACTGTAGACTTGGCTCTTTAAAAGCCTTCCACATTGAGCTGCAGCAAGGTTATTCCTTCCCTTACGACATTCGTTGATGTCCGCCCTAATAAGGGCGCTTGATCGGGGTCGGAATTAATAGGAGACTGCAACTCCATTTGCATGTTGTTTGCTTCAGATAAGCTTTGCTTTCTCTTTGCTACTTGTCGAATTGTTGTCATCAGTCGAATCCAGGGCTCACCACGTGGAGGTTGACAACTTGAGCGAAGGTTAGGGTTAGAGCATAGATTAGTCTATGGATAAGGTTAGCGGAAACTGCGGAAAAATGTTTGCGGAAACTGCGATCAGTGACTTCCGCTTTTTTCTCTCGATCTTTTCAGGGTACGAACTGTTCAGGGTACGAACTAGGTTGCATCCAAGCTAGCATATAGTTGCGATTAAACGGACAGTTTTTCCACCCATGAAAGAAAGTATGGTGCAGTTGGTCTGGTTTTTCAGTTAACAGACAGGCAATTCATTATCTTTCAATTGAATAAAACTTACTATGCATCTCCCAAAAGAATCACTTTAAGCAACATTTTGTTGGTAGATTCCATTGCAAGTATTTTTTTGAGAACAACTCTGACCAACAACAATAATTGGTTTATTTTTGTAAGAGATCACGACAATATATTCGTACATTATATAGCGAAACGAGAGAGAGGAAGAAAGCAAAAGACATTAGGTCACCAAGTCAGCCTCCTTTCCAAACAACAAAACCAGCATAATTTATCAACGCGCTACGGTCCCACGAATTACCCATAAGTACCCATAAGCACCATTAGTACCCATAAGCCCCATAAGTCGCGTCGAATTACCCATAAGTACCCATAAGTCGCGTCGAATTACCCATACGCCCCATAAGTCGCGTCGAATTACCCATAAGCCCCATAAGTCGCGTCGAATTACCCATAAGCCCCGTAAGTCGCGTCGAATTACCCATAAGCCCCATAAGTCGCGTCGAATTACCCATAGGCACCATAAGTAGCATTGAATTACATAGAAGTAACGTCGAATTACCCATAAGCCTGTATAGTGTAGAGTGTAGTCTATAGCCGTCTAGAAGCCTAGTAGTCGGCTGCATAGCCGAGTGGTGAGGAGCACGGGCTGGGCGTTCCAAAATATAGTTCGACACCGCTCAAGAGCAGGACACTTGAAGGCATGCCTAAAGGTGGACACAAAGATTGGCTTCGTTGCCTTCCCGTCCGCTTATGTGTAATCTGCAGTTTGCTGCAGCAGATGGAGTGTTTTGTCCGATAAAACCGGTCCCACGAATTACCCATAAGTACCCATAAGCACCATAAGTACCCATAAGCCCCATAAGTCGCGTCGAATTACCCATAAGTACCCATAAGTCGCGTCGAATTACCCATACGCCCCATAAGTCGCGTCGAATTACCCATAAGCCCCATAAGTCGCGTCGAATTACCCATAAGCCCCGTAAGTCGCGTCGAATTACCCATAAGCCCCATAAGTCGCGTCGAATTACCCATAGGCACCATAAGTAGCATTGAATTACCTAGAAGTAACGTCGAATTACCCATAAGCCTGTATAGTGTAGAGTGTAGTCTATAGCCGTCTAGAAGCCTAGTAGTCGGTTGCATAGCCGAGTGGTGAGGAGCACTGGCTGGGCGTTCCAAAATATAGTTCTACACCGCTCAAGAGCAGGACACTTGAAGGCATGCCTAAAGGTGGACACAAAGATTGGCTTCGTTGCCTTCCCGTCCGCTTATGTGTAATCTGCAGTTTGCTGCAGCAGATGGAGTGTTTTGTCCGATAAAATACCTTAACATTGGACAATTTTCCCTATGAACCAGGTGACTGCAGCATAGCAATCGTTCTCGCACTCAGCCAAAGACTTAATTCTTGCTTTAAACTTGATAATTAAAGAAAAAAAGGAATAATGGCAAGGGTGGGAATCAAACCCGTGTCACCAAATTCAATAGCCTTTGCCTTAACCACTCAGCCACGCAAGAGCTCGTGAAATCTTCGCTTAATTTGTTTATATGGGTAATGTTTCGAGAACGCTCACAATATTATCAGTTTAGTTTGTTTTTATTTCTGACCATCACAACGAAAAAACAATACACGACAAACTTAGCACAGATCTATAAAAGGTAGAAGCGACAAAACGCGGACGTTATAACGTGCACAATACCAAAGCCTGCAGATTACATATACGCTGACATGAGGCGTAAGTAATTCCACGTTGCTTATGGGTAATTCGACACGACTTATGGGGCTTATGGGTAATTCGACTCGCGTCGAATTACCCATAAGTCGCGTCGAATTACCCATAAGCAACGTGGAATTACTTACGCCTTCATGTCAGCGTATATGCAATCTGCAAGTCGCTGTTGCGACTTGCGATCGTGTCACTTAAACTGATTGTCCTGCTTTGGTATCATGCACGTTATAACGTCCGCGTTTTGTCGCTTCTACCTTTTATAGACCTCTGCTAAGTTTGTCGTATATTGTTTTTTCGTTGTGATGGTCAGAAATAAAAACAAACTAAACTGATAATATTGTGAACGTTCTCGAAACATTACCCATATAAACAAATTAAGCGAAGATTTCACGAGCTCTTGCGTGGCTGAGTGGTTAAGGCAAAGGCTATTAAATTTGGTGACACGGGTTTGATTCCCACTCTTGCCATTATTCTTTTTTTCTTTAATTATCAAGTTCAAAGCAAGAATTAAGTCTCTAGCTGAGTGCGAGAACGATTGCTATGCTGCAGTCACCTGGTTCATAGGTCTATAAATGGTAGAAGCGACAAAACGCGGACGTTATAACGTGCATGATACCAAAGCAGGACAATCAGTTTAAGACAAACAAACAAACAAACAAGTTACACGATCGCAAGTCGCAACAGCGACTTGCAGATTACACCTACGCTGACATGAAAGCGTAAGTAATTCCACGTTGCTTATGGGTAATTCGACGCGACTTATGGGTAATTCGACCCGAGTCGAATTACCCATAAGCTCCATAAGTCGCGTCGAATTACCCAAATGCCCCATAAGTAGGGTTGCCAGATATTTTTCCTCAAAATAGTGAACATTTTGAAAGCGCGTGACCGCATCCTCAATGTTCTCAAAGCAGTGGCGTAGCCAGGAATTGTGAAAGGGGGAGGGGTTGACGGCCGGCGGGCGAGGCCCGACGGCGTCTTCGCCAAAGGCGACACCCAGTGGCGGGAGGTCTGGGGGCCTCCCCCAGAAAATTTTGAAAAATGACTTTGAATTTGGTGCATTCTGAGAGCATTTTCAACCAAAATGTGGGTATAAATATTCCTGTAAAATGGTGCTGTCTGGTGGCATAGCAAAAGGATAAGATCATTATTTCTTGGGCATTTTTCGGTAATAGAGCTATGTCTCTATGTTTTCTTGTTGCTAATTCCCAGCTGAGATATTTAAATGTTTGGTATTGGCAAAACTCGCTCTTTTAATGCAGTTTCGTTTAAAATTAGGCAAACTTTGTTTTGAGGCATAGAGACTGAAAGCATCATTCTCAATATGTCACACGCGTGACAAAGGGGGGGGGGGGGGGTAGTAACCCCCAAAACACTTCCCCTTGGCTACGCCACTGCGCTCATCTGTCCATATGTTACCCATAACACTGAAAATTCTCTCAACATTGGCATTAAATACAGGGATAGACATTGTATACTGGACAAATTTTAACAATTTAGGTACAGTTTCTTACAAACTAAACTGATAATATTGTGAGCGTTCTCGAAACATTACCCATATAAACAAATTAAGCGAAGATTTCACGAGCTCTTGCGTGGCTGAGTGGTTAAGGCAAAGGCTATTGAATTTGGTGACACGGGTTTGATTCCCACCCTTGTCATTATTCTTTTTTTTCTTTAATTATCAAGTTTAAAGCAAGAATTAAGTCTTTGGCTGAGTGCGAGAACGATTGCTATGCTGCAGTCACCTGGTTCATAGGGAAAATTGTCCAATGTTAAGGTATTTTATCGGACAAAACACTCCATCTGCTGCAGCAAACTGCAGATTACACATAAGCGGACGGGAAGGCAACGAAGCCAATCTTTGTGTCCACCTTTAGGCATGCCTTCAAGTGTCCTGCTCTTGAGCGGTGTCGAACTATATTTTGGAACGTCCAGCCCGTGCTCCTCACCACTCGGCTATGCAGCCGACTACTAGGCTTCTAGACGGCTATAGACTACACTATACAGGCTTATGGGTAATTCGACGTTACTTCTATGTAATTCAATGCTACTTATGGTGCCTATGGGTAATTCGACGCGACTTATGGGGCTTATGGGTAATTCGACGCGACTTACGGGGCTTATGGGTAATTCGACGCGACTTACGGGGCTTATGGGTAATTCGACGCGACTTATGGGGCTTATGGGTAATTCGACGCGACTTATGGGGCTTATGGGTAATTCGACGCTACTTATGGGGCTTATGGGTAATTCGACGCGACTTATGGGGCTTATGGGTAATTCGACGCGACTTATGGGTAATTCGACGCGACTTATGGTGCTTATGGGTACTTATGGGTACTTATGGGGCTTATGGGTAATTCGTGGGACCCGATAAAACACCTTAACATTGGACAATTTTTCCTATGAACCAGGTGACTGCAGCATAGCAATCGTTCTCGCACTCAGCCAGAGACTTAATTCTTGCTTTAAACTTGATAATTAAAGAAAAAAAAGAATAATGGCAAGAGTGGGAATCAAACCCGTGTCACCAAATTCAATAGCCTTTGCCTTAACCACTCAGCCACGCAAACGCTCGTGAAATTTTCGCTTAATTTGTTAATATGGGTAATGTTTCGAGAACGCTCACAATATTATCAGTTTAGTTTGTTTTTATTTCTGACCATCACAACGAAAAAACAATACACGACAAACTTAGCACAGATCTATAAAAGGTACGGTAGAAGCGACAAAACGCGGACGTTATAACGTGCACGATACCAATGCCTGCAGATTACATATACGCTGACATGAGGCGTAAGTAATTCCACGTTGCTTATGGGTAATTCGACGCGACTTATGGGGCATTTGGGTAATTCGACGCGACTTATTTAGCTTATGGGTAATTCGACGCGACTTATGGGGCTTATGGGTAATTCGACTCGCGTCGAATTACCCATAAGTCGCGTCGAATTACCCATAAGCAACGTGGAATTACTTACGCTTTCATGTCAGCGTATATGTAATCTGCAAGTCGCTGTTGCGACTTGCGATCGTGTCACTTAAACTGATTGTCCTGCTTTGGTATCATGCACGTTATAACGTCCGCGTTTTGTCGCTTCTACCTTTTATAGACCTGTGCTAAGTTTGTCGTGTATTGTTTTTTCGTTGTGATGGTCAGAAATAAAAACAAACTAAATTGATAATATTGTGAACGTTCTCGAAACATTACCCATATAAACAAATTAAGCGAAAATTTCACGACCGCTTGGGTGGCTGAGTGGTTGAGGCAAAGGCTATTGAATTTGGTGACACGGGTTTGATTCCCACCCTTGCCATTATTCTTTTTTTCTTTAATTATCAAGTTTAAAGCAAGAATTAAGTCTCTAGCTGAGTGCGAGAACGATTGCTATGCTGCAGTCACCTGGTTCATAGGGAAAATTGTCCAATGTTAAGGTGTTTTATGGGACAAAACACTCCATCTGCTGCAGCAAACTGCAGATTACACATAAGCGGACGGGAAGGCAACGAAGCCAATCTTCGTGTCCACCTTTAGGCATGCCTTCAAGTGTCCTGCTCTTGAGCGGTGTCGAACTATATTTTGGAACGCCCAGCCCGTGCTCCTCACCACTCGGCTATGCAGCCGACTACTAGGCTTCTAGACCGCTATAGACTACACTCTACATTATACAGGCTTATGGGTAATTCGACGTTACTTCTATGTAATTCAATGCTACTTATGGTGCCTATGGGTAATTCCATCGCGACTTATGGGGCTTATGGGTAATTCGACGCGACTTACGGGGCTTATGGGTAATTCGACGCGACTTATGGGGCTTATGGGTAATTCGACGCGACTTATGGGGCTTATGGGTAATTCGACGCTACTTATGGGGCTTATGGGTAATTCGACGCGACTTATGGGCTTATGGGTAATTCGACGCGACTTATGGGTAATTCGACGCGACTTATGGTGCTTATGGGTACTTATGGGTACTTATGGGGCTTATGGGTAATTCGTGGGACCCACGCGCTAAGCTCTACATTACAACTAGACAACAATATACATTTATTGAAGCATTAATAATCAGTGTTGCCAGAGTCCAGTTTGCTCATGACCCCATTTCAACCTCCAAATTACAAGATTTCACCTAGAACTACACCAATAGTCTGAGTGTAAAATGCGAAAATATAAGGCCGCCTGGAATAAATTTCGACCTTAACAAATTTGGTATCGTTGGAAAGCTTAATTCTTCTAGATTAGGATTATCACTCTCCTCTAACCAGGGACCCTTGGTAAAAAAAGTTATGGCCGCTTTTTAAGCAGCACCTTGCGCCGCTAGTGGCGCAGCAATCTAGCTATGCTTTCAGCAGAAACATGGTTGAAATTGTACGTACTTTGTGGCAGAATGATTAGGCTAACGGCCAGCAAGCCGTGTAAAATTCTGGCAGTCGAAGTTGCTCCGGTGACCACTGACCAGCTTCTCTGCACTGGCTGCAGGTTACTAGCCTAAATATCACAGAACTGAGTAGCCTACCAGGCAAGCATATAGCCTAGTTTAATTTGTTTTGGGAACTGTTTGCAAGAACATCATTATCGGGAAGTTATGTCAGGTTATTCATTTAATTTGGTTTGCAACAGAAGTCAAAACGTTAGGTATGGTACCTGGCAGCAGGAGATACACAGGTGCACTAGGCCTATAACAGTGTAATTGTATGCTAGGCTATGATGAAAGTTAAAGGAAACAGGTCTAAATGTTCTTTACATGCAGCATGTCTAATTGTCTAGCTTATATTAAATTTTTGTGTTTTCTGTTGTTCTTTTCGAAGCTGAGTTCTCTTTCATTTAACATCTTTATTTTAAATAGCATTGCATGCATGTGTGAAGTATTTGTACCAATGAATGCAATATGGTACCGTAGTAGTAGTAGGCCACTGTTATAGGCTACCAGTGCACTCGTGCACAAACTGACAAATAAAGGGTGTCTATTGAGACGTGGTAGCTGGGTCATTCCATTATATTTCAGGTCAAAATTAGAGGAAATGCCACCCACACTCTCCGATTTGGTTGATTTTGTCATATGTGAAAGATGGCAACTCACTGAGCTCAACAAAAAAAATTTTTTCGAAATTGGTTGATCGCCTATTAAGGAAATTTTGAAGGATTTCCGACTGAGAAAAAAGGGATTTTTCAGGACAAAAAAAGGAAACTAAATAGGATTTATCAATTGTTAGAAGTGGAGGCACTGCCTAAATGTTCAATATCATTCGGACAGTTGCACTCGCAACAATAAGTCCCGTCGAATTTGTACCAAAAGCACCTTAAGTCTCGTCAAATTACACATAAGCACCATAAGTTATGTGCTACTGGCAGTTAAACATTTACGACACGTAGTTTTACATCTTCTTAGCGTTTTAGCCAACAGTATGTTGCATGTCACAGTGCTTTTGTATAGCCTATTGTGATTACACTCGCAAGTTGTGTTATACTCTTGCAGTTGATTTCAACTCGACATCAAGGTCTCGTATGGTTTATTGAACACAAAATCCAGTTTAAGTTCATAAGGAAGGTTTGAAGGTAAACGTAATGTAGTTTTGCAAACAGTAGATGTTCTTCAAAAATTTACTTTTTGGTGATCTTTTCTTTTATGACAGTTGACAGCCTTTGTCTGGCTTTACCAAAGACCAAATGTGATCTCCCTTTTTTACAGTATTGCATTGTACCAGTGGCCTTTATATCGTTTTTACATTGGTTCAATAATCTCTCACCATGCTCCTCACTGAAGTCACCAAGATTTTCCTTAAAAACATCCAGATGAGAACATAAAAATAGTTTTTTAGACATGAGACAACCCATGTTTTAGTAACATTTGATTAGTTTTTCTACCAACTCTTTGTTATTTCAGTCCTTTTTATTTATCAAAACTCAATGAACCACGCTTCAAGATACTTGCCACTCTTCCATTTCTGTTCAGGCTTGCCAGATTGGCCCTTTTTAGAGGTAGTTGGCCCCTTGGCCCTTAGTTTTCAATATTTGGCTCTTTTTGGAAGCAGTTGTCACATACTATCAAACTAGCTATTTAAATAAATATCTTTCGGAAATTGAGACTGAAAAGTGTTATTACGATTTTTTTAGACAGTGTTTAGCTGACAATATTTATGCCAATGCTAAAGATTCGAGTGGAAACACTGTAGAAGATGAAGATTTGGAATTGTTTTTGTACTAGAATGTAGACCAACGGTGGGCAAACTGCGGCTCGCGAGCCGCATGCGGCTCTTCAACCTATTTTTTGTGGTTCTTGTATTGAATCGTAATATTTCCAAAAAAATTAAGATTATACTTTATAAATATATTATCTCGGACTGTCAACCAAGCAGTGGCGTACCTAGGGTATAGCAGGTATGGCTCGAGCCATGGGCGCCACATTGATAGGGGTGCAAAAATCGGTTGGTATAAATTAAAATTTGTGACTTAGCCTACATTGTCTTCAAAATCTAATTTGCGGCCAATACAACACAAACATAAAAAAGAGCCTCTCTTTTACTGTAGCCATTGTTAAACAATAGAATTGTGACTTTGCAAAGCAACATTGTGCTTCTCCTGGCTCATTTTGCGTTCAGTCAGCAACAATTGGAAGTTTAGTAAAGTCGCTATAAGCAGCGATTAGTTGAAGCTTAGAAGTAGTACCAGAACTTACTTATTCATTTTTACAAGAATTTATAACTTTGTAAAATCAAAACATCGTGCAACCTTGACAAATGAACAGTTGGAAGAATTAATTCGCACAGCATTAACAACTTATCGTCCAAATTTTCAGAGATTAGTGAGTCAAGTACAAAACTCATACGGATAAACAATCATTGTGTTTTTATTGCTGTTATGTTATGTCAACTGATTTTGCGGCTCGCTGGTGTTTATGGTTTATCCGCGAGCGGCTCTTTCTTTGAACAACTTTGCCCACCCCTGATGTAGACTGTGTTGTTGCAATGTTGTAACGTTATTGACGTTGTTAACGTTATTATGTTTTATTAGCAACGTTATTAACATTATTGAACAATTTGGCTCTTTTTTACCCAGTTTGGCCCTTTTTTCGACATTGTTTGGCTTTTTTTCTCAAAAGCTGTTTGACAACCCTGTTTCTGTTTCATTCTTTCAAGCTTTAGCATTGTGCTTATTTGGGGACCCACAAATATTCCTCCTCTTGCTTTGCCAATTGATTATCTGGGAAACATTGAGCAATTTTTTTGAAAAACTTGTCTTTGGAAATCCAAAGCTTTTACAAACTGTTTTACCAGACCTCAGTTCATATGAAGTGATTGCAGTGAATGTTTTCCCCTGCTTAGATTTTCCCCTGTTAAGTTACTTTAAGGCAGTGGCTATTTGACCGGCGCCGGTCTTTGAATCTGAAACACTATTTGACCGGTCATGACGTCACTATATAGGCATTTTTTTCTTTTTCTCTTTCAAAGCAAAAGACGAGAAGAGTGCCTATATAAGTTCTAAATTCGGCAGTTATGTTCAATTGATTCGGTGGCGCGTACAGGCCCGTAGCCAGCCGGGGGCCAGGGGGGCCTCGCCCCCCCTGAAAAAAATTTCGCCCCCCCTGGCAAAATCCCAACATTCTTGAGCAACAGCTGCAATTATAATGATTTTGCCCATTTTCCCGTTGCACAGCTCCAACTGGCCCAATTAACTACAATTGTTTTGTTTAGTTAACAGCTATGATGATTAAACAATTTTGCCCCCCCCCCCCCCCTAACTCCTCCTTTGGCAACCTCAACAGGTTCAATTCAACCAAGGCCAACACGTGTTAGGTTGGTAAAAAAATTGTCAGAAACTGTGTAAAATAAAAATGTTTTGGGAAAGAATGATAACCTAACAAAGAGGGAATGGATTTCCAGCAGGCCTACAAACCGGTGCAAATTAGGCTATACTTAATTCTTACCATTCTTAAATACTTACCATACTTAATTCATACTTAATTCATACCCATTACTTACCATACTTAATTCTAAGGGTCAGTGATAACCAATCTGTGCAGTGATAAACCAAATTTGTGCAGTTAAGCTGTGTTTATTTTTTTTCTTCAATCCAATCAGTGTAAATAATTTTTTTTTCTAGTTTTCTGATCTGTGAAGTGTTCAACCTTGCAGCAGATATTGCTACATTTGAATCTAGCACTGCCGTTTGTGAGTGTGGATTCTCAGTGTTAACAAGGGCTGACGCTCCCACTAGACGGAGCATGTTACAACCAAGACAGGCAAACTTAGTGCTTATGGCCTTTGAACATTCTGTATCGAAATCTATCGATTTAGACTTGTTTGTGAGACGGCTTGCATCCAAACATCCGCGACTGCAATTGCAATAGACTAGCTCACGGTTGTATAGGCGGAATGTAATCATATATATCAAAATCCTCGGCAGTAGCTTCTTCGAGCCAGTTAAAGTTTTTGCTCGTAACAAGTACCGCTATTTATACAACAAGTCAACAATTGCTTTGTTATGTTGGTCATTGTAATATGGTTGCCGTGATAAGAGACCAGTGTTGGTCTTAACCAGTGGCGTAGCCAAAGGGGGGGGGGTTACAACCCCCCCCCTTTGGCTCGCGTGTGACGTCACGATATTGAGAATGATGCTTTCAGTCTATTTATGCTTGAGCATGATGTTTTCAGTCTAAAAAAATTTGCCTAATTTTAAACAAAACTGCATTAAAAGAGCGAGTTGTGCCAATACCTAACATTCAAACATCTCAGCCAGGAATTAGCAACAAGAAAACATAGATACTTAGCTTTATTTCCGAAAAATGCTGAAGAAAACATGATCTTATCCTTTTGCTATGCCACCTGTGACCTGACAGCACCATTTTACAGGAATATTCATACCCACATTTTTGTTGAAAATGCTCTCAGAATGCACCAAATTCAAAGTAATTTTTCAAAATTTTCTGGGAGAGGCCCCCCAGACCCCCCATAGCTGGGTGTCGTCTTAGGCGAACACGCCCTCGGGCTTCCACCGCCGGTCGTCAAAACCTCTCCTTTCAAAATTCCTGGCTACGCTACTGGTCTTAACACTAAACTGACATATTACAATTTTTGTGGATACCGGTGTTTAAGAGGTTAAAATGCCAAAATCATTCAAATTTATTCGGCCCCCCCTAACGAAAAGTTGGCCCCCCCCTTGCTCTGCGGTCTGGCTACGGCCCTGGGCGTGTAGGATAAGTCTCCGGCTGGTGCTCCAGAGGGAATTTCGATACTACGCGGAAGCGTTTTTTTATTTTTAATTTTTAAATAAATTTTGACCCGAAGTGACTCAATCGTTAGGCTGCTGCATTGTTGTGGTTAATTTTTAATTTGAGTAGCCTACAGCCCAATTTTTTATGTCTTTTCAAATAAGAGTAATAAAGTTAGAGTTTTTTAATTTTCTTGAATTTAAGAATTTCTCTGGATAATTTTCCGTTCGTCATAAGAGGATGTGACCGTGTTTGCCGAACGACGCAAAAATGTAATGACGAACGGAAAATTATCCAGAGAAATTCTTAAATTCAAGAAAATTAAATAAAGTTAGAGTTTTTAATTTTCTGGAATCCACAGAATCAGTTGAACATAGGTGTTGATTTTAGAACTTATATAGGCACTCTTCTCGTCTTTTGCTTTGAAAGAGAAAAAAAAATGCTTATATAGTGACGTCATGACCGGTCAAATAATGTTTCAGATTCAAAGACCGGCGCTGGTCAAATAGCCACTGCCTTACTTTAAACGATGAAGATTGTAGCCTATATTGCTATTAGTGGTGGGAGTATCGCTTTCGACTCTACCTTTTTCTAGACCTCTGATATGTTTGCCATATGATAGTCAGAAATAGAAACAAACTGGACTGAAGCATTTTTATATTATTTTCACTTTTTTTTTATTCTATCATTTTTGAAGTTGTGTAGTTGTCTGTATTTAATGAAGTCTATAACCGCTATTTTTGTTTGTTTGTTTATCTTTATCCTGCATTGCGGGAAAGCGGACTTGAGCGCTATGCATCGGTGTACGCCTTCCGACATACACCTGACCCACGCTGCAGCCGACGGCAATGTCTGTTTCCGGTTGTCTACTCTACTACTGACTTAAATTTGGTACTACCCATTACTCGAAATCGATCACTAGGTAGAGGCAATTATCGTAAAGTTTCTTGCTATCATTACATAGGTAACGTTACATCAGACATTGAATCGTAAAAACTTTGTGAATAGCACTAATTTTTGTGAACTGTGTAATGCTACAAATTTATGATTACGAGTTTAGCACTTAGAAGTGAACAGTGTCCAAGGTTGATCGGTTTAAACCGCCCGGTTAAAACCTGGTTTAAACCGGGCAGTTTTGACCACCTATTACTGGTCAAAACCCCTTTAGTGTATGAATCAAGTTGCTTTTCAATTGAATTAAAAATATTACCCTCCATGTTTAGTAATGATGTTCAACTATATTTCGTTTTAATCAACAATAACCTAAATGCTGGATTTGGAACAAAAAATATTCAATTTCTCTGTTTATTTTTGATATTTCAATCAGTTGGTTATTTTAATTATTGAGACAATTCAAATTCTAAAAATAAGTTTCTGATGAACCAAAAAATTCTTGGTACAACGATGAACCATTTGCACAGCCAACTGAAGTACAAGAATTTATTCCAACAACTTTTTTTTATGAAAAACATTTGCCATCAATTTTGCCATAAAATTTGCGCAACATTTGCCCTCCCGTTGCGTAGCACATGAGATGTAGCACGACATGTAATTAAGGTAGAAGTCTTAACGCTGTTTGATGTCTTGTTTTTGGCGGCGCTAAAACAAGAAAAAAATCCAAGATAAATATAATCTTCCGTACGAATTTTACAGGCAGCCATCTGTGGCTGCCTGACAGGTCGGTATTGGCGGCCATTAATGAAAGTTCAGGCGGCCATGGCCGCCAGCTATTTTGAGGCCTGCATATCAAAATGGTCACAACTCACAACTGCTTTTATATTTCCAGGCAGCCGACCATTCACTACATAAAAGTATTTTTCTGGGTTTTGACCGGTTTAAACCTAGTTTTCACCAGTTAAAACCAGGTTTAAACCGCTTAGTGGTGAAAACCAGTTTTGACCACTTAGAGATCAACCCTGACAGTGTTGCCAACCTTGCGGTTTTCCAGTAAACTTGGGCTTATATTTTTAGATTAATTGGGCTTAATTTTGAGATTGAAATTGAAAATGTTGTACTGATCAATATTTAGCCATTTTTCTTGCTTTCAAAATAATGGCTGCATAAAAACCGGAGCCATAGTGAGTTGAGTATGCTAGGTGAGAAAACCTTCTCTGACAGTGAAGCCCTACACCTCTTTTGTTTGTGTAGATTACCTTACAACAGTTCATACACGTAAAAATGACTTTAGTGAAATCTGGTTTTTAGAGATCACTTTTAACTATGTGAAAAACCACCAATTTCTGTTGACCTGCGTATTTTGAGCTTATTTTTACGCAATAACCTACTTTCGTTTCATTAGAAAAAGGTACTAGATTTTTTTCTAATAAGTTGATGCGGCTCGCATTATTATTTAAAGTTTCATATTTGGCCCGTGAATAAAAACGCTGCACATGGATGCCTTACATCACTATTTTTTTGTGGTGTTAAGGTTTGAGATCAACTGCAACAATCAAAGAATGTTATATTATAAGAATCATTTACAGAAAAAAAAATTGCCCACTTAAAACAGCTCTTTTTTGCTAACTGACTTGTAAGCTCACACTATGTTCCAAACTACAGGGCAATTCCAAATGTGACTAACGGGACATTTTGACTGCTTTTGGATGTAATTAAGAAATATAAGATGATGTAAAAACATGAAACCTATGAGATTAGTTATCAGTGACTTGGACCTAAACTTTGCACTATTTGAGAAATTCATGAACTTTTTACTTTTTTCAAAAATGTAAAAGTTTGTTGTCAGTAACGGGACAAGGGACAAATCTTAAAAATTGGTGCTGTGAATGCAAATTCAAAAGTCTGCTCATTGACAGCATGAATTCTATTGAAATGCCAGTATTGTGTAGTGTAAATATCAAGGCAATGTCAGCATGGTTTAGTTTGGAAATATCTTAAAGTGTATGTTAGTAGTTGCATCATAAATGAAGTGTGTCATTGTGACTAACGGGACATAGCCTTTGTGACTAACGGGACATCCATGTTATTTTCATTATTTTTTTGTTGTTTTCTTGTATTAATCAGTGAACTGAGTAACAATTTTGTAAAACTAAAATGAGTCTTGCACCCCAGGTGAATCACAGAAACATTTCAATGGGTGCCAGTACTTTGGGGCACCATTGCTAAGCTACTTCAATGAAATAATGTACAATATAAATGATTTCTCTTTTTTTCTCTTAAATACTATTTCTCCATTAATTACAACATTGATGCAGTCTTTCACTTCTGGTGACTGTCTTGAGATATCATCACGCTGATAGAAATTACTTATACATATCCATTTTGTCTATTTCTGTTAGTTTTCTCTTCTTTGGGTTGGTTATTTTGACTGCAAAGGTTTTTTTGGTCATTTCTTCCCAGGCAAGTTTTCGAACAACTGCACGCCTTTTGCTTGGGCTATATGGTAGATTTCTTTTCGCATGTGTTACAGCTTTACTGTAGCTTGATCTGCTCCTGAAGGCAGAGTCTGAGAGAGACACTGTAACAGTTTGGGAGGAAGAAGGAGCAACTGAGTCAGAAATCTTCTTCTGTGCTTCTCGGTATGGAGATTTTCTCCGTCGCTCATACATTCTTTTTGCTTCAACAACCTTATTTTTTTCAATGTTTGACCTTTTTTGTATAACTTCATGTTGTTTTGCCCTAAACTTTTTCATTTTTTCTTTCTGTTGCTTCAAGTAATTTTCATAGGTTCCCTTATCTTTCATTTTTTGAATCCGTTTCCTTTTTCTTTTAGCAGCAGATTTGGTCATCTTTATTACTGCTCCTGTCTTTTCCATGTTTTTAGATGCCTCTAAAGCTTTTGATAAAATTAATCATCACACTTTGTTTAAAAAAATGATTGAAAGAAGAGTGCCTATGCAATTTGTCCGTTTGTTACAGCATTGGGTACAGTCATCAAACTATGTGTGTAAAATGGGGTGGTCACCTCTCTCAGCCTTTTCATGTTTCAAATGGGGTGAGGCAGGGTGGGGTTTTGAGTCCATACCTCTTTGCCCTTTATGTTGATGATCTATCCAAAAAGCTTAACATGTCTAAAGTGGGTTGCTATGTAGGGAATGCATTGGTAAATCACATTATGTTTGCTGATGACCTTTGCTGCTTTTGTCCCAGCCTTGTTGGTTTACGTAAATTGATTGAAATCTGCCAAGACTTTGCTAAGCAACATGACATTACATTTAACTGTAGAAAATCCTTTGGGGTGTTATTTAAGCCCAAACATTTCGATCTGTTTGCTTCCCCAAAGATTATTGTTGATCAAGAACCGATCGAGTTTGTAGAAAATATTAAGTTTTTAGGTGTTTATATCATGTCCTCATTATCAGATGACAAGGACATACTGCGACAAGTTAAATCTCTTTATTGTACTGTAAACAAATTAAAAAATAAATATAGCAAATGTTCACAAAGAGTAAAAAATGTGTTGTTTCGCTCTTACTGTACATCTCTTTATGCTTGTCAACTTTGGCACAATTATCGCTGTTCTACGATCAATCGGATTAGAATTGCCTATCATGACTCATTTTGTATTCTACACAATATGCCTCGCTTTACTAGTGCACGTGAATGTCAAGTTAATGCAAATGTTATAACTTTTGATGCTCTATTGCGGAAAACAGTTTATGCCTTTGTGAAACGTTGTTACTAATCTCTCAATTCTCTCATCATAGCATTAATGTCCTCAGACGCTTTCTATAAAACGACATTTTTTAAGCACTACAATGATTTGTTGCACATGTCATCCAAGTGACTCCTCACGTTTTGTCTTTTTGTGTTTTGGTTTTAATATGGACAACCTTGTCTGATACAAATAAATAATAATCACAAATTATTTATCATTAACAACAGATCAGGCTTTTTGAATAGTTATTAGTGTCACTGAAAAGACAATATCTAAAAAACAATTTTTCACCACAACCAAACTTTTAGTTTATTGATAATAATCATACAAAAGATTGTTGTGGTTGTCTACTTTCAAGCTCTACCAGTGCATGATTAATTATCTAGCACACTCCCCAAGCCCTTAAAAGGTGTATTGTAGTATCTATTTAAAATGCTACCCACAATGCCTCTCTTTATGAGCATGTGGTAGACTTGAGGAAGTATTAGAGGATGAAATAGTGTGTCTGTTTGCCACTTGGACAGCCAGAGCAATTATAATTCAATATGTATATACAATACATTATACAAGTAATTTAGTATTATCTGTATAAACAAGCTATGTATACATTCGTTTTTGTGTTGTTAAAGAACTAGCATGAACCATAACTTGCATTTCATATTACATATCTTCCTTAAATCAAAAAAAAAAATTGGTAGTACCAATTACCAATTTGGTACCATTGGACCAGCACCCGCTAAATTCCATATACAGTAGGTAAGCAGCTCTATGCTTCATAACCATACAGAAAATGAGATAAAACATCAACATTGTCATGAAATAAAAGTGTCTTTCAACATCATATAAATATATACCTAAATTGTATTAAAATATATACTTTCTTATGGCATGAGATTTTGTGACTAACGGGACATATTGTGACTAACGGGACAGCGTGATTAACGGGACAAAACGTTTTTTACTAAAATATAGATACACAGTTAATTTTCTTTAAATTGTGAAAGATGTCTGTACAGTACTGTTGGAGTCTTTAATTAACCTGGAGTATGGCATTTGAGGGATTAGACAATTTGGTGAGAAAAAATGTTTTGTGAAAATATGTGACTAACGGGACATTGTCCTCCAGTCTGCTTTAAATTGTCAAAAACAAACCATAAAACTATTTTTACATAATTTCACATAATGTTAATCTTTAGAAGAACATTAATTTTGTTCAGAAAACTCATCAGATCACAAATATATGTTGTTCTATGCCAATTGGGGGTTATTTGAAAATTTACTTAAAGTATAAACTTTTTTTGTTTCTTCAAGGTACCTCAGTAGATGCACCAAAAACACATATTTTCCAAGGTTAAAACTTGTAAAAACTTTTTTTCATGAAAGTTCAAGGTGTCCACTACAAGTTAAAACCTTTCAGCGTTCTATTTTTTTATTTTTATTTTTTTACCACTGGAGTACATTTAACGTGGAATTGCCCTACAGTTATTTTATCTCGTGAGCTTTGCATATGCAATATGCATTGCATATTGCAAAGCTGAGCTTTGTCTAATAAGTGCATAAAGTTTAGAATTGACAAGAAGGTATTAAATTTGAATATGTCATTTCAATCACGGCAAATAAACGTGTTCGCAATTGTTAGTTTGGCAATTGCCGATGCCATTTCACAATTCGTAATTTTACAAATAGTTATATTCTTTTTCAGATTTGCTTGAAAATATAGGTATGTCGAATCCTTTTGTTACATCACCCAATAATGCTGCAACCTGGAATAATAGTGCAGGCTCTCATTCAATGGCAGGTGTTGGAAGAGCTGGCTTCATAAGAGATCCATCTGGGTTGTTGATGTCTATTATTAGGACACTTGCAGCTAGTGAAGATGACCATCAACGAGAATTGGAAAAAGAAAGACTGGAAGAAGCATTCTCTGAAAATGATTCCAAATTGGATGGCTTAGTTTCAGACAATTATGAAGAGGTTGCTGTGTCTATAAAACAGTTTGGAAAAATTGGAGATCGCATATCAGAGTCATGCACAAGGATAAAAAAAGTTAAAGAAAATTTACAGCAGTGCAAATCCCTTCTTCATTGTAGACAAGATGAACTGAGGAAGTTGTGGATAGAAGGAGTGGAACACAAGAAGGTACTATTTTTGTTGGATCAAATTGAACGAGTAAAAGATGCTCCTCAGTCTATTGAGAGTTACTTGACCAAAAAACATTATCTACATGCAACCGAATTATTGCAGCAAACCCTAAAGGCTTTAGGAGCAGAACTGATTCAAGTGGAAGCTCTTCATGACATCAGAAATGAACTGATTGCAAAAAAGATGTCTATGCATGAAGTGTTTATCACAGAACTTCATCGTCAAATTTATGTGAACTCACTCAGAATTTGCAAGAACAAGAATTTGAAAAGCAGTGATAAATCTAAAGGATTCTTAAACAATGAAAGAAGGAACTCCAGTGAAGATGGTCAAATTGGGAAATTTGATTCAAAGCTTGAAGAATTAGAAGATTTGAGTTTAGATCCAGAAGATGACCCTTATAATCTCATGTCAGTGCTCATAGAATCCCTTGCTCGCTTGAACAAGATTCATGAAGTTGTTGAAGCCACAAAGACAAGAATGGATCGACATATCAATATGCTTGTGACACATACCACTGTGGAAGTGGCGGACAGTGCTTTTGAAAGTGAAAGCAAGGGTGAAGATAATCCGAAGCGGTTACTACAACTTTTGAACTCTCTTTTTGAAAAATTTCACTGCATTGTCTCTGCACATATGCATGTATTATCAAGATTTAAATTGGTCATTTTTGATCAGGGCTTGGATGTTCCACTGTATGATATTGAAGATGTGTGGGCAAAAGTGCAGTCTGTTTTGCAAATACTGCTGAATGATTACTTGGATGCTGATAATGCATCAGCTGCATCACAGCAAATATCAGCCTTAGGATTTGCAGAAGGAGGGAGTCTTTCATCACATTTTTTGCGCAAAAAGGTCAATACTCCAAGGGTTGCAAAGTTGTTTCGGTTTGATGGCTCATCTCATGCAATTTCCATGAACAACTACCTTCGTGAACAACGAGCTCAGAAGAGAACTCACTCCATTGAAAGTGGAACTTCTCCCATGATGGATGTTGCTCTTTCTACACAGAAAGTTTGCAAACCAAATCCAAGGAACATCATCGTATTGTTTGGACCTCTTACCAAATTCATCAAACAGATAGAAGATTCCCAAAATTACACTGGAACAAAGAAATGCTCTTTGAATGATTACATCACTGATTATGTCCAGGATGTTTTTCTACGACAAATACATTATGAGTTGAAAAAAGATTTCGATGCTGCTATGAAGGTAACAGACCCTTTAAAAGTTTTAGCAGATCCCATTACTCAAAAAAAGCTTGGCGACTACAGCAGCTTGTTGCAGAATACTGTTGTCACTGACCAGTGCATGTGGTTTTTGTATGATTTAACATGCAGTTTAGAACCGTACCAAGATCACTTTCTTACAATGGCATGTTCGCTATTGCAAGAGTACAAAGAGATGGCAATACAGTCCTATAGAGGAGTTACACAGCCAGATTCTGAAGATCAGCGAATCTTGAGTGCTACATGGGTTCGTGAGACAGATGTGAATGAAGTTTTGAGAAGTATGGACAATTGGAAGACAGCTTATGGAAAACTGTCCAAAAACGCACCAAATGATGAAAGCTATAAAGAGGCACAATTCTTTATTGATAAACTTGAAGGTGAAGCATTGCCAAAGAGTGCTCTACTGGCAGATGCAACAGATTTGAAAGCGATTGCAAGCTTGCATGAGAGCTTAGAGTGGATGACTTCAAGACTGCAAAAATTCATCACCAAAATCACTGACCAGGCTCCAAAAGATACATTGAAGCGACTTAATGACCTTGCCCAAGATTATGGACGTATGTCTGAAATCTGTTTACTCTGTATACATATTGAGCTTCGGCTGACATGTTTCTACCATCTCGTTCCGATGTTTCAAAACACGTCATATGACATCAGAGGCATAGATAGCATGGAACAGGATGAAAGCATCACTGCTTTAACAAAAGACATTATTGCTGCCGAAGAAAACTTAAGTTGTTCAATGCAAAACATCAAGTATCGATACCTTTTTGAAGGCCTTGGTAATCAAGCTGCTGCTATTCTGATCAATGGTGCTAAACATATTAAAAGAATTTCAACATCAGGCATCAAGAAGATGTGTCGTAACGTCTTTGCACTTCAACAGTCATTTACAAATATAACTCAGTCGAGGGAGTCAAATCTTGATATGGCCCGACAGTATTATGAAATGCTGTACCTCATGCCAGATGACCTACAGGCTCAAGTTGTGGAAAAGGGTGTCCGTTATAATGAGGAGGAATATGTTGAGGCACTTAGTTTGCTCCATCGAAGTAAGCCTGGTTCAGGAAATGAAGGTCAACAGCAAGCGAGAGTGCAACGGCTCAGAGCAATTTTTCGAGAACAGACTTACAAGAAAGAACATGCTGACCAAATGCAACAACTGAAATTAAATGGGAGTGAACATTGATAACGTTTTTTGACATTATACTTTAAGTGGAGCTCTTCATGACATGTGTTAAAAGTGTGGTCACAATAATATGGTAATGATGAGTCCCACCAGGCCACCAATCACCAGGAAGAAAAAGTTGCTGTCACTTGATTCTTTTCACGGTCATCTGCTGGTATTTATGTTACCCCAGTAACTTTCTACAGTGTGCGCAATTTTTCATTACATTTTATCAAAAGTCATATTTTCTTCAAAGATGCTATTTTTTGCAAAACGTTGGTTGGTAATGCATGCCATCTTACTTCAGACCAACGTAAAGTTTATCGTATGTAGCCGGTAGTTGTGATCGTTCTATTCTGCATATGTGCATATGCTACGCTCGTGCAGTTACACTAAGAAATTCTTGATGTTTTTCAAAACATTGATCTGGTATATACTCTATCACTTTGTTTGATCCTGGTCATCATTAACATTGAAGGTCATCCTTTAATGATTGTGTTAAAAGTATGTTGAAACGGCTTCACGACATCCTGTTGTGGCCAACCTGTCGCTGTACAACTGACGACGGCCGACCTGTCGCCAGGACATCTCACCACAGGGTTACACCTCACCAGCAAACGACTTGACGCGAATTCCTTAGGGGAAGGTATGGACTGATGAGCCACTTTTTCACATTAAAAGCTATATATAATTTTTTAACTAATTATTCTATGATGACGAAATTTCAGCACAGCATAGTGTGATCACTTCAGTATATTGTGTAAAAAATTCAACCACATATAAGTATAGGATCAACAAAAATATTTGGAAACATTGACGGTGATCAGAGTGGTTCAAGGGTACAAATGCGTTTGGACCCTTGAACCACTCTGATAAGTTAGACCTTAAAGATGTTTAGAGCAAACTTTTAAGATACAATAAATATACTGTCAAATGCACACACTACTAACAGTTTGCAGAAATAGATTAAGCAATGTTAAACTGCGAAAAGTCGGTTCAAAAATCTTTAATGTTGACTGTTTGTTTTGTGGTTACTGCAAGTGGTGGGGGGAGGACAAAAACAATTGCTGAGGCATCACCAGCTTCGCTAGTCATTTTATAATATTTTACACTCCACTTACAGTACACAATAATTTCTAAAATAAATGAAACATGTTTATTGTCCCTCAATTAGGCATATGCTACCCCATGAACTATGGTTCAAAGGACAACATTTTTGGTGGATCATGGGTCAGAACTGTTGATGACAGAGTTCCATCTTAGCTTTACTTAATTAGAATGAAGTAAAGTCTAAAAGAACTGTACTAAATCCTGCACTATATAGCCCATTACAATTTCTGAATTTTGTATCTCGATGCTAGCTGTATTTAAGTTTCTGTAAAGCTCCAAACGCAAATGAGCAATTTTACTAAAACACCTCAAAATCACACCCCACCCTCTAACTTGCAAAATTTTAAAAGATTTAATCCAAAACTTTCCAAGACATACTATTGAACTAAATGCAACTTATTTAGTCATAATAAAAAATCTACTATAAGGATTTATTCGAATTTGGAAGGGGGTGGTTCATGGGTCAGGTATGGTCATGGGTCCATACCTTCCCCTACTAATCCGATTAACGCTTCCCTGTCATGCCCCTTTGGTTGTTTGATTTGAACCTTGGATATCAGTTGAACTGTTTTAGAGACAGCAACAGAGTAATCTATAATGATGCGCTATAATGATTGATTTCTACTTCAACCATTTATTTTATCGTGATGACAATTCTGTTTTTTTTTTCGCTGAGACTTTTCGGTCATTTGTCCGAAATGACTTGAAAAAATTCGGTCATTTTTTTTGATGAAAATATTTCCTTTCAAGTAGCTGATACAAACCAAAATTTGCACTTTCTGACTAGCTACAACATTAAGTTTCGCTGAGAAACGTTGTTTTTTTTTTGTACATTTTGACCGAATTGACTATCTATGTTTTCGGACATTTTGACCGAATTGGCTATATTTTTTTGGACATTTTGCTAAAAAATCGGTCAATGACTGAAAAAAAACAAAAACAGGATGACATACACTGCAATACTCCAGTCTTTCATACGCCCCACATCAAATGGAATGTAAAATTTACGTTCTTTGCGATATAGGCTACTCAAGCTTGTCATATCACCTTGTCGGCTGCATAGCCGAGTGGTGAGAGCCTGGAACGACAATCGAAAGGGCGCCGGTTCGACACCGCTCAAGAGCATGCGGCTGTGTCTTTGGCAGGAAACTTAAAGGCATGCCTGAAGGTGGACATGAAGATTGGCTTCCTTGCCTTCCCGTCCACTTAATGTAAATCTTCAACCACCAGATGTAAGCCTGGATACGACAAACAAACAAAACAAACCTTACACCGGATATAACCAGTTATCAATTATTATAGGTCATGATTTCACTATGGCGAAAACCAAAAGCATTATCCAGGGTTGTAAAAATTACTATTTTGCGGTTGTCCGCCAGTAAAAAGGTTTTTGTATGGCTGGTTTAGACTTGCGATTTCAAGTTTCGTTTGTTTTCCACATTTTTTGTTTTAGCAGAATAGCTTATTAAGAAAGCCGAAGCAGATTGTAGATTGTACCTTATAGTCAGGGTTGCCATCGACATAGACCTCAGAATAAGGACAACTGAAAAATTAAATTTTCATATAAAACAAACGTTTTTGAACAAATCTTTGCACTTATACGAGCTATGATAAATGAAAGGCGAGAAACGACCTGTTTCATCAACTCCTTGTTCGTATAAAATACTTCCTGCATCTCATGACAGCTCAAGCCTAAGCTTACGTTTACATGTCGCAGAGATTTAACTGTCATTTCACTAAATCTGTTTCTTTTCTTGGTTCACTGAGCCGAAACAAGAGAGAACACCTGCTCCACAAACGCATTACTGACCGGAAGAGAGACGATGACACTAACCAGCTTGTAGAGCAACAGAAAAAAACTTTACTAGATCTTCATCCACTTGTCCTCAGGTTCATCTTTGCGGAACACAACATGTGGAATCTTCTTGAGCAGAGCAATGACAGCCGAGACCTCATCGAATAACTCATGCTTCATTGTCATTGAAGGACCAGTTTGTTTCGCTAATCCCTTAACTTTCTAATACTCAATTGTTTGATCTCTTAGCAGGGTCCAGTTAATGTGTGTTATAATGTTGGATGCTTCTCAAATGGATACCACTCATTGATATATTCTCAAAAAAAGATAGAAGATTTGTAATTGTTAAAAATAAGACAAAATAAGGACTCAAGTCAAAAACAAGGACGTTTCTCAGAAAGAAGGACAATTAATTTTTCTAAGATATTGCCCTTTAAAATAAGGACAAATCTTAGAAATAAGGACGGTATGGCTACTCTGCTTATAGTTATAACGTTTTTATTTCTCATCATTAGTACAATATTAAAAACATCAGCAATCAAACGGTACCGGTATTGGAATTACAAGTTTTAAGATTACTCTGTTGTTGTTAAAATAGAGCAACAGATGTTCAAGGTTCGAGTCAAGCAAGCCATAGCATGCTATGATAAAGAAGCGTTAATCGGATTGGTAAAGAATTCGCGTCAAGATCTAGTGGTGAGATGTCATGGCGACACCATTTCATGTTTTTTATTACCCATACTCACAATGTGGCAGTTCTGACACTCTCCAAGACATCAATGATATTTGAACAGCCCCTAAATTAATAAGCAGTTCATTTGAAAGCAGACACATATTGTAGTTATAGTATTTTCTGTAAATAACACTTAGGGAACGATCAAATATTACGTAATGCCTTCGAGGGGGAGGGGGGTTTATGCAAAGCGTTACGTTAGCGTCACATTGGGGGGGAGGGGGTTCAAGCAAAACGTTACGTAACGCTTTCGAGTACGGAATGGTAGTTTTTTGTGCTGAATTCGTAGTGAAAAAGCGTTACATGGGGGAGGGGGGGATTGAAAAAAGCGTTACGTTGGCGTTACATGGGGGAGGGGGGGGTCAAAAATTCGGAAAAAAAGCGTTACGTAATATTTGAACGTTCCCATAACGTTTTAGATCCATATATCGCTTTTTATCAATTTATGTGGCAATAACTTGTCATTTTTGGTTGTACTGTGTTTTTGAAGTTGTGATATAGATATTCACCGTGCTATAAAGGAATACTGTGAAGAGAGGGGCGTTCTTCCCGGCTATCAGCACAAGGCTGAGCACTCGCTAGTACAGCGAGCAGCTGCGATTCGCTAACCATAACGGTGTAGCTTCCACGCAAGCCATTCAGACTTTCCAATCAACGATATGTTTCTCGGCAGCCGATTTGTAGCAAGAATTGACAGCGATAGACACCGTGTTTCGCCCATGAGGCTGGGCTCGTCAGTATCGCACCACTAGTGTTAAACTGTTTTATTTGCATCAACAGCGCACGGGTACGAATAATTGACACGGCGAGAGAGCACAAACAAACATAGCCAGGTCGAAGACTTTCAGAAACCGGCCTGCCACACCCCGCGGCGGCGGGGAGCGGCGTGATTTAGGGGTGACGATGCACCCGGAGGGGTAAGTCCACCAGCTTAGGTCGCGGGGGCCAGCAAAACCAGCAGGCGCCAGGGCAGAGGACATGTGAAGAGAGGGGCGTTCTTCAAGAACGCCCCTCTCTTCACATGTCCTCTGCCCTGGCGCCTGCTGGTTTTGTTGGCTCTTTCTTTGTTTCCACAAAGATAAGAGTTAAACTGACTGGTAAAGCGGTGGTCGAATATCATTGTGGCAGAACGGGTCGCCCGGCCCGTCGCAGGCCATCTTTCTGGGCAATGCAGAAAGAGCCTGTCTCCCTGGCCCGCTCCGCCATTCTAAATTTGCGGACGGGTCATGTAACGTTTTCGATCCACACTCTCCCTCCACAGGTACCTCGACTCCCCAGCCTGGCCCCCGCGACCTAAGCTGGTGGACTTACCCCTCCGGGTGCATCGTCACCCCTAAATCACGCCGCTCCCCGCCGCCGCGGGGTGTGGCAGGCCGGTTTTCTAAAGTCTTCGACCTGGCTATGTTTGTTTGTGCTCTCTCGCCGTGTCAATTATTTGTACCCGTGCGCTGTTGATGCAAATAAAACAGTTTAACACTAGTGGTGCGATACTGACGAGCCCAGCCTCATGGGCGAAACACGGTGTCTATCGCTGTCAATTCTTGCTACAAATCGGCTGCCGAGAAACAAAGGAATACTGTATTACAATTATAAATTACTGTATTCTGCAAACAATCGAGCAATAGGGTTTACGGTTTGGAAAAGCTTGATTTTTTCTGCTGATGATCACTAGGCTACTTTATACAAAAATCGATATTTAAATGAGCATCTGTTTATCTGGTATTATGGTTTGTATCGGGAGCCCTTTTGTTTTGAAAGGAAGTAATATTGTCTTGTATTAATAAAAAAATGTGTTTATTTAGAACTGCATCTATTGCAAACATGCGTTGCTTTCAACACCATTTTCGTTTCAATCTTTCTTCTGTGCTACTCGAAGGAGCTCTGCTTTTTACTACTTTTGAGCAGTGGTGGTGACTCGGGCTAGATATTTGGGCAGGTGTCGAGCATCCAATGA
Organism: Aplidium turbinatum; assembly: GCF_918807975.1. Classification (NCBI taxonomy): domain Eukaryota; kingdom Metazoa; phylum Chordata; class Ascidiacea; order Aplousobranchia; family Polyclinidae; genus Aplidium; species Aplidium turbinatum. The sequence continues at coordinate 35,852,008 of NC_137473.1, forward strand.
ATTAATTCGGCAATCAGGTTCACGCACACCATTTGGCCCATGATAGATGGCCCAGTTTTAGATGGTGCCATTTGCAGTATGTTTCTCCTTTCCACACTCATAGATCGTGCACCATGATACAGCGAACAATTTGAAGTCTACTTTAATACTAAAATTAGGAATGAGCCCACATTATTCTTATTGAAACGTTCCAACTCAACTGCTCTTGAAGGTATATCTCTCTTAAATTTATTAACAGCGATGTTGTAAATTGTGCAGTATGATAATCTGCTGATATTGTTTATTTCCTGCATGCAAATATATACTTGTATTCGTAGTATTGATCTATAGCCTCGTATTGTGGATGTCATAATAATTTTACAAGTTTTACAACTTATCAAAAATTGTCTTGTCTCTTGTAAAATCAGTGCTCACTTTTGGTGCCTGTGTTGGATGTGAAACAGCTGAATTGATTTGCACAAATCAATTTTTTGAAATTACACCTGATGGTTGCATTTGAGACATGAGTATTGTTACGCTACTCATTATTACGTCTGTTTTAAAACTGGAATTTAGCCACATTAAAAGATTGCCTTTTGTAAATAACAGTTGTACAGATACCATATTATATGTGTGCAGTCTGTACCTAATTTAAGTCTCATCATCAGTACCTACTATGGTTTCAAAGCTTGTAGACCGACATTATTTACACTTACTCTTCCCCGCACCTTCTTCAACTCAGCCGTGCCCATCCCGGTGCCTTCCATCTACCTATTGAGCCATCTGGTTTTGGATTTCCTTGGTTTGAGACATGAGTATTGTTACGCTACTCATCATTACGTCTGTTTTAAAACTGGAAGTCTCATCATCAGTAGCTACTATAGTTTCAAACCGGGTTTCAAAGCTTGTAGACCGACATTATTTGCACTTACTCTTCCCCGCACCTCCTTCAGCCGTGCCCATCCCGGTGCCTTCCATCTACCTATTGAACCATCACGTTTTCGGGTGTCCTTGGTAGAGCAGCTTTCGAAAAACAAACACTTGAACTGTTTTCGTGATCGAAACTCATTAATTCTTGAAAAATTCAATAGATTCCCGAAGCTATTTTTGATGGACACAGGATTTAGCTCACTCACCTTGAAACTAATACAATCAAATATTGGATTACGCTTGTATTTTTTCACTCATTTTCTCCTACTTTTCTATAAGCCACCCATGTCATGACTACTTCAATGAATGAAATCAAGCTTTGATTGGTTCATCTTTATACTGATGTTTATGTGTGAACCTATGTGCAATGTAATCTAATGATACTATTGATTATCGTAAATACATAATACAGTATTACATGAAAACTGCTGGTAGGCTACAATTTGTAGGTATCTTCAATGTGAAGTACGCAGTGGTGGGTATACGCTACTTTAAAAGTAGCGCGCTACTCAGGCTAAAGTAGAGCGCTACCCGCTTCCAATCGATAAAAGTAGCATTATCGTATCTTTCAAAGACACGAGCATTTCGAAATGCAAGTCGCTGAGTCTTGCTCGCTTTGGCTTCAGCACGTACTCTTTTCCAACGGAGAAAAATCTCTCCACCGTAGAACTAGAAGGAATGACCGTGTTGTATTTAAAAAAGAGATGTTATGAATCTACACTGGGAAAGCTCAAGAACTTGCTTCTGTTTGAAAACAAGTTCACCACAATTGGCTTTTTTCGTACCGTTTCATGCGATGCCCCTAACACACTAAAAAATCCATACTCGGAGTCGTATCTGGTGTTGGTGTCACTCTTATTGATGTTTCCCGCAATAGTCGAATGATTTCTGCTTTGATGTTTTCACGCACCGTGGCCATGAAAAATCTCCAAAAACGAGTCATGTATTCACTTATTGGAAAGTAGCGAGAGTGCGACTAAAACTAATGTGTCTTTCCGCTACATTGAAAAAAAGTAGCGCCGTTACTCTAGCATAAATGTAGCGGTGCCACAAACGCAGCGTAGGCTATAGGGAACGTTCAAATATTACGTAACGCTTTTTTTCCGAATTTTTGACCCCCCCTTCCCCCATGTAACGCCAACGTAACGCTTTTTTCAATTCCCCCCTCCCCCATGTAACGCTTTTTCACTACGAATTCAGCACAAAAAACTACTATTCCGTACTGTAAAGCGTTACGTCACGTTTTGCTTGAACCCCCTCCCCCCCGATGTGACGCTAACGTAACGCTTTGCATAACCCCCCCCCTCCCCCTCGAAGGCGTTACGTAATATTTGAACGTTCCCTAACTGCGGTAGCTGCAATTGACTAGGTAGACGCTGTTCCGGTTTCTCGATGTTATTGAGAATAAATGAACATTGGCTTAGCGGAATGTTCATCTTCTAAGCCAGTGCTTCTCAACCTTTTTGTCTTGGCCGACCCCTTTTGGTGTCCTCGAAGCGGTCGCGGACCCCTAATTTTTTTTTATCTGAAATGTTAGTAGCCTATATCACGTCTCCGAACAGAAACAAAATATTAGTTTCGAAGCGACACACTTAAAAGAATTTGCTGAACTCGTGACACATAGACGAAGTTATACATGAGCTATAGCCTATTGGCATTCAGGATTAAAAATCAGCAATCCATAGGCTATGCTGATTTAGTGTTTTTCTATGTTAGCCTACCAAAAATTAAAACAATTTTTGCGACCTTTACAAAACATTTCTCCCTTACTTCATTTGTAACTAATCGGCCTATTTTGTTGTAATCACAGTCATGGCAAAACTATGAGTGCTAATTTGCAAACTAAGCATTGTTGAACAACCCGCTATCTCAAATACATTATGCTGAACATACACAGGCTTAAAAAAGCTTTAACTCTTTAATATGAAAGTTGTATGCCGTAGTTTATCAATCCTTCTGCATATTCGGAAACATTTACGGACTCCCGGAAAACGCTTCTCGGATCCCCGGTTGAGAACCACTGTTCTAAGCAGTGCAGATCTTTGGGGTAGTTCAAATATGCGACACCATTTTCATGTTTTTCTTCATCCCGTCTAATTTCTATGACATGAAGTATCGCGCTTTTCGATATCTCACATCATAGTTCTGATACACCAACCCCACGAGGCGTCGTATGATAACTAAGCAGCACCAAATAAAACTTTTAATAGACTTTTCTAGCAGACGTTCGAATGCGGTATCGCAGACCTTGTCTACTGGAATTGTAAGGTAGCGTTTTCAGAATTGGGGTTCAATCAAATTCAACAAACTGCAGCTGGCCAACTCCAACGATCGAAGTTCACGGCAGTGGCCTGGTGGTTGTTCCTGCGCTGTGGGATTATACTCCTTGAGCTATCAGGCATATAACACTAGAATTTGAGGTGTAGCGATTGTTGTATTGAGTCAAACGATGGCGAGCTTTCAGTGAAAAGTCGGTTGTGCAGTTCAAATACAAAAAGTGCACAATAACAGGCAGTTTAAAGAAAAGACCAAAGTCGGCCTATCACAAAACAACGAGTGAATCAATAAGGACTTCACATTACTTGTATGTGTAAAGTGTTAGATTGAAAATATTCTACAATTATCTCTGCCCGTGTCTTATGAAGTTCATTTAAAGGAAGTTTTTTCACCCGAGTAGTTGCTGACCTTGGAACTGAACTTATATTCGTGGAGAGATAAAACCAAATGACAAAATATTGTTCGTTTAGAAATTTATATCAACAACTTTTAAAAATATTTCAAAGTCATGGTGACTGTATAAAAGCTAAAAGTGGTGACGTTCACTAACCAAGATTGGAATTCATCTATGCTCGGCTGCTGTGACGCGAAGATCTTCAAACCTTTCGGTTACTTTAATTTGGTTTACTCACAGTCACATTAAGTACCACAACTATGCAGGGATGCAACAATAGTAATTGTACGGTTTCCAGCTATTGTTGAACGAGATATTTTTCCCAGCTTTGTTGAGCCAACGTTCAGAGTATAGAAAGTTTCGTTCAATCTGTCACTTTTTGCATGGAAAGGTAGGCCGTATTTGTACATTTAAGACTTCTAATTGGAAGAGTTGCAAACATAACTTTAACTTCATTTCATCATCAATCGCATGTACAAAAAGTCATACATGTAAAGCTACGGCGACAATTTGAACGGGTTTACGCAAAAAGCAGCATTCGTAGCGATGATCAATCGTCGCCTAGCTTCTTCTCCATGTCCCCATAATCATCAGTATCGAGAGGACTGATCTTGATTCCAAAATGCTTCTCAATGTCCCTCAAGACATACATATCATTTTCATTTGAAACGAAATTGATTGCGACACCTGATTTCCCAAACCGCCCTGTCCTCCCAATTCGATGCAGATAGGTTTCACAATCAGCTCTTCTTGACATGTCGACCGGAAGATCAAAATTAACTACGAGAGTAACTTGTTCAACGTCGATTCCTCGTGAACAGACGTTGGTTGTCACAAGCACTCTTTCCTTTGCTTCTTTAAACCTGAAAGAAAGGGGTCTTAAGCTTGATCAGACATGAAACAATCCCAACAAACAGTAGGCTATATATATGAGCATTGAGCATAGTTATTATTGCAAATCTTGTAATATTGTTTGTAACAATGCGTTCCAGACGAAGAAATATCAGCTGCAATATGAGATATTTTAGCAAGCTAATGAAAAGGTGAAAATATTGTAAGATTTAAAACATGCGGGCATGAGCAGTTATTTGTGCAGCAACTAAAAAACAATGCAGGATTGCATTTGAAGCACGATGCTTTACCTTCGCAAAATCGATGCTCTCTGTGAGACATCCAACTCTCCACTGAGCAACGCCACTACAAATTTTTCTTCACACATTTTCTTTGCAAGCCAGGATGCAGTCTTCCTGGTATGGCAGAAAATAATGGCTTGGCCGACGGATAAGACACCGTAGAGATTGGTTAGAGATTCGTATTTTTTCTCCATGTTGTGGCATTTCACGTAGTATTGTTTGATATTGTTCAACGTCTCTTCATCTCTTCTCAACTAAAAGCAGAAGTCAGTTTGGGACTTTTGTTTCTACATTTTGTAACGTGACGTCATTTAAGTGAAGCAATAAAAGTAAAATAATATAGAAAAAATTAAGGATTTTCTTTTCATAGAGGACTTTTTTATTTCAGTTTGGTGGTTGATTACAGCAGCCTACAGAATTACACATTATATAATACAGTGTAAAAAAAGTAAAACGGGAGTTTTGCATGCTGCACTTTTTACACAAGAATACAATTAGTAGTGCAACATCGACATTACTTTAGTCACATACACACAGCAACCAAGTAGCCTAATCACAATTTGTAAAAGAAGTTTGTGCATGACTGTATCATGGTATCGCTCACTGAACTAGTAGGCTACGAGGCCGTTAATAGGCATAAAAATTCCATAATCAAACAAGGTATAGGAAATTTAAAAAAATTATATTTCATAATCTTCATATTAAACAAAATTCTTACTCTGATGGTGTTGGGTTCTCTAACAATTTCTTGAGCAAATCTCATCACTGCTTCATCATAAGTTGCGCTAAACAACAAAAGTTGACAGGTCCGGGACAACTGTCGTTGTAATCGAATAGACTGGTCTTTAAAACCTTGCGTGTCAATCATGACATCAGCTTCATCCAAAACAAAGACTTGAATTTTAGGCAAGTCGAATGCCTGTAAAAATACACAATAAGTTTCCAAACAATTGGAGTATCGCATGTAAATATACCTATAGTTTTGCGGCAGTCAGCGGTATCAAATCAAGTTCATATACCCTTGACCTCATAATGTGAAGATTACATGACTTTTATTCTCATGCACATATACAAACACGACAATTTAATTTCCACTATGCATTCAGTACAAAGTTCTAAAGTCATTAGTTCATTCACTTTGCATGAGGCCTGGCCTGTTCACTTTGCATGCGGGAAAAAGAAGGCCGGCGCTGTCTTTCTAGATCTTACAGCTGCCTATGACACCGTATGGCATCGCGGCCTTACTTGCAAGCTGCTTTGCCTGCTTCCTGACTGACATATGATTCATATGATTATGGAACTTGTCAGGAATCGAAGCTTCACCCTCACCACCGGTAGCTCACGGCGAAGCAGACCGAGACACCTGAAAAAGGCGTCCCACAGGGATCGGTCCTGGCTCCACTTCTTTTCAACATCTACACCCACGTCCTGCCAACTACGGTCTCCGCAAAATATGCTTATGCGGACGACCTGGCAATTCTCCACTCCACAAAGTCGTGGGAAAATCTAGAAGACACCTTGAGCCAGGACATGAAAACTCTCTCAGCCTATCTCCGGAACTGGCGACTGAAACTCAGCAAAACCAAAACTGTGGCAGCAGCTTTCCACCTCCATAATCGGGAAGCTGATCGTGAGCTACACGTCCAGAACAACGGAAAATGTCTGTCCTTCTGCCCCGAACCAAGATATCTTGGGGTGACACTGGACAGATCGCTCACATACCACCACCATTTGGTGTCACTGCGCAAGAAACTCACATCCCGCGCTGCGCTACTCAAGCGCCTGGCAGGCTCTAGCTGGGGGGCGAGGGCTGACACTTTGCATATAGCAGCCTTAGCCCTTGTCTACTCTTCAGCAGAGTACTGTGCACCTGTTTGGTGCCGCAGTGCTCACTGCCACAACATCGACACTGCCATAAATAGCGCCCTGCGCACAGTGACCGGATGCCTGCGTCCCACACCATTGGACAATCTCCCCATTCTCGCTGGCATCCAACCCGCTGAGCTTCGTCGCGAAGAAGCCACTCTGTCCCTCGGTCGACAGGCACTGGAGCCTAACCACCTTCTCCACCACAAGATCTCTGCTCTCCCAAACGAGCACCCCCGTCGACTGAAATCAAGACACCCATTCGTGCCAGCCGCTTAACTTCTTATCAACAAAGCTGATGTACAAGACATCTCTGCGGCTGCTTGGGCGGACCATAAATGGAGTTCTGAATGGAAGTCAACCGCCACTAGACTCTATTCGTTCATCCCTGACGCCGACACACGCCCCATCGGTCTAACACTACCAAGACAGGCATGGGTGCGCCTCAACCGTCTCCGTACGGGCGTCAGGCTTTTCCGCTCAACCATGCACCAATGGGGAATGGCCTCTTCCTCCTCCTGTGAATGTGGTGCCGAGGAACAGACCGCAGACCACATCATCAATGACTGCTCCATCTTCATTTTAGGGTGTTCCATTTTGACAAAAAATTTTGAAATTGCACTTGTAATAGTGATTATGAGATGGGATTTTTGGTCAAACGAAGTATCCTTTTGAAATTTTTCACCAACTCCAACTTTTTGAGGTCCCACGACCCCCTTGAAAATTAGAGAAATACCCCCTCGGTAGACATAAAATTCAAATGTTTGAATGATCATAACTTCTGGTTAGAATGTAGTAGAACCATCATCTTTACATTAATTCTGCATGGTTTTTCATGCTGAACAAGATTACATGGTTTTTAAGGTCTTACAGGAATTAAAAAAAAATTTTTTTTTTTGCAAATTTTCAAAAAAAATTGCAATACCGTATTTCGCGACGTATTGACTTTACAAGCAAAAATCTGTCATTTAAGGTATGTTCTTATAGAGCCACGGTAATCAGTAGTGTTAATAAGCTTCAAACTAAAAAGATTCAGAAGCGAGCATTGAAACTTCCACTTCCTGTTGATCAACATGATCACGATGGAACAGCAGAACAACTCCAATTAAGTTCAGAATCTGATGGTTTTAGTAGTGCTGATGACAATTTTTGTGCCAATAATGATCAGCAACAAGAGCAGGAGAAGAAAAATGTGCAACGTTCCACTCATACCAAGCGTAAAACGTTTTTTACTGAGAAATCAGTAATAGCTGCTAAAAAGCTGGTATCAATTTAGAGCAGCTGGTTCGTTGCTTATCTGTGCTGCTGATACTTTGGGCTCACCGTCAGCAATGACAAGTCATTCAACATGGTATCGCAATGCCATTGCATATTATAGTAAGAAGATCACTGATGATGGTTTGTTGAAATTAAGGAATGCTGTTTTCCATTAGCTTTGTTTCGATGAAAAAAAGCTATTCAATCGGGAAAGACTGGCTGTTATTCCAATTTTATATATGGTTGCTTTTTCATTGCCCTCAAAACGTTCAAAGAAAAGGTAAGCGCTAGCGGGGAGGCATGTTTTACAGCTATAAAAAGCTTGTTGCAGACGATGACATGCAAAATATCTTGTGTGTAATTTCTGACAGTAATGCAGTTAACACAGGCTCAAAAAAGGAATAGTGGCAAAAATCGTGAAATATTGCAATCCTGAAATAGGGCCATGATGTAATATTGCTTGAATGTTTATATCATTGCATTGAGCTGCTGTTAGGAGATGTCATAACAGCTATTGATGGCTATACAAAATCACCGGATCTTTTACGTGATGGAGCTGTGTTTAATTTCATTAGCCAACTAACAAAAAATCATTTAATGGTTGATAAACTACAAAATTACAGATATAATATACTTTAACTAAGCTATTAGAGAAAAGCAAAAAAACTCTTATCCAATCTTTGGGAAAGATAGCAACATCAACTCCAGGAAACAAATCCATAAGAGCTGACCAAGCTTCACTCTTAGTCCTAAGTTGTGCAACATCCCAGGACATTCCTGGTGAGTTGAAACAATACTTGTTCGTTGCACAGGAGGCATTCCATCATGCTCGCTGGTTGACCAAGGCCAATGACTATCTTCATATTCTACTTTTTAAGCCATTTGCAGTTTGCACTTAATGCCACTCAACTTGCTGGATTAAGGTCTATCAGCCAATTTATAGTTGATGTGTAATTTGTATGCTCCAATGTTTATTTCATTTTTTTGCACCCCAGTGCTGTAAACGGACCAGCCATCACACTTTTCAATAGAGATTTGATGGCAGCGTCTGATCATGTTATTCAGTATGCGATGCCAAGTTTTATCAGGCATGGAAGCTTGTGAGCTTCCCCAAAAAATGTCAACATGGCATCTTATTGATAAACCACCGATTTTGCCAGAAAACGTCAGCAAGATTGCAAGAAAATCAATAAAGGCCAAAAAAACTGAGTCAATGCTTGCGCTATCAAGTAAAAAGATACTCATTTCATTTTATGATGTCACCAGTCAGTGTTCTCCATGTCTTTCATTGGGCACACCAGATGCATGGAGATCGTTCAAAAACAATCAGATGAACAATCAAAGAGTCATTGGACTGCTGAAACGATGTGTCATCGAAAAACGAGTCACAATTAGCACAGATGCCAATGATGATGATAAATTAGAAAAGACTGACAATGATATTCGCCAATATGTGATTGCAATGATGCAATAAGAATGCATGTTTAGTTATGGTTTAGCATGTTACAAGTTTAATATGAAAATTTAGTACGTTATCGTGAATGTTTTACATTAACTTTGGTTAGTCTTTTGTGTTTTCTTATCGTGTATTTTCTAAGTTGCCTGTGGAGTGTATTGAAATTCTTTGTATTGCTTTCTAAGTAGTGAATGCCATTACCAAGTTTCGTTTCGAAAAAAATATCAAAATCTACTTTTTTGCAATTTTTAAAAAATTACTTTTTTTTTCTTTTTATTTTAGGACTTTAAAAACCATGTAATCTTGTTTATGACCATTCAAACATTTGACTTTTATGTCTACCGAGGGGGTATTTCTCAATATTCCAAGGGGGGTGTGGGACCTCAAAAAATTGGAGTTGGTCAAAAATTTCAAAAGGATACTTCGTTTGACCAAAAATCCCATCTCATAATCACTATTACAAAAAAACTTTTTCGAAATGGAACACCCTAATCTTCAAGCCACCTAACGGAGTGGAAGGTCTGCGTGTCATGGATGATGAAACTAAAGACTGGCTGCTCTCTAGTAGCTTTCCAGTGTAGTCCGGGAACATCGTGAATCTGGGGTGGTAAAAGGATAGACCCTCGGCCCCAGAGGCTCACACGACGACGACGAGGCCTGGCCTGATAGAAGACGAAGCACATTCATTTTGAAAAGCGCAAAAATACTTTAAAAACATTCTTAACCTAATGAGAAAAGATATTGTCCTAAAAAATATTGTTGTGAGAACTTACGTGCTTGCGAGTCCAATCGAGAGTTGTTCCAGGTGTACCAATAACAATCTGAGCTGATATTCGCGCATTTCTTTCAACTGTAATTAGGAAGATGTTATGCTGTTGATAGAGCTGGGCGATATTGGTAAAATAATTTCGATACGATATTACCAAAAATAAAACGATATTATCTAAGTTTCGATATTTTACAGCAAATCGCAAGGCACGGCTTTCTACAACTGCATGAAAAACATACTGAGCACTGGTACTGAAATGAACAACATTTATTGCAAACAATGCTGCGATTTAACTGTCGCAAACTAAAGATTTTTGGACAAAAATGTCAGCATGTTGACATTGCAGGGTTTTAGGCACGATCTCTTCTTGGAAACAATTGAGCCACTAAGTGAAAACACCCTTTCACTACTAATAAAATCATCCAGCAAAAACAATATAAATTATCTACCTAGCTGTAGCTACCCTAGGCTACGGCCGCTACACTATGCTACGGCCGCTACGCTATGCTACGTAAATTCAGTCAGCTTGCAAGTTTCCTATCGCGTTTACCGGACTTCATCCTTCGCAAATCGCAACAACGCAACACATGGGAATCAATAAGCAGGATTGCGTAATCACAAAGACTGCTTGCAATGCGTAAATAATGCACACACGCTTGAGGGTTGTCTGCGCATGCGATGTCAGATTGCTCGCAATGCGTAAACAATGCACACATACTTGTGGGTTGTCTGCGCATGCGATGTCTGTGTCACTGCGCATGCGAAAATGTTGCTATAATTTCAGTACATTTATAAACGATAAAATCGGAGCTTTGTGAATAAATTAAATATCGCTGCCGAAAAAATATCGTATTGTATTGCAATATCGCCCAGCTCTAGCTGTTGATCAACATGCGACTATCAAAGAATATCTGTTGTTTTACAAATTAAGAAATTGTTTTTGCTTTTAACTGGTTCAAAGCAAATTAGGGTGGTCCCGTAATGTATGAGAAATTTTTTTACAGATTATCTGGCCTAGTCACATGATTCACCCTTTGTTTTGCAATTTTACTTATAGAATCAATTACCCTTGACCTAACAGTCACAGACGGGTAAGAAGCATAAATCAATACAATGCACTGTGTGATTTTGATCCCCTCGATTTAGCATAAAAAGCGTTTTTTTTACTTAGTTTGTATTGCAACTAAGAGAAAAACAGCTCATTAGGACAGATAGAAACTTTGTGTTTCTGCTTCTTTTGAGCTTTTTAACCCTTCCAGCTTAAGTAGTTTTTGATATGGTAATTTAACCCTTTCGGCTAGGTGGAAAGACCATTTGAGGGTCCAACCCCCAAAACTTTTGAGAAATAATTTATAAAGCACAATGTCAACAATGTAGCTTATTAACTGTTAGGGTGGACTGAAAAACACTTATTTGAATTTGAAAAAATGTGTTTTTCAGTCCACCCTAACAGTCAATAAGCTACATTGTGGGTGCAAGTATAGAATCCGCCACCCTGATCAACATGACGTCACAAAACGGACGCAACTACTACATAAAGGGTGAAAAAAAGGATGCTGAAAAGCGGCGGAATGAAGGTGATAAAGCGGAATGGATATGGATTTTTTGACAATTTTACTGTGTTTTTACAATAAAAACATTAAACCAACGTCGAGTGTTGAATACAACTACATAAAATGACAAAAAAATTACCAAATTGCATCAATTCAACTATAGTAGTTGCGTCCGTTTTGTGACGTCATGTTGACCAGGGTGGCGGATTCTATACTTGCACCACATTGTGTTTGTTAGAGAGTACTTCAACGATTATGTGGCACCTCTAAACATTTTTCAATCTTTGCAAAAATTTATGCAGTATATATATAATATATTTTAGACAATGTAAAGAAGGTAAAGTAATTGTAAAAACATTCTAAAAAAAATTTTGGGACTACCCTAAATTGCATATTATACGGTATATTCTCACAAAAAAATGCTACTAATATATAAGCAAAGAAATAAAATAGTTTCTCCATGCATTTTCATACAAACTATTTATTTGCTAGCAACATAACTGCAATGAATGCAGCTCTAACAAAGGGCAAAAAATAAAGCTTGTTAGAATAAAACTATGACTGTCATATGTTAGAGAGTTGTATCATACTTGTTTCACTACTGGATCATCACTAATATATAAAACAGCCACATGTGGTTTACACTTAGTGTTTAAAACCTACCCCTGTTTCCCCTCACAGCATACCCAACCTGTAAGTTTGGCAAAAACTTTCCCATGGACTCCACAACTTTTCCAGTTTGCAAAGCTAATTCATATGTAGGAGAAAGACAAAGACATTGTGGATAGTGTTTATCTGTGTCAATTCGACTTAACATTGTGAGTACAAATGCAGCTGTTTTTCCTGTCCCGGATTGAGACTGCGCAATCATGTTTTCTGGAGGATTTGCAAGCAGAATTGGAAGAGCAGTTTCTTGAATTCTGGAAGGTCGATTGAAACCCATACCATAAATTCCATCCAGAAGTTCTTTCCTCAAGCGGAGCTCCTCAAATGACTTAACCGAGTAAAGGGGTGATTTTGGATCTCTTTGTTGTACTTGCAGTTCCTGATTGTTTTGAACAAGTTTATCTCGCAGCATTTTTTTAAGAAGAGAGCTCTCTTCATGTGTCAACGGTTTTTCATAATTTGCATCATTCTCAGCCAACTTTGGAGCAACACTTTCTGATGAAACTGGTACTTTTTGCGCAACTTTGTTGCCCACTTCCTTTTCTATGTTTAGGGATTCAATCTTTTTAGCAAGACCTTCTTGTTTGTTGGCTTCTTCAGCCCAATTTTCATCGTCCATTGTTACCGTATATTAAGATAAAATGGATAGGCCTAATGACTAAGCAAAATTCGTTTTCAAAATACTACCTACAAAAAAGAAAACATCACAAAATGTATATATATATACGGTGTTATATATATTGAATTGTAAATGGTGCACTGCACTATGTCAGCAAAACGGAAGTTTCTTGATAGGGTAACTAATCTTACACTTAAAGAAAAGAAGGTGCTCCCAAAGAATCGGCCACGGTCACCCTACGCTCAAAGTCAAAAGTCAGGATGCATTTCAGACTGAGAAACAGCCGAACATGCTAGTCGCATGCTTTTATAAGTAGTTTTTTGCATATCTGTTCGATTTCGGAAGACAACTGGTTAAAATGACCACCATCATTCTGGCAGAATAATTTTGCACGATCCGCCCAAAAAAATGATATTTACCAACAGCATTTAAACAAAGCAAACGTAGCAAACCTCGCAAACCTAGCAAACGTAGCAAACTTTGTTACTCAATTGCTAAATGCAACTCTGTTGTGTATTTTTCAGTGAAATTGATCTGACATGTCTGACAACTTTTGGGATCTAATTTGTGTTTTGTTTGCTTTCTCTGTTTTTGTTTTGTTTTTTTATGTTATGTTCATATACAATCTTCTCATGTTTTGGCTTGCATTTACTAACCCCCACATTGCGATTGTAACCTTATTCAACGTTTCATTATTTTCTCTAAGTGTTTTCAGTATAATTTTCATTGGTAGTATTTTTTTGTAAAATACGGTACTGCCGCCGGGGTGGAAGCTGACTTGGTGATCTCATAAGGTCTTTCGCTTCCTTCCTCTCTCACTTCTATGTAATGTACCAATCAGAGTTGCCAGATTTTGAAAAAAAAAGTAGCCAAAAAAGTAGCAAATTTGCTCCCAAAGTAGCCCAATTTATAGCAGGAGCGCGAGAACTATGTTTTCCAACTTCTGGGGAGCTTCGCCCCCCAGACCCCCCGTGAGGCGTTCTCACACTGGCTGCAGCTTAACAAACCCAGTGAAATTGCACAAATTACTCTGCTAAATAGCAACAGAGTTACCGGTACATTAAGGCACGTTCACATCAGGCTCTATCGGGTACAGATTAGATTCTCACTACTTTTTCAGCACACTACTTTTCAAGCACTTCTGCGTTCTGACTTCTACAGTAAGAGTAAACTGTAAAGACATAGAACGGAGATATCGTAACGCTAGAATAGTCTAGAAACTCACTCAACCATGTCCCTTGCTACGTCTTGGAAACATGAGAATGTGCTGTAAAATTTGTAAACTACAAATAAACTGTCAGTAGACTGCAAGCGAAACTTACTTTAGTAAGAAATTTCCGATGTAAAAAAGTCGCAATCTTGTTATGTTGTCGCCAATCTAAATTTAAAAGTAGCCCAAAAAGTCGCAAGTCGCCAAGCTCAATTTTTTGTCGCAAATCACATATGGAAAGTAGCCCAATTTGCGATAAGTAGCCCAATCTGGCAACACAGGTACCAATGTATTTGTCGTGATAATTTGAGAAAAAAATAAACCAGTGATTGATTGATTGATTGAAACCTCGCAAACCACAGAGTTGCCAGATGGTATTTTTTATTGTATTCTTTTAAATTTCTTGGCGCTTTATTTATCGGGTGCATGTTTTTTAAAACCCTTTTGAACATGTTAATTGTTTAGTGCTGATGTTGCAGATGTTCTATTCTCATCTATAAAAAGATATCATTATCTCTGCTTTGTTGGTTATGGTTAGTTTTGATATAAATACATTTAAAGCAATGCCTTTGCGATCAACATTTGTGAGATAGCCTATTGCAAGTTAATATTAACGCAATATTTGGTAGTCAGACATTCGGGAATCAGTACTCCATTCCTTAGTTAGACCATGGCTGAGTGCGAGTTCACTAATCACTGGTTTTCTAAAAACCGGGCTGCAGACGAAAAATAAAACTTAACTTTTGCAGACGACCATAGTTCCAGCCCTGGGTTACGCCGTGTGACACAAAACGAAGAAGTTCTTAATGACAAGTTTTGTGTGTGTTTAGAAAGTAAGGGATATTTTGTGAACGAAACCGGTTTTTCCAAGGTTTGGTCATTTGAAGTGTGTTTAAAATACCTAGGCCTATATGCTTTGGCTCTTTTTTGGGCAACTTGCAAAAAAATGGTTTGTTTTTGGGATTGGTTTGAAACGTATTTTTGGCTGGGTAATTTTGTGGAATCTGGCAACACTACAAGGTTTGCTTCTTTAAATGTAGCAAACCTCACAAGGTTTGTACCAGTGATGCCACTCTTGATGTAATTACATCAAATTTGATGTTTTTGGGTAACCTTTTGATGTTTGATGTTTTTGCCCAAAAATCTGATGTTAAGCGATTTGGTGTTAACTAGCGCAGACTAAATAAAATATAATCAATTTGGTGAATTCAATAACTTTAAAAGGACAGCTTCTAGCTCGCCAACTTGTATCCCAAAGTAGTTGAAGCTGCACCAGCTGGCAACCATCAAATAGGCTAGTGGAAGTTATGAGCAATGGTGGTCCACGTAAAAGATACATGAGCATGATGAGCCGTTGTGAAGAAAACTGGATAGGCTGGTTGTAGTATCTAAAATGAAGACATTAAGGGCCATATTTTAAAACCTTACTTGAGCTCAAGACGGCCTTGACTAAAAATTCGACCCCACGAAGTAGGCTAAAGTGTAATACCAAAATGATACTTTAACTTGATGTTTCGTAACTAGCCAATTGCTGGACTTCATTCATCATAAATGATGCATTTTGTAAAATCAGTTTTGCATTACATCTGAAGTGAGTCAAACTTGAAGTCGAGTAGGGTTTTAAAATACAGGCCTAAGTTGTCTATACTGTAGGTAAGCTTATTGCAAATATCAGCCGCCAAAATTAAAAAGGTACCGCATTGAAAGCGTACTCACTGGTCTACACGATTTTTGCTCTAGGCCTATGAACTTTGAAAACTGATTTAGAGCAATTTTGGGGTGCTGAATCCGACTCTTACCTCAAATTTATTCTATCATGTCAGGTTTGTGAGATAGCCTAACAGCAAATTGTTACTTTTGTCAAAAGTGGAAGATTTGATGTTGCGTTTGTTGCACGTATACACATTGTGCTATATCCAGAAATCCAGGCCATGTGGTGCATAAGTAGCAGAAATACACCCACCGACTATAATTATGATACCAATTTGTTGTCTAAGCAACATTATTAACAAGGCAGTAATAACAAACTAAAAGGGAAGCTAAAAGTATAACTGAACCCCTCCTCCGTCAATGTTTTGCATGAAACCACAAAGATTTAAGCAGGCCTATGTCAATGCTTGTCCAGTAACCTTATTTAGGCTGTTTTGGCCTGTCTAACACTAACCTTTCGTTATAGCACTGCATATGTTGGTAGTAAACGCAACGCCAAATCTTCCACTTTCGATAAAAGTAACAATTTGTTGTTATTATATCTTACAAACCTGACATGATAGGATAAATCTGAGGTCAGATTCGGATTCAGCACCCCAAAATTACTCTAAATCAGTCTTCAAAGTTTTGGAGCAAAAAAAAATCTTTTTTCGTAGACCAGTGTTATTTTAGTTGCATATAAAATTCAGTTAGCCAAGTAGTGATTCTTGAAAACATGTTTTTTAAATAAACCTTTAATTAAATTTTACGAAGAAAGTCTAGATTTAATGTAATTGTTATCTTTTGTTATCATTTTATTGGCAAAACGCACCCGAGCTTTCAATTTGATGTTTTAATCTTGAATTTGATGTTTTTTATGAAAAAATTTGATGTTTTATTACTTGATGTGAGTGGCAACACTGGTTTGTACATTTACCTAGTGATGGTAACTACTATCTAGGCTATGACTTTTAATAAGGTCTGTGCGTTTGTCAATTGATAGTTATGAGGTTTTCTCAGTGGGCGTCTTTCAATGTCGCGAACTCCGATTTTCTCGCAAAGCTTGAGAAGGTTTCTGCATTTGAAAGCCTACCGCAATAGGTTTTCATAGTCTCCCTAAAGAAGATAGATTTAGACTAGCAGCAAGTAATGGTAAGGTTGTCTGTAGTCTAGGCCTATCTATTTTATGCAAACTATAAACAGTTGAAAACCTCATCGGCCATCAATTGTAGAAACCTTTCTCAAGATTTGCAAACCTTGTAGAGTTGCCAGATACCACAAAATTACCCAGCCAAAAACACGTTTCAAACTATTTTTTTGCAAGTAGCCCAAAAAGGAGCCAAAGCATATAGGTATTTTGAACACACTTCAAATGACCAAAACTTTTGGAAAAACCGGTTTCATTTACAAAATATTCCTTACATTCTAAACACACACAAAAACTTGTCATTAGGAACTTCTTCCTTTTGTGTCACACGGCGTAGCCCAGGAACTACGGTCATCTGCAAAAGTTAAGTTTTATTTATCGTTTGTAGCCCGGTTTTTAGAGAACCACTGATTAGTGAACTCACTCTACCATGGTCTAAGGGATTAAGTACTGATTCACGAATGTCTGACTACCAAATATTGCGTTAATATTACTTTTCAACATCTCACAAATGTTGATCGCAAAGGCATTGCTTTAAACGTATTTATATCAAAACTAACCATAACCAACAAAGCAGAAATTTTGATATCTTCTTACTGATAAAAATAAGACATCAACACTAAACAAGTAACATATTCAAAAAGATTTTAAAAAACATGCACCCGATAAATAAAGCGCCAAGAAATCAAAAAAATACAATTAAAAAAAATACCATCTGGCAGCCTTGTGGTTTGCGAGGTTTGCTACATTTAAAGACAGCCCATTTTTACCACAGGCATGATGAAATTTCCACATTTGCGGTAATCACCAAAGTGGAAGTACACCGTCATTCTGGCAGAATAATTTTTCAGCTTTCCGCCTAAAAAAGTTATCCGTGAATAAGTGCGAGGCATACAATGCGACCTGACAACAACAACATTTTTGCATAATTGACACCTCTTCAAACATCTTCGAATAAAACTATAATCCGCAACACGTGCCACTTAAATTTTACATGCATTAGATTCAGTATTAAATTACCTTTCCAGGGATGTGCACCAATAGGTGGGCATTTGGAAGGAACTCCCAGCAGAACGCTTCAAAGATGGAGGATATATTTACGATAAACATTAAAATAATAAGATTTTTGCATAATTGATAGCCTACCTCTTTTAAATATACGTCGTAACATCTCAAATTTTGAAGCCCTCAGCTTCAGAGTCTAATGGTAAATCCGGCACTGCTGATGGTAATAGCGCAATGCAAGTTATCATAACAAGGTTTATTAAATTACTATCGGTGCGAATTGTTATTTTACGATAAACATGCGTCCTTCTACTGTCAAACGTAATAAAAGCCTTCGTATCCCCTTTATTAGATATCCCTGGATTAAATGTAATCCCTTGTCATTCCTGAACGTTGGTGACAATGAGTTGACTCACATTATAACTTAATAAAAGACCGACCCTGAAGGTTAGCTAACAAAGTCTTCTCCTCTGATCTGAGGCCACCTACAACACTAAACGGAATCTAGAGTCGTGTCTGTTTCTTTGGCGTTTAGTTTCACTCACACTATAATGTGCTTACTGTACTGCAAAATAGAAATTTATTGTAATTTAAGTGCAAAGCAGTAAAAAACAACACCTCACATCAAAAGTTAAGAATATAGCCTAGTGCTTAAACAATGGCAATGTCAGCAACAAAATAAAAAGGCTGGGTATGCAAACCAAAACAGCGCATGCTTCTTTTAAACAGATGGATTGGGTTATAAATTGTACAGTACATAGGTTAGTTAAACAATATACAATTACTGTTTGAGTAGTTTGCGAATATTATGTTCAATTGTATTTGAAAAAGTATGTTTCTTAAAGATATTCCTATAACTTTCTCCACATTAACATCAGTTGAGCAAGGAAAGCAATGGCATGGAATGGAGATTGCTACGTCACATTAGAGTCTCGCCACGGAAAACGGTAATGAGGCTATACACTTGAAATATATTTGTATCGGAGGCGAAGCCTGAAAAAAGTGAGGTCCAGTAAATTCCTACTTCGTTGACGAAAATAAAAATGAAAATAACGTATGCCGCAGTTGCGTGGAAACATGCTACAGCATTTAGAATAGTCACTTTAATTTTAAAAATTAAAATCGCTTCCAGTGAAAAGAAGTTAACAATGCCCCGGATTAACTTCATGCAAACAAAATAACAGCGTTCAACGTTTTTATGAAACACTTCCAACACCAACAAAAACTCGTTTAACAAAACTTAAACGTCATGATTTAGCTCAAATTGTCCAAAGAAACATAAAAATAAAGCTATTTTAACTACTACTGGCATAGGCTACTGACAACTTTTAAATATTAAAGTTTGTGTAAGTTAAACTAGAGGCAGTTCAAATATCATAAGACGCAATTTCATTTGAACGCAATTTGGCATCATTTGACAAATTTTTACTATTGATTTAGGATGGGGAGGCTCCCACGGGGTCCTTCTCTTTTGGCGACTGACTCGTTGCCTGGCTGATTGACATGTGCAAAAATGTTAATTTCCCCCCTCGAAATTTTGTGCTGGCTACGCCTCTGGTTCTGATGATCTCTTTTCGCGACGACGTCATGTATGATATTTGAAAAGCTTTCAGTCTCAGCCAAGTGTTTCGAAAACAAAAAAGTAGTGTAGGTTATAAAATCTAAGTGTCCAAAAAACTGTTTTTCGGTAACATGTAAAGACCCACGTGACTAAATAACGAAGTGTTATACTTATGTAGACAAGCTAAAAATATACAATGTTTTTGTTATGATAGGCTAGTGATATGTAAGCTATATAAGTTAACAGAAAAAAACTCATGCTAAGCAAGCAAGGGCAAGTAAATGACCAGAAAAGTGTCAGAATATGAAAGTCGCAATATAAAGACCAATTAAAACGTGATCAAAATATCGAGAAAGTAGTTTCAGATATTTTGCTTTTAGGTTAAACTTAGCAGATATGAAATAGCAATCAATTTAAAGCAACAGCCTTGAAGCAACCGGTCATGTTCTTTTTTTCAGCAAGTAGTTGCTTAATTTAATGTTTACTTGTTTAAAGTTTTAATGCATGAATAAGTCAACCATTTCAATACAATAAGTTCGGTTCTACAAATTGCTCTTTTTCAGTGGGGTGTGGGTTACTTAAATGCAAATCAGGAGTGGGTCTATCAACTGGTCTTAAGGAGTTGATTTTAACAAAACACAGTGATGTGTAGGTATAAATTAATCCGACCTCGCACACACACCGGGAATACAGTTATTTTCTGTGTTTTAAGGGAGACGATCGCCCCCCCCCCCCCCCCCCACTGAATCGACAACTGATTAACATCAGCAGGATACTTACATTCTGCAATTTGTTTGAACTAATAGGCCTAATCGATTCGTTCTTCAGTTTTCATGACGATTATTTGATCAAGGACTTACTCAGCTTCAAAAAAACGTAGTTTTCACGTTACACAACGTTTGCAGACCATGAAGCAATAGAAACAAGGAAAAAGTATCGTAGCTGAGTAGGCAAAAGTTGTGAAAATAACCTGAGGTGAACACTGAAGCTGCTAAACAACTTTAACACATTTTCCATTTGGGTTTGTTGTTTGACTCGCGTTGACAAACGCACAGTCAATGCAAAAATAAGCGAGTTGCCTACAGCTCACAAGTCAGGTTTTCCACACGATCCGGTGCACAATTAGCAAACTTTTCTTCGAGTTCTTTTCTGCGGATCTACGGAATGGGAGTGCGAATGAAAAGCGTATCTCCAAGAGTTTGGTTTCAGATAGGGGACCTGGTGAACAATGGATGGGTTAATCATTACAACTTATGGGAGGTTGTCCTTTCAAACAGGTTAAATTTACAAGCGCACCATTGTGCGAGGTCACAATAGAAACATTTGTAAAAGTTTGAAACACGTATGGCAAGACAGCTACGCCCGTCTTACCACCCTTCATACAAAAGGTTTGTATTGTTTGAAAGGCCAAGGAAACTCTTTAGAAATAAGCTGTACGAGATGACAATGACAAAAGTCATTTAAAGCACGCCCTTAAGAGGTAATAGTTTATTGCTTATTGTTGTCGGAAGCTTAAAACTTTTAACTTTTTGAATATAGCCCATATCATTGATTATACACAAGAAATTGATTATAAAAACGTTTCCAAACCTAAGGCAAAACTTATACTTTTGAAGGTCATTCTCTGAGCCCAAATTTTATTGTTTCTTATACAGTCACTTTAGTCATTATTTTGTTGTTAAAGAACTTTAACCACAAAGCTGTGGAGTTATATAAGCCCAAGTTTATTGTTTCCTTTGGAGTCACTTTTATTGTTATATTTGTATGTTAAAAAACGTTAACCGCAAAGCTGTCGTGTTACATGAGTAGTTTACGCCGCAACCTAGCTATCAAAATATCTTTCTTTCAGCCTACCATACAAATAAGGCTATTAAGTACGCTAATAAATTAGTAACTGGTAATAAAGTGGAGTGCGTTTTACCACAAATTAATAGACTATAACAAGAATATTAAAATTAATGCGTATTAACTGATAAACTAATTGCAAATACAAAGAAACCTTGGACGACAAAGTGATAAATAAGAATTTAGGATACGATTTCTCTGATTATTGTACCTGAGAGTTCGCCATAGTTCGCAAGTAAGGCTTCACAACCACCTCGTCTTGTGAAACCCACGCAGTAGTATTGGATGGAAGTTCTATTAAGCCTTCACTTGGTAGCGGATGATGTTTCAAATATCTTCGATATTTTATTGTCTCTCCTTTATTAAGTCCTTAGAAAGTAAATAAGAAGATTTTTACAGACTTAAAAATCAAGGAATGGTTAAGTAGGCTACAGCTTCACGTGGGCTACCTTTTGTTATTACGGTTTATCAATCGTAAAAGTTTCTTTTAAAAAAAAGACAAAACTGAGAAAACATTTTGCGATTTCTAAAAATCATATAAAGGATGAAATCTCTTGTCGTTAACTGCAAATGCGGTTCTTTAATTCACTGGTTTTCATATTTGAATCCGAGTAATCCGAGCCTCCCAAGTGAATTAGCCAGTCTAAGTATCGCCAATATCTTAATCTTACCTAAATAGTGTTCTCTGTACATGCTGTGAATGTCATCTTTGCATTTGGGCAGTTTGTTTTGTCCCCATGTTATAATATCTTTAGACGCATGCTGGTTTACCGTTGGTGGCGCCTTATGTTTCCCAAGACCCTGTTTAAAACACTTTTTAAATCTGACATAAAAGTAAGATTTAGAGTGACGTTGCAATGTTTATTAAAATCAACGTGTTGTTGAAATGACGCACATGTGATTTTTGCAACAACTTTATGAAGTTTTCTAATCCAGATGAATACCGACAAAAACATTGAGATATAAATCTGGTTTGAACAGACGGAAATAAGTAGTTGTTCAACTCCAAGTTTTCAAAATTGTGAGTGCTTGGATAGTAATTCTGCAGTGCATTATATCCCATAGTTGTACGCAGAAAATGATTTTTGGCAGGTAATGTGATTAGTCTACTAACACTCAGACATAATCAGTATAATGTATTCAAAAGGTTGCTGACAGCTGGTTTACAGTTGACAATACAACAAGCTGTCGATTTTGACAAACAAACCTAAATTACTCACTTTACCAAAGTATACTCCATAATTTTGAAGAGCATTCCGGTTATCGTGATCGGAAAATGGATTTTCTTTTTTGCGGAAGGAACTCTGTTTTTGACAATAATTTTATATACAGTCAAAAACAACAATAAATGAAAATAATCTAGCCATTAATACTGATTAATTTACAAAACAACTGAATTTACATTTACACAACAAATGAGATAAAAAATTAAGTAGCTTATGATGAAGCACACTTTTCATAAACGGACCTCTTATCATCACATTTTCTCTACGAAAAAAGAAACTAAATGTACTAGCTTATTATGGAACTTAGCCTATTATCTACCTCATAATAGTATTAGAATTCGTAGGACTAATAAGAGAAGATGAGAGCAGCTCAGCTTGTAAAGAGGGAAACGTCTGATAAACGAGTTCATTTTTCTTAAAACACGTCATGAAACACGACAATAATTTTTGGTTTGAATGTGAAGTCACATTATTATGTTCACAGGAATATAATGTCTACAAAAACTTAACAGCACAAAAAACAAGATGAAGGATATAAAGCACATCTTAAAAAAGCCTTCTTCTTTTATTATCGCACTTGATCCCAAGCATTGACTGCCTCTTGCATGAAAAGTTTCCAAGATTCTCTGTTGTTTGCTGTGTGTATTACTGTATTAGGTGTATGTTGGTGTTGGTTTTTTCGGTTTGTTGGTTTAAGTAGGTTAATCTTCACAAGCATTCAGAACTTTCTGTCAGTCAGTTTGAATAACCCCAATGATATCTTGAAATGACCTGTTTTAAGTTTTGCACAGAGACCTTAACTTCAACTTTCCATATTCATAAACACAACATAACAGATTAGGCAGAAACTGGTTTAGTTAAATTTTGTAAGTTCTGATACAGCATTTTTGGAGCGTTCTACTGCATTTAAAACCGTTTGTTTCTTATATTACCAACTCATTAAGTATGCTGATGACCTGCTAAAGTAATTGACAAGATACTCATGCAATCACCATTAAACAGAGCAGGTTAAAAAATTTATACTTGTTTGTTGCGTATAACATGAATGTATGAGCACTTGCATGGGCACAAGCAAAGTTTTGTTAACTGAGGTAAGATAACTGTGCTCTAAACATACAAAAATTATTACTGTATTTGTTTTGTTTGTCTCTCAACTTACTCTATGTCTCCCTATCATAAGATATCAGACACATAACATGGGTACTTAAATCAAATATAGTTATTACTATCTGAATCCTTAACAGCTTCTTTTACCTAAAGGAGGATCATCAGAAGGTCCTTATTCAAATAAAATGCTTATTATAAATGAATAAGGACCTTCTGATGATCCTCCTTTAGGTGAGACAGGGTGTTAAGGATTCAGATAGTAATAAGTATATTTGATTTAATTCGCTCTGCTTTGCTTTTTTGCTTAGCATTGAGCACTTTTTGTAGTATTAATGGTTTTCATTGTTTTTTGACATAGGTACCGTACTTACATATTTTTGTTTATAAAATTAGTTGGTATTTGGAGGGCATTCACTTTGTTCCTCTTTCTTGTAAGAATTTTGGAATTCAATTATAATATTTTTATGGTTTTTGATGAGTTTTCTATCATGATAAAACTTAACCATTTATTGGTTGTGTCCCAACTTTTCTGAGCAAGCGTAATATTTACCTAAGCATATGAGAACTGACTATAATTACCACAAAATTCCCACATAAGTGGATGGCTTTTGTGAAGGGGTTGTCGTAGGTGCAATGTTTGTGTCGTGTGTTTAGATTGGTGTGTTTTTGATAGCAACCATAGCCATTGCCAAAGTTATGTATAAGATACATAAGCATAAGTGTGCAAGTAGATCTCTGATTACAAAAAATCAATAAAAAATATAAACTGACTCAACTATGTAGCCTATTAAGCAAATTGATAGAAATAGCATAGTAATACAACTATACAATACAGCAACATGACCAATAAAACTACATTCAATATCATAATACCGTTAATCTCTCTTGAAAGATGGGAGGACATCTAACATGTGAGTTATTGTCAGGATGAGAATGTTGAAGCATTACCCCGGTGGTTGATGCGACCATGCGACTTTCTACCTTTTCCGACTTTCCATTATGATGAAACTAAACTCAAAACAACATTCAAACATGAAGACTTGTTTCAATCGTGTACAAATATAATGCTAACCATCTTGTTTAGGTGTTTGATTCCATTACACTGCTGCCCCAAACAACACAGTATTGGGGAGGGAATCAAATGTTATGGAATCAAACACCTACCCAAATTAAGTCAGAGGATTCTTACAAACAACTCACTAAAAACACGAAGAGTTTTTATTGTCTGACATTTAGTCTGTTAAGTGCCTAATTAATATTTTGCGACTCATGTTAATGTGCGCACTTAATTTGGCAACACCCAGTTATTTTTTGTCGCATTAGTACTTTGTAGAGTGTGGGCCTGTGGGGGTGTCTGCAGCGCAATAATCCTAGTCAGAAAATTGGTCCTTTTTTACATTGATTGGTGTAGAAAAGAACTAATATGCTGACTGGGATGCTTTGGTTTTGACTATTGCGAAGAAATCAGTATTGGACTATTGTTTTCTGATGTACAGTAATTGCCTAATTACTGCATTTTTTTCTGTCAGACTGCAATTATCATTGGAAACAATGTTTCTCAGTTTCTTCTCATATTGTAATAGCGTTAAGTAAGTAAAGAGAAAAAAAGTTCCATGTCCAACGTGAGTGGACAAGAAATGTTTGAAATACAAACACAAGTGGAGAAAAAAAGTTTGAAATACCAACAATGTAAAGAAATTTTAGCTTGTGGAAGCCGGCGACCAAACATGGCTTACCGGTTCGGTAGTTTTAGAGGCCATTTAACGACTTCTCAGCGACCATGACCACTGGAAGCCTACATTGCTGCGTACTCAACAGATTAATTATAATGCAGTAGCTTATTAGACTTTGCTTTCTCCATGACAACTACGATTACCCTGAACCTACCATCTGTGTATGATTTTTTATATGTATGTTTCATATACCGGTAGGCTACTGTTGTATATTTATATCAAATATAGTTACCACTTTCTAAAACTTTTACAACTTGTTTCACTCTACAAGGGGGATCATCAGAAGGTCCTTATTTAAATAAAATCATTATATGTGCCAGTTTTAGTATATGATGCTGTACGGTACTCTTAAAAAATGCCAAAGGGGCCTCAGCTCAATAACCTTGCATATTTTGAGGCCTTTAGGTAGCCTACGGTGTTTCATTTGTGTACAATTGCTTGTGGTGCAACTTATGTTTTACATGTCTGTTGTAGCATACATTTGTCTACAATTTAACCAACAGAGTTATTGATGGTTTTGTTTTTGTATTAAGTTTCATCAGATAGTATTGGTTGATCTATTTACATTTACAAAACTTAATATTTTCTTACCCAAATTCCATGTTCTTTAGTTGATGGAACAAATTTTCTTCCTCTTGTCATCGTAGGTAACTTTTAACAATAGTAAACAACTAGACAAATTAATGCAATAAAGCTTTAAAAGAAACACTTTGTGTGAACAACAGCCTACCCCAGTCAGGGTATGTACAATTTCATTTACTAATTCGTTTTCACCAAGCAATTATTTCCTCTTATTTCCTTATTTTGGAAAAATAAATTTCTCCCAAATTTCCTCTCATACAATATACACGCCATTGACCAAAAAAGTGAGTTATCATTCAACAAAACCAGGACAAAACTTTGAAAGTACAAACATACCAATGACAGGTGAAGTATCGCTTTCAAGTTCAATAACTAAACTGTGAGAATGCTGATGGAACACCTTTTAAGCAATTACATTTAAAAAAATTCTTTGGCATAGCTTTGGTAGAGAGATAATTCTTGAATAGCCTACCTAATTTATACTAAACAGGCAAATACCCAATTATTTCAAAAAAGTTTAAAATGCTTGGGAATCAAGGTATGAGACAGTTTACCTCAAAATATGAAAAAAAACATGAAAAAAGGCTTCAAATTTTTCAGTAAAATGTGCAAAAAACATTTCTAAACGACATCCACTACCTGACTATGTTAATTGTTATTATTTTTTGTGGTATCTGTATTTGTTTTTGCTTTTTTTCTGTTCTTCTTCCTTCTTCTTTTTTGTGTCAATTTGCTACAATATTTAAAAATGCAATACTTTTTTTCGTATAACTATTTGAATGAGAGAGTGCAGACTCGACGACCTCCTACGCCTTCAGGGCTACGGTCTTTCGCACTCTCTCATTGGATGCACACTGTCAGTTTTTGTTTTATGTATGTTTCGGCGTTTCGCATCCAAACAAAAATAAAATGACCATCCATCCATACCATAGACAGATAATTGATAGCGACTTCATAGGATTGATTTGCATAATTCAAAAACAATACATAAAATAAAAAAGATAACTACATCAATTTAAATGCTTGACAAAATTTTATGCCCTCATCTGGAAAGAAACTAAATTCATCTGAACAAAACAACAGATATTCGTAAAATGTAAAGAATAAATGACTGAAATTAACTATAATCTGCACTGAGATACGTACAACACAACTGAAGAATAAACACAAAAAGTGTTAACATTCTGTTATAAACTATGCGGGAGTGTGATCACAAGACAAGATAGCGAGCAGTAACAAAATTACAGTAGAATTCGCCTATAACGGCTTCGTTTATAACGTCAATTCGCCGATTACGTCACATTTTGCTCGGTCCCGGCAGAATTCCTATCTTTTACGTACATTGTAGTTCGGCTACAACAGCATCGCCTATAACGTTAATTCTCATGTAACAGCACCCTTTATTGGTCCCCAGACATCTTTTGTTCATTTATAAGGTCACTTTAAGCCGTCACCTTCACCACGAACGGTCAGTCTTTTAATCCAGTTAGCGCTGCTGCTTGCAAAATGTCTTCCATTTATTTTGCTACGTCGTTTGCAGCAGGGACTTTAATTAACTGAATTAACTTTTTTCTTGCGTGAAAAACTATCATGTGTAAAAAGCAGCTCTACAGCTGACCTTTAAACAACTCAAAGCAACAGTTGTACGTGCAGTACTGTGTAAACTAGAAGCCGCAGTGTTACACAGTACAGTTGTCGAAAGAGATCTCTGAAGCAAAATGCCAAACAAACGAACACATTTCCCTCTTTGGAAAAAATATGAAATTGTTAGCCGATTCAACAGCAGTAAGGCTACAAGCGTATCAGAGCTATGTGGAAGAGAAATCCATGTCAAAACTGAAACAGCTGAAGATCAATGCCTTTTTTGCTAATAAACAATGAACTTCTCTACTACTGTAGCCTATGTAACGAGCTGTATTGCGCAAATTTCCTGTACCTTTCGCTGTAGGTTATTTTTTTTTAAACAATTTCTTTGTTTTCTGTATTTTCTGCATGACTTTTGTCAATTTGGTGGTACACAGTAAACCTGACTGGATTATACACCTCTTTCTTTAATCAAAAGACAGTTTTGGAATAGTTTGCGGTAGTTCGCCTATAACGTCAATTCGGCTATAACGTCAGTTTTTGCAATCCCCTAGAGGTGCTGTTATAGGCGAATTCTACTATACTTTGTAGCTAACATAAATGACCTTACTGGTCTTTTTCGTTGCCATCCTGTTGTGCTGATAGACACTCAGTTTATATGCACTTTTTGTATGTTTATCGCCAGCAAAACAATAAACTGAACTTATATTTCAACTTAATGCTATCACTTATTTCATGGAGTAGACTATTCTTATACAGCCACTTAGCAGTGAGACAAGTAGAAAAATATGTTTTGAAACATATTGTTTCAATGCAAGTTTGATCAATTAATCATTTAATTTTCGCCATTAACGCGTCCGGGACAAAAAAGATACTATGGGTACTAACTACAATAGACAATATAGACCTACCACACGTTAACAAACGAGAAAAGGTGGCAAAACATTGAAAGGTTAAAAACGTGCCTGAATAGAAAATCATGTAGTAGGCTATAAAGCCTATCTGTAGTTAACACGGCCAAAAATCCAATATTGATCATTTTTGTTCCATTTCAAAATTGGAAAAACAAGTTTTTGGTAAATTTGAAACAATTGGCTAAGTATAATATAGGTTGTTTAGCACAAATATGCTTGCTTCAACACAAAACTTGTTTCGCTTCAAATTCAATTTGTTATGAAACATTTGTTTCGACCAACCTATGAATAGCCCTATTTAGTACCCTAGATCTAAAACTCAGGCAAGATAATTATATTAGGCGCAACAGTTCAAGTGTCTCAACTTTAAGAGTCAGCATTCAATATTTCAACATAATGAACTCATAGTTAACATGAAGTTTTTCTACTTGCATAGTTAAACCAATTGCGTTTTGCTTGGTTTCCACTTATCTCTGCATACAATACTATTATACTGTACCAGCCAAAATCTTAAGCCATCTAAGCAACAAACTAGTTTAAAAACTGACTTGACAGGCAGTTTTGCTTGTAGTGGCAAATTCATTAAATTGTTTTCTAATATGTTTTTTGTTTAGAACTAGGCCTAGTATGAAAGTAGGCCTACTACGGTATAGGCTATACCTGTAGGTACTTCTAGCTACATATGAAGAGCAAGAACCTTATTTTATGCCAAATTTTCTTCAAATTTTCTCATTTTTTAATAATTTCTTTCTGGTATTCTCATTTTTTTGTGTTTTTCATTATTTTTCTCCATTGGGTACCAGTAGTGGCTGACTTGACATATGGTAGGCTAAGCCCACTTACTTATCATCCTGATTGTGCAATAATTACTGTTGTAGCCTACAATGTGTGTTTTCACAATTTTATTCACAATTCACAATGTTTGTACAGTATGTTGTACAGGTATTATTAAAACAAATCGATTAACTTTCCGCCAACTGGCTAATTCTCAAGATTTTTTTTAAATTTTATAGGCTAACAACTTAGTATGAACTAAGGTAAATTGTCACAAGATGTGAAAGGTGATAATCTGCGTTTATGAACTGATAAACAACCTCATTCAGATAACTACTAGACTTTGCCATAGTTTGTTTTGCTTATCCAACTTAGAATAACTTCAAGTAAGCGGATAGCTTACGGACAGCGACACGCCACTGACCTTATTTTCGAAATTCGATGTCTGTTCAGAAAACCTGCACAGTGCACATCTCGGCTTCAAGAGTTCGCGCATCATGAAAAGTAGTTATGGTAACACAGCGTCACCTGTCGGTGTAGAAAAAACATCAAACCCTTTGCACTGCCAAGAAAATGAAATATCTTCTACTGCTCTTCTGCTTCTACATGTTTCTTGATCTCTGTTATGTTTGGTATATATTGTTTTTCATTGTTATGGTCAGAAATAGAAACTAAATGATCTGACCTGATCTTCTGACAGTTATTGTTGCGTATGATGCGTTGCGACCGTGCCATATTTTAAACTGATTGTCCTGCTTTGGTATCATTCACGTTGTAACGTCTGCGTTTTGTCGCTTCTACCTTTTTCTAGACCTCTGAATATATTGTTTTTCGTTGTGATGGTCAGAAATAAAAACAAACTGAACTAAACTTATCAAACCTACAACAATTGCTTGATATGAACGACTCGGTTGCATGTCTTGTAACAGTAGCCTACAAACGAATTTATTTTCACACAAGTCAGTTCAATCAGAAACAGCTAAAAATCGATTTCGATCTACTAGCAGTTAGATCAAGGGTCTCATAAATGAGGGCAACATACGGCATTCATTTGCTTCTCAGAGCCATTAGAGCTTGAAACATCTGAGCAAAATCATCTTCAGTTAAGCGTATTCAAATAGAATCATTAAGCAATTGTTTGTTTCGTCACTGTCACCTTTTGCCAGTGTTGTACGTTGACGCCGTCAAATTGACGGCGTCATTTGACGGCGTCAACTTTTTGTTGACGCTGAGGCTAGCGCCGTCAATTTATTTTTCAGTTGACGGAAGTGATAGCGCCGTCAACTATTTTGCCGATTTTAAGCGTCAAGCGCTAAGCGTCATTTTTTGTTTCCATGGAAAATCTCGTTTCACAATAAGAGTTTCACAATGTATTCTGGCCAGCGCGACTTATCCGAATTACCAGTTTTTGCGTTGGTTGGAATGGCTCCTTGGAATACATGCGGAAGAAGTTCGCCAAATGGTGATCACCCATGTATTGAGAACGAGGGATCAAAGACAGAAAGCGAAAAATCCATGAATGGCATCGCGGACGTTGAATATACTTTATTTCAAGAGCTCTATGCCCCTGAAAAGAGCGATGTTGGTGCAGTGGACCTCGTTAAAAGATTTATACATGCTAAACTATCACAGCACGCTTGGAACAGTGATATCTTTCCGACTAAACGTTTTCAACTTGTTTTTGAAATACAACACACCAATACCAACCAGCGCTGGTGTGGAACGCATGTTTTCACTTGGAAAGGACAATATGCGCAGGGGCGCCGGAACCGGGGGTGGAGCAGGGGGAGCGGATGCCCCCCTGCCCTCAAATTTTTGTGGATGGGGAGGGAAGAGGGGGCAATGGTGCCCTTTTATGGTCATGTAAGCTACTGCACACTTTGCAATATAACAATTTATGCTATACGCTTTTAGCCTAATTATAATGTTTTATTTTTGCCTCAAAATAATATTCACGACACAAAATTCTCCATCACAGTAAGTTATATTACATGATTATAAAATAGCATGATGCCTTTCCGTGCCATTGTTCTTTGTGTAGCGGATACTTGTATCATTACTCGATAATGAGCTGATAGATGAGCATTATCGCTATATCTTATCTTAAAACTTAAAAAAAAATTGGCCTTTCAGCAACAAAAGTGCCCTTATTTCATATTCCTGCCCCTCCAGTCAAAAATCGCTTCGGCGCCCCTGAATATGCGTCCCATACGCAGCAGATTGTCAGACAAACGTTTTGAAATGCTTGTTTTTCTGAAAGGAAATAACTAATAGGCTGAGCAGCTAGTTACAATACAGTCTCAAAACATAATACCTGCTCTTTATTTATAGCTATTGTTAGCCTTAACTTGGTTGAAATATTTGCGTTTTATGAGACGCTGGCAAAAAATAGCGCTAGAAATTAGCGCTGACGCCGTCAATTTCTTTAAGAGCTTACGCAGTCCTTTACGCCGTAAAGTTTTTAAGCAATTCGCGCTGACGCTGACGCCGTCAAATTATTTCAATGACGCGTCCAACACTGCCTTTTGCACTGCAATAGACCTTTTGCATAACAAACCAACAGAGCGTGACGTTGGAGTCGTGAACGACCAGCCGCTGTTCACAATGCTGTGCGATAGGGTTAGTGGCGTAGTTTGCAGGCGAATAAATTGTTTAACGTTTGCTTTAGCTGTTGTTTTGTGGTCTTTACAGGCGTGTATCAGTGTTTCAGTATAATTTGCCAGAAAATAAAACTCTTTTAAGTTGTAAACTTAAGCTACAGAAGTGTAAACCTTCGACCAGTTCTTTGCTGTATTGGAAGCGATCTTGCCAGGCAAAGATAGGAAGAATTTCTTGTATTATACAGCTTCAAAAGCTAAGCATGCAAATCAAAATGTTGATGCAGAACTTAGACGAGGCTATTTTCGAAATACCTCAAAATGCTACAGGAGCACTGCATCTACATAGATTAGCGGTGGAAGATTGAATTTTTGCTGGTGTTGAAGCTTCGCCTGGGTTTGTTTTATACAGACTTAAAGCACAAGGTTTGGTATTAGTTCTGCATTCGTACTGTACTGTATATCGTATTTTTCATTCATGAATGCACCTCATGTATTTAAGGTTGATTGGTTTGAACATATTCCCTCATCGTGACGTTATCATAGCAACCATGAAGCCAGACTTCTAAAAGGACTACCCAAGCACCATGATCATCATCGACTGCACTGAAGTAGACCTACGTCTCGAAACACTGTCCTCACTTCACCGTCAGTCGCAAACGTACTCGAACTATAAAAGTACGAACACTGCAAAGGCATTAGTCATTAGTGGGAGTTGATCCAAATGGGGGTAATATGTTTGTATTTCAGTTGTACACTGGTAATGTGAGTGACAAAGAAATATATCAGAGGAGTGGATTTTTTCACCTTTTGAAGCAGAAAATAGCTGCTAATGAACTGCACGTCATGATGCTGTTATGGCCGATAAAGGGTTTATTATAGAAAAAGACTTAGCCTACATGGTATTGGTCTACATTTGAATATCTCACCGTTCCTAGGCAGAAGGCCTCAAATGAGTGAGGACAAAGTGTTGAATAAACGAAGTATTGCACGCCATCGCATTCATGTAGAGAGGACCATAAAAAAATTTGTCAATTTCACATCTTCGACAGGAAAATACCAGTGACTATGCTTGGTATCATCAATAAAATGTGGTTGGTTCGTTGCATATTATGTTATGCAGAATGAAAATAAAATGTTGCAAGACAAGGTGCCACTATCGTGGTCCATAATTCCCGGTCAAAATGCACACGCTTCACAATGGCGTCCTAAATTGCCTTTCCTAGTCTGTTAGCCAACACTATGATTAAAACGAACAAGAATTGAAGTGTGCCGATAATCTACAACAATTCATAAACACAAAAAATTTACTTTCACCTGCCACCGACCTCACGCTTGCTTGCAATAACAAGAAACGCCTTCATAAACCGTAGTAAACAAGCGATTCTCAACCCTCAGACTCCGCGTAACTCAAACGTCACGCTCTGGTGATTTTGAATGTGCAAAAGGTCTATTAATGTAAGATTATGCAGTGGCGTAGCAACGCAATATGTCGCCCTTGGATTTTTGCACCAAATTCAGAAAATTCGAAAATTCTTCATGGATTAAGTTTTTAAAAACACTTAAGGCACATATAAGTGCACGCAAGCTCACTCCGGTAGACGTGTTTGTGGTCCGATGGAGTGTTTTGACCAGAGTTTTGACCACAGATGCTTTGAACAATAGGTGTTTTTTTCCTGTACCCCAGTTGACTGCAGTCGTTGTGACTAGAGATGTAAAAAAACGGTTTTTTTTGTTTTTAAAAAAAACGAGCTCGTTTTTTTTGTTTTTTATCGTTTTTTTTGTTTTTTATTCGTTTTTTTTGTTTTTTTTGTTTTTTTTACCTATTTTTTTATTAAATGTCACAATATGCAGCAATTAGGGTAAACTCATTGCAATAGCGTCTCTTTCAACAAAAAAATAGTCTCATAACTCGTATAACATCTTTCAAATGAGACAATATGTCTCTCAAGTCTCAACACACGAGCCATAAAGGTTTCTCATCGTCTCAAATAGTAACACAGTGTCCTATGGTTGGCACATCTCAAGTATTGTCTGTAATTTGGTTCAGCCAGTTGTTAAATGCAGTACCACACTCGTGTACAGTTTCGAAGCCACCTGGGATTTTGGTTAATGGGCATGTTACGTTAGGACCAGGTGGTCAGGGTCCTGTTTCTCTACTTCACAAAGGCACTTTTCACCAGCACACCACACCATTACCAGTACCAGTACAACGTCAAGAGATTGTTCCAGTTGATGTGCATTTGGTGCAAACGTGATGAAAATCACACAAGCGGTTCTCGAGTTATAAGTGAAATAACCTTAGCCACTAAGTGGCTTTATAGATAAGGAGCAATAGAAAAACGGCCATATCTCAAGAACCGCTCAACATATTTACATAAGTTTTAGCTCTACCCCCATGTTTTATGGGGTGGGCTATCTGTTTATGAATATTAAAACAAGTTTTGGCTACTACTTTTTGAGCTAAAAAGAAATTAACCTCTTGTCGTTACGCACCAATAAAACCATGGTGCGTAAATTAAAAAAAAAATAATTGGGTAGAAGAAAGATTGATGACAAGTTTGGCAAAAGCAGTGTAGTGCTAAAGTCCCAACTTTTAGCCCAAATCACATTTAAATGTAGTGAAAGATGGAAACGTTTTGATGTTTTTTTATTTTCCGTGAAGAGATTCAATAATCCTTTGTGACGTCATAGTCATGTTTGTTTTCCCTTAATCACACCGTTGTGCTGTCATAGACATGTTTAAAAGAAGTATGGTTATTGGTTGCACTTAATCCATCCAATTTGAACTAGTTTGCAGAACTTTGAGACTTTAGCACTTTTTTTTGTTTTTGCCTAACTTTTCGTCAATCTTTCCTCTGCCCAATAAAAAAAATTAAAGTTTGCATCATGGTTTTATTGGTGCGTAACGACAAGAGGTCAATTTCTTTTTATCTCAAAAAACAGTAGGCCTAGTTCTCAAATAAAATAAGTTTTCATCTTTGATGTTTGTTTTGTATCTTTATCCTGCATTGTGGGAATATGGGTAAAACTTTATTCTTGTCAGGAAAAGCATTATAAAGCATTTATTCACTATGTGAACACTGAGCAGTGCTGAAAAACTCCACTTTAAAGGAAAAATTTCTTCATTCAAGGTTGGTAGAATGGTAGTTAGCCTACTAGCAATAGTCAACATGGGTGGTGGGCATTTGAAAGGAACATTAACCTAAACCTTTCCTGACAAATGCACTAACTTTTGACAGCTAAAAATATCAGTGATAAGGTCTCTTGCATTATATGTCCCAAATAATCTGCAAGAAGCATCAATGACGAAGTGTCCAATCCAAGATCTTACAACACACGAAAAGAATACTTCTGTTTCAACATTTATAAAGCATATACATCGTTGGCAAGCTATCAGTTACAAAACATGTTTAAACAAGCTATTGGCAATAGCTTGCATTAGTAAATTACCACGTCCACAAACAAGGTAAATGTGTGTACTGAATACTGCCACCTTGTTTTGTCAAAATTTCGTCAACCCATTGAGTGTGTACAAGAATAACCAGTACCACAGTATACTAACATCATAGGCTAACTTCCATAAAAGGAAAAAGAAATTAACTCATCTACATTATGTCATGTATCAAATTTCATTAATTCAATGTTTGTCAGGTCTACTGCCACAAACATGCCAGAGAATGAAGAAGAAAGCGAAACAACATAGGTCCTCATAGGACTATGCAAGAACATATGCTGCCAAACACAAACACTTAGGAATTTCAGCACACCAATAAAACTATTTTTAGTAATTTAATGTTTTTCAAGAGCACTATAATGAAACTAAGCTGTAAATTGCAAAAAAATTGCAACTTTTTCAGAAAAATATGAAAAAAAACAAAAAAAACAAAAAAACGAGTGTTTTTTTTGGCTCAAGTTTTTTTTGAAAAAAAACACGTTTTTTTTAAAAAAAACGGTTCGTTTTTTTTGCATTTACATCTCTAGTTGTGACCCTTCTAGCGCTCGGCCAGATAGTCGATTCTTGCTTTGAACTTTGATAATTAAAGAAAAGAAAAAGTGGTGACATTGGTAAATCGAGCCCACGTCGCCGAGTTTGCTGCTTCCCTAAGCTGAGCTACACTGACGACGGCATTGCGGCATTGCTGCACGAGATATTGCGACAATCATGCTGCATTGAGTGTCGGCCTACGACATAATTCTGTACTTTTCGACTGGGATTTTCTCGGAAAAATAAAATTCGAATTTCTGAATTATCACACGTTTTCTTTACAGAGTATGTAAATTTTTTTTGCTGATATTGCTATACTTCTTCGTTTTATTTTTGAAAATTTTGTTTCATAGTTTCGAAATATTTTATGTCCTTTCGCTTTGATGCAAAATGACAGTGTTTATCTTCACTTTGTTTCGATTTGTTGGTAAATAAACTGCCTGAGTTTCTGTTCTCTGAGACTCTCATAAGAAAACGAATATCGATACCGAAGTCCTTGGGAACTGGGAAGTTGAAATTAGTGGCAGGAAATCATTGCGAACAAGACTAACTGACATGATGTTGATTTTATAGCATAGTTTTTTTGGTCGCATAATCGCGTGGATCATATCAAAAATGTTTTAACTGCAAAGGAAAAGGCTATACTTAACTCTGAGAAAAGATTCTGAAAAGTCTAAAAGATAGAGTAGGTTACCTTTTAGCAGGGTGCAATTGTCCATCTAGTCTAGTATCATTTGTATGGTAACAGCAGGGATATCTAAAGAAGGGGATACAAAAGCTTTTATTACGTCTGACAATAGAAGGGCTATTGTTTATCGTAAATAATCTCTGTTTTTCATAAAATGACAATTGGCACCAATAGTAGTTTAATAAATCTTGCTATGATAACCTGCATTGCGCTATCAAGCTTCAGGCCTGGATACCATACTCATTGTATGCTTATAGCCTATAGGTTAGGCTACTTGTTAATTCAACTACCCATATACTTACATTACATCTAGCCTACTGCAAAGGCTTTGTTTAGAAAAACAGCTTACTGGTAACTTTTCAACTATCTTTCCAAACAAGTATTCTCTGAGGACTATATAGTGTAAATATAGCCACAGCCATTCATTAAATGTTCACCACGTAACATTTGCTAACTGTCTTCTGTAGCTGACTGTACCAGCTGCATGACAAAACTTTCTGCAGTTTTAAAAAGAATCGCATGTTTAATATGCTACAAACTACCGCCCTGGTAGTGTCATGAGAATAAGAGAATCGCTGCGAGCCTTTGTATCCCCTTCTTTAGATATCCCTGGGCAACAGTAGCACAGAAGTAATTCAAAATCACAAAAATATAGCCTACTCAAAGACTATGTTTATTAACTAATAGTCAAACTATCAACTTACACTAACAATTTTAGCTATTAACAGATCGGCTTTCAGTCAAATTTTAAGCTGCACATTGTCATTGACCTGTGTATAAAGGTCGCCATGGTTGCATATCTATGATCTGTTTCACTTGCAAGTAAAACATGTACGGTACTGGTAGTACAACACTTTTTAACTGGTTCTTTGTTACTTAAAGGCTTTTGTATGAGCTATGCCATTTAAGCTAGTATATCTTTGTTACTTACTGCTAAAATTCATTTTATTTGCAGCGTATCGAAATTAGGTTAAGATAACTGAGTAGGCTATATATAATATAATGGAAGGTTTGTGATGGCTTGGCAATGACCATAATCTTTCTTACAAAACTGATATTGCTGAACCGAGTATTAAATCTCCAGACGAAGTAAAAGTTAAAGTGTCTTATTCTGGTAAATGGGTGTAAACTAGGCTAGTAACTTGTGAATAAAATTTTTGTAAAAAAAAAAAAAGAGTTATTTTGGCCACTCTAAAACAAAATTTATGTATTTGGTTTTGAATGTTTATCCTTGGACTGACAAAGCCTTGATGGGTTATTCCTGGTAGTTTCGCATACTTGTTGACGCAAGGCCGGTTACTGAGATTGGCAGAGTGAAGCTTTTCGGTTGTTGAAGTGTTGTTTCTGGGGAATTATTCCATTCACTATGTGCCGCTGAATGGAGAGCAATCCTGAAATGTGTTGCTCAAGCGCACACCCCGAGAGGCAAACCAGCGCCGCTTGATTGTGAGCCAGGCGCATAACGACTGAGCTAACGGGGCGGACAACTATTTCTTACATAGCATGTTTGTCTAAGGATCAATAACAGATTAATGTGTTTGTGCAACATTATTCAAAAAACAATAAAATCAAAGGAAAAAAATATGGTAGAAATTTTCTTAAAGCATCTTTAGATTTTTACGATTTTTAAAAATTTAAAAAAGATTTTTTAAAATTAGATTTTCACGCTTCCTTTATTCTTTTCCCCAGATGACACAATAGGTTTTGACATCCTCACATGTTGAAAAACAAAGAAAATTTGATTTCGAAGACTTTAG
This sequence comes from Aplidium turbinatum, assembly GCF_918807975.1. Lineage (NCBI taxonomy): Eukaryota > Metazoa > Chordata > Ascidiacea > Aplousobranchia > Polyclinidae > Aplidium > Aplidium turbinatum. Next base: position 35,890,314 of record NC_137473.1, read on the forward strand.
TCAGACTGTAAATTTTCAATAACAGTCTGATTTACCGTTTTTCAACTTAATTTTTCTCATTTGCTACTGCTTTCCCAAGGCAACAAAAAAGTTTTATGTCATTGGGAAACCGCAAAAAGTAAAAACATCTCAAAAAATGTCAGTCAAGCACTAGCAGTAGCTGTAATCAAAATCTGCAAAATGTGACAACTCAGGCCGCATCTCCAGGTGGCCATGAAGTAGCCTATCATCAAGTATCCAAAGTAAGTAAATCGCGGAAAGGCGAACCAGATGGTGCGGATAAACCCAAGCTGTAGCCGTGATCCCACACACAGACGGCTCAGGCCATATGGTCATTTTTCACTGAATCCGAGCAGTAGTGGAATCTGGCAGCTCCCTGAGCGACCAGCAGCCCTTCCCAATGCCCCTATCTAGGCAATCGTGCCACTACTAGTGTTTTTCCATAGATCTAGTGTTTTTGGATTGTATCTAGTAGGGCAAAGTGGGGCGTGTTGTCACAACTTTTGCAAATCAGCATATATCTCGTTCTGTACCAATGGTATCGAGATGCTAGATAGTGCAATTGAAAGAGGTATCATTCGACTTCTTTTTGCTACAACTAAAGTTTTTCTGGATTATTTCGTCTTTACATAAATGCATGTTTAATGCAAGTAAATGGGCTGTGACAATACGCCCCACCCCGGGGCGTGTTGTCACAGAACATGGGGCGTGTTGTCACAAAATTTCTGCACATGCTTTATGACTAAAATATGACAGAAACCAACAAAAAATGGTTTTAATACAGGCTGAACGAATAAAAAAATATGCGAAATGCAAAAAAATTTAATTTCAACATATTGGTAAAAATTTTATGCCCATTGTCAAAAGCAATAGAAATGTCATCTTGAGAATTATGTGTCACTATCGAATATATGTATGTATCATTATCTAATATTAACTTTTATTACCTAAAAAAGCGTTGTATTTTAACAAATACGCATATTACCTCGTTGTATAAGCATAAATAATTTTTTATGTTTCTTAATATTAAAAATGCACACCACGGGGCGTGTAGTCACAGCTGTGACAACACGCCCCATGGTATGAAATCACGTGGTTTCAACAACCATGTGTACATCTCTACTTGCATGCAGGCCCGGATTTAGGGGGGGGCAGAGGGGGCAGGTGCCCCGGGCCCCCCGACTTTTGAAGGGCCCCCCTACGTGGAAAAAATGTGATTTTGTGTTATTTTTTCTTCCTTTCAGCCTTTGAAGTTTCTGCAAAATGCTGTGCAGTGTTGGATTGATGCTACTATGGACGCAGAGGTGGTTTTTCGCGCCGTAGGCGCGAAAATTTTTTTTGCAGGGGGGCCCCCCGATCTAAAAGCGCCCCGGGCCCCCATCAGCTAAATCCGGCCCTGCTTGCATGTCTTATCTGTTTGGTATGATGAAAAGAACAGGCTTAAAGCTAACGAATGGTACCTTTCCTGATCAGTTATGATCATACCTTAGTTTGCCAGACCATTTTTTAGTTTAGTTATAAAACCTGATTTTGCCCAAAATTCAATGGCACTCTTCATAATTTCTGCTGTGGTGACAAATTTATTAACCTTCACTGCTTGTACAAAAGAGAACTGAAAACTATGCGTCCCATTGAAAACTCGTGGTTATACGCTTGGGTTATCACATGGAAATCGTGCTGTGACAACACGCCCCTGTGACAACACGCCCCACTTTGCCCTATTCTAGTGTTTTTTTTGCTATCTAGTGTTTTTTTATCGATTTATCGCTATGTTGGTGTGTATACCTTTGGACAGTGTTCAAAGTAGCCCTACTTATTGTTTTGTTTGGCTACATCAATGTGTTTGTAGTGCTTTTCAAAGTGGACAACGAGTTTTTTGTCCGGTTACACCCAATGATGACCAAATTTGAGATGTTTTGAATAAATGATTTAAAAAATACATGTAAATAACTGTGAAAAGTGTTCAAAGTAGTCACACCTTATGGTAGTGTACGGCTGTACGCTTAGTCGCTTACATTTTGGCTGTGGATTATATTGGTAAACTACGAGACCATTTTATTTTGCTCCTGCAACCTTTCCACTCGGGCTTTGAGAAGGTAAAACACAAGGGCCTTATCGAAACAGGTTATTTATGCAGATTAAATTGCCATGAATTTGACTTGCTCCACTTGTTTATACAGTATAGCCTAACTACAAAGAGCTTAATCAAAGTTGTTTTAGACAAAGCTTTGCACAAAAGATGAGGTACCTCAACAATGTACAACAAAAGATTCACATGGCATTCCTTATCATGACTCTGTTGCAGACACAACACACATCTGAAACTTGTCTTAACATCAGGATGGATGGTCATTTTATTTTTGTTTGGATGCGAAACGCTCATTTTCAAGAGGCTCTCAGGGCTCTCATTTTCAAGGAAATTTTCTTATCGTAAACAAATTTAGTTATATTTTGAACTTTTAAGGACTTTTAACCCTCACTAACGCCATTGGCTATCATTTTTGCACATTTTGCATGTAAATAATTGTGTATGTTTTTACTAGTGTAACATAGTCACTAGTATTTTTTTGTGAATCTAGTGTTTTTTTCAGTCAAATCTAATACTGTACTTTTTCATAACAAGAGAGTGGCAACATTGTATCTAGGAATGCTCTGCTCGCCTTCGTAGTCTGAGGACAGGACTAGAAAAAGTGCCGTAAAAATAGCCTGCTCTATCGTACACAGCTTTGTGGCATGGCTGCAATAGCCAGACTTTTGATGTACACTAGTGTGCAACGACGCACAGTTTGAGAAACTCTGTGCTGAAGTGATATGAAACCAACATCCTATTAAACATTATAACAGGCTAGATAGTTTTATAGGAAAGGTTGCCATCGACATAGACCCCAAAATAAGGACAACCTAAAAATTAAATTCTCATACCAAACAAACAAATCTTTGCACTTATACGAGCTATGATATAGCAAAAGCGATAGTTTTTGCCAGATAGCTCAGTTGGTTAGCGCGTCACTTCTGGAACGAAGAAGCTTCAAGATCAAGCGGCGCTGGTTCGACTCTCGCGGTGTGCGCTTGAGCAACGCACGTTAAGGACTGTTCTCCATTCAGCGGTATCTAATGGATGGAATAGTTCACCGCCAACAAGACTTTAACAATCGAAAACTTCACTCTGTCAATCTCGGTGACGGGCCTGCGTCAGTAATTCAAAGCCTCTACAAGTATGCGAAACTGCCAGGATTAAGCTTTGCAAGAAGCTTTCCCAGTCCGAAGATAAATATTCAATCAACTGAACTCAACCGAACTGTTCCAGCAACACCTTGTTCATAGAAAAATACGATATCGTACTTCCTGCATCTCATGACAGCTCAAGTTTAGGCTTACCTTTGTAGCTGAGATTTAATAACTGTCATTTCATTATGTCTGTTTCTTTTCTTGATTCACTGAGCCGAAACAAGAGAGAACTCCTGCTCCACAAACACATTACCGACAGGAAGAGAGATGATGACGCTAACCAGCTTGGAGAGCAACAGAAAAAATTCGTCTCTATAGTAAAGATCTTCATCTACTTGTCCTCAAGCTCATTCTTGCGGAACACAACATCTGGAATCTTCTTGAGCAGAGCAATGACATCCGAGACCTCATCGAAGAACTTATGCTTCCATTGCCATTGGCGGATCAATTTGTTTCGCTAACCCCTTAACTTTCTCATACTCAATTGTTTGGATGCAACCTAATTCGTACCATGAACGATTCGTACCGTCAGTTTGTAACCTTGAAAAGATCGAAAGAAAAAATTAAAAAAAGCTGAAGTCGCTGATCGCAGTTTCCGCAAACATTTTAAAATTTTCCGCAAACAAACAAAAATTCTTAGGATCATTACCAGAAATTTTAAAATGTTTGCGGAAACTCCGATCAACCCTAACCCCTAACCCTTTTAAGGTGTTTTCGGAAACTCCAATCAACTCTAACCCCTAACTCTTTTAAAATGTTTGCGAAAACTGCGATCAGCGACTTCGGCAAACTGTTAGGATCATTACCGGAAATTTTAAAATGTTTGCGGAAACTGCGGAAAAACGGAAACTGCGATCAGCGACTTCGGCTTGGTTCTATTTTTTTCTCTCGAGTCTCGATCTTTTCAGTTTGTTTGTTTGCGGAAACACCCTAACTCTAAACCCTAACCCTTTTAAAGTGTTTGCGGAAACTCCGATCAACCCTAATCTTTTTTAAATGTTTGGCGTTCGGCTGCGTAGCCGAGTGGTGTGAACACCTGCGCGACGTTCGAAAGGACGTGGGTTCGACACCGCTCCAGAGCACGCGGCTGTGTCTCGGCGAAAGACACTCAAGGCAAGCCAAAATAAGGGGAGCAGCTGACTCGAAGACTATATGTCACTTCGCTGCTTCCTGTCGTCTGTTGTATCGCATCTGTAATCGCAGTGTACTGTACGTTATCACAATGGGCGAAAATAAAAAAAAGCATGATTATTCAAAACTGCGATCAGCGACTTTGACAAACTCTACTGGAAATTTAAAAATGTTTGCGGAAACTGCGATCAGCGATGTTCTATTTTTTTCTCGATCTTTTCAGTTGGTTTGTTTGCGGATACTGCTAACCGATACTCCGATACCCTAACACTTTTAAAATGTTTGCAGAAACTGCGACTTCGGCTTTTTTTAATTTTTTCTCTCGATCTTTTCAAGGTACGAACTGACGGCACGAATTGATCTCTTTGCAGGGTCCAGCGATGAAATTCCACGTTGATATTGTTAACGCAAGTTTCTCCACGTGTTAATTTTATTCGTAGGCCTTTATCCATTGTTCGTTCAACCGTTTCGCCACTGTCCAAATTGTTTGCTCCACGTTGGCAGTGATTGACGTTGTTTTTGCAATGCCATCGCTGTCAACGTGGAACCTTTTTCGCTATAAATACCAGTTCATTTGTAGTGTTGTTCATTCGCAATTCAAAAGTTGTACTGAAGAGAGCTAAATGCTCGAAATCCGGATATACAACAAATTCATGTTGTGTATGAATTGGAATTAAAAGCGAATTGAAGTTCATCTGGTTCTTTGTCTCCATTCATAGAATTTGAGCATATGCTGACGACGACGACGAGTTGATGTGTGTTGAAATGTTGGATGCTTCTCAAATCGATACCACTCATTGATATATTCCCAAAAAAGATAGAAGATTTGTAATTGTTAAAAATAAGACAAAATAAGGACTCAAGTCAAAAACAAGGACATTTCTTAGAAATAAGGACAATTAATTTTTCTATGATATTACCCTTTGAAATAAGGACAAATCTTAGAAATAAGGACGGTATGGCAACTCTGTATAGGTCATAAACTGTAGTTTGCCCATTTGACATTTCCATTACACAAATTTATACAATTAGTTTTTCTTTAAAATCGGTTATTTAACTGCATAATTTTACTAGAAGACATTGAAACAGTTACGTAGTGAAAGATTAATAAATTGTATGGCAAAAGGTAAAAATAAAAAGGTTTCTGTGGAAAAAAAAGATGTTTATCTTCGTCTTAATTTTCTTTACCAGGTAATTTTTTACTAAATTTGAACTTTTAAATAAAGATAATTAGCTACTGCTAATTTCCTATCATCACGTTTGTTATAAATTGGAAGTTATTTTCTGTGGTTTACCTGCTACTGACTTTAAAATGGTGGATTCACAACCTAGCTTCTTCAAATCAAAATTTATGCCTTTCTCTTGTGTATCTTTTGCTGCTTTTTAGTCAAGTTCCCCATTACTAGATGACATTTTCTCTCAATTGAGAACCAACGCAACAATTGCATTGATTGTAGGAATCTATCCTTGAACTGAGAAGGCTTGTTTGAGAGCTTAATCCTGAAAGTTTTGCATACTTGTAGAGGATTTGAATACTGATACTATTATTTATTGCATAGTTTCAATTCTGCTAACATCTTCACCTCACCCAAATAGAAATGTGTAATTTGATGTACGGTACATTATGATTCAAGTACATGGCAATTGCTGATACCCATTATGTTTGTACCAGGGATTTATACAATGATTAAAGTTGTACTTTACTCAAGATGCTTCCAGTGTACAGTTACAAAAACAATAATACTAAAGTATATTGTGCCTGTTTATATAATTGATGTAACAAAGTTTGAAGCATATGACTTTTTGACTGTTTAAAGAAAAGTTAAAACTACTATTGATGAACATTTTACTCTGTTGTTTGCAATTTAGGCTGCTCACTGTGCCCTTTCTATGAATCCACCAAATAAGGATCTTGCAAAACATTATATGTCTACTATGAAGGCTTATGCATCGAAGAATGTAGTTAGATTGTAAGTGATGTTTTGTTGCTTTCAAATTTGAATGATTCATTTATCTAGTAATGACAGTCTTGACAATATTACATAACTGTTAGTTTTTAAGAATTATTTTTTAGCTGTAAACTGTTTATTTGATCTAGTATAGCTAGTAGTATGGTAGGCTAAGTACATGCTAAGTACGAGCTTGCTCAGTTTTTACTTGCTTAGGTTCATCATTTACTTATTTCAGCCACATGCTGGAATGTTGCTAGCTCAATTGTCACTTTCTCAACTGCAATTTGCTGAGTTGTAGGAGATTCTAGTATTATCCTTAATGCTGGTAACCTATTAACATCATCGATAATTACTCAAGTTTCTTTTGCTGTTTTTTCCAAATAGAAGTCCACATATCAAAAGGACTATGTGCAAGTCATGCCAAATGCTGTTACTTCCTGGAGTTTCAAGTAAAGTGCGAAATACAGGTGAATAGTTAACTAAACTGGCTTGTAGCTGTTATGATAATATGGTCAGCTACTCAGCTAGTTAGCTTGTTATGAATTCCATACGCGCCGACTTCCGGGGGGCGGCGCCCCCCGTAAATTTATGGTTGAGGGGCAACAAAAATACTGATTACAAGTGGTGTTTTAAAGATAAAACATTTCGCGAAAGAGATTTAGATAATTTAAACGGACTTAAAGAATGCCGAAAGCAAGAAAAGTCTACGTTGCTCTTGCCCGCGAAACAGCAGCTGATCGCATGGCTTTCTCATACGCTATGAAAATTTCAAAGTAGATGGTAGAGTATAACTTACGCTGCTGGAATAGTCACGTAACTATTCACGGCAATATTCAGTAAACCAGCTAAATTAGACGCGCTATTTTCAACGAGGTCTTCCCGCTGTGAGACAATTATGATTCAACAGAACGCATTGTTTTCTTCGTAATGTGTGAGAATTAAATCAAAAACCGATAAAAAAAAAGGTGTTTAATGGTCTTGGTCGCAGATATTGCCTGCATTAACGGCGTCTCTTACCGCTATTATCACCTAGCTAATCTGACATCATTGTTTTATGCGGCCGCTAAGGTTTGACATCTACTTTAACGATCATGGAATGTTACGTAATAATAAGAACGATTATATCCTACAAGCAAAAATAAAAAAATGATCTCTTAAAACAGCTCTTTCTGTTTTGTCTCGTGAGCTTTGCATATTGCTCAACAAGAGCATAAAGTTTAGAATTGACAAGAAATCATTGAATTTCAAAATTAAGTTTGAATCACTGCAAATAAACGTATTCAAAACTTTTACTTAGGCCGACGCGATTTCACACTCCGTAATCTACGTCGACAATCATTTTTAGTGTGTTCATTTTAAAAACTGCCGAGCTGGAGACAACAGCATGTCCCGTGTTAGTTGAACTTGCCTTTTTGAGGTGAAAATCACTTGCGAACATCTCGACCTTTACTCGAATATATAGCCTACTGTATTCAATGAAAGACTACAAAGACTTTCGATAAAAAACAGAAGAGAAAACACTTCGCCGTTGTCAACACATTGAAAGTAAGTAATTTGCCAAACGAGGTTAATAAAACTGATAGCAGGTTTTCACTCTGCTTGAGATCATGATTTTTTGCGTTTTATTTCGATAACTTCACTCAGGGATATCTAGAGAAGGGGATATGAAGGCTTTTAATACGTCTGACAATAGAAGGGCTTCTGTTTATCGTAAATAATCTCTGTTTACCGTAAACTGACAATCGGCACTGTTAGTAGTTTAATAACTCTTGTTATGATAACCTGCATTGCGCTATCAGTATCAAGCCTGGATACTTACTGCACGCTCATGGTTACTTGTTAATTCAACTACCCGTTTATTTGCTTTAAATCTGGCCTACTGCAAAGACTTAGTTAAAAAAAGCAGCTAACTTGTAACTTTTCAACTGTCTTTCCAAACAAGTATTCTTTAAATATGCTCTATGTAACATTTACTAACTGTCATCTGTAGCTGACTGTACCAGTTGCACAACAAAACTTTCTGCAATTGTGAAAAGAACTGCATGTTTTACGCACTACAAACTACCGCCCTGGTAGTGTCATAAGAATAAGGCAATCGCTGTGAGCCTTCGCATCCCCTTCTTTAGATATCCCTGACTTCACTGTCTTGATCGTTGTTATTCACTCGCACGAAAAGGAAACGAATCGGCTTGTTTTCCAACTGTTCCAATTATGAGCTAACAATATCAAAATTTTTACGACTAGGCGTACTGCATCCGTAAAACTAATCGTTTCAAGCAGTGGTTCTAATAAATTCGATTTGCCACCTATTTGTCAATATAAACAAGACACCAAGCTTAATCAAAGACTATTTTACTTGAGTAAAATAGCGTTACGGTTGTGACGTCATCACTAGGGCCATTTTTATATGACCTTAAAAAATCAATAATATGACTTTATTTTTTGGAAAATATGACTTTATGTGAAAATCGTTTATTTTTACATGCGAACAACGTCACTCACGGAACTAAAGAGTAAAACATACGCAACATAACAGTAATACACATCCATTTTTATTTTAAACCACTGTTGCAGTACAGTTTCATGTAGCGTGGAATGTTAGAGTCTTTGAAGTTACGATTTGGACGTAAAAATGACTTTAGTAAGGAAAATGAGCGCTCCACAGACGCTGATGTGGGTTGACACTTCTGCAGTTTTGCATAAAGCGCCGGTGAAATGTCTTGTCTTTGTAGCTCCATAATTTGTTTCACATCGTTTTTGTCCAATCGCTTCTTAATGTAATTTTTGAGCTCAAGCGGATCTTTTCCGAAATCAAGGGCATTTAGATCAGCATGGGCCTCTTTGATTGTGTACGTAGGCTACAACTTTCCATTTTGAGTATTAAGTTTGAAATATTGTTGTAGTGGAGGCATATTTCTATTCACTGACTAGTCAACTGTGGATCGTTGGCTGAATTTTTGACGCTCTTTACAATAACTCCTTCACCTTCCCATGCATTGACTATTTCTTTCACTTGTGGAAGTCTCTCGGCATAATATTGAGCAGCATTCAACCGGCTACCCCAACGAGTAACTATAGGCTGTGGTGGTATGCCACATGAATCGAAATTGGTACTTTTTATTTAAAGTATACAACGGTATGACTGTATAACTATAAAATATGACTATATAACTTAAAAAGCTGATTTACGACCTAACCAGGAAAATATGACTTTATATGACTTCATAACTTTCTTAATATACCTCATAGGGATTAGGGTGGATCAAAAAAAACGAATTTTTGAGTTCAGCTTAGTGCATCTGCCAAAAGATGCAGTTTGGGCTATCTTTTACATTGGTACTTGAAAAAACATTTTTTGACCCCGTTTGACCCCTATCCAAGAGCTCTCTAGTGGCCGCCAAGGCAAAATTCCTTAAATTAGCCATAATACTTTTTCTAGTGGGTGCAGGCTAATGATTTTGGTGTCTAACCCCACTAAATCAAGTCTTAGGAAGTCACTTTTGCAGTCTAAAATGATGCATGGGCAGCCAAAATTGCATAATGACATTTTTGCTCTAAAAAGGCATTTTATGGGAAAGAAATGGCATTGTTAGATATTTTGGGCAGTTTTATGGATGAAATACTAAAAAAAGTGTAACCTAGGTAAAACACACGAGGATGTGACCATTTGTGTGCAAACTGGCCTCTAGTCCAATGAGGTGGTTGAGGTGATATGAGGTCCAATAGACTACAGAAGCATACGATAGTGCAGCTGCATGCCGCATATATATTTATTTGATAGTGTAAACTTAACTATTGCATTTATTACAGCTTTAGATATTGTTTATTTCAATGTTTGTAAGTATCTGATCACACTTAACTTAATTGAGTTTATATAATGTTTAATAGAGGCAAAACTTGCATTTGGCTTCTGAATAAGCATCCCATTGAACACATCCTGGGTAGTGTGCACTCAACCCCCTTGTTTTTTACTTTTTTTTTGTACTATCGACTTGTAGATTTGTGAGATTGTTCCACTAGCCAAGAATCTTTGCTGGTCCAAAAATCAGTAGAATTAGGGCACGTTTATGTGGGCCACCATCCCATTCAAATTTTTAGGTTTGCCATTAAGTAAATATTGAATTACCGGTATTTTCATGCTTCTCAACAGAATTTGTATGTTTCAACAAAATAATATGCATAAAACTTTTGCCTGTTCGACTATCTATCGTACAGGGAATTAAAAGAACATGCTTGTCTATACGAGTTGTCTGTGAATTCACATTTTTTACGCGTTGGAATAGCTAAAAATACAACTCCAGTGAGCGGAAGTAGTCTAAAATTCTAATTTCACACTCGAAATAGATCAAATACCATAAAAAGTTACCAATATAGGCTAGTAAGTTCGCTACATGAAAGCCTGGTATTGAATCTGTATGTACAGTAACTGTAAACTTTTACTAACACATTTTGTCACAGAAGGCAATGTGGTCGACTAGTCTAATCTGTGCAAGAGGATATTTGTTTTTTTCCTTTCTCAAATTAGGTGTGTCTTTTCTGTTAGCTTCCACTATTTGTAAAGTGTTTTGATAGTGTTCCTCGTTTCTGGCACAATGTAGGTAATCGGTGCTCAGTTTAACTCCATGTTCAGCCACATTGTAATCAGCTTTCTGGTACGACTCTGATTCAGACCATTTCTCTACTGATAAAGGAAGAAAATCATCATTTATCTCTAAAACAGAGAAAAAGAACCGAGAGTCCTTTGTGATAAAATCTGTCAGTTTTGATTCCAGATTGATTTCTGATGGAAAACGTGGTCCGTAGCTGGCCAGTGCCAAACCGATCTGCTGGTGTAAAAACAGGATCTGTAGGTTTTACATGTATAAGTTCATCAATCATCAGCCATCTGATGTTTACCTCTTCCTGAACTTCAAAGCTGAACAGTGCCAGTCCAGTGGTACCATCTCAGCAGAGAGATACCAAAATTGACGTTTGAAGCTACGTTCAGCAGCATCTGATATCAACTTATGCACTGCTCCATATCTGAGAATGTTCATGTACATAGTCAAACGGTTCCAAGGAGCATCTACAGCAACACTATACCGAAACCAATATATAAAGTAGACGAGGGAAATAAAATTCATGAGATCTTTCAGTTTAGCCACTTGTGAACCTGATGTGATAGTTCCCTTAGGTAACTTAGCTATTTGATTTTCCAGTAGCATCAATTAATAGGAATGAATCAATTTGACCATCCATCTGGCCTTGTGTGTGGCCCAAGAACGGTAGAATTTCACATTTTGTAGACCAGGACTGATATAAGCAATGCACATGCACAAGTTCATAAGTTATTTATAGTCGCCTCAAATGAACTTGTATTTGCTTTGTGCAAGTTGAACAACGTCATCTTTGAGGTTCTGAATGAGATCGTGTGTTGTTACTGGAAAGCTGTTGATATCCAGTGTACTTAGCAGTTAGCCACTGTGGAATAGAACCCCAGTTATTGCGGAGTCTCATGAAGATGCTCATTTCTGGTTATTTTAAAACCTCTAGCTTCAAATCTTCAAAGATACATGAAACAACGATTTCACTAAAGTGATGTAAACAACCTGACCAGAAAAGTTCCTTATCTTAAGAGCTACAGTAGAAGCAGTTTTTGCGTTTCTTTTTTTAGAGTGTTTTTGTCGTTTTTCTGCACTAAGAATCCTACTTTCTTTCCTTCTCACTCGTGCGAATAAAATAGAGTCAAATCCGGCTATTGTGGCTGTCCTGTCTGTCATCATTCCTTTTAAGAATGATACGTCTGCAGGATTTGATATAAGCTCCTCAACAAAACACTAACATACTGATTTCGCCTGAACCCGTTGTCATGCATTTTGTGTCCATTACTGTAATGCTATGGATAATTGGATGCACAAATTAAAGGCAACATTTTTGCAATTAACTTCATACGGTAATTGTTTGCTTTTATATGTATGCTTCAGTGTATTAACAGCAATGCCTTTAGAAGCATTATGAATTTGTTTTTCTTTGCCCTTTTTTAAAAAAAACAATAAATTTCCAACTTTTTCAAGCAATTTTGCTGAATAAAGGCTCTGATGTCATTTTGCTAGCCCATAGATGATTTTAGACTGCAGAAATGACTTCCCAAGACTTGATTTAGTGGGGATAGACACCAAAACCACTAGCCTGCACCCACTAGAAAAAAAATTATAGTCAATTTAAGGAATTTTGCCTCAGCGGTCACTAGAGAGCTCTTGGATAGGGGTCAAACGGGGTCAAAAAATGTTTTTTCAAGTACCAATGTAAAAGATAGCCCAAACTGCATCTTTTGGCAGATGCACTAAGCTGAACCTAAAAATTCGTTTTTTTTTATCCACCCTAATAGGGATGCGGTTTTTGCGTTAAAATTGATTTCACGACTTTCTGATGCATAGAAAAAAATATGACTTTAATGACTTTAAATGGCCCTAGTCATCACCTTTCTCGCCCCCCAAGGTTTTTTGAAAAGTCGGCGCCTATGATGAATTCATTGTTGTTAACCATAAGCCTTTGTGCGGATAGATATTTAGGCAGCAGCAGGCAGCAGTGGCCGAGTGGTTAGCGCGTTGGGCTCGCAGTCGAGAGCCTGCATGTTCGACTCCAGCCACCCGCACTTGCTGTTGTTTCTCTGGGCAAGAAACTTTACGACAATTGCCTCTAGCCAGTGATCGATTTCGAGTAATGGGTAGTACCAAATTTAAGTCATAAGTAGAGTAGACAACCGGAAACAAACATTGCAGTCGGCTGCAGCGTGGGTCAGGTGTACGTTGGAAGGCGTACACCGATGCATAGCGCTCAAGTCCGCTTTCCCGCAATGCAGGATAAAAAAAAATAAAATAAAACAAAAAAAAAAAAAAATGTTAGGAATACTGTACAACTCCTGAACTCTGCTATTCCCTTCCATGCGATATCAAAAATAGTTCTTTTGCCTAATAATAGCCTGTCATAATGTGTTATTTTTATCTCTCCGTTACGCATTTTGGCCGATCTTTATAGCCTGTCTAGTGTCTATTCATACAAATCCAAACCTTAATTGTTTAATTGTCAATTTTCATAAGCTACTTACTTTCGTTTTTATCCAATCTTAATTTTTTTCAAGTTGTTGCACTCATGCCAAATTATTTAACTTGTCATGTTATTCAGCCTCAAGTTTGTTTTCAACGATTGTGCTTTGTCACTTCAATTTTTTTTCCATGTTGACAAATATTGTTTTCATAGTGATAAAATTAAAACAAACTTAACACTGAACTGAAAAAATCTTTTTAAACTCAACTGACTAGTCGACCCTGATGTTTCAGGCTTTTATGGAAGTTGGATGACCTCAATGCTCAATTTTTTTACCTTTTTGTAAATACAACATTTAGAACTATTGTATGGTATAGCAAAGTTAACTTCCAGTTTGAATTAATTCCAAGAACATTCACTCAATTGGTGAGCATAGAATACATCTGGGTCTAGCAAACGTTTTTACAACTCTTGCATTTCAGGCGGACATCGTAAGTCTGTGATAGTTCACTGTTTACAATGCAAGACCATGAAGAAATTTCTGTTGAATCCCAATCACCAACTATGGCATGACCAACCAGAGAATATAGCTCAAGTTGTAACATTCAACGGAAGTGGACGGTGATATGATGAAGCTGCCGATTTACAAATCTGAATCTGCCGATTTATGACAAAGCCTGGTGAAGTCATCAGATTGTCATTCTGCGCTCATCAGGGAAATGACCGATACCCGCCGAAGAAAAAATCACACGAGATATTATACCAAGTTACATCAAGCAACGAAGTCGAAATCACTACTCCGTTTGCCAAGCCAAGTTGCAAAACAAGAGTTGGTTTACTGACGGAACGGACAAGATGGAATCTTTAAATTTAGTTTTGTTGCGCATACCGTATTATCCAAATGTGTTGTCGCGGTTTTTGGCAAAATTTATACTTTTTTCAAAGTTTGGTGACGGTTACAAGAACAGGTTTAACTACTTTAACTATATTGAGCACTCTTATCCCAAACTGTCGTTCGAAATTTAAACACGACTTCTGCTATTTCATGCACTTTTTCCTGTAGTTGCCAGAAATAAAACTAATGTCATGATTTTAATTTCAGTTATCAGTAAGGTTGTGGATATTGGGGTGAGATCACTCCATATTCACCACCCATTTTGCTTCAAAGAAGCTGGTCTTTATCCGGAAACATCAGGGTCGACCAGTTGTCTGCAGCGACTCGGAGTCTTTATTTTCAGATTTTTTTGTTCATGCCATCTTTCACGGTGTCATTCCACGTTTCCTTTTCTCATTTTTTTTGTCACTACCTTATTCCAGACTAGCTTTGTCAAATTGTTCTCATCCATTCGACCAACTCATCTCAGACCACGCAAGTACTCTTCAATATTCTCAACATCAGTTCACTCTATCAAGACATCATTTTTAATTTTGCCGAGAAGTGTCTTGCCTCACATAACATGAACCATCCTCGTTTCTGTTGTTTGCATTCTCCATATTATTTTTTGTTATATATATATATAGAGCGAGAGCCAGGTCGATTTATTTGACTGTCTGGGTCAGTAAGGTTTGACAAGTGTTTCTAGACTGAAATTTTGTGTAGATTTCAAAAATAAACCTCTTACTTGCACTAGCCTGACCGTTTTTGTTATATTAAGCATTTTCCGAGATGATACCTGTCAATATCGCTATATCCGACTAAGGGTGCACCATTTGCCCCCGACCTTTAGCAAAAAGCCTGAACTTTTTTTTGCTTATGAGGTTATCTTAGAAAACAACTTTTGCAAAGTTTCATTTTGATTGGACAAAGTTTAACCCCCCCACCCGGCCATTTTCTAAGGAGACTAACGGTATTTTCTTCACATTATCGCCACTAGATGGAGCTGCTTACAAGATGCAACTGCATATTTACTTTGGAAACATACCCCTCTTGATTCTGCATAATTTAAAAAAAAATTATCTGAATTGGCCAATGGGAAGCAGAAATATGGGCAGTTTTGTACTCTCCCCTAGCGCGATACTGCCTCTAGTGGCCAAAACATAACAACAATTATCTCCTTAAATGTACATCCAATTGAAGCAAAACTGGTGTCTAACCCCCCATTTTCAAGAGTGGTGAGTTCATTTTTGCTGCTAGTTTTAAAAATTCTATCCACTAAGTGGCAGAAAACTTGCTTTTCATAAGTTTAAGCTAACGTAACCGCTTGGACTTGACTTCAAATATGCAAAGTTTCAACAAATGCAACTCATTGAGATGTATATCATTGAAAACAAACAAAGAAAGAACAGTGCAACATCTATTGTAATTGTGATAGATATTGTACAGCAATAACCTTACACGAATTTGACGTCATAAAGGTCACACAGGTAATGAAACAGTAAACTTGCAATTAGATTGTCAGATACCATGACGCTGAATCTATTTTCCTATTTCTATGGTTTGGTAATTTTTTTCGGGAATTCTCTACTACTTGTAAAATGTTTTGGTATCGTTCTTCCTTGAGAGCAGTCCCATGAAAATCCTGGACCAGTTTGACTCCTCGCTCTGCTGTATCATTAACCACACTGATGTTATTCACAATTGTTTTTGCAATTTTGTAAGTCTCATTGTCATCCCAGCTTTCGATAGGTTCACTTACAAATGCTGAGTCAATTTTTAAGATTTTAAAAAATGACCAAGAGTCTTCTCCAATATAGTCCTGGAGATCCCTGGATGTGTCTGCTGGGAGTTCAGGGAAACAAGGTTTTCCAAATCCAGAGCCAAACCTTTTGTGCTCACATCGTCATTTTTAACTAAGATCATTTTTTGTGTCATCAGTTCTTTGGTTGAAGTTTTCACACTCTGACTGAAAAAAGCCAACGGTACAAGCTCTTCTGTCAGATACCACATATCTTTCCAAAACTTTACATATCTTCCAAAACAGTCCCATACCTTTATGAACTCATTGGATGCTTTTGCAATGAGCTCACCTACGGGGTCAGAAGGTTTGTGTACCCCTGATACCTGGATAGCTCGTACCCCTAGCAACTTCGTACCTCCAACCCCTGACAAAAGGATTGGCAGTCTTTCTACTTTCTCATTCCCTTCTAATGTATCCATAAGCTTACCATCCCAATGGATGTTGGCAACTGATGGAGGTTTCCAATTTCCTGCAATCCTTTCAGAGATTGTTTGAACTGCTTCAACCCGATATCTCTCAGTGGTAGTGCAACTTAAGTTTACTTTTGACATATCACCATCTGCTGTATCGATGACTGCATGCAACACAGCAGAAGGAAATTGTTGAAACTTCGCCGCTTTGTGAAATTTGTTGTATTTTGTTTTATCCCGTCGTGGCTAACTGCTCCTGAACCATCAACTGCTTCAAAAAATGACCAACTGTTCATTGACTTCTTCCTTAATTATCAAGCAATTGATGGTGTCATTGCGGGTGTAGCTCTGAAAAGTTTTGGAAAGATATGTGATATCTGACAGAAGAGCTTGTACCGTTGGCTTTTTTCAGTCAGAGTGTGAAAACTTCAACCAAAGAACTGATGACACAAAAAATGATCTTAGTTAAAAATGGCGGTGTGTGCACAAAAGGTTTGGCTCTGGATTTGGAAAACCTTGTTTCCCTGAACTCCCAGCAGACACATCCAGGGATTTCCAGGACTATATTGGAGAAGACTCTTGGTCATTTTTTAAAATCTTAAAAATTGACTCAGCATTTGTAAGTGAACCTATCGAAAGCTGGGATGACAATGAGACTTACAAAATTGCAAAAACAATTGTGAATAACATCAGTGTGGTTAATGATACAGCAGAGCGAGGAGTCAAACTGGTCCAGGATTTTCATGGGACTGCTCTCAAGGAAGAACGATACCAAAACATTTTACAAGTAGTAGAGAATTCCCGAAAAAAATTACCAAACCAAAGAAATAGGAAAATAGATTCAGCGTCATGGTATCTGACAATCTAATTGCGAGTTTACTGTTTCATTACCTGTGTGACCTTTATGATGTGAAATTCGTGTAAGGTTATTGCTGTACAATATCTATCACAATTACAATAGATGTTGCACTGTTCTTTCTTTGTTTGTTTTCAATGATATACATCTCAATGAGTTGCATTTGTTGAAACTTTGCATATTTGAAGTCAAGTCCAAGCGGTTACGTTAGCTTAAACTTATGAAAAGCAAGTTTTCTGCCACCTAGTGGACAGAATCTTTAAAACTAGCAGCAAAAATGAACTTACCACCCTTGAAAATGGGGGGTTAGACACCAGTTTTGCTTCAATTGGATGGACATTTAAGGAGATAATTGTTGTTATGTTTTTGCCACTAGAGGCAGTATTGCACTAGGGGAGAGTACAAAACTGCCCATATTTCTGCTTCCCATTGGCCAATTCAGATAATTTTTTTTTTAAATTATGCAGAATTAAGAGGGGTATGTTTCCAAAGTAAATATGCAGTTGCATCTTGTAAGCAGCTCCATCTAGTGGCGATAATATGAAGAAAACGCCGTTAGTCTCCTTAGAAAATGGCCGGGTGGGGGGGTTAAACTTTGTCCAATCAAAATGAAACTTTGTAAAAGTTGTTTTTTAAGATAACCTCATAAGCAAAAAAAGTTCAGGTTTTTTGCTAAAGGTCGGGGGCAAATGGTGCACCCTTAGTCGGATATAGCGATATTGACAGGCATCATCTCGGAAAATGCTTAATATAACAAAAACGGTCAGGCTAGTGCAAGTAAGAGGTTTATTTTTGAAATCTACACAAAATTTCAGTCTAGAAACACTTGTCAAACCTTACTGACCCAGACAGTCAAATAAATCGACCTGGCTCTCGGTCTAATATAATATATATAAAAAAAAAACAAATTAAAACTACTGCCATTTCGTGGTCGTCAAACAGGCACTTGCTTTTTAGTTTTAAACTGAGACTGAGTTAAAGTGAGGTGGTGGGTGGGGCAAGGTGATCCACCGATCATTTTATACCGATATAATAGACAATGTGACGCAGGTAAATTAGTAAATTAATCGAGTTTTTAATGGCTTTGCTGCTTCAGCGGTGTAATAATCGGCGTGTTGTATTTCTCTTGCATGAGGTTGAAGAGCGCAGTTTCCTTTTATTTGCCGAAAAATGCTGTTGGACAAATCGGAAGTTAGGTTAGAACTGGAGTGAATAAGATTTCACCAACTTAGAATTTACTGATTTTTCGCTCTAATTCATCGAATTAGGCAACTGGAATATGTAGTCCAAGTCTGACATAATGTGACGCTTAACTAGTGTCACGGTCAGTTTTGGTGTTGAATAGTGAATATTACAACTTGCGTTTTGATTAATAGTCTGGTCAGTTATGCACATTTCGGTGCAAACTTGGGTAGACATTTTTCACCTATATTTTCGAGTTGCTTAGGTGCAGTAGATGTAAAAACCGTCTGGAGCCCGAAAATTTTGGGGGTGGAAGATGCCCAAACGGCTGCTCCCACTTTTGGGGCTACAAGACAATGAAGCGCATACAAGAAAATGTCAAAATGTTTTAAATTATAGCATGTGGGTAATCAATTTAGGGTAATTTGGCCCAAAAACTCGTTTAAAAGCACCTATTTTCATCTAAAATCATCACAAAGCCAGTTATTTACATTAAAATAGCAAAAAATTGCAAAAAAAAAGTCAAAAAGCACAATATTTTGCAAATGGTTTGTTGATTACCGTACCGTATATAATATAGTTGTTGTTTGTTTTACTCAATGAAATGATCTTCTTCAATGTCATGCTACACTACACATTGTCTCTTACAGGTACAAAAACTAAGGCATTGCAACCCTAATTTTGCACATTGACAGTTGTCACATTTAGCCATCTTGCACTTGCAAGTCTTCGTCAGTCTTTCCAAATGTTGTGCTCTTGCATCTGTTGTCCACTGAATGCTCAGCTCCTTCTGCAATTTAACCCAATCCCAATGTTCAACAGATGGACAAACAGACTGATTTATAGTGTTTCCCCATAATTATCCATCCTGCCTGATACGCACATCCCCCGTTAAGGGATCGGACTCACCGAAACGGGCCATTCCGGTTTCTCTGGGCAAGAAACTTTACGATAATTGCCTCTACCCAGTGATCGAATTCGAGTAATGGGTAGTACCAAATTTAAGTCATAAGTAGAGTAGACAACTGGAGACAGACATTGCCGTCGGCTGCAGCGTGGGTCAGGTGTACGTTGGAAGGCGTACATCGATACATAGCGCTGAAGTCCGCTTTCCCGCAATGCAGGATAAAGATATGAAACACAAACAAAACAAACAAGCAATGCTCATAATGTGCAGTTACAAATCCCAGCTATGACTCACATGGTCGATTATTGGAAGAATGCTATGGATTGTTGTGATGTTTGCAGTTTGATCTCTTGCTTTAGTTGTATGGTATGCAACCCATGAAGGAGGAGTACCGGTACTGTAATCTTCTTCTTCCCTTTGCATTGTAGTAATTGCTTACAGCATCCTTCACCTTCAGCAGTAATCTTCTTCACTGTTTTGTTGTTGGAGTACCAGTTGAATGTTCTCTTTAAATGATTCTTCAAAGTCATGCATAGTGTATTGGGGGCGTTGTGCATATTTAGGCAGCTTTGCAAGTGATACATTGAGGAATGTATCAAGCGAACATGTGCTATTTGACTTCAGTTGGTGTACCTCGTCTGTGGCCATGTCTGCATACTTTCTTCTGACCCGGTGTTCACCTTGATCATTATGCAATTGAAACTGCATGATTGAAACGGATGTTCCATGCAGGTGATGAGTTGCAGCAGAACTGGAGCTGTTTTGGTCGATGTTGTCATCAACTACCACAGTAAATACACCATGTCGTAGGGCAGTTGGTAATACTCTTCCACCTGATCTGCAATAAACTGAGAGTTCTTCAATGAAGCGAAGAGTGCTATAGTAAGATAAGGTTATCTCATGATGAAACAAGGCTTGCATCAAGTTTTTAGACCTAATAGAGTACAGCTTGATCGTAAGTTGGCAGTTGATAAAACCAGCCTTGTCCTTTGTGCGTCCATGAGACAGCTGTGACTGAGTTGCAGGGGTGCGGCAGGGACTAGTGAAAATTTTGGTGTTCTTTACAATCAACCCGCAAATAGCTTGATAAGGCAAACAAATTTTGTCATATTCTGATTGCTTCGGACAAATTAGTGTAATCAGGATGGTGAAATGATTGAAATGGTGAAACAACATTGACAACTGTCGTACAATTACACTTGAAGCAAGTCAGAACCACAAAACTGATAGCTTGTTTATTCTAACACTTATCAGTTTTCATAGCCTATTGGATAATTCTAACACTGCCTGGTTTGTACCAATATTAGGTCATATTATAGGAGACAAACAAAAGATGTACCGTAACTCAGAAAGATTAAAATTGTTGCAATGGTGTGTCTATTGACTGAATAAAGGGAAGTCAAACTTTTCTATTCCCTGCTGGAAATAGACTAAACAAAAGAGGAATCCAATTTTTGTATTCCCTGTAGAGAATAGTAGGCCTATAGTTGGATTTCTCTTTGTGACTGACCAATCTCAATGTTTCCCGAAGGCTGACTGACTGCCAATCCTACTCTTAAAACTCAAAAGTTAATCTGTCTGGGCAAATGCAATTCAAAACTAAATTCGCACCCTTTCACTGCCCAGGTTACTGTAAACTTGCCTCCCGCTTTCACGTATTGCCACCTAGCCTACACAAAAACGATCATTTTATCCATACGGTTTTAGTGTTTCGGACAACTGTTGTCCATTATCTGGTTCAATGATTGTTTTCGGTTAAAATTGATGCTTCCAAACGGTTTTTCAGGCCAAATTACCCCCAAACAAGTACTCATATGCCATTTAAAAAACATAAAACAATTTTTATACATGCTCTCTAGCCATCACTACCCCCCAAACGGCAGCGGCATTTTGGGGACTTTCCACCCCCGAAATTTTTGGGCTCCAGACGGATTTTGAGTCTAATGTGTCTAAGGAACTTGAAAATGCATATGAAAAATGTCTACCCAAATTTGCACAAAACAGCCCTAAAACGTGCATAACTGACCAGACTATAATGCTTTGTGTTTATGCTGAGGTCTGGCATAACTGTCAGTTTTTAGACTGCAAATTTAGTCTAATTATTTTTAATGTTGATGAAACGAGATACCACAGCACTAAGAGAAATTGTTTCAGCTCCAGGTTGCTGTCAATCACAATTCCATCTGACAATTACACAATCAAAACAGGCTGCAAATTGACAAGATTGTAATTCGCATGTATACTGATATTAGACGATTAAAAAGTTGATATGTGTAATATATCAATATCTTTTGAACTAATGCACACAACAATATGAAGTCCGACTTGTTGGTCGCGCGATTTAATTACGTGCAGTGTTTGAATTTTAAAGCACCCATTAGGTTTCATATTTTATCACAAAGCGATTGAAACTGCATAGCAGGAAAAATCGAACTACTCGGTCGATGTTATTAAGCGTTGTAGGAAGATGAAGATATTTGGCCACCATGGCCCGTCCAGTTCGTGTGATGAAATTTGCCAGGGTTACTTAATAGTTCGTAAGTGTGGGCTCCGAAGTAGTCCCTCTGTGCCTGTAAATCATGATTTTACTAAGTAGTGTTAAGTTATGAAAAAGTTAGGTATGGTTTACCGGTACAGTGAGTACAAAACTATACATCTCAACGCAAAAGCTTTATTTCTGTCTGTCTTCACAAGCGATCTAAGAGAACGTTCAAATATTACGTAACGCATTTTTTCCGAATTTTTGACCCCCCCCTCCCCCATGTAACGCTTTTTCACTACGAATTCAGCACAAAAAACTACCATTTCGTACTCGTAAGCGTTACGTAACGTTTTGCTTGAACCCCTCCCCCCCGATGTGACGCTAACGTAACGCTTTGCATAAACCCCCCCCCCTCGAAGGCGTTACGTAATATTTGAACGTTCCCTAAATGAAATACTTTCGCATTGCGTGAATGTTTTCGAAGCATTTCAAATTACAAAAAGTATTGAACATCATTTGCAGCAGCAGTGGCCGAGTGGTTAGCGCGTTGGGCTCGCAGTCGAGAGCCTGCATGTTCGACTCCAGCCACCCGCACTTGCTGTTGTTTCTCTGGGCAAGAAACTTTACGATAATTGCTTCTACCCAGTGATCGATTTCGAGTAATGGGTAGTACCAAATTTAAGTCATAAGTAGAGTAGACAACGGAAACAGACCTTGCAGTCGGCTGCAGCGTGGGTCAGGTGTACGTCGGAAGGCGTACACCGATGCATAGCGCTCAAGTCCGCTTTCCCGCAATGCAGGATAAAGATAATAAAACAAACAAACATTCGAAAGTTTGCTGATGTGGTGAATCGGACAAGACAAACATCTTCAGAACGTCCCAAACAAAACATATGGTAAAGAAATCATATCAAGTTCATACGGAGTTATACAGTAGAATTCGCCTATAACGGCTTCGTTTATAACGTCAATTCGCCTATAACGTCACATTTCGCTCGGTCCCGGCAGAATTCCTATCTTTTACATACATTGTAGTTCGGCTATAACAGCATCGCCTATAACGTCAATTCGCGTATAACAGCACCCTTTATTAGTCCCCAGACGTATTTTGTTCGTTTATAACGTCACTTTAAGCCATCACCTTCACCACGACCGGTCAGTCTTTTAATCCAATTAGCGCTGCTGCTTGCAAAATGTCTTCCATTTATTTTGCTACGTCGTTCTCAGCAGGGACTTTAACTGAATTAACCTTTTTCCCGCGTGAAAAACTATCACGTGTAAAAAGCAGCTCTACAGCTGACCTTTAAACAACTCAAAGCAACAGCGTACGTGCAGTACTGTATAAACTAATTAACTTTTTTTTCCCGCGTGAAAAACTATTACGTGTAAAAAGCAGCTCTACACTCTAGTCTACAGGTGTGTCAAATCCGTGTCAAAACCGAAACAGCTCAAGATCAATGCCTTTTTCGCTAATAAACAATGAACTTCTCTACTACTGTATGCAACGAGCTGTAGCCTATTGCGCAAATTTCCTGTACCTTTCGCTGTAGGTTATTTTTTTAAACAATTTCTTTGTTTACTGTATTTTCTGCGTGCCTTTTGTCAGTTTGGTGGTACCGGTAGGCTACACAGTAACCCTGATTGGATTATACACCTCTTTCTTTAATCAAAAGACAGTTGTGGAATAGTTTGCGGTAGTTCGTCTATAACGTCAATTCGGCTATAACGTCAGTTTTTGCAAATCCCCTAGAGGTGCCGTTATAGGCGAATTCTACTGTAGCTCGGTTGGCTAAATATAAGGCTTCGGGCAAAAAAAGCTCTTCAACAGATTCTATAAACATTGCAATAAGTTCCTTTTGATGATCCTATTAAGGTGAAACAGGCCGTAGAGGTTTTTAGTGAACTAGTAATTAATTTTGATGCAATTCGCTCTGCTTGGCATTAAGCACTTTTCGTACGGTAGTATTGATAAGTTAGCATTTATTGTTCAATTCTTGGAGATATTTATACAAATTAATTAATTACCAAAATGGATCCGTTATCTTACCTGTATGAGATTGGCTGGTAGATTTTCAGATCGGTATCCGTCGAAAAAGCTGAGGGCAGTGCTCAAGCAAGGACAAGGAACGCCGTGTTTCACTGCAGTGGAAATTACACGTCGCCATCCAGGCTAAAAAACAAATAAATATTGTTCGAGATTACTTCATTGAAAGAAAATCACACGTTTCTGAAATAAAGTTTATTTCTGTTTAAAGTCTGTATGAAGTTTTGCAAATGCAACTTTATCATACTTGCACTACCCGCAGACGTTGAATCAATGTAACAATAACGAATTTAGTTGTCTAGGTAAGAACCTCATAGCAGGATGTGTATTGTGTATGTAACGTGAAATGACGATTTAAAGTCAAGAATACAAACCCACCAGTGTTTTTGCTCTCTAGTTGGGTGATTTAGACTTCTGATTTTTCTAATACCTCTCTAGCAAAAACCGACCTTTCTGCATTGGTTAAACGCCTATAAACATTCAATAAATGTAAAAAGGGATGTTTTTTTTTCTGAGTTTTGTACTCAACTTACATCTGCCTTCTGAACGGCTTTTACGAAGAAATCGTCGAGCAAGAGATTTGTCAAGTCCTGGTTCTTGTCAAAAGCTTCTTTAATTTTCCCCAAGAACACACTAAACAAGAGATGCGTTACAGCACATTGATTCGCGTACATGCTCCTATGCATATGCTAAATAACGAGAGTTTTCAATCTCTTTAACCGATGACGAACGAAAAAGTCATAAAATGAGTTCCTTTTGAAACACAAATTTTTACTGACTAACCCTTTTCGCAATAGTGATGACCGTTTTTGAGATATAACAACAACTTTTGGTTGATCTGCTTTGCAAACTATAATGAGACAACGCATAGTATTATAAAACAATTCTTTCAATTAGCATCTGAACCACAAAAACCCACCTTCTTATAATGCACCCTCCTCTCCACATCAAAGCTATCCCTCCATAGTTCAAATTCCAACCTTGTTCCTTTGCTGCTTGTCTCATTAACATGAAGCCTTGGGCGTAGGAAATAATTTTTGAAGCGTATAGTGCCTGAGTGTAAAATAAGAAATGTTTTGAAACGAGATAAAAACTTTCTTGTGAACAGTGCGGAGCAAGTCTGTATTTTACTTCTTTTCGACAATCAGGGTGGATCTATATGACATTTCTCATGAGGCAATTCGGGTCCCTTACTAAGCAGAGCCGTTCCTTAAACAGCACTCATCTCACCTAACATGTCACGAATTGGGCAGAGTCCGTCTCGCAGTAACCTCAAAAAAGCAGCATAAGTTGAAGCAGAATTTGCGTAAAACTAGGCTTACTTGTTGCAAGTCCTTGATGAACGAAGCTTTATCTCCTTCGAACGCGACGGAGGGACCTTGTAAAAGACTGGAAGCGGCCACTCTTTCATCTTTTAAAGACGACAAACATCGGGCAAAAACAGCTTCACCTATCAAGAAATACACAGCAGATGCTTAGCTCAACATCTTCGAAGTTTGGGAGGGTAGAGAGGAAACTTATTAAATACATTGCTAGATTTTTATCATGGAAACCTATACACACAGGTCAGGCCAGCGTGCAAGCTTTGCAATTTGACTGGAGGCTAACCTGCCATGCTTGATAGCAGTCAGACTAGCTAGTATACGTTGTTAATATGAGTATTAATTTATAAATATTGTTTTTGTGAATATTTTGTGCTACTGTTGCAACAATTGAATTACATTTTAACAGATTCTGGATATCAAAAGACCATGTGGCATAACTGGTAAAAAGGGAAAGTTTTATAAAACATGTTCTAGGGTTAAATGCCTGAATTATTGTGTATTTCGGGAAAAAAAAGTGTGATTTTTTTAAAATTGAAACTCCAGGGTTTTGCAATGATTTGAGATTCAATGATCACATTTTGACACTTTCAATTCTCACAACAATTCATTCTCATTTCAAAGAGATGTATGGTACAATTAGCTCTTGAGTTCAAAAGCAAAATTACATCAGCCTCCAGTCATTGTTATGGATTCGCACATTGGCAAGGCCTGTGTCTATAGGTCGATATTGTTTGATATAGGCTACTAAAGTTGTATATTTTGTAGCTCTCATAAACAGTAGGCTCAAGTTATAGCACAGTCTTCAAAACGCCACGAGTTGGCTGTGTTGTACACAACCAGTCGTTTGACAATTCACATACACTTGATTCGTTTTTTTGTATTTGATCTATGAAAAAATAATGTATCTATTCAATCCATTAAAGAAAAAAATTAAAATGTAAATTTATGCAAAAGATAAACAAAAATTACATTGTACCAAATGATATGACATTTTTGCTTTATAACTAAGGAAGGCTTTTATCTCCTAACTGCATTACAAAAATATCATTTCCTTAATTAGCAAATACTGCCAACAGCTTTTTCCTCAATGAAACAGATGCAATATCTGTGCCGTAGTACCACTGACAACTGTGAAAGAAAAGCAATTTTATTGTACAACAGATAAACTGACTGAATTGACTTTACTGGGTGAATTATTAAATATTAACAATTACCCTTAGGCTTTGTGAAAAGCTTTTCTTTGAAGATTATAAGTTTATTGTATTATTAGAGAAGGTGGGGAAACTACTCATTTTCATTGGTGAAATTATAGAAGATCTGGCCACTGGTGAATTTTACTAAACAGTTGTTACCAATTAGAGTTACTGGCATTCCAGACTGTAAGGCTGATATGGCGGTCCATTTCCCAGTTCCCTTCTGTCCAGCAGTGTCTCGAATCTTGTCCAGTAAATGAAGTGTGTCCGAGTCCCGAAACTTGAGAATGTCTCGAGTGATTTCAATCAAGAAGGAATCCAAATCTCCTTTGTTCCATTCGTCAAATATCTAGAGAGAAAAAAGCTTTTAAAACAAAATCGGTTAGTTCTGTGCATCGCTGCTGCTATGATCATTTGCTCACTATCGCACTGAGGTGAAGAGCACACAGTTCATCTTAGGTAGTTAATCATTTGAAACACACCAGGATATTTTTTAGCTTCAGTAATCGTTTTAGTTTACAAAGGACATAATGTGTTTCAAGGTAGTGATTCACAACCTGGCCATTAGAATAAGCTACGATTACTTACGAAACAAACAGCTGTCCGCCACTTAATTCCTAGCGCAGTCGATTACCAACATAAATGTTTCATAATGCATGGAACTCAGTTAGACTTTCGTTGATTCACAAAACCGATTAATCACGCTAGTGTATATATTTCCGTCTATTATACCAGCTATGATTAATTTGATTCTAGCGGATTATGATATTATAGAGGGTTTTAAAGCTACAACTTCTGACTGAGGCAGTCGGATCCGTGCAGTGCATTTTCAGGAAAAGCAAGCTAACAACGACAATCACTTCAATGCAAAAGAATTAATAATGACCACACAAGCTGAACGACAAGGTTGAATCCTAAAAAATAATTCTACTTAAGAATGTCGAAATTAAAAATCTCTTTAAAATTACTGCTAAACGTTTTCTTAAATAAATAATTAAAAAGTATCACTGTAAGCATGTAATTGTAAAAGTACAGCAAAACATATCTCTGAAAAAATAAACGTGATAAAGGTACTAGGTGGTAAATATTATTTTGACTGGTCAGGCCAACTTTATTAATTTAAATTATAAAACAAACCGCAGATATCTCGTCGTTGCCCATTTTAAGCACGTCCTTCATAATGTGGTAAATCTCACAGATCAATTGCATGTCTCCGTATTCGATTCCATTGTGGACCATTTTCACATAATGACCCGCACCGCCTTCGCCAACCTAAGGATGTTTGCATAAAGTGGTTGCTGTTTTAAGTCCATTTTCAACTTCATTTTATCTCACATATGCCACTCGAAAGTTTGTTAATGATTCATTTAAATAGACTGGCGGAATTCTTGTGCAAATAGCGTGAAAAATTATTGAGCTTTAACATTTAAGATATTTCAGTGGAATCCATTCAAACATCAAAAGTTTTGGCCTTTTAGATAAACCAATTTTGGTCGACTCAGACGTACAGTAATGGACAATTTATTATGGATTTTTTTTGACAATTTTACAGCAAATTTCAGATTTTATTTTGATAACTGAGAGCACTACAATAAATATAATGGTGGTTCAAAGCAAAGAAGCTGCAATTCTCCAACATCGGTATTACTATTCAAAATCACGTAATAATGCCATATTGTGATGTCATAATGGCGCAAGTCTAATACAATGCCAGCAGTTCAGTTGAGCCTTTGTGACGTCCATTATGACGTCACAATGTGGCGCTGTTGAATACCGATTGTGTAGAATGGCAGCTCTTTGCTTTGGGCCACCATTACAATTATTTCCGAGCTCTCAGTTATCGGAAAAACAAAAAAAATTGAGATTTGCTGTAAAATTGTCCAAAAAAAAAAAAAAAAATTCATAATAAATTGTCCAGTACTGTAGTTACTCACCCATTCGCAACACGGTTCACCATTAGCCTTTGCAGATATGCCTTGGAATATGGCCTTGATGTGTGGCCTAAATATTTCGAAATTTTAAATTATATAATATATATTTTCTAAGGTTGGTCTGGTAAGGTTGGACAAAGGAATGTGACCTTATGCTGTGAAACTGAAAGCTTGTTCAGAAATATAATTCTAGTAGTGTTGGGTGTTGAAGAAAGCTTAAACCATTAATATAGGCGTGACCGCTGAGACTAAAGTTCAATTTTCAGCTTAGAGTTACAATAATACAGCCTTGCTGTAGGCTGAACAAATAGTAGCTCAGTTTATTTGAACCAAATGCGCCGTTGAACCAAGGCCAAATTAGTTAAGCTGTTTAAGTTAGGTTTTCAAACATGAAGTTCTAAAGAAAACATTTGACTTGAAAATGTGTTTTCAACTGAATTCTGACTAGTTTTGCTTTTGCATTTTTATATAACAAATCCATATACAACATCAAAAACAGTTTACACAGTGCATAAATATTTTTAATATCTGAACATTATGACGTATCCGATGTAGCACACAAGGGTATCTGTACAATTGTACATATAGATACACGGCAAAGTTGAATGGGAACAAGTGCTCAGTTTTATTGGAGCAGACTATTCTAATATGTACAAACCATGCTTTGGGTGAGCCGCCTGGCATAAGAGAAGGGCCATATCTTGCCCCATCTTCGCCGCCTGATACTCCGGAACCAACAAAAAGAAGACCTTGTTTTTCTAACGCATTAGCTCGTCGAATGGAATCAGTGTATTCCGAGTTGCCTCCATCAATGATGATATCTCCCGGCGAAAGCAAAGGAATCTGTTTTAAAAATCTATATGAAATGAACACATCAAACATAGTTTTTTTTGTATTTCTAGAGTGATTTCACGTCATTGCACTCCTCTCTGTGGTCAATCTGCTGGTGGTCTCTTACCGAGAAACTAAACATGGGTGATAGAAGTGAACCATCACCAAATGTATAACAAAAAGGAGGCATGATGGAAGCATATGTACTATGGTTATTGGTTATCAAATGATTGATACTTTTTTTTTCAGATACTCTGACTGTGTAATTTATTATCTTCAAGTTTGGAGATCAGCTGGGAATTCAACCTATTAGCAAGTTGGTTGCTAATGGTTATCAAACATAGATATATAATAATCAATAGGGCGGAGTGAAAAAAACTTTTTTTGAAATTCAAGCAAATGGGGGTCTACACTCTACATCCCTGACAACTTGGCAAAAAACAACAAAATTGGCTTTGCACCCCTACTGGCCATGCTACCCCCCATTTTATAGGAGAATACCTCCAAAATGATTATTAATCATAACAAAAACATTGATTAACAGATTATTTTGTGAAATGTTTTACCAGTTGTTCAATGAATGCATCCACTGCTGGTCCAGCTTTTACCAACATCATAACGCGACGTGGCTTCTTTAATTTGTTAACCATTTCACCAATAGAAAAGGCACCTATAACTTTGGTACCTTCGGCTTCGTTGTCCAAAAAATTCTGTACTTTTTGAGTCGTTCGATTATATGCACAAACCTATGCAAAAACAATGCACCAATAGTTTTATGAAGATTATGAAATAACAAGAGTTAATAAAAAAAAATTGTTTTTTATTTCATTAAGCAGTTTCTCAACAGTCAAGTTTTGACAGTCAGCGGGAACTATCTGTTTACACATTAAAGATTGTTATAAGCCAATATTACAGTAAACACTTAACCAAAACTGATGCATCAAGACCACTTCTAATTCCAGAAGTCATCAAAGGAACTTTGGCCAAGATGTGTTGAACTTAACATGCAAATAAAAATGTCTAGGTATTTAGTATGTGTAAAATATCGTCAATTACCGACAGTTCATTAGAAGGTAGCAAAATATCTAACAGCACAATGTAGTATAACTTACCACATAACCATGATCGTTCATGTTCAAAATTAAGTTCTGGCCCTAAACATAGTAAAACGTTATAACTTTTTGCTTTGAAAAACAAAATCTTTTGTCCAGTTTTATGATGGAATGCCTGAGCACTATCGAAATATTGAAGCAACAAGTAACTTTTGCTTGGGTAAAGCAGACACCTTGCTGTTGCATTACGCATAGCTCACCGTTCTGGCAGTGTGTGCACTCTGGTAAGGTGGGTGAAAGTATCACAACGTGGTTCCTTGCGTACCACAAACGGAAATATCACCATGCTGAATTATGTATTATAGCAATAAGGTGTTCAAGTCTACTGTACATTTACTGCACTGATGAGACCTTAAGGTTGAAACAGTGACGTCCTGTCTGCAGTTAAGTTATGAATTATCTACAGACAGTGGAACACCGTTTTGCCATTCAGGCCTTCTCAGCACAGTAGATAGTAAGTTTTCATCTGGGTGATGTTTGTTGAAGTTATATTAAAATACCCTCACTTTCAAAAGCTCAAATTACCTCATGAAATAAATGAATTGATATAGATATGTTAAATACATCCATACATTAGATTGTTATAGATACCGGATAATAGATTCATATATATACCACAAGGTCCTTATTCAAAAAGGACCTTCTATTTAAAAAGGACCTTCTGATGATCCCCAGTAAGGGTGAAACAGGCTGTAGAGGTTTTTAGAAACTAATAACTGAATGTGATGTAATTTCCTCTTCTTGGCTTTTTTGTTTGAACCTGAACACTTCATACTATTACTAATAGCATTTTTGTTTGAATATATAAAAACATATTATATATATATCTTCATAACAGATATTTAAAAAAAACATGTAAAATACCACAAGAATATAAACATTGAATGAACAAGAACTCAAAAGTCAATCAGTTTCTTACCATAACAGCCAATCCAATCAATGCAATATCAGCTCTGAAACAAAGATGGAAGTAGTTAGAACATAGTATATATAGGTCAAGTTTTATAATACTGATACAAAAAATTGATAGAATAAACAAACACCTATATGTATTGATTAAATTGTCACTTTATGTAACTTGACATTAAGCGATTGAACAACAAAGTTACTTAAACCTAATTTAGATCAAAATATTTTTATTTACCATCACAGCATAAATGAGTCTCCTAAAAGTCAGCAGTTGTGAATTAAGCTGGTAACATTTGAGCTAGTGACTGAAGTTGGTAAATGATGAAACTGAGCAAGTAACAACTTCGGAGCAAGCCATAACTTGGTAGCCTATGGTACAAGTCAGCAAACTGAGTTTGGCAAGCGATGACCAAGCAAGTTCAACGTAAGCAAGCATGTCAATCTCATTTGCTGACTTGGCAGTAGCTGAAATGTAATTGCGGAGTCGAAGCACTTGCTGAGTTGTCTCATGCTGAGTGGTGTGACAACCAGCATAAACATATATATAGTATACCGTAATGTAATTGCATGATACAGAACACAAAAGATACTAAAAAAGCAAATAGCTGCAGTCACCTGCTCCATATTTTACTATGACACGACTGCATGTTTTCTGTGACAGACAAACCAACAATACACAGAGCCGACTGAGCCGTCACATGCAATTATAACAATTATAATGACCATACTTACGACATATTGATGGTGTTTTTCAAACTTGAGTGAACTATAAACTCAAACTTAAACAACTTTTTCTTTATCAGCAAATTATCTACAAAAATATGGAACAGTAAGCCAGTTTTTGTTTTAATTGAAACAAAGTAAGCTACTGTAACATAGACAATTTGTTTGCAGTAGTAACCTAGACCTAATGTTTGGAGTAGCCATGCAACCTGCTTTTTTTTTTTTTTTTTTTTCGGTCATTGACTGATTTTTTAGCAAAATGTCCAAAAAAATATATAGTAAATTCGGTCAAAATGTCCAAAAAAATATATAGTCAATTTGGTCAAAATGTCCGAAAAAAACAACGTTTCTCAGCAAAACTTAATGTTGCAGATAGTCAGGAAGTGCAAATTTTGGTTTGTATCAGCTACTTGAAAGGAAATAGTTTCATCAGAAAAAATGACCAAAATAAATAAAAAATGACCGAATTTTTTCAGGTCATTTCGGACAAATGACTGAAAAGTCTCTGCAAAAAAAAAACCCAGCATGCAACCCTTTATTCTAAAAAATGGCCATATTACAAAGTGCTTATTGTGACCTCAAAAATTATGTGGTTATAAATTATGTGGGTATCAATACTTATAGGTCCATTTATTGATGGTGGTACCACTTTAACCTAAATACTGATTTAATTGGTAGATCTAGGATTGATGTGCGTATTTGCAATTCGAGGTAATTCCGTCCACTTCATAAATTTGTAATGCAATTGAAAATAATTTGACAGAAAAAAAATTACTCTTTTTACGTGAACTATGTGACCTGTTTTTTGTTGTTTCAATTAAGTTTTTAGAAAAACTGTGTTTTTTATAAAAAAAATTCAAAATGGCATCCTGACTTTCAAGCGGCATGAAAATAAATATGTCAATGAAAAGTGCTTTTATCAGGTCGGCGTGTTGTTTCTGTCATCTCATTATTACTGCGTAATTTTATGGATTGTTTTATTAGGTGGATTGCGCAGAATTATTCTGCCAGAATGACAGTGGTGTTCAGATGCATGTTGGAATTAAAACAGCAATTACAAAATGCACTATTGTAATTTTAATACACACAACAATACTATCAAATTACACGCTTAAGAGTATAAAAGTATCTTTCTAATAAAAAAAGAGTATATATAAAGAGTTACTGACTGGATACCGCTTGACAATAAACGCAAAAGAGGGAAACAGAAAACAAGATGGCGAGACGAACTCTACCAATTCGACAAACACTGGACACAAACGTGCAAAGACAGACAAAATTATAAAGATATGGGGAAGGCCTTCATCCTGCAGTGGAACAACAATGGCTGATAATGATGATATATAATATATATATAACTGTTTCAGTTAACAAAATTACAGAGAACCTTGAAAAAATGGTCACAAATACGCACATAGACCATATGATATATTTAAGCTATTTTGAAAATCATTTTATTTGTCAATTAGAAATTTGCATAATAGTATGAAACACGATAAAATTACACTACAACAACATACAAACATAAAGAAATGTTTAGTGTTGTACAATCCAATCTTTTCAGCCCAGGAACAAAGTGAAATATCAATATTTGATATATGGTCATTTAGTCAGCTGTTCCTAATAGAAAACCATTAATTCAAATGTAGGCTTAATGTTTTTGAGTGATACAGTATTATTATAACCAGAAACAGGACAGAAGAAAACTATATTCTTTGCAACAATAAGCCTATGGATTGTCTTATGCATGTTTTTTTTGTCTGTCAGGCTATGGATTTTAGAACAAGGGGATGCAAAACTACATCCACTTTGGCTTATCTGCTACTTTTTATGAGTTACACAGCAATAGCGAAACTAGTTCCAAAGCAATTTAAAAACTTTTTTTGAACGCAACCAGTCAACTATGTAGCAGGGTTTGATCTTAGCACTGGTCCTCTGGCCAATGTCTAGTGCGAGTTCCCCGCGGACCAGTACAAATCGTTTCGCACTGGTCCGACTGTCCAGTGCGAAAATATCATCGTATTATGTCGTTTGATCATTTAGAGTGCGTGGTTCTCGTTTGCGCTTCTCTTCAAACAACAAAACATGTGATCCGTGCGTGTTAAATTGTAAGAAAAAAGCATTCGCAACATCACGTCACAGTGTTAAATCGTAAGAAAAAGGGGTACTCACAACCATAGGCGCCGACTTTTATTTTTGCACGGGGTGGCGGATAGCACAATATGGCAACCTAAAAACTTTCAAACTGCATGTTTTTGTTTGATTTTTACTAAGCGTGTTTCGTAGATGGCAATTGCCTTTTCACACCTGATTTGTAGCTCGATAATTTACAAAGCAACTTTAAAACAAAGCACAGGAGGTATGTCGTGAATTTTATTGTTACGTTGCTGCTCTGACACTTAACATTTGGCAAAAGTATTTTTGCGAACAGCAGCTCTGTCAATCCAACTGTTAATCAACTGGTCAAGTTGTAACCTTGCAGTTTCTGCTTGATAAACATTTAAAATTAGGACGTGGTTCAATCGCTGTTGCGTCATGGTAGATCGCAAGTAAGTTTTTATGCGCCTGAGTGCACTAAACGATCGCTCCGCCTCGCAGGTGGTGGAAGGCAACGATAAGTATATTTTCACACTGCAGACCACGTTGGAAGCATTAATGAAATTGTTTCATTGCTTGCAAATAGATCAAGCAGTTGCGACATAGTTGCAAATCGGACAGAATGCTCTATCTTTGCATCTATCGTATTCTAGCCACGGGAATTCGCTCTCCCACGATTTTTGAAAGCTTTCCCCTTCAACAGCGATTATCCTATGCTCGTGCTCGGTTCTTCCACCTCCCTGATCGTGCTAACGCCTTTTGGCAGTGGCACACTTTCGTTCAGGCGTTTGGTCACTTTCATGCTGGCTGAAATCCTGACTAGACGCAACAAAAATGACCTGCAATTTTGAACGCTTTTTCGGTGGCATCTTTAAGCTGAATAAAACTGGAATGTCGGCGAAAACTTTTACTGGACGACTTTTTGTAATTTTTTCTATGATGTAACAAGCAACTCCTATGTCAGACCAATAAATTCCCGCCTCAGACTTTTACAGGACGACTTTTCGTGATTTTTTTCTATGATGTAACAAGCAACTCCTATGTTAGACCAATAAATTCCCGCCTCACAGTTTCTCATGCATTGACACGCAATATTACTGCATGAAGTAGATAACAAAGTAGAAATTAAAGCATGAAGTAGAAGTAGATAACAGTACACTCCAATTAAAATCGGAAAATAATTCAAAATGCAAAATCTTGAGTAATTGAAAAAGGTTGCTTTTATTATTGGGAATTGGGGTGTAGCTTTCCTCGAATAGAATCATGTAAACGTGTAAATTTGCAGAACATTAAAACTGCTACTTTACTAAGTGCACTTTTTAAATAAAACTCAAAAAGTTTCGAACATTGCATTTTTTTAATGAAATTTGAAAATAGATATTCATTTATTTATTTAGGGGGTGGAGCTATCAATCATCGAGATAATTTTATTTCCAAGTATTTTATAGCTGGCATAATTTATAGCGATATCATGAGCAGTTTAAAAAATTTCAAGAAAGATTTTTGAGGGAGGCAATGGAAAGATCGTATTTTGTTGATTAATAAATCCCATTGTAAACCTAACAAATGTAACAATGACTTATGACAAGTAACAAATAAAACGATCGCAACAACAACAAGGAAAAAACTCGTAGTCACGTGTTGCGTAATCTTCACGTAGCTTGCTTGATGTTACGCGAGTATCATGCTTGTGACAAAAACTATCATTTTCTTCGCAATACTGTATTGGTTCACCTCTTGCTTTACGTGGACTTGAAGCGAAAACCAATGATCAAAAAAAGATTTAAACGTCCGCTCAAATTATATTTATTTGCAGCAAGTAATGTAACCTAAACGGGGTGGCTGCCACCCCGTCACAGCGGTTACGGGGTGGTGTGGCCACCCCGTAACCCCGTAAGTCGGCGCCAGTGCTCACAACAACATGTCAGCTCCGGAAGTACAGTACTCTCAAGAGATTTGATGCATAAAAATGTTAAGATTGTGCTAGAGAGCATGTGAGTGATGAGGCATCAAATTAACTTAATAAATAGGTTAAATTAATAATGATTGTTGACTGTTATTATTGAATTAGGTACTATTGAGTAAGAATACCGTACTTAAGGTTTATGCAAGATTGCTTAAAGAATTCGTGTTCTGTTCAATAAAGTTTTCTTCATAACAAATTTTTGCTTTACAGAACGAAGAAAATGTTGTGATGGTGGACACCGACCACGGTTAGTATAATACCGTACAGTTCCAAAGCCAGACGCGAAGAGGAAGGGAGTAGACTTGGAGCAAGACCCACAAAAGAAAAAAAAACGTAATCAGGCATATGATCGAACAAAGCATATCAGTAAACGTGACGGACCAGTGCGATCTTGTGCGGACCAGTGCAAATGGTGAGCCACTGGTCCGGTTGGCCAGTACGAAATGAAGTTAAGGTCGAACCCTGATGTAGGCTACTGAAGTAATAGTGAGACGTAACAAAATTGTTAAATTGACTCTTCTAGTGTGGCTACAAAAGTGGAGCTTCTTGATTTATAATGTGAGGTCCCTAGGTTAGGCGTAAACATAATTCAGCAATCAGCAGCAACCAACAGCTTTCTGCACAGTGCAGACTGCAGAATATAATTATCAGCATTCCAGATTTCAATATTACTTGTAGTACAGCAGCAAGCAGAGATGCCAGTGACAAATTTCTAATAAACTTAGATCGTGTGTTCAAAAAACCCAGATGAGGCAAAAAACCCAGGTCCAGAAAAAATGTACCGGTACCGTAGTAAAGCAGTTAGAAGTACCTGCAAACCTGCCTGTGCTTTTAACACCACTTTATATCATTATTATATACAGAAGCCTAAGAAAGCTGCAAATAGTAACACGTAGCCTATATATAATTAGGCTATGTAAATATAGCCTACATGCTTATGTTGGTAGTTATTATGTCATATAACTAATAACTATATACAAAAACAAATGGGGTTCCTGTTCAAACAGAGCTATTGTTTGTCCACAAAGTGCACAGCTGCTGTCGTCGTATCCAGGCTTGCACCCGGTGGTTGAAGATTTAGATTAAGTGGACGGGAAAGCAAGGAAGCCAATCTTCGTGTCCACCTTCAGGCATGCCTTTAAGTGTCCTGCCAAAGACACAGCCGCATGCTCATGAGTGGTGTCGAACCGGCGCCCTTTCGACATGTTCCTATGATATTCAGCATTGCTTGGATCTATTTCTCCTAATTTTCTGTGCATGATGTAATGTTCTCTGATGAAGAGACTCAAAATATTTCTATATTCTGTAGAAACCACGGTACAACTTGTGCATACGAAAATGCTCACAGTGGCATTCCAGGTTGACAGTATTTACCCTTTTAAGAGCATATTGCAAAAAAACGAGCATATGCTTTGTTCCACGATTAACAAGTGCATCATCAACTTTGTCAGTTTTACATTGAGACTGAATATACAAAACCAGTGCTTCCCACTGCTCTAACATGCTGCTGATGACCTGCTCTTGAGAAAGCCATAATGTTTGTACTAGTTTTGGAATTTTATGTTGAGCTGTATCAGCAAGTTTTTGAATCAAAGAAAAGTTACAAACCAAAAAACCAAGATTTACCCCAATTTGAAAAAACAACTTAAAACCCAGATGTGGTAAAAAAAACAGATCTAGGTGGAAAAACCTAGGGCCTTTGCTGGCTGCTTTATTTTTGTAAATGAAATTCACCATCATAAAACCCGTCAGAACCAAAAAAATGATTTATATTTGCCTTCTACAACGTCAAACTCTGGTAAGAAGATGCTATGTTTTAATGGAGTGAAACTATGGAATCAAGTACCAAAAGAAATAAAAGAAAAGTCTTACAATGTTTTTAAATTTAAATATAAATGTTTATTAAAGAATTTGTACAATGATCACTCCTGAAACGTATCATCCGCTTATTTCTCTACACAATGTTTTTTTTATGTTGCCCTGTGTTATTCCATTGTTAATGTATTGTTAATTCTGGCGGGTTTAGCATACTTTATTTCACACAAAATATAACATAATTAAATAAAATAAACTCAAACGTTTTCGACACGTACGTGTGTCCTCATCAGGAATTAAATCTGCAATACATAAAATGAAAAATCGTAAGATAAATTTGACTATGCACTGCAACTGTAACGACACTCTGGACTGAAAGCACAAACTGAACAAATGATACGAGAATGATTGCGAGTAAATTATGGCATTGGACAAAACAATTAGAACACACACAAAAGGAACGCTGAGCCACAGGCGAATAACTGCCGGTTGAGAGATGGATTGTTACGTTTGATTCTTAAGGCTTCCATGATCTTAGTCTGAAAATCAGATCTGCCTCGAGAGATGATTTTAAATTGGTCGATCGAGACATTGTCAGTGCACGTTTCACAAGAGGCGATGTGCTCTTTAATTGCACTTTTAGTTGTTAGGTTTGGGTTTAAGTGCTCCCCGGCCCTTGTCAACAAATGTCTGGTTGACATACCAATGTATGTCTGGTTTGCGTCACGCAAACAACTAAATTTATACCACAACATTTGAAGAAAGAGCAAAGGGGGTATGCGACTTCAGTTGAAAATATTGGTGCACTTTAAATGTTTTATACACAAGATGAATGTTACATGAAAATTTATTTTTTATAAGTTTAGCTAGGTTTTTCGCAAAAATTGTTGAATCTTTTCCTAGGGTAGGGTATATTAATGAAATAACTAAAATCTACTTCTTCAGGCGTGTCTTTTGGTTCATCAGCCATGAAGGTGTTTAAGACTTTATTGAAAAAGTGAAAAAGATATCCATTTAAATAAAACATGTTTTTTAATTTCTTGATTTCTTTCTGAAACAACTGATCATCAGAACACACCAAACGAGTACGAGATAACAGACACAAGATTAAACCAGATTTCCATTTCCTAGGGCATAGAGCGTTATAATTTAAAAGCAAGCCAGTGTTGGTAGGTTTTCGCCAAATCCAGGTGTCAAAAGAATTGCCTTTAATTTCAATTTCAACATCTAAAAAAGCGATGGTATCATTGAATTTTTCAAGTGTAAATTTGATATTTTTATGTTGCGAATTTAAAAGGTTCAAAAATTTTGAGCACGATTC
Source organism: Aplidium turbinatum (assembly GCF_918807975.1). Lineage (NCBI taxonomy): Eukaryota > Metazoa > Chordata > Ascidiacea > Aplousobranchia > Polyclinidae > Aplidium > Aplidium turbinatum. The sequence goes on from NC_137473.1 coordinate 35,929,433, forward strand.
ATCATCATCAAAAATGGCGAAAATATCATCAACATAACGTAAATACAGTTTGGGATAAAAATCACGATAAAATTCAAATATTTTGGTTTCGATGTGTGCCAAGAAAAAGTTTGCCAGTGTTGGGCCCAATGGGGAACCCATGGTGACGCCATCTATCTGTTGAAACAAACTATTGTTGTACGACATTCTCTATGGTTCAACAAAGCAAACTCTCTACCAAAGCTTTAATGTTAATTCTATTGTTAATTTTTACAAACTAAAGTGCTGGAATTGTGCTATATCTTATATACCGTATGTGTTAATGTTCTTAATTTTGGGTCTTTTGTTTAAAGGTTTGGGTGGCAGCTGACTTTGGTGACCTTTTGGTCTTTCGCTGCCATCCTTGTTGTGCGAATTATTCGTGTTTATTGTCTTTTTGTGTCTTTCTTTTTCGTCAACAAAAAAAATAAAAAAATAAACTGTAAACCGAAACTGAGCTAGCGTCCTTGGCAGCAAGTTTCAGAACAAACGGCTTCCTCAGCTTACTTCCTATACTGAATTCCCACGGTTCTCACGCGTGGGACATTCGTTCCACGAAATACGGGAAACAAGAAACGTTAAATCAGTTCAGTTATTTTTATTTTTGACCATCACAGCAAAAACAATACACGTCAACATAGCAAAGGTCGATAAAAGGGTAGAAGCGGCAAAATTGTATAGATAGAAATAGAATCATCATTTTCGTCATCCGTATTATTTTGTTTTCGTCATTTATTTTTATTTTGATTTAGTGCTTGTTTTGCACTTTTACTCTCCAAGATGTTTTGGTTCCACCCAGACCCATGTGGCATGTGAGTACCATCTCGGGTTTCCCAAAATACACTACTGAGCCCGTATGTTTAGTGATTGCTCTTAAAAATATGACCACAAAGCGTTTAGGGCGACAAACTCTTTCAAATTCAATGTGGGGAGAAAATCTCATTCATCATTTTAGCAAAGAGTAAACAACTATTGATTGATTGAATCTTTATCCACGGACTGGGAAAGCTTCTTGCAGAGCTTAATCCTGGCAGTTTCGCATACTTGTAGACTGTAGAGGCTTTGAATCACTGACGCAGGCCTGGTCAACGAGATTGACAGAGTGAAGTTTCCGATTGTTGAAGTCATGTTGCAGGGAAATTATTCCATCCATTAGATGCCGCTGAATGGAGAGCAGTGAGCAGTCCTTAACGTGCGTTGCTCAAGCGCACACCCCGAGAGTCGAACCAGCGCCGCTTGATCTTAAAGCTTCTTCGTTCCAGAAGTCACGCGATAACCAATTGAAATAAAATCGAAAAAAAAGTTAATAGGCTATGCCGACAAAGCAGAAAGGGATCAAGAAAAACGTTGAAAAAGAGTTTTAACAGAGTAAAATTTATACCGTAATATATAGCCAAAGCATGCAATGCCAAACGTAATGCCCAAGTAAATAAAACAGAAAGGGGCTGTGGGGGGCTTGCCTCCAGAAAATTTTGGCAATCATTGTTTTTGTCACTTTTTAGGCATTTTTAGGAGCGATAGTTTTTTTTTATTAAGATCCACACTTTGTATGTACCGGTAACCAAATTCATCAAATTGAAATTGGAAGGGGGATAGAAGTTTTGTTTAAAATGTAAGTTAGCCTACGTAATTCAATTTTTTTTTTATTCACAACCACAGAAGGATTTCAATAATTTATTTCTTGAACATTGAAATTATGTTGTAGCCTTTCAGCAATTCAATTATTATTAGTTAACTAGGCTATTTGAATGAGCACTGAGCAGCTTGAAATATTGCATTATTATGTTAGTTTTTCTTAGACAGGAAAACCGTTTCACTCTCTTAATCCCCAACTATGCTTGCCCAATATGTGGTTGAGCCAGCGTAGTAAGCGAAAAAAGTGTAGGCTACAAATAAAAACTGTAATATTACCAGCCGAAAAACGCTGCACTAACTAAATATGAGTGGACCACTAGTTAGAGGTAGGCCCCTAATCGGGGAGTTGGAAAGCAGCAAATACGAACTTAAATGATTTAATTAGCTCAGGGTTGATCGGTTTAAACCGGGGCGGCTTAAACCGCCCGGTTAAATCTGGTTTTAACCAGGCAGTTTTTGAAATTTTGACCACCTATTAGTGGTTAAAACCCCTTTAGTTTATGAATCAAGTTGCTTTTCAATTGCATTGAAAACATTACCCTCCATGTTCAGTAATGATGTTCAACTACTGTATTATATTTTGTTTTGATCAACAATAACCTAAATGCTGGATTGGGAACAAAAAATATTCAATTTCTCTGTATATTTTTGATATTTCATTCAGTTGGTTATTTTAATCGAAGTGGCTATTCTTACAACATATTGTAAAACTAGCCTCTGAAGCTATTCTTACAAGCACCACTCAAGCAAGACGTTGTTTACTCGAGCAAGACCTTAATGCGCTCAGGCGTTTCATCCGACGACGCTCATACGTAATTTCGCGCGCATGCGTATTGGCTTGTGCTGCACACTTGATCGTAGAGTGAACCGCGGTAGTTGCTGATTTTGCTGATCGAAACTACACGTCAATGAATCCATCGTCATCATGATTACGAAGGGAGCATTATATTACAGTTTTGAGACACTTTCTTCGGCTATTAAACAATGGGAAAAAGAAAACTTTGTCAATACAATACAGTATGCTTGTGTGCATGGAGGAAGAACACCCAAATCATGTAGTCAAGGAAAAAGACCAAATCAAAGGTAAGTAATGATGGTTTTGTCCTTGGTGCCCATAGGTTGAGCTACTCATGTAGCCTATATGCATAAGTTTTGCTAATAGATTGAGTTTTGCATAAGTGCAAATTGCCTACATTCCTTATGAATGCTAAGAACTTAGCAAAATGCATATATTCTACTGAACCATTCCCGCATGCTGTCTATTGTAATAAGTTTTGCTAATAGATTGAGTTTTGCATAAGTGCAAATTGCCTACATTCCTTATGAATGCTTAGAACTTAGCAAAATGCATATATTCTGCTGAACCATTCCCGCATGCTGTCTATTGTAATTTCCATTGAATTGTCATGCCCAGAATTATTCCTAAGTTGCATTGAATTACCCATTAGTTTTGTCAATTTACCCATATGTTACGTCGAATTGCTCATCAGCACAATTCGTCGAATTACCCGTAAGTCTCATGAAATTATCCATAAAGACATGCCTTATGGGTACTTCAACGCAGCTTTTTGGCAATTTGACGTCACTTATGGGTAAATCGACTAGATTTATGAGAATGCTCGGCTGAACTTGTGGTAATTCAACGTGACTTTATGGGTAATTCAGGTGGGCTTATCGGTAATTGGATGCAACTTATGGGCAATTTGACATGACTTGCTGTATGGCTACTTTAACGTGAGTTATGGCTAATTCAGGTGTACTTATGGGTGATTCAACACGGCCTATGTCACCTCATCTTTGTTGTTTTTCAGTACTTTTATCAAAGGTTGTCCATTTGGAATCAAAGTAAATGCAACGTCAGATGGAAAAGCGCTATGCATCACTGAGATTAGTAATGTCAATGATCATAATCATGATTTCAATGAAGTAAGTGGAAATAACCCTTTGTAGTAGTCATAGCCTTTGAGCTATGGTCACACTAGCCCTGTATATGATAAGGAGGCTTTCATCAGAAATTATGTGAAGGATAAAAAAGAGCAATAACATTAGGGGGGGGGGGGGGGTTAATCGGCTTTTTTTTCAAATTCAATTTTAACCCAGGTTTTAGGATACAACAGTACATTCTAAGACCACTAGTAAAAAAAATTGAAATTTCCGTCCAAAACCCCCTCTATCCAAAAAATTACTTTTCGTGTATAATTGCATTTTGATTATGACACTTGAAGTTCAAATATTGTTTGCTACTGTACTAAAACACGTTAAGAATGTTGCAAGACAGTTTTTCTGATCTTGACTTCATCGTAAGACACGGTAAAGTGGTCATTTCACTTTGCGCGCATGACTACGCACATGCTGAATATGACCAGTTTGTGCGAAACTGGTCATATTCAAGCCGCCGATTCACCAAACCTGGTGATCTTGCCCATCTCTGTGGGTTGGACACCTGTCAAAAGATATGTCGTTTTCTTGATTATGTGCATATAAATTATTTTTCAGAATGCATTTAATTTGATGCCTAAACAACGAAGATTAAATGAAACAGAAAGAAGTGTGATCGGAGAAATGCTTGCCACCAAAGCAAATAAAAAGTTGGTACAAAAGCACATTCCAGCTTCTACAGGAAAAACAGTTATTCTTAAAGATCTGCATAATATTGCCGCAAAACAGAGACCTTTGTATGAAAACACCTATGATGAACTTATTAATGAAATGAACAAAGAAAAAGGTTAGTCGACAGACAAAACTTTTTTGTCTGTTATACAGTACAAGATATGTTCATGCTAAATAGTAGAGATGACTTTCTAATTTCTATGTGCAGTATGATAAGTAGTGATAGAATGAGCTCCGGTTCCGGTCAAATTCTGGCTCCGTACTGGAGGTGATGTGACTCCGGCCTAGAGCCGGATGTGTGTGTGCAAGCTGTGGTCAGGGTCATGACCTTGGAAAAATCTAATTTTTTGCATCATTGTAGTACTGCAGCAATGCAAGAATAGGCTACCAGGTTGCCTGTAACATTGGTCAACACCGTAGGCATATTTGCAATCTACAGGTCGCTGCTGCAGATTGAGTGTCACATGATATTGTGAGCATTCTTCTTGAACCATTTCAGATATAATGTCAATTAAGCAATTCGCGATTGACCTCTTGCCGTAATGGTTTAGACTGCAGATGAATTATTTCGATGACGTGGGTTCAATCTCACCATTGCCAGTTCAATTTAAAGTGTTGACCGCCTGGTTTACCGGTCAATAGACTCCGTCTACTGCAGCAAACTGCGGATTACCAGTACGCACATCATAGTAGGCTACACAAGAAAAATATATAATTTTCAGACGTTTTTCTATTCAGAAAACGTTTGTCTAGTATAACCAACACAGAACATTAGCAGTACCCTACAACGTGTGGAAAATTTGCAACATTGAGCTATAAAGGGTCAATTGAGAGTATTTTTTGCTTCATTTTCTTCACAAGAATTCATTCTACTTTCCCAAACTCATGCTCCAAAGATTTTTGTTGCAACATAAGGCGCTATGGGGATTGTAAGATTGAAAGCGGGATCAAGGAATTCAATCAAAGGTCTTCAATATCTTGAAACAATTCTACTTTGAGTGGATAGAAATAGAAAACATTGCTAAATTTGAAATCTACGTAAAAGTTTACTCCTAATGGATCCTTTTAACGGACCCTAAGCATTGCAATGTGGCATCTTTTAGAGAATGGGGTGAGAGTGGTATACAACCGCTCAGTTGGAACATTGATTATATGATGTAAATATTACCAAAGGCCTAAACATCCTTCCTCTGGCCAATAATTAAAATAACATAGAATAGAAAACAAATTTCACTAAAAGTTGATGTTTTTGCTTTTAAATCTGATGGAGTGCCTAATAGGCCTAATTGTTTTGCGCTATTTTAGTCTGGCCCAGGATTGTCAAGATTCTTGCTTTGTAGGGTATACTAATCCTCAGTTTATTTTCATTTTAGGTGCTGCAGTAGATGTGTTTGCAGATGATGACAAACAATTGCAGGCGATATACTTTCAAACGAAAGACATGCGGGAAACCTTTGCGGCATATCCCGAAATGCTGCTGATTGATGCAACCTACAAACTTAATGACTTGAGAATGCCATTATATGTGATGCTGAATGTTGATGGCTTAGGTCAGAGTGAAATTGTGTGTCTGTGGCTTGTAGCCACTGAAGACAAACTGACCATCAGCAAGCTGTTAACTCAGTTTAAACTCCACAATCCAGCTTGGGATAAAGTGGAGGTTGTAATGGCTGACAAAGACATGGCAGAGCGGGATGCCATGATGAAAATGCTGCCTACTGCAGAAATTTTAATTTGCTATTTTCATACCCTTCGCACTTTTCGTAGAGAAGTTTCCATGGAAAAATTAGGCATTTCTTCAGCCCAAAGGCAGGTATCACTGGAAATTTTAGGAAAACTGGCAAATGCCAAAAATGAGTCAGCTTATAATTTACTGTATAACCAATTCGTTGACACAGTCCCAATTGCTGTCACAACATATTATAACGATAACTGGCATGCTATTCGACATCAATGGGTGGATGGACTGAGCAACTTGAAAGCTAATTTTTTGAACAGAACTAATAATCGACTGGAATCCATCAATGGAAAGTTGAAAAGTGTCATAACAAGATACTCAGGAATGACCATGTTTTTTAAAGATCTGATGGCATGTATCCAATCTCTTTCCACCGAACGTGACCACAAAGCGTCAAATGCTTTCCTTAAGGTTCCAATTGATGCGATTTCAAGTGTGGCGGAGAGACAATACCAACAGCTACTGACACCATTTGCATATATTCATGTGCAACAACAATTCAAGTTAGCGGAAAAGGTTGTCATGTCAGAGATTTTGAATGATTCTGCCATAGTAAAATCTCGTGTCCATGGGGAATTGGCAGTCACAACAACAGCATGTCCTTGTGGATTCACATCATCAATGCTGCTACCTTGTAGGCATGTCTTGGCAGTTAGAAGGCAGCTCCATATGTCAGAGTACAATCCCAATCTTTGTTCAGAACGGTGGACAATGCAATATTTTCTTAAATCCCATCGCCTGACAAGAAACTCACTGGACAACGGTCCTGCATCCACATTACCAGCTGTTGAGATTCTTAACAAGCCTCAAAGAAGATGTGTTTTATCAGAACAGCAAAAGTATCGCCGTGTTCAAGATATTTCCCAGAAGATTGCGTTAATGATATCTGAACAAGGAATGGATGAATTCCAATACAACCTGGATAATTTACGACAAATTGCAGAGTTCTTGCAGGAAGGAAAGAAATTCCAAGTTGTGAACTTTTTGGGTCAAACTCAGAAAGGTAGGCCTATATGCTAGCACTATTTACTAAATCAGAAAAACTAGCCTACTTTTTCAAATATCTGAAGAGATATGGGTTAGTTACTGCAACTTGCGTCGTGATTTTGCAGTCAATTTTTTTTTGAGCAATGATTTTTATGGCGTTGAGCTATCCAATATGTGGGCTAATATGTACTGCATGCGCAGTTGCGCACTAATTTACGATTATACAAGGTTGCAGATGCTCAGTAATTCTGCTTTTGTGAACAACTGCATGATCCTTTTCAGGCACTGATACTGGAAGTGCTGCTGCAACATCTTCCAGCAATGATCCTGGAATTGTATTTCCTACGGTCTCAAACAGTACTTTACAGCACACACCCGGTGACGTCTTGTCGACCGTTGATACCAGTGCGATTATGATGCAGACACCGTCCAGTTCTATTCAGTCTTTTACAAGTATGTGCTGTTTCTGAAACATTCATTTCTGATTAGTTGTTTTTTCTTGCATTGCATAATGCATTATGTTTATTAATTTTTTAATAAAAACGTTGAAATAGTGATGTTTTCTACGTTGTAGCCTATATTCGATTCTCGTTGTGTTTATTAACAGATGATGCAGGATCAATTAAATTTCCACCGAAGATGATGAAACGTGGCAGGCCAAAAGGAGCTGGATTGACAGTCATTGGGTTACCACGCAAGAGACAAAAAAAGAGCGGACCAATTTCATTCAGACTGAAGTCGTCTTTTCAGAAAGAAGCAGGTTTGTTGCATTTATGTTTGTGTGACTTCATTTTTGTTATAGCCTACGTTAGTTTAAAAAACTACACTTTGACTTCTGTGGGTCTGCCTAGCCGATAGGCTACGTCAAAGCGTACGTAGGCTACATCAAACAAAGTCACCCATGGTCATATTTTTCAGCAATACTCAGTTGGTTTGTCGATTCTGAGGTAGTAGAAGAGGTCTTGCGTCCATTCAGCGATCGACTGATCGAAGAAAATGAAATTGAAACGTTGCCCGAAAGAATTCCAATGAAGTGTTTAGATGAAAACATTGCCATTGCTTCTGTGCGAAGACATTTTTCTTTTGACGGTTGGACGTTGATGGAGAACCTACTGACCACTTTGCGAAATAAAGGCCGCTGGTTGTGCATCTCCTGTTATTTAGATCTTGATGCAGGCGACAGCATCATGTGCGACTCGTGTCTGGATTGGCACCATCTGAGATGTCTTGGTAGAACAATGCCGCCAAAAACGAAGTCTTGGTTCTGCAGGAAATGCAACCTTATGGAGAAGTGACATTGAATGTTCAGGTGATACTGCAATCTCGCTTTGTCAATTAAACCAAGGTTATGTAAACCGTGAACTACGAAAAGACTTATTGGCCTTGACGCGTTATGCTTGAAACTTGTAACATTTGATAAAAATCGTTTCTTCAATGGTCCTCACATAAAACGCTAACGATGTGTTCTTGAATGACTAATGAGTCCAATCCTGGCATTAAAAGTTCTGATGCATTTAGGACATTTAACATTCTTTGGGAGAGTTGGCTGAAAGTCATGGACTAGTACAGGTTTGTAATGTAGTTGCTGCAATATACTACGGTCCAACAAGACCTTCAACAGTTCATCAATATTCAACTATTTTACTGTTTCCAACTTAACACAATTAGTATACGTATGTTGAACTCTTTCATAGCAAATGGTGGTACAGAACTTGAAAATAGCAAGTAAAAGGTAGCTCGAAGCTGCAGTTTTTTTTTTGACTGACTCATCAGGAGCTGTCATCAGAATAAAACAAACCTAAATGTGGTGAAGTACTTATAGTAGAAGGAAAGAAGAAAAACTGGAGCTTCAAACTATCAGCTACCTTATACTCGCTAAATCCAGATTTGTTGCATGTGTGTAGTATTTACATTTCTTCACTGTAATCTTAGGCTATGGCATAAATGCTTTGATTTCTTATGGCAAAAAATGGGTGATGAAGATCCATAAGTTTATAACAGTAAAAAATCAATTGTTTATTGTTGAAAGTGGTTGGCTTCAGTTGAAGATGCCATGAGATCCATTGAAGAGTACGAAGCAAAAGCAGGAACGAAGCTTGTTGTTGTTCAGAAACGAGCATACGGTGCCATGTTAATGTTGATTTTTAACATCCTGTCATTGTAATTCACTAGTGTACTAAGTGTTGATATTCATACTACAATAATAAGCCTTTTCTTTGTTGACAAAGATTCTGAAAAGGTTTCTGCAAAGCACAGTGTTTTCACCAAAGTGGAGGTTAGGCATCATAAAAGAGGAAACGGTTTACTAACTGCAAAAAATGCTATAAACATATGTAAATGTGTTCTGTTTCATCAACTTTGCATCTCGTTTCTTAAAGACACTCAGTTTTCAGGTGTAAAAGCTTTGTTGATTCAGAGTAGCCTAGCCTACTTCACTGACCTCTTTTGTATTTTTTCCATCTAGTGTGCCAAATCCATACGCCTATGTGGTGTTATTGATTGGACCAAGTGACATGTCCAGCGGTAACCAAAGGCAGGGTTTGGGTCACAACCAATCTTTTTGAGACAATTTATTTTTTACCATATTCACGTAGTAGGCTTGGTGGTTTTCAATGTTACGTACAGTACCGTATATTATTTCTGTAGGCTACTATCATAAGATGAAAATTTAGTTGATTGTAACTCATCTTAGATGAAGATAATACGATTGTTGCATCGTTGCGGCCAAGGCATTTGCCTCTTGGATGCAACTTACAAGACGTCCAAGTATTCCCTTCCTCTATTTTTTCTTTGCGTCAGAACGAATGTTGGTTACCAGGTTGTTGCTACGTTTATTATCCAAAATGAACAAGCTTCGGACATAGCAGAAGCACTTTCTGTTGTAAAAGGGTGGTCAGAAAACTGGAACCCTTCGTTTTTCATGACCGATAAATGTGAGGCGGAAATCAAGGCCATCGAAAGCGTTTTTTCAAGTTAGTGAATTGCATTAACATTTTCGTTGCTTGTGTGCTGTCTCCATTGCTCATGCATTTGTGTCGTCACTGTTAAGTTGCTACTGTACTTTACCACTCAGTGCCCACGACTTCTTGTTCCGCAGATTGCTACGTGTTACTCTGTGCCTTTCATCGCGAACAAGCCTGGGAAAGGTGGATGAGGAAAAGTGACAATGGCGTTCGCGATGATAAAGCAATTGTGCTGACATACTGGACGCAATGAGGAAAGCAACTACATAGAACAGACTTGTTTGCAATCAAACCAGGCGACAATGAGCGAATGGCAAACGCGATACCCCCCTATTCAGGGATAATATGCGTGTCTGTGACCGCAGGGGACCTGGAGCCGAGTTGTTTTGCACGTTGATAGCACCATGCAGTTGCAAGCACAGTAATAGGCTACTGAGCTCACATTTTGAACAATTCTGTGATCTTCACACCAAGGCTTTTTTTCAGTTGCTAACACGGCCACAAATCGCAGCGCATATGCGTGCTTAGTGTTAAGTAACAGCCTAGTGGAAAGTGTTGTGGATTGAATTTGCTAGTTCAAATAAGTATATTAATTCCGGTACCCAAAGCCTCAAATGAATTCACGAATATCGCAATTGTTAACAATGGCATATAAATTAGGATGTTAGTGCACACAAAGTAGGGAAAGTATTGCTTGAAGAGTTGATTCCTGGGACAAAAATTGAACACTGTAGGCTATGTCGAGCAGAAACTGGTTTAGTGTTTTAAGGTGGTCAAAAATGTAAGCATGCGTCTATTTGCATCCAACAAATAACGAAACTCTAAACTTCTCAGTTTGGTCGGGAAACAAAAAGGGTTGCGAGGACAAATGGCAGGTCTCATCTAGGCAAGGAGAGGAGGGACACATGGGTGATGATCTGGCCTAACAGTTACTGTGCTGTGCTCAAAATATGTACAGTTTTTGTTTAACATGTGCGGTATTCACTTTTTGTAAATAGCCTAGCTTTTCGGAAATGCAACGAGTCATCTGGCGCTATTTGCTTGTGTTTGAAGCCCGGTTGCTCGCTTTGTGAAAAAGCTATCAACCTCAACTTTTGCTTGTCAATAGACAGAGATATGTTGTTTAGATTAGCGTTTATTAAATGCTGTTATCTTTAAAAATATTTGTGGGATAAATGGTTAAAGTCGGTCAAGTTCAACTCTTTACCTAAGAAATATTTTTAACTTTTAGAGTCTGGCTGACCTTAATTTGGATAGATGATAGCTTGTGCTTTCCAGCAATGGTTCAATTGTTAAATTCGAAGCAGAAACAAGCAACTTACAACTAATTTAATAAAGACATATAATGATCGCAGACCGGGGAGACTTGTATACTTGCTTCGATTCGGAAATGCAACGAGTCATCGGGCGCTATTTGCTTGTGTTTGAAGCCCGGTTGCTCGCTTTGTGAAAAAGCTATCAACCTCAACTTTTGCTTGTCAATAGACAGAGATATGTTCTTTAGATTAGCGTTTATTAAATGCTGGTATCTTTACAAGTATTTTTGGGATAAATGGTTAAAGTCGGTCAAGTTCAACTCTTTACCTAAGAAATATTTTTAACTTTTAGAGTCTGGCTGACCTTCATTTGGATAAACGATAGCTTGCGCTTTCCAGCAATGGTTTAATTGTAAAAATCGAAGCAGAAACGACAAAGATATATTATTGATTAAATGCTGGTATCTTTAGAAGTATTCTTCGGATAAATAGTTAAACTTGGTCAAGTTTAACTCTTTTCTAAGGAGATATGTGGTGTTTTTCGGGCCTGTGTTACATAGCTATTAGGTAAAAGCGGACACTTGCATGCTTTTTTTTGTCATGGTTGACTATTTTCACCCCACTTTTCCACCATTTTATGGTGGATTCCTCCTGTGTGACGTCATCGCCTTTTTAACCAGGGTGGCGACTTGTATACCAGTTCCAGATCACGCATGAGCGCATATTGATGTCAAACGTAATGCTTGAGTGGTGCTTGTAAGAATAGCCTCTGAGGCTATTTTTACAATATGTTGTAAGAATAGCCACAGCCTATTTTAATTATTGAGAAAATTCAAATTCTAAAAAATAAGTTTCTGATATAAACCAAAAAATGCTTGGTAGAACGATTAACCATTTGCACAGCCAACTGAAGTACAAGAATTTATTCCAACAAATTTTTTTTTTATGAAAAACATTTGCCATAAAATTTGCGCAACATTTGCCCTCCTGTTGCGTAGCACATATGACGTTGCACGACATGTAATTAAAGTAGTAGTCTTAACGCTGTTTGATGTCTTGTTTTTGGCGTCGCTGAAACAAGAGAAAAATCTAAGATAAATATAATCTTTCGTACGAATTTTACAGGCAGCCATCTGTGGCTGCCTGACAGGTCGGTATTGGCGGTCATTAATGAAAATTCAGGCGGCCATAGCCGCCAGCTATTTCAAGTCCTGCATATCAAAATGGTCATGTGGTTACATTTATTTTACGTAGGCTAACTTATAAAAATGTGGTAACAACAACTCACAACTGCTTTTATATTTCCTAAATAGCCCATAGCCCAGGTAGCTGACCATTCACTACATAAAAATATTTTTCTGGGTTCTGACCGGTTTAAACCTAGTTTTCACCGGTTAAAACCAGGTTTAAGCCGCTTAGTGGTCAAAACCAGTTTTGACCACTTAGAGATCAACCCTGAATTAGCTATTGATTATTGAGCTTCTGTTGTATTTTTTTTTATTTTTTAAACAGTCAAAAAACATTAGATAGACTAAAATGAGTGGGCCCTAATCATCCATGGGCCCCTCCCCAGCTGGAACGTATGGGAGCGGTCAACACAGCCATGGTTCCACCAATAGGATTTATTTTCAGATCCATTTTGAATTGTTTACTTGTTATCTGATTCTCAAAAGTCACAACTTCACTCATGTCATTCATCAATTGTTAGTCACTCAGTTTCGGACACCACAGCTCTACTTTAGTAATCTGGTTCGTTTGATTTCGATTCTCCACTCCTCACAGCCCTTATTGATGACTTTAGAAATGTTCAGCTAAGTTTAACATAAACACTGCAGGAAAAGGTGTATTACCGGTATGACTTATTGTATATTATGACTTCTGTATTATGATTTATTTAGTTAAAGGCTATGGATGTTAGTGGTGTGTTTAGTAAGTTGCGGAATACATTAACAAGTACTGTGAATGAAATAAGTGCGGCTCTTCCTGGAAACCCACTACTGCGAGAATATGATGCAGGAAGCCAAGTTGGAAGTGCTGGATCTCGCCTATTGTGGAGGATTTATCAAGGGACTAAAAAATCAACTAAAGCGGTATAATTTTGCTACCATATCTTATTTAGTAGCTTACTGGTAATCCGGTAGCCTACTTGTACTTGTATTACCGTACGTAGAAATGTGCAAGGCATTGTTGAAGTTTATGGACTTCATGTGTTCTGAGATTTTCTTGCATTCTTTGCTATGTTTTGTTTTCAGTTTAAAATGTAACACATGAATATCTTACAGTTGTCCTCGCTTATTAATCGCTTACGATTAATAGGCCCACCTGCTTATTAAGTCCAATTTGGTTCGGTTCAGAATTACTTAACGTATGATATATGAGTGGCAAAGAATCGTCACTCACTTAATCGGCCCACCCACTTATGAAGCCCAATTTTCGTCCAGTCTCAAGGTGAGCTTAACAAGCGGGGACTAGGCTACATACTGTATATACTGTATAATTTATCATCTGTGTAGACCATTTAAATAGGTCTCGATAATTTTGTTTATGGATTCCAACAGTTCTCAACAGTTACATTCTAATATTTATGTAACTTCTTATGCATCATACACTATGCTACATCTCACGCTACAGTACTAGTACGTCATTTTGTCTTTTTGTTAAACAATACAAGACTGCACAGTTTTGGCATATCAGTAGTCATTTACAAGCAGCGTGGAGTAAGCAACTCCACATAACTACACTCCATGTGTTTTGAAGTTACACTGCAAGTTTGAAAGTTTTTGAACAGCGTGACAATCATTACAACTAAAATATGTTGAATGAGTTATTATACACTTTGTTTACATAACCACTTTCTGAAATATAAGCATCAGTATTTTTATTTATCTTGATTATTGTATATATTATTATATATCGTTGGGGTAAAACCAAATGGAGTTATGTCCAAAATCATCAAACTGAGATAACCGCAAAAAATTGTTTGAATGTTTTTGATATCTCAAATGGATCAAACCAACCAGTGCCACAATACTTACAACCATGCCATGCTCTCCTTGTTTTGCAAACCTGGAGTGCTGGAAAGAACTACACTCAAAAACCGAGACACTGCAATAAAACTAAAAGTGAACATAACCCAGTTTGGTTTTACCTCAACGATATAAGTATTAAGTATATTATATAGTTAATTCTCTTTTTTAAACCTACAAGAAAAATCATTGATATATATACCGGTATGAGAGTTAATCTGTAATGCTGAATAGTGAATACCGTACACTTCAACTATTTTATAAATCATTTAGATGCTCTAGACAGTGGTTCCCAACCTTTTTGTTGTCACGGACCCCTTTAGACAAATTATTAATTCTGCGGACCCCTACCTACATTTTGCCTGAAACTCAATTAACATACAACTGACTATTGCAAAGAAATTCATTTTCACATGAGTCAGTTCAATCACAGTAGGCTACTATTGACTATTGTAATAATTTTGCTACTCAACTACTGTACTGTGTCATATTGCATTGCCGCTATGACTCCTGCGGCAAATATCAGGTTCAACAGTTGCTCAAATAAGATAATGAATGAATTGTTTAAGAAATGTCAGCAGTAGCCTATTTGAATATTAAGGTGACCTAAAGTGCCATGCCGAAACTTTTTCAACGTAAGCAAATTTAATGAGATGGTTGTTGTTGCCTTTCTTGAACTAAACGACTGAACTGCGGTTGAGTTTTTGACAATGCAACACGCATGTCATCTTCAACGTCTAGGCGATTTCGATGTTGTTTTTATTGTAACACGAGCTGAGAATCCTGCCTCGCAAAGGTTAAGTGGTCATGAATGGTAACAAAACAATAATCGCTTGCTTTGCCAAGAATGGGTAGGTTTGCACTTGTGAGCACCAAAATTCTTCCACAGTTTTTGAATGAAACTCAATGCGTAATAACTTTTTTGATCTCAAATCAATTAGGTCATTTTTACTGAGATCGTCATTGCTAATGTTGTTCAAGTCAAAAAGAAAAATATTTCGAATCCATGTTTCAAATTCGTTCGGCAGGTGTTTTAAATTAAAATAATGTTGAAATGAGATTTGCAGGGTTTCAAGTGTGCGCAAAATTTTCTCTCATAGAGATCAAAAGAGTACATTCTCTTTGAGTTTCATCCATCAAGATAAGATCTTCTAACATTGGAAAGTAAGCGTAATTACCTGCTTCCAATCTGCGTTTCTAAACCGGCAACTTGGTTAAAAACGCTTTCAGTTTTTCAGCTGCATCAATTTTTGTCAAACCTGGTCCTTGAATGCCACGATTAACATTGTTAATATGACCAAAAATATCGGCTAAGTAGGCCATGCCCATAGGCGTCATTTCAGGGGTGCGAAGGGTGCTTGAGCACCCCAAAATGAAAATCTGAGGTAACAACATAAATGCGAGAGCACCCCTGGGCCCTGGTTTGCATACAAAATACACCGATTCAAATGGAAATTTGCATTGCTAAATAACGTTTTTTTTTTCTTTCTTCATCATCATCATCATAATCCATCGTCGGTTTGTTCCCCACTAGTGGGGGTGGCCGATTGTTTCCGCGCAGCAATTGTTTTAATCCCTTTTCTCCATTTCACCCTGTCCCTTGCATCTTCCTCCTTCAGTCCGACTTTTTTAAATTCATCCTTCACTTGTTGTTTCCACGTTCTTCTTGGACGACCGCGTTTCCTCTTCCCATCCACCTTTAGATCTAGTGCCTTTCTAAGAAAACTTCCTTCCTCTCTCCTTATCACATATGTCCATACCATCTTACTCCATTTGCCCTTGCCAGTTGGTCTATGGTCTCTCTCATCTCTAGCATATCCAACAATTCTTCAGTCCTTTTTTCCCTTCTCGTTTTCACCCCACACATTGCTCTCACCATTGACCTTTCCGTTCTTCTCAGGATTGCCAGTTCACTCTCTCTCAATATCCATGTCTCACTACCATATAGCATTGCAGGCCGCACACAGCTCCGATATACTTTCCCTTTCATCCTTAGTGAGATGAAAGTCATTTCACCAAAGCGCAATATTTTCAGTGTTTTACATTTGTGGGTGGCACGCAGCGCCACACATATCAAAGACAGACATGATTGTACTATTGCGTAACAATTAAGCACAAACACGCACACTGCGTCAAGAAGTGCTGTTTTCTACTCAAACGTCTACAAAAACATTCTGCAAACGGCGTCAGATGCAATCGTTAGCCGTTTCCCTTCTTCATCATACCGAATGGCAGACTTGCTACTAGAGCTGCTAGAGAATCCCACAATGAAAGAAGCCGATGTTACGAAAGTAAGCAAATTTTATGATGGTCACTGGGAACGCAAGGATTTGCTGCGTGAACGCAAACAGTGGTTCGCTTGTTGCAAACGTGACGGTGATGTTGTGACAGTGAATACGCTAAGTCAGAAATTCATTGCACAGCCGTCAATGGTCGATATAATGCCAAATATATATGCAGCTTTGGTAACTTACATTGTTATGCCGACTTCTTCCTGTGAAGCCGAACGTTCCTTTTCGTTATTACGACGCTTGAAGACCTACCTTCGCAGCACTCAAACGCAACAACGACTGAACAATTTGGCCGTTACAGGTAGTCATCGCGAATTGGCGGAGAAATTAAACATGGAAGAACTTGTCACTGAGTTTGTTTCCAAGACAACGACCCGCAGAAACAAATTTGGATGTGATTAATTTATAGCAAGCCGCATTATAAGGCAGACGTGAACAAATTAAAGTCGAATATATTTCAATATTCAATGTAAGATCACTTTCGCCTCGCATGTAATACTTGTTTTCATTTCTATCTGATCGTTTGACATACTGCTGCAGTCTATTCGATTACACATACGACAAAATTATCTTCTTTTATGTTGATTCGACGTTTCATGACGTAGGCTAAACATGGTTGAATTTACTATTAGATTGAGTCATTTGTTTTAACATTTTCCATCGGTCAGGTTTTCAATTGATTAGCCTATATTGACAATTTTCATAAGATAACTTAGAGCACCCCTAATTTTGTCAAATTTTTAAAAAAAATTACACCAATGGCCATGCCGTATAGAAAGCTTTTACTCTCGAACAATTTTGAGAGGGGACTTCCTTTTGCTTTCAAAAGACTTTTCAAAGATACCTCATGTTTTAGCTGCTGCAGTCGTTTTAAAACTTCTCTAGATAACCAACGTGCGGTACCTCAGAATTATACAAGGCCTACTCCGTCATCTGATCTGACCCTACTTCTTGACAGAGCGCTTTAAAAGTACGGTGGTTTACAGCTCTGCTTTTGATGAAATTAACAACTTTTACGCAATTCGTCAGAATTTCTTTGAGAATCGCTAGTAAAGTTTTTGCCGAAGCAGGACATTAAGGCGCGAACAAAACGGCGCGAGACAAAAAGGCGCAGAAAAAACGGCGCAGAGACAAAAAGGCGCAGAGGCAAAACGGCGCAGACAAAACGGCGCCAAAGTCAATGTATAGAACAATAATACTCTGCAACCATAACGAAAGTTTATGTGTGAATAAGGATTCTTGGAGCTGGTATACAAGTCCCCCCCCCACCACCCTTGGCAACTCATGACAAAGAGGAATTGACCAAAACATGTGAAAAAAATAAGGAAAAGGTTCTGAGCTTGTTACATTGACTTTGGCGCCGTTTTGTCTGCGCCGTTTTGCCTCTGCGCCTTTTTGTCTCTGCGCCTTTTTGTCTCGCGCCGTTTTGTTCGCGCCTTAATGTCGTGGACCGAGTTTTTGCTGCTAAGGCGTACCTGTGCAAGAAGTAATGGGTAACAAACCACGCGAGGAGCTTCGTTTTTTACTAAAGGGTGAAAACAAATGAAATCAACACAAAATTTTGCATTTTAAAACCTCGACGACACCGATTGTGATGAAAATCACATCATTAGTAAAAATGTATAAAAAAATCATTTTCCCAAAATTTTGTCTTTCTACATCGAGTACTTTTCGAGATAGAGTGATTTGAAATTTTAGTCATTTTCACCACTTGATGGCGCCATTTTTCACATTTTAACCCATATCTCGGCCAATTTTCATTGTAGAGACATGGTTGATAGCTCATTTGAAAGGTAATTTTAAGCTCTATCAATCTATCTAAAAATAATGAAATTTTATTTAATAATGAAAGAGGAATGTTGTGTTCTTGGTTGTAAACTTCCGACGAGCACAGCAAAAATATATATTTTCAAAATCAAAATTTTTTTTATTTTTTTTTAAATTTGATTCTTCTTCTACAGCCATGCAAAATATTGCGTTGTGTTTTGACCATTCTGTGTGTTTTTTAATAATTTTACTTTCCTTAGTCAATTTTTTTTTGTTTTGTTTATCCTTACTAAATTTTTTATACGTATCTGCAGGATAACTTACACGGGAATTAGTAACAAGCTAAATGCTGAGATATCTTAATTATAAATAAGTACAGCTTCGATAAAGAGGAGGTCTTCAACTCTTCATACAGTGTGTCTTTAATATAATTAAGCAAGAAGAGACTGGGAGTTATACAGAGGCAGATGATTTAAATTATTTCTATATTTTTGCAATGCTGCAACATTTTGAAAAATACAAATTCAGCTTGAGGAATGAAGTTGGCTACTGTAGCAGTTTGTATTGCGTGTGTCAGGAAATCTTTAAATAATATTATATAATACAACATAGCTTCTTGTAGGTTCTAAAGATGAAATCCAATAGCCAAGATATAATGATAAAAATTCATGATTAAGCAATGACATTGTCGACCGTTACCTTCAGAGGTTAACTATAAGCAACTATAAATAATTTTAGTGGACATAACTCGCTACTAGACTACTAATAAAATATCCAAACAGTAAAAGCTGGTCACTTTATTTGAACAAGTCAAAAATATGCAATATACATACATTACATCAATGTTCCCTCCAAGGTTTTAATAATATTAATTTCTGTTACAGGGGAAATCCACTCAAAGCTAACTGTAGTTTATAAAATACCAAAAAATCCACACTTTACAAACATGCCAATGAAACTTATATATGCAACTTTATTTGATTGGAAGCAATCATCAAATCAATTTTGGCGATTAGGAGGTGTGCTTACGTCATTGGGTGGGCATGGCTCTATACTTTGCATGCAAAATTGTAACATTATCGCGAAAACAAAAGTTCTGGCACAAATTCCAAGCAGCAGCTATTTCATAGCAATGCATTAACTTTCATTTTAAACCACGAAAATCGAGTACCAGTATGCCAAAAGTACGAACACTGAATCTTTGTTATCGTGATCGTACTGTTAATTTGCATGCAAAGTAGAAAGTACCGGTATTGTATAGGGCTATGCCCACCAAATGACGTAGACACACCTCCTAATCAACAGAATTGATTTGCTGATTGATTTCAAATGAAAGTTCTAAGTTGCACAAAACCTTTAAAACTTTTAGATGTAGTCCTAGAATATTGCTTAGAATACATATTTTACATTATAAATAACTGACTTTGGTGGGAACACTGCATTACACGTTAGTTCACTGTTCAAGTTGCAATTGAATTTTTAAAGCTAGCATCTGTTCGGCATGCAACAAATCGTTGTTGGTGAGGTAATATGTCCTTCCAGAGCTTGCAGTAGTTTGAGGATCCACTGATGAAAATAGAGAATTGCGTGGCACTATCAGAACACCATCTTTTCTTGGCAATGAATATGATGATACAGGACCATGTGGAATGTAGATGCAGAAATTTTAGTTCAAGCTCGTCATTACTCATGAACTTCTTCTAAACATATGCTAGCCACCAATTCTTCTCATACACACAATACACATGTAACATACATATGAGGTAATTTCTTCCCATTGTAAAATTTTTGAACTGTGTTTGTTGTTGATTGTTAAGGTGGAAAAATTGGATGACGATGAATATTCTTTGACTATCAGCTTCTCAGTAGATTTCGTCAGTGGTTCAAAGAAATGTAATTTTTGTGTACCTGGAATCGGGTTTGAATAGGAAAACTTTTCTTCAAGGTCCGATGCATGTCGTTTAATTTCTTCATCTTCAACATACAAACATTTCACTTATTGTTAAGCTCTTTTCTGCCCAAACAAAGAGTTGCGTTGGTGTTTGAATGTGGTCATCAGACACTCTTTGTAGGCTGGCTTTGGCAGCCAAGTGTTTTATGGTACCTCCTACTCCATCACAGCGGCCTTTTCCATGTGATGGTAAAATAGATTGCCTGTTTTACAAGAAACTTAAAAGATTGCAAATATTTGAATAGATGACGTTGAAAGGTGTGAACAGTTACAGCATTGTGTTGAAGAGTATCAGAAATTAGGGCCAAACAAATGTGTTTCAGAGAAGTACCGTAGATGGATCTTCAGCAGTAGGGAAATTGTGGTAAATTACAATAGGTGAACGGTAGCCTGCATATTTGTCCATGTCGAACGATAACTTTGAGCAGCATCTTGCACAAAAAAGGAGTAATTTTCAGCAAAAACACCCAAAATTATAACAGAGCCATCAATTTGTTGTTTCATTCGATTCAAACTTGCAGATTGTTGCTTAGCTATAAAATCATGTCTTTGAAGGATCCATAGTTTTTCCAACAGGCTCTCTACAAATTTGTCTAGGGGTCTATTAAGGTTTCCAAATGTGTGCGGTCAACAGTTCCGTTGTTTTTATTTATTTATTTCAACAGACACCCATGCTTTGTATGTGATTGAATCAACGAGCAGATTTTCTTCAAATATTTCCGTGATCATACGTTTAAGGTCATTGATATGACTACATTTATCGCATAGGCTAGTCCAAGAAAACATTTTGGTTGAGCACTGAGCAGGGTTGCAAGCTAGGCGGGCAAGTAGGTGTTTGTAGCTAACTATTGTAAAGAAATGATTCAAATTAACTTTTGAAGCATTGTTTGCACGATGGAAAGAACACAACCGTATTTAATGTGTTGCCAAACATCATGGCTATCGATTTTATGCTGGCTTAACCAGCGCAAACTATGCAATAGCCAATAGGTAATGTATTTTTACATCTGACTGATAGTTTTGTAGTAGAAAGCAAACATTGTTTCAGTAGATGAAGATTCTAGAATCTAGAAGGCACACTGCATTGTATATGACAACCTGAAATCCACATACCATGCATGCCCCTTGCCTAGTGTCCTTTCAAGATAGCTACAGTAACAGATAGGCCTACAGTAACAGATATGTATAGCCTATCTACAGTAATAGATAGGCTATACAATGCATCCTAATAGGCTACAATGTCATGCAGAGCAAACTATGGTGAATTGTTAGAGCAAGGAAAATAAATTGATTGAAAAACACACAGAATGGTCAAAACACAACACAATATTTTGCATGGCTGTAGAAGAAGAATCAAATTTAAAAAAAAATAAAAAAAATTTTGATTTTGAAAATATATATTTTTGCTATGCTCGTCGAAAGTTTACAACCAAGAACACAACATTCTTCTTTCATTATTAAATAAAGTTTCATTATTTTTAGATAGATTGATAGAGCTTAAAATTACCTTTCAAATGAGCTATCAACCGTGTGTCTACAATGAAAATTGGCCGAGATATGGGTTAAAATGTGAAAAAATGGCGCCATCAAGTGGTGAAAATAACTAAAATTTCAAACCACTCTATCTCGAAAAGTACTCGACGTAGAAAGACCAAATTTTGGGAAAATGATTTTTTGTTACAGGGCTTCAAATCATGTAATTTTCATTAAAATCTGAGAGATTCGGGTTTCGGTGCTGTGTTGATTTCATTTGTTTTTACCCTAAAGCAGCAAATCCGGATTTGTTCCCGAGCATAGCTGGTGCTCAATCCGTGCATAGCCTATAGAACAAAGTTTTTTTTTCCAAAATTCATCAAGGTAATCACGGACCCCCAAATGCTTTCTCACGGACCCCCAAGGGGTCCGCAAACCCCAGGTTGGGAACCACTGCTCTAGACTCTGTTTTCTTAAGAGAAATAATTGTCGATAATTCTACATTTATTTTATGAATTTTAGGAAGTAGCTATATGGGTGGTTGAAAAGAAGCAATTGGATCAATTCAGTAAAACTGATCGTGAGATTGTACTGGATGTTTTGCGGCGAGGTTGTGTGCAATTGACAAAGCTTCGTCATCCACGCATATTAACTGTTGAACATGGTTTAGAAGAATCACGGTAATCATAATCATTTTTGTGTTGTTTTTATGTGAAATCATTGTCACCAATCATCATTCATCATATATATATTTGTATTAGTCTCTTATTGTCAGTTTAGTTTATATATATATATTAGGGTGCCACAGGCGCCCTCATGTGGCCGAAATCACCTGAACTTTTTTTCTGGTGTGACATTTCACATATTAAGGCACTTTGCAAAGTTTGATTGAGATTGGACAAAAATTGGATGCGCAGATTGAAAACGAAAGTCTAAACTGAAATACAGTAAAATTAGGGGATTTCCCTAGTTTGAACATCAGTTTTTTTGCTATTTCTCATCTTTTTCTCCACATTGAAACAAGGTAAATTGAAGAATTAGGTTAGGAGACCAGTGCCAGTATGTCAAGATCTCAATTGAGGTCAAGCATGACAGCTCCGCGCCTGTTACATTGATTCCCCATCTTGCAACATTGAGTCAACATTGCTGGCTTGACCTCACCCAGGGTCTTGGAATAAAGTCTTCCGATATTACTATCAGGTATTGGAGGCTCAAAACTGCTTGGTGTTCCTTATTTGCCTGCACAAACATCCGATTCAAACGGAAAGCAAATGGCCAATGCAAGCATGGAATTGTTAAACAATTGGAACTGTACTGCATGTCTTGCTGCAATGGTGTTTGACACCACAAGTAGCAATACGGCCACAAAACTGCGGCTTGTATCCAGTGCTGTATTCGTAAAAAAAGCACAGGGTATACTGTCAGATTTTCCAAAATGATAAATAATACACAACTTACAAAATAGTCTTTATTTTACCATAACATGAATTATCAACATCAAAATTATACGAGTACGGAATTATGTTCATGATACACCCAGGTACCATTGGTCCTCAAATGGTTAAGTAGTTAGTTAGTAGTTGTCAAGAATCAGTAAGGATAGCATAAGCACTCTCTTTGGAAAACCAGAGGGTATACCATAATTGCTCGAAAAAGCAGAGAGATACTGCGTATACCGCCGTATACCCTCAAATACAGCACTGCCTGTATCCAAATACAAGATCATCTTGGAAAAGGCCTACTTTGGGCAGCATGCAGGCATCATATTGGGGAGATAATACTGACGCATGTTTGGGAAGAACTCAAAATAGAAAGCAGCAGTGGACCCAACATTTCCATATTTCAACGCTTTAAAAGCAATTTTCAAACTCTTTCTGATAGCGCATCAGGTTGTTTTCATACATCAAAATCGCACGAGGAAATTGATCTGCTTGTCAGCAAGCGGGAAGAATTGTCTGAACTGATAAATCAGATGAAGCTCCATCCAGAATCATCCAAATTTTTAAGAAGCGACTAATTAGAACTTTTGAATTTGTATCAATTGTACTTAAACATTGAGCCACCTACCAGTAAGGATGTGTCTCTCCAAAGACCTGGTGCATTACACAGAGCCAGGTGGATGAGCAAACTTATATATTCACTGAAAATTGTGCTCTTACAATACGAAATTCATAAATTGCCCCCAAAAAATGCCATCATGAAAGCATCTCAACTCGAAAAGTTAAAAAGGTTTCTACAATTTACAGTTTATTTCTATGTATCATGGTGGTTTACATATGTTGATGCGAAAAAGAAAGTTGATGCTTTCAGATTCGTTAATGATGCCGCTGAGCGAGGCGTCAAGTTGGCCCATGACTTCTTGTCAACTTCAAACCTTGAAGAACGCTACCAAAACATTCTCCAAGTAGTCGAAAATGCGAGGAAGGTATTACCTAATCAACGTACTCGACAACTACAGTCTGAGGGCACATGGTTTTTAACCATGTAATTGTCAAAGTATTGACTGTATAACTCCATAAAGTGTTGTCAGCTTACACAACGTTGCAATCAGCATTATTTGCAGCCTGTCATAGCATACCAGTAGCCTATTATGCTGCATTTTACTTTGTAATTAGATACTTGATAGTTGTGTGTTATTAATTGCCATTTTACCTTACCATTTCACTATTATTGCAAGCGTTAAAATAAATGTAGGCCTCCATAAATTTTACGCTATTGTGGTTTTGTTGTTAAGTAGTGGATGTCTGGACTCTAAGCATTGTGCTTTGTGTTTATCTTTCTGTGTTACGTTGTTACTGACTATGTTTAGTGTGTAAAGATCCAAATTTTTGTTTTTGAGTCCAAGTTCTGTACAAACATAGCTGAGATTTTGATCTTCAAAGACCAAAAAGTTTTCAATAAACAAAAACGATTAGTTAATGATTTTACTTTTGATTTTTCAAATGCTGTAGTAATTTCATCTCAATAGGCATTTTCTTTACATGGATCCATTTTTATCGAAGCAGGACATTAAGGCGCAAACAAAACGGCGCGAGACAAAAAGGCGCAGAAAAAACGGCGCAGAGACAAAATGGCGCAGAGGCAAAACGGCGCAGACAAAACGGCGCCAAAGTCAATGTAACAATTTTTTTTTCTTTTGAAAATACTTAACTCAAGCGCTATAGTTGATCTATAATAGTTTTGATTCAAACGCGTTGCTCACTTCAAGTTCATTTGGGAAGCACGAATAACATTATTGTAAAGAGAAACTGCTGTGCAATAATATCTAATTTGTGATAATTAAATGAGTTCAATAACACTCAATGACATTCTTAATTCAAATGCGTTGCTCCTTAAAGAAGTTTAAATGCTTTTGATGTCATCCGTCGGCGACTGGCCTCCAAGGAATGGACACGGACAAATTATTTCGGCTTGGGAGGGAAGTGTTGGAAAGCATGTCCAAAAGTTTAAACCAGAAAACTTTGGAGAATTTTTTTTTAATTGCTGAAAAAAAGTAGCCTACTGTTGTGAAATGCAGTGCGTAATTTCATTTGTGCAGTTTCGTTCAGTTGAGGAACATTGCAAATTAATTATTTTACCAGACAGCGCAAAAGACTTGAAAAAAAAAACCTTGGCGATTTCAAAACAAGCAATGAGTGTGAACCGTGTTTTTCTACCTTACCACTATTTTCGTAGGCCACATTCCATTCTCAAAACTACACAGCTGGTAAGGAGCTAAAAATAGCACGCTTGAATCAAAAACTTCAACAGTCAAAGTTCCCGTTGTGACATCACAGAGGTCGGTGAGATGAAAACAAGTCCGATTGCCGCAGTTTGTAGAAAAATGCTTTGATCGTACATGCTCTCCCAGTCAGCAAAGATGGTTTTTTTTACATTGTTTCAATGTCTGCTGACGATAAATCAATGTAAAAAGGACCAGTTTTGCTGGCTGGAACATACATCATAGAGTTAATGTGACACAGAACTAGTAAACTCTTTAAAGTTTAACCAGAATTGTAAACAGTTGTATGAAGTATCAGTTGTAATGTGCGTTGCTGCCTAGTCAGCACAGACACCTTCTCAACAATTACGCCCATTCACAATTACTGCAGAAACGTAGTAAATAAACAATTCCTGATTTCGCTAATCATCGGCAAACCGTTGCAATTTGTACAATTCGAAAAGTAAAAATAAAACCCGTCTGGTTTGCGATAGATTCCGTCCAACTGTGGTATTGATTTGCATCCTATCTTTGACACCCATCTCTCTGAACTGTCACGTGCGCTAATTCTGTACTACAAAGCAATTATCCAGGTAACAATATCCGCCACTATAACTTTGATTCAACGTTGCCAGACTTTGAATCAACATCAATGCAAAATCAATGGAATTGTTAGCTGTGTAAGAATATATTTTTGCGGCTTGTAGCCAAATCTGCCTACATCTCAAGCAAACATTTGTTTCCGATCTTCGTACCTTTCAAAACAAACAATTTTCACATCTAAGCACTGTGGTCGCACTTTTGCCAGCTGGATAATTACAGAATAAATAGTTTCTTGGCAGTTGATAAGCCGTCACGGTTGTTAGTGTGAGAGACAGAACGCAAAGTGTGATGCGGGAATATTAATCTCGCCGTATTTTGTCTTGAAAATGATGCGACACAATCTTTGAACTTATTGCAAACAAATGTACGCTGTTTCAAATTGCTCCCCGACCAAATGTGGTCTTTACTTCCCGACTGAACTTGACTTCAAATATAAGGAGCAACGCATTTGAATTAAGAATGTCATTGAGTGTTATTGAACTTATTTAATTATCACAAATTAGATATTATTGCACAGCAGTTTCTCTTTACAATAATGTTATTTCGTGCTTCCCAAATGAACTTGAAGTGAGCAACGCGTTTGAATCAAAACTATTATTGATCAACCTTCGCGCTTGAGTTAAGTATTTTCAAAAGAAAAAAAAATTGTTACATTGACTTTGGCGCGTTTTGTCTGCGCCGTTTTGCCTCTGCGCCATTTTGTCTCTGCGCCGTTTTTTCTGCGCCTTTTTGTCTCGCGCCGTTTTGTTCGCGCCTTAATGTCGTGGACCGCATTTTTATAATGCATGAAACCTCATATTTTTAGGCATTTTTCATAAATTGTTGAACATATACAATTGACACATGGTATGTACGATTGTAAATTAGTAAGTAAGTTCACCAGAAAGTGTTCGAAGTTCAAATACTCCGTAACTGAGAAGAAATGTCTGAGTTTTGATGATCTAGAGAGGGTTTTACTATTGAAATTGTGAAAATTTACCTTTAACAACTTTAAACCTAATCTGCACGTCCAAATTTTATCAAAACTTATTGAAATTTCTCACACATGCTTTTTTTACTAAGTGTCACATATAAAAAAAAGTTCAGGTGTATCGGACGCAATTTTAATTTTTGAGGGGCGCCTGTGGCACCCTAATATATATATAATGTAAAAAGAAAGCTTTTTCAGATTTTATAATTTCATGTTAGAAGTTGTTTCTGGAATTGTAATATCTGTCCTATTTTGCCTTGTTAGGGAGAGTATTGCTTTTTGTACGGAGCCTGTATTTGCAAGTCTGGCTAATGTTCTAGGACAGAGAAACAACATTGCTGAACTTCCTAAAGACCTACAGTCATATGAACTCCATGAAATTGAAATAAAATATGGCTTGATGCAAGTATGTGCCATTGTGCCTGAACTATGTGTTGATATGCTGGTTTGAATTACTGTTTTGTATTTTTGTCACTTTTATGTGACCTTTTTGTAAAAACTTGTTTAAAATTATGTTACTTAGGCTACCCAGAGTAGATGAATAAGTGTGGATTTGTATTGTCTTTATGTATTGATTGATTGAATTTATATATCACAATGTACAGGGTCTGCTACTATTCGGTGAGTCCGATTCGGTGAGTTCCTAACGTCTAACCCCTAACCCTAAAACGGCAATGATAATTAGGCTACGGTACCAGATAATTTAAAAAAAAATTGAAAAAATTCCCCGTTAAGGGATCAGACTCACCGAATCGGACTCACCGAATCGGACTCATCGAAACGGGCCATTCCGCAATTACATTAGCTTTCGGAACACAGTTCCCTAGTCATGTGCTATGGCAAATTACCACAGCAAACTTGCAGCATCAGGCTAAAATAGGCCTAGGTCGTTAGTATCTACATTGTAAAGTAAGCAACGATCATCTCAATCTATTGCAAATTTATGATATCTAAAAGCAAAGTCTCATTAGCACACACATTTGTGCAGATGAAAGTAGAGGAGAAGTGTGGAAGGAACATATGGAAAATGTTATGAGTAAGGAGAATGTATGGGATCATATGACAGAGGTTGATCTGGTGGAGGGTCCAGTGGGAAAGGTTAGTCGTGATGAAGTGGTGGAGGCAATGGGGCAAATGAAACTGCATAAAGCAGCTGGTCCATCAGAAGTAAGTGTAGAGATGATAAAAGCAAGTGGAGAGTTGGGAATTGAAGTAATGCTACAACTTAGCCAAAGGGTATTAGATGGAGAGGGAATGCCGGAGGATGATAAAAGCAAGTGGAGAGTTGGGAATTGAAGTAATGCTACAACTTAGCCAAAGGGTATTAGATGGAGAGGGAATGCCGGAGGAGTTGAAGCATAGTACTGTTGTTCCACTGTTCAAGAGAAAAGGGGATGTGAGAAGTTGCAGTGCATATAGAGGTGTAAAACTACTAGAGCATGGAATGAAAATTGTGGAACGAATACTAGAAAAGAGGTTGAGAACATTGGTGAAA
Organism: Aplidium turbinatum; assembly: GCF_918807975.1. Lineage (NCBI taxonomy): Eukaryota > Metazoa > Chordata > Ascidiacea > Aplousobranchia > Polyclinidae > Aplidium > Aplidium turbinatum. Next base: position 35,957,916 of record NC_137473.1, read on the forward strand.
TTAAATGATATGCAGTTTGGATTTATGCCAGGAAAAGGTACAGTGGATGCTGTGTTTATATTGAGAAGAATGCAGGAGGAATACCGAGAGAAGCAGAGAAAACTATATATTATATGTGTTTTGTCGACTTGAAAAAGGCATTTGACAGAGTACCAAGGAAAGTGATGGAGTGGGCAATGAGGAAAAGAGGTATAACGGAGGTATTAGTGAGAGCTGTGATGTTTATGTATGAGGATGCAAGAACAAAAGTGAGATTTGGATCAAATTATTCAAACGAGTTTTTTGTGAAGGTTGGTGTACACTAGGGTGGTCCTTATTTTTCAATTTTGGAAATTTCAATGTCTGACCCTGCTAAAATGTGCTACTAGGCACAAAAACACTGTGTGTGAAATATTTAAAAAAAAAATTGATGTTTAGAGGTTGCCCAAGACCAATGAAAAATCACCATACACCACCCCAATAGACAGAATGTTGTTCGGTTCATCATATTTAATTTACACCATTATTTTTTATAAATGAATTTCTAACAATGCTTTCTTATTTTCTAAACAGAATGTTAAGGTCAGTAGAAAATAATGGCAAGTGTGTCTAAAAGTCGAAAAAAGGTGTACCTTCTAGATAAGTGGTTCTCAACCGGGGGTCCGTGAAGCGATTTCAAGGGGTCCGTGAAAGTTTTCCAGTTTTCAGCATGATTGATAAATTGCAAAATTTAAAAATTGTTTGTGCTTTGTTTCTGTATTAGCCTACAGAGATTCTTAAACTGTAAGTTGCAACGCACTGGTGCGTCATTTGAAATTGCAAAGGACATTGCACAAAGATTTGGTTTCTTAACTAAAAAATATCATATCAATGACTTAAATCTTTTAATAAGGCTATGTTGGCTATCTCCTACTTAATTCTTTTGAAACAGCGGATTGTTGTTCAATGTTTAACTTAACATATATAGCAGATAACATACTATTGCCAACATATAGCTCATAAGTCATAGGCCTAACATAGTTTCGTCAATCTCATCAATCGTCAAGTGTGTTGCGTCATCTTGCATGGGTGAACTTATTGAAGCCGCTGAGCGAGATGCAGTTACAAAAAGTCAAAAACTATTGTAAGAATGGATGAACTACTGTAAGAATGAAGAATCTACGTAAAAGCCTGGATTCTTGCTCCACTTGCCGTTAAAGCTCCCAACAGTGACCTGTGTGTTTTGAAGAGCTCGGTTGATTATAAGTGCATCAATAAAGGCATTTCTATGACATCTTTGATACAATTTTTTTTTTTTGTGAAGTCATACAGAAACAAAACTTGTATCAAAGATGTCATAGATGATGATGAAAAGCATTTCAATGGTGACGGCTAAGAAGATTGCGCCCATTTGCGGTAGCCTATTTATCGGAAGAATTAGTGGGTCTTTTCCTGTTTGATGATGACATTTCAACAGATCTGAAAGATGAGATGGTGCAAGCAATGTCCAGCAATGCAGGAGAAGGCCTGGTAAAACAGGTTACATTAGTATTGGGTAACCTTGAAGGAAAAATGTTATGATCATTCTTCACAACTAACACAATGTAACAGTAACACATGGTCACTCTTCAAGAAACTGAACATATCAGACTCTTTGTTTCAACATCCAGCAACAGAGTAGGAGAAAGATGGTAATTTTCAAACCGCTAAAGCAACTGTAAAGTCTCTGGCTGTTACAAACAAACATGCTGAAAGAGGAGTTGCTCTTGTGTAAGATTTCTCTGGATGTTGGACAAAAGATGAAGAAAAATTACAATTCCTTCTCTAAGTCGTTTGTGATCACCGCAAGAAATATCCACAAACCCTCAAAAAGAACCTTAATGCAACAATGATTGGTTGCTCACCATGGCTCTTGGTTGGCATATTAAATATACTGTCTAACTAAGGACATGGACAATGGACATTGTACAGTATAATATCCTAAATTAAGGGTATTAGAAATATAGAATATCGGTATATAACTATATATATTATTTGCTGTGTTATCAGTACGATTTTTAAACTGAACAAAAACTTGTGTTACTCTATGATGGTTGATGTTCTTCTTATGAAAATCTGTGACGCTAGGACTTTAAAGCATCAATTTATTAATGGTCCTTCGCCAAGCAGTTAGCTTGACCCCCTCACAGTAAATAGAGAGATGCTAAAGTTCAAAATGTTGAATCAGAACAGGTGATGTGACTAGCCAGGCATACTCATTTCCCAGAATTTGCCACTTGCCGTTCATCGTTAGCACAGATAGCATGGACTGATGACTGCTATACAATCATGGAATGATATAAAAAGCACTTGTGCTCTATTTCTTTGACATCTAGTATATGCATATTTTTCGCCATAAATTCCAAATTTCAACGGCTCTGGGCAACCTCTAAATATATGTATATTTTTTTCATATTTTACACAGAGTGTTTTAAAGCCGATGAGAACATTTTGGCATGGTCAGACCTGAAACTTTTACAAAAAAAAAATTTACCCTCAAATAAGAACCACCCTATTGGATATGCTAGAGATGAGAGAGACCATAGACCAACTGGCAAGGGCAAATGGAGTAAGATGGTATGGACATGTGATAAGGAGGGAGGAAGTTTTCTTAGAAAGGCACTAGATCTAATGGTGGATGGGAAGAGGAAACGCGGTCGTCCAAGAAGAACGTGGAAACAACAAGTGAAGGATGAATTTAAAAAAGTCGGACTGAAGGAGGAAGATGCAAGGGACATAGTGAAATGGAGAAAAGGGATTAAAACAATTGCTGCGCGGAAACAATCGGCCACCCCCACTAGTGGGGAACAAACCGACGATGGATTATGATGATGATGATTTGTGTGAATACACTTTGTCAGTTCTGAAACGATTGAAAAGTGACACACTAAACAGAATGGCTGATCAAACCCTGGATGCCTGCTTACGTCTGTCGACCACCGAATTTAAGTTGAGATTGGCACTACCAAAAACAAGAAACAATAGTCCACATTGCTTTATTATTTTGTTGATATGTTATGCATTGTCTCTTCTTTACAAGCTGAAAATCACCGTTAGAGTTGCAAACAAGCTGAAATGCATTTTTTATGCGGCCCTAAAGGTTTCCTTAAATCTCAATGTAGCCCTCCATCCTTGCAGTCTTGGACCACCCTGAAGTATACCATCACACTGCGATTTTAATTATTTTTGTTTTTATTTTGGAAAAGTATTTTGTAGTTTACCATTGTCTTTCGTCCCACTGGGATGAAGCACTGGTTTAATTCTCCTTGTTGGCTTTCTGAAAAGTGTATTGGCTGTCCTAGCTATTTTCGAATCATGTTATTTGCATTTATTGTAAAAGATCTATTTCATTTGGAAGTTAACATTCATGCTTCCTCAAACAAAGATTCCAAATCTACCTTTTTATTTTGTAGCTTTCTGAAAGTTTGGCGTTTCTTCATGGCAGTGCAAAAATGATACACGGGAATTTGTGTCCTGAGTCTGTTATCATCAACAAAGCAGGCGCTTGGAAGTTGTCTGGAGTTGATTTCTGCATTACAAATTCTGGGACCCCATCTGATGTATATATATAATTTTTTATTTTATTAATTGCGTGAAGTTTATCCATAATAATATATAAAAATCTTTTTTGTGTGCCATACTTAGGCATTCATGCATAGTTCTTTCCATTTATATCGGTACTACATCAAATGCAGTTACTATTCACTTAAAACCTTAACAGGCTGTTTTACCCTCGGGATCATCAGATGATTCTTATTCAAATAGAATTCATATTCTATTGAATAAGAATGGTAGCTGTATTTGATGTATCATAATATACATGTAGATTTTCTGGTGACTCCACTAAAGCAGATTCTTTTAGTCTCTTCTATCTTTGAAAGTAAATTTTGTATATATAATATATATATTTGTTTATATAGTCTGGTATTCGGGTTATTTGTATATATTCATTTTTGTGATTGGTTTAAAATAATATTAAGTTAAGGCTAATATGTTTGTGACGTGATATCGTTAAGTTGTACCTTGTCATTTTCGAAAATGCAGTTATGTTTTTGGATTTCTCTTTTCACATGTTAGCTTGCTTGATTGTTTCAGGTTCAATTTCAATGTAAAGACTGGGACACCACATTACCATCACCCTCTTTGCCGAATCCTAACTTCCTTGCGCCTGAGTACATTCTTCGAAAGTCCTGTGACACGTCAAGTGATTTATTTTCACTCGGTTTGTTGCTCTATTCAGTCTACAACAAAGGAAAAACTCTTTTGCATTCTGGGTCCGAAGACATTTATAAGAATATGCCAAAGAATTCTGACAAGGTTAGATCAGCAAACTCATTGACAAACAATTTTATCCTCATTTTAGTGCATTTGGTTACCCGTTTTCACGCATTGAAGTTATTGGGACACCGCAATACAAGTAGGCAGTTATTAAGTACCATACACTGCATGTAGTTTGTATTAAGATACGATTGCGCTTACATTTTATTACAAGTTTGTAAAAGTTGAAGATAAATTTCAGTGAGAATTGCTGTAAACGTTTATGTATTGTATTTTCCAATTTTACAGAATAAAAAGACCATGTTTTTTAGCTTGAAAATTTAACGACTGGAATGCTGGAAAAAATTCCATCTGAAGCTCAAGATCACGAAAAAATGCTTTTGAGTCCAGATCCCACCGTTAGACCCGATGCAGATCAAATGGCAAAAGTACCATTTCTTATGTTAAAATTTTATTTTTATAGTTAATTACTTTCGGTTGGTGGCAGGCTGCTCATCTTAATGTGAAGCAGTATGGGATTATTTCGACCGGCTGAGTCTCATTTCAACTCGACCACATGTTATCAATCACAAGTTTGTCAGTTAAAAGTTTCTTTTTTCTTAAATAAAAAAAAAATAAAATAAATTTCTTAAATAAATAAAATGAACCGCTGTGGACCTTGGTCAAGGAAAATGTAATGCGTCACATTATGTTCATTGTCGCCAACATAAGTTTATAAAACATTTACAAAGTAAATTTCAGGCCTGTATAATGAGAGGTTTCCAACTTGCTATAGAAAATAAAGTGAAAATTTCTCATTTTAAAAATTTAAAGTCGAAAGTTCAAATTTTCTTTAGGTAAAAAACTGATCATCCTCTTCATTTATTATAAGAGAAAGTGTTGAAGGCAATCGCTTCAAGAAGGAGTTGACCACCCCTTACTAGTGGGGACAAAACTGAATTTGGGTGATGATGATGATAAAGTTGCTGTACTTTTACATTATTTAATAATTGTATTTTATTTTCCAGCTTCCTTTTTTCAACCATGTTGGTGTCATGACCTTACAATATCTTGACACTTTGCTTCAGCGTGATAACCTTCAAAAATCTCAATTTTTTAAAGGACTTCCAAAGGTTTTGCCAAAGTTACCCAAGGTATCTGGAATATCGTTTGTGACTTCTAATGTTTTCATTCAAAACCAATATGTAGTGTACGGTGTCGTTACCAGTCTTTACAAACGTAATTGACATGAAACTAAAGCTGAATTTATTAGTAAGGTTTTAACCAACTTAAAACTTGACCACTCCAATTTAAACCATACTAAAAATGAAGGCAGGTCGCTCACGACAACAAGCAACACAAAATAGAGAACAGCCCGAAGATGAAACATACCAACAAAGTAATCATTGAAACAAGGAACAACTTACACAGAAACAACGTAAAACAATATATTATAACATGTAACATCATTAGACGTCTAATTTAAAGAATGTTGTGTTCTTTTTAGTTTAGATAGGTCAACTATCACAAACCGTTCCACGTTTGTTTCAACTTTTCGTCGTTCGACAACGACTGGCTTTTTCAAAGAGCTGCTTCAATTGAGTTAATTACTTTGTTAGCATGCGACAGAGCATGAAATTATGTTGTTGTAACAAATAAAGACGCAAATATCCCAAAAATCTAAAACAAATTAAAAATGAATTAGTGAAAAGATAGATTTAGATGAGCGATCACTTGGCTCTCACCAATCCCTGAACAAAGCTTTCGTACTAATTGCCAATAGTAGTATGACCAGTTGCGGTTAATAATAAAGGCAATTTTCGGTCGCTTTTCAATGACCTTGTGCTTTGATGATATTTCTCGTATTTGCCATATCTCATAGTTCGGAATGGCCGTTTCGGCTACTCCGATTCGTCTAGTTCCCTTTTCGGGTACAGTCTTTCTCGGCTAGTTTCCTATTTGGCAAATTTTTAAAAATCCAACCATAATCCTTCTGTAATGCAACAAAATCCTTAAGTAAATCCAACGAACCAGCCGAAAAAGACTGCAGCCGAATCGGACTAGCCGAATCGGACCAGCCTAATCGGACTAGCCGAATAGTAGCAGACCCCTCATAGTTTGTTAAACCGAGTGTCATGTTTTCAACTCAGAGGGTCGTGATGCAGAGAGTTCTCCCTTGTTTGACGTCAGAATTCACAAACCATGATATGATTCCGTTTGTTCTGCCAAGCATAATGAGTATCGCCGAGGATTGCAGCAACGATGAATTTGTAAAATCTGTCTTTCCTCCTCTTATTCCGGTGTTCAAAGTTCAAAAACCGATTCAGGTAAATGAAAAATAGCAGTTATTGAACAGAACTTAGTTTTTAAAAAGTTATCTCGATCACAGTTTACTTCTTTACTGTTTGTGACACTAGAAAAGGAAGTTCTTTTTTCTTCTACGAAGATTTATTAACTTAATTGAAAATAAAATTCCACGGATTGTATTGATCAAAAAAGTTTTTACTCAATAAACAAACAGTGTCAGAGTGGTCTGAGGATCTAACGGACGCTCGAAAGATTGTCGGTTCGACACTTATCGTGGACACACGATTGTATTTTAATACACTTGCGAACATGCTTGTAGATGGCCATGTAGTTGGATGGGCTGAAGATGGGTATACTCGCTTCATTGCACTCCAGTTTATTTAATTCAAATCCCGCAACTACCTAGTCCATAAGTGGATTAATTGCTGTGCTATGAGTATGACTATAGCCATGACCGGACTGGCCCGTTTCGGTGAGTCCGATTCGGTGAGTCCGATCCCTTAATGGGGGATATTTTCAATTTTTTTTTTAATTATTGGGTACCGTAGCCTAATTATCATTGCCGTTTTAGGGTTAGGGGTTAGAGGTTAGGAACTCACCGAATCAGACTCACCGAATCGGACTCACCGAATAGTAGCAGACCCGCCATGACTAAGTCAGAGAACAAGTTGTCTACTTCTGATCTGGAAACTTGCTATTTAGATGCGGATTCATGGCGTACTGATGGTATTAATTTTGTCCCAACTAACAAATAGACACCGTTGAGTCTGTCTTAAAAGCACTACTTTTGTTTATTTGGGTCTGTTTGAAACCAACGTGACGTTGCAGTAAAATTGAGAAACTTGATATAAAGCTTTACATTTACCAACTTGTTTTGGGTTTCAGGTTTTACTGATACTTCTGCAAAAAATGGATCTGATTCTATCAAAGACTCCACCAGATAAAATTCAAAATCACGTCTTACCAATGCTTTCCACTTCCCTCTCCTCTTCATCTCTGCAAATTCAAGAGCTCTCCATGAGCATTATACCTACTTTTGCCAATCAGCTTGATTCTCAATCGATGAAAACTAGCATTCTTCCAAAGATACGCCTCATTGCCACAGAAGGGGGAACCGTCTCAGTAAGTTCTTCTTTTGTTCTTTAAGGCTGACCGCAAAGTCATTGAATTGTAAATTAGGGAGGTTGCTCTGTTTTACGCTTTTAGGATAACTTTAGATATCATAAAGTGACCAACATTTTTTTTACGTTTCTTATCTAAAACAAAGTAGACAATATCACACTAAATCCGATTCAGTGTGGTACTGTCTACTTTGTTTCAAATACATTATTTTATCACACTACGCATCCTAATCGGATCATCAGTTAAATCATAAAAAGATTTGATAAAAAGTTTAATATCGAAGGTTTGTTTAAAAAATTCTTATCTAAACTGGCTTCTTCGAAAAGCTGCAGCAGATCTGTTTAACCTACTTGTGGCAGAATACAAGCCGCTTAGAAAAAACGCTCTACCTTACCCTTTCTGCATTTGAAGTGAGAAAGTAACGTTCACATAATTTTAGTTTAAGATTACTCTAGTGCAGTGGTTCTCAACCTTCATCTTGGCGGACCCCTTTTGGTGCTTTCGAAGCGGTCATAAACCCCTAAAAGATTTTTATCTGAAATTTTGGTATGCGTCTCCCAATGGAATCAAACGTTTCATAAACTTTGAAGCAACACACTTAGAAGAATTTGCAAACTCGTGACGCATTTATGACGATTGACGAAGTTATGAGCTAGGTTGTATGTTGGCACGTCAGGATCAAAAATCAGTAATCTATATGCTGATTTACATGTTTTTCTATAAATTTTATTAAAAATTAATAGAGTTTTTGCGACTGTTACAAAGAGTTTCTCACTTTTTTCATTTGTAATCAATATTAATTTGTTATAATCACCGTCATTGCAAAACTGTGAGTGGTGATAAACTGCTGGTTATAATTTTTTTTAGTTTTAGGAAAGCTTGGTTTTAGGAAACCAAAGCTTCGTGCAATGTCCTTTAAAAATTCAAACGACACACCAGTTGCTACGTACAGTTTGTGATAAAGCACAACCAATTTTTAAATTTCGTAATTTATCAATCATGCTACAAACTCGGAAACTTTCGTGGACCTCTTAAAATCGCTTTGCTGACCTCTTGTGGTCCGCGGACCCCCGTGTGAGAACCACTGCTCTAGTGGATAACTTGTTGACAACGTTCATCTGCTGAGATTAAAAGTACAAATGCAAATATGAAAATGTTTCAATCCCTTTAAAGTGACGGATTTTGTTGTTTGGGAATGCTTTGGTGAGGTTTTGTGCACCATGACATGTTTCTTTTCCTTTGTGTTCTCAGATTCGGATTCATGCCCTGGTCTGTATCGGAAAGCTGGTCCCCAGCTTTGACAAGTGGTTTGTGCAAGATGAGATCCTTGCCTTTTTGCCGAAAATAACCTCCAGAGAACCCGGCATTCTCATGGCTATCCTTGGAATCTTTCAAATTGTGTTGAAGAACGATAAGCTGGGTGAGTGTACATTTTCATTTGGATGGCTCCTTTTTCGTCGCCGTGGAACCTTCTTTTGTCGTTGCAATGTGCTATGGAAGGCAGTGGTGGGCAACCTTAGACAACCTCTTTATATTGCATCTCGAATCAATTAGGTCTAGATTGAGCAATCAAAATATAGAGATAAATATTGTCCTCTTTAAAATACAGTCTTATCCACTTTTTTGTCAAATCATATCACAGTGTAACGGCACATACTGTTTGTTTAGTTTAACGAGCTTATCTAACTATGACGGACCGAGGGAAATGGTCTAAAAGGTATAGAAAGAAACTTGTTTCAGAACAGTTGCGTCAGATAACGATAAATCTACATTCCTGATTTACCAAATTCACGACCAACGAGGTTTGATATAAACCTCATTTTCTGCGCAGGCATCAGCAAGCAAGTGATAGCCACCAGGTGTTTGCCGTTTCTGATTCCGCTTTCGATCGAGAGCACGCTCAATTTAAAGCAATATTCCGCTTTTATGCTTGTTATAAAGGTAAGGCGTGTCAACCCCTTCTGTTTTATCACATAAATTTTGTTTTTTAATGCGCAAATTATTTGAAATCACTGAGCATACCAAAGCGTGACGTCATCAAAGCTAATCAGTTGCTCATGAATGTTCTAAATGAGTTGATTGGTCAGCACTTTCTACGAATATTTTTCTGTCCTATACAAGTTTCAAGAAAATCCGTTAGTTTAAAATTGTGTGAAAGGGACGCATTGTCGTCACAATTAAAATATGAAGCGCATCTAAGGGTGTCACTCTGTATATACTTGCTTGCCACAAATGTGACCTTAAAATGTTAATTTTTGATGTATGGAAGCGCAAAGCGATGTATAAAACAAGATTTCGGAAAAGAATACAACAAACCAATATTTTTGTTGACAAAATGTTATAAAATTTGAGTAAACTGCATTTCAGCAACCGTTTAACTAAAACGTATAGTCCAAAACTTCAAGTAATGATCAAGTTTCCCTGACATGAAGTCAACAAACTTTCATTTGGATCAAACTAAGAAGCGCATTGATTATTGTATTTTCAAAGATATGTGTGTTGCTGAGATAGTTTGATTTAAACAAAGCAAAGCATTTTCAAGTTGTTTTTTTTCCTCCAGGAGATGATGCAGAGGATGGAGAGTGAACACCGAAGCAAGCTAGAACAACTGAATAAGATGCAAATTGAACAGGAATCTTCTTTCAGTTTTCCCAACGAGGAGAGCCAGGAGAAACCGAAAGTGCCTTTGGAAAGTGTATGTATCTGGCTGTGTTAAGCGATGCGTTTAAAAAATATATAATATTCTTTAAACAAGAAATGCTATCAACATCACAAACAGTGCTCAGTGCCAAGCTAAAAAGCCTAGTAAAGCAAATTATATCATACACAGTTGCTATTCACCTAAAAACCTTTACAGCCTGTTTCTCTAATTCTGATCAGCAGGCTTTCGCATGCCCAGCCTGGCGAGTAGTGTGTCTGAGCTGGTGTACTGGTTCTCTTGTGGTCTGATGTTGAAGATGCAATGATACGGTGGATCTGCAACATCAGATCACAAAAGAACCAGTACACCAGCTCAGACACGCTACTCGCCAGGCTGGGCTTGCGAAAAATTGAAGATGTCCTCCGATTCAACCGTCTCCGCTGGTTTGGACATGTTGAAAGGAGCAACCGATGGATAAATCAATGCTGAGATGTGCCAGTTGCTGGTACAAACAAGCCTGGACGTCACAGAAAGACATGGAGTGATACCGTAAACGATGACAGGAAGCGGTGGCAGATGACCAACACTAGCCCCCTGGATCGTGATGAAAGGAGACTGAGAATGTGCCTTGCCAGACCCCGTGCTACCCTGATTCTAGGAAATGAGACGTAAAACAGGAAGAAAAAGAAGAATGGGATCTAGTTCCAACAGAGTATTCTATTTGAATAAGAATCTTTTGATAATATCAATTAAAGTGAAACAGGCTGTAAAGGTTTATAGGTGAATAGCAACTATGGTATCATATTCCAGTATATCATATTGATATTATTATATCTGTTTTGGCACTTAGGTGGATGAAATATTCAGCAATAAGCCCACGCAAGCTGTTGAAGTTTCATCCAGGCAACATCTTACATTGGAAGAAAAACAAAAGCTGGCTAAGATGAAGGAACAAGAGAATCGAATGAAAAAGGAGGGAGCCTTGAAGCCCGTGAGCGTCGCTAAGCCGACTCCTAAACCCAGCAATAACAACTTTAATCAGGTACAGAGGTGTTTTAAAACTTCCTATTTAAAAATTTTTCAGTAAAAATCTGTTATATCGCGAGTACTAGTTGAAATTCCTAAACTTGTAACATAGATGTGGTCCAGGCATCAGAGTATGCGGTAACATGTTAATGCATTGTCTAAATGCTTGTCGAATTATTATACTATAATTTTGTTGCTCGTTGATTCAGCCGAAAGATTTGACTTCCTCCTTGATGCAAACCAACCTTCGTTCAATGACCTCATCAACGACACAGTCGAGTGGGTACAACCGTCAATCGATGGGGTCTGCAGTTGCACAACCCGTAGGGTTTGGAATGGGGGCTAATGCTCACCCACGACCTGGGCTTATAAATCGACCACCCGTGCAGTGGAATTTACCAAATCCCCAAAATGGGTCGACATTTGGCATGAACACAGCAAATCCATTTTTATCAACAAACGGAAACAACAATCCACGCTCAAATAACTCTTTGATGGCGTCACAAATGAACTCTATGACGTTGCAACCGCCAATGAAAAACACGTCATCCTTCGATGATCTTTTGTCGATGCCGTCAAACCAGAAATCTCAGCCGATGAATCAGATGATGTCGTCATCAATGACGCCACAAAATAGACCGATGATGTCACAAAGTGCATCCATAATGTCACAAAACAAACAAAACGCACCAATGATGCCACAGTTCGGTTCAATGGGCAGTACGCAGCCAAAACAATTAACCAAAGATGATTTGCTAGATTTTCTAGGTTGAAGTATTGTCCTCTTTGCTGTGAAGAACAATCAATAACAATCACAGCATTCTAAAATGGCAAAATTTGTTGAAGTAGCCTACCATCAGTATGAAATTTTAGCTGAAATTTTTATGCAGTTTTAGCTCTAACCAGTGGTGCGTCCTGTGGTTTTAACTCATTGTAGCCTACTTAGTCGGATAAGTTTTCTGTTTTTAGCGATTTACTGATTTTAGAGCCAAACGTAGGCTACATTTTTTGCTCGGTGCTTTAAGTTTGGCCACCCAATTCTGAGAAGAAATTTTGTTTGTCTTTGTCACTGTTTGTCCACTTTTCAGAAAACACTTTAAACAAATGCGTTTAAGCTGAATATTTGATTAAAGTGCTTTCCCTGATGTTTATTGTATTGCACCTTTGTGCAATTTGTTTTCTTAACCTTTTCAGACTTTAAGTCTTGTTAAAGAAAGCTTGTTTGTATCATATAAATATTTACTATTTGTTTTAAGACCATTAAAGTTGTTTTTTATGTTTTCTTAAATTTCTCTTCAATTTTCTTACATTTCAAGTTTCCCGCCTTTTTATCTCACCCAACCATCCCCTCAACAAGTCAAACAATCGTATAGTTGATTTTAAGTCGAATGGAATTACGTCAAGGGTGTCAAATTTTGTCGTGACCCATTTTTTGGTTTTAAATGTGCCCCGCAACCTTATTCCTGTTTTACCGTCTCACTTCCCGAATGTCGGGGTAAGACGGGGCCTGACAAAATTCATCCTCAGCTTCCACTCAGCACGGTCCAGAGGCTAAGGTTCGTCCACCGCTTCCTCAACGTTTTTCTGGGACTTCCAGGTTTATTTATGCAAGGAACTGGCACAGCCTGGCAAGTAGTATATCTAAGCTGGTGTATTGGATCTCTTTTCGTCTGATGTTGCAGATCCATCGTAAACCCTGTACGATTTATTTCAGTCAATACTTTGATAGAAGATGGTTAGACTTTGTGAAGTTAAATCCCAAACACTATTCATAACAAGCCCGCATTAACAGCATAACTACTAACTAGGCTACTTCTTCAGGAGTGGCAGCAATCACGTGGTTCGGTTCACTTTTTCCAAAGTCTTAAATTCGAACTAAATGTATGGACACAACAAAGAAGAGTTTTATTATGATTGTTATTGAAACTAAAACACTCTCTTGGACCCATACGACCATTTCTTGGGGTTAGTCAGCGACCCAACTTTGGGTCGTGACTATGACCCATAGTTAAAGAGCGTGTCTGTTTTGCTTGTTTTCACGACCGGACGATACAAGTAGGATCGTCAGGTTAGATCTCTTCATCCAGCAATTCCTCAGACAGCAAAATCCGCATTTTTCCATTGATTCAACGTATGCAAACGTTGAATTAATGTAAGAAAGCACTAACGTTTCTGGCCGGTAAGTTCATGTTACAAAAACCAGGCCTTAAAACTCGTATTTTTTTCCGGCAGCCATCGTGGCCTACCGGGAGCTCCTTCTCGGCGGCCAAATCTGCGCGCTTGGAGGCCAAAGCACAAATAACGATAGCAAAAGTAAATAGAATTAAACTTGCAACAATGCTAAAATGATCACTTAGCGTAGTTGAAGTCTGGGCGACGTCCTGCAATAGAATCGTTGTACCACGCAATAACTCCTTTATCCGGATTATAATCCGGTATTGCGGGACCATCTAACGACACTAAATTGTTTCAGCTGCTCAGTAAATTGTTTCAACTGCATTACCGGATACCGCCTTTCATGAAATCTGACCATTTATACCGTTATGATGTCACCATTGAGGGTGTGAAGTCACTAACCTACAGTGGGAACATTTCTCAACTATGAAGACACGTGTTTTCTCCTCGGATGTCAATTAACCTAGTTCTTCTTTTTAACTACGAATCAATGTCCGACAACATTGCATCGACATAAAAACGACAATATTGCCAGCCGATGTAAATTATCACTTCGGATTAACACTTTGTTAAAATAAACGTCGGGAATTACAAACAAGACTTATTCAAACGGTAGCCACTTTAACAAGTCGAAATTCTGCCATTGAAATTGATTAGAATGCAACCGCCAACCAATCAGAACATGTTATGAGAGGCTACCGTCCAATTGTGATCCTTCTCGCACTCATCCAGAGAGTTAATGCTTGTTTTGAAATTTATTTGGTAATTACAGAAGAAAAAGAGCAATAGCTGTAGTGGGAATCGAACCCGCGTCAATGAAATGACTACTTTCTAGCCCTAACCCCTAAGCCAACCAGCTGACAAAAAATCCATCACTTAATTTGCTTTCTATCATCTTCTTTTCGCCATTTTTTACGTCACTTAAACCGTGGCTTGTGATTGGTTGGCGGTTTCATTCTAATCAATTTCAGTGGCAGAATTTCGACTTGTTAAAGTGGCTACCTATTCAAACAGGCAAATGAGCGAAAGTTTTTTTTTTTAACTTTATTCTAGATCAAGTAATAAGCGGAAAATTTTTCTTGTTTTTGTTCAGTTATGTTCGTTTAGTACTGCTCTATAATCATGCAAAAAATCGCAAACCTGGGACTTGCTGTTTCGCATCACGGTAAGTAACGCTATTACTCGCGCACAATGGATGAATGCGCGCGTAGCCCACAGCTGGTGATCGCAGCTGGATATATTCCGTATATACAATAGCAAATGTTCCTGCACAATACAACAGTGGTGATTATAACGCGTTGACCTAATTCTGCGTCACTCTTTGATACTACATATTTTCGACAGTTAATCCACGCTCGTCGCTCATTCTATTGCAAAATTTAATAATTGGCTAGAAGAAACCGGCGGCCAAACTTGGCCGACTGAGAAGGTAGCACCGGCGGTCATTCAAGCACTACTTAGCGGCCATGGCCGCCGGCTGCTTTAAGGCTTGGAAACCTTGAGTCATTTTAGTTAAATTTGAGACTTTCCTTTCAATGTTTGAACTATAGAATTTAGATTAACGTTCTCTACCAATCCGAAATTTCATCGAAAATACTTGTCAGCTTAATGACAAAATGTGGTAATCGATCTAGTTTTATCTGTACATACCAGTATGGTGCAAAATTATCGCCATTATTCCATATTGAGTGCTTATTGTTACCGATGATACGTGTTTCAGATTGTTGTATGTGCAATTGTGCAATAATACGTTCTTGTGCCATTCAACAGTACGGTATAGGCTATTCATAGGCTACCAGTGAGTTACGGACAGAAAGAGCAATGCATTTACTCAGATAGCTCGTATTGTTTTATCCCAGTTAGAAAAATCCATCTCTTTTACATTGATTTGGCATCTGAAGACGTTAAATCAACATGACGTTTGCAACTTCGGGCCAACATCTTACCTCCCCCAACATTTGGGTAGCTATAACCTGTTGGTGGTGTAAGTCTAATGCAATGGCAGAAGTTAGGCAGAAAATTCTTATGGAAAGATTAGGTTTCAAAATTCAGATTAAACGGTTCGTTTTTTGACACAAAATTCGCGAAAAGGCGATTTCGTTTCGTTGTGAACGCGAAATATAACCAAAAATATCGAAAAAGTTGTCAATTACTATGTAAACTTACGAGTGTACAGCATAAAACAATTTCGAAGTAAGTAAGCTAACCCTATAGCCCGATTTCGACGCAAATTCTTTGTTCTTACGTGATACCATTTTGAATGCAATTTTGTGTGTAAAGTCAACATAAAAAGGTCGTTTTAATCTGTTCTAATATCATTGCGCAACGCTAAAGTAAGGGAAGCCTCTTTAAATTGTAATCACAAATAACTTAGTTGGTTTTATTCAACATCCTGGTTGACTGCAAGCCTGGGATAGAAAAAGACTACTAGCCTACTATTTTTGTGAATATTCATGCTATTGCTTGGAAAACGCTTTGACAGCACTTGGATAAACCGGATATCGGATACCCGGTTAATAATAGCATCTCAGGTATGTCGTATCTGCTTAGTTTTTTTGGTTAACAGGATAATACAAAAACAACGTCAGCAGTGGCGGCTGGTGAGTCCTAGAAATGGGGGTGCTGTCGAAGGCGAATACAACAGGGGGGCATCTCTCTCAGAAAAATTACATTTGATTTGGTCCATTCTAAGCATATTTTAGCTCTAAAATGTGATAAAAGTTGAAGTAAAACTTAGCTCATTTAAGAGTTTCGCAAATGTGTAGGCTACTATTTTGAAGGGGACGGTCTACAAACATATGTAAATAACACGTTCCTGTATGATAAAGGATAAAACGCTTTTCTTTTTTCATTACCTTTTCCACAAAAAATTCTCCCGTTGCCTATGTCACTTTACATTCTAGATGTAGATACGTTGCTTATTGCATGACATATTAAATTCATGCAGTATTTTTTCCAAGGATGGGAAGTAAGTTAGAGCTATCCTAAAAAGTAAGTTATCTGTTTTTCTACCTCCTCCCTATTTCAGTTCTTTTGTAACTAAGACTACCGGTACCGTATTAAAGCGTATTTGTAAAATATTAATCGGTGAAAATATAAACTTGTACTAATTGGTTTATTGCGTAACACTAAACAATGCGTAATTTTACAACGTAAAGGCGGATTCACACTGGCGTCGCTATTGCGCGCCGTAAGTTGTTTTTGACGTTACCACGACGCCAGGCACTCATCGACTTTTTACACTGCCTTTTTTCTCAACACTCCCCGTTCTGCTCGTGTGGTAAGTTATTTTAAAACAATTAACACATCGTTATCCTATTCGTTTGTATTGGCAATTCAAGAAAACTTACGGCTCTACGACGTCACAATCGAGTGTCTCTTTTGCTGTAACCTTGCGCAAAATATTTCACAGCACGCAGATTTTCCAGTTATAATTTACACTTATAACAGTCAGCAATTCTGTGAACAGAGTACATAAAATACATTTTTGGCAGAAGAACGGCAAGATATTTGAGAAACTTTTTGTGAAAAGTTTTATGAGATTGCTGCAAGTGCAACAAACACTAGCGAGCCACCCCTGCATGTCAGTAACCTGCCCCTTTTACATTTTTGTATTTCTCAAGTTTTAGCGCACTCGCAGTGATGGGCATTATCGGCGATAATTTATCGGCGATAATTATCGGCGATAAATTTTTATCGCTTATCGTTATCGCTTAATTATTTTTTCAGTTATCGTTATCGCCAAAGGCAATATTTGATTATCGCCGATAATTAATCGCCGATAAATTTTATTTCGGATCAACGTACACAAGTGGAAAGAACATGAAAAGTAATATTTTTACTAGCCACCTAGTTCATGAAACTAAAATTAAAACCAGTTCTTTTTCAGTGCCTGAAGTGTGTGTGCACAGGTCGTTGTCATGGGAGGGGCACGCCCCCTGCAGCGACGGCCCTGACAACACAATAATTTTTAGAGTTGCAAATTGCAATGCAATGAAATGCATGCAACAAGTCTCTTGTTGTTTTGCTGCAATCGGCAATCGCGAGTGAATTTTGCAATTAAAATGTAAGCGCACAGGCGGTACAGATTCCTTTGAAGCGAAGCGAAAGAAATTCGCAAGTGGTTTATGAAAGTGTCGCAATACGAGGCCGCTTTTACATCGGAAACATGGTCTTTCGCGCCACCATCACTGAAACAAGTCATTGCAGAATATGATATTGCTTGAAGCATTTGACATGCAGACCGACATCACACTTTTTGCATCTTGTAGTAGTTTTTGCATGACAATAGGCGCATCGAGTTGCGTGGTAAAATTATGCTAAATACAGTATAACCTTTCTCATTTACCTATGCTGCATAGCCGAGTGGTGAGAGCGCTGGAACGGCAATCGAAAGGGCAGGACACTGTCTTTCGCAGGGCACTTAAAGGCATGCCTGAAAGTGGACATGAAGATTGGCTTCCTTGCCTTCCCGTCCACTTAATCTAAATCTTCAACCACCGGGCGTGAGCCTGGATACGACGACGATTTACCTATGCGATATAGCCAACGCTCAAACAAATATTTTTATTCCCATTAATAGCCTAATACAGTGCCTATATTGTAACTCTTATCTCAACACCTCAGCATTCTGCCATTGCTTTAATGATGGTGTTCCAAAGAAAACAGAAAAATTTATCTGAAATTATCAGTAAGTTACGATAATTATGTTATTGTTCTTGAACAAACACGACTAATTTGACAAGCTTGATGGATTTCACAGTAGGCCTATGCACATTTTTACTACCACTAACGCTTAAGATTACCGATAAATTTTCAAGCATTTTGCATTTTTTGGAATTTTTTCAATTATTGCTGACTTTGCTGTAAACAGCCCGTAGAAAGCAAAATACAAAGTTTGGAATTGTTTATGGTATTTTCATTTGATTTAATTATTTTGCCTACTGCAAGTAAGCGGCAGTGTAACTCAATTGATAAAAGCATCCAACTGGTATCTGAAGGTATAATTATAAGCACGGCGATTACCTCAGTGGTTTGATTCTGGATCAAGAGGTTGAAGATTCGATACCTACTGCCGCTGTTACTATTCTATTCATGCATAACTTACAAAAAGTTTTGTCCCTTTACAGTACATTATGTTCGATTTTTCGTCATGTTGATGAAAACAGTTCGTGCTGCATGGGGTAAGGCAGCGCTAATCAAGAAATTTTTTTTTATCGTTATCGGACGTTATCGGCGATAATTTATCGTTATCGCTTAACTTTTTTTTGATTTATCGTTTATCGTTATCGCTTTAGGCATTTTTCGTTTATCGATTATCGTTATCGCTTAACTGAAAAATGAGTTATCGCGCCCAACACTGCGCACTCGACATGTAACCTACCTACTTCCAAGTCAGACTGCAAAGCGTTTCGTAGATGTCTGATTGATGCCGGAATAAGAATTATCAATATCAGTAGGCCCTATAGGCTAAATGGAGTGACAAATTATAAGAGAGTTGAAAATTCACTTGCTTTCACCAATGGGATTTCTACAAGGTTACAACAACCTTCACATATTGATTAGGCTAATTGTGGAAATATTTATCCTCAGACTGAAAAAGAAGGCTAAGATAGCAAAGTCACTTTTCCGCCTGTTGTTGAAATGTTATTGTCTGTGAATTATTCCTTCCACTCGGTGCCGCAAAAATGGAAAACTGTCCATAAAATGTGTTGCTCAAGCGCACATCCCGAGAGTCGAACCGGCTTCAACTTGGCGGTTTCTTTGTACACAAAGTCTGGCGTCTAATCAACTGAGCCATCGTATCGAACAGAGGAACAACCTAATTGAATAGACTAGGAAGTTTTTTGAAGCTTCAGGCCAGGGAAGCACCCAGATAATTTCAAAACTCTCTGTGAAGAAGTTCTGCTTAGGTTGCTTATTGCAAGTTATTGGTGTTGTGGCATAGGCAGAGGCGTAGCAACCGCCCTCCGATCGGAGGGGGCCTCGTAAGGAATGAGGGCCCCCAGCCGCCGAAGTTTTTGAAAGACTATCGAAGTACAGGATATAGGCCAACCACGTGGTCACAAACGTACGCGAAATAGCAGAGCTTATTGGTATTGAGCTGGTGTTTTCAAAAAACACGGTACGACGTAGGAAGAGAATGTTTGGTTACGAATGTGCTGATGATTCGGGTCGTCTTTCTGCTGAAGAAAAATTTAAATCACAATTTTTTCTTGTTCTCACTCATCAGGCCCATATCCCTGATCAGGCCATGTCTTCGGTTTCTTTGCGCTTTGACCAACTCGTGGAGTGGTACAAGTTGTTTGAATTTCTGTACAACGCTAGTAGTCTGAAGAAGTGTCTCAGAGAAAATGGTTGGGTTGGTTGGTTTTGAATCTTTATTCTCGACTGACAAAGCCTTATTGATTGGCTATTCCTGGTAGTTTCGCATAGCCTACTTGTAGTGACTCTTGACGCAGGGCCGGTTACCGAGATTAACAGAGAGAAGTTTTTCGAGTATTATGTACGCGCATACAAAAAATATTGACGCCGTCAGCGTAAACGCAAACGTTCGAAAAAACATATGCCGTATGCGTCAACGCAACTTGTAAAAAAAGTTGGCGGCGTCAACGTCAGCGCATACACTAGTGTAAACTAATTTTGTTTGCTTGGTGCCAAACATTCACACGGTATAAATCACTCGAAACAAACAAGTTTTATTTTGAATTTCCACGAAGAAACACAAGCATCTGAAAGTGTTCATCTGACATTTTGCTGTGTTTTGGTTCCAATATGTCTTTGCCCATTGAAAACATTCTTTCACCTGCAGCGCTGGAAGGTATTGGCGTGTTGTAGAGAAAAAAATACATTAAAAAGTATGCTTTGACGCTATGCGCTAAAAAACCGCGAAAAGTTTACGGCGCAGCCTCAAGCGCAAACTATCCAAAAAAATGTGGCCGCAAGCGTTAGCGCAAACAAAAAGTCTACGCCGCAAGTATGCGGCGTAGAATTTGCGGCGTAGGCTATACGTACATCTTTGTTGATACCACGAAATTGCTCAAGTATCGACCCGATAACATTGACAAAAGTCATTTGCAATGCCTAAAACGGCTTGTTACGTCATATATATATAGTGTGGAATCTGCTCTATGTTCAGAGATCCAACTATGGAAGGAGAAGTGGGCAAATATAACTGTTCCGGCGGCTGCTGCAGTCTTACCGATGACTGCGGAAGAAGCTTTACAACAGTGTGGTGAAGATGTGTACACAATCGTACACACTCTCTTCTGAAAATACTAGGCCTATTAACCAAGCCAGTCAGCGTAGCATCAGCCGAAAGAAGTTTTTCATCTCTTCGGTCGTTGAAAACCTGGCTGAGGAACAACATCGGCGAGGAAAGACTGAATAGATTGACCTTACTATACCAGCATCGGGACATTTTAATTGACACAGACTCCTTGATAAATCGATTTGCCAACAGTAGAAGCCGCAAACTTGACTTTGTGTTGTAGTCAAAGGTACGACATTTGTTAGACTGTTAGTATTACCCGTACCGGCAAAGCAGCCTTTTTATTTTCGTTTTATTTGTGAAGTACACAGAAATAGTTGCTTCTGTTATTGTAGTTTCTTTCTTTGTCTGGTGCAGACACGTGCGTCTGGTGCAGACACGAACCGTGCATGACACGTTTTAAAGAATAGGCTACTATAGCCTATCCTTTGATCGTGATTTCACTATGTTTAACTGCCATTCTATAGTTTTATTGTACAATTTGTAGTGTTTTGCTTGTCCAAAATAAAAATTTACAATAGATAGCCTACTGCCTACCTAGCTGGTTACAAGAGTATAGGTGCTCACTGCCTACCTACAATCCCTCCTCGGTCTGCCTCAATTATAATTGCAATTGTTTCTTGATTTATTTATTGAGTTAGTGAGTTGAGATAAAAACCTGATTTTGTATAAACTTATAATGGCTTTAACAACGATAACTTAAATCCGTGGTACACATTGGCATTCCTCTAGCTTGCTATTTCGATAATAATAATAATAATAATGTTATGGTTTTATTTAATGTCGCTCTACAACAGCTAAGGTCTTTTAGCGACAGGGCTCATTTGTAATTTGTATCAGGTTTACGATGTTATCACATTATTACCCAACTCATTCTCACTGCGCTATGCAGGATAGAACACAATCGGTACCGTTTTTAAAGTCTTCGGTTTGACCCGACCTGGAATCGATCTCAGATCTACCAGCACCAGAGCCGAAGGCGAAACCACTCGGCCACTGAGCTGTTCTATTTCGATAATGAAATGAAAACCAACACAATGGCAAAAAGTCTCCAGAAACTACACTCCCGGCACGCGGCAAAGGCGACAATCAGAGATTAAACGTCTTGACCATCAGGCGAGCCACGTCACATAGAACAGTGAAAGAACGCAAATTCAACGTTGCTTAATTCAGCCAGCCAAGTTACAAATTTCATCACAATATAATCAAAAGGGCAATTGACCCGCCGGAACATTATAGCCTATAGGCTAGTGGAATTCTACGGGGGGGTGAAGCATGACCCAGTGTTTTGACTTTTCCTCATTGCTCTTTCTAGCAATTCAAAACTTGTCAGAGGAATAAAACTTCGAAGTTATACAGTAAGTCTCGTCTGTAACAACCTCAATGTCTGTATCAATATTAAGTTATGCTGTGACATTACGAAGACAAAATTACCTGTTATTATCTTTCCGTGGTCAATTTTTAAATTGCCGTGAAACAATCAAGAGTGAAACTTTCAGTCTCAACTATAAATGCGGCTAGGTTGTTCAGGCTTCAACTTGAGATGGCAAGGGCATATCAGCTCTTCATCCTTCCCTTTGTTAAACAACAGCATTGTTGAGGGTTTTTTAAGTTATAGAATTTCTCATAATTTGTGTTCGAAATGCATCAGATTCAACCTAAATTCAACGCATCAAATTCAACCCAAATTTTCTAGGGAAGCCCCCGTCGTTGTTTGTGCCTGGCTGATCACTTGCCTGAATGTCAATGACATCGCCCACCCTAACGTTAATACCTGGATCCTCCCCTGCCTCTAGGCTGCTACAGTGGCGCCGGCAGAGGGGGGCAGGCGGGGCAGCTGCCCCCCAATGTTTTGGGCATCATTTTTTTTATATTATTACATATTGTTATTATTTTTTTAATATTTGGATCTCAACCTGAAGTCAACTCAAGTTGCAAGGAGTGGGAGGAGGGGGGGGGGTAAAAACTTTCTCTTTTATTTTAAACTTGCTCTTCTTGCTGCTGTTATTATTACGATTTTGTGGTTCTATTAACGTACTTCTCCTGCTGCCTGTCACGTAACAATGTTGTTACCGGCTGTTCAGCAGATTGGCTCTTGCTTGGTTCTTGAGTGGTGGCAGTGCATACAGCAGTGGGTCATTCAATGTTTCAAGGATATAATGTAGATTTAACTCAACGAAGTCTACTAAAGTAATACAGTAAGTAACCAATGGTTTGATGACTATCTCTGGCTGGAGTATTTATAAGTTAAGGATGCCACATTTTGCTTTCCCTGTCGAGTTTTCAACAGCTTGGTATGTTATAGTCCTGTTAATATTAGTTAAAGTTTATTCTATTAAACTGCAATTATGCTCCACCGGTGTTAAATGATTTTTTATTCTTAATGTTTCTTTATCCTATCCACGAAGATTTCATGCGCAATATAATGACGATAAAGTTTAAAACACAAAATGAGCGAAAAATTATATTATATACGTATTAAGATGCAAAAAAATGCAGTATGACGAAATAATCAAACTAAAGTCAATATGTACCTACGTTTATTAGACGTTAAAATACGTTTCACTTGTAATAAAATTCTTTTCTCATTCTTTTGTTTCTGAGGATATTGCGTTGCTTATTGCCTTTAAATTGGAAGACTTGCGTCCCCGCGAGCAAGTTTGTGCATTTTTAACGTTGTAGGGCATTGAATCGATATAACATCAGCAGATTTAGCTTTATGGGGTTGGCGTTTCAATTGATTATTTTTTCTTTCAGTGAAGATTGTTTTTACGTCTAATAAACGTAGAAACATGTTGACTTTAACTGTATTGTTCCGTCATACTGAATTTTTGGCATCTTAATAAGAAATATAAAAATTGTTCTCTAATGTTGTGTTTTAAACCAGTGATGAGCAACCTTTTTGTGACTGTGTAAAATTTTTTAGAAATCTCTGTGGACCATAGCCATTTTTGTAACTTATATCAGATTTATAATTGTGGCTTAAGTTTAAAAAAACAACAGCAATAAATTTAACCAAATATTTATAAGTAACAATTGACCAAATATCATAAAATTTTACGTCAGTGACTGCCTTGTTCTGTCACACATTAAATCATAATTACAAGTAAAAGTTTGATTCAATCTTAATCTTACTGTATCCCGCTTATTAATATCTTGGGGGTTTCTTTTTTTACAAAGAATGTCATTAATAACAGAAAATCCAGCCTCAACTAGCCATGTTGTTGGAAAGGATATGATGAAAGATTGTAGGCTACAATTTCGTAAATCTGTAGATTATTATTTTAAATAATTATTTTATCCGTGGACCACCGAAAATTCTCTGTGGACCCCTTGTGGTCCACCTGGACCACGTTGCTTTTCACTGTTTTAAACTTATCATTTGATATTGTGCATTTTCCTGATGAAATCTTCGTGGATAGGAAAAAGAAATATTAAGAATAAAAAATCATTTAACACCGGCTGAGTATTTATTGCAGTTGAACTACGCCCGGTGGCCGTCACAGTATATTTATTCCATTAACTTTTATTAGCCTCAATTCTCACAATGTTATAGGCTACGCAATACGCATGTAACCGCCCCTGCGTTTGATATATCAACTATGTTTTGACATCTGTATTTTCCAGGCATGGAAAAACGTTTTCACAGCGTTTCAGTACAGTAAGTTATTTGATAATTTCTCTGTCAACTAACAGACTAGTCAAAATCATGAGGCATATTTAACTAACAGACTGTTGGATAATCAGAAAGGGATTTGTAAAAAGAGGTTTTTCAATCTGGAAAAAAGCTACGCAGAATTTCGCTAGCTATGGCAGCTGCAAGTCCCATACGGAATCAAACTGTGATTTATTTTGAATTTTATTTTTTTCAACAGATCAGACATGTCAAAAATGTGGGACTTTTGGTAGGCTATATTGCAGTAGACAATAGCAGTAGAAAACAAGAGAAATTAAATAATATATCACTGTCTTGCACCAGTGGGGTAGCCAAGGGAGGGGGGTTTGGGGGTTTCAATCTTTCAAATTGAATTTACGGATGTTAACACTGCAAATACCGTACATTGTTTGCAAGAAAAGCTTTAGCCTATGATGTAATTTCACGTCAAACTGTGTAAGGATGCAAGCCATCTGTGACTGATGAGATCGCTTGTTCGATCTAGATTAACGTCTAAACAGCTATTCGTTATACAAAACTTGAATATATCAGAAATAAAGTAACTTCATTCTCTCAAAGCTTTTTGTTTGACACCCATCAAGATGTATGACGTTTATGACGTTAAATTTTCTAAACTTTGGATTGACTTTAAAGCATAAAAGTTAGTGACTTACCGGAAAAAGATCGCTTTTTGGATCAACCGTGGCCACCTGGAGATCTTTAGGTGGCCATGGATCAACCAAGGAGAAAACTGATAAATAATAAAACTGTAATAATCTCGCAAAAAAAAGCAATCAACCTATGTCTCTAAAACAAAGTTTGCCTAATTTTAAACGAAACTGCATTAAAAGAGCAAGTTTTACCAATACCAAACATCTCAATATCTCACCCTGGAATTAGCAACAAGAAAACATAGAGACTTAGCTTTATTTCCGAAAAATGCCGAAATAAACATGATCTTATCCTTTCGCTATGCCACTGGACAGCACCATTTTACAGGAATATTCATACCCACAATTTTGTTGGAAATGCTCTCAGAATGCACCAAACTGAAAGTAATTTTTCAAACATTTCTGGGGGAGGCCCCCCAGACCCCCCGCCGCTAAGTGTGGCCTTCGCCCGCCGGCCGTCAACACCCCCCTTTAACAATTCCTGACTACGCTACTCTCTTGCACTGTCAATATTTTGCCCCCCCATTGTTGAAGGTCTGGCGGCGCCACTGGGCTGCTATGTTTGGCATGTGTTGTTTTTTGCTGTGATGGTGAGAAATAAAAACGAAACTGAAAGTTCCCACTGATAAATCCACAAAAGCCTATTCAGTGCGTGTAGACTCTTTAGTACGGTTACGGTACCGTACAAACATTTGGTCTCTTTCACACGATTTTATAACGAAATGAATTTGAAAATTATTGAAGAATGTTGGAAAATGAACATTCACAATTTCACAAACAAACTGTGTTACAGTTAAATTGTTTTCAATTCACTTACTGTTTAAATTTTGACAAAATCATATTGTCCTGCAGTTTCAATAATGACATTTTTCAAGCTACTCTAGACAAAAGTATTTTGCACTTATTCGAAAAAAATTGCGGCTTAATTATGTTGATACGACATGCGGTTTCCCTCTATTTCGCGTTGCATACTGAGGATTTGTATTTGTACAATCATACTGTGGTACACGTGGTCCTCGTTAGTATAGTGGTGAGTATCCCCGCCTGTCACGCGGGAGACCGGGGTTCGATTCCCCGACGGGGAGCTTTTTTATACGTTAATTTTTTTTGACACTTGTGCAATGTGCAGCCTTATCAATCAACGGTTTATTTTTCTGAAGCATTGACAAGGCAACAAGACGACCATAAGGTTTATTAGTCAATTGCCACCGACCGAAGCCTACCCAGTATAGCAGACTAGCAGTTACCTAATGATGATTTTGTCATTTGAAAGTAGGCTACAGCCTACAAAAGAAAATAATGTAGGCCTAGCCAACAGAAGAATACGAAGTTCCGCCTTTCAATAATAACACGGACCAGGCGCGGATTTATGGGGGGGGGCCAGGGGGCCCGGGCCCCCCCCGAAATTTTGTGAAAAATTGTATGTTTCTGCATCAAATGGTTTGATATGCTTCTAAACAGCTGATATTAGTCCCTCGGCATCACAATTGATGAAAATGGTTGTTTTAATGTCTATTTTCTAGCATATCGTATATGTCGTAGTATCATTGTTAATATCTGTTTAGTTTTTTCTTTCTTTTTAACAGATTTTCAAATTTTCTGGCCCCCCCCGAAAAAAACTCTTAGATTCGCGCCTGACACGGACACACGGACAGCCACCTGCGTGCCAACCCCAATAAAACCCAAGTCTGCGCATTCCACCTAGGGTTGCCAGATGTTCACTATTTTAGTGAACAAATCACTATTTTAAGAAAATGTTCACTGTAAACTATTTTGCAATTCTGTCAATATATTTTAGCCAATAGCCATGGATTAACCAGTGACTATACACTTCTGCTGCTTAGAGAGTAAAAGCACATGAGTCTGATGCTTTGAAGAAAAACCCTTAATATGCTACCCCAGTGTAATTTCGCCAAAGCCAGGCTTGGCCAGCACGAAGTCCAACAGTGGAGTGTACATTGTACAGCCTAGGTAGCTGACAAACTGAAAGCCACTAGCCTAAGCAACTAACAGCCTAGAAGTTTGGCCATTTAACTGTTTGTTTATAGACTGTGTAGGCCAGCTACTCAATCATGTGTGATGTGGCTAATAAGTTAAGATCATCGCTGGAAAAGTGGACTAACTTCTTTCAGAAAGAAACTGCACCTAAATTGTTAAAATTTGTCCAGTATGCAATGTCTATCCCTGTATCTAATGCCAATGCTGAGAGAATTTTCAGTGTTATGGGTAACATATGGACAGATGAGCGAAACCAGTGGCGTAGCCAAGGGGGTTGGGAGTTACACACCCCCCCCCCTTTTGTCACGCATGTGACGTCATGATATAGAGAATGATGCTTTTAGTCTCTATGCCTCAAAACAAATTTTGCCTAATTTTAAACAAAACTGCATTAAAAGAGCGAGTTTTGCCAATACCAAACATTCAAATATCTCAGCTGGGAATTAGCAACAAGAAAACATAAAGACTTAGCTTTATTACCAAAAAATGCCCAAGAAAACGAGATCTTATCCTTTTGATATGCCACCGGACAGCACCATTTTACAGGAATATTTATAGCCTACCCCATATTTTTTGTTGAAAATGCTCTCAGAATGCACCAAATTCAAAGTAATTTTTCAATATTTTCTGGGGAAGGTCTCCAGACCCCCCGCCGCTCGGTGTCGCCTTTGGCGAAGACGCCATTGGGCTTCGCCCGGAAATTGGAGCCATTGGGCTTCGCCCGACTGCCGTCAACCCCCCCCCCTTTCAAAATTCCAGGCTACGCCACTTAGCGAAACCGTTTAGCTGTTTATTCTGTTAAAAGTGAATTGTGTGTATTCTTTAACATACCTTTTAGCTGTAGCTAACTGCTCTAGGCTGCTGCTGAGCTGAGTCGGAGTCTGCCTCACTTTCTGACCTAGTTTTGTTTTGACACGATCCCTATTTCATATCTCGAAAGCTAAAACCTCAGTTGCCAAGATAACAGGGATCAGTTACTGATCCCTGATACCTTGGCAATTGAGGATTCAACCTGTGATAAGTAGACCACTATACTTGCTTAAGAAGATCAAGAAAGTAAAATTTTATTAATTTTCATCTGTGGTATCACTTATGAACCAAATTGTTGTGTCAGACAACATCACATATTGCATTGCAACAAATTTTGCATATTATCTATGCAATAATTCTTTGCATATTTGGGCGTGGTGCACTCATTTAGGCGTGTGGCATGCGTTAGAGGGTGCAATTACGCGTATTTTGGGCTTTGGCATGTGTTTGAGACAGTGGCGTAGCCAAGAAGGGGGTTTTGGGGGTTACAACCCCCTTTGGCACGCGTGTGACGTCACTATATTGAGAATGATGCTTTCAGTCTCTATGTCTTTAAAACAAAGTTTGCCTAATTTTAAACGAAACTGCATTAAAAGAGCGAGTTTTACTAATACCAAACATTCAAATATCTCAGCCAGGAATTAGCAACAAGAAAACATAGAGACATAGCTCTATTACCGAAAAATGCCCAAGAAAACATGATCTTATCCTTTTGCTATGCCACCGGACAGCACCATTTTACAGGAATATTTATATCCACATTTTTGTTGAAAATGCTCTCAGAATGCAACAAATTCAAAGTAATTTTTCAAAATTTTCTGGGGGAGGCCCCCCAGACCCCCCGCCACTGCTTTGAGAACTTTGAGGATGCGGTCGCGCGCTTTCAAAATGTTCACTATTTTGAGGAAAAAAATCTGGCAACCCTAATTCCACCTTAGATCCCGAGATGCATCACGTAGTATCTCGTTAGGCCTATTAGTCCAGTTGTTAAAGCGAAAAAAAAGGGCCGAACCTTGACTTAATTGGTGTAAAGCTGAAACTTTGCACATTGTTTCTGTTGATTATGTACGTTGACCAAAAAAAAATCCCCATGAAAATCTTTTGGTGAAAAAATGTTATCCGCCTTTTTTGAAAATCCGCCATTTTTTTTCTGAAATTGGCGGATAAACAAAATTTGAATATTTTTCCGAAGTATTATCATAGGCTACTACGGCTTCTTTAAAACATGATATTATCATTGTCACAATTCATTAGCAAGTAGGTACTCAATTACAGCTATATTTGACTTTAAACGAAGTGACATTAACAAAATATTATGTAGCCTATACGCTAATGTATAATAGTTCCAAAAACGATAAATTTGTTCACTTAGTCAGGTCAACATATGGTTTGACCTCAAAAAATTCTTACAAAAGGTTTTCCAACGGTTTTTTCTAGTATTTATCATAAAGAATAATATATTAAAAATTTAGGAGAATCAGAGCACCGGAAATTTATCATTTTCAAGATGGCCGCCAAAACAGTATAATGACAATAATTCACTTAATATTCATGCTAGAGCTCTAATTCTGGCGTCTATCCCTAGGTTTAAGGTGGTAAGGAATTCATTAAAACAATTCAAAATGAAATTAACTGATTAGTTTAATGGAAAGACTTATATGAAACAAAACCAACAGTGAAAGACTGACAGTACAAGAATCGCAGACCACTTATTAAGTTATTTACATTCAGTTGCTTAATATTATAATAAGTCCTGGTCATCACCTTCATCCAGTAATGACTGATTGTACGTATTGTCACAGGCATCAAGTTGCACTGTCCACATGCTGAGGTACAGGATAGATTATTCTGCCTACACCTGGCAGTGCTACAGGCAGTTGTGCAGTTGCAGTGGAATCTGGGTCCGCATTCATGTCCGACTCCGTTGTCACAAACTGACTGCTTTCCAGCAGTGCCGGTCTTTGGGATGTGCAAACCGTGCGATCGCACAGGGCCCGCAAATTAGGGGGGCCGCAATTTACTCAGAAAATGCAGTAATTTTGTCATTTTCAATGAAAAAATTCAACAAGTAAATTCAACAAAGGAATTAGCAACAAGGAAACATAGAGACTCAACGAATTCAACTTATTTCGTCACCTGAACATTTTGTACCCTGAAAAGATCGGGAAAAAAAAAACGACATAGCCGGAGTTGCCGCAAACATTTCAAAATTTCTCGATCTTTTCAGGAGACGAAATAGGTCGAAATTTAATTTTGTTACACGATTTCAGGGTACGAATTTTTCAGGGGACGAAATAGGTTGCATCCAAACTCAACATAGAGACATAGCTTTATTTCCGAAAAATGCCAAAGAAAGCATGATCTTATCCTTTTGCTATGCCACCGGACAGCACCATTTTACAGTAATATTCATACTTAAATTTTTGTTGAACATGCTCTCAGAATGCCCCAAATTCAAAGTAATTTTTCAAAATTTTCTGGGGGAGGCCCCCAGACCCCCCACCGCTGGTTGTCGCCTTCGGCGATCACGCCGCCACCACCACCCTTCCCCTTTTAAAGTACCTAGCTACGCTCCAAAATTGGATTATTGTCATTGGGGCCCGTAAAGCATATTCCGCACAGGGCCCAAAATACCCTAAGACCGGCACTGCTTCCAGTTTCCAACCCCACCCGCAAGTTTCCATATCACTCTCCTGTCCTAGCCAGATCATGATTTGGTAGTAAACCCTTAGACAATGAAATTTTGTTGATGACTCAGTAGCCTAGGTGGTAGGCGTTTTGGTGTCACAAATGATTGGGAATTGAGACTACTTTTTTTCTTATAGTAGCTTACTCTGTAGTGCGATGACGAGAGGGAATCCGTCCGCGTGCCCCCAAAAATCACAGCCATTGCTTGACAATCTTTGTTCACAATGGGTGCTGCTGTCTGCTTTGGAAGAAGGAGGTAATTGGCACAGTCTTTCAGAATAGCATCACTCTTTACCAGCTTGTGAAAGACAGATTTTCTTACCCACACCAAAGATTCTTGATGTTGTGTCACATCCAGTGTAGGCATGTAGAAAAAGTAACTGGGAACATAATTCTTCACCCATCACCATTTTCAGTTCGTTTATATGATACACTTTGTCAGCATTTTCCTTGTCGGAACGGAAATATAGATCTCTGTTTACTTGTGGCGCATGTAATGAAGAAGCAGGACCAACAGATATGTGTCTTCTCCAATCAACGTTGTCGAGTGTGACACTGCACTAACAACAGTAGCCTTCACAATCGGAACATCAGCATCCCCTGGGGCATTGATCACTTCACAGCCTTTAAGCTACCCCGAAGTGTTTTACTGATCGAATAGGTCGATCATTTTTTTTTGTTCATGTTCATGTAGGCTATATTAACGTTATCTTCGGCCACAACACAATTCACAATATTCCTCATGGTTTGATCTTGAGAAAAAGGTACATAACCAGCCAGTGATGTCTTCTGCGCTTCATTGGCAAAGCGGAGTTGCATGATTTCAATCCTAGTCTTCTCTGTGATGTTGAGTTGTGATATGCTGTGCCTTAGAATCATACGGTTTGCTTTCTGACCCGGTGTCTAGGCAGCAATCATTCCCATCCAGTGGAAAGCCCCCTTTCCATCCAAGGTGATAATATTATGATCAACATTGTCAGCTGCAAATGACATTGTACTTTCGAGTACCGTAGGTCTATGTTCTCTAGAACAATGGATTCTGACGCTACACAATCAGCTGCATTCTTTTCAAACCTCAGGACTTCTGCGTAAGAAGAACAATATCCCATATCGTGTAAACTGTAAAGTATCAACAAGAAATCTCGACCTGTACAAATGATGTCCTTGAACAGCAAGACCAATTTACAATGGTGCAATCACTGCTCGTGGTCTGACGATCTGGTCGGTCGAGTAGTGAGAACGACAGCTTGGCCAATACTTGCAACCTTTTGCTTTGTGTCTTTTCCTACAAAATTAATAAAGAACCCAACAGTGTTCGCAAAGTTTCAGGCAAGTGGGCTACATTAGAGCAAGACCGAGATTGAGCGTCGGTTGCGTAGCCAAGTGGTGAGAACGTCTGCGCGACGTTCGAAAGGACGTGGGTTCGACACCGCTCCAGAGCACGCGGCTGTGTCTCAGCAAAGACACTTAATGGCAAGCCAAAATAAGGGGAGCAGCTGACTCGAAGACTATATGTCACTTCGCTGCTTCCTGTCGTCTGTTGTATCGCATCTGCGATCGCAGTGTTACTGTATGTTAGGCCTATGTATCGCAATGGGCGCGCATAAAACACGATTACTATTATTATTGAGTGCGTCTGTGCTTGGATAGTGATCATTAACAGATGGAACATCATTTTTGATAAGCCTTGCCGCAGTTATAACTATTTCTCTCTTTTGTGACTCTTCACCATCCTCATGCCTTGTTTTTAGGTAATGAGATCGGAGGAATTCGAATGTCTTCTCTCTCATAGTGACAATGTCATGAAGGCCCTGACCTTCAGTTATATAAATAGATTCATCGATTGGGTTTTCAGATATTTTGATCCATAAGGAAGGCAATCATCAATTGCTAAAAACTCCTTCATTTTAGATCTGAGGTCTGATATCATTAACTGTTTTTCACCATTCTGTTCAAGATGTGAACACATCTTTAGAGATGCTTGGTCCTGTTCCTCATCCTTCGGTCGCCCAGATTTTCGACGTTTTGCCTCAATACTCTGTCGCATTACAAGGTTACGTTAAATCCATATATAAAATTAACACTACAGGAATGATGGTATAAACAGTGCAGCATGCAAATCGCCATCGTAATATTCAATACGACGTTTCACGGTGAATGACCAATCGTCAGAACGTCTCTCACAACACTCTAATATAGTCCTTGCAAAATCATCTGTTTTAACAAAACTAAAGCCAGGTCTGTCCGTGAGAACTCGAGTCCCACAAAACAAACACTGAGTCTTACTGCCGAAATTGCCATTAAGAATTCGAACACTTCGTTTCCTCGTGACGCAGGACCCACTTTCCTCTCTGTTATTCTTAAGCTGTATGTCGATTGGGTTGGTGTAACGTTTAGGCCTACGACAGTTTATGTATAGCCTACTTATCGACCAGCTGTCGCAACAGTGTTGTCCCCTCTATTAGTACTGGCAGCATTAATCCCATCAGCACCTTTTTGACGCAGTATACTGGAGGCTTCAGAAGCTTGAATTTCCTTGTCACAGATCGTAATTTCTTAGCAGGCATTTTCCCTGAACCCTTTTCCGTGTATCCGTAAACTTCCTCCGGCAATCACGGTGGATCAAAACTTTGCCAATGTGAAATAATTGCAGTATGAAATTTACATTTAAATGAGCACCAACACTAACAACAATTTCATAAAAATTGAATATTTCAGTACTTGTACATCCGCCATTTTGAAAAAAATGGCGGCTTTTCGAAAATAGCGGATAAATTTTTTTCACCAAACAATTTTCACGGGAATTTTTTTTTGGTCATTGTACACAATGAACAGAACCAATGTGCAAAATTTCAGCTTTACACCAATTAAGTCAAGGTAAAACCCTTCAACGACTGGACTATATATCTTAGTCTGACCACGGTCATGCGTAGGCGTCGTTTGTTCACGACATGCCCTGTTGTCTTTTTATAAGCCACGGTTAGTAAGGTCTTGTATAATCTTTAAGATAGGGTTCACAGTTTAATTCATTCTCGCTGGTGCCTCACTTCCTCATCAGCGCACTACAATTAACCAGTCTTCCCCCTTACGTCCTTAACGTTACCGAGTAGCCATGATCTTCAAGGACATAGGCTGTGCGCGAACGGGCTACTTCTTCTTTTCTTTGTTCTAAGTTTTGACTGTATAAAATAACTTATATGGAAACAATTGTGCACCTTTTGTTTATTCTCTTCCTTTTCTCAAAAACTCTATCGATAAGCAAACTAACGACCAACTTTACTTCAACCAAACTAAAAACTGATGAATTTTTGCTCAACGTAGTCAAAAAATGAAACGTGTAACTTACAAAAAATGTGAGATCATCTGAAGGCAAGCGCGAGACTAATTTAGTTTCTCGCGCGGGCTTGCGGTGATCGAAGCCAAACGTCACAAGGCTACCCATCATAGATTGATAGATAGGCCTATAGGCTAAGCCGACACGTTGCTTGCAACTAGCTTGCCCGTCGCTTTCTGCCTTATACGCCTTGTCTTGTTACTACTTACAGCTAGCCTACTCGCCTTCACTTGCCCACCGCTTCCTGCCCTGCTGGACCAGTTCCCCGTGTAGTCACTTTGCCTAGCTACCATGCTAAGTTAGTCCCTGCACTTGTAGGTTATTTTGAGGCTTGGCACTTCTGGCCTCGTCGCTCTCCCCTGGTGTGTCTCCTGGCACTTTCAATAAAGCCATGATAAAACAATACAAAAATTTCAAGTATCAAGTTCAATGAGGAGAGGAAGGGAGAGTTTAACCTCCAACCCCCTTGCTTGCGTACGCCGCTGTGTGATCAATTGTGCCATATTGTTTTTATTTGGATCGAAGAAAATGGATATATTTAACTGAATCGTGTTAAAATAGGCAAACTACTGTAGGCTACTGAACTAAGTTATATGAGATAAATAATTCTAATCTAAAACAAATTTCTTCCTAATTAACGTCTCATTGGCTGCATTTTACAATTGGGCAAGGGTGAGGAGGGAAAATTGCCCCCTCACCTGATGACGCCATTGATAACATGTAAACCTGCCCCCTGTGATGTTGGAAAGTTCCTACGGTAGTGTTTCATCATCCCAATCACGCAGGTCAGGAGCTCCGCTTTGAACACGATAGATTGTGTAGCTGTCATTGTTAAAACAGCATATTTGGGGCTTTGCTACTGCGTGCTATCAATCTTGCAACACTTGCTGGATGAGGAACAAAAATCAACGGCTGAGTAAAAGAATAAATTTAGCAGATTTTGTCATGTTTTTTCATTAGCTTCACTGCGTCTGTTCGCGTGTTTAAAATTTGATGCTTGTTTGTCGTATCCAGGCTCACACCTGGTGGTTGAAGATTTAGATTAAGTGGACGGGAAGGAAGCCAATCTTCGTGTCCACCTTCAGGCATGCCTTAAGTGTCCTTCCAGAGACACAGCCGCGTGCTCTTGAGCGGTGTCGAACGGGCTTCCTTTTAATTTCAGTTCCAAGGCTCTCACCACTCGGCTATGCAGCCGACAAGCTTTTGATAACGTGTTAGCATAATTTCACTGTTAACATCTTTTTAACATAGCCTACCTAATCACCTTTACATAGATTTTTGAATTGCTTCAAGATATTTAAACTGATGGGTGTTTTTTTCGATCGCATTTGTTTCAGTGATTACGTACTCCATATGTAGCACTTGATGCTGTGAAGAGTGCTCTGCTTTGCTTGTCAGCTTGGAGACAAGCGTCAAGTACCGAGGGTCGATTATTATCGTTCATGTTGATTGCAGTTGTAAGGCTGTTGTGGTGTCGACTGCTGGATATATTGAATCCTGGATTGGCACTAAAAATAAAATGGTGCTCGGTTATTGGCAATGTAAGCTTCTGTAAATTTGTTTAATTTCAGCAAAATCAATCCTGTAAGCCTAAAGCATTGTCAGTCAGCGCTGCAGTCATTGTAGCAAAAACAATATGTAGGCCTATTAGAATAATTAGATTGTAGATTACATATATGGGCAATCCTTCTACTGTACTAAATTGGTTGGGAATTTAAGTAAGGAAATATGCTTTGCTGATTTCTAAATCAAAATTGCGTAGACATAGGCGCAATATATGTTTCTCGGCAGCCGATTGAGTGCTCACTTCTCAGCCTTGTGCTGATAGCCGAAAGAACGTTCCTTTCTTCACAATACGCAATTTATGTTTTCAAGGAAAATTTATGAATTGTTACTCCATCTTCCATATTATAATTGCTGCAGAATTTTGTTTGTTTTATTCGTTGCGTTCCTCATGACGATTTTATTTTGATTGAGCAGGAAAGGCAGTCGCTATGATATATCTAGCTTGCAAGTCAGTACTATACAGTATACGCTACAGTATAGGCACTATAATATTGGTATTTTACATACAGTAAAGAAAACCAAAAACAACAATTTAATCGTCAATTTTCACATTATTTGCATCATCATGACCAAATATTTCTTGATAAAAATTAATGGCATTTGACTGAGGTAACAGCAGCCCTTCTTGACAATTGAAAAAGTTCAGTTTTCAAATTTGCATATGCTCTTGAAAGTAATGAAAGCCTTCGGAATGTAAAATTGTATCAATTTAACAACTGCGATAACGTTTTGAAATGATTGGAATTGCTTACTAGGCTACGTGAAATTTGGCAACATCAACGTCAATCATTATCTCCAAACTCATCAAGCTCCAGCTGAAATGATCAATATAAAGCAGATCAATACATTGAAGATTTCGAGTTTTTATCTCTAAGATGTAATTGGAAATTAATGAAGCAAACGGCAAATAAACAAAGCTTTATTTATATTCTCCAATGCAGTACTAAAGTATTTTCTAGTTTTTACCTCTTTTTTATGCATGATTGGTTTGTGAAGAAAAATGTTCGTTTGGGTGTAACTCGTTTAAATGCAGCATAATACGACTTGGACTTGCCAAAACATTTCTGTAAGTTTCTTGTACTGGTGGCATCGACACAACTTGCCTGATTAATATTTCATGAAGACCGCACTGTAATACACCACGTTCATCAGTTAACTGTATCGAAACAATAGTTCCTTCTTTACAATGCAATATACGCTATGAATGTGAATGGGATACGAATTTTAATGTAACCTACTTGCGCTGAAAGAACGTGTTTGTGGATTTGAAATTTGCATGAATCAAACGTTTTGAATTTGTAGAAATTTTAGTTGTTGTGCTGAGACTTTGACACTGTCAAATCTTTAAGGCGTTCCGTCTGATAGATCAACGGCTTTGAGTCACAAGTCTAACTTTTCCTTAGCTCAGTTTGACCGCGGCCCATGGTTCGAGAAAGACTCTTATATGGCTTCAAATTACAACATAGAACAAACAAAACGCATTTATGTTGATTTCTTGCCACTGTACTTATACATAACGATATTATGAAATGGTCTTCAGCTACTTTTACCAATTATAAGCTACAAGGTATGCTTTGAAATTAAATAATGCATGGCCTGCTACATGTCGACAAATAGCTGTCATGTGAACGAGACATCATTCGTACATCTTTTAACATCAAATCAACGTAAAAAGGTTGTAATCTTGCAGTATAGGAACTGAACTAATGAACTTGAACGTTTGAAAGTAGGCTATAGTTGCTTCGTTTCGTAAGGCTTGATGCCAGAGATACTGTAGATAGCTAGTGACATTGAGATGGCGAGCTGTCTTCGTTGATGACTCCTTTGCCTGCACAATAGCAAAAAAGATAAGCAATTAATGCTTGAGCATGACCCTTAAAAAAGTTATAATTGATTCAATGTTAAGTCGATGTAAAAAGAAAGATTATTTTCCCTAATGGTCGTTAGCAACATGAACTGGTCTGCATGAATTTTTTCATTTAACAAATAGTTTCGAGCTTGTGTTGCATCAACGTGAAGCACTTGGTTTAAGCTTTCAGGTGTATTTTATATCGTGATGTTTATTGATTCAAACACAAAATCTGTTTAGGTGTTAAAAATATTGATCTATGCTGTTTTGCACCTGTTTTTATTGCAAAAAACAACGCAACAAGTATTTTTTCCTTTTGTATAAGTATCACGAATGAAAAGGTAATGAATAAGCTTATCCGGATTTGCTTTTGTAGTTATTCCTGTAGAGTAGTGATCCAACCGAGTATCGGTATGGAGGAGGAGAAGAGGAATTGGTACAATAAGCTCAGTGCAAGCAGTAGGCTAGCTAATTATAAAGAAAAAAAAAATTGAGAGAAGCATCGGAGTTTCGACAAAAGTAAAAAACAGTTGCAGAATAAAGTCAGAGTAAGAATTAATGGCTTCAGTATTGATTACAACCCGTTGGCGCAAGAAAATGAAAGACATAATTACAATAGCTTATATTAGTTGAACATTTATACAAGCAAAACTGAGAGAAACATTTGTAGGCGATTTTTAACTTGAGATCCGTGAATACGTTTACTTTGAAAAACGTGGTCAAGGTTACACGCTAAACTTCATACATTTAAACTTACGAGTGATTTTGCAGCGTTTTCACTCAGAGTCAATCTCAGAAACTTAAGAGTCCACAGACTTGCTGCAGTCTATGACTACAAAAAAGTTGGAAGTTACTGGAAGAAAAGAAAACTATGAAATAGAAGCCTAGTGAATAACAATAGAGGCTTTGTATATGGCGAAATAAATATGCCACTAAGAACGCAAAATACAAAAGATATCATGCTACGTTTTAATAGGTTTTATGTCCTTATGACGCAATTAGTATGATAATTTAAATTTGTACTTTTGCCGCAGCAAATGCCGGATCGTATAAGACGGACAGCGGACAGTCCATTCATGATTAATTCTATCAGATAATCTACGTTATAAAAAATAGTGGATTACTTTTTGTCTCGTGGTGTTCTGGTTGTATTTGATGTATTTTCCAAAATTAGATGCATTTGTCATTTAATCGGTCTCTAAATTAATTTCCCTTTTTTTTGAGATATTATGCTTGAATGTTTTTCATCAACTTGAAAGCCATGCTGTTTTATTCTTGTAATTGACGTGTTTTTTGATTTACTGTAATAATCTAACTTATCGGTTTGAGTTTTTACACATTTTTTTTTATTGAACTTCTTGTTGAGTATAGGCTGCTTTTAAATAGCCTCCAATTCGAAATTTTCTAGTAATGAAGCCAGACATAAAAGTTTTAGAAAGACAGAAACAATTTTGGCGGAGAAAATATGTTTAATACTTGAATAAAATTATACAAAGAAACGTTGTATTAAAGTTAAATTGTTTTTTTTAGAGAAAAACTAATTTGTGAAAAAAAACGGTTTCAGTTTTGATTTCTCTTCAGCAGCCAATACGAGGCAAAAACAAGGTGGTAAACAAAAGATTTGAAAACAATTTGTAATTTTGTATTTTTCTGGAATTTAACATTTTTCTTGAAGAGACTTAGCGTGCACGGTTGTTATCAGATTAAAAGCCATAAGCCTAATACGTTTCTTCTTTTCGTATATTTATTGATTTTAATTTTTATTGTTTTTTACTTGTTCAAAGACGATGTCAAAAGATTTAGTTAGTTTCTAAGATATAATCCTTTCGAATTTGTCTTCATTTTTATTCGAGTATAAAGCGGAACAATTGATGAGTTTTGAAAAAGCCTCTTGGGATATAGTCGGTTGATGTTATAAAAAAGACACAAAAGGTGAATAGGTTCAATATGAAAAGAAGTACAAGGTCGAGTCGGTACAATGCTAAGTCCACACAGACTTTTTAATAATTTTCGTTTTATCGAAGAACTAAAATAAAATGAAACTATATAGCCTGCAGAACAACCTAAAAATGCAAAAGCGAATAGAGTAAGATAGTATGAGTACTCAGGCTACCAAAGAGAGAAAAAGGAAATTTAAGAAGGCTTAAGCTTTGAATGTGGCTGGGAAAAGGAAACCATGGAAAGAATATGGAGAAAGCAAGTGAAGGATGATGCAGACAAGGTCGGACTGAAGGGGAGGATGCTTTAGACAGAATAAGATGAAGAAACAAAGATAAAAAATCGCTTAAAATATGCGTCTAAAAGTGTGAGAAATTTTTCCTTTGTCACCGATTATCCATTTACGCACCAACGAGATCCCTCAACAATACATGAAAGATATATTTATAACACGTGGTTATAAACGTAGCGCGATTATGACTTGTTAAGTCGATGCCTCCATATAAACTTTTCTGCCACGTTATTCACGTCGGATAGGCTATCTGTGGCCGTGCCTTTGCAACAAGTGAACAAATCTTATACGCTATATTCATGATGCGGATTGAATGGATTTTTATATGCAAAGAAAATAACCCAGACAACCAATTTGTCTAGTCCAGATATTTATCAGACCGTGTAGGGATCTGACTAGACCTTTGCCAGATCTGGACCAGACCTTTGCCAGATCTGGACCAGACCTTTGCCAGATCTGGACCAGATAGTGGCTGTCTAGGAAGCATAGCTGCTTCAGAGTTTCTGATGGTGTCAAGTGTTTTGCCAATGTTTCAATAACGCTGCCACCGCAGAAGCAAGCATGTACTGTATATTTACCCTAACACAGCAGCAAAACAGTTATCAAAAGAAACCGGTAGTTAAAAAGAGGACACAAGGACCCATAACAATTGAAAAGAAGTGTAACACTCTTCGTCTAAAGTCTAAAATATGCACAAAGCTCTTGTAGTTTTTCTTTTTTTATAAAAGTGCTCGTTGAAGTATGAGCAAACTATTGTTTGGTTTTTCTATGGCACAACGTTTATCCTTGGTTCTATGTTGTGCCAAATGATTATATATATTTATTTATAATTTCTTGTATTGATTAATTTGTTATTATTGATGTGCAGCCTTTAATACACAGCACGAACTCTTCACCATCAATATATACTATAGCTTAATCCTTTATTTTTTCTTGTAATACGCCTACAGCAAAGCATTTTATGAAAGTGCTCCACATGTGTTCTTGTAAAATGACCAAGCTCTATCTCGAAGTCAATGAGAGCCTTTCAACAAAGTTCAAGCGTTACTCTTACCATAATGTGTGTGGAGTTGTTAAAGGGAAGGTTAAATTTAAACACAAGCAGACCAGAAAATGCTTGATTTTATTAGCTGTTTATGGATTACAGTTTTTTCTATTTTTTCGATTAAAACCTTTCTAACAACTAAGTGATTTGCATTACTGCATGTTGATCTCGGAAACACAGAAAAGGTCACACGAGGGAGTCAAAACATGAACTAAGGTGACTTGGTCATCAATTTTATTTCAGCACCAATGGAACGAATTATCACAAATGAAGGTAGCTTTTAACTGTTGTATACAAAGTTCTGAGCTTTTTCTATTTTGAACTAACGACTTTTCGACATGTTTTAACGTTTTGATGCACAGACTGAAGTTAAAACTTTTGCAAAATAGCGAATTCGATGAGAAGTTCTGATTCTTATTTCTTTGTCGGAGATTCAACAGTTACTTCAGACTTGGTTTATTAAATACCTTGCCCACCCCTGCCAATTTTTTGTAGTTCCGCTTCTGGCAAAGAGCGAAAACAGTGCGTCTTTTGTAAAATATTTTAGATTTTCATAACATTGCACTTTCTCACAGTTAATTTATTAGGTCTCCTCTATGTACTCAACCAAACATGTGCAACCGGCGCCCGCGTGCCGCACTGCGGCGCGCCAAGTTGTTCTCCGCGGCCCTCGTGGTACTCAGAATATTACTGAAATTGTATTCTGTAGTATACTAGCTATCATTATATCTCATTGTTTCCAGCATTGGCGTAAAATCGGATTGAGGAAGGCCAGCAACAAATCGTAACATGTTTGTAAATTGCACCTAATGTTCACATCAAGAGCAAATTTTCGCGCGCTATGTAATATTGCGCTGAAGCTTTGTGATACATTAATGCTGCCTTGCAATTTTACAATGCAAGTTTAGCACTTAGAAGTGCATTGAACAGTATTACCAACCTTGTGGTTTTTCCGTAAACTTGGGCTTTTATTTTTTTTTAGTTTTGCTATGCTATGCGTTTTGTTTTGCTATTGTCAATGTTCTTCCATTTTTCATTTTTTTCTTGTTTTCATGATAATAATAGTTGCGTGAAAACCGGGAGCGCAGTAAGTAGACTAAGTGAGCTCACTAAATCCCCGGTGAAAACACGTCACAGTATTGCTGACCAGCTCAGTGGCCGAATGGTTTCGCTTTTGCCTCTAGTGCTGATAGATCTTAGCTTGATTCTAGGTCGGATCACACCGAACAGTTTAAAGACGGTTACCGATTGTGTTTTTTCTTGCATGACGCAATGAGAATAAGTCGGGCAACAATGTGATGACATCGTAAACCTGATGTAGAATTAAAAATGAGCCCTGTAGTTAAAAGATTTTAGCTGTTGTAGAGCTACAATAAATAAAACCATAGCATTATTATTATTAAAGTATTGCTATTGCAGTGCAGAGAGCATGGCATTATTGTTTTAGGAAAGTTTTCTGGTCTTTGAGAATAAAAATTGTAATGACAAAACAAGGCGTAGATAAAACATTTTCTTAAGGCGAAGACCTGCAGCTTGTTCATTTGTGTAGACGTCGCTATAGATTATCTTACATTACAATAGTTCATACACGTGAAAATGACGTTGGTAAAATGTTTTTCAAAGATCATTTTTTGAATTTGCCAAAAACCACCAATTTCTTTTGATCTGCGTATTTTAGGCTTGTTTTTTCAGATTTACTTGCTAGTTTTTACGCAATAACTTACTTTCATAAGAAGATAAATCTAAATTTTCTTTTAAAAAAGTTGATGCTGCCGCGTTATCACTCGAAGTTTCGTATTTAACCCGCTATTAAAATAGCTTGCACATGCCTGTACTGTACAGTCAATAGAACAAGCAATATCCTTGCTATGGCTTACTGTGGTAGGCTTTGTTGAACGGAATTGCAAAAAAGAGTGGTGCCTCAATGTTAAAAAGTTTATTATTATCAAGAAAATTTACATTGTCATTAGCTGAATAAATATAATTTAAAAATTCACTTTAAATAAGCTTTTTGGCCAGAAAATGCAACTATACTTCATAATAATTTCTTCCAATATACCCCCTCAATTTGATCATCTCTTTAATTTGAACAAAAATAAGCGATAAGATCAAATAAAAACCTTTTAACAGAAGAAACTCTGGACTTTGTGACCTAGTGACGCAACTTTCCAGTTTTACATAAATAATTTAATTCAATAAGCACACAGACATTTATGAGGTAAAAAAACAAGTGGTCGAAAGTCGGAAAGCTGTGTTACGATGACAGATAATGTTTTGTTTCAGATCTACATGATTCGCCATCTTCACAATGTCATGAAGATGAACTACAGTCGGATGCAGCTAATACTTTACAAGGTCAGTTATGTAGTAATTATCGTTGCACTTATCGGCCTTGAAAAACATTTAACCGTAGACTTGTGGTACATTATACATCAGCCATCAGCATGTAACCACTCCAGCTTAACAGTACAAAGCTGGCATCATAGATCTGAGATCACGCAATTGATGGTGGGAGCGTGCTATGGTCTGTCAGATTTTAACAACTGCTTGTATCAATCAGGCTGTAGAAAAGCGTTCTTTTCTGTAATGGGGTTTGGTTTATGTATTAGTACTGCAGATTAAAAGTTGCTTGGCCTTCAAAGATGCTATCAGTGAATATGCTATTGGTTGTGGGTTTCAAAACAAACAGAATGGAAATTACGATATAGGTAGCGCCTACAACTTTTTTTACATACAACTTAGAACTTTTCTGTTTTTGTGCATGTTTAAAATTAGGTTTAAACACCTTATGAATCTTGTATGAAGTAGTTTCTTCAAGTAAAATGCTATTTCTCGTGTTAAAGTATTTTGAAAGAAAATTTTGCAACTTGCGGAAAGACGATAATAATCGTTTCTAGCACTGGTGAACTAGCTTGATGAACACCCAAACTTTTCAGTATCCAGTTTAATTAGAAAGACGATAATATACTTTTCTAAACTGCTGCCTCACCAAAGTTTGAAACTACCTTTTTACAAGGAATTTTCGACTCATTTTCGCATAACTTAATGAAATACACCCTAAAGCAAATTTGTAAATATGGCCTACTTTTCATCATTTCATATATATCTTTATTTTTGTGCTATTTATAGGTACTTTTCAGCACGCTTTCAAACTCCTTACCAGGATTCTAACAATAATTTGTTTTAATGCCACACCTTCAAGAAGACTACTTAGTTCAAATTGATTTTAAATCTTGAAATAGCCGTTTAAATGAAACAAAAGCAGTGTTGATAGGGGATCAAGGGATACGTTTTAACACAGGTCCAAAATCTTTACATCAGGCCTGCTAAGAAAATCATATCGCATTTTGTGTACAATGTTATTTTTTTTAAAAGTATCATGTCTGTATTTGGAACTGGGTTAAAATTATCTTTTCAACGGCCATACGCGGCAATCACTGTTCTAAATAGGACTGCTCTTTGAAGTTTTATGGAGGCTAACTGGGTTGTAAGTCCACAACAAAACGTGCAACAGATGGGGAATAATAATAAATTTCGGTATAGGAACTTAAACACGCCAAACTTCTTTAAAAAAGTCCATTTTTATCCAGAAAACTTTTGTAAACTTTCAACATTGCTATGCAATAAAAGTTTCAACTTAACTAAATTTTTAACTTATTTATAATTAGTGCTGTTCCGAAATAAGTATTTCGAATCTAAAAAAACAAATTCTGTATCTTGATATCGTTTCGCTTGACTTTATTTTGAATTTCTGGCCAAAGAATTTTCTTCTCTTTGCTTGGTGACACATGGAAATGTGTTTTGTTGCTAACCCAAAGTAAAATCCTCCTACGAAAAAAACATATGACAATTTAAATTGAGCCATATTCTTAAAAAAGTATAAGTTATTACA
Source organism: Aplidium turbinatum (assembly GCF_918807975.1). Classification (NCBI taxonomy): domain Eukaryota; kingdom Metazoa; phylum Chordata; class Ascidiacea; order Aplousobranchia; family Polyclinidae; genus Aplidium; species Aplidium turbinatum. Next base: position 36,002,449 of record NC_137473.1, read on the forward strand.
TTTACAGTACAAATTAATAAATGAACTCGTAATAAATAAATGCATTGCAAATTTACAATTTGAAAATTAGAGCCTTACAACTTAAAAAAGCAAAAGCTTTTCTATTTTTTTGCAAAGTCTTGCCCTGGGCCCTCCGCCTACGTGATCACGGTGAAGAGTAGACCCCCGTCAGGTAAGTATGAGTTGGTGGCCTGTCAGTATCTGTCTTCTAAAGCCGTGATTCTTTTCGGCTTTGCTCCGTTGTGGTTGTGTGCCTTAAGCTTTTCTAAAAATTACAACGCATTTTAGCACTGCTCTCCATTCAGCGGCACCTAGTAGATGAAATGATTCGCCGGCAACAACATTTCAACAATCCAAAACTTCACTCTGCCAATTTCGTTAACCGGAGTTGCCGGACCTGCGTCAAGAGCCTCTACAAGTATGCGAAACTACCAGGAATAACCTATCAAGGCTTTGTCAGTCCAAGGATAAATATTCAAAAACCAATCAACCAACGTTTGAAATAAAATGGAACAGCAAAATTTCTTTGTCTTATTTTTAAGTTACTTTTTTTGAAAATAATTTTATTTTGGTTGATTATATTGGACTATATTTTTATGGACTATAAATTATTTTCACCTTGTTTCGAATTAATTACGAATAACCCAAGCAGCGATTAATTTTATTTTCAGAGATAAATCATTTAAGTAAAATTATTTAAATCATTTAATTATTTAATTAAAAGAGTAATTGGCTAGAAAGTAAAAATACTGAAAAAGTAAAGAGTTAGATCAGGTTCGTTTGTTTTGTTTAAGACAAGCAACTAACAAAAGAATCTGGTCAAGAATAAAACGGACGCAGCCCACCATGACCTCGGACACAACATCTTTTGATTAAAAGCCCAGCGTAGCTTCGTCACACCATACTCACCAAACATCAACTTTGTCATTTAATCATTATAATTTTCTTTGTAAAATAATTAGATTGACGCTGTCATAACCTTTCATCGTTTGGTTAGCATTGACATGGTTGGACACGCATGATTGGTTTTGTTGGAAGCTGTCAGTCACTCAGAACGTTTTTGACTTAATCACTGTGTGATCGATTAATGCTATGATTAATAAACATTGCAATGTTCATTTCCAATAACCAGACATTAAAATCAATGCGGTTAATTTTTTTCGCTACAGATTTCCTATACATTTTTTTGAAATGCATTTTCTGAGACCAGATGTGACAGAAATCGATCGAGAAATAATTTGTGTTGTCACGGAACAATTAGTCTTTTGAATTTTACCATCTATCGTCGAATCCGTCATGTGATCTCAGCTTTCTCCTTTCCAGTTTCCAATATATTTTCCTACACGTCTTGTAATTCACGTTAGCTTCATTTTATTTCTGACCAACAAAGCGAACATTATACATTGCCTTGCAGTAACATTGCAGGAGTCTAAAAAAATGAAACAGAAGAGCACGTCTTGTAATGCAAAAAAATGTTTAAGCCAATTCAATCATGTTTAAGTAGATATTGATTTATATCATTAAGGGTCATTTTTATTCAAGCCGAAAAATCGATATCAAGTGTAATAGAGCAGAAACCAAACTGTCAGGGAGCTGGGTGGTTAAATGACCTCTCTGACCTGCTTAACGTAAAACGCAGACTCTTGTTAGGCTGCACTTCGACTCAAAAAACAAACTACTTTGCAATGACGTTTCTGCATATTTATCCTGTCAACATGTGCATGTGTGCGCCCTATATTAGACAAGACCAAGCATCTATGTCGGGAGTGAAATTCACTTTAAATCGCAGCTGAAGCTCAAAAACTAATTTTTCAAATACATCAAAGAGATTTAAAGCCTCCTCATCAGGATTAAACTTCCAAAGAAGCTTTGCGGGTTAGCTGGTAAATGATCCATCGATTAATTCAGCGTTTTGCCTGAAAAACTGAAGCTTCACCCCAAATGAGCATCAAGGAATATTAAACTATTGTGTCTTTGTTTTTTTCAATACAAACGTTTTTTGCATCACTTTGTGTATAGCCGAGTGGTGAGAACCTTTGTGCAACGCTCGAAAGGGCGTGAGATCGATACCGCTTACGAGCATGCTGTTATGTCCTCGGCAGAACACTTGAAGATATTCACAAAGATTCGCTTCCTTGTCTTCCCGTTCACTAAATCTAAATCGTCAACCACCGGGCGCAAGCCTGATTACAGTGCAGGATTAAGGTGGATGCTATTGATGCTGCAGCATTAGGCCCATTCCTGAAATAGGCCCAGACGAAAACAGACGTGAATTTTCCGGACGCTGAACAGTTTTCCTTTGCCTAATTAACCCACAAATAATTCTTATTATGAAATTTGTAGTCCGACTTTCGCACGCCTAGGCACAGTGTTACGCCTAGGCACGTAAGATAAAGCAAGATTTTGGCATAGACTACTTATTTAAGATGAAAAATTATAACACTTTTCGAGCTGTTTCAGGGCCCTTCATTACTTCAGCCGCAGATAAGATGCACGGCTTTATTAACTCTTCCCCAATCGTGTATGCTTTTTTTGGTTTTAACTATTCGTAGAGAAACTAGATAGGATTCATGAAGAAAGGATTTTTCGGTAGTCGTCATCTTTTCATTTGCTTTTTTTAATCGTTCATATCAGAGAATATTCGTCCAAAATATTCAAGTGGCTTGCCTTCAAGATTGTTGTGCTTTGAATGAAAGTGACGAACAACTTTAGAAGGTTTCATAACGTCATTTGGCAGAATTTGGGAGCACACCAAACATTAGGGCCGTGACGATTGTTCACTACCCGGATTTTCACTACCCGCCATTTTCCTATTCTGAAGGAAAATGGCTTGGATGTTACTAACTGCAGAGGCCAGTCGTATGACAATGCGTCAAACATGTCAGGACGGTACAACGGTGTCCAGGCAATTGTGAAGCGAGAATGTAAATATGCTGCTTTTATTCCATGCTGCAACCACAGTTTAAACCTGGTAGGAGACCAGGCTGTTAATAGCTGCGCTGGCTGTACCAGGTTTTTTCATTTTGTCAATGGACTATACGTTTTCCTGTCTGAATCGACATATCGCTGGCAGAAACTGAAGAATCGCTGCACATTAACGCTCAAAGGTTTGTCTGGAACCCGATGGTGTGAACGTGCAGATGCTGTCAAAGCGCTAGTAGAAGGGTGGAAGAGCATTCAAGAAGTCCTGGATGAGCTTGCGGCAGATAAGGAGCAGAAGGCCGATACGAGAAACCAGGCCGACGGATTTTCGCGCAGGATGGACGAACTTGAGACAGCAGTTATGGCGACTGCCTGGAACGATATCCTATGCCGTCTCAACAGTACGAGCATTAGCCTCCAAGACCCTACAGTCAGTCTGAATACGGCAACTAGTTTATTGGCATCACTGGTCGACACGATTCAATTTGCACGGGACAGATTTGACGTGTATGAGCAGATGGCGATCGAAAAGGTTCCTCACGGCGAATACAAGGCTGAAGAACGTCGAGGCCGTAAGCGAAAGCGAATGCCTGATGAAGGAGCTGCAAACGAAGAAAACCTCACCCCTAGGGAAACATTCAAAACCCATATATATCTGGTCATGATCGACAGACTGTTAGCTGAACTGGAAAAGCGAATGAAGGCGTATGAGGATATATCTACAACATTCGGATTTCTTTCGGAGCTAACGTCATTGAGCATAAAGCAGATCGAGAATAAAGCTCAAAATCTCGTTTCCTCGTATCCAGATGACTTGGAAGACACGCTGGTGGCTGAGCTCATACAGTTTGCTGCATTTATGCGCACCCAGAAATCGGTGAGTGTGAACGAGTCAGCAGAGCTTACCATGTACAAGCTTTTGTCGTCGTTGAACCTTTCTCAAACATTTCCAAACGTCGAGATTGCTTTGCGCATCTATCTGTGCTTGATGGTGTCTAATGCCTCCGGCGAGCGGAGCTTCTCAAAACTGGGAATAGTCAAAGGAGAGCTGCGGTCCTCGATGAGGGAGGAAAGGCTAAACATGCTGGCGCTTATGAGCATTGAACATGAGGTGCTGAGCAGCCTTGACTGCACTGACATGATCGAAGATTTCGCGCTTGCTAAGGCTCGAAAAACAGTAGTATAAGTAAGCAGCACTAGCGCAGCATTGACAATATGCCAACGTTAAGTTGATCTGGATTAGCCTTTTCTTCATTAACTCCGCTTTTCAGGCAATATTGGTATTGAATTGTGTTGGTGTTACATAGCCTGATGTTACTCTCGAGTTTTTACGATAACACGTCGTTATTATTGTTCATGTTCATTAAAATTTGGCTGACTGCGTCGAAAGCAATAAAGGCTCTTTGGTCGGTCTGATTACGCGTGTACGGTGGAGTCAGAGTGTCGAATGCATATGTACCAATGCCTAGAAAAAATAGGCCTGTTTTTGCGCTGCAGCATCAGGCCCAGTTTCGTCTTAATCCGGCCCTGAGCCTGAACATGAAGTTATATGCAAATTACGTTTTTTTAAACACAATATCATGTTTTATCTTAAATAATACTTGACTTTGAATATTGTTGAACAACAATCAAAAGCACCATGTGAAATACCTATTAGTTATGATTATATGTGAAGAAACAGATAAAAGAAATGTGGCCATTTTTTATTGAATTTATTAAAATGAAAGGGGTTATTTCTTAGAAGCAAATCGTTTTGAATGATGATCTATATAGCTTCACCACGTCATGGTAAAATCTCACCAAGTATCATGGCACCGCACTGCGGTGTCAGTTCCAATCGGGGGGATTGTGTAATGCTGCGGTGAAAACTACAGCACATGTCAATCAAATCAAACAGAAACAAATTACCACCAGCTATTTGCTGCGTGAATAACAACACAAGCTTTGGAAGTTGTTGGTTTAATCCAAGCTTTGAACATTCGGCTTTGACTTTACAAGACACTTTTAATTACTTGCCAGAAAGAGGTCAGAAAAATTGACTTCCTTGTTTTTGCATTCAGTTTGCAAATAAATGTTTCGAAACCGTCATCATCATCAGGGAACCAACTGAGTCGATGTCAGACATAGCTTTTCGCTTTTTGAGGTTATGAAACTTACATAGGCTACTACAGCATGGTGGTATTTTAACCGTGTTATCAATGTACGTTACCTCATCAGACCCAAATCAACGGATTTCTTTTTGCAGCGGAAAAATGCGTTCAAGAGATGAAAAATGGTGCCAATTTTCTTGTTTCATTCGACTCTAAGAAAGGTTTTAAGAAGATCTGGTATTATCTTGATGCAAAGGAAAAGGAGTTAAAAACAAAATCCAAAGAGAAAAAACGAAAAGGATCTATTTCAAGTAATTAAAAATTATGTTGTTTCTTTGAATTTGTGATTATTAAACCAAGTGATATAAAAAATAAATGCTGAATAAATTAGGCTACTCCAGAAATAAAGATGTCATAGTTTTTCAACGGACGATGATGAAGTAATTTTGACGCGTACAATATTTGTATTTATAAATAAAATGATTTGCGTTCTTCTGATGACTGTACAAGGTTATCACCTGATTTTGAGAATGATACGCAGCTTTTATTTTGGACGTTACGCCAGTCAGCAGGACTGACTTCATCAAGGGAGCTGAAACAGGTAGCGTAGTGCTTACTGTACCTGTTTCATCCCCCTTGATGAAGTCAGTGGGGCTGATTGAAGAAATGTCTGAATTAAAAGCTGTGTAGCCTATCATTCTGAAAATCAGGTGGTAACCTAATATAGTCACCAGAAGAAAGCGAGTCATTTTATGTATCAAATACCTGGTGAACAGTCTTTTTCTGTATTTACATTTTTATTTGTTGATAGAAAATTGTACGTTCTATACATTATTTATTCTACAATGCAAAAAAGAAAACAAACAATACAAATTTTTTGCACACTTTCAAACTAAAGTTTTTTGAGTGATAGCCTGCAAAACATAATAACTTGGAATAGTCCGAATAGTTCATGGGATTGCACAAATTGTTAAAAGTTGCAAAAAGGTGAAACATCTCAAAAATTATACCAAACTCTTAAAGAAATTCATATTTTGTGTTGTCCGATTGATTTGTCCTATCGTATGCACGACAGTTATGATTGTAAGTTAGATAATTGTAAGTTTTAGTGATGGGAAAAACTATAACAATTAATGGTCTATGCATGACAGAGATCGAGTGATCGCAAGCATTCGTTTCTTTATTTTAGTTTTTATTTCTTCAATTGAGGATATCAGAGATGAAAATCAGCTGGAAAATCTTGGAGAAAATTGTTGCTTCAGCATTGCTTGTAGGGAAACGGTGAGGAAATGTTTTATTAGCTTCACGTTAAAAAAATGAAAACTGATTCTATTGAGTTCAAGAACTGCATTCATGGCTATTCTCGTCTAAAACCACTAGCAAATCTGTCAATTTTTATATTGATTCATCAGTAAAAAAACGACTGATTTGTTGTTTGAGATACTGATAAGGCTATTTTTACAATGTTTGAATAAACGTAGCTTTTTTTATTTAATTAAATGGTCCATATTCCAATTCCATTGCTTTATTACAGCGCCAACGTATCTTTTTTATGACGGAGTGTTGTCGCACTGCCCGTGTTTGGTTGACGGGAATACAGCATCTTATAATTTGTAGCAAGCCTAGTATAGAAAATTCAACACCGATCCCAACAAACATATCAAAAGAAAGGTGGGTACTTGTTAGTAATCTTTACTTGAATCCCTTCGACAGAGTGCAGAACTATATCTTGTGTTTTGTCATTGAGTAACGCCATATGACATCATTAGGCGTAAATAAACGATTTGGCAGTAATTGTTACTACATTATTTTCAGTTTTTTGATGTTCTGTCAGTGTGACAAAATGGTTCCCTGTGACTAGATTTTATTGCTTTTACAAAGAATGTGACGACCACTTCATAGCGACATACTCTGTAGCCTACAATGTACTATTACAAGCTAATACAATCATGTGTAGTGGTATTTGTTGATGTGTTTTTGTTTTACAGTTGGATTCGGCACACTTTTTACCAGGCTGATAAAAACGGTGATGGAAAATTGAATTTTGATGAAATTTTGTCGCTGTTAAGAAAACTTAATATCAACCTATCAAAGAGTAACGCAAAAAAATTGTTCAAGGTAAAAAAAATTGTCCTTTTAAAAACCTAAAAGAAAACTTTCTAGCTTACCGCTTTATGCACAATCTACACAAAAGTTATGTGACATTCATGTGGAATGAACATTTTAAGTCTTCTTGCAATTTGCATTTTGCAATCCATCGTAGGTGGAATTTGACATTTTAGAAATCTACAAGTTGCTGAAGAAAGCTAAAACGTAAAACTTGGATATTTGACTTTGATAAAATGATGATGAACAAACTCATTACGTTTCAGCATTTTGTACTTCGAAATGTCTGCGATTCTTCTGCATCGTCGCATTTTGGTTTTGCAACATCGTAATTGGTGTCGTACAAATGTTGGCTTATGTTTTATGGTTTTGTGCCATGAATTGAAGCATGTGTTAGTTGATCATATTCTACATTGTTTTGGATAGAGCTTGACATATATCGTGCATCATAAGCTGTATGTAAGTAACTTATATTTCGTTTATAACTGTTGTTTTCTTTTTAATGCATGCTAGATGCTATTGTGTGTGATGTGTTTTATTTGTCGTTCATTTTATTGTGACGTATATTTTCTCAGACAATGGATGTTAATCTGTTCTCGGTGTCGTTCAGACAATGGTTGCAGGTGAATGTTTACTTTGCAGTTGAAGGATTAGGTCCAGAGAATAGGTTTAACATTTCAATTAAGTTGGTTTAACTTTAAAGAATTAACTTGAAAGTTATAACCATTTTGCAAAAAAATGTGAATGAATCTATGAAACTGTTTAGAAATTTTGCAGTTAATCTGCAACGAAAAGAAGATCTGCGTAGTTTTTAATTGCTGATAAAATTAAAGTTGTCGACTAACCAAGACAACGAGTTTTTGAAGTCCAATGTTTTTCTGGTTGAAAATCAAAAAAAAGACCTGTAGCATTTTCCCAATACGTGGTATGAAATGTGTCATATACCAAGCATTACTTTGCAAAAACTACTTGCTTTTAAATTTGATGACAAAGTTATAAATTTCAGGAAGCAGACTCAACAATTGAAGATTGTGATGGGTATCTAGTGTTCGATGAATTCATAAATTTCTACCGCAAGGTGGCAGTGCGGAAGGAGCTCGTCTCACTGATTGCCAAATTGTCAGAGAACAAGAATGTGATGGCTGTTCCGCAATTGCTCACGTTCTTACACACAGAACAAGAAATGGTGAGGCATTTTTATTATTTTGCTTAAGACTTCTTAATTACAAAATCCATAAAAATTCTTCATCTTATAATTTTTACTGATTTTGATTTCAGACTGATGTCTCAGAAGATTTCTGTCGGAAATTAATCTTGGAATACGAACCGGATGATGCAAACAAAGAAAAATGTCAGTTTGGAGCTGAAGGTATCACTAATTAAGTTTAAACAAGCAATTGAAGATCTGAAAGTATGAATTCATTACCTGCTTGTATTGCACTTTTAATGGATATTTAATTTATCAAAAATATCAACCCGGTCCGCAAGCAAACAAAGAGATACGTTTCAATTTTGATAATTAAGACATTCTTTGGTGAAACTTTACACATAGTTTTACTATAGAGTAGACTATGTATGATGACAAAGTATCAGTATATGGAATAATTGATCGTCGGCATTTTATAACTTTCAACATAGAACCTAACAAGTAGTTTTGAGAGTTTGAGTCAGTGGTTGAAGTCCCTCACCAGTACGCCGATGTACAGTAAAACCAATAAGCCTCTGCAGAGGTTTTCTCAGTATCAGAATGAAAGTTTTTTTGTTTAATTTTTGCGAAAATTTTGACGCCTGCTAAAACTTTTAGGGTTTGCAAACTTTCTTGTCAGCTCCCATTCTGACATTATTGACCAACATCAATTGAAAAACCAACCAGAGAATATGACGAAACCTCTCTCCAACTATTTTATCAACTCTTCCCACAACACCTACCTTGAAGGCGATCAGTTGACAAGCCAAAGCTCGTGTGTAGAGTACATCAAGGCTCTCAAGGACGGCTGTAGATGCGTGGAGTGTGAGTTTACTTTCTGCTAGTGCTGATAGCCGTAGAGCTGTTCCTACAAATTGCTTGCAATGCAATGGCGAAAATGACGTCCTTTTTGTTTCACTACAATTCCGTGACGCCAGGGCAAGTTAAAACAAAATATCCAGACGCTGCTCTGTGTTAAAGATGTCCGGAATGATTTCTTTCATAGGAACTTATTATAACGTAATGACAATGAAATAAGTTCCTCATTCCTTCTTTGGTGTAAATTAAAAGAGTCAGAATAGCATCTTTAGCTAGCATCCTAAAACATACTCAACATCAACTAATGATAGATAATACTGTAGGGCGTAGGCTAAGTTAAAGTTTTGTTAATGCCTAATACTTCCTATCTGTTTCTTTTTAGTGGATTGCTGGGATGGCCCAACAGGAGAACCAATTATTCACCATGGCTACACGTTTACATCCAAAATATTGTTTTGTGATGTTATAAAAGTTATCAATCAACATGCGTTCACTGATAACCCGTAAGTTTACTGTCAAAAAAAGATGTAAGAATAATTCACGCATTGATTGGCAACTGAAGTGGTATTGTCTAGTAAACTTGCATTGAAAACGTAGATGTGCTTTTCTAACAATAAGAAGCATCTGACATCTGACATCATCTTAGATGTCAAGTCACCAAGACACAACTTTAATATTTTTGAAATGGCATACAGCAGGTTCGCTGCTCCATCACTGCGTGTTAAGATAACTTCTATTTAAATCTTGGTCGTGCTGTTACTAGTACTGCGTCCTCTCTTTTCCTTTTTCATCAAAGTTTTGACTTTTGGCAGATATCCTGTCATTTTATCGATTGAAAACCACTGTGGGCTTGAACAACAGCGACGTATGGCGGAAATAATGAAAGAAATATTCGGAGACAAATTAAACGTCGAATCTGATGACGTACAAACTCTTCCTTCCCCAGATCTCCTTAAAAAAAAAATACTGATAAAGGTAAAGATATAAATAATTATAAAATAAATAAACACATCTAAACAGTTACGAGAAATAAGTTAAAAGAAAGGGAGAAACGTTTTGACTTCAAAATGAGGTAAGCCTAGGACCCAACATTAAAAAAAATGAAGGTAAGTAATTATTTGTTTAAAAGCATCAACTGTGGCACAAACAAGGAAGGGAAATAAAAAATAGACTCATCACCGAAGGAAACCACGCTTTCCATAGCATTGCCTTCAACACATAAAAAATAACCAATCTTTTTTGTTATGGAATTACACAATGGAATTAACAAACGCCATTTTCTCAGTGCAAGAAACTATCCAAAAGTATTGATCCCAACACAATGGAAGGAGAGGTGAGCACCGAAAATAGCGAGGAAGAATACGAAAGTGAAGAAACGTCTAAAAATAAAGACAGCCTTTGCCTTGACACTTCAAAAGCAAGTTTGCTTAAAATTTGGGAAATGTAACTTTAGGATGCTGTAGATATGAAAATACAGAATTCAAAGTTTGATTTATTTTGATATTCTAACTAATAGTTAATCACTCTTGTTCCAATGACCGCACAAGAATTTACTTGAACTAATTAACTTTAGTAGGCTAAGTGGTGTACTAACGTATCAGGGTTAGCAATAAAATTATCATACTATCATACTAAAATAGCAGTACCATCATTACTAAGTTGACTTTTTTCTGTGTATTGCTTTATATAGTAAATTGGTTGTTCAAATCAATTTTGAGCAGCATAATAGCGCTCATCCTCAGAGACAATACTATTGAATGTAAATTTTAAAAGCTGTGTAAAAAAAATGATTATTTGATAAACATCCTACATCCCACTCACCTGTTAAATGGTGGAAAACTTTTTTGTTTGCAGAAAGAAGTTGCTTCACCTCGTTTCAAATGGCCTGCAATTATAAGAAGATCTTTAAGAAAGAATGTTTTAAAGTCATCATTAGTCAAAGGGGAAGAAGTAAGTAGGTTCCAACACAGTGTAACAATATACCACACTGCTTTGGTAATCTACGCGTACATGCTGCAGAAAAAACTCAATATCTAAAAAAGCTGGGAGCTTTACACTTTAAGTGCTCAAACGAACGAATGATTCACCACTTTCTTAAAGGATGTTGCATTTTATTGTTGCATCCGTTGGAATGGTTAAGCCCAAGGTTTGTTTTAAAAAGAAGCAAACATAAGTGAAATGAATCCACTGACCACATTTTCAACTGAAATGGCGTGTTTTTTTGCAAGAAATGTCAAAATTGGAACTTAGTTTCTAGGATAAGCTTACTAGACGCTGTTTAAGATACGTGAATGACATTTCTTGCATCATTAAAATTTCTCCTGACAATGGTTTTCATGAGTATCAAGCACCATCTCCTTTTTATTTTTATTTACAAACGGATGGATGTGTAAAATACTTTATTTACTTGCCACAACAGCAATCATAACCATTAAGAACTTTCTCTGATTAACGAGTGGTCGGAATACATGTAGATATTCACGTTTAACATTTTGAGATAGTTTTGCTTAATTACATTAAAAGAACGAGGCTATCATATTTGACATTAGATGTATGGTAAACAGTTTTCTTCGACTTTTGGTCTTGACATTTACACGTAACAATGGTAAAATGTATTTAAGCACAAGAAAGGCTTTGTTCAGACAGCAAACACTGTCTTTGTTATGTCAATTCAACATCACAAGTTGTTGAAATTTTTCAATTATAATATTTAGAAACTGATATTACTTTTTCCATAAACAAACGTAGCAGCACCACAACATTTAACATTATAACAAACAAAAATAAAATAGCAAACGTTTTCAACGGTGCATATATTATTCCTTTTCAAGCCATTAAACAAAGAATAATTTTACATGGTACAAGAAATACTAGAGAAACATACAGCATAACAACAAAAATATAGTTTAATCTAAGCATTGAAAAACTACTTATTCTGCTCACATACAAAATGATTACGTAGCACGACGGGTCAAGTACTTGATAGAGGAAAAGCTAAGTTCTGAGGAGAATTTTCCTCATCAAATACTTGACCCTTTGTAGTGCGTAATGATCGCTATTTTTTTTTTTATTGGATAAAGTTAAATGTTGCGGTGTTGCTCAGCTATGTTAGTTTATGATTAAAAAAAGTAACCTGTCATATTGCTTTATCCATTGCGTAATGTAGGCTGCGTGGCTCACGAGTAACTGCGTGCTAATTGACGCTGGAAACTCTGTGCAAACTGTCGCTTAGGATAACACTTGACAGTACACTTGGTGGACACGCAGATTGACTTTCTTTGCTTCCATCTGGTTTAATTCCTAACTACCACTCTTAAAACTTGACTCCATGCACAACCGCATAGTTCAGTATAGGAATGTTCGATGAGACAAATATTTCTCTGTAGACAACACTTATTGCAATTTTTTTGTGATTCCGCTTTGCAGGGTCGGAGCAGATCTTTAGATACATCTAGGTCGGAGACTTTACTTCCTGCTGCAAGAGCTTCTTCCTCAATTGACGTAACATCATCAAAACCACATTGTTCCCGAAGGAGAAAAATGTCTTTTGCAAAAAGTGTAAGATAAGCTTTCAGCGTGAATTTCTTGTTGTTTTGATACTCGACAGATCAGAGAATAACTAAGTTATAAAGCAATGGTTCTTATGGTTACCAATTACTAACGTTTGCGGTCAAGGTGTCAATGTCTGAAGTTAATGAGCGTTTTCTGTATTGCTGGCTGCTGTTAACGTGCACCTGACATGAGTGTGGTTGTCAGGTTGGACTATATGCTCGTGGTTTATAAAGAGAATAAAGTTTGGTATTCTTTTAGTGGACAATGAGAAAACGATATAACTCTTCTAGCAAAACTTCCAGCAACTCTCCTGTGAATGGGGAAGGTAAGAAATGTTTTGATCATTCAAACGTCAATTGTGATGTTTAGTTCTAGATTATTATCAGTAGAATTTCAAGAAATAACTTAGACCATATGTGTGAAAAAGCCATCATAAAAATTGTGCTGATCTTTCAGATATTTTGTCACCGCATTGCCTAACTTTTATTGGTAATCTGTGACCTTTTAGTTAATGCATTACAAAAATGTTTAAATATTTTGCATAAAGAAATTACCTGATATCATATTATGGAGGGCCATATGCAAACAAAATTCAGAAATAGTATAATCAGAATAAGCAAGAAACGTAACTAACAGTGCCTTTTTATCCGTTTGAGGGATGGGCCTATTTCTTGGACTCTGAAGAGTTAAAAAATGTCTGTATTTTCGCAAAAATTGAATTGACATTGCATTAAAGACACATACTTGACCACAGTTTCAACACTCTAGAAACGTTACGGGCTGCTCGTTACTTTGACAATCGCATAAATTTATACTGATTTTATTGACGTGATTTTGTTCTCCTTTGCAAAGGTGAAGATCAGAAGAGCATAAGACAGCGCCGTGTCCTCTCACGTCACCTATCGGATTTGGTAGTCTTCACAAGATCGATTGAATTCCCAGGTTTTGACGCTATCTCTGAAGGTGACTGTTGCTACTTGTTTAAGTGATGCAAACTAAACTAACACCAAAACCTAGATGTATACTTTTCATAGACGTATATCACTATTGACAGTTGTTCTATGTTTTGAATTATTAATGTGCGACTGCAAGACAGTCAGTAGCCTAAACTGAAATGATCTCCGTGGTAAAACTAATTGATCTACCAGATATCCGGCATTTGTAATATGTCACGTGCCATACTTTAAGTTGCTTTGTAAAGATAGAAAAAAGCTAAATATTCAACCAGTCTTTTTTAATCATGCGGGGGGAAATTTTAATAAAAAAAACAGAGCTCAAAATCAAAAAAAAAATTCATGGTTTAGAAAACGTTTCGAAGATTAAGTACTGATTTCACATAGTCTGAGATAACGCACGTTTAGCTTTCGAAACGTATATAGAGCCAGTACATTGAACTGTTTTTTTTTTTATTCAGCTTGTTTTGAGTCACCAATAAAGCGGTGTTTTTCGTGTCGTGTAACTGATAAATTTAGAAAATTAAAGGGGTTTTCCTTTTCCATTATGAAAAAAGGGTAGGCAAGTTAACACATTTTCCCAATTAATTAACTGGTCTTAATCATATAGACCACAAAAGTTAATCTACATACAGCAAAGATCATCTACGCATACAAGCAATTAAGGCAAAGAAGTCATCACCTGGCATCTGCACGTCACGCCTGCATTACATCAACAAGATGCTGTTCGTGTAAAAAGCTCGTGATTGATTGTGACACGCAGCCAGATACGCAGTGTGCTGAGCTTTATTGCAGAAACTTTCCATTGTTGTTTTGCACAGATTGGTTGTTTTTTCCTTTTTTGCACGAGACAAAAAAAAATGTTAACTACAGTGTGGAATGGATTCGCACTTCAACCAAAAGAACAACCACAAAAACTATTGTTTAGAACCTGATCAATAGTATGGCGTCTGACGCTTCATGAAGCCGAGTTCTAAGTTAAAATTATGTAACTACCATCACTTCACGCGCAGACGATATCAAACATAACTTGCCTTGTACAGAAACTATGCAAGATGTACCTGCCAGAAAACATTCGTTGCTGACAATATTTTACGACACACCTTGTAGGCTATATGATGTGTTTTTGGATCTCTGCTACAGTTTAGTTCTTTTCACCGACTTTAAGTTTGCCTGCAATTTTGCATGTTTATTACGTACATGTCAACAATGTCCATTCGTTGTCGCAGTGGCTTTTTTTCCTAGCTTCAAACAAAAAACAATCAATACAACGCTTGACGTCTTAGCTGCGATTAGCCATGGACTCCCACGCATCCACAAAAGAAGTTATAATCTTGAGCCTTTGTTTGGCAACTTGCACAGTTTTTTTTATTTATTTTACTTTTTTTTTGTCGTATCCAGGCTTACACCTGGTGGTTGAAGATTTAGATTAAGTGGACGTGAAGGTAAGGGAGCCAATCTTCATGTCCACCTTCAGGCATGCCTTTAAGTGTCCTGTTAAAGACACAGCCACATGCTCTTGAGCGGTGTCGAACCGGCGCCCTTTCGATTGCCGTTCCAGGGCTCGCACCACTCGGCTATGCAGCCGACACTTTTTTGTTTAAATTAGCTCAAAAACTCACCTTCACAAATAGTGCACAACCGTCCGGTGGCGTGTGTCCTTGCCCTTATTGCATTGATTCAATGCACACCGACGTTAAATTAATGAAAATAAATGCTAGTTTGTTAGTTGGTAAATACCTAAAGAACGGTTGTGTTCGCAGCAACATTGCAGAAAGAGCAAAAGCATGCCAATTTGACGAATGGTATGAAATACCACGAGGAAGAGGTGGTTTTTAAAACGTTCAATACAATTTACTTTGTGACAAACAAAGTTATGTTTGTATAATTGTGTGTACTTAGCTGCTACCACTTGTTATCTGAGATGAATAAAAAATGGAGCTGAAAAAACATTTGTCAAAAATTTCAACTCACTTTTCACTATAAAAGATGATAGACTACAATTGCCTTTCCTACGGGCAATAACGTTGAGAGAGAAGTCGGGAGGATATTTTTAGGCCAGGATCTGGGATGATTTTAAAAGTTTCTTGATTTGGGACCCGAGAATCTTACTGGTACCGGGCCCAAATTATCCTTTCAATGGGTAAAATCAGTCGTTTCTTGCTATTTTTATTTGCTCTTGCAACCGAATTTATTTTACACAAATATGGTCGAAAGAGACACTTCGTAAATCGTCCAGTGAAATGGCTCAGTTTTCAAAATGCACCAAACCATATAAGGATCAAATTTGGCCAAAACATGTTTTGTTTTGAGCAGTAAGACCAGTTAAGCACCTATCAATCGTCTCAGTCGTAAAGTGTCATTTCCGGCTCATGCTCTTGAATCGCAGCTACTTGCCTTCATGACATTTGAAACTGTATATTGATGACGTGGACCAGCTTGGTGACGAAGTTATTTAAGGTCATCGAAGTTACTTCTTAGTGCAGATCTTCTGCAAAATGTAGTTGGCCACAAACCAAATTCAAGACCAAGCTTTGCATAGCAGAAACCTATAGCCTAACTGTTGGAAAAACAAACCAGCCTAAAGGATTATCATGACCATCATAATAGGCGTACTACCAGTATAAGCCAAAACTTTAAAAAACATCTTTTCCTGTACAGTCCATATAAAAATGTTACTTTAAAGAATAGGATATAAGTAAAATGAGAAATTCTGATTGCTTGTGTATGCAAATACTTTTATTTTATTGATCAAACATACAATCGAAAATGATAGTTCAAAAAGTAGACTTAGCATATAAACTTTGTGGTGTAAAAAAGAAGTGAAAACAAATATCTGCCTGGAATAAAAATGGTTCCAGCACAAATATGTTGACTTTATGTAGAAATCAGCAACCCAGCCAGCAATAAAGAATGCTTTGCGCTGATTCATCTAACTATGCGTTGAGTCAATGTAAAAATGACTGATTAAATGGCTAGGAAGGTATACAATTTAAATTTCCTGATCTACTCACCACTATAACAGTTTGGCAATGTCAGTTTACGAGAAGTGACTTTTATCTTTACAGTACAAGTTTTGGCAAGGGTGCAGTTAAAAAATACTAACAAAAATGCCGCATTCCAATTCGTGTTGTTTGGCATTTGGCTGGTTGTTAAATATAGCCCGTGATCTTTGGCAAATTTTTCATGCTATAAATCATATGATTAGTTCAACATGACTCAAAAAACATGTCCTCCGTTAAAGCCTTGAAAAATGATTCGATGCCAAATAAACAGGGACGCCACGTTTACATTGTCAACATTGTAGGCCTGATGTACGATGAGCCTGACAAACTTGTTTGAAAGTAGCAATGAAACTTTACATACAGAATTTCGATGCTTGTTTGTTTTTGGAGCAATTTGGCATCTATTTATTAAAGTTGTTTGTGCTATGAAAATACCAAATACTAAATTAACATTTTTCTGTGTTAAGTCATTAAAACAGGCCTGTACAATATGCGGCCCGCAGTCAACAGGCGGCCGCGTAATAATTCAAATATATTGACAATTACATTCTGTAGTAACAATTTGTGGTTAATTAATTCGATTTAAAAAAAGTATGGATAACTTTTTTTAATAGGCTACAACACTGAAATAGTGTGGTACGATCAGTAGTGTTGACGAGGGAAAGGGTACAAGGAGTACTTTTAACCCGGACCCCGGGATGATTTAAGTGGCCCAAAAACTTGACAAAACCATCGCGTATTCTTTGGATATACTGCAGTGTTATTTTCCTAAAAGTGTTTTAATTTGACGCCCGTTTCATTGATACCAGGCCCTGATACCAGGATTTTTTTCCCACGTCCCTGGGTACGCTTCTACGGCTGTTACCTTTAGGACGATGGGTTTTTCTTTCTATCTGAATAATATCCATTATCCGATTGTCACTTTATGAAAACGTTAGAACACGTTTTTATGCGGAACAAACAACAACTTTTCTTGTTGCGTCCTTGTGTACGTTTTTTAAGTTTGGCAGGTTTGCATTGAAGCAATGGAATTGACAGCCTAACCAAACAGATTGTTCAGCGCGTACTGCAATGAAAAAATGTCTCTAGAGAAAAGGTTAACGACAAACATTAATATCTTGGAGTTGCATTGTGAGGGGGATATAGAAAGGAAAAATTGTAACACGTCTTTGTTTCTGTACTAATCTTGAAAACAGTGCCATAATATTTAGAAATAATCTGATTAAAAAAAACTGTGAGTGGCACAAAAAGAACTTGGATTGTTTGTGGAAATTATTCCTTTGGGCTGGAGCTACACAACTATAAACTACATTGCATTTCATTGAACGGTGGCTCATCGCTGCAGCTGTCAAAAGTTGTTTACAATTTAGAACTGGACTCCTATCTCTCATGTAAACAAATTCATGCTCGAGATATTTGAATCACTCAGACATTTTTTTAGACTAATTGCTTTTGTTCTCACAGTTGAACAACAAACCAGTGCAGTAGCCGAGTAGTTTTGCCTTTGGCTCTGATGCTCGTATAGATCTTAGATCGATTCCTGGTAGGGCCAAATCGAAGACTTTGACATTCTTTCTTGCATAGCGCAGTGAGAATAAGTTGGTAATAATGTGATAACATCGTAAACCAGATACAAAATTAAAAATGAGCCCTATCGATAAACGACATTAGCAGTTGTGGCGCGACAATAAAAACAATAATATTTTACTTGAACAATATCAAATGGCATGTTGCAGACAATCTTAAAGATAGACACTCTTAACTTCAAACCCATACCAGAAGCGGTGAGTTTTTTAGTTACATGTACAAGTTAAAAATTAAGTGTTTTTCATTTTCTTCAGGTTTCTCGGTTTGGTCTTTCAGTGAAACAAAAGCCCACAGTCTAGTCTCATCTAGACCGATGGACATGATCAAAGTAAACCGGAGTCAAATGAGTCGTATCTACCCCAGGTCTATTCGCGTGCGGTCAGGAAATTTCAATCCAGTTTACTACTGGAATGCAGGTTGCCAACTGGGTAAGTGCATAACTGCATGCGGTATAGCTTACAATTAGCTCAAGCATTTTTGAGCAATAATTTCCTTGGGTACGATAAACACTATGTTTCATAGATATCATGTCATTATACAGTAGAATGAGACTATTTTATTAGTTTCATTTTTTTCTTTGTTTTCTTATCATCTTAACGAGCGCGACACTGACGACGAGTCACAAACATAGTAGTCTATCGGAGCCAGGAAAAATTATTATTTACAAAATGACGACAAATACAAAATGACGACATATGAACCATTTTGTTGCTGACATAGAACACTGAAAAGAAAGATTAGTTTTGGAGGCTTCACTGCGCTTTAAAACGTTTTTAATTTATTACAAATTTATTTTTATGTAAAATGGTGCAGTTTGTTTGCATCCGAATTTGACGCCACTTTGACCATAGCCTACCTTCAATTAATATTTTAACTAAAGTGTGAGTCACTTTTAGCACCGGGTTGCAACTTTCCAAAAAATACCATAAAAAATTTCCTATATTGAAACTTCGGAAGAACAAAGGAAAAAACGCAAATCCTAGCTAAATTAAGTCATCGGCTGACTTGGCGCAGAGGGTTTGGGCAATGGTAGTCATTTCATTGATGTTAGCTCGATTCCCACCACTGCTATTGCTCTTTTTTCTTTCGTAATTACCAAACAAAGTTCAAACTAATAAATGTTAAAGTGTTAAAGTGCCTACCCTAACCAGGGCGATTCTGATCGTCAAATTTCAAAGTAGGGAATTTTTTTATGGTACCTTTTGGAAAGTTGCCACCGTGTTTTGGCAATCGCTTTTAACTTTAATTAGAAAGCCAAATCAGTAAGAAGAACGTAAAAGGTCTTCCACACAATGCCAAATGCAAAAGAACCAAAAGTTGTTTATTTTAGGAAAATTCTAAAATGGAGAGTATGATTGTTCGACTCTTTTCCATGCAATGTACTGACAGTTGCAACGATTGTTTCCTTGGAGGTCATGTTGTTACAATTTACACAAGCAAAAATATTTCATGCAACTCACGAAATTTGCTGAGTAATCGATGCCTTTTGTTATTGACATCGTTTGTAGCTATTGCGTAAGTCAAGACTTGGAATGTTAGTAAATTTGGAACAATCAGCGCGCTCAATTCACGTTCATCACTAAAATAATGCTTGGTTAGTAAAGAAGTTTTTTATGAATCATATCCACACACATCTATAAATGAAATGACATTTAATGATATCAACCCCACGTCTACTGTGTAGGCCTGTAGACTAAATAAAATGATTCGATTTTTAACAGTTTGACAATCTTCGAATTAAGCATAACAAAAATATCATCATCATTTTCAGTGTGTGGTAATTCCCCCTTTCTTGCCAATACAGAAAAGGGAAGGCCTTTGCTCTGTAGTGAGCTGCCACAGGCTAAAACTGATGATGACCAAAAATGTAAGCTATAGTTTTTAGAATCATACATGTCAAGCTGAAGAAAATCCGTTCTTGTATACGACTTGCAACTGTTTTATTAGCAACTCACAGTATTTTGTTGATACAAACGTACCAGCTCCATTAAATTTTCAGCAGAATAAGGATCTTGTTGAAGTTCAGAAAGTTTTGACATTTCTTGTGTTCACGCTTGCTAGCTAGTCAAGGTTAAATTCAATCAAATTTTAGAAAAGACAATCTTTTTGTCTGTATCCAAGCATGTCCCGACTCGTGTTTACTTTACACAGTCAAGCGCTTTCATTGGGATACGAACCGACAGCTGCTCGAGGGTCGGTTGACAGTTTTACAGAGTGATCAAGCAGTTTGTCATCAGTGGTGGCCTTTGGGGTGAGCAAACTGGTAAACCGCCCAGGACCCGCAAATTTATGGGCACCGCGCTTATGATGACCCTGTGCGAGCTTCCTTTCTAGAAGCACGTCGACGGAAACACAAGAGATTCTTGTTTGAAGATACAGATGAGGATGCTGAAAGCAACAGAAGCAGCAAGGGAAGCATTTAGAATAGACTTTTTCAATGCTCTCCTAGATGAAGCTATTACCAAGATGGATGATATGTTTGAAAAAATCATGGAGTTCCAAAAAAAGTAAAGGTTTTGTGTGTGATATTTGTTTGCCGACCCCCATCACAGCAGAAAATCTGTTAAAAAAAATAGTTTGAAGTATCCCCAAAATTTGCTGGAGACCTTGACAGTGAAGAATTTTTCACTGAAGTGCATAGCTTTACAAGAATATATTCACCATTGAAAACAAAAGAAACCACAGTTGTATCTGTATCAAAACAAACTGAACGTTGTGTACCCTACCTTGTGTTTGTTACTAGGGCTATTTCTTACTGTGCCAGTTACTGTAGCTTCAGGAGAAAAATCATTCTCTAAGCTAAAGTTGATAAAAAATTACCTTCGCTCTAGAATGAGCCAAGAACACTTGGTTGGACTAGCTGTTGTTTCAATTGAGCACAACGTAGGCAGAACATTGGACAATGCTTCTCTTATTAAAGAGTTTGCCGCAATAAAAACTAGAAAGGTGCATTTTGTGTAAGTGCTGCAGACGGGTGATGTAGGATTAGAAGGGCACTGGGTGTGGTGGTACAACATAGCATCAGAGTGATGTGAAAATATCACAGCATAAAATACACCTTTAATAATAGTAATAACAATCGTGTTTTTATTTGCGCCCATTTTATTTGCAATATACAGTACACTGCAATCACAGATCACCTTTCTCGCTTACCATTGCTGTTTGTTGTTGTATCATGTTAATTCCTTTTTGTGTTATTGTAATTTATGGTTATTTTAGTTTGCTTACTTTAATTTGTCGATACCGGGCTGTGTGGGGCCCTCATATTACTTCTTGCCCAGGGCCCACAAAACCTTAAAGCCACCACTGTTTGTCATTGCAACGTCATGTTTAGAGTGACGTCACTATTGCGGAGTTGTTTTCTTTTTGAGTTCAATTGTGGGTCACCAAACGTTTGGTTACCACGGCTGGATCAGGTTCACTGATCACAACTCGGTGATTTCTAATTTAAACAAAAGCTGAGCTACATTTTTTTTAAATGGCTGATTCTGGACAATCAAATGACTAGATTGAACTTATCAACCTTAGTTTGCAATTGTTCCTGCTTTGCATATAGAGAAATTTTCATACTCTTTTTGTAGTAATCATGATTTAATAGGAAAGACAGATAAAAGCTGAATAATAAGTGAGTTTAATATTGATTAATTGAGATATCAAATGTTGTGTTGTTATGTTGTTTTTTTTAATGGAAATTTTGTACGTCAGTCGGCCTGTACTAATTTTTTCTCCAGATTGAATTTGTAAAAACAAAAGCGATATAAGTTACCTTACTCCACAATAACTTTTTTACTGTAAATTCAAAACTCACAATAAAGAAAATTCAAACTTTAGTTATTAATCACATAAATAAATAAAAATGGTCACAGCGGTAAACCATAATCTCTTCGTGGGAAAATTGTAACATAAGATTCCCGTGTCCGTTCGTCTGTATGCAATGACCGAAAGAAACACTCTTTAGAAACGTCTTTTCAAAAAGTGTATTTCTGTAAAATTAGCCCGCGGCTATCGAAAATGGGGTGCAACGCGATACACCACTAAAAACTTGTCACTACAATCCAAACTACTTAGATAAAAGACGGAAATTTTGTCCAGCTAGCAAGCAATAAGCAAAACAGTTAAATTTGCGACCAACTTCCAAGTAACAATTTTAAGAATGATCAGAATACATGGCAATATCTCAAACGTACATAAGCAGTTAATGTGACGCAATAATGAAAGGAATTGTGAAGCAATTCTCAGCAGGTGTTCAAAGGCGATGATGCAATGTTTCATCAGGTCTTACGCACGATGGTGCAATCTTGCATCATTTTTAGGAAAAATTCCATGACGTAATACCCTAAGATTCAGTAGACCTGAACGGTTTTATATGACGTTTGATTTGAAAATTGTCCGTAACAAAAACAAGCAGATTTGGTAACTAAATAAAATGTATTTGTAGAGCTTTCGCCGCTGCAAAGGCGGCTTTATCAGTACTTTTATTCAAATAGAAAAATAGTTAGTTATGTTTTGAAAAAGTTCGATTGTTGTGTTTATACTTGAGAGTGGTGGCACATACACCACCAGTCCGTGACTAGTCGTTGTTATCAGTCAAGTCAATTCATCGGTTGTAATTTTGTTGTTGCTACTATAACATAAAAATTAAATTGATAATATTGGATACCGACTGCTATTTTTGGACTAAAAACCTCGTTTTAAATCTTAAACCTGAAAGTTAGGCATAGCCTACTTGTAGAATTTTTTAATCACTGGTTGAAGCCCACTCACCTGGTAACCGTGTGAACTTTTGCATGTAAAAAAGTGTTGTTAGCAATATTTATCCACTGCAGTGACTTCATTGAATGAAAAGTCTATCTCACTGTATTTTGAACACCAAGAATAAAGCAATCATTTTATTGCCTGGACAAATGAATTAAGGTTCAGACTTTAGGGAAAAAAAGCTATTGATTTGTTTTCTTAGTGATATGCTTTCTGTATTAGGTAGATCGCCCATTTGAGGAAGTGTCATAGTACCAGATCACCTTTTCCAGTTAGTTCTTCCCACTTTTGATCTTCATAGATACGGTTTTTTTAGTTTTTCCATTCCCTTGTCACCTATTTCTGCCGCATTGAATGCTTAACCTTTTGCGTATGCTAGTTTTGCATGATGATGTAATAGAAGCGTTTGTTCTAGCTTTCACCGACAAAGCATTTCTGTTATCCTCCTGATTAGTAAATTTTATTTGAATTTTCAACTGTTTGCCTTTACTTAATCAAGCTAGGTCAAATTATAGTATTCGAAAGTTGCGTTTTTGCTAAAAAATGAAGAAAAGGAAAAGAAAAAAAGAAAAGAACATGGAAGACATGAACATTTTATCTAATTAATACCGTATGTAAATTTTCGTTCGTTTTGGTACAGTTATGCTGACAGTGACATCTATTAATTTTGTAGGCTAATTTTTGTTTCAAGTAATTTTGTTTCGATCCAGTTGTGCTGAAGAGTTCTAATGAACGAAAACCGGTTCCACGACATAAATTAAATTTTAAATTTTATTGAAATACTATTGTGAGTGTTTGCCTGGACAAATGAATTAAGGTTCAGACTTTAGGGAAAAAAAGCTATTGATTTGTTTTCTTAGTGATATGCTTTCTGTATTAGGTAGATCGCCCATTTGAGGAAGTGTCATAGTACCAGATCACCTTTTCCAGTTAGTTCTTCCCACTTTTGATCGCTTGCAATACTTATTTTGCTAACGAAATAAGTCTCAAGTTGTGAATATTCCAAACTCGAACGATTGGTCTTGTAAAATGAGGTAAAGTGAAGAATAGTTTTTTTTACGGTCAACCAGTGAGGATTTTCTTCTTAAACTTTTCTAAACTGTAATTTTGAAGAAACGACATTCGTCCACCGTAGGTTGGGCAGTAGTTAACTTGGATTTTCATTTCTATTTATATACTTTGAACATCATCAGGGCCATGTAAAAGAACATGAACTAAATCTTTTAGAAAGTCTAAGCCAATGCAAAAAAATGCTACTAAAGTCATTTATTTTAAGTATTACTTTTAACAGTAGAAATTCTTTACATGATTTCGTGTAGATCTTTTACAGAGCACTATATGAGGTATCTGATGGACAGTAGTTGTAAATTTAGTGAGAGTACCTAATGAAAACTGCTCTAATTTATGCCATGTCATATCTATTTTCGTGTTGTGCTGATCTTTCAGATCTAGCAACAAACAACACTACGTGACTAGTTTAGAAAGCATTAGAATATTCATCTTGTGGTTCATATGATAAATAGTGCTGTGTGCAGAAACATTATCCCAAAGCAGGCAAATGTAGCCTGCCTTAGTTGAGGCAACTGCGTAGAACCGTACAAAACAAAAATGTTTTGAAACGCGGTTCTCCATTTTGATGAAAATTTTATTGTCTTGATTTCGGTTTGTTTTGAAGAAATGCTATTTAGTTTTTTTGTGAAATGAAAACGAAAACACTTTTAAAATATTTATTGCTCCTACAATACAATGTTTTTTTGTGAAATGAAAACGAAAATACTTCGAGCTTATGATGGTTCAGCAAATAAATGATTCATAAACTCGATTTCGTTTCGATAAAAAAAAAATAACTTGGTTTCATTTCCTTTCGTTTCAAGTAATTGCAAATGTCTTGGTGCACAATTTCGTTTGATGTCAAACACTCATACAGTTGGATGCATCACAACAAGGGTGACCAACCAGTCAGAGGCCAAGAGCTTCATCATGCTTATTTTGGAGACCGTAAACAGCCACACTAGTATCCTGCACAGTGCACGTGGACACCTTGCTTTTTTCTTCTCTGAAACATATATCTTGGCTCAGCTGGATTAACGGTACATGTCACACACAAACATGAAAATGACTGAAATAGACAGGCCATTTATTGTTATGCATGTTGCAATACTCAATGGGACGTTTTATCCTTGTCTCGAATAATCTTTTTCAAATCTTGTTTATATTTTGTTGTTGCCAATCGAAGTAACTCGTTCACATGAGTGTCTCAATGCCTTGACGTCAT
The DNA here is from genome assembly GCF_918807975.1 of Aplidium turbinatum. Classification (NCBI taxonomy): domain Eukaryota; kingdom Metazoa; phylum Chordata; class Ascidiacea; order Aplousobranchia; family Polyclinidae; genus Aplidium; species Aplidium turbinatum. Next base: position 36,027,699 of record NC_137473.1, read on the forward strand.
GTGTTTTAAGGTAGAAAGCACAGACTTACAGACGTACGTTGACCCGAATACTAACAGTAACTAAAGTGCAATTCGCTGGTTCTTGAGGTATTTTTCCATTGGCACATTTATCCATAACTCAATGGTTCATTCCTTTAAAACAGGTTTAAGTTAATTCTCATTACAACGACAAATCATGCCCAACTCAGCTGTAGCCTCATCTGAGACCAACAGGACTTTCAATAAATCCCTCAGAGAATTAAACGGGTCGACGGTGAAGAAAATGCTTGGCTTGTTTTGTTGCAGATCAAGGAATCGGAGCAAACAGCATTCTTGAAAGGTTTCAAACAATGTTGCATGTTAATGAATTTCTTACTGGCTTTTACTGGAGTGATAAAATGTGATAAATGTCCATTTTGAATATGTCCTTTGAACAGCTTCAGTTTATTGCAAACACAAACACGCTTTACGCTCGGTCAGGTAGCATTTTTACCTTATCCTGGAAAATTCATGTTGACTTAGTCCTCGGTCTATCAAAATGATCAGATTCATAATCCATTGAGATTCGGAAGGGCTTGGAATAGTTCTTGTTTTTTGTGATGAACAGTTTCACGACATCTCAAAGCTAAAAAAAGCAAGAAAGTACCCGGCTTTTTGACTGCCATTTTAGAGCACACTGCAGCGGCAGGTCACCTGGCAGTTCTTGATCCAATTCAATGATAAGATTCTTAAATTGCTGGTGATTGAGCGCTTGAGTGCGCACGTAGTTGACGATTTCTATCACAGGCTTCATGACGTTATGCAAATTCAATATTTTAAATACCACTTAGGCCTATCTTGAGAAAATCGACTTGGGTGAGTTATAGGCTAGTGTGCGTAAGAGCCGTATGAAATGGCAAAAAAAGGCGCATGCGGTTCTGGTCAGGCCTGCATTACAAGATACAATCATGTTTAGTACATTTGAATCAAACTGCGTATTGACCAATAATTCCGTATTTACACCCAACTAGGAAAATGGAAATTTTTTTTCTGCTTCCTGTTAGTTACGGCTCTAGATAGAAGATATCATCAGAAGGCGATATTTATTTTTCAGAAAGTTCTCTAACATAGCTAAATACGAATTTTGTTCGTTACTGTATAAAATTTCATGGAACATACTCCTGAAAGCAACTACTCATCTTCTTGAGATTAAAAGTTGAATAAAACAAATTTGAGATGACGTATATTTAATATTTGCCTTTTATACGGTTTTCCCGCCCCCATTCCTCGCAACTTGATTGTCCCTTTTGAAGTCGAAGTCTTAAACTGGCTAAGAACCTTCGTGTACTATTCTTTAAAAAGTCATTCACTCTTTTTGGTTTAAAGTCTGAATTCTGTATACAGACTTTTTACTTGTATGCTGAAATAATATTTCGAAAATAATCAGGCAATCATGTATTTTTATCAATTTCATTGATTTACATTTAAATTTACGAGATCAACGTGATAACTAGGCAATGTTGAATACATGCATCAACTACAGAAAATAAATATGATTTCTTACATTCGCCACAGTTTTAACATAACTTTTTAAAATGCAAATTACAGTATGGTCCAAGGACAAAATTAACAACAGTTTACGAATCAAATTAATCATTTCATCAAAAACCACCAACGTAATGATGACAACTGCAGACGACATCAATAAATGAATGCATTTTTAAGTTATCTTTTTTCCGACTCACATTACATCGCATGTACCAAAATGACACTCTGCAGATAGAAATTTGTAGTAGCAGGAAAATACAGTTTAATCTATTTTTATCACAATATCCGTTGCATCATAAATAAGCTGGACTTTGCTATGCAAATCAGCGCCTTTTCGGGTTACTCATTATCAGGAAACTCCCCATGTTAAACACTGAAGAATCAACTGAATTCGAGCTGTGACACGCCCATTTGGATTAACTCTGTGTTGGCGCTTACCAAAGGTTGTATTTATCAGACTCTCTTTACACTATTAATGAGCATCAAACTACAGTCAACAGTTCAATATAAAAGTAATAACGTTTTAAAATTTAACTTTTAGTCAATATGGCCAAATTGTGTCGTATGCGAAATACCTCAATAAAGTTCAAATCACAATCAACTTAAGATCAACTCACGTCAATTTGCCTCAGCATGCGATTTATCGTTTTTCTACCTATCTTTACAATTATTGTAAGGCGCCATGATTGGGCCATCACTGTGCTGTCTGATTGGCAAATAAAGTTATTCTCTTTGTCTCTCACTCTCAAGTGTCTTTGCTGAGCTGCTTTCAGTCTCATCAGTCAGACGTTCGTCTGGCCAGCAAGTTTGTCACTTCATCTAAAAAACTTGATGTAATTTCAAAATTTTTCTTCAGCTTGCCACCCCGACCGCCATTGAAGTGGAAGGTGGTGCTGATTTCAATATCACTTCGCTCTTATCTCCGCTACTGCAGGCACTTGGCTTAGAATTGTTATTTAGAATTAAAAAGTGTTTCGCGTCGCTGTTGTTACCTGCAGCAGAGTTGTGCAAGAGCATATTGTAGTCTCCAGTCTCATGTTTCTGCGTGGAATTACTTGGAATAAGTTTCTGGTAAGAATCTTCTTCTGTTTTTTGTTGACTTCTGAGGCTCTTTAATGGCGGTGCTTGTACATACGGGTCTTCAACGGCTTCGCTTGATTTGCTTTTTATTGCCAGAGTCTGTGATGCTATTTCAGACAGGCTAATGATTGGCTCAGGTGTTTGTTCTTGACTATTTTCAGTCTCGACGGATGTAAGGAACTTCATACTTCTTGGTTCCACATTCCTATTGATAGGCCTTATAAATCCACCACGAATTTCGTATTCACCACCTATATCTATTCCGCCAGACAACTGTTTTGTTTCATTGCGTTCGATTGCTTTTTGATTATCTTCTGCCAAAGAATCTTTACTCATAATTACTGTTGGCACCAAACCACCTTGGCTCATCTTGCTGCCTTTCAGAATTGTAGGTTTATTTGCAGAAATCACATCGCCATTGACATATCTGCTTTCAGGCTCACTTTTGCTTGATCTGCTTGAGTTGGATGAAGTCGTCTTTGCACTGAAATACTTTGGCGGGGTTTCTATGAATTTATCAGGACTATTGCATCCAGATTTATTGTTTCCAAAATCTGAAATGTATATAAACTCGTTAAAGTGTCGATTAAATAAAACTTTACAAAATTCTAAATCACTTTCATTTATTATCACAGATATATTTCAAAAATATTGTGCTGATAGAAAGGTTTTACCAGTACTATTTCTGCTGCATCACCACCCATTTAGAATATAGATAAAACACGATTTTTGAACATCTGGGTGTAATGTATTGTACATCCGTACAGGTAAACGAGCGCATCAGTCGCAGTAAACTTACTTACCCGTCATTGTTATGTAAGCGCTAGTGTTCTTTTCCGATTCTTTTACCAAACTTTGACTCTCCTCTACATTTGTTGGTCGTTCATAGTTGTAGTATCTTGTTCTACAGTAGATTGAAGAAAATTAAAGTATTATTCTTTATTGATTCAAAAATTTGACCATTTGCAAAAGATCTTGGAGATAAGAGAGGACAGGGTGAAAGGTTTCGGGCACTGAAAGTAGACTAACAAAGAAGAAGTAGCTTACAACACGAATGCATTGTCAAAGCGCTTCCGCGTAGCTGCTGGAGTTTGCAAAGCACTTCTCCATCACAAGTCTTCTGTAAGTCAGCAGTTGTAAATTGAGTTAATGGCAGTTGGGCAAGAGCAAAGAGCAACATTTCAGCAAGTGGCTGACATTGGCAAATGATGAAACTGAGCGATTCGAAACTTGGCATGTCACAAGTCAGAAAATTCAGTTTAACAAGCTATGACTAAGCAAGTTCGATGTTAGGTGAAAATTTTATTTGCTGACTTGAACAGTAGCTACTCTAGAATATACTTCTTGCTGGGTTGAAGCACTTGCCGAGTTGCCGCATGCCGAGTGGTCCCCCCACCCGATAACAAACACTGAAGGAAATCGTTTCAAGACAAAGTTTAAATGTTAAGTTTTGTATCACTAGAAAGAAGCTTGCATTTTGTGATGTTGCTTAGCCGTTTGCTTATTTGGGTTGTCCTGTTTTCTTTCTTAAAATCGCGTTTGCGTTTACAAATAAGCTACAAAGTATAAAGTTCCGTCAGAAAAAACAGAAAACGGCTAAATATTGAGATGGAATCACTCCTCTAAACAATTTTCTCTTAGATGCTATTTCCAGCATTGGAAATGTAGAAACAGGCTATTCAGCGTCTCAACGCTGCTACGTTCATATGCAATCATTCATCATAAAAAATAACTTTGCTGGTCGATAGTTCATTTTGGCAAGACTGATGAAAGATAAAGTAAGAATGGTTAGTTGGTGGCCTTTGCTTAGCCAGCTGAGGGTTAATCACGCTTCTGCAGCGTGATTGCAATCAGGTGACGCTTGAATTGTTGGACAGCATACAGTATATTAAAGATAATGTTGGCAAGACCGGGTAATTTTTCGGGACTACGTGCAGTTCTGCAATTAGGTGATTGCAAAGAAAAGTTTTGCTTGATTGTATAAGATTCATTGCATAAGACTAATGCGTATTAACATTGATCAATAACTAACGGAAAGCATGCTCACACGGAAAATCAGGCGTTTTTTTCCATTGATTCAACGTTTGCATTCGTTGTGAATGTTAAAACATGTGAAAAAGGCCTAATTTGGTGGAATGATGCCTCTTTTTGGCGTACATGAGTGAATGCATCACAAAATGATATAACGATATAATCTGCGTTTATTTTTTTATTTATTGTTGATTTCGACCTTCAGGAATTATTGGCGCTGGTTTCCAATAAAAGATTTATCATCATTATTTAAACAAGATTAATGCTTTCATAGTAAATTTGAATTGTCTTTGTACTTACCAAGTAGTCAACTGCGTAACTGCAATAGTTTTAACTACTATGCATCCTACTATACGTCGATTGTTTATTAGAGTTGTTCTTTTGCGAACGAGTGTTTACCCATATTGGTGAACACAGGAAGAGGAATTAACGAAACCAATGACGCATTGTGATGTCATATCATGGAATATCAATTACTAATTGTTATATTCGTAAAATGACTTGATAGGCTACATCTTGCCTAAATTTTAGGTGTAATTTTTCTTATATCTCAGTTTGAACACGTAAATCTATGCTACATTTCTTCCCTTTTTGTTTGGCGTATTACACCGGTAGCCTGCGTACATTTGGGCGCAAATAATGTGGATAAGATAAGTTTGTTACCAAAATACCCGATAGCGTGAGTCTTAGGAATCATTTCTGGAATGATAAGAAAACAGCTCGTTGGCTCACGAGCAAAAAGTACTCGTTACTGGTGCAAGAAAGAATCGGTTTTGTTGCTTGACACATGTCTGAGTGGTGACAAATTTTGTAACCAGTTTGAAAATCAACACTTATTATTGATTAATTTGTTGATGCAAATTTCATTTGTCCTCTTTAACAGAGATCATTGAAGAATGAAGTGGTATTTGTTATATTTTTTGTTGTTGACAATGTGTTAGCCTATTATCTTAACTGTTGGTGTGAAAAGAATCAATCACAATCAGTAAGGCTATTTTAAATATATTTTTTCGAGTGTAATTTGAAATCAATGTAAATTGCCTGCTGCGTAAAATGACAAAATGTTGAATTAGATGTCTATTATTCTTCTAAATAAAATAAAACGTACCTTCGTTTATACAAAATTAGTCCCAAGAACACAAAGACACACATCAGTAATATGCTTCCCAGTGTTGCCACTCCAAGAACAAACAAAGTGTCTAATTTCTTTTGATCAACACACTGTATTTCTTGTGGTGTTCCACTGTTTGATTTCGTTGAGGAAAGCGTGCGCTCTTGCGGTGTATTTCTTTCACAGCAGAAAACATCAAAAGTAAATTTCAGTGCGGTGTTTTCCGGACCTGAAATAACAAGAAATGTAAAGGTTTTGTCCTGTCTTGATGTTACTTATTAAAATGGTACCAGAAAGAAAGTTAATTGACTGTCCAATCTTTTTAATTTAGAATTTTGCTATTTTATAATTGTTTTTAAACTTAAGTAGGCTATTTTTACATCAGTTCTTTCACTCATAGTAGTCACAGTGCGGTGAGAAAAGCCATCATTGGTGATTTTCTGGAGTTAAATGTATCTTTAAAAATTAAAAGTTTAAACTAGTAGCGAAATTACCCCTTTCTACAAATACATCGGGTACTGGCTTATAATTTAGAACTGTTCTATTAACTGTTCATTGAGCTAATGCGCTATTACTATAGTTCGATTATACCCTACAACTATTTTTGTACAACCTTGCTTAAAACTTAATACAGCCATAAAAATCAACATCAATGACGACGTGAAAACGATATCAGTGATTTTATATTTCGTTTTTGGCAAATGCGCAATAGGTTTTGGCAAAACAATCAAAGCACTTGTAATGGAGATCCTTAGTTCAGTTGCTTTGTTTTCAACTTCTTGTTTCGCTTCATTATCTATTTCCATACAGACAAGAGAAACCAAACCGAGGTTAAAATAGGCTTTCTCAAAGCTAAAGTCAAAAAATTAACGTTCCAGCTCAGCGCTAGACGCAAGAATCACACGAACATGAACTATTTAATTTGTCTACACTTTTAAAAGTTGAAGATCGTATCATAAATATTACTTTGATACAAAGAAGCAATATAGATCATAGAACATAAAAGGTATAAATTATTTTGGTGGAGATACATTTTATGGGATCACAGTGAAATCTAAACGTATAGGCTATAACCAAACGAATCAAAATTCACATCTCTGCTTACAGGAAAAGCCAAGTTAAACCGCATTTGCTTTCCTACATAGCCTACCATGACCATACTAGTGGCCATGAGCCTACACAATTTAATCACTGTTAGTAGTTTGGATATATCACTAGCCTGCACAATAACCACAAAAGAGTAAGACCGACAAATAAACAAACAAAAAGTCCGAACACGTTCTTTCATTTATTGCATAAAAATTTACCTTTAATATGAAAATTGGAGAAAAATTTCGAGTTAGTAGCAGTGGCGTAGCTAGGGGGGGGGGGGGGGGGGCGGCACTTTTAGACTACGATTTTTGATTCTGATTATAATCTGATAAAAAAATCGCATTTCATTTTCACATGCTTTTTCTTGAAGGGGCGGCAAAATCTGAATCCGCTCCGAGCGGCACATTCCGGTACATTCCATGGCTACGCCACTGGTTAGTAGCAAAATGGTTGGAAGGCCTATAGTTAAACTAATCAAAAGATAAAGAGCCTAAAATGTAGAAACTAAACTCATGTACAACAAACATCGTTTGCTGAACATGAGTCTAGTTTCTACATGTTAGACTCTTCATTCATTGATTGAATTTCAAGTTTTTTACCATTAAAATGAACGTTTTATTTAATTCTAGCAACATGACACAGCCGTAGCATTGCACCACGAAAACCACACAATTAGCCTGCTATGCGGTGGTGAATGATAGCCGAATTCAGAGCATTCCTGTGACATGTAACAGAAGCGAAGAAGCTTGGCTTTATGAAAAAAATCTTTTTGTGAAATTATTTAGCCTCCGCATGGCGTTTGTTGTGAAAAATTGTATCGCCGATGTCATGAATTAAAACTTTGCAATAATGAGGTAAAAGTGGAATTTCTTACTTTTCTTTGGAGTAGCTGTTGCGCTGTGTCTTCTGCACGACAAATGACTACTTTGTAAATCCACCATCCAGCGAACAAATGGACCTCCGTATCTGTTTGACTGTGCACCGCATTGTGATTGGCAGCTCTTTATGATGGCAGCACATTGAAGGGGATCTTCACTTTCAATAATTACTTTCTCGCTCTCAACGACCACATAAATTGACAACATCCATAAAAGACATGCTGTCCAGCAATGCATCTTTCTCTACGCTAATACAAAATCTATTTTTATTACTCAAATTTATGTATATCTTTTTAGACCTGTGTTTTATGAAAAGTTGATTTCATTGGTTAAATTCTGTTGCTTATAATAAACCAGGATACTTGAATGACGTTATTTTAACCAACTAAGCCGTTAAAAAACATTATTTAAGCATGTATTTTGTAGTTTACATCCGAATGCTACTTCATAAATGTTTCACTCCATGCAAAAGCACATCAATGTGAAACATATCAGGCCTACTTGAAATAAGCAATTGCCTGTTCTAGCATAAGTTAGTATTCTAGTTCAGAGATTTTTATGCCTGATTTGAAATGTCGCACTGTTTACTCTCTCGTTAAGTAATTCATGAAAGGTGTCTTCTTTTTCGGATGAATACTCTTTGCCAATCCAAATGCTGAGAAGCTGCATGTATTACTTCCCGAGGCCTGGAACAAATGTCAGGGACAGGTACCGCCCAACCATTGCATTAGTTTGTCATTCCAATCAAGCGATCGTGAGCGCATTTAAGGCTGGGTCAATTGTGCAGTTGATCACGTGCTTAGCAGTTTGGTTTTTCATTACAATTTTTGGAGAGACCATCTTCCAGCTGTATCCATTTGACCGAAGCAATATATTAATGCATTAGTAAGTTTAAGCCCAATGCAGCTGGGAAAATACCATTTTTTCCCTTTGGCTCAAAGTTTGCGGAAGTTAAATCAAGCAATGTAAATAGGACGAATTTTGTTAGTTGGGTATGTAGCTATTATGGTAATTCTATTTGTGGAGTAGCGAGACCACTTTTTTAAATGTTTACTTTTTTCAACAAACTTTAGTCTACTTGTATTTAAAAAATCCCTTGGTGCTGTTCAATCGAGCCAGCTCCACCGTTTTTTCTTGCTTTTAAATACAAGTAGACTAAATGCTTGAAGGTTACTGAAAAAGTGAACATCCAAAAATCGTCACGCTACGCCACTGAATTCTACAGAGTTTGTTACATAAGAGTATTCAAGATAATTTGGCATTTAAAATTGAAAAACAGTATTTAAAAATCAAGATTGACTAAACTAGTAGTAAGTCATATCTGAAAATCTTGTATCATTTGTATTAGTCTGCTGGACTGTTATTTGTGTAACTTTTCCTTACAAATCTGACAATGAGAGAAAAGAGTAGCCTACTCTTTTTCTGTCAGAAACTATTCTGGTTTTTAAATTACTGCTTCTTTTTAACCTGCTGTTTACTATTCAAGCTGACAACGTTTGGATACGTGCTTTACTTACTTCTGATTTGAAGATTAAAGCGTATAGCGTCTATATTTTTCAGCTGATCGTGCAATGAATTTCCGTGACTAGCTTGACACACTGCAAGTTTTGACGTCATTATAGTCATACTCGCTAAAGAAGTTGGCAGTCACATCATCAGTGGATAAACTTTAGGCGAGCAATCTTAAAAAAGTGAATGAATTCAGTAGTTGCATGTAAAGTGGCTTTGGTTTGCTCCGTCGAGGTTGATTTAATGTTTTTTTTTCATGTTTCAAACTTTCTTGAAGCACAATAAATGCTTTGTTGTTTGTATTCAAATGTTGTTTTACTGAGTAGCCCATGAGCTTCTGAATACAACCATGCACCTTATTTCTCAAACAAACCTATATGTAACAGTTTTGGTCACTTTTCTCATTCCTTGGCATAGCAGTGCATCTTATATTGTAGCTTGTCCCTCCAGTCTCTTTAAATATGCAGCGAAATGAAAGGAAACTTCCCACTGCCTCCACTTGTTACTGAAATGTCATGTTTTATTCACATCACGAGCGATTCCTGTCATGTAGCTACAAAATCTCACCACGTAAAAATGACAACAGTGTTCTCAATATGTTAACGTCCACAGCCCAAACAGTGCTTAAATACATACAGTACATGCAAAACTTTTGTAACGCTAACTAGTTTCTAATCCAAATCCAAAACACTTTAATTCAAGCTTTCACTATAGCCTACTTTGACAAAACTTTATCAAATAAAAATGTTGATGCTTCACAACTAAAATTTTGATGGAAAATTAAACGTGAGATCAGCGATTCGTTTTGAAAACTTCCTGTCCAAAACCCGGAGATGCATCAACAAACGTTCTGAATGATTCATTTCACTGTTTTTTAGTTGTTTTTTTACACTCATTTCACTTACCGTTGGCTATGTGGAAGCTCTTTCTCTATGCAACGTTTAGACGCCATTAGGCGATAGCCAGCGGCGGGGGGTGTAGGGGGCCTCCCCTAGAAAATTTTGAAAAATTACTTTGAATTTGAGGCATTCTGAGAGCATGTTCAACAAAAATTTGGGTATGAATATTACTGTAAAATGGTGCTGTCCGGTGGCATAGCAAAAGGATAAGATCATGCTTTCTTTGGCATTTTTCGGAAATAAAGCTATGTCTCTATGTTGATGGCTCGATCTTTTCAGGGTACGAAATGCTCAGGGGACGAAATAGGTTGCACTCGTTGAGTCTCTATGTTTTCTTGTTGCTAATTCCTTTGTTGAATTCACTTGTTGCATTTTTCCATTGGAAATGACAAAATTACTGCATTTTCTGAGTAAATTGCGGGCCCCCTAATTTGCGGGCCCAGTGCGATCGCACGGTTAGCACACCCCAAAGACTGGCACTGCTACGTATGACACCACAGCGTTTTCAGTGGCCAATTGAAACATTAAAATTTCATGTTTCTCCGCCTTCACAGCTAATGCTAGATATGCTGTTGACGTATCTAGAGTATAGACATATACAGCGTTAAAGCAAAACGTATGAGGTTGGAGAAATGCTCATGGTGTTGAGTGGGGCAGCTTTACATAGTTGGCACAGCAATCAGACTCCTTTGTCTTGCCTAAACCTGGCATCTACGACCTCAGATGAATGTTTGGTTCAAGTTTTTCTTTTAAATAGAAATAAATGTTTTTGATTTGTCATTAAATTGTTTCAGATGAGTTTGTCTTTGTTTGCAATGTGCCTGCTTCCCGATAATTTTACCAATGAAAGAGAAATGTTCTGTTTTTTGCTTCCTTGTGTAATGGCCGAGAAATTGCTATTGTCTGATTTTGACATTTGTCTAGAGCAGTGGTTTTTAACCTTTTTGGTGGAACGGAACCCAATGAAACATTCCAAAAGCTCGAGGAACCCATGTTCAATAATTTAATTGCTTTAAGCAAAAAACATCGTTTGATTAATTAAATTAAAATACTCATGTTCAGATTCATTTATGTACAATAAAAATACAAACTGTAAAAAATTACATTTATTCTCACAGAAAATTCAATGAGAAACTTGAGCCTGGTGTTTCTTGCACAAATCTTTAATGTTGTGTGGTGTGTTTTTAAATATAATATGTAAAAACAAACTTAATACTGGCAAAACAAAATGATCTCTAACACGTTCACGGCGATTTGACCCAACAGTGTACAAACGATTAAACTGTTTGAAAGAAGTCTTTGAAGCGAAGAAAACATGTCGACGAAATTTGACGGGAAAGCAGAAAGTTAAAGGTAATCGCACCACAAGAAAACAACGAAAATTCGGGATCGCAGCGAACGTGTTAAGGTGTAGCATATTTATTAATAGTGGCAAACCTAATTAATATTTGATTATATTTAAACAATATGCATATAATAATAAAATAAACTCTCGGATTTGAATGTAAACTTGCGGAAACCCTATACTTACTGGCGGAACCGTAGGGTTTCGTGGAACCCTGGTTGAAAACCACTGGTCTAGATTCTAGACTACAGAGATCTGGTTTCATTTATTTGCTGCAAAACTTTTTTGTTTGTCTTTCTTGTCAGCCATGTACTAGGCTATTTCGCATTTTTTGAAAACACCACATTTCAAGAGGATTAGTTTTCTAATTATTTTTGTCGAGATATTCCGGGTTTTGAGGTTGTTGGGTTAAAACAGGTTTGAGGTCAAACCTTCTCCATTGAGCTTGATATTTCATTGCTATCATGGCTTTATTTAATGCATTATTTTCAAATTTTTTTCACAAACGTAACTTCGTATGTTGTTTGTGCAAATCGAGTTTGGTAAACACGTATGGTTGTTGTGATAGGCAAGAGATTATCTGTGACGGAACAAAAACGTAAACGATTGGGTAGCTGGAACCAAATTTTATATTTTTTACTTGTTTTTGTTGTTTATAAATTATAAGCCTAGTAGGGCTGCTTGAAACAAAACTAGGGTATTATGGACCTAGCCCAACCACCCGCTTGAATAACCGGTATGTTGTTTGCCAATGGCTATAGCCTAATTTTCGGTAGGCAACAGTTTTGGCTTGTTGGGACAATTCGCTAACATAAACAAATTTAATTTTACTTTGAAATGTTACTTTTGGGTTTGAAAAAAATGCTAATGCATGAGAATCATACAATGCAAAAAGCACCATGCATTATATTTAAGATACAGCCTACTGACAGCTTTCATTTAGGGGTATTTCAAGCAAGACACAGCGTATTTTAACATTTTGTTTGATTAGAGGTAGTGACGTCTCAAAGTGGCTTCCAAACCAATAAATTTCGAACTTCTGCTTTAGGTAGTCTAGATTTTGTGTAGGCTATTTTGTATAGATGAACGACCATTTATATTGGGAATTTGTGAGCTCGACTTTAAGCAAAGGCTATAGTGAACGATAAGGAGAGCATTCTCCTCTCTTTACAATAATTTTTATATTTAAAAACCTACATAGGCTATCACAGTCACACATCTTGATTATTAATGTTATATTAATTTGTCGAAACAGGCACTGGAGGTGCGTTGGGTTGGTTCATCTTGTGACTTCCAAATGCTTTTCTATCGCGTCATAAGAGATATATTTGGCACAATCCATGGAAACTGCATTTTGTACATCTGAAATATAAAATAGAAGTAGTCTAATCTTTTACGAAGAAATGTATCTGTTCCGTTTCAAACTGCTTAAATATGTCGGAAGAGCTGCAAAAATTAGTATGAGTTGTTTGTGTATGACGCCTGTCGTGATATGACACAATTTTTGGCAACTTGCCCTGGAAATGATAATTTTTGATTAACTAAACAAAACTCGAATCAGCGTAAACAGTTGACATAAACCAGCTATATTGGCAGAAAACGTGCTAGAAGACGTATAAAAAGTTAATTAATTTTTTGTAATCTTTTTGCAAGAGTAAAATCATTAATGTGCTTATTACATTTTTGCTTAAATTTTATTATAAGCGTAAAAATAATCAGTCCTGAAACAATGACTCCAAAAATTTGATTCTTTAAACATGTAGGTGAACATTGTTATCAAGGTATTTTGGTACACTGAAATCACGTTGTGAGACATAAGAAAACAAAACAATCAGCATATAAAGTTTAAAAATCAACCTATCCCCAATTGTAACGATACAAAGAAAATAAACTATCAACGGTACAAACAAATAAACAAGCAACTGTCAAAAACTTTGTTCAAGAAAAATTCTTGATAACTCAAAAACACAAGAAAGAAATATGTTCTAAGTATGAACGTGAAGTTACGTCCAGAGATGTACGGATCCAAGAATTTTAGGATCTTGATACAACCCATCTTTTGCTCTTTGAGTTCCAATCCGGATCGGACAATTCTTGGATGTCTCAGATACAGATCTGAATTAGTTTTACTTCTGAAAATTTATTTACAAATATTTTATTATCTAACAAGGAGAACATCACATCACTCTTTCGTTCACTTGGGACTTTGATAAATGCACCTGCAGTTAGTTCGTTAACTATTGTCGCGTCCATCCTGAAACATTCAGCTAATTACAGAAAACATTAACTAATAGCAAAGCAACAACTGAAGCATGTAGATTAAAATAATCAAGTAAAGTAGGTTCATTAGTAAACTCTTCAACCAGGCCATCAGTTACAATTTGTCAACTCGATGTAGCAGCTTTTAACCTGTAAACTACACTCTAACTCCCGCATGTTTATCTCTCTAATCTAAAATGTTTTGAATACATAGCTAAAATGTAGTAAACAGCACATACAACAAGCAAAATTAATAATTAGAAAAAAAGAATTATCTTCAAACTCAACTTTTAACCTGATCACAATCTCAGTTCTTCAAGTTCTCGAGCCCTTGAAAAGATTGCGGCACTTAAAATCACCCTGGTTCCAAAAGTACTACCTGTACTCCCCTGTCAAAGTTACTGTAGGTCACGACTGATTGCACAGAACACACACCTAGGCGAAGGCATATCATGTCCGTTTTAGGCAGTAACGCACACAAACGCCATGGTTCAACACTATCTTCGAGCCTGAAAAATGTTGACAAGAGCTTATTTAAAATTTCCTTTTTTTTTCAAAATTTCGAAAAGGCGTACGCATTTAGGATCCAGATCTGATCCGGATCCGCTGCAAAACTGTAAGATGCGGGTCCGGTCCGGATCCTGTACACCTCTGGTTACGTCCGACATCATGTTTTGAATGCATGTAAGAGCAGGGCCAGATTTAGCTGATGGGGGGCCCGGAGCACTTTTACATCGGGGGCCCCCCCGTGCAAAAACTACTTCTACGTCTACAGTAGCATTAATCCTGCACTGCACAGCATTTTGTAGAAACTTCAAAGGCTAAAAGAAAAAAATCACACAAAATCACATTTTTTCCACGTCGGGGGCCCCCTTCAAAAGGGGGACCCGGGGCACCTGCACCCTCTGCTCCCCCCTAAATCCGGGCCTGTGTAAGAGTAGTAGAGAAAGTAGCATACGGAGTAGCTGTAGCGCTCTAGAAAAATTTGAGGGGACAATCTAAAAGTGGAAAGGAAAAAAAAAACAATGTAAAAGTCGATGGCAAAAAAATAAAATCGTTTGGTACTGTATAGGGTTTGGGAAATTATTCTAGAAAGTTTTACCATGTTTTGTCGATTTATATGTACAGTATTTAGAGTTTTGTGTTTTGTGTAATAGAGTTTTGTGAAAACAACAAGCTTGTAGTAACAAACACAACATTTGCACAGCATCCTCGTCGACTGTATACCTGGACATCACCCGATGGAAAAACACGAAATCAAATTGATTATATCATGATCTCACAAAAATGGAGAAGCAGCATTAAAAAAGTAAAAACTTATCCTGGAGCTGACTGTGGGACCGATCATCAACTGCTAAAAGCAACATTAAAGCTTCGACTACAAAAGATGACACACTCTTTACCCCCACTTCAATTCGATTATGACAATATGACAGAAAATTATTCCATTGAAACAAGTAACAAATTTGAGGTTTTATTGGGTATAGAGGAGGAATCATCACCTCAGGAGCTTTGGTATAACACAAAGGAAATAATTTTAAAATCAGCCAAGAACACATTACCAATGAAAAACAGGAAGCGAAACAACTGGATTAGAGAAGAGACATTAATAAAAATAAAACAACGGAAAAAATTGAAAGCAAACATTTCCCATTCAGAAGAGGCCAGACAAGAGTACGCTCAGCTCAATAGAGAGGTACAAAAGGCCATGAGAAAAGACAAACGAGACAATATAGAACAACAATGTTGTAAAATCGAAAAACACGCATCAAATAACTCATGTCGTGATTTATACCAAGCGGTAAAAAGCATAACCAATAAGTTCAAACCAAAGCTAGACAACATAAAAAGTAAAGATGGTGAAGTTTTGTGGCAGAAAGAGGAGGTAAAAAAGAGATGGAAAGAATATTGCGAAGAATTATACAAAGAAAAAGACCCTATCGATAATATACAAACAAATCCAATTACACAATGCAAAGATGAAAATGATACAGAGCCACGACCACTGCTGAGTGAAGTAGAAAATGCCTTAAACACTATTAAAAACAAAAAAAGTCCCGGATCTGATGATATACCCATCGAACTATTGAAATATATTGGAGAAAATGCAGTAAGAACAATTCATAAACTTTGTATCAGAATATGGGAAACCAACATTTGGCCAGATGATTGGGTAAAGTCAATATTTGTCCGATTACCAAAAAAAGGCGATATAACGGAATGCAGCAACCACCGAACAATTGCTTTAATTAGTCATGCCAGCAAGGTAATGTTAACAATAATTAAAAAAAGATTAGAAAACAAAATTGAACACGAATTAGCTCCTGAACAGGCTGGTTATAGACCCCGCAAAGGAACAAAAGACGCAATATTCAATCTTAAAATGCTGATAGAGAAACGAAGAGAACGCAACCTTTCAACTCACTTATGTTTTCTAGACTATCGAAAGGCTTTTGATTCAGTGAAGCACCAACAATTGTGGACAATTCTGAAAGGTTATGGCTTTCCTACACATCTGATCAATTTAATGCGAAGCCTGTATACTGCTCAAAAAGCAGCAGTAAGAACTAGAAATGACCTCACCGAGTGGTTTTCCATTGGAAAAGGTGTCAGACAGGGATGCATATTGTCACCATATCTTTTCAATCTATATACTGAACACATAATGAGAAAAGTTTTGGAGAATTTTGATGGCTCTGTGAAAATTGGAGGAAAAATGGTAACCAACTTTCGATATGCTGACGACATAGTGTTGGTCGGTGGAAGTGTAACGGAACTGCAAGAACTTTTGAATAGGGTCAAGTCAAGAAGTGAAGAATATGGTTTGCAATTACATCCCACAAAAACAAAAGTGATGGCCATAAGTAAAAAGGATGAAATTTGTCCAAACTTATACATTGGTGGTAATGTTGTTGAAAGTGTAAGTAATTTCTGCTATCTTGGCAGTGTCATAACTGACACTTATGATGATAGCACGGAAATGAGAAGGCGAATTGCTATGGCAAAAACAACTGTGACATCACTTACAACGGTGTGGAAACAGAGGTCAATTGGTAAAAACACAAAATTAAGATTGCTGCGAACTCTCGTTTTCCCAATTGCCACATATGGATGTGAAATTTGGACATGCAAAAAACGTGACATTAAAAAGTTTTGAAACGTGGTGTCACAGAAGACTATTACGCATCAGCTGGATGGAAAGAAAAACAAATGAATTTGTTTCCCAACAAATAAACGATAAATGGAGTCTGATTAATAACATTAACCTTAGAAAATTGAGATATTTCGGACACATAGCAAGAAGCAACTCGTTGGAAAATTCAATGTTGACTGGGATGGTGCAAGGCAAACGAACAAAAGGACGACAAAAAATGAAATATTTTGACAATATCAAGCAAATTACAGGAATAAAAAGCATACCGGAAACACTAATAAAAACAAAGGACAGAACAAAATGGAGGCAGTTCATAAGGGAGATCACAGCTGATCAAACATGATCAATCTGTTGAAGAAGAAGATTTTGTGGCCAAATCATATGTTTTTCAAGGCGCACTCTTTGCGTTTTTGCCAATTTCATTAAATAGTGCTATTAGATTTCTGTAAAAGGTAGGCTACAGCGGCAGCATTTAGTTCAAGATAAAAATTAAGTTTCAACTTTTTTTTTTTACAACCACACACACATTGCAATAGTTGATTTGTCGATAAAGTTTTGCATAGTGTAGTGCACTTGCGCAGTCTACAAAATTTAGAAATTCTACCCGAGATAGCCTATAGCCTACAAGACACACTTCACCTCATAGGCTATCTCTATCCTCTATAAACACTGATATAGGTTAATGTAAATATTATATTAGCTTGTTGAGAGAGCAATATGTTTACTTTGGAATACTGCATCACTTCAGTTCAGTTCAATTTTTTTGTTTTTGTTTTATTTCTGACCGTCACAGCAAAAACAATACACGTCAACATAAGCAAAGGTCGAGAAAAATGTATTAGCTTTTGAGGGGAAATACGTTACCAATGTATCTGATTAGGTTAATGAAACGGGATTAAGCGGAAAATCTTGCAGAAGTAAAGTAAGATTGCATGTTTTTCTCATTGTTTTGGAGGGAGGCATGAGACCGAGCGCCCTTCTAAATTCGCCGCTTCTCAGCGGTTTGGCAATACGCGTCTGATATATTCATTATAAATGAAGTCATCAGAAACAAAACTTGTAGGCTACCGTATCAAAGATGTTATAGAAACAGCAACAAACCTAAAGTGGCAATGGGCGGGACATGTAGCAAGAATGACAGACAACAGATGGGCCAAGATAACCACAGAATGGACACCAAGATATGAAAGAAGAACTAGAGGGAGATCAAAAAGAAGATGACGTAGAAGAAAAGATAGGCATCACCTGGATAAGAACAGCAAAATACAGAATGTTGTGGAAACATATGTGGAGGCCATCTGCCAGCAGTGGCATGACCGGCTGATGATGATGATGATGATGATATTAATTTAAGTCATAAGTTAAGTAGACAACCGGAAACAGACATTGCTGTCGGCTGCAGCGTGGGTCAGGTGTATGTCGGAAGGCGTACACCGATGCATAGCGCTCAAGTCCGCTTTCCCGCAATGCAGGATAAAGATAAACAAAACATTATTATTGCATCAGTTAACATTGTTGCAACACTCAGCAGATTATCACCCGTTTGAGAAAAGCTGGTTTTAAAACTTTTTTTAAATTCATTTTCCTGTGATCAATCAAGAAAGTGACACATTAGATTTTAAGGTGTCAAAAAGCATGCGGCAAAGTTCCTTTTGGTAAAATTGATAAGCATGCATCATTTTGCAAATTAGACATTAAGTAGGAAATTACAAGTCAATGATGGTCACCGGAAATCGCTTAAATCTGGAATCCGTGCAGCGTGATAATTTCCACTTCATTAAAAACTCGTGTAAATTATTTTTTCTTCAGTATAAACGCTTGAAATGTTAGAATTTGTTGGATTGATATCAAAACGTCAAGCCATGATACACAGCTTCAACTTTGACTATGCACGGAAGCATGTAAATCAAGTAACACGTCTTTCCAATGATTTTGGCAAAGGGCTACTTTGCATTTCAGTGTATGTATATTGTTTAACAATGTATATTGCGAGACCGAGCATTTCAACAAGCAGAAGCCTTACCTTTGTTTTGAGCATTTTCCCAACTGTTGTCGTTTGAAAAGTTATTTTGTCGGGAAATCATTTTTGTTCACCGTTTCTGCCACGTTTCACACCAAAATCATATAAACAAACTTGGATTTTTGTGCCAGAGATTTCTCAAGTGCTGGATGCGAAATCACCTTCTCAGAGAAGGTGCGTTAACTAAAGAAGTTGCCAGATATAGTTTTACTAAAAATGTTGTTCTTGACTTTTTCAAACGTAAATCAACACTTGTGTGTGTGGTAAATCTATTCTAGAATTCCCAAAAGCTCACAATTTTAATTTTTTCAGCTCATCAATGCCACAGTGTTTAAAAATTTAAGCTGTTAAAACAATAATGTAATTATATGAGATCACTTTAGTTTAGAATTAGATTAATGTTTACAATTTTTTCAAATGTTTGGCTAGGTTTGACCGGAAAGCATTGGTTTACTTTCGAGCAATTTGATTAAAAAATCACCTTTGTCAATAAATTTTACAGCAGATCTGGCAACGCTTTTGCATAACGCACCCTACTCTCAGAACTAAGATGTCATAAGTCGCCCTCCCCGGTATACGCTCTTGATTTTCCTGGTTTTTGCTAGTGGATGGCAAGCTTAGCAAAGAGCAAGCTTTTAACATCTTCTACATTTTGTCGTATTTAGAGTAAGTCGTGTGCTTGATAGTTAACGAATCAGAAGCGTATCCAGCAAGTAGCCTTAGGGGGGGAAGGTCGATTTCAACAAAACACAATGATGTGTAAATCTACGCATTAATCCGACCTTGCAAATACACCGTAAATAAAGTTAATTATTTTTTTTCGGAGAGGGGGCAATCGACCCAATTGCCTCCCCTTTTCTGAATCTACCCGTGAATTGGATTAAGATTAAGTAGATTGTAAGCAAATACCTCAACCCTTGTCTTTATTTGCAAGTAGCCTAAGTCATTAAGTTTTTGTCTTCAACATAAAGTCTTGCTGTTGTTACTAGTGTCTTACAAAGACAAACGCGTGCTTGCGATGAGAAACGAACCGAAGTCCTTGAGTGTCGATCAGACGGCATCACCTTTCAGCAACGCATCTGCACTATTTAGAAAGAGATCTAAATGCATCAAATACACAGGATGACCAAAAACCAAGTGTTGTCACGTTTACTTTTTCAGAGTATTTTTCTACCAGCCTGCCTGCTCTTACATTTTGTTAGTGCGAGTTAGAACCCACTGCTAATACGAAGGTTAGGCTCAACGTAGGCCTTTTGTAAAGGTCATTGAGCGAATTTATTCAAATTATTATTTTCTGTGCCCTTGTTATTGTTGTTGCTTGTGTTTCAGTTGCGTTAAACCGGCAAACAAAAGACAAGAACATGGCCCTGAATGAAGCACTCTTTCAACTGAATGGAGGTTTTGGCTATGTTCTCAAACCAAGTTGCCTTATAAAGGTAAGATTACAAGTTATGGATGGTAGCCCCACAAATATGAAATAGTTGCAATGGAGATTGGGTTTAACGTTGTATAAAGATTGCTCAATGTTCATGGCCTAAATGTCACATTTTCTTATTATAGTTATCAGTGCAGTAACGTTAAACATATGAGCCTAATCAAATCATATATGGAGACCTATTATTGACAGATAGGTTAGAAATCATTCATGGATAAAGCCACATGCAAAAGTGAAGAGACTTTCAGTCAAATAAAATTAAAAAAACTAACCACCTGTCTCAGGTGGCCAATATAACCTTCGAACTCTGTTTGTGACAATGGCAAAAAGTAAAGCCCAAACACTGTGAAAGACTGTAATTAAATGTAACCTACTTAGCTTTACTAGCCTAATAAAAGATTCTTTTGGCTATACTTTATGCGCATTGGCCTACATGCCTCAACAATAGGATTTTCAAACACCTTTTAGAGCATGATTTAAAACCTTTACTCGCGCCTATGTTGTATTCACTAACTGAAACTGCAATTTTATTTCTTTGCTAGGATAATTCGTTCAATCCATTGGCCCTCAATCACCCGAATAAGGAAAAAGTTTTGCGGCTTTCAGTGCAAGTTATAAGCGGTCAGCAACTGCCAAAGCCACCTGCCAGCGTATTGGGGGACAGAGGAGAGGTAGGTTATAGCTGATGCATGTCATAAGAGTGCATAAAGTGGTGAAGTCATCGTGGCTACTCGACAGCTAAACTAAGAAAGTCCAAATATTTTGTGGCCCAGAGTTTTTACTCCTCAAATCTCGCCGACTCTTTTTACGCCATGCTACTGTACAATGTGTACATTCCAAACCTTGAAAGAATATGGAGTAAGCGCTGAAATGAAAACGCAAGACCTAAAAGTAATTGACAGTCGTTCTGGAACGTCTCGCCTTCACTAAGATCAGTTCTACCCCGGAAAGATTGGATAAAGCTCAAGCGCCTTCGTAGCCTACTGACTGGGGTGTTTTGCAAAAAATGTTTTAATAGGGTTTTGCCGAATCGCCATTCTGTGTATGTGGACTAGAGTTCCAGACCGCGCGACACATCATCCGTCACTGCACTATCTACAGACCTCCAGATGAAAAATTCTAATCTTAGGGTTAGGGTTAATTGTTCAATGGCTACAGCGCCTGGATGCAAAAACGTGACTGTCACCATCTATACGCAAGAAGAAGAACCATGAAAAGTTGGAAAGTGAAACAGGCAACACCACGGCATATAATGTATCTAGTGCAGGGGTACTTAAATCCTTTTCGGTTGCGATACTTTTGATGTTAACTTGTAAAACTTTGTGTTCTCGTTTCTCGTTTCAGTCATAAATCAAAGTCAAAGTACATAAATTTTCCATGTTTTGGATCTTTAAAGAAAGCTTATTTTCTGTTTTCTATCATACATGAATCAAAAGATTTAGTGAAGCACAATATATTTTTCTTTGAATTGATGAGAAGGATGTAGCAGCTGCCTTTTTTAAGCCAAGAGTTTAATTCGTAGCTCTGTGGACAACAATGCACATCGCTTGTGTCTTTTTCATACTTGCAAGTGCAGAAAAACACTTTCACAAAAAATGACGTTACTAACAGCTACTGTATTGTTACTAAACAAAGAACTAAACAACAATCTCCAGAATAAGCGCTTGGAACCAAAGTCATAACTATCAGGCTGGGATACTTACCATTATAACTTACTAACGAGAACTACACTTGCCAGAAACCAAAGAAGTAATTTTTTACAATCATCTCTGCTGTGTACTTTGTCAAATGGATACTTCTATTGCAAACCGTAACGGCATCATCTTATTTTTTGAAGCAAAAATAAAGGCACAACCCACATTAAGGCATCACCCAATTTTCACATTATGGCAGACTGACGGACGAACGGACTACTGTAAATATGTAGAATAATTGTCGTTGGTTGTGATAAAATACAGTGCAATAAATTACACATGTAATACAACAGCGAAAAGACTGTCCTTAGTTTAGTTTTCCTGTTTGTTTTATCAAAACCCGTCAAGGTGTTTGTAGGTTGTTTTAAACCGCCATCTTTTCAAGCATCGTGCAGGCGCTGTTACTATTCGGCCATGTCATCGTCAAGTAGAAGCAAGACTTGTCAAAAATAATTGCACCAGAAGAAAGAATCGATTCATATGTTTTTCAAACAAAAAAATCTTCGTAGCCTTTTCGTTTTTCTTTGTTTCGAGTATCTAAGCACAAAAGTTACGAAGAAAAAACATCACAAATCAACAAGGAATATGCCTAACTATGGCTATAGGCGCTACCTGTGATTAATATTCAACAAACTCACGGGTCACGGTTGCTTGACTATTGGTAATCTTTGCAATAATTTTTACAATTGCTTGATGCAAGTGTTTTTATGAAAATAAATTTTTCAGCCAAAAGTGTTCAATCCAAGTTGAATGATTTTTTTTTATCAAATCTTTTACTATTTTTATTTTCTGTATTCACTTTTTGCAATTTTCACTATTTGTAGCTTATTTTTTTATTGAAAGTAGCCAAAATACTGTATCAGTGTGGGTGTGGCTGTCTAAACGATTCTCACACACTTACTCTCAAAATATTCTTCTAGCTCTACACCAGTGGTTAGGCCTACCAACATTTTTTGTACTCACGTACTCATTCCAAAAATTTCCAACTTTGCGGACACTTAAACTTCCAAGAATGATCCTAAGTATAAATTTTGCAGAATATCTTTCAATAAATAAATCTTAGTGCTTAGATTTAAGTACAAAGCAATGCATATTCATTCACCACTTTCTTCGGACCAAAAAGGTGTGCGTAGAGTAGACCCAAGTCAAATTTAGGAAAGCACTGCTTTCGGTCAAGTCAGAGGTCCGTAAAATAGTGGATCTCGATTAACAAAAATATGTTTGTACGCATGTCCGTAACTTTTTGTTTGTGGCAATGCCATGGTTTACCAACTTTCTGAATCACGAATACTCTGTTCATGTGATCGAAGAATAAATATCATCGTCACATTATATTGATGCTTTGTTATTGGTTTCAGTCATTGTTCGAAGCATATCAGTCAATCTAAAGATCTTTAATCAATGATTCCAGACAGTAAATCAGTCAATTTCTACAGTGATTTAACGTCTGCAGACGGGATCAGACAGGTAGCTTCTTTAACAGAACAACTTTTGTAAGGCCTCTAAAGCATGAACCAATCAGAAGCTGCGTTGTCTGTGACGACATTATGAAAATGGAAGTTATAGGTCAGGGGTGGGGAACCTGCGGCCCGCGGGCCGAATGCGGCCCGCGTGACTGTTCCATGTGGCCCGCGTCAAAATTTCTTTACCCAAAATATATTGAAACTACAGCTCAAAAAAGAGTAGGCTCTGCATTCTCTGTATATTACGAATGGCCTTCTACTAGTTGATCCATCATAGAAGGCTATTTGTATCAACAATGTGTACGTCACAATGTGACCAGTTATTGTTAATCGGTCAGTTATGTTATTCGTGAAAAGTGTTTTGTAGAGTAGCCTACTTCTCAAATCAGCAAATTTTTACGCTGTATACTGGCTTCTGGAAAGAAAAGATAGATTGATGATGAAAGCAGAATGTTTCAGAACATGTTCCTAGTAACTTCCAACATGAAATAGTAGAGCTCCAGAGTGACGCTACGTGAAAGCGATGTACAAAATCATTCCACTGTTCAACTTTTATCAACGCTGCATAAATGCTGATGATTTTCCAGTGATGCGGAAACATGCTTTGAAATATGTGTCTCTGTTTGGAAGCACCTACCGTTGCGAGCATTTTTTTTCCAAATTGAATCTAACAAAAATCGGTTTCGCTCCAGACTGACTGATAAAAACGTGGAGATGCAGTTAAGAGTTGCAAGTTGCAACATCTTCCGTGTCAGCAAACATCACACGCCTCACCAAAATAAAAACTTTCAGCCATCCCACTAGCTGTGAAAGTGAAATAAATCACTTCGCTGCATTTTTTATCTGTAAATAAAATTTCGAAATTTTTAGTGGCCCGCCTGTGTTATTTCTCATTTTATGTGGCCCGCAATACTAAAAAGGTTCCCCACCCCTGTTATAGGTAGTACAAAGAAAAAATGCAAACAGTTCTGATAAAAAGTAAATTAAGTGAACGTTCCGTCGTAGCCAGCGTGTGCTATCGAGAAGGAGGCAAGGAGCAATCTTTCTGGCGTCAGCACTACCTGACTACGAGCCGACCAAGTGGGTTAGAGCTATGGAATAGACTTAGATAGCATAGTTTCGATTCCCACCCCGGTCATAACTTTTTTTTCTTCTTTTTTTATCAAACATTGTTTAGAAGTACTGCTCAACTCTCTGGCTGTGTTAGAAAGGTAACAATTGGACGGTAGCCTCTTAACGCAGCTTCTGATTGGTTCATGTCTTACAAGCTCTTACAAAAGTTGTTATGTTTAAGGCGGCTACTGATGAGACAAAGCAAAATGTAATAATAAGCGATTACCGCTCTTTACTTATTTTTTAATTTTTCTACTCTGCAGTCCTCGTTAGTATAGTGGTGAGTATCCCCGCCTGTCACGCGGGAGACCGGGGTTCGATTCCCCGACGGGGAGTTTTTTGTTTTGTTGAAATCAACGAATTTAATCATTGATGCATATAACCGTGTGGTAAATGACAAAGTTGTGTTTCTCGTAAACGTGGTCCTCGTTAGTATAGTGGTGAGTATCCCCGCCTGTCACGCGGGAGACCGGGGTTCGATTCCCCGACGGGGAGTGTTTTGTTGAAATTAAGGAATTCAATCCATCATTCAATTCATTCATCTTTCTATGTGACTAATCTTATACCACAATTTTAAAATAAAATGTTTGTACCGCTTTGCCCCACCATTTGGGCAAAGCAGAACCTTTGTTCCTGGTATGTGATAAACTTCGGTTGCTCGAAAAAAGTAATTGTTGTATTTTTATGCCTTATTTTATATACAGTAGCAGCTTGCAGTTCATTTACTAACTGCTTAGCATTTACAGGTAAAAACATAAAACAAAACATAAAACCATGTTTTTTTTCTACAATGTATCAAATTTGCTACAAACATAACAAAATTTACGCTATGTTGATGAGACTGTTTTGTTGGCTGAATCACAAGAAGATCTTCAAAAAATATTGGACAATGTTAACTCAATTGGTAAAGAATTTAATACCGTATGCAAATTAACGCTAAAAAGACTAAATCAATGATAATCTCAAAATCACCGGACACTCCAGTGCTCCAAATTATAATTGACAATGAAATTATACAAAAAGAATAATATTTTTCTTATCTTGGACATTTAATAACTGAAGATGGGAGGTGTGGCCATGAAATTCTAAGACGGATAGAAATTGCAAGAACTACATTTGAAAAAATGAAAAATATTTTAACTAAACAACGTTTAAATTTATCAATTCGCCTCAGGATCTTAAAATGCTATATCTGGTCGACCTTGTTATACAGTACAATTCTGAAACTTGGACAATGTCACAAAAAATGGACAAACGGATCGATGCCTTCGAGCTCTGGACGTACAGGCAAATGTTAAAAATTTCATGAAAACAAAAGATCACTAACGATGAAGTATTATCCAAATTTAATTCAAGCAAAATGCTCTTATAAATAGTCAGAAGAAGAAAATTGAAGTATTTCGGACACACAATAAGGCAAAACTCGTTACAAAGATCATTAATAAAAGGGAAGATAAACGGTAAAAGAAGTAAAGGCAGACCAAGAAAGATTTGGACAACAAACATCACAAAATGGACAAAATTAACTTATGAAAGTGCAGTAGCCTACGCACAGCTCATGGTGGAGAACAATGTCGCATTGTATCCAACCCTCCATACGAGAAAGGAACAAAATGATGATGATCATGGAGTAACACAGTAGATAGATGACGTCATCTAGTCAATTTTGTTAAAAATATCAATATAACATTACGGTACTTAATTTGATTATAGTTGGTGCTATTCGATGAAATTAACGTTAATTACATTGCAACCATGCGCGCGGCATAGCAGAACGGCGTTCCTCTTTTCCCCATCAGCATTTAGCAATATTCAATTTTGCCCTAAAGTGTGATTTTTAAAGAAAGTGAAAAAAATGAAAATGTTAATGATGCAAAACTTATGCACAACCTGCATTCAAGTGTTCGTTGTAAACACTTCTAATTCAACTTTAACACGTTGATTGCTCAATAATCATTCGCTATCTCCGCTTGCAGCAGATTGCGCATCAACATTGGTTACTTGACAGGGTTCCATGTGATTTTATGAGCCGTACTGCTTCCATGCTGGCTCAAGGCAGATTGGAAGAGGGTGATGTGTCACCAGATTATTACCCAATTTATCCTCACTGCATTATGCAAGAAAGAACACAGTCGGTACCCTTTTTAAAGTCTTTGGTATGACCCGACCTGGAATCGAACCCAGGGCTACCAGCACCAGAGCCGAAGGCGATAACCACTGAGCCACGGGTGCTGGTATACTCGGTTAAAAACATACCGAAGCATTTTCGAACATGTCTCCTTATAGAGCACCATGCTAAAACTGTAATTTCTACTGAACTCAGCACAATCAACATAAGCTACAGCTCAACAAATTTAGGCGCGGAAATGTGTCACATGATATAATTATTCTCGGACCGAGAAAGCTTCTTTGAGAGCTTAATCCTGGCAGTTTCGCATTCTTGTAGAATGTAGAGGCTTTAAACCACTGACGCAGGCAGGTCACCGAGATTGACAGAGTGAAGTTTCTGAAAGTTGTTGAAGTGTTGTTGCCGAGGAGTTATTTCACCCATTAAGTGCGCTGAATAGAAAGCACTTCTTAACGTGCGTTGCTCAAGCGCACACCCAGAAAGTCGAACTAGCTTGATGTTGATCACAAAAGTCACGCCGTAACCAACTGTGCTATAGGGGCTGGCTCAAACGCGACCGATAATGGTGGCGCTGTTTATATCAGATTGTTAGATAATCCAATATTCCGCTTTTCTCCACTTTCTGCTTTTGCTGCTTTGCTTTCCCCTTAAATCTATCATAAATGAAAGGTTGTGATATCTAAGAATGAGTTAAATCTAGACTGAAGGGTTATCTTAGGTACGATAATGGTAGCCCAAGTCGTACACATTGACAATTATTCCAAATTGATTGAAAGCAATATTTTGTCATACCAATCAAAGTCATTAAAGCAAAATAACGTTGCAAATTTAATATAGGTCACATACAGAACTTATAACCAGAAAGAAAATTTTAAGATTTATCACTTGACACATTTAATTCAAAGATTAATTGGTTTATAAACAGACATAACTCAGCAACAACACTACATTTAACATTATAAAAACAAAAAACAAAAAGCGAACGTTTTCGGCTAGTCATATAGCCCTTTTCAAGCCTATAAGAAAATACATTATTAAAAGAAATGCTAAAGAATCATATAGTATCACAGCAAAAATATGGTCAATTTCAGCGCTGTTTGCCCGTCTAATTACAAATCTGCTTTGATCAAGTGCCTTATCTCGCGAGCTCGCGACATTTGCTCGAACAATGACTGTTTCAACAATGAAATTAATAAATTACGCTCATACTTTGGTGCTAATCATTATCCGACTTGGTTTTTTAACAAGGTTCTTAGAGGATTTTTGAATTCGGTTTCCACTACGTCTCCAGTTGAGGAACCTGATTTCAAAAACTTTCTAACAATCCCGTTTGTTGGCAAGGAATCCAAACGTTTTGCCACAAGTTTGTCCAGATTTATTGCATTAAAGTTTAACGTTAAGATTTTTCCCGTTTATAAAACATTTAAAGCTGGTTATTATTTTCAGTTGAAGTCTAAAACTCCTTTCCGCTTATGTTCTAACGTCGTGTATAAGTTCACTTGCTCGCATGATGCGAGATCGTCATACGTTGGTATGACCACACGACATTTGGTGACGAGAGTGGGAGAGCATTTGAATTTAGCTAATTTTAATAAAAACAGTGCAATTAAAGACCATATTAGAAACTGCCAATCGTGCTCTAACAATAAACCGTCTTTGCAGTCTTTCAAAATTGTTCGTAAGTGTTTGTCCGAATTCGACACCAAGATTCACGAGGCATTGATCATCAAATCTTTAAACCCAGGGCTCAACAGGCAATTATTTGCTTGCGGAGCTTCTTACCTTTTAGCAGTTTTTTGATTGAATTATCACGTCTTGTGTTTCTCGCATTTACTTTGTTTTGTGCCACTATCTCTTGTGCTTGTGTCTTTCTTGCGTAATCTGCCTGAGTCCTTGTCTGAACAATCAATTAATTTTACCTCTGAAATACTTGACCCGTTGTGCTGTGTAATTTTCAGTTATCATTTTGTGTGAGCGAGGCAGTTTCTCAAATGTTTAGCTTTGACCATATTTTTGCTGTGATACTATATGATTCTTTAGCATTTCTTTTAATAATGTATTTTCTTATAGGCTTGAAAAGGGCTATATGACTAGCCGAAAACGTTCGCTTTTTGTTTTTTGTTTTTATAATGTTAAATGTAGTGTTGTTGCTGAGTTATGTCTGTTTATGGTTTAAAAGAGTTACCTCTCTACCCAAATTGTATAATTGGTTTATGATCAGTACCACAAAAGTTGTGGGAACATTGCAGCATTAAAGATAAATTCCTTGATTTCAACAAAATAAAAAACTCCCGGTCGGGGAATCGAAGGGCGGTCACCCGCGTGACACGCAAGTATACTTGTCATTATACTAACGAGAACTGCAGAATGATTAATCACTATGTTATACTGAACGTCCTTACTTAATCCAATCAAATTGTTCATTTAGCACGTCGATCCAACGTCTCCAAACGTTGGATCGATGTAAACAGGATTGGTATGCCGACTAAGTTTGCCTTTTTGTCTTTATAAAAAAAAGTTATTGTTGATTTGTGGTAGGCTACCTACAGTTGCTTACAAACACGGGGGTCACAATAATTTCTTACATTCGTGTGACATTAGGACGCAGATTGCTGGTTTACTACAACAAAACACAAGAACATAATGAAGCAAGCTTAAAAGCCATTTTTTCTAATGAAATGGCCTTCTTCCTCTAGGTGGTGTTGTTCATACTCGGCTACATTTATCTTATTTTTGTTATTTTTCAGATAATCGATCCATTTGTGGAAGTTGAAATTCTGGGTGTTGTGTCTGATTCTTCAAAAAAAGTTACATCTGTTATTGATGACAACGGTGAGAAAATAGAAAATTCAGCAATGCAGTATGCTACAAATGCCAAACAATTTAAAATTTTGTTTTGATTGAATGCTGTCGCCTATTTGATATCTTTTGCACTGTTCAGTTTAGTTTGCTTGATTTTGCTGGCCTGTGCCAACATATTACTGTAGAGTGCTAGTTTCTTGGAGAATTACTTTTTTATCAATGCTTCGTTTTGTGAAATAATGTCTGTTTAGCTGGATTGTTTGATTGGTTTAGAAAGAAATAATATCGATTTTGCGAAATCTATTTTAGCAGATTTGTCGCGACAGTGGGTAATCAAAAAAGAACTGGTATTGTACGCTGGATTTCCAACCAGTGTTTACATGCTTGTAACATCTAGCGCTGTTAAAACGATGTAAAAAACGACTTTTGCTTAAAATGATGATTATTTATTTTTATACAACGCTGTATTTTATTGCAAATATACGTTGATGTCAACGCTTTACAAAGCAGAGGGGATTTTGTTACCACATCAACTAGGTCTCGCTCTATTCTATTTCTGAGGCATCTATTATATTTCCGCACGTTTTATTTTACAAGTCATACGAGTAATTTTCCAAACAGGGTTTGTTTGCTATGATCGTGCACTGTACAGCATCTAGTAGCATGGTTTTCACTACAATAAAGCGTTGTAAAAATGCTGCAATTATTACTATTTTTTATTTTGTTATTACTGTTATCGCAGGTTTTAACCCAATATGGAACGAAACTTTTGAATTTATCCTTTATTATCCTGAGTTGGCATTTGTTAGATTCACAGTGTGGGATAGTGATCCCATTGGAAGGGATTTCATTGGGCAGAGAACTATTGCGTTGAAAGCCATTGGCCCAGGTGAGCAAGTACAAGAAACTTTAGGTTTCCACAGCTTGACTTGACTTCGCAACTTTCCAATAGGCTACTGTGCAATTGCTGTTGTTAAGCTGCATTATGATGCCTGGTTTTGTTAGTTTCAAGATCAAGTGATGGCGTGGATTTCTTACTACTCTATGTTACATTTGTAATGACAAATAATTTATAATTAACTTAACGCTTTTTTAAAAGTAAGAGAGGTTGTTGTGTTAGTGTAGCAGACATGTTTTCTTAATACGATCAAAGCTATACTTTAGGCTACGATGTAGCTTGCATTTATTTAATTTCTCAATTAATTCAACAATAGAAGCATCACCAGTGTTGATATCATTTTTCTGATTTGTTTGCAGGGTACAGACATATCCGACTGACTGATCAAGATTTTGCTACTATTTTTGTTAAAGTATCAAAACAGTATATATCTGTGGAGGTAAATATGCCACTGTTTCGCATGGTTATTTGAGATACGGTAGAGTGAAGTAGCCTACACTGCATGCGTCAGGCCACTGGCAAATTAAAGGAACGATTGCAAAAAGTGAGGAAAAATGGAATGCCAATGTGGCCATATATGCCAAACAAATATAAAGCTAACCTTTTGAAAATCGTCATTGATCTATGTGTCATACATATTGTTTTATAGCAAACTGCGTTTCACTTTTCTTTTGAGCATCCTTGCAAATAGATTGCGCTGTGGCTGATGTACTGGCTTTTTTTAGTGCCCTAACAAAAACTCCAACTTCTACGCCCATTGGTCACCGCTCTGCTTAACCAATAATTAAGTTTGTAATATTTTTGGTTAAAGTGCAGGCGAATAGCCAATTCATGCTCTATAACCTATTGAGTGGCCTACCCAAAAGTCTGAGGTATTGGACATATCCTACTTTACAAATTCTGCTAACTGTGGCTCCACTGTTTGATGAATTCTCGAAAATTGCAAGAAAGCAAATAAATCTGGAAAACATTCAACATTTTTACTACACAACACTTTTTGCTATTTTATGTAGGCTCATAAAGCGACTAAAGTCTCAAGAGTTGCATCAAAGGTCCAAAGGAAATCCTCGTTTCTTGGGTAAATAAACCACAGTAGCTTAGGCCTACAACTCACTTTAGTTATAAGTTTTTCAAACTCAGTTAAATCTTTAATCTGTGGTTTTTACAGATACGTACAATCAGTTTTATATAAATATAGGCCTACGTGACTTTTGTCCAAATATTTTTTTATGCACTAGTTTTTGTTTGTAATGTTCCAGTAATGCTCTGTTTTCCAGGAATGCCCGTTTTCATTTTGCGATAAATCAAGACCATTACCAGTCATTGGAAAAACGACATAAATTTTTTCACATTTGCAACCAACATCACAACATAAATTGTTATCGACATTGAAGTATTGCAATTTTTGTGCAGGTTTGGTGACCGAAAAAAGTCCTTCAACGACAGCATCAAAAGTGACTCAAGCGAGTCGTCTAGCGTAAAACGTTTAGTGATTTGCAATCCCTCAGTTATCACACAAAATCCAACGACCAGGGAGAAGTCACATGATCAAGACATCAAAGGTTCTCTTTACAAAAAGGGTCAGTAGCAACACTAACAACTGCGAATTGCAATAAGTACAAGCAAAAGCGCTTCTTGTGAGAAATTCCAATCGACTGCTGAGGTAAACGTTTATGATTCGATATTAAACAATTGTAAAGCGCCCAACCTTCAGTGTTGGTGTTGCAAGAAACCAAAAATCATAATTGATTAGATAATTTTGTTTTTTCTGTTTAGGCATCGCTCGACCTTTAAATGACGTCACGGAAACTACTAATTTCCTGACGAAACGTAAGTGCAAGGCTCATGGTTCAGTGTGTTCTAATCAGACGGCCGAATGAACATGAAAAACACTGACTGGTAAAAGTCTCAGATAAAATTAGATTTTGGCTTCCTTTCTGCAACTTTGTGTGGCAAGCAACTGCTTTGCACAGCTTGGTAAAAGTGCGTTGCCTATACAACATTTACCTGTGCATCAAGGTTGCCAACAGAGCAAATTTCACTTTTAAAGTTCCGATTTTTTACCAAACATTAAAAAAGTCACGCAATACTTATTCGATATTTTTATACCAACCGATTAGCCTACTGATTGAATATCTTTACTTGCCAAGCTAAAGTTTACATAAAATAAAACTAAGTAGGTCAAGCATTTCGACAAACAGTGTTTTGACATTTCAGCATTAGCCTACTTCCTAGTAGTTCTTCGACCTTTTGTGGGCTACAGCACAACATTGTAATTGCAAGAAATCAACAGAAATTCAAAATTAAATACTGGAGTTGTAATAAATTGATACTGCAGTTTGTATGCTTGATCATGTTACTTTTTTGCGCTGCACACAGCAATATCTTTGACACACTCGTGTGCTGTGGCACAGCTGTTAGCAATCAGTAGGTGGGGACGACAAAAGAAATAAGCCACATTGCAGTCTGCACCAAGAAATGATTGCTTGTGCATCTAAGAAAACTTATATCCAGAATCGATAATGACATTAAATGATAGAATATTAACACTTGTTTTGTTTATTGCTTCACGCTTTTCTTTGTAGCAGTGGCTACGTCATGGTAGAGAGCTATGCCAGAGGTAAGATAGAAAGCTATGCCACTACCACTATCAAGTGGCTCATGTTGCATTTGTTCGATGCAATTTCATATAAAATAAACGTCATTTTTATATGTTGTCTTTCAATGTAGTTTTGACGCTTTTGCGTTTCATAATTATTGTAATTTAATTAAGCGGTTTAATTTATGAAAAGCATACAGTCAAAATGTAATTGTATCCCTGTGTTTCGGCTTACAAGCTAGGAAGAATGTGCTGGTGACGATTTCATTTGCACGTTTCAAGATGTAGCCTATGTACCAAATTGAACTCTGTTTTATTGAAAAAGTATCCTACATAATTTCCCACATAGCCTACACTTAACTTTCCACCAAAGTGCATAGTTTGGTTTATGTATTAGTTGATGCATGTCTATGGTTGATCAATGTTGAGAGCCTTCACGTAGCAATCTCGTTAATCTTTTATATGAGACTAATCTCAACATCACAGTTCAGATAAGGTTGATGTTAAAAGTTATGTGCAAGGATGTATACAGTGTCTCTCGGCAGTTGATACGCTTTGCGGCAAAGCTTAACTTTTATATTTAGGCCTATAGACAGAATGATTGAAAAGTAACTTCCTGTTTCGATTTTGAACAATTTGTAAACCGGACAATCCCAGGAACAAATTTCTTTATTTTCCGAAAGCAGAGGTTCGATCAAAAGCGAGAAACTTTTGACCGATTTTCCGCTTTCTTTTGCCTGAAATTAAAACTAAAGTGCACGACATTTATGTCGTAGTTTTGTTAATTATACTTTTTTTTAGCAATAGCCCATACAGATGTTGTGTTATTGAAGTTAATTTACTGTCGTCAAACGTTTCCAACCTAAAACAAACTTTTATCATATGATGCGTCTTGAACGAGCAAAAATTATCTTTTTTTATTCAATTTACTAAAAAGGCGTTTGCCATTCTCCTCAAATTTCCTGAAGTAAACGCAGACAGAGAGAAAATAGAACAGAAATGGGCGTGGTTTGGATGCGAAAAGTATTGATGATAAACACAACAGAGCTATTGTTTCAAGCAAACTTGCAAGCTCTGAACTAAATAAGCAATCTAGTTAAAACGTGTAGTGTTAACGCAATCACTGCGTTAAGTTGCATTGACATTAGCTTACTCTGTCTACTTAGTGGAGAAACAATACGATAATTAAACGAAATACACTATAACTATGAAAATAAAACAACCTTTTTCTTAAAAAGTTATCGCTCTTTCAACAACAGTTAGCAATCGTGTTTTTCCTATCTGAAAAACAGCGTGTTGGCGTTGATTCAACGATTAGAAACGTTCTATTAGTATAAAGGCTATTGTTTTAGCTGGGTGGTTGTTGTATATAAACTAAGTTCTGGAGTAAATTGGCCACGTTGGAGTGGCGTTTATTCTATTTCTATGACGTAATGGCAACTGATAAGCACAGCACAGCTTTTCTGTGGCCAAATAAATGGAGCAAATGTTGAAGTCAAAGAACAGTTTGACTCAGAATCCAGCAGCTAATACTTTGGTGACTTTGCTGAATAGTACAAATTTTATTTTTGTATTGAGTTTTCGTCTTGAAACGTTGACCAACTAATAGAGAAAAATTATACACGATTGATTGATGGATATCTAATTTGGATCAGGTGGTTTGTGCTCTAGGCACTCATCAATCGTCGAACAAAATTTAAACACAAAACTCTTTTGAATAGTGGTATTTAGAGACAAAATTTGTTTTTTTACCGTATGCCATTAGTTTCCATCAAAAAAAGGAAAAATGAAGGAAATGAAACAAAAGTTTTGTTTCAAGCATAGGCTGCGTCATCGTTGTTGCAGACAAAAGGCACAAGATAGAAAAAGATGAAGTGACCAGCACAGCTGAAGCAGCGACACTATTGTAAATATAAAGTTGGCTAGCAAGAGATTTGATCAGGGTTAGAGCCAAACGGCTAGGTAGAGCTTTGGTTCGATTCTTGCCTACACCGTGCCCTGGTAGTTGCTATATCTTCTTATTTAGTGGCGAAAATAGTTGGATTTTGCAATGAATTTTATTATGCAAGTAGAAGCAAACTTTTACGACTCTGAGCAAAGATTTTTATACTGGACCCTTGACTACAAAATTTAATTCGAAATAAAAAAATTAAATTTAGAAATATTTCTGTTTCGAATACTCCGAATAAGTCTGTATTTCATTTTTACTGTTGAGATTGTGGTAAAAAAGAAGTAGATATAAAGAATAAATATCATTGCTATTTGTTCACGCACGTGCACAACTGGCAAAAAAACTGAAAGCTTTCGTTATATTTGCAATCCAAATAATACAATTATTCAGTTTGGTTTTACTGTAGAGATGGATCAGCAGAGAAATAAGTTACAATTTCACACTTTTGTTCAGATTTAAATTGAAGGTTGATTGCACTTGTTTCTTGTTTTTTTCTTATGCAACAAAGTGTTAAATAAGAATTAGCTAGACAGCAGCCACGTCGTTTCTAAATAAAAAATGATTCACTGAAATCACAGTTTTCTAATGGAAACATCCATCATGTTTTATAACACCAGTAATAAAGCTCAAGTTTAGAAGACTCGATAAAAGAACAAGTAGTTAGAAAGTTTGGCAGACAAATTAGATTTAATTTGCAATGCAAAAGAAACAAGGACAGCTACTTTCTGTGTTTTTATTGTGGTTTGCCAGATTAACGGATGACTGCGCCACAAGACAAAACAATTGAATACTTCAAATAGCGGTAGTCCGAGACGAAGAAATGCTAGAAAAAAAAGATGGAGATATAAATCAAAGCAGGCAGACAATATAAAACATTAAATAAGAACATGCGGCATGCAGATGCAAAAAGACAGTGGTACATAGTCGATGACTGCGTTTCAAATCCTGGTCACAAACACTCGCAGTGAGCAATGAGAATAATAACCAGATTTTATGACAAAGCTGCATTAAAGGATAACAACCCTTGTATTTGTTAAATCGTTTCTCTCTCCAGCACGCTTTAACGTTCGTGTTTTGTCGCTTCCACCCTTTCCAGAGCCCTACTATGTTATGGCAAATAAGATTGCTGTTTTTGCTTGATGGTCGGAAATAAAAAAAATCATGATGACATGATGATGATGATAACATACCCAATGTTGAAAAACTAAGATAGTCGTTTGTGAAATTGTACATCTTTTTAGACTTAACTGTTTCTTTTAAATTAAAATAATCTGGTTTTATTATTGTAAACTGCACTCACACATTTATCAGAAGAAATATTTAGGTTGAAGAAAGCTAAATGAAGGCCTATTAAGAAAGTTGCGAATGTAAATAATATTAATTGCTTGTATTTTGATAAAGCATTATCAACTTCAGATTTTCTGTCGTTTTTTTTACAATTGTATAATTTCATTTTCCTGGAACGTTTATTTCAGCTTGTCAAAGTGTCTTGGGTGGCAATTTCACTTGTCCTTTTATTAAGCTCAATCAATATTTGAGCTATTAAGTGCCCAAAGGTAAAGCACAACTTACGACAAACATATAGAACTAATTAAACTGTTCTTTTATTTTTAGATCAACTCGATTCTCCGCAAAGGTTCCGTAAACTTTCTTCTACTTGTCGTGAAAAGTCATCTAGTTTTTCGAAATCCTTTGGTTGTTGTAGCGTTAGTCGACGAAAGAAAAAAGAACAAAAAATGACGTTGATCGCAAACTCTGGAGCTAAATTAAAGCCAAAGCGGTTTTCGTCTTATTTTTCAAAATTCCTTGGAAAGAAACGCTCAAATCGAAGATACACTGATTTCAGTAATGAAGCTATTGTAGAAGACATCGAAAAGACACCAAGGAAATCGCCGAAGAAGAACAAAAACAAGTCTTGCTCTTCTCCGTACCAACCGACCATCGTCCTGGCCAAGAAAAACTCTTTTACCGACCTGCTACCTCACGTTGATCCGGTGGAAGATGAAAACTCACACAAAAACAAAAGAATTTTTTCAGAAACCCTAAGCTCTGTTGATACCTCGACTCCAGTTAAAAGCAAAACCCAACGAGTTGAGGACGACCATCGTAAGAAGCTTGTGAAAGATTTGAACAAAGCATTTTCTTTGCTCCAACCAAAAGTTACTTCACAACCGTCTAAAAGTAGCAATCAGATAGACCAAGTCGTGTCAGAAGATTTAACTTCAATCAAGCCGGCCGAGATTTATTCAAAGTTACTTGCTACAAATCAGAATACCAACATGTCAACTTACATTCCAAAAGCCACCAAGACTGACTTTAACGAAAAAATTCATGCATTATCTAAAAAATCAAGAAATAAACCTCGACGAACTAAAAGTTTGACTGAAAACTTTACTTCTTCTCAGTACCTCAGCAAAAGCTCCAAACACAATGTTTCAATGTCGACTTTTAAGTCTAATTCATCACCAAAAAGCATGCGTGGTGATTTGCATTTCCGCTTTAACACTAACATTCATCATAGTGTAACCGACGGACAGACAATTCAGATCAACCATAAAAAAGAACCTCTTCCGTCCGAGTGCAAAAAATCTTTCAGCATACCGTGTAACCAGACCAATAAACAACCACAAAGATTGAAGTGCACCAGCTTGCTTGACTTGACATCAAAGCAATACGACAATGAAGAAAAAACTACTGTTTCAAAACGAATCGGATATACTTGCGCTTCTCCGACCAAGAAACGGCGTCAGACGAACTGCACAACAAGCAATGATTCAACTGGATCCAGTTCAGATCTTGCAAAGAAAATTATTGAATTAACTTCTGCACCATCAGAAAGTATCTTTTGTCCTCCAAAGCAAACCACCAATTTCCGGTCTCGGCGTCCACGGTCCATGGTTGCTCCTCCAATCGAATCTGAATATGTGATGCTCAATCCGTTGCCACGTATGGAGCCTAGAGAGACACGTCAAACCAACCATAGACACTCCATGCATCCGAAAAGGTTGAGTTTGCGAAATGACCCAGATTGGGACCAGGGATCGAATCTTTTAGATTCACAATCGAAATCTTTGTGTTCTGTTAAACCTCACCAAATATGCAGATTAAAAGATGAATCTACAAACTACAGCCAACAAAACAATGCAAACGTTTACTTATCCCCTGGAGACCGCTACAGAGCAGAGGCTGTCGAGGTCTTATCAAAACTTCGAAGGTCCTTGCAAGATGTGAATGAAGAAAGCACAAATGGGAATTCATTTCGGCAAACTAGTTACAATCCAATCAACTTACAGTCAATGAGGTCGAAAAGCGTTGAAGCTCTTACGGCACGTTCTTTTAGAGAACACTCTGCAACAAATACTGAGAAAATACACCACCCTTGCCGAAGTCGAACAAGAGCCCGGCATATTGCTAAGAAATACAATATGTTCAGCTCAAACGAAAACATTCTTTCAACAAGCGATAAACCCAGTTACCAAAGACAGGTGGATGATGACATGCAAGGCAACGGAGACTACGTCTACTTGAGTCGAAGACCACCGTCTTGCCCAAATTCGCAGGACAGACTACGCTGGAGTAACGCTTCTTACCCCAACAGGCAACCAACAAAATCGTCAAACGTAGACTCTATGTATACAGATCTTTCAAATTGCAGCAATGATGGCCGCTTTATTGTGACTTCGAGGTCAAGCGACTATTATCATCTGAACCTAATTGTTTCGAACGCCAGGTCCAACCCAGATGGAGCAGAGCATCGTGCGCCTCAAACAAACCAGACCCTAAACAACAAGAGATCTTCGCAGAATTGGATGTCTTCTGAACCAAAGATATATTATGCGATTGATGTTTGAACGACTTCTGTTTTGCTAATTGTTGTAACCTATTTTATATACCATTTTTATGGAATCAATTATTGTTGCAACGTGAATGTATGAACTTTTTCACCTGAGACATCACTTACCCGTGAACTTCGACTTTAGCCTTCTAAGTACAATCCAGTAGTTATTTTACCGAGTAGTCTATGACTCCTAGACGGTGGTGTGGTTGCTAAAAACTAGGACTACTGCAGAAGCTTACATTGAAAGTTTGTGAATATTGTTTTTAATATCAAAGTTTTCTGTAAACTCTGCTTCGATAGACCTATACAGTATTGGTGGTGGTGCTATAGGCTTAAAAGTAGATGCACCCTAGCAGCTCTTAGAAGCTTATTTTTAATCTGTTTAAACTGTTACTCGTTTTTGCTAAACACTTACGTTTCGACAGTCTCAAATAACCATTAAGTATTTTGTTTTTCGCAATAACTAATTTATTAAATCGCACTTTTAGTTCAAAATTGGTTGGCTGCTTATTTGAGCCAAAATTATTGATTGACTATTATTTTGCTAAACTGCGAAATGCTCAAAATTAGTTTCAGAATTTAGTAATTTCTGTAACAATTTCTATTTTTCTAACAGTATAGAAGCCTGTTCCAAATGTATTGTAGCTGAACAATGATTTTTTATTTGAAGCTAAACGTTATACTGAGGCAGTATTAACATTTTCAGTCCTCTCGGAAAGCAAGCGAGCTCCAAGCTTCATCGTATTGCATATAGATTTTGATCAGAATATGCACCTACCGCTGTAGTGATGAAAATGGTTTACCAAGTTCTATTTAAGGATTGGGATTCCATTCGTGTGTCGTTGAAAGCCAGGATACTTCAAAACAACTAACCTTGTCTGATAATAAATGGGTTCATAGGCTACCTTTCTCGAAAGAAAACATTTACTAAGAAACAAAACAAGCCTATACTGATGATCTAGTGAATGCGCTAACAATATAGCCATCACTGGTCTAGCCACCCAGCTAATCATGACGTCACATGATCATGCATTGCTCTTCATCTGGTTGGCTAAAAGACCGATTTCAGCATGATGATACTGATGTATGCTGTGGGGCTGTGCTGGCTGAATAAGTGCTTCATATGGACTTTTTGGTTGACTGTGCTGGCTCCCGGACAAGTTTTTTTAAACGGTCTGTCATGGCTGAAACGAGACGTATGTTAGACCTAAGTGTAATCATGGGATTACTGTGAAGAATTTTGAAACTCCATTAGCCTAACCCAATTATCGCCACTTTTAAGTTATGTAGTGTTCTGTAGTGAACTGTAATTTTAGTTTTGAAGCTGCAACCCGTTGTATGATAATTACTGTGTGGATCGCATGAAAATGGTATTTGATCGGTTTTCCTTTTGTAAAGCTCGAAACCAAACAAATATGAAACCAATGGATTCACTATTTTTTGAAAACGAGTTTGTATTTGTAGCCTATACGCCTATAACATTAGCTTCCCAGATAACTCACCTTTAATTTCTGAGACAAAATAGTTGTAATCACTCACTATTAGCCTACATTTATTGGAGCAAACAAATAACCTAGATATGGGACATTACTTGAATATTACTTTTCTGAAATTGTGTCGTTTTTGTTATGATGCAGCTTCATGCATTAGTATGTTAGTTAATCAAATAGGCTTAGCTTGTAATTTTCTCAAATCGTGCAGGCCTATGCTCCAAGACATAACTGTATGTCACGCTAATATGCTAACTTATGTATAAAGGTCGCCATGGTATATTCATACATGATTTTTAATAGAAAGAATTTTCTGGTACATAAAGTAACTGAAGTTTTCGTCCAAGTAGTTAAAAACCGTGTCAGAGTTATTGTTTATATTCCAATTGAAACAAAAATGTTTATCACGTTACCAATTTCAGAAAGTCAAACTTTGGAAACAGCATAATTAAATATTTCCGTTTTGTGAGATGCAAAAGTGTTGTGACGATACGTAACCCACCAATCTTGGACGAGACTATTCATTGCGATGATCGCCTTATCCACAACTAGTATTCCAACAGTAGGCTAAACCCCAAGAGCAAATATTTTCATTTTATGCATTTCATTTTAGTTGCACATTCAGCCAGAAACGCAAATTATAGAAACTAGGCTCTCATATTGTTTTGCCCTTCTATGACGTCAAAAAGTAAACTTGTGTTAATTTTAGCCATGTTTACTCCTGACACAAGTCTCTAGTTATACCGGGAACAAGCACCTACAAAATAAAAGACTATCTGGTATAGGTTAGCTTACAAATGAATGTTTCCGCAGTTATATTCAATTTTTATCAATTTTTTTATAGAATTATTGTAGCCTATACTGCATACTTGTGCTCAAGTAACTTCAAAAAGCAAAACACTGCCAAAGTTATCTGGCCATGGCTCATTATGTCAATCCATGAAAGTTGTTGATATTTTACATTTTATGTTTATCTTGTAGCTTGGTTGTTCTTTGTAAATGCAATAGAATGGGCCGATTGATACCGCATCCTATTGTTTGTAAGCTACTTATGAATATAGATAGATGTACTGTTCCCTAGTACTCCATTTTTCTCATTCAATAAAAAAAGCAACAACAATGTATTTGCTCGTATTGTTTTGCTTTGTGTTATTTCATAATAATAATAATAGGCTATTCATTTTATTTTACTCCCATTATAGGCTAATAACATAATAGAATTATATTATACATTGCAAATCACATGTGAAACACAGACAGCTGGAAGCAGCGCAAAGACCGTAGGTAGGCTACAATTTGCGAATCAGCAGCTCCCATTAAGTGAGCTGACGACATAGACGCGTGCTCAAGAGCGCATCGTAGGCTACGTTCTGCTGACCTTCCCTCTCGACATTCAGCCACGCAATTGGATAAAAACCAGTTAGCTTATGTTTCAGTTTAAATGTAAATGGTTTCGTCTGAAGGTTGCTTAGATCAGGGCTTCCCAAACTGGGGGTCGCGACCCCTCAAGGGGTTGCGTAACGAACTTCAGGGGTCGCAGAAAGTATACCAATTTGCACAAGGTGCTGCATATTAACACTTCTGTGCAAGATGCTTTGACAGTTATTAACTTTATTAAGAGTCGAGCACTCAATAGGCTGCCCGTATTTTTGAAAATTTATGAGGTGAAATGGAATCGAAGTTAAAAACTCTTTTACTGCATCGTGAAGTGAGGTGGCTTTCAAAAGTCAAAGCTTTAAAATGGCTAGCCAATTAGCGTTGAAAACCGAAATCGTGATTTTTTCCAACAGAATAAAATTCATTCTTGGTCCACCATTTTCGCAATAACATCTAGCTTTTGAAATTATGTCAGATTTGCTTGAACAACTGAACGAATTTAATTTGTCCCTCCTATATGAGATAACTCGTTGATCATCGTGGAGACCCACGGTAACCGACGCTTTATTCAGGCATGGCCGATGACGATGAGGAGATAACATCAATCTTTTGCATTGAAATCTAAAATTGATCCGTTCATCAAAACATTAAACATCTGCAAACCAAAATTTCAAAATGATTTATCTGAAATGTTCTTACTTCGCCTACGGTTCCAACCTAAGCAACATTGCAACTGTCTTGAGACCAGCTTTAACTAAAACATTGAGCCACGGGTGGACTTGCTTTGTAGCAGACAGCAGTCACACCCATCACCCTGAATAAATGTGTTTGCTTTTTTGTTTTGTTTCCAGTAGGCTGCCTAATGCCCATAGGCTTCGTTGTGATGGTCAGAAATAAATAAAAACAAACTGAACTGAGTGCCGGTAAATTGTGTTTGGTTTTCG
Organism: Aplidium turbinatum; assembly: GCF_918807975.1. Lineage (NCBI taxonomy): Eukaryota > Metazoa > Chordata > Ascidiacea > Aplousobranchia > Polyclinidae > Aplidium > Aplidium turbinatum. The sequence goes on from NC_137473.1 coordinate 36,070,315, forward strand.
TTTGTTCTAAGCTTTTCAATAAATATCACAAATGTATATTTCGCACAGTTCATAATTTTAATCGTAAGGGGTCGCGAAACATTTTAGGAGATTAAAAAGGGTTGCGAGCAAAAAAGTTTGGGAAGCCCTGGCTTAGATAACTGAGCAACTGCTACAGAAGCAGCGGGGATTCTAGTTTGAAAGAGCTGAGTCAAAACTTCCAGTCCTACGACGCACTTTGGCAGTTGCTATTTAGATGTCGGCTTCAAACCAGGAAATGGGATGGGATTGAATGGAAGACAGATTTTGGGATGGAAGATGGAAAATTTCAAGGATATAAAGGAATGGAAGATCTTGACGATGGGATGGAAGACATTCTTCCATCATTCCATCCCAATTCCATCATTAACTTTCTAACGCTTTATCAAGACATGCAAAATATTACGTTGCTTGCTGAAATAATTCGATTTTCGGTTCGTATTAAACCAACGGGACTATTGCCTGACGCGTATTTGTCAAGCTTACTGTCGTTAAGCAGAATTGACCAATCATCATCATCATTACGTTCCTTCCTCGTATTGAGGGTTGATTACAATGCGCCATTGTTCTCGACCATGAGCTGTTCGTACTGCATTTTCATAACTTAATTTTGTCCATTTAGTGATGTTTGATGTCCAAATCATTCTTGGTCTACCTTTGTTTCTTTTACCGTTTATCTTCCCTTCTATTAATGATCTTTGTAACGAGTTTGCCTTATTGTGTGTCCAAAATACTTTAATTTTCTTCTTATGACTATTTGTAAGAGAATTTTGCTTGAATTAAATTTGGATAATACTTCATCGTTAGTGATCTTTTGTTTCCATGAAATTTTTAATATTTGGCTGTATGACCAGAGCTCGAAGGCATCGATCCGTTTTTGTATTTTTTGTGACACTGTCCAAGTTTCAGAGTTGTATAAAAGGGTTGACCAGACATAGCATTTTAATATTCTTTGACGAATTGATAAATTTAAACTTTGATTGATTAAAACATTTTTCATTTTTCCAAATATAGTTCTTGCAATTTCTATCCGTCTTAGAATTTCATGTTCACACCTCCCATCTTCAGTTATCAAATGTCCAAGATAAGAAAAAGATTTAACTTTTTGTATATTTTGATTGTCAATTATAATTTGGAGTACTGGAGTGTCTGGTGATTTTGCAATTATCATTGATTTAGTCTTTTTAGCGTTAATTTTCATATTAAATTCTTTTCCAATTGAGTTAACATTGTCCAATATATTTTGAAGATCTTCTTGTGATTCAGCCAAAAGAACAGTATCATCAGCATAGCGTAAATTTGTTATGTTCAATCCGCCAACATTTACCCCTTTCATATCATCAATGCATCGAAAAATCATTTCTGTATACAAATTAAAAAGACATGGAGAGAGTACACATCCTTGGCGTACTCCACGCTTGATATCAATTCCTTTAGACAAATCTTTTTCCATGCGAATAAATGCTTTTTGATTCCAGTATAAATTGATAGTAAAACGTAAGTCTTTGCCATTCATACCAATATTGGCCAAACAGTGAATCAGTTTCTCATGGTTAACTCTATCAAATGCTTTCTCATAATCAATGAAACATGCATATACATCTTTATTTACTGCATTGTAACTCCCACGAATCGTTCTGAAATTAAGTATACCCTCTCGTGTTCCTTTACCAGTCATAAATCCACTTTGAGTCATGCTAACCTCATTCTCAATAGTTTTACGATTTCTTAACAAAATTATTTTCAACAAAATTTTCAGTTCATGACTGATCAAACTTAATGTTCTAAAGTCACTGCAGTTCTTTGCTTTGGATTTCTTTGGTAGTCTGACAAAAACAGTTTCATTCATTTCTTCAGGTATAAATCCAGTCATATAAATTTCATTATAATTTGTGTATGCGTTTGACACTTACTCCATTGAGTGCTTTTAGCATTTCTGGATAAATATTTGACCAACCAGAAAGCAATAAACGATTCACACATCTCCCATAAGAGGTGGAAACTTCTTGACGTTAGACAGCATTCCATCATACGACACTTGTGTTCTATGTTTGGAGATTCTCGTGGGTTTTGTTTCGAGAAGACAGTTAAACGAAATAGATTTTTGTACATTTTGAAACTAACAACTACAATGGAAAAGTTGATAGAAAACAGAAGGAAACAAAACAAAAATGTCTCAAAAGTAAACGTTTGAAAGTATTTGCAACCTGAACAAAAGTAATGTTGCTTCTCAAGTATTTTCATTACTTTTTTATCTTCTCCAACGTAGACTACTACTACAGTTTCTTTAACTTTGCTACATGTTGTTTCTTTCTATATTTATAGAATCAATCTATGCTTCTATTTCTAACACCAAACGGAAAATAATCCTTAGGAAAATACTGCTGTTAAATTTTTAGCTTAAATTTAGCCTATGGTTTTTAGATTTATTTGTGGCATATTCAACGCGGAGATCACAAAATGTGAAGGTGGAATGGAAGATGGAAGAGATTTCGGAGATGGAATGGAAAATTTCTAAGATGGAATGGAGATGGAATGAAAGAAAATCTCAAGATGGAAGATGGAAAAAACGTCTTCCATTCCATTCCATTCCATACCTTGCTTCAAACTCTAAAGGGAACGTTCAAATATTACGTAACGCTTTTTTTCCAAATTTTTGACCCCCCCCCTCCCCCATGTAACGCCAACGTAACGCTTTTTTCAATCCCCCCCTCCCCCATGTAACGCTTTTTCACTACGAATTCAGCACAAAAAACTACCATTCCGTACTCGAAAGCGTTACGTAACGTTTTGCTTGAACCCCTCCCCCCCGATGTGACGCTAACGTAACGCTTTGCATAAACCCCCCTCTCCCCCTCGAAGGCGTTACGTAATATTTGAACGTTCCCTAAACCAGGGATGGGCATACTTTTTGGACCACGAGCAAAATGCTTTTTACTCTTAGACAAGCGCGCCATGTGAGTATAGGCCTATATGATATTGGACAAGATTGATTAGCTACAGTTGACATAATTATAAACCATAGACACTACATAACAAAATTTCCATAAGGTAGAATGATAGTGTGTGCATTAGAATAAGTAGTCATGAATCGCGGTAAAGCATTCGTTTCCGCCAACATCAGGTGGGCCAGATTACATAACCAAACGGTTATGTAAAAATCATCCGTAGCCTATTACTTTAGAAATAGGGATAGAAACTATGTGCTCTTTGAATCTGAGGCAATAAAATGGGTAGGCTAAGGCTACTGTGTAGGCTATATTTATAATTTGAAATTATTACAATATTAAAGACTTTATTTCTTATAATTTTTTTGCTTCCGGTTTTGGCTTATCTCATTGAAAAAATACAGTAGGCCTATATGCAATAAAAACTTGCAAGCAATTCAGTACAAATACGGTATAGGCCTATGCCTAAAAAAAATTTCGAGCTTGCTTCGCTTGCCTGATGCGCCACCTCAATTTCAGAGGTCTGCAGTTGGTGCACCCAGAGGTAAAAAAGTATAAGAAACAATAATGTTCTAAGGTGCGCAACTGCACAATAACACCAGACCGTTTGCGCAGTGTGATATAAATTTTGTGCACTTGCAACGCTTCAAACTCGAAACAAAGCTTTTAGATTAAATCTAAGTCAAAAACAACCAACATAAGGTAAAACTTTGTGAAATTTTTCTGGGCGCAAACCCAGATCTCAGCCTATTTTCATATTTCCTTATAACTCAACTTTTATACCTTTTATTTTTTCTTATATGTTGTTTTTTGGACGGAGCTCTGTGCCTCCAATTTTTATTTTTAAATCTTCTACTGAGTGATGGTCAAACCTGTCTTGATTAAAACATTAGAGATAATAATTAGTAGATGACAACAGTGAAATAAAAAGTGTGTCATCACCAGAAAATTGCGAAAGTAAAGAAGTCATCACTCCGCCCCTTTAGTTCAGAGGTTGAGCGCCGGACTCAGATTAAGCGGGGCTGGTTCGGCTAGGAGATGTGCTTGAGCAACGCGTTTCAGGACTGCTCTCCATTCAGCGGTACCCAGTGGATGGAATAGTTCCTCGGCAACAACATTTCCACAAGTGGAAACTTCACTTTGTCCAGTGGCTTACCCAAGGGGAGGGCTATCGCCATTAGATAATTTTTTTTTTATCTCTCTTCTAGGTTTGGTGGCTGTACAATTTTAAGATATTGTTAACACTGTTTCATCGATGTATATTTTAAACCAGAGGTGGACAACGTGCAACCCGAGGGCCGCATGCGGTTCTTTTCCATTTTTGTGCGACCCTTCATCTTCTTTTAGCTTTTTTTCCTCAAATAAGGCTATTTTCATCTCGATTTACACAATTTCGAAGCTTAAGAAGTGATATGATCGTCTTTTCACTCCCCTGTAGGCTACCTGTGAAATAACTTTTGCGCCTGTAGAAATCCACTTTGAATTGAATTCACTGCAGGAGGATGACGTTCTTGTACAAAATTTCAATAAGATAAACTCCATTACTGAAAATATGAATTAGTGTTTATTTGATGTGAGGCCCTCTATAAGCATTACATTTTCCTAACTGGCCCTTGTGTTAAAAAGGTTGCCCACCCCTGTTTTAAACCTTTAAAACTCTAGGTTTTGCCATCTTTCCTTTTTGTTGGTCTCAAACTTGTATGCAATTGATTGAGTTTCGCTGTGTATGTTTGCTTTGCCGTTCGTACATGCTTACGCCAGCAGCAAAAAATGAATTGAATTGAAAAGGTAAACCGTTACGCTTTTTTACTGTGCAGCCTGCGGTTACAATTTTTTCCCGCGCTTTTTAAAATCAGCTGCAAATTGTTTGTTCTCCTGTACTAAATGTAAAATTTGAACTCCACGTAAGAATTAGGCCTGAAGGCAGGGGCGCCGGAACGATTTTTGACTGGGGGGGGGGGCAAGATTACAAAAAAGGGTACTTTTGTTTACTAAAAGGCCAATTTGTTTTCAATTTTTAAGATAAGATATAGCGATAATGCTAATCTATCAGCTCACTATGTAGGCTATTGAGTAATGATAGCCTACAAGTGTCGAGTATACAAAGAAGGGCATCATGCTATGTTATAATGATGTAACCTACTGTTAAGCCTTAAAGCAGCCTGCGGCCATGGCCGCTAAGTAGTGCTTGAATGACCGCCGGTGCTACCTCCTCAATCGGCCAAGTTTGGCCGCCGGTCTCTTTTAGCCAATTATTTAATTTCGCAATAGAATGATTGTGGATTAGCTGTCGAAAATACGTAGTAGCAAAGAGTGACGCAAAATTAGGTCAGCGCGTCATAATCGCCACTGTTGCATTGTGCGGGAATATTTGTTATTGATGGAATATATCCAGTGGTGGATTTCCAGAAGATTAGCTTCCGGAACGTTAATTTTTTACTTTCCTAATGCGCTTGGTGCCGTATAAGAGATTCGGAAATATGCCCTTATAAGACTTTGAAACAACACACTTGATGTACGTAAAACGTTGCTAAAGTAAATATCATGGTCTATAGATGGTATAGCGTTGTTCAATGCAAATATTCGTATTTTAGTGAAACAATAACACAAAAAATATACAAGTTATAGTCTACATCTTTTTAAGACATTTATCGTATTCAAAACCATAAAACCTCTGGCGACTTCTGCTCTCAATTGCCGGGTTAGGCTACGTCCCTGGCGCAACCAGGATCCCACATAGCCTACTTTGCTGGTTAAAACTTTCTCAGTGGAGGACCGACCATTCGTATAAAGAGTAAACTTGAAAAGTTGCATAGTGTGTAGAGAAACACGGTCAGATGTCAGTAGGCTATGAGGTTCATTGTGGAAATCCGCGTTCACACTGCTAGATGAAATTGGAAGGGATTTTCGTGACGTTATCCATGGCCAACGTTATCAAATTTTGAAGACTCTTGGATCTTCTTTTCGTAGTTATATATTCACGAAGTCCTCTCACAGCTTCGCGTTCATCTAAGCGCAATCTCTGTCATTTCAATGATTTGGTTTTCTCCGTGTGTGATTATTGTGTCCTCAAGCCAAGTAGTTGAATGAAGTATTTTGCAGCTGTTAATAAATGACAAGTCTGTTGAATTCAACAAGCGAACTTGGATCGAATTTTCTAAATGATGATAGAAGATGCGTTTTCTGTTAGGCTCTAGTGCAGGGGTGAGGAACCTTTTTAGTATTGCGGGCCACATAAAATGAGAAATAACACAGGCGGGCCACTAAAAATTTTGAAATTTTATTTACAGATAAAAAATGCAGCGAAGACAGTTAGTAGACAATGATTTATTTCACTTTCACAGCTAGTGGGATGGCTGAAAGCTTTTATTTTTCTTGAGTCGTGTGATACCTGCTGACACGGAAGATGTTGCAACTCTTAATTGTAACTCAACTCTTAATTGCAATTCTTAATCTTCTATGATGGATTAACTAGTCATAAAAGGCCATTCGCAATACCAAGAATGCACACCCTATTCTTTTTTGAGCTGTTGTTTCAATATATTTTGGGTAAAGAAATTTTGACGTGGGCCACATGGAACAGTCACGCGGGCCGCAGGTTCCCCACCCCTGCTCTAGTGCGTAATCACCACAGATGTTGCAGAAAATATTTGTGTTACTGAGACAACGTCTTCTTGATGTTGTAACCATAAGCGCGCAAGATTCCCCCCCCCAAAAAAAGCACAATTTTGCTGTTTTGATTTGCACCTACTAGCATTTAACACAGAAAACAATTGTCTTGGCATTGTCTGCTTTCATTGTTTGTTTTAGGATGTAATGCAAGAGCAATAATAAAGGTTGTAATCCCATAATGACAGCATTAAAACTATTGCATTTGTGCTACTTTGTAGGGCAAATACAATAAAAAAGTCAAAATCACCGTACCGTAACTTAAAAAGTTGACCTGATGGAGAAAAACTGATTGCATTTTCGAAATCAGCGCCCCAAAGTTAGTCTAAATCAATTCAAAAACTGCCGGCACCAAAAATTGTGTCGGCCAGTGTTATCAGAGTGGATACGCGATTTAACGTGGTCGACTCATTTAGAATTATTATAGATATACTTTTACTGAACAGGGCAATGCATAATAAGAGTATAATATATGTGAGCTTCCGGAACGCCGTTCCGGACAAGTCAACTTTTTGATCGAGCTTCCGGAGCGGCGCTCCGGACCGTTCCGGCTGAAATCCAGCCCTGAATATATCCATTTGCGATCACCAGCGCTGTAAGTCTTGTTTGTAATTCCCGACGTTTATTTTAACAAAGTCTTAATCCGAAGTGCTAATTTACATCGGCTGGCAATATTGTCGTTTTTATGTCGATTCGATGTTGTCGGACATTGAATCGTTGTTAAAAAGGAGAACTCGGTTAGTTGACATCCGAGGGGAAAATTTTTTGATCATAAGTTATTTTTCAAAAATTATGCTTCTTTTAGTAATGTCCTTCACATTATTGAAATACTTATTTTATTACCTTACCGTCATCGTCAACACATCTCGAACGTTGTTTTTCGTTGATAAAAAGAATTCTAGGGGAGTGGTGAACTTCTTTAAAATCAGTCACATTGGAGCATAGCCGTACGAGCCAGGGGGGCAGCTGCCCCCCCTGTTGTTTCAAAACGTCGCAAATTCGGGCAAAATCTTGCATTTATTAGAGCAAATATTGCTATATGAAAAGCTACAAAATTGCATGAATTAAGAAAAACTATAAATTAATATCTTTTACCTATCAAACTAAGTACAGCCTCTTAGTTGCATAAGAAATGTGTCGCAAAATTTTCATTTGGCAGACCTGTATTGATGTATTGCGTGGTGATCAAACTGTAGTACGACATGCATTCAACCAACTGCATCGTGCCAATTTGGGCAGCCACCAAAATATGTCTCTAATACTTTTGTGAAACTGCTCAAATCAAAACGCAACATTTGCTATGCAGCTAATTTTATTAATTTTCACAAATGCATCGTTTTGATTTGGGCAGCTGAAAACATGAAATTATCTGATGAAACTGATTAGTCTGTTTATACAACTGCACAAACTAACGTGAGATATTTTCCCCAAAATGAACAAATTCATTAATTTTTCCCACTTACATAACTGTATCGTTTAGATTTGGGCAACAAAAAAATATGAAATTATCTGATCATAGTCTATTCATAAAACTGCCCAAATTGGCATGATGCAATTGCCTCGGCATCAAAATTTACAAATTCTTTAATTTTTTTCATAATATCCATAAATGCATCATCTTGATTTGGGCAACTACAAAATATGAATTTATATAAATCTGGTGAATACTTTTATAAAACAATTCTGGTGAGAGGTTGCAGTAGGCTTTTTCAATCATAAACGGACATAGCTAAGCAACACCACAACATTTAACAAATAAATGTTATACCTGTTGAATGTAATGTTATTGTTGTGGTGTTGCTTAGCTTTGTTTGGTTACTTTTATAAAACTACCCAAATTAAAATGATGCAGTTGCGCCCCAAAATAAAAAAATAATATTTAGTTAGTTTATGCAACTGTGTCATGTTAATTTCACCAACATTTAAAATGCTACTACTGAAATATGTAGTCTCAAACCAATCATTTATTTCATATTCATTTATTTCAAAGCTTTTGAAATTTGACTATTTGACAAAGAAATTTAACTATGAGAGCAACATACCTAAAACATTATATCTGGATGTGTATGCCTATCTTAATTTAGATATTACCTCATTGGCATAGATATTATACATTACAATGGAGAATTAATTAAAGCATTAGAATGCATACTCAATGAGGTGTTTAACACAGATAAGTTATTTTTAAGATAAGCAATGAATTCTAGAAAAAGATCGTACAGATATTAGTTGATAGTGTGCAAAAAAAGGTTTTACTCTGATTACAAAAAAGAACACCTGAAGAGGATATACAGTCAGAATAGTAACATTAAATTTATCAAAGTCAATGAAGATCCAAAGCAACGGCAGTTAACGTTTAGTATCGGTACAACAAGAGCTCGGAATGTTTCCAGCAGTGACACAAGCTTTAGAGCAGATGAAGAGTCAGCAATTGCAGAAGTTGCTAATGAAGCAAACATTGATAAGGACATGGAAAATACTGAGGCCACGCATGTATCAATTGTAAATTTGACATCTGCCAGAAATGTAGAAATAGTAGATCATGAATTGCATGAGGAAGAATTATCTGCCGAGATTATAAAAAAAAACCAATAGTTATGGATTTAAGCCAGGAAGCAGAAAGTATTATATATAATTCTACTGAAAATTGTGTTTCAAATGATCAGGAAGAAATTACAACTATAACAAATGCTACAATATCAGAAGGTCCTCACCAGCCGATGAGCTGGTGGTGCTGGTGATCTTGTTATGATAGTTTGTCACTGTTATCTTGCACCGCATACATTATATTTTGGCAATTCCTATAAAAGCATGCAGATTTGGGAAAATTTACCTTCTGCCCCCCCAAAATGGTTTGGTCTCGTACGGCTATGCATTGGAGACACTCGTGCGAGTGTCGTTAGATGTTCCCGCAGTACTGGATTACAATCCCGATAAAGCAGTTACTGCGTGGTGCAACGATTCTATTGTAGGACGTCGCCCAGGCCCAGACTTCAACAACGCTAAAGTGATCATTTTAGCATTGTTGCAAGTTTAATTTTATTTACTTGGGCTATCGTTATTTTTATTTTGTATTTTGGCCTCCAAACACGCAGATTTGGCTGCCGAGAAGGAGCTCCCGGTAGGCCACGATAGCTGCCGAAAAAAAAAGAGTTTTAAGGCCTGTACTGTGTTGCAGTTGCAAAATTTTGTGCCGTAAATATTATTTTGAGGCAAAAATGAAAGATTATAAATAGGCTAAAAGCGAATGGATATCAAACCTGGATATCAAACTGGATATCAAACCTCAATCGTCGTAGGCTACTGTGTGATGTGCAGTCTAACCTGGACATCAAACCTGAATATCAAACTGGATATCAAACCTTAATTGTCATAGGCTACTGTGTGATGTGCAGTCTAACCATAGAAAGAGCTCAACACCTGCTCTCCTGGGCCACATCGAAACGGGTTTTTGCCTGAGGATGGGTTTCTTTTATGTCCGGTTTTCTTTCTCCGTCTTATTATTATGACTGTTCATCCACATCAATATTGGAACTGGCAAATTTAATCCACAACACTTTTCATTAGGCTGTCATTCATTACTACATGTGTGCTTCTCTCTGTTTTTGTTTTATTTTTTGCTATTTGTCTTTTGGGTTTTGTGGCCGTGCTAACTACTGATATATAGCCTACTACATAATTTTTCATTCAGGCACGTTTTAAACCTTTCAAGGTTTTGCCACCTTTTCCCGTTCGTTAACGTGCTGGTAGGTTAGATGTTCCGCGGTTTATATCGATTTTTGTAGTTAGTATCTTTTTCGTCCGGACGCGTTAATGATGAAAAATAAATTGATTGATTGATTGAATAGCAGAAATTGTTATATTGCAAAATGTGCAGTAGCTTACATGACTTTAAAAGGGCACCATTTCCCCCCTGCCCCTCCATCTGCAGAAAAATTGAGAGCAGGGGGGCATCCGCCCCCCCCCCGCTTCCGGTGCCCCTGTCTGAAGGCTTCCCATTTTGAGGAAAATTCAGTAGAAAATTTGTTTGTGGTCATTTTAATACCAAGAGTAAGGGAATCAGTGATAAACTCGAAAAGAAAACGCTATTCAAAGAAGCGTGGATTTAGGCAAGCTATTCGGCAGCCTTTTTTGCTTTATAGAGAAGCGTGGATTTAGGCAAGCTACAGTATAAACATTACTGAAATCGGCAGCCTTTTTTTCTTTATAGATATGTTAGATCTCCCTAGCCAGACGAATTTGTAAAGAAAGTAAACTAAAGAAAATTTGAAAAACAGCATTTTTGCCCACTTAAATTTTTTAACCACCCAAGACCTAAAGGATTTTCAATTGTAGCCCAGACTTGATGCTCTAGTCAAGTCAAGAAACTTATTTATTTGAACACAAAATTTAGAAGAAAAAGAATCAAGACAGGACTGTAATTATTGTATGTTTACTTATTTTTTTAAATTGTGTGGTCACACTGAGCCGGTTTCTGTAATTTTCACTTGCCGAGTGTTATGACAGTTGACCACATTTAATTTTTAAAATGTCTTTAAAGATTCACACAGTGAAAATTTCAGGATTGATTGAATATTTATCCTCGGACTGGGAAAGCTTGTTGCAAAGCTTAATCCTGGCAGTTTCGCATACGTGTAGACCAGTAGCGTAGCCAGGAATTTTGAAAGGGGGGGTTTTGACGACCCAACGGCGGGGGGTCTGGGGGGCCTCCCCCAGAAAATTTTGAAAAATTACTTTGAATTTGGTGCATTCTGAGAGCATTTTCAACAAAAATGTAGTTACGAATATTCCTGTAAAATGGTGGTGTCTGGTGGCATAGCAAAAGGATAAGATCATGTTTTCTTCTGCATTTTTCGGAAATAAAGCTTAGTCTCTATGTTTTCTTGTTGCTAATTCCTGGCTAAGATGTTTGGTATTGGCAAAACTTGCTCTTTTAATGCAATTTTGTTTAAAATTAAGCAATTTTTTTTAGACTGAAAGCATCATTCTCAATATCGTGACGTCACACGCGTGCCAAAGGGGGGGGTTGTAACCCCCAAAACCCCCCCCACCTTGACTACGCCACTGGTGTAGACTGTAGAGGAAACTTGTCACTTTGTGAATTTCTTTTGTGTGTAGTAGATTAAAGTTTAAATCGGCCTTGTTGTACTCAGTGACGCCGCCTGATCTTTCAACAATGATGGGCAAAACATTGACAGTGTAAGACAGTAGCGTAGTCAGGAATTTTGAAAGGGGGAGTGTTGATGGCCGGCGGGCGAAGCCCGATGGCGTGTTCGCCGAAGGCGACACCTAGCGAGGGGGGTCTGGAGGGCCTCCCCCAGAAATGTTTGAAAAATTACTTTCAGTTTGGTGCATTCTGAGAGCATTTTCAACAAAATTGTGGGTATGAATATTCCTGTAAAATGGTGCGGTCCGGTGGCATAGCAAAAGGATAAGATCATGTTTTCTTTAACATTTTTCGGAAATAAAGCTAAGTCTCTATGTTTTCTTGTTGCTAATTCCAGGCTGAGATATTTGAATGTTTGGTATTGGCAAAACTCGCTTTTTTAATGCAGTTTCGTTTAAATTAGGCAAACTTTGTTTTAGAGACATAGGTTGATTGCTTTTTTTGCGAGACTATTACAGTTTTATTATTTATCAATTTTCTCCTTGTTTGATCCAAAAAGCGATCGTATTCCGGTAAGTCACTAACTTTTATGCTGTAAAGTCAACCCAAGTTTAGAAAATGTAACGTCATAGACGTCATACATCTTGATGAGTATCAAACAAAAAGCTTTGAGACAATGAAGTTACTTTATTTCTGATATATTCAAGTTTTGTATAACGAATAGCTGTTAAAAGACGTTAATCTAGATCGAACAAGCGATCTCAGCAGTTGCAGATGGCTTGCATCCTTGCACAGTTTGACGTGAAATTACATCATAGGCTAAAGCTTTTCTTGCAAACAATGTATTAACATCCGTAAATTCAATTTGAAAGGTTGCAACCCCCAAACCCCCCTCCCTTGGCTACGCCACTAGTGCAAGACATGCAAGACAGTGATATATTATTTAATTTCTCTTGTTTTCTACTGCTATTGTCTACTGCAGGGGTCACCAACTGGCGGCCCGCGGGCCACATGCGGCCCGCCACACTGTTCTCTGTGGCCCACGGAAGGTATCAGCGCACAAGCACAAGTATAACCAAAAATACTATTCTTGAGGAGTTAAAGAGCATGAAGGCAAAAAATACTTTCTGGGAAGCATATTTTCGCTTTGTATACGATTCCACAGACCGACCAATCAGATTGTAGTTCTAGGTGGGGGTAGCTTAAAGTTATTCCAATGCGATCTCCAACGGCACTGTCCTAGTGGTTGATTAAAACGACTGTTTTCGAATTTCGAAATTGTTTGTGAGCATATGGTTGCTTATTTTAAGTTTGTAAATGTCATGTAAACACTATTGTGCGTTTCACCGTTATTGTGTTTCACAAGCAGTGTCCTTTATGCAAGTTTTGTTGACAAAATAGGTCGGTGTGCCAACTCAATTTGTATATAAATTTAAAGACATTTTCTGATTGTATTATGAAAATATTTAACTTAAGTTAGTACTGCAAAATGTTGTTAATCAACAATTCTTGCCATCCTGATAAGCACCGCAAGTGAAAGTTGTCTAATAATCAAAGAAAGATGGTTTTATAGACTATCACAAAAAGGATGAAAAACCAACTCATTGCTTTTTTAGAGGGAACACTGTTCATGAGTTACGATAGAAACGTTTTTTCGGTGATTTCCACAAGCGTTTGTTTCATGGTGCCTGGTTTCTTTCTGTTATTGGAGCCTATTTTTCGCTGATATGTTTGCAGGTCACTATTGTTGCCTGTATTGCGATGTGTCACTGTTAATTGCAAGATATCTTTTGTGCAGCGAAGTGACAACACCACACTTGCTTGGCGATGAATATTCTGATGAAACCGTTCGCCTCGCTATATGTGCGCAAAACAAGTGGCCTCGTTTATTAGGCATTGTTAAAGAAGTCAAAGTGTTGTTAAAGGAGCTTGGCCTGGCAGTAGCGTTGTTCGACTAATTTTTTTGCTGCTGTGATCTAAGATAAATATTAACAACATGTAACGCTGGATACTGGGTACGAAGTGCGTTCTTTTCTAGCATAAAAGTCAACCTACTTAAAATTTTATTAGTGCAGTCCGCCACAGCTGCTTGGTGCCAAAGTGGCCCGCATGCAAAAAAGGTTGGTGACTCCTGGTCTACTGCAATATAGCCAACCAAAAGTCCCACATTTTTGATCTGTTGAAAAAAATAAAATTCAAAATAAATTACAGTTTGATTCCGTATGGGACTTGCAACTGCCATTGCTAGCGAAATTCTGCGTAGCTTTTTTCCAGATTGAAAAACCATTTTTTACAAATGCACTTTCTGATTATCCAACAGTCTGTTAGTTAAATATTAGGGTGGAGTGAAAAATAAAAAATCTTGATTTTTGCTCTGTAATAGTGATTAAAAGTTGTAGTGTGGCTTGACTAATTAACTTTGCAAATTTCAGCATTTTAAAATAAAGTTTACGTCTGCCGCAAGCAAGTTCAAGATTACAAGGGACATGCAGATTAAATATCACGATCTGCTTCAAAATTTTTCCCACGACAAAACCATCGCGTGTGACGTCATAGAGGATATTTGTTACGATTCAATTAGTCCATTCAAGCAACATAATCGTTAACATGCCTGGGCTTGAAAAAGCCTTTGCAGCAGTTTGTATGTCTGTAGCATTTTAATGAATTCAGTTCAGTTCAGTTTGTTTTTATTTCTGACCATCACAACAATAAAAAAAACATTATATGACAAACATAGCACGGTAGTTAAAAAGTTGGAAGGATACTTGCTGCCAGAAAACAAGGTCATGGAGATTCCATTCATACTTTGAACTGATTGATTGTGAAGTAGGTGTGTGGTACAAGTAGCACCTTTGAACCCTGGGCAGTCGCCATGGTTCGTTACACCATGGGTCTCGGGGAACACTGGTCTTGATCACACGCCAAACTAACAAGTGGGTCCACGTCCCACCTCATGGGCAACAACCTCGACTGGTTGGCTAAAACTTGTTAGAAATCCTGCTGCCTTGCAGGAAATACTTTTTTAAGTAAAGGCTAGGCCCACCGCCAATAACTGTGGTTAGCGTCAGGAAGGGCATCCGGCTGGAAAATCTATGCTCCAAAATATTATTTAAATGCAGCAAAAGCTAAAAAAGAAAAGATCGGCCACCCCCACTAGTGGGGAACAAACCGACGATGGATTATGATGATGATTGACAGCAAGTATCCTTCAAAATGCGATTGGCTGTTGTCAGCCATCTGGAGTGATTCATCTTTCCTGGATTACGATAGGCAAGCTTGGCATCACAACGCCCTGAGCTAATTGCATTACAGATGTCATACAAGTAGGCTACTGCTGGTCTGTGCTTAAGTTCACATCAATTGAAGGCAGTTGAATATCAACAGCCTCAAACTCAGCGACTGGTAAACTGTCACAGTCTTCAAGTTTTTTACCAATGGAGCCAGAAAAACTTTGTGGAGCAGACGTAACTCCATCAAAATAATACATTAAGTACCTCAGTGGTAATTCATTAAAATGCTACAGACATACAAACTGCTGCAAAGGCTTTTTCAGGCCCAGGCACATGAACGATTATGTTGCTTGAATGGACTAATTGAATCGTAACAAATATCCTCTATGACGTCACACGCGATGGGGTTTGCGATGGGAAAAATTTTGAAGCAGATCGTGATATTTAATCTGCATGTCCCTTGTAATCTTGAACTTGCTTGCGGCAGACGTAAACTTTATTTTAAAATGCTAAAATTTGCAAAGTTAATTAGTCAAGCCACACTACAACTTTTAATCGCTATTACAGAGCAAAAATCAAGATTTTTTATTTTTCACTTCACCCTATTAAATATGCCTCATGATTTTGACTAGTCTGTTAGTTGACAGAGAAATTATCAAATACTGTAGCCTACTGAAACGTTGTGAAAACGTTTTTCCATGCTTGGAAAATACAGATGTCAAAACATAGTAGATATATCAAACGCAGAGGCGGTCACATGCGTATTGCGTAGTAGCCTATGACATTGTGCGAATTGAGGCTAATAAAAGTTAATGGAATAAATATACTGTGACGGCCACCGGGCGTAGTTCAACTGCAATAAATAGCCTACTCAGCTGGTGTTAAATGATTTTTTATTCTTAGTATTTCTTCTTCCTATCCACGAAGATTTCATCAGGAAAATGCACAATATCAAATGATAAGTTTAAAACACAACATTAGAGAACAATTTTTATATTTTTTATTAAAGATGCCAAAAATGCAGTATGACAAACAATACAGGTAAAGTCAACATGTTTCTACGTTTATTAGACGTAAAAACAAGCTTCACTGAAAGTAAAAATAATCAAGTAAAACGCCAATCCCAGCCAGCAAAATCTGCTGATTTTACATCGATTCAACGTTGTAGGGCGTTGAATCGATGCAAAAATGCACAATCTTACTCGCGGGGACGCAAGTGTTCCAATTTAAAGGCAATAAGCAACGCAATATCCTCAGAAATAAAAGAATGAGAAAAGAATTTTACTACAAGTGAAACGTATTTTAAAGTCTAATAAACGTAGGAACATGTTGACTTTAGTTGCATTATTTCGTCATACTGCATTTTTTGCATCTTAATACGGATATAATATAATATTGTTCGCTCATTTTGTGTTTTAAACTTTATCGTCATTATATTGCGCATGAAATTTTCGTGGATAGGATAAAGAAACATTAAAGAATAAAAAATCGTTTAACACCAGTGGAGCATAATTGCAGATTAATAGAATAAACTTTAACTAATATTAACAGGACTATAACATACCAAGCTGTTGAAAACTCGACAGGGAAAGCAAAATGAGGCATCCTTAGCTTCTGAATACACCAGCCAGAGATAGTCATCAAACCACTGGTTACTTACTGTATTACTTTAGTAGACTTCGTTGAGTTAAATCTACATTATATCCTTGAAACATTGAATGACCCACTGCTGTATGCACTGCCAACACTCAAGAACCAAGCAAGAGTCAATCTGCTGAACAGCCGGTAACAATATTGTTACGTGACAGGCAGCAGGCGAAGTTCGTGAATAGAATCACAAAATCGCAATAATAACAGCAGCAAGAAGTGCAAGTTTAAAATAAAAGAGGAAGCTTTTACTCCCCCCATTTGCAGCTCGAGTTGACTTCAGGTTGGCATCCAAATATTTAAAAAATAGTAACAATATGTAATAATATAAAAAAATTAAAAAGATGATACCCAAAACATTGGGGGGGCAGCTGCCCCGCCTGCCCCTCCCCCTCTGCCGGCGCCACTGGTTGTACTTGCAATAAATTGTTAATTGTAGCCTAATTGTAGGCTTGTTTTCACAAAAAAAGTTTATTTTTTTCTATCGGTGGCTGTGCAAATTAAAGGTAGTGATTTCCAAGCATGTTCGTAGATCATATCTTGTTGGTTTTGCCATCTTTCCCTTTTTTGGTGCCAAATTTGTGTGTTTACTTGGAAGTTCTCAAAGATAAATTAATTGAAAGTGCCAGGAAGCAGCAATAACCAACCCCAACCAAGCAAATTGAATACGCAACAATAAAGGAAAAAAGCATGAGCTTTGTTTTGCTTCATAAGCTACAAACCAGCAAGAAAACCATTTTGTGCATCCATTGTGTCTGCGAGCCCGGTTAGCTCAGACGGTAGAGCGTTGGACTTTTAATCCAACGGTCAAGGGTTCAAGTCCCTTATCGGGCGGTTTTTTTTTATTGCTTATTTTAGGATTGCTTCGACATTTATGTTTTGCCGACAACATTTGCCCAAATTTTGTCTTTGCAAACATGTTTTCAAAAGCGCAAATATTTCTGAAAATTCCTCAAGTAGGCTACCGTGGTGTAGTACAATTAACTTCACAGGCATCACTTGGCCGTTTGCGAAAACGCAGGCAGCAAAACTTAGCCTACCTACAAGTTCTACAACAACACAAGGCTGAATTAAATTTAATCTACAAGTCAAAGTCAAGTCAATTTATTTTGTTTTAACAGCGCCATATATTGACAAACACGCAGAGTAAATGTAATTGTCAATTCAATTTAATTTATTTTTCATTGCTGGCGCGAACATGAAGAAAATGGCAAAGTAAACTCACGAATTTAGCACCAACAAAAAGGAAAAATGGCAAAACCAAAAGGTTTAAAATATGCAAAAACAGTGTTGGGATGTCACTATTTTTAATTTGCACAGCCACAAAACCTGGAAATGAGATAGGAAAGATAAAAATTTTTATAGGAAAACGGTACAAAAATAGGGCTACAATTACAATCAACACTTGCCAGTAAGGTAAACACGAGCTGAAGTTAAACAAAACAAGCCCAAACTCTCTCTTTAACAAAAGAAAAAATAGGCCGAATATTAGGGCAAACTGGGGTAAGATGATCACGGGGGCAAGATGATCACCCCCATTTATTTTCTTTTAAAATGAAGCTTTAACGCAATGCTGCCAAGTAGTGGCAGCTCTACCAAAGCGCCATTTTACATGTAACTTTCAGCCATTTTAGACAAACCGTTTAGGACTTGTGCTGAAAAACGTGATTTTGGTAGCTAAAAGTAAAATTGCGAAATCACAAAAAGCAGGTGATAACGTTGTTTTACAAGAATGTCAGAAAAGCGAAAGTATGCGTATCAGGTAGGGAGTCAATTCATAATTTAGCCTTGCTTCTTATAGCTCGTTAGTATTTTTAAGTTTCAACAGAGTGCAGTTGAAAGTAAAATGTTTGGCATGGGGCAAGATGATCACTTGCACGTGGGGCAAATTGATCAAGGTGATCACCTTGCCCCGCTTGAAATAATTTTGGACAATATAATTCTGCTAGTTTGAAACTAATTTAAATGAGTGGATTTATAGTTAAAATTGCTTGCACTGTTCCTGGCTAACCTCGTGAAATTCCATAAAATGACATCTTCATCAATTACTATAATTTTATTGCAGATCTTTTGATTTCAAAGGCCTACCATACTTCATAACATATTTACGTTTTCTGAAAGAATTAGGCTATGGTAGGCTACGGGAATATAAACGAAAAACTCATCATGGGAAAGCTTCTTTGGAACTTCAATACAATGCCAATTCTTTTGCCGATAGCTCCAGTGACAGCGATTTAAGTGATACAGAAATTGTAGAAGGAGACTTCATTGTAGGCTAGTAAATATTACCGAAAAATCGAGAGTAGTTCCATTTATCGCGAGAATCGACTCTTTTGAAGATGGCGAATTCGAGGGAGTATTTTTGAAGAAAATGCAGTGCTTAGGCTACCAGGAAATTTTGAAAAGCTTCTCTTTGATGAAGATGCAATTGATGAAGATGATAGTGCTTCATTCACAAAACGTGATATTGTTCACAAATTGCCGTCGCCTCACTTAAGGAGTGGAAGCGAGAGAAAATCACACCAACTATATTTTAATGCCAACCTGTATGAATTTAATTTGTAAAAACTTTGTCTAAGATTCTCCAAGCAGGGCCCAACTATAAGGGAAGCACATTTATGTTCGGGGTGCAGAATAAAAAATAACGTTTTTGTATAGGGAATATCATGAAATCAAACGATTAACATTCCTAAATTAGTGATGTTTTGATATTTATGCATGCTACACTAAATAATTGGGTTTCTTTCAATTGTACCCCATGATTTACCCTTTTATAGTACCTATGGCCTTGCTGTTGAGCAATGTGCCGTGTGTTTAAATGTTTTTTTGCTGTTCATTTGAAAGATTCTTTTGCAGTACACGTATTGCACACCAATCGCTGTTTTTCATAATGTCAGTCGCTTGCCTCTTCAATTTGAGGCTACACCAAGTTGATTCTATTTTTGATAATAAACCCCACCTCACAGAATGCAAAAAATGTATGATCACCTTGCCCCATATGTGTGATCATCTTGCCCCGGTACTGGGGCAAGATGATCATTTCGTCTACATTTTTTCAAATGGCTATAGATTCTCATGCTGTTAGCTTATAATGCAAAGCATGCTACCATTAGATGCGCTGATGAACACATACTTTTGTAATGCTAAGAATTTGTAAACATCTTTTAAACTTTGAATTTTATGGAGATTTTAACCTTACGATGATCATCTTGCCCCACCTTCCCCTACTGTACAATGAACATGTAGTTGTAATTTGCATCCAGATTAAAAAAATTCTTAGACTTTTTTAAGAATTGTCAAAACAATGCATAACTTCGTCAAAACAATGCATTGTACAACTGTTGGTTTGGTTAGATCAGGGGTGGGGAACCTGCGGCCCGAATGCGGCCCGCGTGACTGTTCCATGTGGCCCGCGACTGATGTTCCTAGTAACTTCCAACAAGAAATAGTAGAGCTCCAGCGTGACGGTACGTTGAAAGCGATGTACCAAAACATTCCACTGCTCAACTTTTATCAACGCTACATAAATGCTGATGATTTTCCAGTCATGCGGAAACATGCTTTGAAATATGTGTCCCTATTTGGAAGCACCTACCATTGCGAGCATTTTATTTCCAAATTGAATCTAACAAAAAGTCGGCTTCGCTCCAGACTGGCTGATAAAAAACATGGAAATGCAGCTGAGAGTTGCAACATCTTCCTTGTCAACAGAGTACAAGAGTACTTCAACAATGAAGCTGTATGACTCTCCAGAAGTTTGGTTGGAAATTCATTTCAAAAAACTCCAAAGAAACTCCATCCCGCTCCGATACCGAAGTCACCCGCATGCCATCTAGACCATTTTCATATCATCTGTACTACATTTTTCATCATTCATGATCATCAGTTTAATATCATGCTCAAATAAAAAGTTAATTAATCTAAATTCCTGTACCCATCAGTTATCAATTCCTATTCAACATCACTCCACTGTCGTTGCTGCGAACACTCCATTTCACTTAAAACGATGCACTGTACATAGTATTTTGTATGTGTAATATGTTTAATATGTAAATAATATGTAATATGTTTAATAAAATCAAATATAGTTATTACTATCTGAAGCCTTTACAAATTGTTTCACCTAACGGATCATCAGAAGGTCTGAAAAAACATGTAAACAGTAAAGAATCGATAATTCTGAAAAGATATTAAATATTACAACTGTAATTTAATCTGCCAAAAAAATCTCTAAACCTGTACTTCCTGAGAAGATATTAAATATTACAACTGTAATTTAATCTGCAAAAAAAACTTCTAAACCTGAATTCCTGAAAAGATATTAAATATTATAACCGTAATCCAATCTGCAGAAAAAAACTCCAGAATTACTAAGGACAGCCTCCATCCGCCACGATAAAGTTTCAATCAATTTGTCCCAATGGAAACCAAGCAACATGATGGCAACATCTATGACATCAATAATGATGTCATAGATGTCATAGATCATAGACTAGATGTCAATAATGATGTCATAGATGTTGCCATCATGTTGCTTGGTTTCCATTGGGACAAATTGATTGAAACTTTATCGTGGCGGATGGAGGCTGTCCTTAGTAATTCTGGAGTTTTTTTCTGCAGATTGGATTACGGTTATAATATTTAATATCTTTTCAGGAATTCAGGTTTAGAAGTTTTTTTGCAGATTAAATTACAGTTGTAATATTTAATATCTTCTCAGGAAGTACAGGTTTAGAGATTTTTTTGGCAGATTAAATTACAGTTGTAATATTTAATATCTTTTCAGAATTATCGATTCTTTACTGTTTACATGTTTTTTCAGACCTTCTGATGATCCGTTAGGTGAAACAATTTGTAAAGGCTTCAGATAGTAATAACTATATTTGATTTAATTCGCTCTGCTTTGCCTTTTTGCTTGGCATTGAGCACTTTTTGTAGTATTAATAGTTTTCATTGTTTTAATATGTTTAATATGTAATAATAAGCCGTATGTTCATTGTTTATTCTTAAATGCTCGTGTTGTTGATTTTTCTTTTTTATATTGGTTGTAAGGTTCAGTCGTCCCCGCATGGTTTCATCAACTGGCACACCTCCAGTTGCTTTAGGTATGTGGAGCCAACTGGTTCTTCCAACTAATTCATCTACTTTAAACTGTTAGGTTTGGTGGCCGTGCTTAATTTACTTTCGTGTACGTAACCTTTAAATTTGCATCGCATGCACGTTTTAAACTTTTGTAGTTTTGCCACCTTTTCCTTTTGTTGGTTTTGTTCCCGTTCACTATTTGTAACTTTATCATTAGCCTACTGTTGTTTTCCGGCAAAGAAAAATAAATTGAATAGAATTGAATTGAAATAAATCATTGTCTACTTCGCTGCATTTTTTATCTGTAAATAAAATTTCGAAATTTTTAGTGACCCGCCCGTGTTATTTCTCATTTTATGTGGCCCGCAATACTAAAAAGGTTCCTCACCCCTGGGTTAGATTATGGCGCAATCAGGATGGTAGCGAAAGACCAAAAGCAGTCATCTAGTCAGCCACCATTCATACACACTAGTGTGCAGAGACCAAAAAACGACGCAAAAAAAGATCAAAAAACGCATGTAAGGCAACGTCGACCAAAGGGTGTGAGGACTAGTCAGTAGTCACCCTCCTCGCACTGGTGACCAGGGGCGGATCTACCGGGTGGGCCTGATTGGTACAGGCCCACCCAGATTGAAAGTGGGCCCACCCAAAATCAGATTCATGAAAAAAACATAGTAATCTTTAACACTAGAACAACCAAGCGGCACTGAATTGTCTGTGGCAGCATTATTTCACAGCATGATATTAACGGAAAAGACTAGAACATCACACGCCCAGGGCGAAAGAGAAAATTGAATTGAGTCCTGTCTTTGTCATGAGATACCAAGGGCAGGGGGGTGGGGGGGACTTATATACCAGTCCCAGGTATAACCTGTCTCTCCCCATCCCCCATGGTAACTCATGACAAAGACAGGACTCAATTCAATTTTCTCTTTCGCCCTGGGCGTGTGATGTTCTAGGCGTTACCGATATTAACAGCCCATAAACATTCACGAACTTGTCACATCTTTATAGCGCTAGCTCAAGACGGACTATATAGTGACTATAGTCCGTCTTACTCTTACGCTAGCTTAATTGCCATGCATTGTTATAGCCAGTGTTGTACGCGTCATTGAAATAAATTGACGGCGTCAGCGTCAGCGCGAATTGCCTAAAAACTTTACGGCGTAAAGTACTGCGTAAGCTCTTAAAGAAATTGACGGCGTCAGCGTCAGCGCTAATTTCTAGCGCTATTTTTTGCCAGCGTCTCAGAAAACGGAAATATTTCAACCAAGTTTAGGCTAACAATAGCTAAAAATAAAGAGCAGATATTATGTTTTGAGACTGTATTGTAATTAGCTGCTTAGCCTATTAGTTATTTCCTTACAGAAAAAGCAAGCATTTCAAAACGTTTGTCTGACAATTTGCTGCGTTTGGGACGCATAGCCTAGGCTATTGTCCTTTCCAAGTGAAAACATGCGTTCCACAGCAGCGCTGGTTGGTATTGGTGTGTTGTATTTCAAAAATAAATTGAAAACGTTTACTCGGAAAGGTATCACTGTTCCTAACGTGCTGTGATAGTTTAGCATGTATAAATCTTTTAACCAGGTTCACTGCACCAACATCGCTCTTTTCAGAGGCATAAAGCTCTTGAAATAAAGTATCTTCAACGTTCCGCGAAGCCGATCATGGATTTTTCGCTTTCTGTCTCTGATCTCTCGTTCTCAATACATGGGTGATCACTAGAGCCCGCAAAAGTCAATAAAGTCAAAAATTTTTAAGGACCTCGTCTATCCACGAATCCAAGAATAAAGTTATTTTTAGCACCTAGGGGACTGTTTCTAAGAAGTTTATAGGTCAAAATAAAGTCAAAATTGACAATAAAGTCAAAATTTTCAATAAAGTCAAAATTTGTCAAATTATGGCTTTTGACAAACTTTTTTTGTTTTTTGAAAGTAATTTTTGTCAAAATCTTCGTGGAAGCATTGTAAATCAGGAACTGCGACACAATTAAACCATATTAACCTATAAAAGCAGGAAATATGTCACAATGCTGACGGATCAGCAGTACCTTTTATCGCAAATTGCCCATTGTTTATTCATTGTTACGTATTTAAATATTTTTTATAAAAAGCTCCATCTTCACAAACGTAGTCTTTTCGAAAATCAACAGTTTGGATTTTAGGAATAGCCAAGCTAAATCGTCTTCAGCAAAAGTTAGACAGATTTGTGGAGATTTTCCTATCGCCGAAAAACACGACGCACTTTTTAGGCCTATAATCCATAAAAACCTTGACTTTTCGACAAAATATTACGTTTGGGTCTGAAATCGACAAAATATTATGTTTGGATAACTAGTATCAATTCAAGGAAGAAATGTGACCTTTACAAATAAGCAATTTCGTTAGGTCAAAATAAAGTCAAAATTTGATAAAAATAAAGTCAAAAAATTTTTTTTTAGGTCAAAATAGAAATGGCCCTAGAGTGATCACCATTTGGCAAACTTCTTCCGAGTGTATTCCAGGGAGCCATTCCAACCAACGCAAAAGCCGGTAATTCGGATGAGTCGCGCTGGCCAGAATACATTGTGAAACCATAGGTGAAACTCTAATTGTGAAACGAGATTTTTCATTTTTTTTCCATGAAAATAAAAAATGACGCATAGCGCTTGACGCTTAAAATCGGCAAAATAGTTGACGGCGCTATCACTTCCGTCAACTGAAAAATAAATTGACGGCGCTAGCCTCAGCGTCAACGTACAACACTGGATAGCCTACACATCATAGACGAACTTGTTTTACGAACGGCTCGTTCATTTGTTTTCATTCATAAAAACATTTTTTTTGTAGCTTATAGTGTCATTTTTGTCAGTTTTTGCTCAGTCGAAATTTGTATTCGGTGGTTTTGAATTTCGAACGTTTAGTTAGCATCCTAGTCAGCATATTTATAAATTTTGGATACCAGTAGGCCTACGCGCCTACCTATGCCAGTACAGCAGTTTACTTACTGTAGTTTCAGTAAACTTAGTTTCAGTAAACTGCTGCGCTTAGTTTTCAGTTTGTTTTTTTTTAGTTTAGTTTCATAATGTATTCTAACGACATAACGAACGACATCTGACTCATTGACAGTTCGGATTATCATGACATAGCTAATCAACTTTTTTAACCCGAAACCTAGGAGACTCCGCCTTGTGTAGGTTGTAGAAGCTCCGGTGACACTAAGTTTTTGTATGCTGGCCCGCCGTGGCATTATTGGTGAAGGCCACTAAAATATTTCCTAGGCCCACCCATAAATTACGTTCTGAATCCGCCACTGCTGGTGACCCTCGACGTTCGAAACAACGCAGGGCACTCTACCTTTGCGTGTCTCGGGAAAACCCAGTCCTCAGCAGACACTGCGTGGGGTGTTATGTACTATGTGGCGCAAAACAGCTTAATCCGCTTTTGGGATTTTGCTCTATTTACGTACGGTAGCCTACCACAAACCTAAGTTGTTTCTGATAGAACACAAGGGTCGACTTGCCTTCGCTGAGCACCCCAACATCGGGAGCTCCTACTCTTGCACAGGGCCGGATTTAGCTGATGGGGGGGCCGGGGCACTTTTAGATTGGGGGGCCCCCGTGCAAAAATTTTTTTCGCGCCTACGGCGAGAAAAACCACCTCTACGTCTACAGTAGCATCAGTCCAGTACTGCACAGCATATTGCAGAAACTTTAAAGGCCAAAAGGAAAAAAATAACACAAAATCACATTTTTTCCACAATGTGGAATATGTCATAGGGGGGCCCTTCAAAAGTCGGGGTGCTCGGGGCAACTGCCCCCTCTGCCCCCCCCCTAAATCCGGGACTGCTCTTGCATGTAAGGCAACGTCGACCAACGAGTGTGAGGACTAACGAGTAACGACCCTCCCCGCAAATGCTTCATCTATTCATCAGCATAGTACAAGATATCAAGCAAGCAACAACTATTTTATAAATAGATCAAACACAGAATTTGGCAAGAAGTCCATGTCTGGTCAGAGGTTCCAAGTAGGCTAAAAAACTTATCATTTCGTTGTTTCAAAAAAGAGATCAAAGCGTTAATTTTACAAAACTACAGTGCATCGTAATTCGTAGCCTAAGTGATATGTTATAGAAATCAACTTGTCAGTTTCATATGCAATATAACATGTTCAGTCGGAAACTTGAGTAATCTCTGCTTGCTTCTTGGAATTTTGTGTTTATGTTATCACAAATATGCTTTTTTGGTGCGTATGTTGAAGCGCGGGAACGCTTCAACGTTTCAATTCGTATCATCAAAACAAACAGTAGCCTGGCTGGGTTAACAGTAGGGCTGCACTAGAGTTTAATTTTAGGCTTCTGACAATAACATAATGTTAAATAATAGGTTGAAAATAGCCTAACATGTGGATAGCACCTTACCCATGGTACAAAACTATATTACTAATTAGCCAAGCACCTTAGGCGGTGAGATAGCTCAGTGGTAGAGCTCAACGCACATAAAATCGAAGGAACATCCCATCTAAAACTCTTGTGATGTCCGTTTAATCTACTGCGCAAGTGTCTGTAGTGAAGCGTGACGGCCGACACGTAAAACGGAGCAAAAAGAGGAGTTTCCACTCATTGTGTTAGATCTCGTTGGTCACACTGAGCCGGTTTCGTGCAATTTTTATTTTTCTGAGTTTTTTATGACATCACAACCAGGTTTTTGAATGCGAGACTCTCAAAGTAAAAACTTCGGGTAACTTCTCACTTTTTGAATTTCTTTTGTATTAAATCGCCCTTGTTGCTCTTGCAAGTGTTAATTGTAGGTCTATATTACAATCGACAAAATAAAAGTTTTCTTTTTTCGCTTTCTTTTCTAGGTTTGGTGGCTGTGCATTTTTAAGATTATGTTTTTGAAACACTGTTTTATTGATGCATATTTTAAACTTTTTGGTTTGGACAACTTTTCCTTTTGTTGGTGTCAAATTCGTGTGTTTGCTTTATCGTTCTCTACATACAATTTTGGTAAAGAGGTCACTTTCTTCAACCACAGACATATACAACCAAGCAACCACACGGCATTTAACAAAATCCATTAAAATTAAACATAAACTATAAGCTACTTGTAGCTTATAGTTTATGTTAAATTGTAATGAGTGGCGTTTAAGAGTTAAGTGAGGCTTCCCGTGACGCACCGAGTATCGAACGCGGGCCAGTAGAGTGCGGCACCACTCCACTGACCGCTACGCCACTCAATACGCCACTCATTGTTAAAGTCAATATTTGTCCCATTACCAAAAAAGGCGAAAAAAAAAAGCGATATAACGGAATGCAGCAACAACCGAACAATTGCTTTAATTAGTCATGCCAGCAAGGTAATGTTAACAATAATTAAAAAAAGACTAGAAAACAAAATTGAACACGAATTAGCTCCTGAACAGGCTGGTTATAGACCCCGCAAAGGAACAAAAGACGCAATATTCAATCTTAAAATGCTGATAGAGAAACAAAGAGAACGGAACCTTTCAACTCATTTATGTTTTCTAGACTATCGAAAGGCTTTTGATTCAGTGAAGCACCAGCAATTGTGGACAATTCTGAAAGGTTATGGCTTTCCTACACATCTGATCAATTTAATCCGAAGCCTGTATACTGCTCAAAAAGCAGCAGTAAGAACTGGAAGTGGCCTCACCGAGTGGTTTTCCATTGGAAAAGGTGTAAGACAGGGATGCATATTGTCACCATATCTTTTCAATCTTTATACTGAACACATAATGAGAAAAGTTTTGGAGAATTTTGATGGCTCTTTGAAAATTGGAGGAAAAGTGGTAACCAACTTTCGATATGCTGACGACATAGTGTTGGTCGGTGGAAGTGTAACGGAACTGCAAGAACTTTTGAATAGGATCAAGTCGAGAAGTGAAGAATATGGTTTGCAATTACATCCCACAAAAACAAAAGTGATGGCCATAAGTAAAAAAGATGAAATTTGTCCAAGCTTATACATTGGTGGTAATGTTGTTGAAAGTGTAAGTAATTTCTGCTATCTTGGCAGTGTCATAACTGACACTTATGATGATAGCGCGGAAATTAGAAGGCGAAATGCTATGGCAAAAACAGCTGTGACATCACTTACAACGGTGTGGAAACAGAGGTCAATTGGTAAAAACACTAAATTAAGATTGCTGCGAACTCTCGTTTTCCCAATTGCCACATATGGATGTGAAATTTGGACATGCAAAAAACGTGACATTAAAAAGTTTTGAAATGTGGTGTCACAGATCTAGAAGGCTATTACGTATCAGCTGGATGGAAAGAAAAACAAATGAATTTGTTTCCCAACAAATAAACGATAAATGGAGTCTGATAAACAACATTAACCTTAGAAAATTGTGATATTTCGGACACATTGCAAGAAGCAACTCGTTGGAAAATTCAATGTTGACTGGGATGGTGCAAGGCAAACGAACAAAAGGACGACAAAAAATGAAATATTTTGACAATATCAAGCAAATTACAGGAATGAAAAGCATGCCGGAAGCACTAATAAAAACAAAAGACAGAACAAAATGGAGGCAGTTCATAAGAGAGATCACAGCTGATCAAACATGATCAATCTGTTGAAGAAGAAGAAGGAAAATGTAATCAGCTCGGTCTGACTGATTTTATAAACTTTGTCTAATGTTCATACTTTATGACACAACAATAATATTTTTGAAAATTTGACCTCTCGAGCTGTTCCTTCTCTTGTTTTTCTATTTTTGCTTTCCTATTTTACAGTAATTGATGCCTTAATTAGGCTACTTAATCCATTAACTGCAACAGATCACATTTTTTTCAAACCTGCATTTTATTTATTTGCGTAGCATTTTAACCTAATGCACTTGTTTTAATACCACAGTTTTAAACTGAAATTATATGATCAAAGTTTGTCTGAATAAAAAGTACAATTAAAGATGGGCTACTATTTATAATCAGTTTAATCACCTTATATGTTATTGCGCTCAATTGTATCTTTGTTTTTATTTTTCTGAGCCGGTTTCCTGTAATTTTTTATCTTGTGGAATTTTCTGTGACATCACAATTCATTTAATTGCTTTTGAAAACTCTGAAAGTAAAAAGTTTAGGACTTTTGTTACTTTTTTTATTTCTAATATAAAAAACAATTTTTTTATACAAAAGTGACCTTAGCACTCAAATTTAAACATTTTGTAGCCCTCCCCCCTGTAGTTTTAAAAAAGGGAATACCCATGAAGGGACCCAATCGAAATACGGAACCAATATGAAAAACAATCTTTTATGCAAAATCTACCTTAGCGCGCAAATTTAAACATTTTGTCGGGCACCCCTGAAATTACAAAATTGAAAATTCTGTAGTTTTAAAAAAGGGCATACCCATGAGGGGGCGCAAGCGAGATACGACACTAATATAAAAACTATATTTTATGCAAAATCGTTGAAATCAACCTTTTTAACGCGTGAATTTAGACATTTCACGGCCCCCTCTGAACTCACTGGGCCCAGGCGCAATGCACCGGTTGTCCCCCCTGTTGTTGGCCCTGATGACTGGTCATCCACATCCATAATGGAACTGGCAAATTCAATCCATAACACTTTTCATTAGGCTGTCATTTATTACTATATGTGTGCTTCTGTTTGTTTTATTTTTTGCTGTTTTTTTTTTGATTTTGTGGCCATGCTAACTGCAGACATAGCCTATAGCCTACCACATGAGCTACTATTCAGGCAAGTTTTACACCTTTTATGGTTTTGCCACCATTTTCCGTTTATTGACGTACTGGTAGGCCTATATCAACTGGTGTCCGACGTTTTTTCGTAAACAGTTGTTCGTAAACAACTTGTTTGTAAACAACTTGTTCGTAAACAACACAACAACCACATCAACTATTGCAGGTAGTAATGTCTTTTTGGTCCCGGACGCGTTAATGACGAAAAATAAAATATGATGATGATAGGTTATTGAAATCACCCAGCATCAAAATGTGGTTGCTTTCTAGTGGCCGTTCAGTGATGGTCTAAAAGCATTGTTAACCTGAGATGGTAAAATAAAAAGATGGGCCCTTGGCCCAATAGAAGTTTCAGAGAAAGAAAGGAGAAAAGGACAATAAACGCATCAGTTGGCAATTCTGATACACTTTCGTCCACTGAGAGAAATTATCGTTGAACGCAATGATAACATTTTTGACTCAAAACAAGAGCAAACCGGGAGTCCAATTACCAGTTTCCACACTTTGCTTGGCAGAGATTGGAGAGGATCACCATGTTAGACCTAGCCTATACATCAATAGACTAATATAGCAATCCTTTTTATCATCTTTGACGGTTTACCTTTTAGGTAAGCAAAAAAGCAAGTAGCTTTTTTACATAACATTTTTGACTTAAAAAGCAAAAATACAGTTTTTACAAGCAACACGTTGATATTTTGACTCTTGAGTCTCTCTCTGTAGATATCGTACCTGATATAGCCCTCGACGTACAATGATGTTCCACTGCAGGGGCGCCGGAACGATTTTTGACTGGGGGGGCAAGATTACGAAAAAAGGGCACTTTTGTTATAGACCGAGAGCCTACGACAGAAGATTTCACCCCATAAGGTACAAAAGGTTTGACCCCTTGAAGTTACTGGGGTCAACCATGTCACTCACAAAAAGTATGGAAGATTGACCGCACCGGGTGGATCTGGACCCTAGAGCCCCCTAAAAAGCCCAAAAAGGGGGTTAATTTCACCCCATAAGGTACATGGACCAAACTTGGTGAAAACGAAGTTCTATGTCAGGACATCACAAAAATATCAAATCTAACAATATTTTCGAGTGGAAAGGTGATGTAAGACTCCCCCCAAAGTGACCCCCCAGGGGGTTAATTTCACCCCATAAGGTACATGGACCAAAGTTGGTCAAAACGAAGTCTTATGTCAGGACATCACAAAAATATCAAATCTAACAATATTTTCGGGTGGAAAGGTGATGTAAGATGCCTTCAAAGTGACTTCCCTTAATGTGACCCCCTCGGAAGGTTTATTCCACCCCATAAGGTACATGGACCAAACTTGGTCAAAATGAAGTCTTATGTCAGGACATCACAAAAATATCAAATCTAACAATATTTTCGGGTGGAAAGGTGATGTAAGATGCCTTCAAAGTGACTTCCCTTAATGTGACCCCCTCGGAAGGTTTATTCCACCCCATAAGGTACATGGACCAAACTTGGTCAAAATGAAGTCTTATGTCAGGACATCACAAAAATATCAAATCTAACAATATTTTCGGGTGGAAAGGTGGTGTAAGATGACTTCAAAGTGACTTTCCTTAATGTGACCCCCTCGGAAGGTGTATTTCACCCCGTAAAGTACATGGACCAAACTTGGTCAAAACGAAGTCTTATGTCAGGACATCACAAAAATATCAAATCTAACAATATTTTCGGGTGGAAAGGTGATGTAAGATGTCATCAAAGTGACCCCCAGAGGGTTTATTTCACCATAGAGTACATGGACCAAACGTGGTCAAAACGAAGTCTTCTAGGGCACCACAAAATATCAAATCTAACAATACTCTCAGTTGGAAAGGTGATAAAAGACCTACCCAAAAGTGAATCTCCTCCTATAGTTTAATTTACTTCATCCCTTTCTCGAACCAACCTTGGTGTAACGAAAGTGCTATGCCAGGATAGTACGAATGGATTAAATTTAAAAATATTTTTATATAGGTTTTGATGAAATACATTCACAAGCTGTCCCATGATGCATGAAATGGAACTATAGCCTACTTTACAAAAAGTTTTTGTATAAATCATATTAAGTCAATCGAAAAAAGGCAACAGGACATGACAATACATGGCTTTGTAACACCAAAAACAGAAAGTACGTAAGAAGCATACGGTATAGGCTACAGTAGCCAGAAAATTGATCCAAGATCTTGATACCACCACTAAATGTGGACTTAATCGAACAACTGACTATCCAAATCAAAACGTTTCGAAATGAATCATTTGGAACGTTAATTTAGGCAGTAATGAACATTTTCCAGCTGCTACAATAAATAATCCAATAAACCCAATGTAGTAAATTTTTGTTTAATGCCATTTGCTTCATGTCTCCAATCAGTTATTGTAACTGTTCATTCATAAACAGAGATTGTTTGTGTAAATGTAAACGGTAACTCAATTGGTTAGCGCGTCACTTCTGGAACGAAGAAGCTTCAAGATCAATAGCGGCGCTGGTTCGACTCTCGGGGTGTGCGCTTGAGCAACGCACGTTAAGGGCTGCTCTCCATTCAGCGGCATCTAATGGATGGAATAATTCCCCGACAACAAGCCTTCAACAATCGGAAACTTCACTCTGTCAATCTCGGTGACCGGGCCTGCGCCAGTGATTCAAAGCCTCTACAAGTATGCGAAACTGCCAGGATTAAGCTCTGCAAGAAGCTTTCCCAGTCCGAGGATAAAGATTCAATCAATCAATCAATCACTGATGTCGCTTTTACTTTCTTCGTCTTATTCTTCAGATTCATACAATTCTCCTGTTATATACAGAGAAATAAAGACTGTACGAAACAATTGCTATTATGCACTACAGATATGCGTAACATACAATAGTAATTTTATTATCTTTTACAGACGTCTATTTTTCTTCGAATAATGCAACATTGCAACTTACTATTAACTGGAAAAAGTTCAACATTTATTTGTTATTTAGTGCAACCAGGCATTTTTCTCAAGATTGCAGAAACTATTGGTTATAGGTTCCTAAAACGAAACTTTACAGCCAGTTATTGGCTAATGTTTACAGTAAGAAAGTAAACGACTGATAGACCAGGAGAAAGTTTTATATTTATAAAGGGTAACCCAAGCGACATCCAATGCTGTTTACCTTCTTCTTGACTTTCCTGGATGAGATCAGATTCCACGCAGAGACATCTAAAGATGCTTTATACCTTTACCTTCAAACCACACCACTTTATAAGAACCTCCTTCTTCTTTCCAGCCATACTCTAGCAGCAACGTTGCTGCTTGTTCACTTCTAGTTGAAGATAACCACCATCTTGTGATGAGATGTGTGCGCCTTGTCTTCTGGAGAAGTACTCGTAAACAAAGTGGTAGAGTACTACTATCTACAGTAGCTTCTGGTATGCATGATATCCTTTCATTTTCTTTTTTGGGTTTGTAGCCGTCTAAAAACATTTGTAAACGGACTTCGTTGACATAATTAATTTTCTTGTTTTTGTACATGTTACACACAAAGTTCTCTATGGCGATGATAGTGTCTTCACTAATTTCTTTGTCGTGTCCGAGTTGGCTAAAAGCTGCCTGCGCTTCGTGGTTTCCTTGGAGTAATTTCAGCGGCCGCACTTTCCCTTTCCTGCTAAATGACGAGGTGTAATCAGAATCTGTAAAGGCATGATATGCAGGTAAACACTTGCAAATCGTCACTCCAAGTGCGGTAGGCCTATGCAGCTGGTTGATGTTGATGTACCGCTGCGTGTTATTGCTTTGCAAGCCAGCTTCTATCCATATCTTTAATGAAGGATCAAAAGTTCCATAGCAACCTAAGCCAATTACAAGACAGTCAGTGTCAGATGTGCGGATAACCACATTGCTTGGGGCTGGTACATCGCAGACAGCTTGCTTTATCTCTGTATATAACAGGAAAATTGTATGAATCTGAAGAATAAGATGAAGAAAGTGAAAGCGACAGCAGTGACAATGAAGAATAAAGAAACGACCGTTTACATTTACACGAACAATCTCTGTTTATGAATGAACAGTTACGATAACTGATTGGAGACATGAAGCAAATGGCATTAAATAAAAATTTACTGCATTGGGTTTATTAGGTTATTTATTGTAGCAGCTGGAAAATGTTCATTACTGCCTAAATTAACGTTCCAAATGATTCATTTCGAAACGTTTTGATTTGGATAGTCAGCTGTTCGATTAAGTCCACATTTAGTGGTGGTATCAAGATCTTGGATCAATTTTCTGGCTACTGTAGCCTATATGCTTCTTGTGTACTTTCTGTTTTTGGTGTTACAAAGCCATGTATTGTCATGTCCTGTTGCCTTTTTTCGATTGACTTAATATGATTTATACAAAAACTTTTTGTAAAGTAGGCTATAGTTCCATTTCATGCATCATGGGACAGCTTGTGAATGTATTTCATCAAAACCTATATAAAAATATTTTTAAATTTAATCCATTCGTACTGTCCTGGCATAGCACTTTCGTTACACCAAGGTTGGTTCGAGAAAGGGATGAAGTAAATTAAACTATAGGAGGAGATTCACTTTTGGGTAGGTCTTTTATCACCTTTCCAACTGAGAGTATTGTTAGATTTGATATTTTGTGGTGCCCTAGAAGACTTCGTTTTGACCACGTTTGGTCCATGTACTCTATGGTGAAATAAACCCTCTGGGGGTCACTTTGATGACATCTTACATCACCTTTCCACCCGAAAATATTGTTAGATTTGATATTTTTGTGATGTCCTGACATAAGACTTCGTTTTGACCAAGTTTGGTCCATGTACTTTATGGGGTGAAATAAACCTTCCGAGGGGGTCACATTAAGGAAAGTCACTTTGAAGTCATCTTACACCACCTTTCCACCCGAAAATATTGTTAGATTTGATATTTTTGTGATGTCCTGACATAAGACTTCATTTTGACCAAGTTTGGTCCATGTACCTTATGGGGTGGAATAAACCTTCCGAGGGGGTCACATTAAGGGAAGTCACTTTGAAGGCATCTTACATCACCTTTCCACCCGAAAATATTGTTAGATTTGATATTTTTGTGATGTCCTGACATAAGACTTCGTTTTGACCAACTTTGGTCCATGTACCTTATGGGGTGAAATTAACCCCCTGGGGGGTCACTTTGGGGGGAGTCTTACATCACCTTTCCACTCGAAAATATTGTTAGATTTGATATTTTTGTGATGTCCTGACATAGAACTTCGTTTTCACCAAGTTTGGTCCATGTACCTTATGGGGTGAAATTAACCCCCTTTTTGGGGTTTTTAGGGGGCTCTAGGGTCCAGATCCACCCGGTGCGGTCAATCTTCCATACTTTTTGTGAGTGACATGGTTGACCCCAGTAACTTCAAGGGGTCAAACCTTTTGTACCTTATGGGGTGAAATCTTCTGTCGTAGGCTCCCAGACTATTAACTAAAAGGCCAATTTTTTTTTCAAGTTTTGAGATAAAATATAGCGATAATGCTAATCTATCAGCTCACTATGTATTGAGTAATGGTAGCCTACAAGTGTCCGGTACACAAAGAAGGGCATCATGCTATGTTATAATGATGTAACCTACTGTCAATAAAGCAGCCTGGTGCCATGGCCGCTAAGTAGTGCTTGAATGACCACCGGTGCTACCTCCTCAATCGGCCAAGTTTGGCCGCCGGTCTATTCTAACCTATTATTTAATTTCGCAATAGAATGATCGTGGATTAACTGTCGAAAATAAGTAGTATCAAAAAGTGACGCAAAATTAGGACAGCGCGTCATAATCGCCACTGTTGCATTGTGCGGGAATATTTTTTATTGATGGAATATATCCATCTGCGATCACCAGCGCTGTAAGTCTTGTTTGTAATTGCCGACGTTTATTTTAACAAAGTCTTAATCCGAAGTACTAATTTACATCGGCTGGCAATATTGTCGTTTTTATGTCGATTCGATGTTATCGGACATTGAATCGTTGTTAAAAAGGAGAACTAGGTTAGTTGACATCCGAGGGGAAAACATTTTTTGATCATATTTTGCAAAAATTACGCTTCTTTTAGTAACGTCCTTCACATCATTGATATACTTATTTTATTACCTTGCCGTCATCGTCGACACATGTCGAACGTTGCTTTTCGTTGCTAAAAAGAATTCTAGGAGAGTGGCAAACTTGTTTAAAATCAGCCACATTGGAGACACTCGTGAGAGTGTCGTTAGATGGTCCCGCAGTACCGGATTACAATCCCGATAAAGCAGTTATTGCGTGGTACAACAATTCTATTGCAGGACGTCGCCCAGGCCCAGACTTCAACAACGCTAAGTGATCATTTTAGCATTGTTGCAAGCTTAATTCTATTTACTTGTGCTATCGTTATTTTGTATTTTGGCCTCCAAGCACGCAGATTTGGCCGCCAAGAAGGAGCTCCCGGTTGGCCACGATGGCTGCCGAAAAAAAACGAGTTTTAAGGCCTGTACTGTGTTTCAAACTTTTGTGCCGTAAATATTATTTTGAGGCAAAAATGAAAGATTATAATTAGGCTAAAAGCGAATAGCAGAAATTGTTATACTGTATTGCAAAATGTGCAGTAGCTTACATGACTTTAAAAGGGCACCATTGCCCCCCCTGCCCCTCCATCTGCAGAAAATTTGAGGGCAGGGGGGCATCCGCCCCCCCTGCCCCCCCGCTTCCGGCGCCCCTGTGTTCCAGTTTGATCCATCTCGTGCGTCTTGCCAAATTTTAGTAGGGTTTTTGATATGTGGTTGAAAATTGTGCAAAAATGTGAATCTTTGAGCTCCTCTTGACCGTTTTCCTAGTATTTTTCCACTTATAATGTGACCGATATCTTGAGCAGCCTCGGCTAAAATAGCAATCTTTCATAAATTGACTAACACCCCTAAGTCGTCAAACTTTCGCCTGTAGTTGAAAGTAGTTATATCCTTTCTTTTGGGTGAGCAACGCTTTGGCAATTAGTTTCCTTGAGCATTATTGCAAACAGACTTTTCCTAAATTCAACGTCAATGGACATCAGAATAAATCATTGTTCGATGGTTGCACACAATGCACAGTGCCCAACTGCCCATTGCCTACCGAAGAGGAGAACTTTTCTTACACATTGTTCGGTATTGACTTCCTGTATTCTTAAATCTTTATTAAGACCTTGTTACATTAAAAAAGCTATACTCTCGTATAGAAAAAGGTAACTCAAAAGTAAATCAAGCACCGAAAGAACGGCCAATCAAATTTTTGTCTAGAAACTATTGCTCTGGCCTGAACAGGCCTATTGCGTCTATCGCAAGCTGCTCACCAGTGCTCAGGCTATCAGGGTAGCTCAATAGACAGGTAAAGACTAGGTTATTTCATGTGGAGTCAGGATTAGATAAAAAACAGTTAGCCTACAATAAGCTTCAGTAGCCTACGTGCAGTGCGGTGCCACTTTTTTTTGTAAGAGGCTAAATGCGTCCTACAAGATCAATCAACACAACCCAGAAGGAAAACAAAACATTCTGATTTGTCATTATAACAAGCTATCATAGAAAACTGTCATAATTATTAAAATTTCATTTAAATGAATGACATTGAGTACATAATTGCAATTAGAACACAATTTAAAGTAAGCAACAAATTCATAATACTGACGTTACAAACAAATATCACCCCGCAACATAAACATACATTAGTGTGAGAAAAAAATTCACATGCAAAAACTTTTTGAGTCTTGTTTGTATTTGCTACTTCAGTGCTAAAATGATCATTGTATAGGCTACTTTGCGAGGCTAAAATGATTCCATTTGTAAACTGTGACTTCACTTTTTTGTCGTGATTTAGATGGCGGCTTAGGTTGATTTATGGTGTATGACATAAGTTTATTAAATTAGATCGAAGTTTGTGTGTTTATCGATAGACAATAGTTTCATGATTTCTAACTCTGTATTTCTTTTGCCGTAGACAAACCATAGCCTATAGGCTATAACTTGTGTCAAATTGAAAAATCCGATCTCTTTACATTACATTACTACCAAAGCCACAGTACAAGTGGCGCGGGAACTATTTTTCTGTAGGGGGGGGGGGGCTGAAGCTGCCGTAGTGTTGTCAGCTTCTGGGGGGCTTCGCCCCCCAGACCCCCCTTATCCGCAAGAACATTATTTGAACAACTGGTAGTGGGCATCCGGTCTTCTCCTGCGTAAAAAAAAAAAACTACGCCAAAACATACACATTGTTCATTGTAACAAATGAAGAACGGCAAACGACAAAAAAGCTGTTCAGGAAATTAAAATGAAAACGAACAAATTAGAAAATGATATGAAAACGACAGTTTGTGGAAATAAGCTCTCATACGCTTCCGAAGATTGATTTTCGCTCAGGTGTTTTCTCTATGAACTGTGTCATGAGTTCTTTGACATCGACAGCAGTGTCTAAAATGCTTTTGTGGACATGCATCAACGCAAGATGAGTAGGCCTACCGTGGTCCGTGAGTCTTTTTTGTGTCACTGAGCTTCTCAACCACGTTTTCAGGCGTCTTAGAGCAGAAAAAGAACGTTGTGATGATGCAGCTGAAACCGAGAAGCAAAGACAGAGCTCCACGAATCTTCACGTTTCTTTGAAAAGATCTAGTGTTTGAGGGTTCAGTTGCGATACTATCTCAGCAACCTTTTGAACGGAGTTTGCGGTTTTTCCACTTACAACAACGCTGAGCAAAGGAAGTTCCGTTTTTAGGCGATCTTTTTTGATGGCATCGGATAAGCTAATCTCAGTATCAGATCTTTACTCACCGTTTGCACAGCTCAGAATGGCCTTCTCTCTGTTGGCTGTTGTAAGCAGATCCGCCTGGTCGAACATTCGATCAAGCTAAGGTTGAACCAAATCAAGGGCTTCGATGTATTGCCGTTTCCACGCTCCTTCTCCCGCAGACGATAAAGCAAACGACAAAGAATCTGATTCCTCTGTGTTTCGAAATGCTGCTGGAGTTTTGGTCACTCGGGGATCCTTTGGTGTCGTTAGGATATTGACAGACGCAAAGACGTTCGCTGCTTCCATAATCTTGGAAACGGATTCATCTTTTCTGAGATTTTTGATCCGTTCGCGGAGAATGGTGATTGATTCCAAAGCTGAAGAAGCAGAGATCTTCTTGTTTTAGAGCTGTTTTGCCACGGCTTCTGCAGGCTGAAAAACTTCACCGCTGCAAGTAATCGCAAAATAAAGCCGCATAGTGCGTGCTTGTTTAACCAAGCCGGATATGTCTGGACGTGCGTCTCCTCTCATTGCACTATCTTCTGTCATGTCGGTCAGACATGACAAAGCAATATCATGTATTTTTCTACTGTAATGTTCAGAAGTACGCATGAAATGTAAATATTGCAGAATGATGTTCAATAAACGATGGACCGCCGTGTTAGCAGAGATGTACGTATACGCCGCAAATTCTACGCCGCATACTTGCGGCGTAGACTTTTTGTTTGCGCTAACGCTTGCGGCCACATTTTTTTGGATAGTTTGCGCTTGAGGCTACGCCATAAACTTTTCGCGGTTTTTTAGCGCATAGCGTCAACGCATACTTTTTAATGTATTTTTTTCGCTACAACACGCCAATACCTTCCAGCGCTGCAGTTGAATGTTTTCAATGGGCAAAGACATGTTGGAACCAAAACACAGCAAAATGTCAGATGAACACTTTCAGATGCTTGTGTTTCTTCGTGGAAATTCAAAATAAAACTTGTTTGTTTCGAGTGGTTTATACCGTGTAAATGTTTGGCACCTATCAAACAAAATGAGTTTACGCTAGTGTATGCGCTGACGCTAACGCCGCCAACCTTTTTTACAAGTTGCGTTAACGCATACGCCGTATGGTTTTTCGAACGTTTGCGTTAACGCTGACGGCGTCAATATTTTTGTATGCGCGTACATCACTGCGTGTTAGTATAGAGGGTGGCTAGTTCTAGTACCGCTACTGCGAGGTAGGCTATAGCTCCCTATGATTGACGACTCTTTATCGCGAATGATGTGCGCGACAACACGTAACAGGAACTCGATTCATCGTAGCAATTATTGTTCGAAAAAATGTCTAAAAATATGTTATGTAGGCCTACCTTAAATTGTCAGAATTTAGTAGGGGGTCTGAAGCAATTATAAAAATTTCCAGGGGGGGCTGAATTTGCTCTAGGAGGGGAGGGCTGCAGCCCCTTGAGCACCCCTACTTCCCGCGCCCCTGCACAGTACTTTTTTCTATTGCTACCAATCTGTGATAGTGAAAACAATGTGGAAAATTTATGAAATGCAACTTCAAATGGTTAAAGACATAACTGGTCAGTCATGCACATAAATGGAAGTGGCTATATTTACGGCACTGGTTGCAATAAAGAGCATTGTTTTGTGGCATGTGTTCTCAGGATTATGATTAAGCTAAGGTTAGGGTTTTGTTCTCTGACCGGACTTCAAAATTTCCCAAATTATGTACAAATTTTTGTCTTCAACGGCTTTAATTTTTTTCAAATTTCACCAGAACTCCATATCTACACCAGTACCACAGTCCGCAGATTATACCCAAGTCCTACATAAAACTATAACGTGGTTAAGAAAATTCTCGGGGGAGCTTGAGGTAGTTTGGACACGTTTTGCCCATCGCTCTCTCTCCCTCTCTCTTATAGTGACGTAATAGTCAGTTTGGTTAGTGCAATAAAATACATTTGATCTAATTGAAGAAGATCATGAGGGGATGAATCATTTAATTAGCAAAATTACAAGATTAATGAAAAATAAACAGCAGAGGTTTTGCTTTGTTCAATGATATTCATAAGCATGAGATTTTTAACATTTCTAATTTCAATGCAATGGAGGATTACGTTCACAATGAGCTTGACAAGGACCAGATGTAGGTTAGCCTAAGCCAGTGGTTCCCAACCGGGGGGGAATTCCCCACTAGGGGGGAATTTTGCAATTTTCAAAGGGGAATTTGGTTTTAGGATTGTAAACCTTTTAAGCCTAGTAAGTTGGCTTACATTATAGCGTCAAAGAGGAAATTATTATTAGATTAACTCCCGATTATTTAAGCAACTGTGCACTGACATGGATGCAGGCCATCACGTAGGCCTACTTCTTTTTCATTCAAATACTCGATGGCTTTCAAGAGGAAACGTAACCAAGCAAGTGCTTGAGCTCAGACACGAGCTTAACTTATTTTTTGACGTTTAAATAAAATTGGAATTTGTTACATTGCTGAATGATGACAGATGGATTAGATTCCTTGCTTATTTGTTTGGACCAATGAATAAACTAAATCTGACATTGCAAGGGAAAAACACCAATATACGGTATATATCCAATCGCCATCTCCGTTCAAAGCAGGTTGCGCATCAACATGGGTTATCTGTATCTATGAGCCATTGACATATTGATAGCCTACCATGTGAATTTACAAGCCGTAGGCTACTGCTTCCATGCTGGCTCAAGGCAGGTTGAAGGAGAGTAATTGATTTATGTCATTGTTATTAGGAGATTGGCTTAAGGTTTTAGAAGGCTCTGCTGTCCTGGTCGAGGGGGACTACGTTTTGTCTGGCCTCTACCTTTCGACCAGCCTGGCTTGGGTGGCCCTTCAAGAAGCAGATGCCAGTACCGCTCAGCATTTAAAGATGCTTTGGAAGTTTTCACCAGCAAGCGTGATAATTGAAAGAGAAAAGTTAGAATGAACAATTGAACATGTTACCATGTTTGAGGAATTATCATCGGTGCTGGTTGTTGACGGCAAAGAACAAGTTCTTCTAGAGTTGAAAAAAGAGTTGATTTTGCAACATCTCAAAGCATTAGAACTAGAATTCATTCGATATTTTCCTGAAGTTTATGACGATAAGCTTGATTTAATACGAAATTCATTCACATTGTTGATGGAAAACCTTCCCGATAAATTGCAGGATGAATTTTTAGAACGCAAAGCGGATTCTTGCGCAAGAAACTTATTCAAAGAAAAATCAATCACTGGATTTTGGCCTTTAATGTGTAATTCCTATCCCAAAGTGGCAGAGAAAGCTATTCGAAGTATCCTCCGGTTTTCTTTCACTTATCAATGCGCAGATTAGACGTGGAGAATGATATTCGTTATGCTCTTTCCAATACTCTTCCACCACACTCATGAGTTGTCAAGACAAAAATCACAAGCTTCACACAGACTGTTAAATGCATTGACTCTTATATTTTGAGTGTATTCTTTGAATAAAATACGTTTCAGCACCGTTCTTCATTAATTAAATTATTTTAGTATGAAAAGGAATATTAGGCGTAGGACTACAGGCTAAAAAGCTTATTAGACCCTACAAGCGAAAGTTTAGTTTATTTTCCAAGACTTAGATTAAAATATTAATGTAAACGAGTTTTTAACAAAATAGATTTATAGGGGGGGAATTTAGATTTGAATAACTACCAAAAGGGTCCACCGGATAAAAAAGGTTGGGAACCACTGGCCTAAGCAAAAACGTTTGCTTTTTGTTTCATAACAAATGCTGTTTTGTTGCTTGGTTAGTTTACTGAATCGTTTTAAAAGATTAGGAAAGGAAGACAGTTTATTTTAATCTAACTCCATAGGACAACTACAGAGTAAGAAGAGAGATTGTTTTCCCACTCATGAAAGGTTAAAGTTACTGCAGCAAGTTGCGAGAAAAAAATTATTTTGCTTTCACAATAAAACGCCTATATTTACTGGCCTCTGGTGTAGTGAACGTGCATATGCATGTTAATAAAGGAAATACAAATTGATTTATTCTTGCGGTGTCAACTGCAGGCTACTGATAAAAAGTGCGTTGTACAATCACAAAGTGCTTCACCCAGATAATTTTTTCAGCATAGTGTGCTGCCCAGCCTCATATACATGCCGTACTGAAAGTCAGAATTTTCAAATTGCATAAAAACTGGTCTTGATCATGTAGACATAATCCGACTTCAGATCTGGAATCATTGTGAAAAATCTATCAACTATTAATTGAAAGATGTCATGTAACAAAAATGAAGCATAAAATTGTTCCTCAACGTTATCGATAGTTAAAAATCTTAGAAATTTGGAGGGATAGTCCCTTTGGTCTTTGCTTGGCTACGCTTCTGAAAGAGGGTTCCCGATTCATTGAAGTTACCTTCCTATTGTCTTGGGTCGGGAATTTATTTTCGTCTAGCGTTTAACACCTAGGCTACTAGTTTTAAAAAAATCACTCATTTGAATCCGCATACAGTACACGCTGCCAGTCTTGGATTTATTAGAACATACGGAAATAATAATTTACAAACGTTAGATCATCCAAAGAATATGTACCGGTAGTTGCTTTATAGAACTAAATAATAAAAACCCGTTTTGTGTTACGAAGTGCTTGTTGACAAACTCGTCTCGTTGAATTTTATTTTGAGTACCTACTCTCTGTACAATGTACAGTGACGGTCTTTAATAATGTTTTATATCTATTGGTTGCCGTTAAATTGCGTTGAAAAGTAGGTTTTCCAACTATAGTGACTGAGTAATCTTTTCTTGATGAGACTGTCTCTGATAAAAACAGTGAAACTTATTACAAAGATACAACATTACCAAATGGCAAAAAATCAAACTTGCTGTTTATATAGCTGTAAACAACGCAGTTTCATCAACAGCAGTGCGCAGCTCAGCGCAAAGGTCATGCGATAATAAATATGCTCAATTGCTTAGTATTGCCAGCGACTGCACTGTAGTCTTCAATAGTTGTCCCACAAGTTATTACTGAATGTTTTTTATGAAAATATGCGCCTTGTATAAATCTTTTTTACAAATATAAGTGAGAAGATAAAAGTAGCACAGAAGTTCTGCGGAATAGTTTTAGGACATCAGCAAAAATGTAAAGTAAATAATAAATGATAATATTGAATTTAAGCAACTGTAATACAGTGCAAATAGTCCAGTTCAAGCAGGAGGATAACTCAATTTTGTTCAGGATGCAAAGGGAAATATACTGCTCAACATTCGGTTAAGCACATTAGGCTAATCAGTTTAAGCTAGAGAGAAAAGTTGTAACTTTACAAAAGAAAATTATCTACACCAACACGTAGCCTATGTTGAATTTATTGTTTTTCAATGATTCAGTAATAAAAGTGCTATTACAAGACTGTCTATTCTAATCTATTTTTTTTATGTCCACTCACAACATTGGCTGTTCTGTTCAAAGGTCAGTTCGGTCCGGATCCGGGACATCTTGCTACGTCACCAAGACTTCGAGTTTTTAGTGAAAAATGGGGTCTATGAAAAACAACAGAGGAAATCATTTTTCAGCTTGTTCTATCAGGACATAATTATTGCCAAGGTTGTTTGATTTTTGCGTGACCTATTTCGTCAACCTTAGTGTATGCTTTTTGCAGTTCCTGATTTTTTGAATAGGTATCATACAATATTTTATTTTTCAATGTAAGTGTGCTGTGTACTATAGTGATCAGTAAAGTTCGTTGAATCAGCCTGAGTCATATAACTTTCAAAATCCAAAACTGAAAGCTTTGGTAGAGAGTCAAAAATGCAAAATTAAGATCTTGATTTCCTTAATTGATTGAGATTGATTTTAGTTTACTGTAATTTATATACGCTATGGCAGATGTCTTAGTCTATGGCAGATGTCTTATCAAACAAAACAAAAAAGCCATAAACTTCTGCTTTATTTTTCTGCAGAAAACTCTTGCATTAATTAAGCTGCTTTAAAACAGTCAAATAGGCCACATATCATCTGGAATTAAAATTTTGACAAATTTAGCTCATCATTGTTTGATTAACTGGAATATTGAGATGCGTTTGCGTTCGATTTTAACTGCAACCAGACTAACTTCCTTATTCATGCTATTCGTGCTTGTAGCATATTATGCTTCTGGATCAGTTTTGATCAAGTCATACATACCTAGGGGTAAGTGGGGTATTGGTGCACAATAGGCTACGATTTACAGCTTTTCTTAGAGTTGTTACGTTTACAACGCTTCAATCCAAAACATCAAAAAATTAAATGCTTCACTTGATACAGAATGCTGTGCATAACATTTGAATCTTATGTTTCATACTCATCTATCACTGATTAGTTTGGTCACTGTAGAAATTCTCAACAGGCTAACCAATTGTCGTTGACTACAAAGATCTTTTACAGCGCATAATTCAAACTGGTTTAAATCGCTTGACTTTTTTGCTGATGCTATTTTCGTTTGTTTGCTGTTTAATTGGATACCTACGATATGCAGTATAGGCTATCGGTCATTGTAGACTGCATCTCAAGTTTCAGTGGTGCACCCCTCTGGTATGGACCTCCCCTGGTCGACTTGGGTCTAACTCAATAAAATTCGAACAGGAGTCGGCTTCTTCCATTGCCAATATGTACAAGTGGGTTTTAGTTCCCTCATCGGCCTGCCAGTGCGGCACGGAGGTACAAACTGCTGGCCATGTCGTTCCTGTATATGCCCTTTACAAGGCATCAAATGTAATGCATGGCATCGCAGAATTGGACGGAGCTACACTGGCCTGGCTTTCCATCATCATCATCATCATCATCATCCGTTCAGTCGTTTACGGCTCTCGGTCACTCTATAC
Source organism: Aplidium turbinatum (assembly GCF_918807975.1). NCBI lineage: Eukaryota > Metazoa > Chordata > Ascidiacea > Aplousobranchia > Polyclinidae > Aplidium > Aplidium turbinatum. The sequence continues at coordinate 36,115,279 of NC_137473.1, forward strand.
GTTATCTTTCTCCACATCTCTCGATCCCACGCAGCCTCCTTCAATTCATGCACTCCCATGCCACTGTCATTTACAATCGTGTCAGGCCATCTTGTTTTCGGGCGCCCCCTTCCTCTTCCTCCGCTCACCAAACCAAGCATGATGTCTTTTTCCATTGATTTGCTTCTCATTATGTGGCCAAAATATGAAAGTTTCTGCCTGGCGATTCTAGCTTCTAGGGATATGTCCGGTTTAATTTGTTCAAGAATTTTCTCATTTGTTATTTTGGCTGTCCAAGGAACACGCAGTAACCTTCTCCAACACCACAATTCAAATGCGTCAATCTTTCTTCTGTCTGTTTTGTTCATTGTCCATGTTTCGCATCCGTAAGTTGCAATTGGGAATATTATACTTTTGATCAGCTTCTTTTTTGTTTCTAATTTTATATCCTTGCTCTTCCAAATGCTATTCATTCCAACAAATGCATTTCTTCCCAGCGCTATTCTTCTCCTTATCTCTGGTGAGTTATTAGAATCCCAGCTTATTTTTGAGCCTAAAAATATGAATTCATTCACTGTTTCAATTTCTTGATTTTCGATCTTGATGTTTATGTTATCTGCTTTACCAGTTGTTATAATTTTTGTTTTTTTGATGTTGAGTTTCAATCCAGCCCTTTCACTTTCCTTTTTCACTTTCCTAACAACAAGATGTTAGGTTTGGCTTTCCATCACCTGCTCTAAAATCTGAACAATCCTGTCGCAGGAAAGAAGATGACGTCTCAATAAACATAACAAAAACAAATGAAGAACACATCATACAGTATGTACATTTTATTCACAATGTCACAAACATAAACAGTTGCAAAATGTGGAAAAGAATTAATTAAACACTGATTTACATGCAATATGACCTATTTCAGGTTTTAATTGCAATTTCAAAAACAGCGCTTGCGGTTGGAAAAATGCCTTTCGCTACGAACGTATTGATAACTTTAATTGGAAGTGGGGGTCCGGATCGGATGGAAAACAACGAGGGAGTGGAACCAATGACGATAGAAGCAAAGGTACAAGGTCTTGATCATTAATGTGGAAAATGGTTCAGATTTAAACATGGACATTGCTTTTGGGGTCGGATTCGAAGTTGTTCTAAACAATTTAGGAGAAATTTGTCCCTGAAATCTGTTGATTTGTACTGGAAGGCTAGATTGCATTTTTCAATTCATTTCATCCAGAAGTTCAATTTGCGTAATTTCAGATAATAAATCATCTATTTTTTTCTAGTCGAGTCTCAAACGTAGAGCCCACTAACAAGTTTTCGGATAGGTTACTGTTGATAAATAGTCTACTGAGTATCGTTTTTGCTTGACACTCAGCCTTGTGGGAATGGTTTTATTTTGATAATAATATACTCCACTGAGCCTCCATAAGCCCATGCACCTGTGCTTACTCCATAGGATTTGTAAATTGCTCAGCTCAACGGGTATCTGCGATGGGTAGTGGGTACAACGCTGCATAAGCACATGCGGTAATATCTGTTTGCTTTTTAGGTGGTGGATATATGTACATCAAATCAAGAAAAAGTATGAACAGAACGGCAAAGTTGATAAGCCCGTATTTTCGTGCCGGTGTGGCGTCCTGTTTCAAGTTTTGGTATTTTATGAAAGGTATTTTCAAAGCTTTAATATTTACCACTGCTGTTCATCATTATCAACTAAAGTAGCTGCTGTCTTATGGCCTAAGTCCCAAGTAAACAGAAATATAATGCATTTAAGAAATGATACATATTAACTACACTTCAACGATTTCAGTATCAGATGAGACTTCCATTTTCAAAGCAATAGTTAACAGCCACTGGTGGTGCACGTGTTTTTTTGTAGATTCAAACCAGCAGGTAGCTCATACAAAGTAGGCCAGGCCTTGCCTGGGAAAAATGGTTGCAATTTGTTTGTTCAGCAACAGGCATCTATTTATATATTCAGCGGTTTCGTTTACTTCCTTTATTAGCTTGCTTGTTGAACTGAATTAAATCCTGTTGGAGGAGCAATCAAGCACAAAATCATTAGAAACAACAATGAAGTAGGCTACATTTCGCATAAAACACGTTACATTCGGGTGGTACCATCGTACCATAACAGTAGGCTACATGCCTATACCATGGTGGTACAGTAGCAAAGTTATTATCACTGTTGCAGTCTTGCTGAAAGCCGTAGATTCAGATTTCGAGGATTTAAATTCCTTTTTAAAGATAAGTTTGTGCATTGTGTCACCAACATATCAATGCCAAACACTAATCATGATCAGAGAAGATAAAAAGTATTTTTTCTTTGCCATTTTTTTCATAATTTTGAATTGTTAAACAATTTTTAGCAAAGCTTGACAGAACACAAAAACCTGACTGATTGTTGTTTCAGTTTGTGGTAGCCTACGTTTTATGTCATATTTAAGTTTTCATACCAAAGCAGAAACTGATAAACACTTTCAGTGAAATTCTGAATTGGTCTTTCACCATGTTGAGTGCTTACCTATTCTTAAATCAAAGAAAGTTTGTGAAACTGTTATTCAAGTTAGCTTTGTTTCGTGTTGCTACAGTCTGTGCACAACTGCACATAGCATGCACCCCGTGTGGTCTGTGCACAACTGCACATAGCATGCACCCCGTGTGGTGGCACATTAACGAGGCAAAATGGTGTGATTAGCAATTAGTTCCTTTGATGTAGCCTACACTTGTTTTTAGCGATGCAAGCCATTCACCATCTGTAGTTCTCTAATAACACCACTCACAAGTGTACACCAGGGTGATCCAAAATTGGCGGCATCTGGGGTTACAACATTATTTGTGTAAGTGATTGTTTGAGGGCTACAAACAGTTTCGGTTTAATACGAAACGTTTGAATCCAATCTAAAAAACTTAAATACATTTGCTGTTTATTAATCACTTATACTTAGCCTAATTAATATTTCCATATCCCCATCAGTTGACAATCATAACGCTGCACAAGCAGACATCCAGTGTTCTGTTTTCCAAGTTTTTTATCAGATTTCAGTTTCTTCATAATGTTCTCCAGAGGAAAAACGTTGGCTACTTTTCTTCTCATATTGAGTTAAAAATCTACTTGAATTGATCAACTTTCTTTTCAACTCATAGCCTATGTTTTTTCATATTTCAACCCAGTGCACATATTCATTAAATATTTGTTAAAAACTGACTTGCCTTATGTGGGTTAAGATTAAGACAGGTCCAGTCCAGTTGACTGGATCATTGGTTGAATGTGATGTATAACACCATAAAGCAAGGCGTCGGTAGTAGGCTACATTAAACCGCGTTCCAAATATGCTCTTATCCAATGTGCTACACTAGCGTCGTGATAGCTAAATAAACGTATCGATTCAAATGCAGCTAACACTACAACACAAAATGTTTCGCGAGCAGTAACCAGAAAAATTCTTTGATGTGAAATGTAAAGTTTGACATAAAGCAAGTGCAAAAACGTTTTTACCAGACGAACAAAGTAGCCTATATGGCGGCTTTCTTTTTATAAAGGTCAGCAGGTTGGATGAATGCAGAGATTGGTAAGTTTTCAAGTAAACCAGGACAAAAGAGTAACAGAGACAGTCGTGTAAAACATGTTAGCGCCTGCACCCCAACTTAGGCCCTCTTAAATGCTGCGATGCGATCCAAGATGTTAGGTTTGGTTGTTAAGCGAAAATGATGCTAATATTTATTTAAAAATTTCACAATTTGTTGTTCTTATGTATACTCTTTATAATACTTTTTTTTTATAGAACGTGATTTTTTAAGCCACATGAGTTGAATCACATGAAAATAAATATTATCCTTATAGGAAAGACTATGGGACACCTAGCGGTACATTTGGCGCGTTCAAGGTCAAAAATAAAACAAAACTCAAAAGTTTTATGGAATCTTATAGGACACCAAGGAAACGTTTGGAAGAATGCAACGGTGAGAACTTGAAGCATTCCTACACATAGAGAGCATTTTGTTTCACTTTAACTAATCAAACTACACTATAGCCATTTCTTTTATTTAAATAGGCTATATAACATTATCATTACCACAGTTGCAAGTATTATTATTATAATTACAAAAAGTAATGAATTAGTAGCCTATGCTGTATATTATTGTAATGACTTTATAAAATGTACATTAAAAAAAAACGGCTTAAATTTTTAATGTTTGTGAAATGCCTCTTTGAAGTAATATTACCCTACTAAAAGTAAACCGCTTCTTAGTTATTAAAAATAATGAGGATGAGCTTTAATTTGAAGAACTGGTCGTATCTTGTCCAGACAAATATATTTGTTTCGCTTGTAAAAGTGGCGCCGTTTATCATATCGTTATTTCAATATTTACGGCAGCATGTGAGAAGAGGGTTACAGCATCAAATCTAGTCGACAACTTATTTATTTATTTATCAATTTAAACAAAAAATATTATTAACCTATTACTATAAAAATGTGCTTAATGCCAAGCAAAAAAAGCCAAGCAGAGCGAATTATATCAAATGAAGCAATTGTTAATCACTATTTACCTCAACAGGATGTTTCACCCTTATTAGGATCATCAGAAGGTTCTTATTGCAATAGGATCATCAAATGGTTTTCTATTTGAACAAGAACCTTGATATGATCACAATAATGGTCAAACAGCCTATCAAGGTTTTTAGTCAATAATAACTGCATTGGATGTATACATATGATGATGATGGCTACATATGTATGCATAAGATGTATACATAAGACAATGGCCTATATAAGACAATGGCCTAAGACAATGGATGTATTTATCAATTTACTTTTTTACTCTCCTACTTTACCTTTTAGATACCGCTACCTGCTCCAACAAGTGGAGTCTTAATCTTTGAAGCATTTGACACGGAGTTAGGAAAAAGTGGGAATATCTTAATAGATGAAGTGATTTTGACTGGACAGGGAGCGGAATGTAGATGTAAGAAGATGATAATGATTTCAAAATAATTACTAAACATTTTCTAGTGCCAGGTTACAAAAAAAAAACTATTTGGTCTTCAAATCGAAAGTATTATAATTAGACACCGAGCTTTACTGGAGAAACGAACCAACGCCTTTCAACCGCCAGTTTGAAGGTCAAGCTATTTGTGTCAAAACAGAAATGGCTCATATCAAATTTCATGCCAAGAAAAAGCAGCACGTATTAGTTTTTGATATACCCAGGGTTGGATTTCAGCCGGAGCGGTCCGGAGCGCCGCTCCGGAAGCTCGATCAAAAAGTTGAATTCTCCGGAACGGCGCTCCGGAAGCTCAAATGTTTTATACTCTTATTATGCTTTGCCCTGTTCAGTAAAAGTAGCCTATATCCATAATTCTTGATAAGTCGAACACGTTAAATCGGGTATTCACTCTGATAATATATCTTCGTACCAGTCTTGACGGAAGCGAACCTGTGAATGTATTTGTCTTGTTGAGCTCGCTATTCTTACGACGAATAGCATCTATGATTCCCTGAAGAGCTGCCTAAAATCATACGGCATGTCTACAACATTTTTATCTTCTTGTTTGATTGGTGTTGTATGCGATGGCGCGGCTGTGATGATAGGTCGCAAAAATGGTGTAGCAAAATGGCTTCGTGATTAATTTCCAGACATTGTGGTGTGGTATTATGCAACCATAGATTGGAACTATCGGTTCTTCATGCTGTAAAATCAGTCAGTAATTTGAATCGATTTCCATTTTTTATGGACAAACGCTATAGCCTTTACCACGCTTCTCCTAACAATAGCAGGGAATTGGGTGAATGCACAGCGGCTGCTGAAGTGCAGTTGTTGAAAATCGGAAGGGTAGGCCTACTGGACACACGTTGGGTAGCCTCGAGTTTCCGCAAAATTAGTGCCGTCTGGAATGATTTCCCAGCACTTGTCGAATTTTTCAAAAAGGGGGCTATTAGCGACACAAGAGATTCTCGGGTACGTGCGAAATATCAAGGACTCTTGTCGAAGACAACATCCACGGATTTCTTGTTAGACTTGACTTTGATGTACGAATACTCGCAAGAATTATCCGAAATAGCCTAAGTCTTGAACTGTAAAACAGAGCATGTAGGCTACTATTTGAGATGCAGATAACAAAATTAATAATCTTGCAAAATTATTTTGAAACACCAAGGAACGAACGAACGAACCCGGACGACTTTATGGCATTGCTAAGGATGCTGAAGAAAACTTAGAGTTCAAAGGTGTAGAATTACATGTAAACAATTGCAGAAATAGCCCGCTAATCAATCCCCGAATCTTTTACAAGTAAATCAAAAAGTGTAGTTTTAACCACATCTAGGGTGGTCTAAAAATTCGACTTCTACTTTTTCATTTCCACCCCATAGCCTATTGGGAAAGATGGTCATTTCCACCCTACCAAAGGGTAGTATTTTCCACCCAATAGAGAAGGGTGTATAATCACTTAGGAAATTCCATCCAAGATTGCTTGTTGAATTCAACAAACTTGTCATTTATTAACAGCTGAAAAATACTTGATTCAACTATTTGGCCAGAGGACACAGTAATGACACACGGAGAAAACGAAATCAATGAAGTGGCAAAGAGATTGCGCTTAGATGAACGCGAAGGTTCTGTGAGAGGACTTCGTAAATATATAACTACAAAAAAAAAGATCCCAGAGTCTTCAAAATTTGAAAACGTCACTATAATCCCTTGCAATTTCATCGAGCGAGCGTGAGCGCGGATTTTCACAAATGAACCTCATACTGACATCTGACCGTGCTTCTCTACACACTGTAACTGTTTCAAGTTTAGACCTACTCTTTATACGAATGATCCGTCTTCCACTGAGAAACTTTTAACCAGCGAAGTATGTTGGATCCTGATTACGCCATGGACGTAACCCGGCAATTGAGACCCGAAGTCGCCAGAGGTTTTATGATTTTGAATACGATAAGTGTCTTAAAAATTGTAGGCTATAACTTGAAAAATAAAAAATTAAAAGTGAAAAAAACTAAAAACAAATTTCTTCTTTTTTTTTCTAGGCTATAACTTGTATTTTTTTGTATTATTGTTTCACTAAAATATGAATATTTGCATTGAACAACGCTATACCATTTATAGACCATGATAATTACTTTAGCAACATTTTAGGTACCGTACATCAAGTGTGTTTTTTCAAAGTCTTATAAAGACATATTTCTGAATTTCTTCTACGGCACCTAGCGCATTTGGAAAGTAGCCTAAATAACTAGCGCTCCGGAAGCTAATCTTCTGGAAATCCACCACTGGATATACCTCATCGCCATCAATCATCGTGTTTTATGAAAAAAGACCAATTTCTGATTCCGGATTTTCTTTTCATACTTCCTGATTGACGATTTCAAAATTAAAAATGATAAGATATCTAAATATGCTTTGTGGTTGCAATTTCAAATCATTTCTGGAAGGAAAATCCTAATTTCATTCATCCCTTGCATATCAATAAAATGTGCTCATATTAGGGTGGGGCTTAGAAGGGTTTTTGGCGAAAAGTAGGATTGTATTAATTATCACTCGTTGCTCTAATAGGCTGAAAATATGGACCTTGATATGACAATTCCAACAAGTCAAAGTTTATGCTTCTGGACCGTCGTTTGTCCCTTTGAACGTACCCCATGGATATGACTACTTAGTGATTACAGATATTTTCGTGCAGTGTTGCCATATTAAATGACATTATTACTTTTATTAATTTATTGATATGAAGAGTTTTCTTTAATTAACCAGAACATAAAAATATGTTTGAGTTGTTGAATGACATGTGTCATTGAATTTAGCTTAAAATAATTAATAAATGCACAGCACTCCCATATTCACACCTACACAATAAATTTGCAAGTCTGCCTTGAAAAATTGCATCAAAACCTGATGTGACACTAGAAGACTTCAGCGAAGCAATGGTCACTTGTTTATTATATCAGAAAAGTAGTCAGTTTAGGTAGGCTACCACAAACAGTAAAACATTTTAAAATGTCCAAAATTTTCAAACTCCATGTTCAAGGGGGTAAATGTTATTCTTCAGTGTTAAAAGTACGATTTTGGATGTTTTTGCATGTTGGTTCATACTTTAAGAGGATTAAAGCAAAAATTTTGGTCTAAGTCCCCCCCTCGGCTACATTGTCGAAAGTAAAACCTGATCGGACATGCACAAATCTAAATTTGTTTTACCAATTTAATCTGTTCAAGAAAACCACGTCTCATTTTTGGGACATGAGCCAGCTCTCTATAGCAACCCCTTTATCGTGAATTTTTTCTTGTGAGAAAGAGCATGCTACATTTTTCCAATCAAAGCTTGATGCTGTGAATTATATACACTACAGTAGTTGTATAGCTTTTTGACCACACTTTGTTTCACTTTTCCTTTTTTAAAGATTTTTCTGGGGTTTTCCGTTTTCAAACTTTTTCTATTGTAACTTTGCTTATGTTTATCCGCTTAGCCATTTAAAGTAAGTCATTTTACCCAAACGGTAAGAAAAACGTTTTAATTATTTGCAAAAAGGATCTTTTTGGTGCAGCCGGTTGCCTTAATTTAGTATTTATTATTTCACTCTTGTTAATATTTGAAGTTGCCCAAACTTGTTCAGCAGCTTTTCTAACTGCCCACGACTCACCCGCTGGTAGTTGTTTAAAGATTTCGCTTTAATTTGTTTCAGCAATTTATCCACCGTACGCTGCTCCTGCTGGTGTGATAACCACTACAGACAGAACAACAGTCGCAAGTTCCAAAGCTACTTTTGTATCAGAAGTGTCGACAACCGACCATGCAACATCGCAACCTATGCACCACAATGCCAGAACAACAGGTCCAAAGCTTGAAGATTTCACGACGAAACTGATGCGGAAAGATTTTACTACAAGTCAAACTTTCACGTCATTTGTGACAACAAAACAACAAATCAACAAAACAACAACAACACCAGCAGCAACACCAACAACAACAATACCAACAAATGTTTTATTTGTTACCACAGAATTTACTAACAATATGACACCCTCAATCGGTAAAAATGTAGCGTCGTGGACCTCATTAGCCATGGATCAAACTGGGTCTGGCTATGGAGATGTTGAGGTGGCTTCAAAAACAACTGAAGTAGCGCTGATTGCTGTCGCGGTGGTAATTGTTGTAATTATAATCCTCGTGGTGTCGCTCGTACTCTACTTTAAGCGAAGGAAAAAGCAGCGAACACCTTTTGCGGACAATTGTTCTGTCATAATGACCAGAATGTATCCCGAGATCACAACTGAACAGAGAATAGACTACCGAAAGTTTAACTAATGCTGCAATTATCTCGATTTGTTTACAGAACTCTTTGCATTATCTTAGGAGAATGTAGGCTTTTTTAAACCGAGCACAAAGTGGTACTTGTCTCCCAAGGACGGGTATACACTATGACCGCTAATTCTGTACCACCCTGTAAACACTCTGATAGATCTATCAGGACTGCAGTGCAATAACTGCACTCATATTTGCTCGGAAAATCATCTGCTCCTTTTCAATGTTACTTTAAATGGGATCATTGTTTCCTTTTCCTTTTATTTTACTAAGTCGCCTAGCTGGTATGTAATCAGATATTTAACTACCCATAATAATCGACAATCATGTCTTTGGGAGAATAATTAAAAATAAACTTAGACCGCCTTGTTAATGAAATGGCTTTTTCTCTTTGAAACAAACAATAAACAAAGACAGGAGATGACTGACATTAATCGAAAGGGATTTTCCACTTTTGGATTCAAATAGATTCTGCACTGCAACCATGTAGGTCGTTCTTTTCTATACGTTGTTTTTGATACGACGTTGTTTTGAAAACACGCCTTTTAAGCAGAAATAAGCAGAAATTACACTTTCTCTTTACTTCATATAAAATACAGCATTCTGTTTTGCCACCTTTTGCTTACTAAAGGCATTAATTTTATCTAAGTTTGATTTTGTTTAGGCTAACGCAGTAAATCAAGCAACATTGGGAAACGATTTTTTTTTCTACTCTGCAGTGGAACTTTGAAATATACAATTATACGTATACTTTTCGTGGCAATTGATCATGTATGTATTTTTATAACAAACTGTTATTTGTGAATTTGATTTTTGAAATAAAAACCTGCCATAGCAAACGTAGGCTATATATGTGTTAAATATACGAGTATGAATCAATTATAAGCTTTTATCGAATCAAAACATGACCATATAACATGGGATACATACTACATAGTGGTGATAATGCGGATGTAAAAGTTTCAAGTTTAATTCATTAATTAACTCTTAAAGATTATTTCTCACTAAACTTACAAAAATCTCATTTCCTTGCCAAACCTTTATCATCCAAGGTGTGATACGTTTTGTGCGTAATTACGTAAATAAAAACATTTAAACGGATCTAAGATAAAGTTTAACTTGCGTGGAAAACCTCTTTCTATTTTTTGAGAAAAATATTGTTTAAAACTCTTTTTTCACTAACCTTTCTTTAAGCCTTGCATTCTTTGAGCTTTTTTATATGTTGTTAGAGAAATTATACAGTATAGTAGCCTATACTTATAACATATAATAGTCTCTATAAGTCACCAAAGATTAGTTTTGATACAGCAGTCGGTCTCAATGATAAACATTGTTAATAATTGTTAAAACATTGTTAATAAGTTAATAATGATAAACATTGTTAATAAACATTGTTGATAAACATGGCATGATAAACTCATGCCAGTTATAAGAAAGCTTCGGGACTCTTTTCCAAGCTGGAAGCATTAAATTAAGTTTGGTATAAAAACCTTCTTCCCACTGCTAACGTCAAATCGACCAAAAGAAGACTTGGGTACTTTTAAAACTAGGCTATACATGCTTCAATAAATAAGAAGTATCAGAGCATTGATATTTAAGGCCATAGAAAAATGACGTCATCTGCTGGCTATCTTTGCAGCTGACCAGCTTGGCTGTTTCCGCTTGCCTTCTTCATTTCATCGACAGCAAAACCAAAACTTTACTCTGTCCACCTCTTTGGCCGGACCTGCGTCAGTGGTTGAAAGCTTTGGCAAGTAGGCCTATGCGAAACTGCCTGGGTTAAGTTTCTGAAGAATTATTTTTAGTCCGGTGAGAAAGGTTCCCACAATCAATCGATCGATTTAACTTAAACAGAAAAATTAATGCCAAGTTCAGGGGTTCCCAACCTTGTTAACACCGTGGCCCCTTTTGAAAATTTTGAAAAATCAATGGCCCCCCTGGTTTCTGAACCTTTTGAACAAATTAAGAAACATCATTTTAATTAAAAAATTTGTTTATGCAGTAGTTTAACCGGTAAAGACCATTTCATGAAGATTTGGACAAAATGTACTAGTATTTTTATTAAATTATAATTTACTTGTTTTGTTATATAGTGTTGGAGTGGACTTAAAGATGATAAATTAAAAAAATTATTATTTTTCAATTTTTTTCATGGCCCCCTTGAAAAAGGCTCATGGTCCACTAAGGGGCCATGGCCCCCAGATTGGGAACCCCTGGTCTGGTTGGTCTTTGCTCCTGGTCCATGTGGGGTTTGATTTAATCCAAACTGAACGCTTTCCATTTCATTGATGAAAATTATATTTTTTTTGCCAAAAGAGCATAATCGTTTCAAAAACTGCTACGCTTGATTGTTTGTCAAATCAGGGTAACACATAAAACATAATCGGATTGTTTATTTTTGAATTTGAAAATTTTTTCGATTTGCGAAAAAATTTGTTAAATTTTTGAAAATTCAAGCCTGAACTACACTAGCTGCTAATCAATAAAGTAGTTAATCATTGGATTAGGATAATAAAAAAGATATGAATCTATTAGGCTAAGCCTAGACCGGACCATGGCATTTTTATAAAGAACGGCTTCATTGTTTCAACGACCATCAATGAGTCATACACCTACATGGTGTAGAGAAGATATCACTACTGATAAAAACTGATGCCCTCCGAGATTTTGCTTTTATCCTCCACACATTTTGTTTCAAACCAATTTTCAATGAAGCACCACAGGGGTCTATTTTAACCGTTACGTCACACTCTAAGTGCTAAAATGCAAGTGGTGACGCTCAAATGCGTTAATGCACTTTTGTAAGTCATAAGCGAGTTTGTGTGTTTTGTAGTGACCCACGTTAGGGCATAACGACCTGGAGCTCAGCAAAGAAAACACGTATCAGTTGTAAGCAAAATTCTATATTAAGAAATTGAACAGCTTAGTCTACTTTTAACCAATGACAAATTTGTTCAATATTGTATCCGATTCTTGTAAGGTTAACTTTGGCCAGAACGCGATAATACAATGTGTCAAATTTCAAATTCAGCCATCTCATATTTTATCTGGACAACGATCTATTTTTACTGCTGTTATTAGTATTTGATTTTGATCAAACTAACAACTTATTGAAAGAGAATTTGATTCTCTAGCAGGCCTATCGGCGTTGAAAAAAAAAAAAAAAATTCGAAATCTTGTTTTGGGTGAAATTCCTTTGCTTTGGTTTTATCACGAATTGATCCTTTAGTAACAATGTCGTTTCGTTTCAATCAAACGAGATTTGCTTGAAACAACAGTACCCATTGTTTTCTCTACTATATAATTTAGAGATCGAAATCAATATAAGTTGGACATTTTGTATTTAGAAAGTACTTAAAAACAATGAGGCTGGTGCTGTTGGGTAGAAATGTTTTTCGATCTAACTACGCAGATTTAGTTTTAGAAATTTCATAAACCTTTTGCCACAACACATTTTTATTTATCTATTTTTGAAAAACTTTCTTTTGCCGACGACGCTCATTAAACGAGATTTAACAACGAATTTTTCAAAAAGACCCGATACTCTGCAACTCACTGGATGGCTTAGTCGAATTTGTCACGTGACATACAGACCAAATTTATGAATTTATCGACCTATACACAATGACTCACTTCCAATCAAGTTTCTTTGAAAACTGCTTCACAATTCGTGTAATCAACGGAAGCCCTTCAATATTACAAGAAACAAGTTAAATAATTACGCTGAAGTATTATTGATGCAAACGGATGTTGTAACTACAAATTCTGGACTTCACTATCACTTTGTATTTTGTGTTCGTCAGACTCCACCTTGATGAAAGACAAGCTTGCAAGCGTGTAGCTATATTTACAAAATACAGCCATCACTGACAAATATGTAAATATCACTCAGGCAGTTAGCTTGAGCACAAATTCGTCATTGTTTATTGTGGCAAGCTTAATTTTCTGTAAAGCTTTATTTTTCTCACAACGTTGCAGAAAATTTACTTGAAAAAGATTTACAGTGATTTGCTTCACTTGGTTTACCCCAATTTCTTTTGACCACTAGCAAAACGAAAGGCAGATTTCGGAAATTTTTTTGAAATGGCGATTCTTCGAAGTCTTTATCTCGCATTGGTCTACCTCAGTGGTTCTCAACGGGGGCGGTACCGCCCCCTGGGGGGCGTTTTGGTTTTTCAGGGGGGGCGGTATGATTACTTCGGATTAAGGGGGGCGTTTTGATAATTAGGGTGCATTCTGGTTTAACCTATCTATAACCCAGCGTAACGATTTCGTCAAAGAGCTCGTATCGTCGTGGTAGCATTTCCTACCTCATACCTGGTGGAAAAGGGATTCAGCTGTGTTGTTCTGCTACATATTAACCCACTTGACATATCTATAAGAGGTGATCTTCGAATGTTTCTCACTGGTTTTACACCGGATGTAGAGAAACTGGCACTTTCTCACCAAACCCAAGGTTCACAGTCACACTGACTACCAGTAGGCCTATAGGCCTACTGTTTTCATGCTCGCAAATATATATTTGCTTTTCATCAAATATATAGTATATTAGTCTCTAAAACCCTTACAGCCTGTTTCACCCTAAAAGGGAATCATCAAAAGGCCCTTAATCTAATAGAAATAGAATTCTATCTGAATAAGGACCTTCTGATGGTCCCCTTTTTAGGGTAAAACAGGCTGTAAGGGTTTTAGAGACTGATAACTAGCCTATATTTGATGTAATTTGCTCTGCTTGGCTTTTTGCTTGGCATAGAGCACTTTTTGTAGTATTAATAGCACTTTTTGTTTTATTTTTGCTTTTCATAATTAATCGTTTTTGTTGGGGGGCGGTAAAATTTTGCCAGTTCATGAAGGGGGCGTTGGGCCAAAAAAGGTTGAGAAACACTGGTCTACCTCCAGACAGAATACAGAGTCAATTGCACCAAAACTAGATTTGTTCAAACGCCCTGTTGTAAATCGCTTCGTTCTTTCAATACCTTATAACAATCTGTTAAAGGGAGAAGCGCTTGACAAAAAGGGATAAAAAGACACATCTTCGTGCTACACAAGGTACGTTCTTCTCCAGGAGATTTGTGGGCTAAAAACATGACTGGGCTTGTTAATTCCAAAATCGCTACATTGCCAGCAAAGCAACTATCAAATTGTTGACTGAAATAACTCAAAGCAACATATTACAACAGTAATTGCAAACCTTTGCAGAAAACAATGTGTTTACTGGCGGTATATGCAGTAAAAACCTTCTTTTTCATATTTTTATTTTGTTTAGTCTCAATCCACAAGGCGAGAACGCATTGCAAAACAACAACAGTTAAATTTCTAATGTCAAATTAATTCTATGCTGTAGCCAACGATAAAAAAAATGGCAAATCATATTCATGTTTGTTGATGTTATTCAGTGTTTTTTTTTTCCTTTTTCAAACACAATCTTGACGTGTGGGACACATTTTGCTGATTCAACTCACGCTTATACTTGACAACGTGCAGCATTTCGGCAAGATTGTGTAATTAATATATCTTCGGCTCAATCTTTGCTGATGAAAATCAAGGTGTTTTCCTGCGGAGAGCTTAATTGTTATTGGTGTTGTATATTTACAATTTAGTTACGCTTCATTCAAGAATTAATTGCCGAAGGTAAATGCTTTTTCAATCTTAGATTTTATCAAGAAAACGGGTTTAGTTTCCTTGAAAAGAAAGTATATTTAAACATAAGCAATCGACATGTTCAACAGTTCGCAAAGATATACAGTATACACTACTAACAATCCTGCAATAAATTTGCTAATAAATCCTCAATTAATTTTCTTTTAAAAGGGTAATACCGAACAGTGCTAAAAACTCTTTTGCAAGAAAAATCTGAATGAAGCCTGATGTCAGACAGTATGTCTGCCTGGATGCTGAGCTCTCTTCATTTGCATGATCTGTTTTTCATATCTTTATCCTGCATTGCGGGAAAGCGGACTTGAGCGCTATGCATCGGTGTACGCCTTCCGACGTACACCTGACACACGCTGCAGCCGACGGCAATGTCTGTTTCCGTTGTCTACTCTACTTATGACTTAAATTTGGTACTACCCATTACTCGAAATCGATCACTGGGTAGAGGCAATTATTGTAAAGTTTCTTGCCCAGAGAAACAACAACAAGTGCGGGTGGCTGGAGTCGAACATGCAGGCTCTCGACTGCGAGCCCAACGCGCTAACCACTCGACCACTGCTGCCTTGATCGTAGAGTGTAATATAAAATCGCCGTGGGAAACATTAACTACTGTAACTAGGTCTACAGAAAGGATAGTCACTTATTCAAGAAAACCAACATCAGTTTTTTGAAAGTGATTGTTATTGAGATGTTTAAAAAAGAAACAAACTTGTTTAATACCGTACAGCTGCAGTTGTCACCTGGAAAGTGATTGACAGTAAATGTGGTGATTTTCTTTGCACAAAATTATACAATGTGAAAACTTTAATTGTTGCGCTGTGTTAAATGGAGTAGGCTACTTAACATCTTGCATAAACAACATTTAACTTTCAAAAATCACCACCGGATCTTTCGGGAAGCGATGGTATTAGACTGGTCATTGTTGAAACCAAATTGGTAAATGACTGATGTTAGGTATCACCAGTTTGAAAGCAAAAATAAAAATCGTAAGTTGGAGTCACCCTCTTAGTCATTTCTTTCAAGAGTTGACGGTCGCAGCAAAGCTTTTTTACTAAAATATAAACTAAGCTTTAGGCTACACTAAACAATTGAGTAAGATTAAACATCTGAACATGAACTGAACGTTAACAATCATAGGAACTATATTAGTGACAAAGTGCTGCTATCAAAATCCAGACGTTATTTTCAATTGGTGTAAGCCAAACTTATTCAAACAGAAACTTGTAAATTTGCAACCTCAGGTAAACGTTCTACAACTTTTAACGAGGAAACATTCTTGGATCCGAAAATAAGCTCAAATATGTCGCTGGAAAATGGGACTTTGCTATGAGCTAGATCTGAGATAATTGAACATTCTGGAAGTTATGCCAGGGATTTAGTAGCAAGTGCAGGGCTTGTCATAGTACCCGAGTAGAACAGCTTCTGTTTCCACCGCTTGTTTTAGGAAATTTTCCAGCGCCTGCTTGGAATGATATCACCAGTGATGTACGCGCATACAAAAAATATTGACGCCGTCAGCGCAAACGCAAACGTTCGAAAAACCATACGCCGTATGCGTCAACGTAACTTGTAAAAAAAAGTTGGCGGCGTCAGCGTCAGCGCATACACTAGCGTAAATTAATTTTGTTTGCTAGGTGCCAAACATTCACACGGTATAAACCACTCGAAACAAACAAGTTTTATTTTGAATTTCCACGAAGAAACACAAGCATCTGAAAGTGGTCATCTGACATTTTGCTGTGTTTTGGTTCCAATATGTCTTTGCCCATTGAAAACATTCTTTCAACTGCAGCGCCGGAAGGTATTGGCGTGTTGTAACGAAAAAAATAGCCTACATTAAAAAGTATGCGTTGACGCTATGCGCTAAAAACCGCGAAAACTTTACGGCGTAGCCACAAGCGCAAACTATCAAAAAATGTGGCCGTAAGCGTTAGCGTAAACAAAAAGTCTACGCCGCAAGTATGTGGCGTAGAATTTGCGGCGTATACGTACATCTCTGGATATCACATATGCACTTTGTTTAGTCAGGTATAAGAAAAGTACAACATTCTTGATAAAATAATTATTTCAACATGTGTGGCACGCTACATGTCTGTTTGTTTGTTTGTTTTTTGTCATCGCCTTCTGCTCGGCACAGATCTACTTGATTTTATACTTTTATTGCAAAAACCAACGTTCGATTCGAAATTGCACATAGCTTTATTCGGAATGAAGATCAAACTGTTGCAAGGTATTTCATTCTTCAGGTTCATTCTAAAAACGAATTGGCAAATATTATTTACCATCGTCCAGTAAACTTGTCAAATCATGTTTTAAAGTGAAGTACCATTGATCGGTTCCAATATAATTTGATGGTTTGAGTTTTATGACTATGTGTCCCTTCGCTGCTTCCTGTTGTCGGTTATGTTAAAAATGTAATCACAGTGTCCTGTACGCCATCACAATGTACGCTAGCTAAAACATGATCATCATTATTATTATCTAAATTTATTCTTTTAGCTTCTAATAAAATCAGGAAACAAGTGCTTTGCACCAACGAAAAGCGGCGATCGAGGCTAGTCATTGCGGTAACTGTTAGGAAGCTGGGTGAGTAATATCTAGATTAAACCGGTTACAAATCCAATAATACAAGACTCAATATTCCTACGAAACAATTAGCCTTTCAAACCTTTTGTGGTAAAAAAACGCTGATAGACATGATTTTGAATTTCCGGTGTGTTCACTCTTCTTAACCTGCACCAGGTATGCATGCCGGTTGGGAACCTCGGTCAAACTTATAAGCCGATGACGTCATACAAGTATCTGGTTGTTTCGAAAAAGCCTAACCGGCATTTTAGTGTTTAGCGTAGGTTAATGCAAAATATAGTCTAATTTTTAGCACTATCTCTTTGCTGAATAAATGAGGTCTTCTTACCGGATATAAAGCTTTTGTGAATGTTTATTTTGTTGTGCACAATTACCGACAAACCTAACAATTTTGAAAAACACAACGGATCGCTTAGCTGCCGGTGTTTACAATTGCACGGTAAGTGGTGCTCGAAGATTGGCAGGTAAAGGTTCTTGAGATGACATTATATTGTTAACTTTGTGGTGAGATTTATTTTTTTTACATCGTTGGCAAACTGCTCGTTTATGCCTCTTCTATAAAAAATTGAAAGTAGGCTATTTAATGGGGAAATATTTCTCTGAGGAAATACTAATTAGAGTAAATTTTTCCGCTAGATATTTCAGAGTAAAGTTTTTCTGGATAGATTTTTACAAAGATGCATTTCTTTCGAGAAGATTTTTACCGATTTCTTGCACAATCCATCATTGTCGAAAACCACGTGAAGTTTAAAAATTGCTTTAAAAATACAAAAAGATATTCATAAGCTGCAGTACGGCATAATAGATAAAGTGGATGCTCAGACAAGCCTTTCTTAGTGAGTACTTTTAACGGTCATTCCGTACCTTGACTTGTTATGATTTGCAAAGTAGCTAATATAGTGACTAGTGGGCATTGTCAATGAGAGTTCGACATAATTGTAGTGACACTTGATGACACGTTGACTTCCACAACAAACTTGTCGACCAATTTTCACACAGCCCCATTCATTATTGTGCTGTCCTTTGCGTCAAGCTGCCTCTGCACGTTGTAGCAAAAAGCATGGAGTCAAATGTCAGAAAAAACGTGCCAATCTTCTGTCAATCTAATGCTTTTTGAACCTTCGTACACGTCCAAACAAAAAGCTCGTTGATAAAACACCATCTTGAATAATTGACATTGTATAACTTTAATAGCTTTCATTTTATATTTATCACTGACTTTAAAATGTTAAAATTCTGAAAGAATTGCTTGAACTGGCATGAATAAGTAATGGTTTTTGTGCATTGTCACGTTTTTTTGATGTACTGACAAGATTATGCATAAACAGCGGTAGAAAATAATAAAATATTTAAATGAAAAAGAACGAAGCAAGAGAAGTGACATGTTTACAAGGTGCAGTGCAAGTCCTGTTTATTGTGACAGTCTTCATCGGAGAACCACATTACATAAGTGGTTCATTATGTAAAATTCCGTTGATAGCTTGTTGTATAAAAAAAGTTTAACACCTCGCCAATATCTACATTGACCGGTCTGGTAAATTTAGCTAACAAGGTCTAACTACGGAATTTGTTAAAGTAAGGTCTTTGTCAAAAATCAAATCAAATTATCTATTACGGCTCTGGGGTGACAAACAAGGGTGCAATTTTATGCACGGTACAAATTTTCTTAAAATGTAGAAGGCCTAGGTAGAAGATGACAAATGGTGCAGCCACTTTATACCGGAAGAACTCATTGATTGTGATGAAACTGGACTTGCACAATCAGAAAATTCCTTGTTTTGTGCAAACTGCGTTGCACTACCTAAATTTATTTAAAACTTTCAAACATTTAATAATTGCAAGCAGCACAGATTATATTGGCCTATTGTAGTTGTACAAGAACGCCTACCTTTCCGATTGGATGAATTTCCTGAGTCGTGTTTCTTGTAAATAAATGATGCAAAAGGAAGTCCTTATTGGTTGAGCTTGTCATACGAGAAAGGGTTTCTTAGTTTCAATCCTTGTTAATAATTGCGACTGCAAAAAGGATTAGAGCAATCTTTTACATCGAAAGATTGGAAACATTTCTCGAACCATCTAGCCTACTCATAAATATTTTGTTGATTTAATCTTAATGTCAAAAAAGCACTTTCGGTTTCGCCAAGAGAATTTCTGTTTCCAACTCAAAGCAAAGCAATCGATTTTATTTCCGTTAAGTTGTTCACTGCACTTTCTGACGACATGACAAAGCGCTGTGAGCTTGTTAAATGCAATAACGCTTTTCTTTATAGCCTATATTGGTTCATGAAAGCTTCAGACTACGCAAATATACCTTCAATCTTCACTTCAAAATTGGGTTGTTACGTGCTTCCTCATGTTTCACCAGTCAGAAGCAATCCATTGATTTATATCGCGGGTGTTTTCGGAAAGGGGAGTTTCTTAGTTTGTGTATTGTCACCCAGGACTGCTGTCTTAAATACTGTAACCGAGTATTCTGAAGCCCAAGATGCAAGATCAATTTTGCGTTTTTCACAATCGAATGTTTGATTCTTTTCCATAGATTCGAATTTCGCATTCAGTCAAGTTTGCCTGCTTCTGGTGCAGCATTGACTGCATTGTGGCAACAGCAAATGCACAAAGAAGGTCAGCTTCTTAAAAAACCTGAGGCCGTTTTAGCAGCCTATAGGCTAAATATATTTTTCTAATTTTGCGTGTTATTAACAGCTCACTGGACCATTGCCGTTTCTCAAAAAAGAAACTTTTTTTATAGAAAATGGTTTCAATTTATTTTCTTGCATTATAAATTTTACATCAAGCATATTGCACGTCCATCTAGAGGTGCGATCCTTAAAAGGAACTGACAGTTTATTACTCTATAAATTTTAAGACAAAACTTGGGTTTGCTTGTTTTTTGTAAAATTGTGAGTCAAACGTTTTAATATTTTATGAGAGTTTTGCTATTTATCGGTTTTATACAAAAACAATCGCCAAGCATCAGCAAAAATTGTATAGAAGGCAATCAAGCGTGACGCGTTTGACAAAATGACAATCAATTTGACAGAAAATTAAAAAAAAATCACAACTAAATTTTGAATTTTTGCAAAAGTCAAACTGAAACGGAGCGCGGATTGTTGGGTATCATTGGGAAGAAATAGACGGTTAGAAAACGTAAAATAAGCAATAATAAAATTTGATCTTTGCAATGATAAAAGGTGGTAAAAATCTTGTCAAAGGAAAGTGATTGTCACTGTCTTGAAATCGACATTTTACGTTTTGTGTAAGCTGATAGAAAATTTGTTATTCAAATAAGATTGATCTAATAAACT
This sequence comes from Aplidium turbinatum, assembly GCF_918807975.1. Lineage (NCBI taxonomy): Eukaryota > Metazoa > Chordata > Ascidiacea > Aplousobranchia > Polyclinidae > Aplidium > Aplidium turbinatum. The sequence goes on from NC_137473.1 coordinate 36,136,105, forward strand.
TAACGACTTTAAACGGGACATGCAAAGAAAATAAACAGAAAACTTATGTGACGTTATTATAATGATTGGACTTCACAATATCTTTAAAACCGGAAAAGGCAGGTACTGTGATAACGCAGAAGGTCGCTTGAAACGTGTCGGTTACACCTTTTAATCTATTTTCCAGTGACTTTCTCGCTTCGCACTAACCGCAAGGACTAAACAACTGCATCATATACCTACCGCGTCGATTAATGCAATAACACAAATAGGCCTACACTTCAGTTTTTGTCTATAAATTATTTATTTATCTGATTATTGCAACACAGAAATCATTTCAAGAAAAATGTTGCGATATTTATGCTTATTTGACAATAAAAGAAAGTTTGAATTTGATCGAAAGTTATGTGCCAGTGAACAGGGCCGTTGAAAACATAGTTCGGGCTCGCTATTATCACATTTCAGGATACCGAAACAAGGCAATTGCTAAAATATAAAAAAAAACTACCACAAAGAAGAGGAAAATAGTAAAACCATTGAGAAAAAAATTGATTTTTCCCCAAAAAACAAGCGTTCCTCTAACATGCACTGGATTAGATGCAAATGCATCAACCTGTTACAAACCAACTTGCAGTGTTTTGTTGAAGTTATGAAGACCGTGTCGATCCATTAATAAAAAAGTTCAAGTCCCACCGAACAATATTGTCTGTTTCACTTTCAAATGTTTCTAAAATTATGGTTTCATTTACCGGATATTTGTTTACTTTTTACATTCACCACAATGTAAACGGTCTTGATTGAATTACTTGTGTTTGATAATATTTTAAGATTTGCATTAGGAATCAAACAATTTGGTTAATAATTAGCTCCACTATATTGAAACATAAAATCCATTAAAGTACACATTTAACACTTGAGAATGGAATGCGGAAAAATACGAAAAAACAAATTCTTCAAAAGCATGAGCGTATCAACCCTTTTCCTGACAAACGTACAATACGGTGTTCACATAAAACTTTTGACCAACAGTTTGATTTCAGGTTAAAAAGCCATTTATAATTTTTTTTTTAAAACACGGTGGTACTTCTTTTATATCATAAACTGGTTTTTAAGTTTAAAAAATTGGTTAACTTGTGTTTTAAAGTTAGTTTCTTATTTAAAGTATGGAAGTTTCAACTCGAATTCAGTAGCCTACATTTATCTCATGGTTAATTTCTCAGAATTTTTTCTGATGATAAGTTGCTATTGTTCGGTAGGCTACAGCATTTCAGAATATTATTGTGACCCTACTACTCTAAAACATCTGAGAAAGTAAAGATATACTGGTATCACTGCACTATCGGTGAAGTCTGTATATTGGACACAATCATGAGAAGCATAAAAAGCTTCACCGGATTTGAACAAGGAAGCATATGATTAAATCAACAAATGAATAAAAAATAACAGTAACCTCTCAAGTTATTTTTTTATTCACTTGTTTATTTTTGCATATGAGTTTGCATTCTCCGTGGATCCTTTTCTTGTATCATGGGTCAATCCTATTGATGTTTGTTGGTACACCCCTTCATTTTCTTGGAGCATACTAATGTTTGAAAATAGTTGCAAATTGTTATCTAAATGTTTCCAAATCGATCGGTCATGCAGCAGTAACTAACACAATAAAAACGTTTTAATATTAGGAATATAAGAATGATTTGGATATGTTGCGTGCTTGCTGGTCTTATAAAATAGTGATGCTCACAAAAACAATTACTGTGTCACTTAAACTCCTGTTATTTGATCATTTTCTTCTTAATTTAAATTCTATTTTGGATGAAATAAGATTTGGCGACGTTTTAAAGTCATCGTTAATGAGATATTTATGGGGAAGCAAACGTTAATGAGATGTTAGGGAAACTAACAAGCGATTATAACTTCTAAAATAAGATTCCAACATGATTGCTGTACGCCGTAGTTCTATTTTTTTTTTCAAACATAAGCGCAGTATGCTGCAAACATGGATAATTCCAAAATCATATCAAATGACATCGCAACGAATTTGTTATTCTTTGGTAAAAAAAGTGTTTTATTTTTGTAAATCATGAAACGTCTCAAAAACAAATCTGTTATATTCGTCAAGAAGAAGTTTTGTTGATGTTTCGATACAGAAGCAACCACATATTGTTGCAGCACTGCCATCCACAACTACATTATATCATCATCGTTGACCCTTCTGATCTCCTAACCTTTAATGAAGACTATACAACAAACAGTACATTGCTTTTTGAAGAAAACATACTTTGCCTACACCAAAAGAGCAAAAGGAATTTTTGTTGTTGTTTTTCTCACAACAAAAAGGTTGTATATTTTTCTAATAAGTTATTGCTTAGTAGATTGCTTCATGCAAGAGCATGCACAAGCTAGCAATTTGTTTATTTAGTGTAGATTGGACACGTTTCAAAAACTTACTAACTCTCCAGAAAAAGATTACATATCTGATAGAGATTCTGGGAAGTGTTCATATGTATTCGAACGTATTGGCTTACAAACTTCCATGCTCTAATCACTAAACATAACAACACATGGAAAGTCGTGTCATGTCACTTGTAAACATTGACAATGATGTAGGCCTACTTTTGCTCAGACCCATATTGTTTTTGCAAATATTAATCGATATTACGAACGCAAGAAAGTTTAACGTTATACAACACTATCCGATTGTATGTTTTTATCCATAATTTAACAGATAATATTTGTGATAAGGTTTGCAAAGCGGATTATTGATTTTATTGTGTTTGAAAACTTACGTTGAATGGCCAGGTGAAGGTGTGGTCCACTGCATTGCTTTGCAAACTAGTAAACTTTTTACCAACATTAGATGCAAAAATGCATGGTCTTTGTCAAAAGTGCAACATTTTATCAAATACATTTCCTGAGAACATTCAAAAGTTTCAGTCAGATGTATGTTTTTGAAGTTGAAACAGTCAGTTGAAACTTTTGCATTGCGCGTAGTGACTAAGCGCTATTGGGTAAGCCTTACCTCAGGCTGATGCCGTTATCATAATACTATACCATAATGTTATAATATTATTTCAATCACAGCAACTGATAGTAGCAATGGCTGGCCTCGCATCAAAGCTCAGAGTCTTGCGGTTAGTATGGAAGATGCTGAGGTTATTTGAAACGAATTTCATAAGGGCAAGACAAACTTTTACTCTACGAAAGGCGGGTGAGAATGAACTCACTTACTTATTAAAAGCTTACAGTACTTTGAAACAAGATGAGACAAACGAATAAGGTCTGAAGTTCGTGTCATTATTTCGTTAGTTCGTGTTATTTCATTTCGTGTCAAAATTTTTACATCAAATCATCTTTGCTTCAAATATCCCAAAGCCCTAACTATAGAATTTTATCTTTCTCTTGATACATAAATGTTCTCTTTCTTCAGCAAGATGTTAAAGTGTAAAATACTTCTTAGATTGATCCAACTCCGGAAGAGCGTTAGTTCAAAAGGTGTAAGGTCACCAAGCCTCGATATGCACTCATAACGGAGTTGTGAGCCAATGCGAGAGAAAATGTTTCATGAACAAAACAAGGCAAAATAAACAAAACCTTTCGTGACCATGTTCTTTCCTTCCCAAGCTGAAGCTATGTAACCTGTTTTAGGTGGCTTTTGCCTTTTACTGACTTTTTGGATGCTTATTTGGAAATCAACTTGTGCCATCCCCCTCAATTTCGTCCATAAATGCCTCATTATATGCATTGATGTATGAAAGAAAACACAGTTTTATATCATTACGGTGAGGTTGATTGTACAATACTTTCTCCTTGTCAGTGCTTCTGGATAATTAAAATTACGACGATGTACCTCTGCATTTGTTCTTACAATATAAGGTCCATTAACCAGCTTTCAATAATGCAAACATTTCACTTTAAGCAAGATTTAATCACATAATGACGTATTGTCCCCAGCCGATGTACGTACATTCACAATTCTGATTTTTTTTCGCTTGAATAGAACCATTTCAATTCTCCTCAGGAAAAGAATATGTTGATTCAAAAACCTATTTTTTTATTTTTCTGACAACAAAAACTTGACAACAAATCAATTGCTGTCAGAATGCATTAAAAATAACAACAGAAGATTTTCGTGTTCTTACAGTTACAATCTTACAACGTTGTGATGTTTTGCTTAATTATTTAAATTTCGCCTTGTAATGTTTACTTTGTCAAAGAACGTGTTCCAGACTTTGTGTCTATACTGTCACAAAATACACACCTATTCAAATTCTTATGTTTTTTTCCAAGAGATCGATGGAAATTTACGATCAAATTGTGATTTAAGTAGCTATTGTCACAGCTCATTAAGAAAACATGGCCTTCAAGCGTCAATGCGACCTCATTATGTTGAAAAGGATCAAATTTTAGACTTTTGTTATGTAGTCTCATCCAAGGGCATCAATTTTGTATGCTAATAATTACAATTTGAAATTGATTTGATTCTTGATCAAGATTTGAACTGCTGAAATTTAGCGTTTGTATTAAGAATAGTTTTGAGTTTCATGAATTGATTGCTTGAAAGTTTAATGAGTCAGCAATTTTATCAAGATGGGTTTACATCAACTTGACATTGTCAAATGCTTAAATAAAACCAGGTTTTAATTTTGCTGATCATTAAGTTCCAATCAGCCTGTTAGTCATATTCGAGTTTTAGTGGCTGTAGACAAAACTCAAAAGCGACTTCAACTTTAACAAATGTTGACCAAGTACTGTATTTTCAACTTTCATTACTCAAAAATCTTGAAGTATTGCTCAAAACAGCATGTATGATGTCAACGTTTGTTTATCATTTTAAGGCAAATATTCACATGTTTTTCAGGTTTACCAAAACGTAAGAATCAATAAAGTGTAAATGATCTAACTCATATGCTGTAGAAAACTATAAATTGCTGTCATAAAAACGCATGACTTCAAAATGAGTGTAACGCAGTGTTTTTGAAAAAAAAATTATCACAATAATTTCTTCCAGAAAAAATGAAAATGAAATCACATCAACTCATCTCGAATCCTTTCCAAAGCTAACAAAAGTTGTACATTTTGCATTGTTTTAACGTCGCGAGACCATGAAAAAGGCAGATTTTACGCATGGCAGACGAGGTAATGCCCCAAGCTGGTGTGCTGCATACTTTGTAATTATCCTAGCCAGTAAACCAGTCTTCTTTTACATTGATTCAACGTGTGCAGACGTTGCATCAGTGTAAAAAAAGTCTGGCTTGGGGGCAACGTAACTTTGCAAGTGAGATTTTTTATTGATGGTGGATGGCTGAACTCTTGAATGCTGTCGCTGTTCTAGTTTTTTTAACCCCCAGAACAAAGCAGAGCATCGAGGGAATGACCAGTGCTTTCGCGTCACATTTGGTTGGTTGTGAATCGATTCCAATTTGAGTCATGCAATGATTTTAAAACAATATTGATTGTGTTTTTATGTCAAGTTGAGGACACTTTAAGTGGTTGTGCCGCATGTTGCATATAGTTAAAATCTGCAGTGGTTGAGAAATCTTACCTGTCGCACTGCGAAGAGGAAAACATTCTGTGATTGTATCGATATGCATCATGTGAGAGCACAGTGGCTTCAGTCTAAAAAGTTTGATTTTGTAGTTTGAAGTTTGTAATATCGTTTGTTTAATTTTCAAAGTTAACTTTTGAACTTAGCAAAAACACGTATCTTGGTCTCAACAACACAACAGCCAGGACACTTATCGAATAAAGGCTTTATTTGTCTGTCATTTCACAAGTGCAGATTGAACGTTCTTTCGTTCGAACGTTTCTTTTGGCTGTTTTAACTTGTTCCTCTTTTCACGGGAGTTAAAGTTTCCTGTTTCATTGTTTAAACTTTGTGGGATTGCAAGCTAACAGCACAATATAAGTATTAAAATAATTTCAAACTTTTTGATAATAATTTTCATAGGACTTTCATCTCATACGGAGACATTCCTAATGGAAACTTAATAATCGATGGTGATATTTCCAGTCACCCTGCGTTCTATGTTTTCCAAAATTGGCTACAAAAGTTATGAAGCGTTTCGAGAGCTAATTTTAAGCTAACTTTGTAATTGAGGTCATGAAAAAATTCCACACTGGAAATTGGTATCACAGACAAAACGGGACAAACATTTTGTTTGCTTGCTGTTACGCAGCATGGAGTGAAATCATATAACTATGATGAAATTACTATGATTAAAGCAGTCTCTTAATTTTATTGACTTCCATGTGTCGTAACATATAAATAACTTAAGATTCTTAACACTTGTGTTCGCATAATTCCACGATGTTTGAAGTATTTTCAAGCGTCTACCTTTTCATTCTCTCCTGTGATGACATTTCTTGTCAAAATATCTTACACATAGCGTTTGACGTACAATCACGAAATTTAAAACATTGTAAATGCGATGTGTCAAAAGAAAATCTGAAAGAAGCTTTGTTTGCACTGCTGTAATTAGACAAAAAGAAAGAAACGTGTTTTAGCAAACGTTGACACACTTAAATTTAAGAACTACCAAGTGTTAAAATAATATTTTGGAAACTGTTTTTCTTTACCTTTCAATGCGATTCTCATAACATTTCTACCATCATAGCATGAAGAATAGTGATATTTCTATTCAATTAGTCAATGAGTTTTATCTGTGGCAAAAACGTTTTTTTACAAAAACTCGCAGAGTCTTTCCTATTTATTTCTGTTATAATTTAAGTAATGGAACTCGTTGCTTAATATAGCTGCTTGGTCACTCGGTAGGTCATAGTCTATATCTTGTAAACAGGTAAAAAAGTTTTACAATTCGCTGTTCAGTCGGCTAAAATTAAGAAATTTCTAGCTGTTTATCAGTTTGTGAAACCAACTAAGCATTACAATTGGGACAGAAGGAGATTTTCACAACCACTTGTAATTTTTTATCTTCATGGAAACTGTACCTTTGAAAAGTAAAAAACAGTTGAGTTAATCAAAGGTTTATACGTAACATACTACGGAGCAACCGTAAGTAAAAAGTATTCATTGGCCATGTCTATGCTATAAATTTCAAATTTTTTGTATGGGAATACTGCGAGTAAACAAAGGCTGTATTTTATTCAGGCCATCAAGAAATGTGGTTTGTATTGTGATCAGTTGCAACAGTATTCTCATGGTACGCAATGTGCTAAATTCAAGTTTTGCCAAGAAGTCATTGCTCAGATACGCAGCAGAAAGTGTGCTGGGTTTTAAACACCACATGTTTCGAGCTAAAAGGTCTGTTTTTGAGGCCCGTTTTAGGTCATGTTTGCAGTAAATCTTCTATTTAGACTTGGATAACTTTTATGGTATTTCTTTTTCGATTTGCACAATGGGAATGGCTAATGCCAAATAATACGTTTTTCACGGTGTAAATGCCGGGCAAAGATCATTTCAATTGCTTGTTATATCAAAGTGAAATTTTCCTTTTGAATAAGTTTGTGTGGTTAATTTTGGTTGGACTATACTCACGCTATGTTGACTGCAATGTGAGAAATCAAAATATTTTCCGCTTTTTCTAGCATGCACGTAAAATATGATCCGCCGTTCTATATATTCCTATGTGTCTTATAGTAACCATATGTCATGAAAAACCAAGCACTAACCACGGTGAATTGTTCGCCATACTGCAATCCAATTTATCGTAGTTGCAAGAACAATCAAAGCTAATTTAGACCAAGCCATTTCTTATAGAAATCGGTTTCTTTGTTATCAAGTAATTACTGTTTTAGATACAGAAAATTAACCTGATGATAAATTGTAATAGCTTGGTGATTCAGGGGGATGTCTGAAAAAACAAGACAAAGAGCTTTGCAATTTGGCTTTTGAAAAAACTTAAATTCTTTTGCGTGTAAATCAGCAAATGAGAAAATGGTCACTTTGCAGTATATATTAAGTCAAAAGGTCATATTTAAACTACATTACAATGTTCAATGCATTTACAGTGAACTCGATGAAACGGCATACGGTATCGGATATTTTTACAAATCTTGATAATTATATAATATATAGCCTACAACAGATCATTTTTCAAAATGCCCCAGTAGTTACAAAGACTTAGTTGATAAACAGCGATCGAAATAAAATGAACAAAGATAAGACGTTTATAATGCCGGCACCTTACCAACACACTTTTGTTTGGCAACGACTGCCGGTGATTCATTGAACTTCTTTGGGGTTAAGTCAACTACCGTAACCATCCAAAAAATTAACTGGGCTCGTTGCAGCAGACAACAGTTCTGGCTGGATTTGTGGAAAAATAATAAAAGTTGAAAGACTTAAGTTTATGAGTTACAAAGCAATAGCTTTGCATTTTAGATCAACATAAAGCTTGAGTTTTTTGTTGTTTTTCAGGTATGCAAAAACGCAGACTTTGTTTTTTCTTATACCTCTTGGCTGAGATGCAGCAGTTCAAATGACACCCTTTTATTGCTGCAACCAATGCATTGAGGTAAGACAGGCTCTTGCATTTAGATCCGAGCAAATCGTTATTTTGGAAGCGACCAAAACTAAGCTATGTTGTATTATAGTATGGTGTGACTTGAAGCTTATTGCAAATCGTGCGTGCTACTTCAGCATCTTTTCATGTGATTGCATGAGGTCAACGTTACATTCACCAAGCGTCGCCATTCGTTTATTTGGAGATTTGCTTGACAGATTTTTCTGTGCCCTCCTAATAACAGTTCAGACTACAATGCTTGTTTGTAAACTTTCGTACCTTTATCTCCAAAGCAAATGCATCACTTCCAGTAAGTGTGTAAACACTGAAGAAATGGCATCGTTGTCGATCACTAATGTGTAAACAAAAAGCAGTTACGTAAACAAATATTCCTGTTTTTATATCCTAAATTATATGTTATAACATGAACCAATGTGAAAGTACCTCATCGTCCACAACAAAGGGACTGTGTTACTGCAGATGAATATCAGAAATGATTCTTTAAAAACGTGATAGATACCATTGGAGATTGAAGACAGATTAGCTAATCTGTCAAACGTATGAAAAATGTTTACTGTCAAACTATTGAAGAAAGATTGTGCAACCGATTGAGGTGTGTGGAACTATGGGTATGTATGCAGAGACTACGTAAGCATGAAATAACTGTTTATGTTCAAGAGACAGTTAGAATCGGGAAAATGCGTTTTGGTTATTTTTTATAATATTGGTGCGGTTGGTTAGAAGAATCTTTAATTAGTGTTTATCTAATTTATTTTTCAAAAATGAAATTAATACACCATAATCAAGATGCTTTTCTAATAAACGGTAATAAATGAAAACATGTTGATACTGTTGTGTATGAGGGTTTTTAATAAATATGTTATATCCAAAACATCATTCTGATATGCATGGCGTCAGTGAAATCACTCGTTAAACTTACTGTTTGAAGTGCGTTGTCAAAAACTACCTATTACCTGCTAGCAACCTTCTTGGTTGCATAGTTGAGAAGCTGCAACCATGCGTTGGTTAATATTTACATTTTTGATACCGATTTATTCAATTCATAACAAAGTCAAAACTTTTTGATTTCAAAAGCGCATATGTACTTCTATTTAAAGCTGTTAGTAAAATATTTTTGTGTGTGGCAATCTTACTTTTTCGAAATACCGTATTTTACCTACGTACATTATCTCAAATTGTAATTTACCATTATATATAGAATGAATTACCAAATACCACTGTTCAACGGGAATATAGCAAGAAACACACCTTTTTTTAAAAAGCTTGATCAACTTGAGTAATGTTTGTGCTTTACACTTTAGCCTGATGTGTTTGCAGGAAGAGCAATAATTGTTGTGTACAGTAAAAATGAACTAAACGTATCATTTTTTATCTATCGTTATTCCTTAACCTAATCCTGCCGATCTAGTTCAATATTTCGTTTGTCATGACATGTTAACTGTAAACTCAATATTATTACACACCCAAAGTGACATAGTTCACATCAAATATATTTTTCTTGATTTTGTGATAATTCAACCAATCACTTCTTTGTTTTTATGTGGCACAGGACAATCACAGCCCCAGTTAGCAAAAGTCACTGCATTTACATCGCTTATATCTCCAACGACGTGGAAATGATGCAAACCTGGATTTGTGTTGGCTGTGCATGTCATAGTCCTTTAAACTAAATATGTACTTCATAAAATAATGAATTGAGATAAAGTCTAAAAGACCTTGACCTTTGCCCGTCATTGAAGGGACTGGCTTGCAATCGCTCTGCGTCACAAAGTGAAGGGAAGATTTTGAATAACAGTTCGACGGATTGAGGCGTGTGCTTTAAGTCGTCCGATACAGTGATAACTGTTCACAGTTTACACCATATCTGTTACTATCTCATTGACATCGCAGTCAACAACAGATAGTAGTGATGTTGTTTCTACGTTGATTACCGCAGCCACACATCGCTTTGTTTCAAATGACGTCAATACAAGAAATAAACAGCCATCAACATTCCAAGTCACAGTCACAATGGTCAGAATTGCGTAGATGGAAGCTGGGACGATAGTAGGCTTTCTATAAATATTCCTGCAAACAAAAGTCATAAAAAGTTTACTTTGTTGTGTATCGCTCTTACACGTTGTTCAATGTAAAACAACAAGGAAGTCTCTGTTTTTCTTTATGAATTAAAGCTATTTTGTTTGTGTGGTCTTTTCTACAGAACCGCTTTAAGCACCGTCATTTCTTTTCTTTCATCGAGTCGTTACATTTGGTCTTTACCTCTAAGAAGGGTTGCCAGTGACTCTTGAAAACAAAAAACTTCACATGTTTTTATATTACTCATTTACCTAATGAATTTAATTATTATTTGACTATCGTTGAAGGTTTGTGGTCTTTTTAAATAATGATAGCACCATCAATAAATTTAAACTGACCATATTAGCAATGGTAATAGTGCAGTTTTTGAAAAATAAAACGCTGCAAACAATTTGTGATTGTCCGATAGAGAATGGCCGATTTTCATTGTTCACTAGATACTACGACTACGGGTTGACTTGTCCATTGCTGAAACAGTATCTGTCTAACATGATGTCGACAACGTCTAAAACGTTACTTCTTTATTTGTGTCTAAGATGTGTTTACGATATTTTTTACAATAGTAACTAATAACTGTGAATGCCTCCATTCACATTCTTGAAGGCATTATGCATAAGAATGACATTGGCCATCCTGGTGGTGCATAATGACCACAGTGTTTTCATAACGCTTTCATTGTTCAAGCGACGAAGCGGTTTTGCCGAAGTCAAAGAATGTAAACTTTCTCGTATCAAATTTGTCTACTTGTCATGCTAAATGCGAAGTAACTAAGAAATTGGACCGCTTACATTGCAGATCTCACAGCAGACAAGGGACAGTACGAAAATAGAAAAATTGCCTGTCTGTCTCTGACATCATTCAGCTTTTAAAGCACATAACGCATTAATGTCAAAGTCAAGGAAAGCTGAAGATAGCAACAGGTTCACCTCTCTGCCTTTTTCTTTTTTTTCGTTGTCGGCATGGTATAAAAAGCCGAAGGTTGTGGAAGCTAAGCACAAGTCAGCTCTGGCAACAACCCATTGAGCTCTAGAACGTCTTGGGAAAGGTTTTCTTCAATGAAGCTATCACCAAGAGATTTCGTTTGTAGCTAAAACTATGATTTTACTTGTCAAACTAGACTTTCAATTTCATGAAGCCAGGCTTTGGTGTCATATGCTTGTACTTTAAAAATAATCAATGAACTTGTTTTCCAGAAATAAAAGCGACTTATGATAAACGATTATATTTAATTTTTATTAATTCTATTTAATTCTGAAAGCAAAACTGCATCTACTACAAGCTGACTTCAAAGAATTTTCTTTGTATTATTTAAAGAATATTTATTTATTGTAAGTATGCCTAAGTTACCTTTATTTTTATTTGTAATATTGATTAGGCTATAATGTAAGCTTTACGTGAAATTGTTAATGACAGTGATAAAGCTGCTAAAAATATAATTTGTCAAGATTTCTTCGAAAATTTGAGTTTGTAATCCAATAATAATTTATTGATGTGAAAGCTTTACTCCAATGAGATGAAAGGAATGTCGTTACAGACTTTTAAACAAATTAAATGAAACTTACTTTTCCACACAAAATACGGTCAATTTAAAATGTCATAAAGTATTAATTTAAGTTTACCTAACGGAAAGATGAAAATTTAAATACATAAAAATAATCATATTTTTACTCTTTTCAGAAAATGGATTGTCAAAAAGTTATCTTCCGAGCAATTCTTCTCGTTTTCGTAGTTATCATCTATGAGTGCAACGCTCGCCCTGTCAATGACATACCAACCGAAGACAGTGCAGCTGTGCAAATATTACGTTCTAAACTCATAGAAGCTCATGAAAGGTAAGCTAAAATTATCAATCATAACAAAAAATATCAAAACACAGCCGTTAATTAGTATTTCAATACAGTTTTTACACGAAATTTTCTACAGAAAATATAAATTTATTGAGTGACTAATCTTGAAGTTTCGAGTCTGAAAGTCGTTACTTTAATGTAAACATCATTATGTCAAAGTGTAATGTGCTTTTTTCAATGACTGTACTTTTGATTTGCAGGACGTCTGCTCACAAGAGACACGCCGAGATCCGACTCAGTTCCGAGATCTCTCGCAGAATGGAAGAACTGCGCCGAATCCAAATGCTTAACAACATCATGGCTGGACTCGAGCCTAACAAAGTCTATAATGTTGAGGTGAGGATCCGGTGATAGGCTTACGGGTGCTTGAAACTGCTTTAATTGGTCAATGCTATTGTCGATTGCGAGCTCGCAAACGATTCGAAAAACAAAAACGCTTTTTCACCGCTGCACGTTCATCATTTTATTTTAATTTTTTTTACCTGGAAATCCGCACTAACAAGTCATCACTGTCATTATCGGTTTTGGGCTTTCTAGTCATTCAATGTGGAATCCACGTCCGGTGACTAGATTGTCTAATTAAGTTCGGAAAGCAGCTAATGTCGAATTAGGTAAAGAAAATCATCAGACTAACAGAATGCGAGGTGTTAGGATTAGTGTTAGTTAGTTGGAAAAGTTACTTCATTGGTAAATAAACGCTCGTTGGACCAGCGCTATAGGAAATAATAAAACCATATCACACACATTTATTTAATTTCTTATCACACCACTTATGTTTTATTTCACACATTAGAAACTCATGTTAATATTAAATTTTTTTTATTCATTACTTTTAATTTGAATATCAATTCAACCACCATTCATGGCAATTTTGTTCAAAACTTTGGACTTTAAATTCAAGAACTGTAGTTTTCAAACATTTCTAAAAAAATTTACAAAAATATGTTTTATGCTTAAAACAATTGATGACGATCAGGATAAATTTGTTTTATTGTAAAGCGACTTCACAAACGAAATTATTCAATTTTTTCCTTTAAAATCGCTCTTCATTTTCGGTAAACGCACAAAATAAAAATTTTGTATTAAAAAAGTCTTTCATTTCAATTCTTTTCCCATTCAAATTGAGAGTTTGCAATCGACGTCTTTGACCACTATCACTTCTATTATCATAGTATGATTAATTATAGTAAATTGTAAATCACTATTTCAAGGATTTGAAATTTAACGATACGTAAATATCGCAGAATTAATTCAAAGCAAAATACTGTTAATTGTAATTTGATTGAAGAGCAATAACTTCACTCATAATTTTGAAATTTTAGACTTACATAAATCACATTCTCCAGCACACATTAAATTCAAAATAACAAAACAAAAGTGACAAGCGCGGTCCATGACATCGAGCGTTTATTTACAGGACGTATCTCGCTATCGCAGAATTTTGCAACGGTATTTGCGGAAGCGAAGAAGAGTATGAGAAAGCAGCACAGAAGAACACACAAGTCACGTCGTAATCACTATTGAGTACATCGTTCAGGATATCCCCAATCTACATCTTCAACAGCCTAGAATTAAGAAGAAATCATCACTCCGAGAACGCTTTCATAATTTGTACCATCACAACTTTCTTAGAACTGCCAAGTTAAGATAATGTAGCAATTTAAATTTTGTTTCAATGTTTCAAATTAAAGTAAGTTTCAAAGTTTTTCATAACTGATCAACAAGTAATTGTATCGATTCTTAGTAAATTTTCTGTAAACGTCTGACTTTTCGCTTTCTTGTCATTCAACACGCTTAGATCCTAAGCAGATTCTCTACTGCTAACTGTGAAAGGTAGCCTGTCGTCCATGTTTTGTAAAGCAACTGTGTTTTTATTTATTTTTCATCATATTTTATTTTATTTATGCAAAAGCCTAAATGTCTTTTATTTTTACATCATCATCATCAATTAGCTATTTGTATTATTTATGTTGTATGTTTTTACAAAGAAAAATAAAAAAAATAAAAAAGCAAAAGCGAAGATTTAGTTGAAGAATTTCACAGAGATAAATGACAGGAAAGGTTCAGGCGAAAGATTAGAATTCGACAAGCTGCTTAGCCGAATGTTAAAATATTTTTTTTGTTATTTGCTGTAACTGCAATTGGAAATTTTACGCTGAATCAGCATAAAATTTTTCATCGTTTGCACGCTCCAATCAACTAAGTGATTAAAAAAATTTGGCAAAATTAAAATAAGTTATAAAAATTTACAAAATCTTCCAATTTTAACCATTTAACTGTGTCTGTAAAGCTTTTATCCGAAAAAAAACGACATTCTTTGTTTTGCAAACTGTCCGTTGCAGATCAAACTTAAAGTGACTCACAACACTTTTGGCTTAAGCTAAAGTTTGCTTACGGTAAATATAAATAAATTGGATTTCAAGATGACAAAAATTTTCATCTTGACAGAAGTCCATCCCTCGAACGAATAACTTCAGAGCTGGGCATAGAACTTCAAAGCTGTCCCATAAGGTAAAAAGCTATATAAAATCCCCATATACTTTCAATCGTAATTGGTTAAGTAAGCATGCGCTAACCTATCGGAAAGTATTGATGTGTGCACACATTGATTGGTAACATTTTTCTAATGAAACGCAGAAACTTCAAGGAGTTGAAACAATGAATCGCGTCCTTTACAACACATGACACAGCACAGAATCATATTGCTGCAAACACATTAACAAAATGATACATGCGATATTTGCAACAAATTATCACGCAAATGTAAAAAATACAATAAAGCAAATAACGCTTTGAATTTGTCGTTTGAAAAATCAACCTTCGCCATTTTATGTTTCAAAACTATTCTATGTAATTCCGCATAGCCTTAAACCGAATGTTTCTGTCGTTGGCAATGAACGTATGGTAAAAAGTAACGAAAAAAAAACATGTTTATAAAGTAACAAGAATTAGTAATTTAATAACAATTGACAACCTCAATGAAATCTTTTTAATGATCAAGCGTATTGCAGATGCTTTGTTTATTGCAAAATAATAGGCAAATTTACCTCAGTAAACAGTTATTTTTTTACCAGACAATTTATTCAGGGCGATACTAATCAGAGTAAATGTTTTTATTTGAGGTATTTACCTACTGCACTGTACATTCATATTGTAAGACAAGAGAAACTAAATTCGGGATGCACCAACTTGAAAAAGTAGGATAGTACAGCGCAGTGATTCATTCGTTTCATAAAGTTGAGTAAACTGAACTGTCCAAATGATCCATTTTGTCTATTTACTACCGCCTAAATATCACACTCTTATCATCCAAAAAAAGATTTGTTGAAAACGTTTGAACTCTGATAATTGCCAGCTTAGCGGTAATTCCAGTTTAATGCACCTTCAATAGCTTTTGTAATTTTAAAATATATTTTGTTATTTTCTCAATTCCACTAGTGCCATGACTAACTATTGAAAAGAATTTCTGTAGCTTGCATAAAAGCTTAAATTGTAAATTAACTGTTGAGGTTTTCTGAAGTGCCTTTGTGGGTTCTTTTGTGTTCTTTTCGGCCGTCCTGATAACAGAAACCACTGGCTAAAGTAATAAATGCTGATTGCCTTTCCTTGTATAAAAGCGGACGAGCAATGCTGGCAGTTTGATAAACGACGGTTTATGATCTATTGCACAAAATCATCTGCGATACTCTATAAATCTATGTTACAATTTCAGTTATCTTTCATGGTTAGCCTACTCATACAACCACGTTGGTTGCACATTAAAGTATAAAAAGTGTTTTCATCAGTGAATAGTAACAACAGAAATAATGAGAAACTAATTAAGTTGAAATATCTCAATCAAGCAGAATTTACATTTTTCCTTAAACATTTGGATTTCAAGCGAAAATTTGTATTCCATCTTAGGTATTAATTCAGCTAAAAAATAAAAACAGCGTCTTTTCCAACTTTCAACCGGAACTTGCATATAGATTGTTTTTAAAAATAATGCACAATCAAACAATTTGTCTGTAAATTCACGAGTGATTCATCTCGGGGCGTAATCCCTCAATTTCAAAAGGTCAGATGTGCCAATCTCACAACCCCTGCGAAAACATTGTTTTTTGTGCATCGTTAAGGTCATTCAGTAATTCGAGTGATCAGAAGAAAGTATTTCGTGCCTTGGAGACGTGATATCAACAATTTTTTTTTTTACATAAAGCGAACTAGCAGCTAAAGCAAGATTTGACGAGTGGTTTGAAAACCATTAACTTAGACATCCTTTGTGACTGCGCAAAGACACTTATCGGATAAATTTTGAACCTAACTTTCAAAAGTGCTTATTTTCGGCTTTGTCAGTGTTTGTGCTGATAACCTTAACGTCTACAAAAGTGATCAATACCAAAAGTTTCATACAAACAAGAAATATGTCATAAAAAAGTCGTGAAATATATTAAGCAATCAACACTACGAATGAAACTACTCTATTTACAGAAGTAGAAGGCTATATTTTAAAAACTGCAAAATAGTTTGATAGGAAGATTTTATAACTTTGACTGTAGGCCTACCAATTGTTATCAATTATTTTAATATAATTTAAACATTAAGACAGTATTTAATTATTATAGGCTTGTCGGTCTTTTTTGCCATGAGGGTGCGAATGAATGATCTTGTTCATTACCAGAAATGCCAATTTTAATAGCGGGTTCGAAACATTGATTGTGAGATAAAGTTGTTGAAATAACACATAGACCGGAGGCGGTGCACCGGTGGTAACATGCGAACGGCGATGACGGAAAAGTTTATATGAGTAAATCTATTGTCAAAAATCCGGTAAAGTTAACCTTACAACCTTGAACATGCTTTAATCTCGGGCGGCTATAGCAGTTACGTTATCGTGCAAAATTATCTTGTTAAAGGAAGTGTTTGTAAAGACACAGAGTCTTTGTTGTCGAGAACGCATATTTTTTTCCTCACACATCATTAACTACCGCTGTCAAATCCAACATTTCTTAACAAATGTTTTAGCATGCAATACAGAAATTGTAAGTTTGCTTTTTAACTCAATATCTTCGCTAAACTATATTTTTCTGCATGTATGCGCTTTTACTAACATTAACAATTTACGTACTAGCCTACATTTTTCTTGATAATGTTAAACAACCTTCCGATAGACAACCAAGCCGAAGTATTTATAGTGAAAATACCAGTGTTAGGTTCTGTTCAAAAATGGAATAAAGCTATAGACACGAGTTGGAAAAATTAAAATCGACTTTTGCAATTTGTTTTTGCGTATTGATACGTGTATGCCACGTTCAGTAGCAAAAACCAAAACACAAACAAACATTCAGAAAGTTTTCAGAAACGATTTTACATAACTCAATAAAGAGGTGAACACTGTGATGAACAATTTAGTTGTTGATTAAAATTGTTTGACTTGCTCACAGTAGCCGCAATGTTTATTTAGTAGAGTAAATTAAAAAGTAAAAGTAGAAACATATTAATGTTTTGATGAGCCGCCAACGTTTCCTAAACGATTACATTCGCATCTTCAGTTAAGTGATTTCATGTTTATAAAAATCGATTTTCTGTATAATATCAAGCAGAAAATTGTTCATAAAATTTTAACACATTGAAGTTATTAATATGTTCGTTGAAATTGTAGGTTTAAATTTTTTATGAGGTTTTTGTACAGAGCTTGTAGGTAGTATTTGAAAACACACATTTGAAGAGTTTATCACCAGAGGAGTTCCATTTAAAGTGTCGATAACATCATCTTTGAATAAACCCAGATAAAGCGCAATAGTTCGGTCAAGGTTTTTAAGCATATCTGGTTGCATTATTAAACGCAAAATTCATCAATTAATTCTTACTTGGGGTTTCTCTTTTATTGTAAGCTATATGTTATGTTATTTTATGAACAATCTTGTGATCTTTTACTTTGCGTGGTATTTTAGCACCATGCATTATTTAGATTCCGCAACGAAGGGGCTTACACTTTTATACATCTGATTATTTTCAAAGCGTGCTAAATTGCAATCTCATCAAATGTTAAATAAGCACAATTTTTATGAGACTAAACCGCTTTCTTTGGATCACAATTGAAAAAAATGTTTCGGCATCTGTTGCGATGTGCTTTAATTTTTATGTTGGCTGGATGATAAAAAATCACACTATTTTTTTAAGTCAAACTGATGTAGCAATCAAACAATGAAGTCAACTTTAGGTTACTAGTAACTTTTGCTATGAGTGTTATTATTTATTGCGGCAAGCGCTATTGTTAATGATATATTGCTTTCAGATAAAACTTCCTACCCCTTTTTCTCACAAAGAGATAAGTCCCCGCTTGCTCCAACAGCTGAATGGTGATAGCTCACCAAAACGTATGAAGGTGAGACTTGTTCAAAACGACGAAACCACAACAGCCTCAAACACAGCAGAACAGTTTCAAAGGTAAGCTGGTGTTGAAATAGCTATATATACTTTATAATTGCTTTGATAAAAATTCTCAACTGGGTTTCTGGATGTGTTAAAAGTTTAATATTGCAAGTTAGCCGAAAGGTAAACAGTTGAAAATTTCTGTGCTATAACATCAGTTACAACAAAGGTTAACAGATAAAAAAACCCTGCACTGTAAAAATATTCAATACGATGTTTTTAAGGTTTTTGTGTTGTGTCAAACTCTAAGGTGTTCAAATTCTCAGCGCTTTTTTTGTTAAGTTATGTTACATATTTTGACACTAGGTTAGGACCAGCTACAACTCATGAAATGTCATACATTAAAATTCAATTAAAAGAAAAGAAAACAGGGATTTTGAGCCATAGTCTACAGGTCACTCAGAGAACAAAAAGTGAAGAAAAAGAAAGTGTTAAGAACGACTTACATTCCGAGCACATGAAACTATGAAGTTAAATTTTAAGTAAGGCTGCATGAAGCAAGGCAAAAAGTTATTTGGTTTTGGAAAAGTGTTGTTTCAAACTTGTATGTTTTTCATGCGATATGTTTTTAGCAATAAATCTTTTTTTTGCAGTTACATCAAAAGTTCTCAAAGCGCTGTTGCTTTGGCAACCACCTGTAGAGACATGCAAGAAGTGGTCGCAAGAAACAACCTCCGACTGAGGATAAAATGCAGACCTTCCAAAAGAGGGGCACAACTTCATCGACCCCACAACTGATGACGTATAAACGTCTAGAATAAATGTTGCCACTACATACCATAGTCATTATCCGGTTCGGGAACAAAGAACTATCTGATTGAAAACGCAACAAAAATTCATGAATAGAATGATAGACAACAAAAGATTTCAGTAAATCTTAGTGGAAAATACACTATATAAAGTGAACACAAACTAATGGGCTGATAAAAGTCAAGCGCTGTAGGAATATTTAGTTGTAACTAGTTTAGCAATTCTACTCAGCCACAAAACAATTTTTTTGCAGAAAATGTTTTTTTACGTTCTTCAAGTAGTTGATGTTTGAAGAGCATTGCCTGTGAATGCAGATCATCCCCATAAACCAATTTGTTGCAAAAGAAACTTTATAAGATCTTTATTTTCTACACGACGCTTTTTAGTTTTGTATTAACTTATTTTTGATATTTACAATTTTCCTTTTTCTAGATCTTATAATTTACTTACTTTTATATGTAAAATATAAGTTATTTTACCATTTATTGCTCTACTTTTTCCAAAATACTTGTTGGACAAACCCACTGTTTTTGCACCAAATTAAATAGACATTGAATGAATGTTAAAATGCATAGCCTACTTTTGCTGCATCAATCATTTTTTTTATGTGTTGCACCGATTTGCTTGCATGTGATAACATGAAATTTATTGACTTGCTGTGATGTTTCAGCATCGTCCACTACATGTGACTTCCTGCAAAACACAAGCCAAAAAATCATTGCATATACTTTGAGCACATACAATATGTTGTCGAAAGGTTAGCAAGAGTAATATGTTGTTGTAGATTGCTAAAACAATCAAATGCTTTTTTGTAACTAACTAACTACACAATATACGACTTGTAAATTTTCTCAATAACCTACATTTGGGTTTTGGGCATTTCTGATGAAATGTATGAATGAACAAGGAACTTTGAAATCACATATAGATAAAGAGAAACTTATTTTCCATTTTTGCTTGTTGGCTGCTAGAAGACGATATTTATCTTTCCTACTTGCTTAGACTGATGTTGAAATCGGTTTGTTTTCGGAGGAAGATTTGAATAAAAAAAATAATAATAACGACTACAATGCAGAAACCGCATTCGTAATTAAGGATAGACTTAAGCCTAAAGGGCTTTAGGCTACTTTTGCTGCTAAAAGTGAAATGTAAAGCGTTTTATCACATTGCTTTAGGTTGAATACTGAATACTCATTTCGATATCGTGATACACATTATAGGCCTACTCGTGATACAATGTGTGGCGGTTACGTTTGAATATTTTCTTCCGCAAATATATTTATGTGTATTTATTAGGCGCCTTTTTTTCCTTTTTCCATTGCTAAATAAATTCTCTTTAAATTAAGTTTTCTACGATTCTTGCTGTGCAAGCTAGTAAACGCGCAAGATTACGGAAGCCAGGTGTATAACCGTAAGAGATGAGGGGGCGGTCGCTACCCCGTTTAAAAAAATGTTGTAAATTTGGGCAAAAATGTCCAGTTATTTGGGCTAATCAATCTTACCATGATGTTTGCAATTTAGGCGAACTGATGAGTTTCGATTTAACATTTGCAAAAAGTAAGTGTAAAAGAGCATAATTGGCGACCAGAGGTAAGCTTCTACACTAGCATACACGCTACATTTCTTCACAGGCAGGATTCAATAGCCTGCTGGGTACCCTACTGGTAATCTTATTTTTTAGTTTTTTTCTCTTTATCCTACTAATGCAGTTATTAGTAAAATCATTTCGGCAAAAATGTCCTGTAACGTAACAATGGTATTGAAAGAACATTGGCTTTAATTTTATTGCAATATTGCATTAAATACTAAAAGTAGTTTTGTTCAAAGGTGCAAGTTTGTTGCAGGACAGATTCAATTTGATGGTTTGTTTACGATAATTGGGACACAGACAGGTCTATGAATATAGAGTTACGTAAGCCTTGTTTGCCTAAGTTGAATGTTTTGTTGCCTATGGATTCGTACACTGCTAAGTTGATGACTGTGGAGTTATTAAACCAAGGGTCGGAAACCCATTGCTCGCGAGCCATATATTGCTCTTCGTGACGGGATCACAGAAAATTTTATCTTAACTTTTTATTACAAGTTAAAGCTGAAAATAAGCTCAAAATGCACCAAATAAAACGGTTTTTGCAAAACTTTCTGGGGGAGGTCCCTCAGGTCCCCCGCTGTCTTTATCATTCTCAGTAAACACATGGCTCCACTTTTGCAAATCATCACTTGCCACGACATGTTAATTCTATTAAGTGTTAAAATAAAGCAGGATATGGTTCTTACGTAAATATATTTTCAAAAATGTAGCTTTCATGGGCTTTATGCCTAAAAAGGTCCCTGACTCCTGTATTAGGCCTACACTATCTACACCACCTCAGAGATTGTGAGTAGCCTAATGTTGCGTTTTTGAAAGTATATTTACAAAGGCAACATTTGGGCAAATTTTGTTCGCCTACTCAAACAAAATGCTTTACTCTCATACAGCTATGGCCAGATGCATAATGGTTCAAGAATATTCTTGAAAAGCCTTTCGCTGAAGACTACAGAAAATATCGTCAATAAAATATAGACTACTGCATTAGGCTACAGTCAGTGGCGTACGCAGGATTTTCTCAAGGGGGGGGGGGGGGGCATTGAAAGTAGCGTAGCCAGGAATTTTGAAAGGGGGAGCTTTGACGACCGGCGGGCGAAGCCCGACGGCGTTTTCGCTTAAGACGACACCCAGCGGCGGGGGGTCTGGGGGGCTTCCCCCAGAAAATTTTGAAAAATTATTTTGAATTTGGTGCATTCTGAGAGCATTTTCAACAAAAATGTGGGTATTAATATTCCTGTGAAATGGTGCTGTCAGGTGGCATAGCAAAAGGATAAGATCATGTTTTCTTCGGCATTTTTCGGAAATAAAGCTAAGTCTCTATGTTTTCTTGTTGTTAATTCCTGGCTGAGATGTTTGAATGTTTGGTATTTGCAAAACTCGCTCTTTTAATGCAGTTTTGTTTAAAATTAGGCAAGTTTTTTTAGACTGAAAGCATCATTTCCGAGCATAAAGAGACTGTGGAGTGGTAAACCCCAGTGGGGTTGTAACCCCCAACCCCCCCCCCCCCCTCTTGGCTACGCCACTATGGCCATTGATATCCCAGACGTCTTCATGATATCCCAGTATGGTTTTAGTTTAGACTTTATCCATTTCTCTCTCACTAATCACTATAATACGTTTACAGAACACTATTCTACATTGGCATACCTGGGGTGGGGTAGGTGGATTGGGCCATGTATTTCGTATTGGCTTAGTCTATAAAATAACATTGTTACTGTGATTGCTTTGACAGAGCAATGCAAAACATATAAAATGCCTTAATCTACGTCGTTAACTACTAAACCATTTTAAGGGGGGGGGGGGGGGCATGGCACAATGCCCCCCTGCGTACGCCACTGGCTACAGTAGTAAAGTTTTGTCGTGCGGGTATAGTTTTAGTGCAAACGTGCATGACGCCATGTTTAAAGTTTAAGACTACTTTTAAAACCTTGACAATATTTTTATCTGATACAAAATACAATTCCAATAACATGGACCTTAGTCCAGCAGTTTACTGTATTGCTGATAGCATGCAAAAAACGAGCAGTCTTTACAAAGTACAAAGTTAAGTAGAAAATAAATTTATGAACCTAAACACAAAACCTTTCAGAACAGCAGATTAAACAGAGTTCAGGCGGAAAAAGCTTCATTTTTGTCATACCATTACGATTCCCCAACTGTCCTATACGTAGACTTCATCATTGGCTACAACCTGGCGTTGCTGCAAACCAAGCGCAGTCGCCCATTTAATCAATTTTTGTGGTTATCACTCTTGGCGGCCATAATCACTTGCTTGGTGATGCAAAGTTTGCAAAGTTGCAAGAAAAAAGATTATTTTTATATACTTGTAAAGTTCCAAATAAATATCATCAAAGGACAGCTGCAGGAATAATTTATGATAAAGAGGTGGATTAAAGTCATACACAAAGTTTTGAAAACAACCAAATCCGAAGCTGATTTATTTGACCAAGCTGTTGTATTTTATTATCATCAAGGCAAAGTAAACAACGTTGACACTTATAAAGGATTGCTGAGAAGTTTTAATCAAAAGTTTGGTGAAGCTCTTTTTGGGATCAAGACAGTTTTTTCTTTTTACTTTCCAAATAAAAAACAGCCTATAAAGATTACAAATTTTCCCAAAGTAACATCATGTGGGCGACTAAACTGTAGCCTACAGTGTATAAGTGTACAACTTACAGCATTAGAAATAAACGATTTACAGTAATTTGTGTTCATTTACTACTGTAGAGTACGAGATCATATTTTGTAGGCTACTTCTAACCGTGGAATGAAAACGTGTGTAGATGCAGCCTACATGCAGTGAGATAAAATATTAGAATTTACTCAAACATGAGCCATAAAACATTTTAGCATCTAATAAATGAACAGAATTGCTGATTTATCAAACATAGTGACTCTGCAACACGATGAGTGGCGTACCCAGGGAGACATTAGGTCTTTTCTCCTATTCGACATTTTATTAAAAAATTAAATTTTAAACGGACGATTTACTGTACAGCAGGTGGTTTTTGACAGCAGCAGTCAAAAACTCCAAAATCTTGCCAAATAGATAAAAAAAATAAAATCCTCGCTAACCTTCTATACTGTATAACCTATGGCTACTACACCCCACTCATCCATGAGAAGCTTGCGGTGGTTTATTAATTAGAACAAGAGCTGTCAGGTTGAGTTGTGAGAGTGATTAGCCAATGAGTTGACCATCTAAACTTGATTTTTTCCAAACTTTAGCCAATGTATCCATTTTTTAAAATAGTATGGCTATTTTTTCAAATTGAAACATAAAGAAATAAGCTCTTTGAATTTTATGCTCAATATGCTTTATGCTCAACGTAGAAATATCTTATGCTTTGTTTGTGATAGCCTACTACGGTAATGTTCAACACGTTCATGTTTTTGAATAGTTTTGTGCTGCTTCAAGAAATCATTTCAATAAATCACGACATTATCATTAGGCCATATTCTTTTTACTTGATACAGATCATAAGACACTGCATTACCTAATAGCGTATTGAAGGGCATTTTAAAATTACTTTAAATAAATCATATAGATAACATGTGGCGAGAAACAGCTAATAAGACTTTCTGAAACAATTAAAATGCTATAGGCCTACAAGGTAGACTACGTTTAAGTATCAATTTTACTGTAGATCTACGGTGAAATAGATTGCAACGTATATTAAATGAATACCGTATGCGAAAGTTGTAATAAACTAAATAAAATAACAACATTGGTCTAACACTGTGCAGAAAATACTCCTCTGCACTGACAAGAAAAACAGATAAACAAACAAGCGGGGAGTTTCATTTGACAGATAATCATGACATGCCGCTTGGTTAAGACATCTCCAATAGAAGCTCAACCCGAGTGAAAGCAAATCCGAAGCGATAGCTTTCCATCACAAAAATAGGGAAGCAAAACACAAAATGAAACCAGGGCTTTGAAGTCGAGCGAAAAATGTATAACTCCGACTGCTCGGTGTATTAACTGGCCGACTACGGACATGTCAAAACCTCTCCGACTTCACAACTCCGACTTTACAGCCCTGGATGAAAGTGGTCACAAACGTGAAAGTGATCAGTAACAATATATTTCTCGGCATTGAGCCTACACTACTAGTCCCACTTCTGCCGAACTGACCTTCAACGCCAATCGGTTAAGCTAAATTTGCTGATTGCTACTGAAGGTCTTTTGTTACAACTTCACCATGCACAAATGAGGATTGGCAATTTTGCCAGTGTGGAGTAAAATCAGATGAAGGTTGTTCTGCCGTGAAGTCGACAAGTTTTTCTACCTCTTTTGCTCTCATATTGTGCGTTTTCAATGAACAATCTATCCGGAGCTGTCTAGCTGCGCAAATTCCAAAATTTGTATAGTAAAAGGTGAACTGAGTATGATAATCTGAAAGCCTAGCAATGATCAGCAAATGGGCGTTTTTCTAAAAAGAAAATTTAGGAAAGCTCCCTTTTGTGGAAACCCTGCGGACGTCAATGAACCAGTGGCGTATATTCAGGGTGTTCAAGGTGTGCACTGCACACCCCAAGAAATCCAGAAAAAAAGAAAATTTCCATCGGTTGTCGATGTTCTTTAGTTTCATGATATTCTAACATCTTGCTGCATGCTGATTGCTTTCTTTTGAATTGCAAAACTCGTCCCCTTCTAATCTTAATACTCCAACGTTTAAGGTCATTGCCTTTAATTTTTTTCGGTCATTACCTTTAAGCTGGGTGTGCACTGACAGCTTGGCGAATGCTATTTAAAATAAACAATTAAGAAAAATGACGTCACAAGGCAGCGAAAACTGCAATGGTTTTAGATCAGCCAGGCTGTGCACTCGCTGATCTGCACACCTTGGCGCGTCATTGGGGGAATCCCAGGCAATAGCAAGTTTTAGCTTGTTGGATTAGAGTTTGGGGTGATCAGCGTTGGAAACAACTTTTGCTAGAACTGAAGCAAAAGCAAGCTTTCTACGACGATGTAATTCAAAAATTTATTGCACAAACAAGAAGAATCGAATTATGCTATAGATGAATTTTTCTCCTGTAGTCGACGTGTTAAACATTTTCGTTTTTACTAAGTAGTATGGCGGATAAACGTACACCCGACCAACATAGCAATCGACTTTCTTTTCTTGTTTATTATCGAGTTGCTTTGCTATTGTTTTTTGTTTTAACTTTCACCTGTTTGTTTTTAATTCGCTTGTACATTTCTCAAGGTGTTGCGACCGTGCCTAATCCTTGCATGAAGTAAATCATTTCCATCTCGAGCACGCTTTAACTTTCGCGTTTTTTCAGACTCCTGCTGTGTTATGGCAAGTAATATTGTTCGTTTTGATGGTCGGAAATAAAAAGTGAACTGAAGTATGTGACTTTAGAAATGCAACTTAATGTTTGATATTATTAAGTCTTTCATTCAATGCGCTGTCAAATAAATATCTATTTTGTATTCTTCTCCATTCCGACAACATTATTTTTGTCAGTTCTGTTCATGTTCAGAATTTGTGCTGAAAATGCTCTCTGAACGCACCAAATTCAATGTTAATTTTAAAAATTTTCTGGGGAAGGCCCCCCAGACCCCCCGCTATTGCTTTGCCGTCACTGAACACCCTGTCAAAGTGGTCACGGTACGCCACTGCAATGAACACAACCATTTGGAAGAAAATACAACTTTTAATGCAACTAGTTTTGAAACTGATGGCTAAAATTACGTGGTAGAAGACGTTTAGCAGCGTAGCCTATTATAGAATAGATAGAACCATTGGAACACTTGGATGTGAAATAAAATGGGGGATTTTGCAACCTATGAAGTATAGGTAAATTTTACTCTTAATAAATTTTAAATAAATACAAATTTTCAGTACGGTACCACTGGTATTGAAATAATGCAAGCGGATTGATTTAGGTTCGATGCCTCTTTAGGAGAAGAAAACATTAAATTTTTCCAAAAAAAGGGGCGATTTAGAAGAGCAAAATGGAACTTGAAAGAGTAACCAAAGTTAATCTTTTCTAGATTCACAGTAATCAGATAGCATGTCTATCTCATTTACTGTAGATATGCTATCCAGAATTTGAAAGATGTGCATCCCATAACATACTCCATTTACGATGAACTTGCCGCCAGTCAATTGTTTTTGAATGTTTTGATTTTAAGATAAGCTAAGTGGATTAAAAGGATTTGATCGCTTTATATAACAGCGTTTAATCACAGTAAATAACAAAAACTATCTGGCCTTTCAAAAGTAATTTTGTCAATGACTGACTGTGGGAAGCTTTATCTTCAAACTGTGAAAGTTTGTTTGGAAAGTCTGACAGGCTCTCTTACTTTCAGAAGCATTGAAGGACCAACACTGCAAGATTGACAAAGTGAAGTTTCCGCTTGTCATTGAAGTGTTTTTGTCTGTTAATTATTCTATCCAGAAAGTACTGCTCAATGGAGAGCTGCAGCTGTTCTTGAAGTGCGTTGATCAAGTGCACACCCAGAGAGTTAAACCGCCGTTCCATGAATTTACTGTTTTTCGTTTACGGCCACTTTGCCAAATAAGCTATTGATGGCGGGGATATATTTTCATTTTCAATGAAGAGTTTGACTGTTTTTATGAAGTGCTGACAATTTTATCACAAAATGCAGCGAATCTATTTTGTTCTTTCTTGTAGTAGCAAAATGTCAGCAATCCACTACCTTAATCATTTAGATCTGGCATACGTGACAAATATGCAAGTGGTCTAAAAAGAAGTCTCATCTTTGTAAAACTGCTGGTAACGAGCGAATAAGTTAAAATGAAGTTTCGTAATTTGATTTGATTTTGTGGTTTGTAATGTGTTTAGTCTTTGTGGTGAAGGAAACAAAGTCAACATAGAGATGATGGTGTTTGACGTATTAGGGAGTTTTTCAATACAATTTATGTCAAACGGCACGTACGCTAGAAAATAAATATGCATAAATGTAGTGATCGACTTTTACTGCGGTTGATTGCGAATCTACGTACCAACTCCACAGACGTTAATTGGAAATATGATAAAAATAACTGATCCTATGGAAAACAGTTTTCATGGTGTTGCAGAGATCTTGTTTAAAGAGGTACATGAGAAACATGAGCTACTCTCAGAGTCTTCATAAACAACGAATAATCATTATCAAGCACTACAGTATGCAATTGTAATAAGCTATCATCCAATAGGCCTAATAAGTAGCCTAATATGTATATTGTAAGCTATTGCCTAATACACAAATTTTCTTTCCGCCAACGATTTCTTGAAAAGGAAGCTTTGTATTGTATCCACTGTCCAAGACAGCAAGCAAAACTATGTTAGGCTACATGTAGGCCTATTTTTGCTATTGTGAAACTTTTAGACCATAGCAAAAAGCAAATCCACTTGTTTGATAAACAAATCCGTTGACGCATTGACACGCCACCTACATGAAACCCTTTAAAAATAGTTTCTCCAGATCTTTTGAAAAGTTCTACCCATAATTTAACGAACCTCCTCGTTCCAACTGTAGGCCTAAATTAAATGAATCGTAGGTCTAACATAAATTGATAAATCAATTGAATGCAATCAAATGTAGCCTACACAATTCAATTGGAAAGGTTCAAAAGCCACTTTCTATCAGCAGTAAGATAAAATAGGCTGAAGCAGGGCACCATCTCGGCCCCCTCCCCTCTTGAAAATCCACTAGTGGGCCTCTATGTTTAGTAATAGTTCATAAATATAGGACAAGAAAGCGTTACATTATGGTTTCAAACCCTTTCCAATTCACATTTATAATTTTAGAAAACCGTAAACAACCTTAGGCCTAGCCTACTCCAACATCTTTTTTGAAAAAAAAAAGTAAAAATATTGACAATGCAAAATGTGAAAAAAGTTGAAAAGAAAACAGAGTTTTAACAATGGCATAGCCTTTCAATAGGCTAGTACTTCGAAAATCTATCTGAGGAGATCTTCTTGCCTCACGTAATGATTTTTTACGATACATTTCACTTTATAAATTATCTCCATCAACACCGAAATTTATCAATTTAATTATAAATTAACTAAGCTATTTGAATGAGCAGTATTTACTTCGCATTATTACAATTATATTATAATCTAGGTCTATAATTATTCTGTTAGTTTTTGTAAAATACAAAAAAATTTTACTCTCTAAATCAGGGGTTCCCAACCCGAGGGCCATGGAAAAATTTGAAAAATACTATTTTTTTAAATTTATCATCTCTAAGTCCACTTCAACACTATATAAGTTAACAAAAGAAATAAATTAAAATTTAACAAAAATACTAGTACCGGTTACTGTATAAACAAGTATTTTAATTAAAAAGACGTTTCTTAGTTTTTTCAAAAGGTTGAAAAAAATAAGGGGGCCATTGATTTTTCAAAATTTTCAAAGGGGGCCACGATGTAAAAAAGGTTGGAAACCCCTGCCCTAAATTCACTGTCTGAAACTACTGTACAGTATGCATGCCCAATATTGCTAGTTGGGTAAATAAAATGTAAGCAAACGAGCAAAGCAAGCCATAAATTTTTACAAAAATGGAAGTAAAATTACATACCTACCTACATGCTCATAATTTCAAGGCGAAAAATGCTGCACGAAATAAATATGCGTGTGCCCCTAGACGGAGATTGGGCCCCAAAAGGGTAGTTGGGAAGCAGTAAATACGGCCTTACATGATTCAAGCTATATTGACTATTCTCGAGTTTGCGTAGCAGCCTTTTTCTCTTTTAAAAAGTCAAAAACATTAAACAGACTAAAATTAGTAGGCCCCTAAACAGCCGTGCACCCCCCGGTCGGGGGGCACGGGGGGTGGTTAACAGGGCCCTTGGCTGAAGTACCACATCTTTTGTGCAAGAATCTTCATAAACGAACGAAACAAAAATGTCAAATTGATCATTGTTAGTGTACCTGAACTGCTTTTAGAGTAGCCTACGTCGAAGTAAGCTTATGTTTAGCAGAAGTGCGATATTTTAGCTTTTAAATCCAACAATTTCATCAGCTACAAAGCCAAGATTATACGAATTGATGACCAATCGGAAATTCACCATCATTCACAAAACTTGGTTAAAATTCAGATGATGAATCGTGGTAGCCTGTAACAGTAACATCCTGACATTCACCAAAGTTATCACGTGCCATCCAACACGCTAAAAAAAATCTTAAATTTGCTTTTTCACTGGTGTTAAATGAACGTCTATCCGGCTTAAGAGCTTTTGTAAATACCACATCAAGACAAAATACATTTAGTGATAGGCCACGCGTTCATCTCACCTACTCTCAGCGACAATGCGCATTGCAGTCCGGATAAGATCCTGTAAAAATTGAGCAAGTAGCCTCCTAATGCTATTTCCCATGAAATCCGCCAGCTTGCAATCAAGGTGATCTAGGCCTACTGTATATTGATGTGGTTGCTGTAGTTTAACTTGATCCAAATTACGTTTTTCATTTTCTGCTTCTGTACAATGGCGTCTTTGTATTTTCATATTTGTGCATCATGGTGTCTAATGCTAATCGCTAGCTGCTTATTGCATGTTTAAAAAAATCAAGAAAAAAAGTTGAGTATAAAATCTTACGCAGCTAATACTTCCTGGAATTAAACCAGCTTTCTACAGCAAAGTAAAAACAAGCAAAGGATTTGTGAAATATCACTGAAAAACTGATTATGTAAAATAGGCTTAGGCCTACATCGTATGTCCGTTTCACTTGTGGTGGATATTACCTTATCAAACAGTAGACAATGCACATTGCACAGTTGGTGTAGTATACAGGCATCCAAAAATAAGATAAATGAGTTTCAAAACAAATTCTGTGAATGTATTGATTTGTTGAATAATTTAAAAAAAGATTATTACATATGTGGTGATTTCAATACTGATAAGCTAGCCAAGACAAAAAATTCAGCTGTATAAAATTATTGTGATAATGCATTCCTCACTTTAGGCTGCAATCAATTAGTGCAATACCCAATCCGTGTAACTTCCACAAGTTCAACTTTAATCGATCATGTTTAAAGCAATGGCCAAACCAATAAAATTCAATGCCATGTTCTTATACATGATGTTTCTGATCACTTTCCGATTGTAGTGGTGATAAATTCTATAAAACTCAAACAAGAAAAGTATAGACCTACCCCTACACATAAAGTAAGGAATATGAAAAACTTTGTTGCTGATGAATTCGGTTGTGATCTTGAAAATAGTTTGATTAACCATTACAGAGAAAGGAAGTATTCAGTTCAAAACAAATTTAGTCATTTCATCGACAGATTTAATGAAACTTTAAATGAGCATGCACCATTACGACTTTTGTCTCGAAGAGCAGGCCCGTAGCCAGCCGGGGGCCAGGGGGGGGCCTCGCCCCCCCTGAAAAAAATTCGCCCCCCCTGGCAAAATCCCAACATTCTTGAGCAACAGCTGCAATTATAATGATTTTGCCCATTTTCCCGTTGCAGAGCTCCAACTGGCCCAATTAACTACAATTGTTTTGTTTAGTTAACAGCTATGATAATCAAACAATTTCGCTCCCCCCCCCCCCTAACTCCTCCTTTGGCAACCTCAACAGGTTCAATTCAACCAAGGCCAACACGTGTTAGGTTGGTAAAAAAATTGTCAGAAACTGTGTAAAATAAAAATGTTTTGGGAAAGAATGATAACCTAACAAAAAGGGAATGGATTTCCAGCAGGCCTACAAACCGGTACAAATTAGGCTATACTTAATTCTTACCATTCTTAAATACTTACCATACTTAATTCATACTTAATTCATACCCATTACTTACCATACTTAATTCTAAGGGTCAGTGATAACCAATTTGTGCAGTGATAAACCAAATTTGTGCAGTTAAGCAGTGTTTATTTTTTTTCTTCAATCCAATCAGTGTAAATAAATTTTGTTTCTAGTTTTCTGATCTGTGAAGTGTTCAACCTTGCAGCAGATATTGCTACATTTGAATGTAGCACTGCCGTTTGTGAGTGTGGATTCTCAGTGTTAACAAGGGCTGACGCTCCCACTAGACGAAGCATGTTACAACCAAGACAGGCAAACTTATAGTGCTTATGGCCTTTGAACATTCTGTATCGAAATCTATCGATTTAGACTTGTTTGTGAGACGGCTTGCATCCAAACATCCGCGACTGCAATTGCAATAGACTAGCTCACGGTTGTATAGGCGGAATGTAATCATATAAGTTATATCAAAATCCTCGGCACTATAGCTTCTTCGAGCCAGTTAAAGTTTTTGCTCGTAACAAGTACCGCTATTTATACAAGTCAACAATTGCTTTGTTATGTTGGTCATTGTAATATGGTTGCCGTGATAAGAGACCAGTGTTGGTCTTAACCAGTGGCGTAGCCAAAGGGGGGGGGGGGGTTACAACCCCCCCCTTTGGCACGCGTGTGACGTCACGATATTGAGAATGATGCTTTCAGTCTCTTTATGCTTGACCATGATGCTTTCAGTCTAAAAAAATTTGCCTAATTTTAAACAAAACTGCATTAAAAGAGCGAGTTGTGCCAATACCAAACATTCAAACATCTCAGCCAGGAATTAGCAACAAGAAAACATGGAGACTTAGCTTTATTTCCGAAAAATGCTGAAGAAAACATGATCTTATCCTTTTGCTATGCCACCTGACAGCACCATTTTACAGGAATATTCATACCCACATTTTTGTTGAAAATGCTCTCAGAATGCACCAAATTCAAAGTAATTTTTCAAAATTTTCTGGGGGAGGCCCCCCAGACCCCCCGTCGCTGAGTGTTGTTTTAGGCGAACACGCCGTCGGGCTTCACCCGCCGGTCGTCAAAACCTCTCCTTTCAAAATTCCTGGCTACGCTACTGGTCTTAACACTAAACTGACATATTGCAATTTTTGTGGATACCGGTGTTTAAGAGGTTAAAATGCCAAAATCATTTAAATTTTTTCGGCCCCCCCTAACGAAAAGTTGGCCCCCCCCCTTGCTCTACGGTCTGGCTACGGCCCTGTCGAAGAGAAAGAAAACTCAAGACCAAACCATGGCTAAAAAAAGGAATTTTGAACTCCATCAAAACTAAAAACAGACTATATTACTTAAAAATAAAAGACCCAACAAACACTTCTGCACAAGCAACATACAAAAAGTACAAAAATGTACTTACTCATACCAAAGAGCAAGCAAAAAAATGCATTACAGTTTTCTTATTACGCAAAGCAAGCACAACACTGGAAAATTATAGAAAACCATTAATGACATCATCAAGTACAAACATAAGCACACAGCTCACATACCACAAAAAATAATTAGCACTCACAATGAAAAAATACCTGACCTCCACAAATACAGTAAGTAACTGCTTCAATGATTATTTCAAAGAAATTGGTCCTTCCATGGCATCTAAAATCCCTCTACCGTCTCCTGGCTCATCAGTGAAACTGCAAAGTGTCCCATTCTCCCTTTTCCTGAAACCTGTCAATCAAGAAGAAGTATTAAAACATCTTAATAATCTTTCTGTCTAACAGTACAGGACATGATGGAATACCTATAAAATTTGTTAAACTAAACCCCGATAGCTCAGTTGGTTAGCGCGTGACTTCTGGAACGAAGAAGCTTCAAGATCAAGCTGCGCTGGTTCGACTCTCGGGGTGTGCGCTTGAGCAATGCACGTTAAGGACTGCTCTCTATTCAGCGGCATCTAATGGATAGAATAATTCACCAGCAACAAGACTTCAACAATCGGAAACTTCACTCTGTCAATTTCGGTGACCGGGCCTGCGTCAGTGATACAAAGCCTATACAAGTATGCGAAACTGCCAGGATTAAGCTCTTCAAGAAGCTTTCCCAGTCCGAGGATAAAGATTCAATCAATCAATCAATCAACTATCCTCACCAATAATCGCCCCTTTCCTCACCAACTTATTCAATGAGTGTATCGATAAATGTGTATATCTTGATGTACTAAAAGTCGCTCAAGTTACCCCAATCTTCAAAAGTTGCTCCAGGAACAACTACAGGCCCATATCAGTATTGACAACTTTCACCAAAATATTCGAAAAATGCCTGTATGAACAAATGTAGCCTACAATTATCTAACAAGAAAAGACCTGATCACACCACATCAATATGGATTTAGACCACAATATTCCACTTCGTTAGCGGTGTCAAACATTTGTGATAACATTTCATACTAGATAATAAAAATACAGCTTGTTCTCTATTTCTTGATTTAGCTAAAGCCATCGACACAGTTGATCCAGTTATAGATATCCCTGGTTCAGGGATGCAAGTATCGGTTCCAAATCGCTATTCGATAGCGCTAATCTCTACTTTTTCAATATCGATTACGTCATAGTCTTTTATTTTTTCCACCAATATCGTTTATGATTTTTCTTTACTTTTTTTTATGTGAATCGATATTCTTTGTTCGATTGTTTTGCGACTTTTTTCAAGCCTTTAATTTTACTTAATAACATACGACGGACAAAGATATCATGGCATATTTTGACGCTCATGTGAGAAAAACGATAATTGAACAATACCGATCAAGCGGAGTTGAAAGAATAAGCATTTTGTTTGGAGTTATGCATGATTGAGGAGAAAGGAAGCACTGGTAGGCAGTATAAAATCAGATAACTTACTTGATTTGTATTTTTTTTAATTGCGTTTATCGTTTAACATCGATTAGCCTATTCTTTATTCTCTACTTTTTTGGGAGGCTATTGAAATCGGATATTTCTCTACTTTTTTGGAAGGCTATCGAAATCGGATATTTCTCTACTTTTTTGGGAAGCTATCGAAATCGAATATTTCTCTATTTTTTTGTTTGACTATCGATATCGATTTATACCCTACTTTTTTCAATATCGACTTGCAACCCCGCCCTGGTTGATCACACTATTCTCATACAGAAACTGCAAACATATGGTTTTCTGGGCCTTCCATTACACTAATTGTTAAAAAGCTATATCAGTAATTGTCTACAGCACATTGTCGTCAAGGGAATATCTTCAAACTCAAGACAGATGACCTGTGGTGTGCCCAATGATCGACATTGGGACCCCTTCTTTTTTTACTTTATATAAATGACTTACCAAATTCAACAAACATGAATGATGAATGTTAAACTATTTGCAGACGACACCAATCTTACGATGAGTGACAAATCTGAAATATTTGCAGGACAATGTAAATAGGCCCACCGAAATGCAAAAAGCTTGTGACTGGTTAAAGCTTAATAGATTATTACAGTAAATATCTCAAAAACTGAATACATGCTTATAACAAAAAAAAAATACATAAAAATTTCAACATTAACATTGGTAACACAAGCATTCAACTAATAGATCAAATAAAATAACTTGGCGTTTACATAGATAACAAATTAACATGGAAATATTAATATCACGTAGATAAAATTTGCGGAAAAGTAGCAAGAGGTTGATGGGCGTTGCTTAAACTCAGAAATTATGTCAACACAGACACTTTAAAAGATGTGTATCACGCTTTGATTTACTGTCATTTGCAATATTGCATATCAAGTTGGGGAAAGGCCTGTGACAGTGTACTGGATCCATTAATAAAATTACAAAAAAGGTTATAAAAATAATTATGAAACAAAATTACTATGCTCACAGCCTCACACCAATTCTTTCTTTTTCAAAACGAACATCTTGAACGTAAAAGACATAGGCTACATAACATTGAAATAAAAAAGCGTAGGCTATGTACAAAGTTCATGTGAAACAGTATCCGTCTACGTATTGTGATTTATTTACAAATGCTTGAATTCATCCATTTATCAGGAACACAAGACATCAAACAAGCAACAACTATTTTATAAATAGATCAAACACAGAATTTGGCAAAAAGTCCATATGCAGATATTGGGACTAATGGTCTGGTCAGAGGTTACAAGTAGGCTTGTCTGAAAAACTTATCATTTCATAGTTTCAAAAAAGAGATCAAAACGTTAATTTTGCAAAGCTACAGTGCATCGTAATTCGTAAGTGACATGTTATGGAGATCAACTTCTCTGTTTCATATGCAATATAACATGCTCAGTCGGAAACTTGAGTAATCTCTGCTTGCTTTCTGTAATTTTGTGTTTACGTTATCTTAAATATGCTTTTTTGGTGCGTATGTTGAAGCGCGGGAACGTTTTATTTTTTTCTCTTGTAGGCTATTATAAATAGCAAATTTCCGTAGGGTGGCAATTGACTAGTAGATCGTATGGTTGTCTCCCTGTCGGTATGGGAACTTGTGTAACTTTTGCATTGTGTAAGTTATATTACTTGCATATTTCAAACATGTAGGCTACTAACTTATGTTCCATTGTTCCTGACAAATAAACCATTGATTGATTGAGTGTAGGGTTCTGTATGAGCAGTTGAACGTTAAAATTGAAGTAAAATACACAATAATGAATGACCAGCTTTCCATAAAGTAATATCTCACCATAAAAGTTGTTTTTACAATTCAGGCTATACATTGCACCAGGTTGAAAAATCAAAAAGCTATTTACAATGGTGTGACAGACCACACCATAAACAAACATATTTTAGCCAATTAATTTTAACTGTTTTTGAAAACTCAGCCCAACAGAGATTGGCATCACCGCTCAAAGCAGACAATTTTAACAAGAAGTACCAAAGTCTTTGAAACTGTTCATGGACCTTGGTCTACAACGCAAAACTACGGCTTAAATTATCGTGACGGTAATTCATTATAATAATTTAATCCTTGCAGAAACCTCATTGCAATGCAGTAGTAAGCAGTAAATGCATTGAACCTTCTTGCATGTACTGTAATATCCTCTTCTTGCAGTAAACCAAACAAGCTCAGCTCTTTGGTTTCAATTCTTAGATAACAAAACTTGCTAGTATCGCGTTTTCTTTTGTCAACGAGTGTTCATCAAAATTCTATGGCTTAAGTTCAAAAAAAAACATTATTCTGATGTCAGAAAACGTAAGGACGGCAAAAACATGGGGTAATAGAAGCTTTGTTTCCTTCTCTGTAAAAAGTCGTTTGATTTTAATATTAGCTTATTCTGTCAGCACGATTTTTTTTTAATTAAAAATGCCTGGTGGACGATTTACGAGAAAGGCAAGAGGACAGTTCCACACATAAAGCTGAATATACTAACACGTGGTGTTTCAAATATGCATCCATTCTTTAGTTCAGTGTTTCTTAACCTTTTTAGCCCTCGAGCCCTTTGAGTTTTCATGAAATTTCTCGTACCCCTGTCTACAATGGCCGACGGAAGTAAATAAAATTGTGATAACTTAATAAGAATTAAACGCAGTGTATTTATAACTTACGTGTTGAATGTAGCCTATGTATTAAAAACAGTCTTGTAAGTTCAACAATGTTTACAGCACACCAACAATCAGTCAAATTTTGTTGGTGATTTTTGTCAATGATCATGTTGAAACGAGGTTCGTTCTTTAAGACAGACACACGCATATCATCTCTTCAGTGGCGCCGGCAGGGGGGGGGCAGGCGGGGCAGCTGCCCCCCCAATGTTTTGGGCATCATCTTTTAAAAACTTTTTTTTTTATTAATTCATATTAATATTATTATTTTAATATTTGGATCCCAACCTCAAGTAAGTCAACTCAAGTTGCAAGGGGGGGGGGGGGGGGGGGAGGAGGTAAAAGCTCTCTCTTCAAAAAAAAGTATGGAAAACCTTGATGACTAAATTGTACAGTAGATAAAAAGATTTTTCTACAGTAGCAAACCTCACACTCCCATGACTTCTTCCGCGCGCATTTTGGCATTGGTTGCTTGCAGTGATTCTTTTACTTAAACAAAACGTTTTGTTTCAGCAGTTTTGAGTTGTTCGATTCTTACGTTGTAAAGGAGACTCAATTTCTCCAATATTTATCATTTATGTTTCTTCTTTAATCTCAGCAGAGTATAAAACTTGTAAAAGTTTTTCATCCATACGACGTCATGAATGAAATTATATCTCAAATCGGCGTAATGACGTGACATCATCTAAACATTTTACCGAATAATAAATTAACAAATTCGATCGTCAAAAGTGGTTTGGTGGTGGTAAATATTACGTAATGAAAAAATGTGATAAGGTTGGAAGACATTATGTCATGTATTTTCAATACAAATATGAAGTTTAAAATTTATTCTTTTGTTCATAGTCGTAATCCACCTTCAAAGCGGTAAGCTACTACAAAGAACAATTTTCGATAAGGGGGGCATCAAGAATAAGTCGACATGACTTTTAACCCTTAGAAGGTTGGGCTCCTGGAGTCTTGCTCAGTTGGGGGGGGGGGGGGGGGCTGTCAATTATTCTTATGCTTTAGGAGTGATATCTCTGTTATTTTGGCACGGTTTCAAAATTTGGGATTCACTTTGTAAAATTATTCACGCTGAGCATATCCGAAAATTAAAACTATGTGAATTTTAGAACTGCTCATATACGTTGAAATGTTGAGGTCACTTATGAGTGTAATTTGTAGCGTGAGTTTACGCATTATTTTTTGGTAGAGTAATGAAGAACGTGCATAGTAATGTTGTAATTAAATTTTTTTACATTATTTTACATACAGCCAATGCCCTTTACGCTGTGAAACAGTTAGGATTAACGAGATATGGGCCAAATTAATTACTTTCATCCAGCTGATGGGAAAATGTTTCACAATAGAATATGAAATATTTCAGAGGATGTGCTGAGAAAAGCCTTATATCTTTCAATTTATAACCTTTATTCGCTCAAAATTTCAGCTCAATAGAGGTGGATAAAAGTTAGGAAAAGTCAAGAAATCTCGTAGTCGCAGCCTCAGTGGTTTTAGAAATACAACTGTTGATACAAAAAAGTTGAATTGACAGCCCCCCCCCAACCTTCAAAGGGTTTGCATTGAGTCAACAGATCTATGCCTTAAGGTTTACGTCATCTCCGGAGATCAGTAAAATATAAGGTTGTCATCTTCAGTGCAACAAGACCATTGATTGATTGGTTTAGTGAGGATTCGTAGTCCCATTGCTTTCATTTTGAGTGATCATACTGATTTTCAATTTATTCCTACAAGACGTTACGTAATGAAAAAATATATAACTAAGGTTGGAAGACATTATAGTCCGGCAGCCCGTGACGTTTTTGTAACATCATAAGGTACAAAAGGTTTGAGTGTTTTATCAACCTTGCCCCACTGTGGGATGTTCAGAAACCCACATCCGAGGTTTCACTGCTGGGGCGTTTGGGGGCTACGGCCCGGTGAAAAACCCATTTTGGGGGTCAAAAAAACATCATAAGGTACAAGAACAAAACCTACGCCAGAGTTTATGCCTTCACTTGTAGACTTTGGAACAAGTCGATCTGGGTGCCCCAGGTGGGGCATTCCCGAATAAGGGGCCCTCAAAGTTGGGGCAAAATACGTAAAAATAACATCATAAGGTACAAAGATGGAACTTCTTTCATCAGTTGGGGCATGTTCCACTGAGTACGAAACAACTTTTCTTATGGCCCCAAGGTGGGGCTTAACCTTATTTTAGGGGTATAACCCCTAAAATTCACAAAATTAACATCATAAGATACATGGATGAAACCAAGTGTAGGTGATAGTACCTCACTTACGGACTTCAGAACATTCAAATTTGGTCGCCCCAGGTGGGGCATTCCCGAATAAGGGGCCCCCAAAGTGGGGGCAAAATACGTAAAAATAACATCATAAGGTACAAAGATGGAACTTGTATCATCAGTTAGGGCATGTTCCACTGAGTTCGAAACAAGTTTTCTTATGGCCCCAAGGTGGGGCTTAACCTTATTTTGGGGGTATTACCCCTAAAATTCACAAAATTAACATCATAAGATACATGGATGAAACCAAGTGTAGGTGATAGTACCTCACTTACGGATTTCAGAACATTCAAATTTGGTCGCCCCAGGTGGGGCATTCCCCAATAAGGAGTTCCCAAAGTTGGATCAAAATACGTAGCCTACCGGTAAAAATAACATGATAAGGTGCAAAGATGGAACTTCTTTCATCAGTTGGGGCATGTTCCACTGAGTTTGAAACAACTTTTCTTATGACTCCAAGGTGGGGCTTAACCTCATTTTGGGGTATAACCCCTAAAATTCACAAAATTGACATCATAAGGCATAAAACCAAGTGTCTCTCGTGTATATTTCAAAACGTCTGCAAATATTTTGGAAAATCAACGAAGCATGTAAGATATAATATCTACACAGCATAACATTTGCTTATTAGGCTAAAATTTATCACTATGAAAATACATATTGTACGCAGGGGTGGATTGGCGGCTAATCATTAGCCTACTGGGAATTCGAGAACGTTCGCGGTTGGCCGGTCAGAGGGTCACTGTTCTGTTTTATGTACAAAAATTTTTTTTATTTGAAATATAATAGTCGTAGCGCTATATCCTTATTCTTTGTTTGAATAACACTGACAATGATTGAAGTTACAAATCGAAGCTTGCTATACAAATACGTACAATGTCTAACTTTATAGCCTACGTCATATTACCGGTGAAAGACTTTTTCTAAAATGAAATAAATTGTTTGTGAAACGAGCATTTTTATGCTAAATCTATTTTGATAGAAGTGGACCGTTATTATTTTTAAATTCCCGGGCTAATTCAATTTGCTAATCCGCCCCTGATTGTACGTAGGCCTACCTACATTTAAGTTTCTCTCAGACTAAACACTGAACAGAAACAAATCACACTATGTGGTCTCACTTAAACAACTGAGAGGACTTCTCGAATAACATGTGACTTGTGCTGAAAGAAAATGGAAAAATTGCTCGCTACAAAATAACGAAACCTGGAACGGCGTGCGAAATAAACGTTACATTATACACTAGTAGAACGAAAAGATGCACATTAAACTATTTAAAAACGTATGCCCTGTTCATCAAATCAAAGGGCTTCTTGAAAAAGCATGCCTCCTGCATAATCTCTCTCGGGTAGGCTATGCATCATTGGCCCCGGTTTGCAGCCATGTGAAAAGATCAATTTTAACACTTTTTTCTATGTGGTTTCGTGAGTTCTGGTGGAAACCGTAAAATTAATACAAGTTCAAATCATACTCTATCCCCATGTTTACAAGAATAAAGGTAAAAAGTTGCTTATGTAGGCTATAGCCTACAGTTTATTTATGCTTGAGGTGGAGAAAGGCAAAACATCTATTCATTAAGGGTCTGCAGGTTCGTCGTCAGAAAAGTCGCATTCATCCGTTTCTGTTGTTTCATCATCTGATTCTGTTCCGTCTTGGTCCAAACCCTTCTCACTTTGCAGAACGTTGTCCAGCGTGGACGGAACTGGACCTCTATGAAACCAAACCAGTGAATTTGCCATCTTCCAAACGCCAGCCGCTTTCAACTGGTTTCTGGAAAAAGCTTCCTTTTTCAGCAGCATGATTCCAAATGCCACAAATGTAATTCGCTCTGAGTATTTTCTGATAGAGCACAGTTTTGCACGGGGGAAAGTTGCTTCCATCTGAACCTTTCAGTCGTCGCAATGGATTGGAACCTTTCGGTTTGTATGTCTCAATGAATTTTTTAAATCGTAAATCATTAACGCAATGACCACTTTTACATCCACACATCTGGCACACAAATTTTTCAATGCCTTTTTCAATGTTTTCATCAAGATTTTTCGAATAGGCTATCCCAAAGCAGCAAAGGTATGTTGAGCATGCACATTTTTCTCCAATATATTAAGGGGTCGAGCCTTCCCTTTACCCGAAAAAGCAGCTGTTTGATCACAGCCTGTAAAGCAATGAAAACCGGGAAGCGACCGAAGCATGTCTGGAGATAAAGTACTGCCAAGCTTTGATACATCAATATATCTCAGAGTGTTGTTTGCCTTTACACCAACTTCCATCCATATGTTACGTCTTTTTGTACAAACGACAAATTTCCCAACAATATAATCAGAACATTCGTGTCATTAGAGCGGACTACCACATTTTTCACATCGTGGCATGCGGTGACGATGTGGCACATTAGGCGCGTATCTGCTTCTTCGTGGTAGCATAACAAGGACTCCTCTTCACCACACAACATTTTTTCGCCATCTTTTCGATAAACATAACATTTTTCATCAAGTGTTGCATAAAAGAACCTTAAGTCGAGGAAGCTGGAATACTCATTTGATTTTCAAGAATTAACAAGAAAATGCACCAATGCTTGCTTGAAGTTGTCATTCCTCATTGCGGCTGCAAAATTAACAGGTCGTTTTATGGCCTCTCCTTCGATGACGTAGGCTATTGCTGATCGCCGAAGCCATGAATTGCTCGGCGATCTCGCTTGGCATCTTTCATGGACGGCGATACAGTTCTATCGAAAACAACGTGTATTGTTTTCCCACTGTGTCTGCACAATTTCTTCAAAGTCGTCTTTGCAACACCTCCGAACGTCATCGGCAAATCTCCAAGAGTGTGAAGAAGAAACATACCATCGATTTCGAGAGCCTTCAAAAGCATTGAATTTTGGCTTGATTTCATCGTTGCATCCATATGGCACAAAGACAGTGGTACTGGTGTGAGGGGGTAAGACAGCATCAATTCCACGTCTACCTTGTGATCTACTGCTAAACATAGAAGCCTTCCCATCAAATTGCGTTCCATTCTCAACTGATAAAATTTGCCTTCGCGGGTTATGCTTTTCACAACGGCAGCTTCAGAAGCAAAGTTGCAGATTTTGTTTCTACGTGTTGGCTTGTTGAAGGTGCTAGCGTCCTAGTGGCATTGATTTATAAATTTGTTTCTATCCTCAGTTCCTTTTTGAAAAACATTCAAAAGAAAATTTGAAGTGACAGGAGCGACTGCTTTTCCTGTGCTAATATTGAATAGAAAGGATACATCGAAGCTTGCACTAAATCTATTAACTGTACTGCTTATTTTTTTGCATTAGTATATCCAAATGTCTGCGGTCTCTATCGATGCTTGAAGGACGAAGGTCAAATGATGCTTTCTCTGCTGATGTCATCCCCAGATCTTCATAGAAGTTGTGAAGGATCGATCGGCGCATAAAGTGGGTAAGTGCCCATCTCCTTCTGGCACCAATTGAATTAGTGAAAAACGAAATCCCAGTGAGTCGATTGGCGGATTCTGCATTGATTGTTTGCTCCAAAGTTTGATCAACAGCACATCCGCAGAAGTTTATTTGAGTTCTTTTTACGGACAAGATGCCTTGTTCAAACAGATCACTTATTCCAGGGCGAATTGCTTCCATTTTTAGCATGTTATCCTGCAGTCGCAAGATCCATCTTGCATAATTTGGTTGGTTGAAAATGAAGAACACGCTTGACATCTCTCCTATGCAGTATGCAGTGCACAAACAACTGATGATTTGCAGAATGAACACTCCGAGCAAAGAAGAGGTACGTCTTGACAAGTTTTAAGTATCCATACCAGCAGGCCTACTGGGCAGTCTTGCCATTTTCTTCTGTTTCGGTTTTTCTTGAAAATTCTTGGTAGGAACTCAAAAAGTCTTTAACATCGTCATCCATAAAGCCAATCGTTGACTGGGATGGACGAATACATAAACGACGTAGTTCTTCGTCTAGATTTTCAGGAGCAGGGCATTGTAACAAGAATTGATTAAAATGCAAGATTTCTAATGCTGTTCTATTCGTTTGCACCTATTGTAATGAGTACCACGCAGAAATTCGTTAAGGGATCCTTCGGCAAGAATACCAGCTTCTG
Organism: Aplidium turbinatum; assembly: GCF_918807975.1. Taxonomy (NCBI): domain Eukaryota; kingdom Metazoa; phylum Chordata; class Ascidiacea; order Aplousobranchia; family Polyclinidae; genus Aplidium; species Aplidium turbinatum. The sequence continues at coordinate 36,179,894 of NC_137473.1, forward strand.
TAAGGATGTATGGACCACCTGAACCATCCAAGTACTTACCCATAGCTTTAAAGAACGCCATGCAAATGTGGAAACCACCCAGTAATATGAACAAGCGGTCACATTTTGGACTTTCTTGCTCTTGAATGTAGACGGCATGTTTTGCAATGGCCAGCTCGTATGTAACACACAGGTACTCTTGCTACCATATGTACGTATGCTACTGTACACTACAGTCTTCAATCGGTGAAATATTAAATTATAGTTGCTTATTAGGGAATTATGACTTTCGCACCCGGTATCAGTCTTTGTGCTAGGAAAAATCCTCAGGTGAAGCAAAAAAATGTTGACGTTTTGCAAACACTTGTTTCCATCTAAATAGGATACAACCTTGAATTTGGGGTTGTATATCCTAAAATGAGGTTAAGCCCCACCTTGGAGCCACAAGAAAAGTTGTTTCAAACTCGATGGAACGCGTCCCAACTGATGATAAAAGTTCCATCTTTGTAGCCTACCTTGATGTTATTTTTACGTATTTTGTTCCAGCTTTGGGGCTCTTTATTCGGGAATGCCCCACCTGGGGCGACCAAATTTGAATGTTCTGAAATCCGTAAGTGAGGTACTATCACCTACACTTGGTTTCATCGATGTACCTTATGATGTTAATTTTGTGAATTTTAGGAGTTTTACCCCAAAATAGGGTTGAGCCCCACCTTGGGGCCATAAGAAAACTTGTTTCGAACTCAGTGGAACATGCCCTAACTGATGATACAAGTTCCATCTTTGTACCTTATGATGTTATTTTTACGTATTTTGCCCCAACTTTGAGGCCCCCTTATTCGGGAATGCCCCACCTGGGGCGACCAAATTTGAATGTTCTGAAATCCGTAAGTGAGGTACTATCACCTACACTTGGTTTCATCTATGTATCTTATGATGTTAATTTAGTGAATTTTAGGGGTAATACCCCTAAAATGAGGTTAGGCCCCACCTTGGGGCCATAAGAAAAGTTGTTTCGTACTCAGTGGAACATGCCCCAACTGATGAAAGAAGTTCCATCTTTGTACCTTATGATGTTATTTTTACGTATTTTGCCCCAACTTTGGGGTCTCTTATTCGGGAATGCCCCACCTGGGGCACCCAGATCGACTTGTTCCAAAGTCTACAAGTGAAGGCATAAACTCTGGCGTAGGTTTTGTTCTTGTACCTTATGATGTTTTTTTGACCCCCAAAATGGGTTTTTCACCGGGCCGTAGCCCCCAAACGCCCCAGCAGTGAAACCTCGGATGTGGGTTTCTGAACATCCCACAGTGGGGCAAGGTTGATAAAACACTCAAACCTTTTGTACCTTATGATGTTACAAAAACGTCACGGGCTGCCGGACTATTATGTCATGTCTTTTCAATTCAAAATGAAGTTTAAAATTTATTTTTTTGTTCATAGTCGTAATCCTCCTTCAAAGCGGTAATACAAAGAACAATTTTCGATAAGGGGGGCATCAAGAATATGTCGACATGCCTTTTAAGGTTTACGTCAGCTCCGGAGATCAGTAAAATATAAGGTTCTCATTATCGTGATTGTAAGCCGCGGGAAATTTTTTCTCTAAAAAACAGACTCCCGGGAAGCTAAACATTTTCTCCAGCCCTGGTAGAAAACAAGAGAAATTAAATAATATACCACTGTCTTGCACCAGTGGCGTAGCCAAGGGAGGGGGGTTCGGGGGTTTCAACCTTTCAAATTGAATTTACCGATGTTAATACATTGTTTACAAGAAAAGTTTTAGCCTATGATGTAATTTATCGTCAAACTGTGCAAGGATGCAAGCCATCTGCAACTGCTGAGATCGCTTGTTCGATCTAGATTAACATCTAAACAGCTATTTGTTATACAAAACTTGAATATATCAGAAATAGCCTAAAGTAACTTCATTGTCTCAAAGCTTTTTGTTTGACACTCATCAAGATGTATGACCTCTATGACGTTACATTTTCTAAACTTTGGGTTGACTTCAGAGCTTAAAAGTTAGTGACTTACCGGAATAAGATCGTTTTTTGAATCAACCAAGGAGAAAATTGATAAATAATAAAACTGTAATAATCTCGCATAAAAAGCAATCAACCTATGTCTCTAAAACAAAGTTTGCCTAATTTTAAACGAAACTGCATTAAAAGAACGAGTTTTGCCAATACCAAACATTCAAATATCTCAGTCTGAAATTAGCAACAAGAAAACAGAGACTTAGCTTTATTTCCGAAAAATGCCGAAAAAAACATGATCTTATCCTTTTGCTATGCCACCGGACAGCACCATTTTACAGAAATATTCATACTCACAATTTTGTTGAAAATGCTCTCAGAATGCACCAAACTGAAAGTAATTTTTCAAAATTTTCTGGGGGAGGCCCCCCAGACCCCCCGCCGCTAAGTGTCGCCTTCGGCGAACACGCCATCGGGCTTCGCCCGCCGGCTGTCAACACCTCCCCTTTCAAAATTTTTGACTATGCTACTGTCTTGCACTGTCAATATTTTGCCCTCCCAATGTTGAAGGTCTGGCGGCGCCACTGCATCTCTTGGATCCAAACGATTCATTGACTTAGTTTTGATGTCTACAAGAGTTGAGAACCCCAGTTTCACATCTAAGTAGGTTGTCGCAAAACACACAAAGATTTCTAAAGCTTTTTCTACTAGCTGGGGAAATGTGTTGAGTTGTGCACACCAGAAGGCATCCAACTTCATTGAATTAAACTCCATTTTGCTTTTACTACTAGATTTCATCTCAATACGATCATTTTTCATTTGGTCATTATCATCCATAGAATGTAGGCTGAAAATAAATGGGTTTTGCATCCATCCCTGAGAAGTAGAAACCTCCCCAGTAATATAGACATATACAAAAGTGAATTGTTACGCATTCTTCACACATATGTCTAAATAGCGTATAATTTCACCCTGCATGTCGCACCCCCTGCTTTGGTGCTTCGCACTCCCAAGGGGTACACGTACCCCAGGTTAAAAACCCCTGCTTTAGTTGCATCTTCAAATCTTTCAGTGCAATAAAAAAAAACGGAAAACTGCTCTCTGTTGATGTCTGACGGAAGTCTTCATAGACTACGCCAGACAAAGCAGCTGGACTAGAGATATAAATGCAAAAAAAACGAACCGTTTTTAAATGGCGTTTTTTTCATATTTTTCGGGAAAAATTGCAATTTTTTTACAATTTGCAGCTTAGTTTCATTATAGTGCTCTTGCAAAAACATTAAACTAGTAAAAATGGTTTTTATTGGTGTGCTGAAATTCCAAAGTGTTTGTGCTTGGCAGCATATTATGTTTTTTGTATAGTCCTACGTTGTTTCGCTTTCTTCTTCATTCTCAGGCATGTTTGTGGCAGTAGACCTGACAAACATTGAATTAATGCAATTTGATACATGACATAATGTAGATGAGTTAATTTCTTTTTCTTTTAATGGAAGTTAGCCTACAATGTTAGTATACAGGGACAATGGGTTGACAAAATTTTGGCAAAAAGAAGATGGCAGTATTCAGAACACACATTACCTTGTTTGTGCTATTGCCAATAGCTTGTTTAAACTTGTTTTTAACTGATAGCTTAGCAACGATTTAAAAAAAAAAGCAACGATGTATATGCTTTATAAATGTTGAAATGGAAGTATTCTTTTTGTGTGTTGTAAGGTCTTAGACACTTTGTCATTGATGCTTCTTGCAGATCATTTGTGACATAATGCAAGATATCTTATCACTGATATTTTTAGCTGTCAAAAGTAAGTGCATTTGTCAGAAAAGGTTTAGGTTAATGTTCCTTTCAAATGCCCACCACCCATGTTGACTATGACTATTGCTAGGGACAGTAGAATACTGGGACGACTCACTTTAATGATTTTTCCTACGAAGTGGACAGCTGGAGGGTTACAAAGAAGTTCAAAAATTAGAAGAACTGCACAACGTTTTCTTTGCTTTTAGGTAAATTTATTCTCATCAAATGAATTGCTATACTTGGTTAAAATTTTGGGTGCTACAAAATCTGCAAAACCTCACTACAGCAGTTTGAGGCTACCTACCGTTATCGGTGTTGCGTGAAGTCTACCCCTGCATTATCATGACTTGAATACTATTAAATGAACATCATATCACATATTTCCTACATTTATTTTGGCGATACACACGTTGTGCACAAGTGGGAAGGTCATATAAACTGCACCTGAGTATGCGACATATGGTAGTAGACCTCAAGCTGTAGTTGCATCAAATTTTGTCATAACATTGTGACCCTCCAGTTGTCCACCTTACTTTTGAGTGAGCAATCCCCTACTTCTACCATCCCTAACTATTGCTAGTAACTACCAACCCTCAATGAAGAAATTTTCACTTTAAAGTGGAGTTTTTCAGCACTGGTTAGTGTTCACGTAGTGAATAAATGCTTCATAATACTTTTCCTGACAAGCATAAAGTTTTACCCATATTCCCGCAATGCAGGATAAAAATACAAAACAAACATCAAAGATGAAAACTTATTTTATTTGGGAACTAGGCCTACTAACTTTTGAGATAAAAAGAAATTGACCTCTTGTCGTTACGCACCAATAAAACCATGATGCGTAACTTTACATTTTTTTTTTATTGGGTAGAGGAAAGATTGACGAAAAGTTTGGCAAAAACAGAAAAGTGCTAAAGTCTCAAAGTCCTGCAAACTAGTTCAAATTGGATGGATTAAGTGCAACCATACTTCTTTTAAACATGTCTATGACAGCACAAATGAGTATTGAACCTCTTCAGGGAAAATAAAAAACATCAAAATGTTTCCATCTTTCACTACATTTGAATATGCTTTGGGCTAAAAGTTGGGACTTTAGCACTACACTGCTTTCGTCAAACTTTTTATCAATCTTTCCTCTATCCAATTAATTTTTTTTTTTAAGTTACGCATAATGGTTTTATCGGTGCGTAACAAGAGGTTAATTTCTTTTTATCTCAAAAAGTAGTAGCCAAAAATTGTTTTAATGTTCATAAACAGATAGCCCACTCCAAAGTAGAGCTAAGAATTATCCAAATATGTTGAGCGATTCTTGATACAGTATTGCCGTGTTTCTATTGCTACTTACCTATGAAGCCACCTAGTGGCTAAGGTTATTTCACTTACAAACTTAAGGTGCTTTATTTTTATCAAGTTTGCACCAAATGCACATCAACTGGAACAACCTCTTGACGTTGTACTGGAAAAGGTGTAGAGTGCCGGTCAAAAGTGCCTTCATGAAGCAGAGAAACAGGACACTGACCACCTGGTCCGTGGTCCTGACATGCCCATTAACCAAAATCCCAGGTGGCTTCGAAACTGTACACGAGTGTGGTACTGCATTCAACAACTGGCTGGACCAAATTACAGACAATACTTGAGATGTGCCAACCATAGATAGGACACTGTTACTACTGTATTTGAGACGATGAGAAATCTTTATGGCTCGTGTGTTGAGACTTGAGATCTACAAAATTGCAATGAAAAAGTATGCCAGACATATTGTCTGGTTTGAAATAAGTTATACGAGTTATGAGACTGTTTGTTGTAAGAGACGCTATTGCAATGAGTTCACCTTAATTGCTGCATATTGTGACATTTAATGTGAAAATAGGTAAAAAAAAACAAAAAAAACGAATAACAAAAAAAACGAGCTCGTTTTTTAAAAACAAAAAAAAACACGTTTTTTTACACTTCTAAGCTGGACCCTTTTGAATTCGTGCCAGCTGCGCTTGAACTGATTCATCCAGCGGTCACAGTACCAGCACAACGGATGAAAGACAGAACTACATGTACTGGACGATGCTATCCTGGCCTGGAGTTCTATTATTGCCTTAAATTTTGAACAATCTGCCTCATGCGAAATAAAACAGAGAAGGAGGAATTAGACACAACTGGCGGTTGATATATATTTGATCTTTATACAAAGTGTAGCAACATATAGCAAACAAATCGATGTTAGAAAACACAAGTAGTGTTGCTGCACAATATTAGCAAGACAAAGTTTGCATTGAGATATTAGCAGCAAATACGCAGATCCAGCGACACCATCGAGGCAAAACCTTTAATGATAATATTAAGATCTAACATACACTTTGAGTAAAGCATAAACAAGCAAGCAAGGTAAAGCCGATTAAAAATAATCAAAATATTTTTTTGGCACACCGCCTCAAAACCGAGTTAGCAACTTACCAGTCAACTGCCACGGCTTATGTAGCGAAACCAAGTTTCATCTCAAGAATGGTTGTATCAAAGATTTTAAGATTGAATTTTAGCAATGAAGATGACAACAGTTCAGTTGTGGAAGCGCGTGCTAAATTATTATCAATATGATTTTGCATATCGCCCTTTATTCATCTCAGTCACGTAAAAAGTCGTTTACCTGGCCGCTGCTAAAACAGACAAAGCAGAGCCGCTCACGACAGATGCAAATTGCAAAGTCGTAATCAGCTTAGTTTATCTCGATCGCTAAGAAGAACTGCCATTGATAAAGATGCGGAATTTGTTAACATAAAAAGTGATCCTTCGGCAAAATTGCATATAGCAAACATAGAGAATAGTTTAGGCAATTGGAGAGTGGAGGATTGGGGCCTCTCCAGTTTCTTCAATTACGTTTCATCACTTTCGGACGATTTCACTAAAAAGGTTTGAAAAGCGGTTTCCAAGTGTAAAAAAACAACTTCAAAACACAAATTGTACACTCCACACTTATAAGTCAGCAAAAATATTAAATAAAACATCTCACTAATTAACACAACAATTAGCCAAGGAAATAATCTCAGTTTTCGGCATTAAGAACGGACATCCTTGTTTATTGTCACCGAATGGTAACCTTTTTAACTAGACTTCGCAAGCGCATGTGGAACATTCCAAGCAATAAGAAATCAATGCCAAAAACGTTATGCATTTTATTATTTACAAGAATAGGTAATTTGATAACGTTTTTGCAGTGATGTTTGATGTACTGTACCTTAAACCGTATTTTTTTCCTGCAGAATAACATTAAAAAGACGTTAAAAATGCAAAAAATAAATGATGTCAAACAATGCAATTTTAATTGTTTGTTGTCTACCACAAAATCAACTTGGTAGACTGACCAGCGACTATGCTGTTGGCAGACGCTGACAGTTCCATAGTGTTTCAAATTCTTAAAGTAAGAGCTATGTTGATCCTTATATAAAACCGCCATTGCTAATAAGCGTGAAGAAACACAAAACCAAAACATAAGACAATCAAAACAATTTTTTCAATACTGATCAAATAACGATTAAGAAAACAATGACAGAAATATATACAACATAACAGGGCAATGTGATTTGGCTAAGTCAAAAAACTTTTAATACCCAAGAGGTAATAAACTTGGCTAATCATTCCTTTGCTGTATATTTGTACAATCTGTTGCAAACAAAAACAAAAAGTACTGCAAAATTTCTATTTCAACAGGCTGGGACCAAAAAAAATCGTTTAGGCCTACTTACCAAGCAAGAGCTATCAGTGGGTTAAGACTAAAATTAGAGTAGTTCAACAACCAAATACCTATCTCAAATGGGTAAACATCAACAAGACTGTGATGAAAAAAGTCGACAAAGTGTACAAACTGTACATATTAGCGGACGAAAGCAACTATCTCCACGTGGTCGTTCCCGCAAGTGCCAACCTGGGCAAATAAACTTGCTACCAATGTCGCTAGAAAGGAATATAAAAATATGCAACAATGTGTCTACAGATCGTAAGCGGACATTGGAAAGTCTTAAACTACAATCTTAAGCAGATATTTTGTGAAACGGCGTAAACACATTGGTTGGTCCAGCAGTTTACGTAAATGCAGTACAAACAAACGTTGCAATACAACAATAGTTCACAAAAAGATTTTTTACACAGGAGTTTTTGTTTCAAATCAATTCAGGCGTCATCGAAGTTAATTCCATTCAACGCATCGCCACAAACGCAGAAAGGATTGTTTCAGAGTGCACTGTAAATGTCGCTAGAGAGAAGGAGCATCATCGAACGAACAAGAATCTATGTTGGATGCAAAATTGTCAGTGAGTGAAAACCATAAATGTAGAATCGGTTACTCAGCTAATAAAAGTGGTCATTTTACATTGTTTTAACATCCAGAGACGTTAAAACGACGTAAAAAAAGAAGTATTTTGCTGCTTCTGACCGACCTACAGAAGGATATCGGTTCGAAACTCACGTATGACGCGCCACAATGTCGCATGACTGATGGTAGACATAGAAATTTTGATTTCCGTCGCTTCGATTTATCTCTACGACTTAACGTCTTGTGTTTCCCGTATTGTGAGGATTGGACGCCAACGAATGTCTACTTTGCTTAGTGGCACTTTCCCATGCAACCCGGTCCTGAGGGTCGACCGAGACGAAATCCGTAAAACGCATATCTTCTCGAACATTCCCTCAGTACAGTCAACCAAATCACAAGCTCGACTTCGATCACATTAAGCCGGCAATTCTTTATTAATCTGGCTGGGAAAAGCTGATCGCTTTCATGTGATTAAACAATTATTTAAAAACCGTCAAACGCAAAAACTCGACCACCGTTAAAAAGTTAACGCTGTTACATAAAAGTACAATTTTGAAAACCAACATTTTTTTATATGATTGTATGACAAAAGGCTGTTCAAAACTCCAAGCACTTACTGGTGGAGATATCATCAGGTTGGCCAGGAAGAGAGACACTCACTGTCAGACGACTCTCATCGTTGCTTCGGCAGCTGGAAAAAATCCCGTGTGGGTTATTGAAGAGATAATAAAACAACAATCGAAACAACGTTGCTACAATGTTACGTAAGTTTGGAGTTCGCCATTGTAACAAAAACAAGAGTCTTGAATTACGTCTGACGGCGTGATTGGCTAAAATAACTTTTGAATGAACAATATCCAAATAAGTTATGATAATTTAAAGCAAAGAAATATAAACAGCGGTTCTAGGCAAGTCACAACAAAAAGGTTTCTCTTTTAGGTAATCAGTAGAATTTATAAGAAGAATATTAACCAAACCGAGAAATAAAAAGCCTAATATTGAAACTAAACTCATAGGTTTAGTCTTTATACAATCCAAGTTTTTATCGTAATATTAAACAAAATACCTGAAGTCCTCAGACGACTGACACGAAAACATGGATGATGACAGGCCTGGGGTCGATGGAGAAACGTCTGATTGAAGTAAAAGTGATTGCAAAAGCAGTTTTCTTAACGTCGATTTTGGATCAAGTGATGGTAAAGTTGTTAACCAATCATTAAGTGTCGACTGGCAGTAAGTTACGTAACTACAAAGCAGCTACAACTAATGAAATGTTTCCAATTCATTTTAAATGAATTCAATTCTTTCATCACAAAAAGTTGTTTATAGGCTTGTGTACTAAACGTCATGCTTCTGGGCTTTCAACCCAGCGGCGAGAGTCCATGTATGGAGCTCAAAACGACACCGCTCGAAACCACTCAAGAGCACAGGGTATGTCATTAGCAGGACACTTAATAGCATCTTTGAATAAGATGGACATTTGGACAAGACACGAAGAATGGCTTCCTTGCCTTTGCCCGTACATTTAATTAAAATCTTCAAACAGCCTCTATACGACTAAAAATACGCCTAGTTACATGGTTGTCAAACTTATTCAAAAATAACAAAACGAAACAATAAAAAGTCAAATTTAAGGGACGGTCTAGCATTTTCACTTCAAATGACGTATTTGCACTTTTTGCAGAGAATCGATTCATCTTCGCCTTGTTTCTCAAAAGTTTAAAATTGGAAGTAAAAGCTTGGAGCATGTAAGGGACAAGTTAGAAATGATAATTATGTGAAAAAAGAAGTATTTGCTTAACATCATACTAAAGCGTTGAAATTGACGCGAAACATTCCCATAACGTGACAAGACTTTATTAATTTTAAACAGTAGACACTTTTCAGCAAACCCGATGGATGGATACAACAGATGTGACGTCACACCCCTTAAAACACCCAACTTACCTGCTAACACAATCAAGGGGTTGGATGATGCTGTGGGAGAGCCACGGCGGAGTGGTGAGGTTACATCAGCCTCTTCGCTATTCGAAACCTGGTCACCAGAATGTGGTGGATTATCGGAAACGCGTGAGGGGCTGAAAGGAAAGTGATCAGAAATACATCAGTTTTGATCACAAATTGTAGATAAAGTATGCTTTGAATATTAACATCGATATTACATCTTGAACGGGGAGCCAAAACGAATCTGTGCATACGAATAGTAGATTCTGACTGTCAATCCTATGTACAAAACAGAAAACTGAGGCACACTGGACAATGGATAATTCACCACCGCAGTTAGTTTTGGATAAAAAACTGCAAATTTATGATTTTTCTTCAATGGTAGAAAATGCATTTCTTTATAAAGTTAACTCATGTCTGATCAAAATCACTTTCTCACAATTCAATCAGACCAATATTGATAGAAACGATATGTGGAAAGTAAAACTTTTCACTTTTACTAACAAAGCGAAATCACACTCCGACAGTTCTCAAACATTCATTAATGTTATTTAGAACGCCATCGCAATAATATAAGTAATTAAGTATACAACATAATAATATACACAACTTTCACAAATAAATGTTTCATCAAATAATTAACTAAGTTGTGAGTCTTGTGACCATGTCATTCGTAATAAACCGCTTTGTATGATTCGGTTTCAATAGCAAATCTCATTTTGTCGACTCATAAAAGTGAGTTGCTGAATATGCGTTAATGATTACACAGCAAATGCAGGCTACCAACGTCACATCACATGGTGCAGATGAAGATCATTGTGTTTCGAGTTTGCTGCTTCGTTGCAAGATAATTGTTAAAGTTAAACGCTAGTCACTTTTCCATACAAGTACTTTAAAAATCTGCTTTACAATGCATAGATTCACGTCCCCAGGCAATACATTGAGAAACAGAAAGTGTTTCCTTTGTCTCTTATATCAAATCCAAACAATGAAAAATGTGACCAAGCTTTAATTAACGAGCGCTGTTTTAACACCTCAGATATTAAATTGATAAAAAGTGAATGCTACTCTGTACACCAGTGTACAGTGTACAATTGTACATGGTTTAACCGTCTATAAAATTAAGCTGCTTCAATCACTTTCACTGCACGAAAGCCATGTTGAAAGGATCATTTACAACACAAATACTCTCCGATGAACTTGCAAAGCGGTTCGTGTGCCATTTGTGTGAAACCACAAAATAGCGTCAAATTCTGTTTTTGCTTTAAGCAGAAATGATTTATCATCAATATATTGTTTTCAGAACTGAAACTTGAAAATTATACTTAAAAAAGAGAAATTCATGTGCAGGAGTTTGTTTTATGCATCAAAGGTCACTTCATGTTGTTGTACGCAATGAAAACACAAGAATAAAAATTTTATTGCTTCATTGCTCTCTGCGAGCCAGGTCGATCCTATTGCTGCGTCAGAAGTCAAAACAACCCTATACACGCGCATGGAGTGGACAAAGTGGGGACAACAATTCTACGTTGGATGCTGCACTTTGACACGTCGAGTGAGCTACTTGTACTCCTGTAGTGTCAAAGGATAAATTGCCAACGAATGCACAAAACCAAACCTACAGTATAACAAAGTAATATAACTTTCGTTTTGACAAACCTAGACATGTGGCACAACATCAGACGACGTTGTGTCAACGTAAAAGTGTAACATTTTTCAATAAACCCAAACAGCAATTTCCGTCATTTTTACATTGATTCAACATCTGACCTTAAATCAAGGTAAAATGACGGATTTTGCTGTCTGGCAAATTACCCTGCCGCCGTCTCAGAAGGTGATGTGGAGTAATTTCTGGCGAATGGATTCCGGAAAGCCAGCCCAGTTGCAAATCGGGGAGCATTTGGAGACACTGCGCTGGCGTTTCTCAGCAATGGAGTTGCTTCATTCGTGTCTGAAAATAAACGTCACCAAAATAGAAAATACCTATTTCGCTAACCAAAGTCTTTTTCAACCCACTTTTTCTATGGTACTTAGACGGAAAACAAAACTTTAAGCCACACGCCTATATGGTTTGGATGTTACAAATTGCTGCTGTCAACAACGCGTGATTTTCTATGGTCAGGTCCTTCATCGGCTATAAAACAGTAAAACTTTGAGTAAAGTATGTATTACTTGAAACACAATGAATATATAAGTTGACTTTTATATCTCGTACTTCCCAAACTGTCAATGCAAAATACAGAGTTTCAGGTTAATTTTTCACTGCAGGCCTAGTGGCTTATGCTGCAACTTTTGCCGTAGCAATAGTAGATCTGACTAATCAAAATAATTTGACCTTAAATATTGAATTCCACAAAGAGTTCACAATGAAAAAACGAAATATACAGTATATCATATACGTTAAATATTGCATGATATATTTTCTTTGTGATTATTTTACACTTTGATATTATGCATGTCACATATTTTTCTTGTGACCAAGAATATTAGACCCATGCTTTCTAATGCATTAAAACTATCTTTTTAACAACATCCTCAGTTTGAGACTTAAAAATGAATTAATCTCAGTGCCCACAAGCCTACCTGCATCATCGTTATCGTCAGTGTACTCATCAGAAGCATCATCGTCGCTGAGAACATTGCTCTTGCAAAGAGGACAGACCCGTTTGTTGGAGGTCAACCAAGGATCAACGCATCCACAATGAAAAGCTGCAGAAGAGATGTCAGACATAATGGCGAGGACAAGTGGAGACAAACACACGATGGATTCAACTGAGAAAACTAAGTTTATGGCACAGAAAGTCCATTCTTTTTTCTCAACATATCGCTGTCAATTCTTGTTACAATTGGCTGCCGAGAAACATATATTTGATAGAGTAGTATTAATGGCTAGCGTGGAGGCTACACAGTTGTGATAGCGAATTGCAATGGTTCGCTGTTCTAGTAAGTAATCACTAATCAGCCTTGTGCTGACTGCCAAGAAGAAAGCTCCTTTCTCCACACACATGAAATGTAACATTGTTCTTGTACTGTCGGCAATTTATAATGTTACTTCGACAAAATAATGACATGATAATAGTTGTTCAGTGCAGTTTGTTTGCGTTTAAACGCTGGAAAAAATGCTTATTTGAAAACCAGAGGACAACTTACCATGTTTGCAAGGAAGTATTCGCAGCTTTTCCCCATCCTCATAATCTTCTAAGCAGATTGCACAGGCGTCGTATTCGTCGCCTGGTTGTTTCATGCAATGAGAATTACAATCAAATTGAAAATCAACAAATTTTTCTTTGACTGACAAAAGTAAAATTCGTTCCGTCCCATCAATGTTCTCATGCGTTAAAGCAATGTAAAAGATATTCAACCTGAGACCTCAGGTGTAATTATATTATCGTTCAAACCTCATCATCACGAAATTCCTTTGAATTTACCAATGATGCAACAGGATGCAAAGTGCAATAAAAATAATCAAAAATGTAGAGAGTATCACACTGAATTGGCAAACTCAAGTTTCTTATAGAGCTTTCGTCGCACAAGCGTGGCTTCGTGAATACATTTTCTAATGGAAGCATACAGCTTGATGAGTGCAATCAGCTTTCAAAATAAAACAAGCTGAAGTCAAATTGATTTTATAAAAAGAAATCTTCGTGATGGGAAATTTTCTTTGGTAAAAACTTTACATTTACGACATAAACATAGCCTGCTTCACACAAAATGACTGCATTTACGGCGTGTTTTTACGCATGCGCGTAGTCATGCGTGCAAACCGTAACGACTCAGAAATAAAGATCAGTGCAGAAAAAATATTTTCTTGTCTTGCAACATGGTGGAAAATTTTAGCAAAATAACAAATAAAACTGACTGAAACACAATATAAGGCGATTTTACGGCGTTATAAACATAACCCTTCCCGATTGCAAGAGCGCTTTGGATACAAAACTCCAAATATAAGTATAAAAGGTTTTAGAATTATCTGTTGTATCCAAAAAAACAAAACTTAAGTTGAATTTGATTTTTTCCAAATGAACCTACTAGTGCAGAATGCAGATGTTTAAGTAGTAAATTGAATTTCAAAATATATTGAAGTTGCAATTACCAGGAACAAATTTTTTTACAGGAAGTTGCTTCAGTCTCTGCTTCGACAAGCGACTTCTTCTTTGACGACGGCGATCCCTTATACAGCGGATACTCTGAAAGTAGGCAGTAGAAAGCCTCATTAATATTTGTTGTAGCAATGTTAACGAGATATAATGAAATGTTCATCTTCAGTCACACTTTAAAGAGATGAAGACAACTAATTTGAACTTACGAAAAATCCCAGCATCACTAAGAAGCACACTCCAAGTACAATGCAAAAGGGATAAATATAATATGCCATTGGAAATGGGCTGCCTCCACTCGTCAACTTTATGTACGGGAACACCCTGAATCAGACACAAAAACGACAATTATAAAAAAAATTATGACAAATTTTATGATTATGCGCACAAAGTAAAACTGCTTTAAAAAATGCATTACCTGAAAAAGGGTAAATAATAATGGTGTGCTTTTGTTTAACTCTTACAATAATCCGCATTTACAATAAGGACAAAACGAACTCAGACAATCATCAGTCAAATGATTGATTGATTGAATCTTCATCCTCGGACAAGGAAAGCTTCTTGCAGAGCTTAATCCTGGCAGTTTCGCATACTTGTAGAGGCTTTGAATCACTGACGCAGACCCGGTCACCGAGATTGACAGAGTGAAGTTTCCGATTGTTGAAGTCTTGTTGCCGGGGAACTATTCCATCCACTAGGTGCCGCTGAATGGAGAGCAGTCCTTAACGTGCATTGCTCAAGCGCACACCCCGATAGTCGAACCAGCGCCGCTTGATCTTGAAGCTTCTTCGTTCCAGAAGTGACGCGCTAACCAATTGAGCTATCGAGGCGAAATATTAAATGAAATATTATAACGCTGCGATCAGAGCTATGTGTTTTATGACGTGGTTCAAATGACTTCAACCTGAATGACGCGATCCGTATGCCACTATCCCCGAATGCTGCAGTCGGGAAATGACTTAAACCCATGCCTTCCCTTTCAATCCCAGTGACAAGGCTTGTGTGTATGCTGTTGTTGCATTGTTCAGCAATATCGCCTGCAGTGCTGGTATAGCAAACATGCTGTGATGGGCAATAACGGTCGATGTTAGCGATTTTGGGTGACCACAGACTATCTAGCATTTTAGTTTTATGATGCAGTTGACAACTTTCGTCAAAATGTTGCTGCTATGAATGTAAAAACGTTACACATGACAATTCATTGACAAGTAATCTCTAAATTTATTAGACAATCAAAGGCATCACGCTAATGTCTCGAAAGTATGCAAACGATTGTTACTTTGTTCCTGTTGTATGTTCAATTGTTCATGGGCTTTCCATAGCTCCTCTGTAACATTGAAATGGGCCGTAAATATGATGCAAACATTCATCGACCATTAGTGTAGGCGAGTGAATGATGTGGGTGCACACCAGGCATGATTGTACAAAATAGCCTCTGTGACTGTTAACTAGGGTTGCAAAATTCCCGGGAATTTTCAGAGCCGAAACTTTCCATGGAAATTTTGGGAATTAACGGGAATTTTCGGAAACATTCAAAACAGTCTTAATTTGATGTTGAAACAGGAAAATAATGGCTTTATACTGTTTAGAATAAAAGTACTATGTATAACTAAAATACTTAAGAACATACAAACACATGGTTTAGTTTAATAACTCCAAAAATGAATCATCACCAATGATTTGACATATCTTGTGAGCATAGGCAAATTGACCGATGAAGTGATATGATTTCTTTCTGAGAGTTAGGAAAAAGACAAAGTGATGAAAGCACTACTAATTTATTGACCAAGAAGTAACAGCATATCGCATTTCACACAATAGAATCTATGTTTGCTTGAATTTTCTGGTGACACGATATTTTTTCCCGATTCATGGCTTTTTTCTTCCTTCTATGGTGCACAAAGCTTCCCCAATTTGTCGTTTTTGCCTGGCTATAGGCCCAGTTGCTGTTGTTGTCAGTTTAACTCCATGTTCTACAGATTGAGTGTGACTTCATTGCCATTATCTATGTGAGCATCGGCAGCAGATGCAACAACAAATCAATCTTTAGCATGAAAGTATCCGGTGTACGATCGGATATCCGGGAAGGATATGAAAAAACACTGTCTAGTGCAGCTCTACTGTAGTTGATTCTAGGCTACTTTGTTACTGTTTTCATTTCACAACCACTTCTGAAATTTTTATTGCTAAAGAAATAGGGTGTTACAGCAAAACACCAACAGACTACAAATGTGAGTCGTGTTTTTGCAATCGATTTTTTTAAGAACATGTTTTGCATTAAAACTAATTGTAAACACTTAAATTAAAGTGCTGATACAAGTTTTTCTACTTTAAAGTTCTGAAATCAAACAAGACATGTAGGCTACAGGTCAGCCTTAGTCTGCATCAGGTGATTCAATTGTAAATTCTATAATTAGCTTCAACAACATTCATTTACATGTTTTCAAAACTACTGGTCTAATTTGTAACAGGCTAATCAGCAGTTAAGAGTTTACAGTTCTGTTTTTATTTTACTTTCACAGTTCTTCAATAATAGTTATTATAAAGTTAACATTTGTAATGCAAACCACTGTTTTTAAACATTATATTTAATCATTATACTCAAGCTCTAATAGAGTACATTTGAAGCATACTACAGACCAATAGCATAAAAAGCAACACCATTTGAAAACTTTGATTGTTAGTTGTGAACTACAAAGTAAACGTATAAAAGCGGCAACAAGTAAGTCGAATACATTTTACTACTTCAACCTAAACAATTTTTGATGAAAGAATACAGATTTAAAACATCACGTCAATAATTTAGAATTTAAAACAATTTTGACGTAGTTTTGAAAATAAGAACACAGCTCATAAGCTTGACCAGTAGTGGTATCCACAGCGTAGTCAAATCCGTCTTCAGACTGTACCATATAACAGTAAGATATGTCAAGTCAAACCTACTCACCCATTAGCGTGCAAGTAATCAGTTTTTAGCAAAGCTCCATCTGAGGCTCCAACAAATACAGAGGGAATGACTATCAAGTTCACTTTGTCACCTGAAAAACAACACATGTGTAGTGTGTACACAACAGTATGTGGCAAACACCTTAAACTACAAACGTTTACATGCACGCACCACTTAAGTTGTGGTCCAACCTATATGCATAAAAACTTGACATACTGGCATCCGCGCTGAAAATGGGAATATCTCCACAACTGTAGGCAACACTGACGCTGCAACCAACGTCATATTTGCATTTGGACAATGCCCATACGGATATTCTTTATGGGTACAGCACATCTCATTACAGAATAGTTTAACCAGTTGCAGATTGTTTGTGACCGCACCTTACATAATAGACCAGAAATAACTTAGTTGATAAACACACAGACAAGGCTAGAAGGAAGTAAAAAGTGTTATGGTTCTGTGCAACATTGTGTTACGTCTTTCCAACAACTTTTACAATGAGCCATGGCCACCTAAAGATACGGCCTGATTTGTCACATTTTGCAGAAATTTCCAGGTTTTTCTAACTTTGGGCAAACGTTTAAATAAATTTTCGTAAAATTTAGATATTTACGCTTTCTTTATTCTTTTCCCCCCTATCCTCACATGTTGAAAAACAAAGAAAATTTGATTTCGAAGATTTTAGTCAGACTGTTAATTTTCAATAACAGTCTGATTTTGTGTTTTTCAACTTACTTTTTCTCATTTGCTACTGCTTCCCCAAGGCAACAAAAAAGTTTTATGTCATTAGGAAACCGCAAAAAGTAAAAACATCTTAAAAAATGTCAGTCAAGCACTAGCAGTAGCTGTAATCAAAAGCTGCAAAATGTGACAAATCAGGCCGCATCTACAGGTGGCCATGAATGAGCCTAAAAGTTTCAAACCTTGGATGCTGATACTCACGTCAGAATTGATAACCCTTTACATAGATGTTTCGATTAATCACTCAACGTTTGATATCACGTTCCTAATTTGTATTTCTAACTAACTATACATGCAACCACGTAAGATCCACACTCTGCAGCCACACGCTCATCTACAGCTAATCCTAGCTAAATGAGTGTGATGGAAGTTTTCTGAAGACGTAGTCTGCTTACATTAGTTCAAGATCATTGGTATGCACTGCAGTCATTAACTTGCTATCAACATTCCAATTATAAAATCTGTTTTAATTTCTTTTTATTTAAGTAATAAGTATATGCTGCATTTATATATAATGGTACAACATACAGTAAACCAACTCGACAAATAAAAGCCAAAATAAAAAGATCTCAACTTACTATAAGTTGAACCCATTCTGATCAATTCATTGGAGCCTACATTGTGAACAATAACAGCATCAAACTTTGCCTCTTGAGCATTTAAAACCTGTAATGTGAACATTATATTTAATCATTTGTTTGTAAGTGAATGTGTCTTAAAGTTTTATGAAAACAAACAGCAAAATCTCTACATGTTTCCTTTAACAGGCTATGTACACTAGGGTGGAGTGAATTTCACTTAATGTTTTAGATTTTGATTTAAGGTGTTGTAATGTTGTCTTCCGGCCTAAAAAATAACCCCGAACATAATTTTGGTTCTCCTACCCCTAAATTGACCCTCCTACCTGAGGTCAAAGGTCACGGGAGGTCAAAATTGCTCTATCTCCACTTCTACTGGTGCTAGAAATCTGTTTAATGGCTTAAAAGATTCAGAAGACCCATATTTCTATCTGTTCTAAGAGAACTTTTTCTTCTATTGCTAGTAAAATTTGACTAAACAGCAAAAATATAGTTTTTGTAGTATTTTTGCTTACACAACATTACAGTTAACGAACTTCAACAGCCAAAATAGTAAATTTCAGCAATTGGTTGGATTGTTATTTGAGAATCACAAAGCTATCCACAAATCACTGGAAAATACCGATCTGCAGAACAATTTGTCAATTAAAGGCTCAGATGAAACCGCAATTATGACACTATGACAGGTAAACACAATTGCAGCATTGGCACATTAGAAGAGTTGCTGCAAAGACCTTCACAATAGGTCATCTGTCTCCTGCATACCAACGAACTACCTCTCAGGCATGTCTTTGAGCACTTGGATAGAGTCTCTTTAAACTCCGACTCGTTTTCAGGCCCAATTGGCAAAGAGCTAAATGGTTGAGTGTCTGATTGACATGTGGTTAAGTTTAAACCATTATCTTCTAGTGAATTTCCTCAATTGCCAAAAGAAGTTATGGAAAGTTTGAGTTCCGATCAATTTTATGGACACCAAATTTGTTTGGCTGTCATTTCAGGAAAACTTGAGAATGACTTAGCAGTTAGCACAGTTTGAAGGAGGTGGCTTGTCACATGCAAGATGGTTGACACTTGGATGCCGCATTTTGAGATAGCCTACTACACTTCTCAAACAAATCCTAGCAAAATTTTGAGAATTCTGGTAGAATTTTGTTTAAAAGTCTACTTCCTAAGTTGGTTTGATTTCAAGCTTAACTCTAAACTAAATAAAGTAGCTGTCAACTATTTTCGCCCGCATGCTCAAACGAATCAACCAATTTCTCTAGAAGCAAGCACAAGAGACATATCATCAAAAACTTTGATACATAATGGCTTCTCAGCTCACCCCGAAAAGATTCTTCTTTCGATGGTGGCTGACGATGATGCTACAATTCGATCGCAAGCTGTCAATATTGTGCTATCGCTACGCAGAAGCAAAGATGTTGAAATGACCCCAGATGATGAAAGTGCAAAGGCGAAATCTATTGCAAAGAGGAGAGTAACTGTTCGAAAATTTATCATACCGGAGATCAATATCAACGCCGAGTTCTACCACAAGATGGTAAATTTTGATGAAATTCAAGTCACAGAACCTCCCGCAACCAAAGTCATGGATGATGATGCTATACAAAATGTCAAAGCCAACAAGCTTGAACTTGATCACCCATGTCACAATCAAGCTGTAGAGTGTCATGTGAAGCTCGTAACAAAAGCTTCCATGCACCATGCATGTGGCAGTGGCTAGGTTCGAAAGATGGGATGGTGTACTCCGGAAAAAGATCAAATGACGGAAGTTGATGCCCTCTTTCAACACCAAAAAGCAATTTTACTGCTGAATACGATTGCATAAAAACCACTTGTTTTTCGTTATAGTTACCAGGGGCATAGCCAGGACCTAAATATGAGGGAGGCAATATGTCTTGTGATATTTTTGAGTGTTTAAAAGTGCAGTTGGATTTTCATGTTCAAGCAATGGGATTTTTATTAGGTGCTGCTTGACTTGAAGACCTGTCGGTGGTCCCTTCGCGGCCTTCCCGTTGTTGCTGGTTAGTTCATGCTCAATTTAAATTTTGATTGTTTGTGTACTAATTATTATTGTGCATAGTGTGACTTGTTGGCTAAAACTGTATCATAGTGTATCTCTCAATAATTTCATGCCTTTCAGCCATTGAAATGTCATCTTAAATGCATCAAAACATTAATTTCATACTTAGTTCAAACTTCATTTCCTCATCAATGCTACAGATAAGAATATTTCGATGTTCAATACACTTATTCTCAAACAACAACCCAACCAATTGCTGAAATTTACTATTTTGGCTGTTGAAGTTCGTTAACTGTAATGTTGTATAAGGAAAATACCACAAAAACTATATTTTTGCTGCTTAGTCAAATTCTACTAGCAATAGAAGAAAAAGTTCTCTTAAAACAGATAGAAATATGGGTCTTCTGAATCTTTTAAGCCATTAAACAGATTTCTAGCACCAGCAGAAGTGGAGATAATGCAATTTTAACCTCGCGTGACCTTTGACCTCAGGTAGGAGAGTCAATTTAGGGGTAGGAGAACCAAAATTATGTTCGGGGTTATTTTTTAGGCCCAAAGACAACATTACAACACCTTAAATCAAAATCCAAAACATTAAGTGAAATTCACTCCACCCTAATGTACACCATTAAAACAAGAAAATACTGTTTTCTTAAATTAGAAAAAAACATTGTATCATATATGTATGATATAAAAAAATACTTTCTACATGCTTTCATAAACATTACTTAAAATGCCAAATGCATAAACTGGTCTACAATTAGGGGTCTGCTACTATTCGGTGAGTCCGATTCGGTGAGTCCGATTCGGTGAGTCTGATTCGGTGAGTCCGATTCGGTGAGTTCCTAACCTCTAACCCTAAAACGGCAATGATAATTAGGCTACGGTACCCAATAATTTAAAAAAAAAAGTTGAAAAAATCCCCCGTTAAGGGATCAGACTCACCGAATCGGACTCACCGAAACAGGCTATTCCGACACATAGAGATATCATACTTAACTGAATGCTTCTTGCAATAGCATATGTGTGGCAAAAGCTAAGAATAAAACTAAACCTTCCATTTACTATGTTCCTACTTTAATCTTTTTGCTAAAAAGGTAAAATTATCAGCGTTTAATGAAAATTAATCATAGCAGGGGGAGTTTAAAATTGTGATCAAGTAAACAATGACGTGAATACAAACCTTTGTTGCAAAATCACAATTTCCTCTTGTGATTAGAACAAAGGCATTAAGTGTGATATTTCCATATGTTGAACTGTTAAATGATCGTTGAATTATAGGGGAGCAAGCATCCACAGGGTTTGCCAAACTAAGGAAGCCCTAAAAAGGTATTACAATAAGTTAAAAATTATTTTGTAGAGAAAACAAAGCATGATAAAAAAAACATTATCTTAAAATCCTTGTACCAGCATATAACACTGGCCAACAAAAAAAAAAACTTTTTTCTGAGTGCCGAAGATATTTTAACGGTTTCTGGGCGATTTTTGGCCGCTGAATCCGAAAATAACATCGGTTTCTTTGAATTGGCTCCAATTTTTGAGATATCTCATGGTTTTGCTCTAAAAAGTGGGTCATTCCATATCAAAACAGCCAATATGAAGATATCTTGTATACATATGGTACCTCTCAGATTTTGCTGAAAAGTTGTCATACTATGCCTGAGGCTACCAAACGAAAGAATCCTAAGTTTCAGATCAATATCTTAAACGGCTTTTTCATGGCGGCCATTTCAATTTCGAGGGCTACCTTCGTTTTTGACTTGGGGGTAGTAGGGGTAGCGAATAGCAATTTCAGCCATTTTCAGAGCCTCATAACTTTTATTGTAATTGTGGTATAAGACTAAAAATTGCTGTGCTAGTTCATTATAAACTATACTACACAATTCAATAGCAAAAAACAACATCTCGTGATGCATAGGTGTTAGGTGGGTCATCAAAATCTTGTTTTTTGGCCCGTTTAAGTGTTTTTTTTCAATTTTCAAATGCTTCTACCACACAAACCAATCAAAATATTTCTCTAAAACCTACGGATTGAGTGCTTGAAAATACAAACTTAACCAAAAAGATTATGATAATGTTCTGACACTACTTCCACAGTTTCTTAGTCAATAGATGATAGATAAGCTGATTTGAGCTATGCATTTTACATAATGCAGAATTATAGTGCAAACTGAAAACAATTTAACTTTTGAACACGGCTTGATCATTTTCCTACAATTTTATCTCCACACCATAGCTCATTGATTGCAGGTGGGTACTTTTTCATGCGGAATGGCCCGTTTCGGCGAGTCCGATTCGGCGAGTCCGATTCGACTAGTCCGATTCGGCGAGTTCCCTATTCGGCAAGAGCCCTTTTCGGCGAGTGCCCTATTCGGCGAGTTTTTGAAATTTTTAAAAGGAAATTATCGGGTACCGTAGCCTAATTGCAATTGCCGTTTTTACATCATTTTAACGTCGCTAAACGTTGAAATCGTGCAGAAAGGAATAAAAATAAAATGTTTGAACTATTAAATTAAAATTCGTCTTGTCAGTTTAGTTATTTTTATTTTTGACCGTCATATCAAAAACAATACACGTTAACATAGCAAAGGTAGAAGCGACAAAATGCGAACGTTAAAACGTGCTTGAATTCGTCATGTCAGTTCAGTTGTTTTTATTTCTGATCATGATATCAAAAACAATTCACGTCAACATAGCAAAGGTGTAGAAAAAGGTAGAAGCGACAAAACGCGAACGTTAAAACGTGCTTGTGACCGAAGTAAGTTATTGAGTTGAAAGAAATTTGGCAATGTTGCATCACTTTCAGAAAAATGTAAGATATGAAGGAAAAATAAAACAAAGAAAATGTTACAAAAAATTCAGCGAAATGTCACGCAGATGGATAACGTAATTATATCGTCACACTAAGATTGCTTTTATTGCCACACTTGGAGTTATCGCTACGTTCGACCTACCGTTAATTATTATAAACAAAGCTCGACCAAAACACATGCTATGCGTCTGCGTTGGCTAGCGGTTGATGGACTGCGACTCTTTAAGCCAGTGGTTCTCAACGGGGGCGGTACCGCCCCCTGGGTGGCGTTTTGATTTTTCAGGGGGGCGGTATGATTACCTCGACTTAAGGGGGGCGTTTTTATTATTAGAGGGCACTCTGGTTTAACCCATCTACCGCCCAGCGTAACGATTTCGTCAAAGAGATACGTTGCATTTTTAAGATAATGTATTCAGACGTTGAATCAATGTACAAATGAAATGTTATGCTAAATGGGTTCTTGGAACAAATCGTAGGGCTTCTGTGAATGTTTCTCAGTTTCAAAGTATCCTAGTCAGCAAAAGCTCCCTTTTCTACACGATTTCAACGTTTAGCGACGTTAACACGATAGGCCACACATTTGTTTAGCCTTTTCATTCTGTTACTACAATGTAAAAATGAACTGTGTTCTTGGAACAAATTTTTGCTGGTCGGGATAACTAGGCTACGGTACCCGATAATTTCCTTTCAATCCAAGCTGTAGGCCACACATTTGTTGGTCCAAACTAATCATTTTAACTATTCAAAAGTACTAACTTATAGACATAAACATGATCTATTTTATTTTATTTTTTTGTAACATTTTCTTTGTTTTATTTTCCCTTCATATCTTAAATTTTTCTGAAAGTGTTGCGACCGTGCCAAATTTCTTTCAACTCAATAACTTACTTCGGTCACAAGCACGTTTTAACGTTCGCGTTTTGTCGCTTCTACCTTTTTCTACACCTTTGCTATGTTGACGTGTATTGTTTTTGATATCATGATCAGAAATAAAAACAACTGAACTGACATGACGAATTCAAGCACGTTTTAACGTTCGCGTTTTGTCGCTTCTACCTCTGCTATGTTGACGTGTATTGTTTTTCATATGACGGTCAGAAATAAAAACAACTGAACTGACATGACGAATTTTAATTTAATAGTTCAAACATTTTATTTTTATTCCTTTCTGCACGATTTCAACGTTTAGCGACGTTAAAACGATGTAAAAACGATGTAAAAACGGCAATTATAATTAGGCTATGGTACCCGATAATTTCCTTTCAAAAATTTCAAAAACCTCGCCGAATAGGGCACTCGCCGAAAAGGGCTCTCGCCAAATAGGGAACTCGCCGAATCGGACTAGTCGAATCGGACTCGCCGAATCGGAATCGCCGAATAGTAGCAGACCCTTTTCATGGGTGAGTTCAGTTCAGTTTATTGTTTTGCTGGCGGTAAACAAACAAAAAGCACATACAAATTGAGTGTCTATCAGCACAACAGGATGGCAACGAAAGACCTGTAATGTCATCTGAGGTGAAGAGGTGAAAGCATCCTTTTGAACATAAATTTATGGTCAACAGTGTCAGCATTTCAATGTTTATGATCACTAAGCATAGTACCTACTTATTTTCACTGTTTTCATGATAAATCATTGTTGAATTTTTTCTGACCTACATTACGGACTAGAGATTATTTGCTAAAAATGACCAAAATGTTACATTTTAAAGACATAAAATTTATATAATGGTGAAGGAGTTTGATCAACAAAGATTTTATTTCATGAAATGAAAGAATAAATGTATGTGTTTGTCTAGTACAAATTTCAGCATAACCATAAAATGCCCACGCGGTCATTTGGGGCTCTAAACATAAGAGCAAAAATGAGCCATTTCTGCCTGATAGGGTTTCCAGACCCCCATAAGATCTCTGTTAATGGCACCACAACTCCCAATTTCAAGTTGGCAGAAGAAAAGTTTCGTAACATTACAAATAATTAGGTTTTAGAGAAATAGTTTGATTGGTTTGGGTAGTAGAAGAATTTAAACATTGAAAAAAAAAAACACTATAACATACGGGCCAAAAAAACAGGATTTTGATGACCTACCTAACTTGATTTTGATGCATCACGAGATGTTGTTTTTTACAGGGTTCCCACACATTTTTTATAAACAAATTCCCTACTTTTTCAATACTAAATTCTAAAAATTCCCTACTTTTTCAATACTAAATTAAAAAAATTTCCAACCTGATTTTGATCTAAATTGCGCATTAACACTTAACAGTGCTTAATCAATGAAAATTTCTGTGCTGTATTATTTCCAAACACGATCATGCACAGGTTTAAAAATGTATATCCGGACTCTATTACATTCGAATCAGTATGAAAAATAATAATAATGTACAGTAGAAGATTCCTGTTTGAAGAAATTAACTCTTTTTTTTCAAAAGACCCGAACTGAAATCAGTTTGGATAAAGTGTCACATTTATACTAAAATTGCAATTCAAAGCTTCATTCTATCGGACATGGCAACCTGCCATAAGCCAAACCAAAACAATTAAAAATCACACTACTGACAAAATGAAGTAAGTGAAAAGAACACTATCTTTGTGATTCTGAACACTGAATCACGAAGACATTGTACAGTACAAAAGATTTATGAATGATATTGTCTTTGTTGTTGTGTCATAATAGTAGATTTTAGTAATGAAAGGCCACCATGATTGAGGACTGAGGTATTGTGGTCTTGGTCGCAGATATTGCCGCATTAACGATGTCTCTTACCGCTATTATCACCTAGCCAACCTGACATCATTGTTTTATGCGGCCGCTAATCGACTTCAACGATCATGGAATGTTACGTAATAAGAACGGTTATATACGCAAAAATAAAAAATATCGATTGCTTAAATGAGCTCTTTTGTTTCATGAACTTTGCGTATTGCTCAACAAGTGTATAAAGTTTAGAATTGACAAGAAAATCACGGCAAATAAACGTATTTACAACTTTTACTTCAGCCGACGCTGTTTCACACTCAGTAATCTAGGTCGGCAATAATTTTGCCGCAGCAAAAATGGGTTAATTTTGAAGGCTGCCGAGCTGGAAACTATAACTCGAACCTGGCTTTTTGAGGTGAAAACCACTTGCGAAAATCTCGAACTACACTCGAGTATATACGGTAACAAGTAAAATTTTGAATGTAGGCTACAGAACAAAAATCGCCTGAGGCTAAATTTTCATGTCAAGTTCAATATTTCTGCTTCTGGAGTGCCCCACAATTAAATAAGTCACGCCATGGTTACGCTACGCCACTGTCTGTACAGTATAACTCCTGTTGCAAGTAGGCTAACCACAGTTCACCTAAACTGCTTAGTGCATGAACAACGGAGAATGACAGGTATTTAAAGCGCAGATAAACAAGAAAAAAAAAAACAGTTTCCGAACTTCATTGAAAAGCTGCAATGTGCCACAACGTTGTTCTTTGTACTACCGCTTTGAACTTGAAGAAGGATTACGAGTATGAACAAAAGAATAACTTTTAAACCTCATTTTGAATTGAAAAGACATGACGTATAGTAATGTCTTCCATCCTTAGTTATCATATATTTTTTCATTACGTAATGTCTTGTAGGAATAAATTGAAAATCAGTATGATCACTCAAAATGAAAGCAATGGGACTACGAATCCTCACTAAACCAATCAATCAATGGTCTTGTTGCACCTAAGATGACAACCTTATATTTTACTGATCTCCGAAGCTGATGTAAACCTAAGTCATGTCGACTTATGCTTAATATGCCCCCCTTATCGAAATTTGCTCTTTGTAATACCGCTTTGCAGGTGGATTACGACTATGAACAAAAGAATAAATTTTAAACTTCAATTTGTATTGAAAATACATGACATAATGTCTTCCAACCTTATCACATATTTTTTCATTACGTAATGTCATATAAGAATGAATTGAAAACGAGTCTAAAAATGAGAGCAACGGGACCACGAATCCTCACTGAACCAATCAGTAAAAGGTCTTGTTGTGCCTACTGATCTCTGGAGCTTACATAAACCTGAAAAAATATGGACTTATTCTTGATATGAAATTCGGCTACATATTATATTACATATCGATTAATGGATATTTTGTTTCACTCAACTTCAAAGTCAAAATGTATTTGTTTACCACAACCAAACCACTTGTGATGATCGAATTTGTTAATTCCTTATTCGATAAAATGTTTAGATGATGTCACGTCATTACGCCGATTTGAGATACGGTATTTCATTCATGATGTCGTATGGATGAAAAACTTTTAAAAGTTTTATACTCTGCTGAGAGTAAAAAAGAAACACAAATGATAAATAATGGAGAAATTGAGTCTCCTTTACAACTTAATAATTATCGAACAACGCAAAACTGCTGAAACAAAACGTTTTGGTTGAGTGAAAGAATCACTGCAAGCAATCAATGCCAAAATGCGCGCGCAAGAAGTCATGGGAGTGTGAGATAGCAAAAATTTAACAGGTTGTTATTTTTCTACATCAATGTGACGTTAGTTACTACTTTAAAAAATCTATATTTTTGCTTCTGTAGAAAATCCGCAGCAAACGCCTTTTTTACATGTTTAGAATCGGCCAAATTTTTCCGAGACCGATACTCAAACAATGGCCGATATCACCGATACCGTTACATCGGATTTTTTATCTACAATTTAGTCATCAATGTTTTCCATACTTTTTCAATACCACGAGTGAGGTTTCACAAAATTCCCGACCTTTTCCCGGTCTGGAAAACGGGTTTTCAAATTCCCTACTTTTTCCCTACTTTCCCGACTGCGTGGGAACCCTGTTTTTACTATTGAATTGTGTCTCAGTATAGTTTATAATGAACTAGCACAGCAATTTTTAGTCTTATACCACAATAACAATAAAAGTTATGAGGCTCTGAAAATGGCAGAAAGTGCTATTCGCTACCCCCACCCCCAAGTCAAAAACGAGGGTAGCGCCCGAAATCCAAATGGCCGCCATAAGAAAATCGTTTAAGATATTGATCTGAAACTTAGGATTCTTTCGTTTGGTAGCC
Source organism: Aplidium turbinatum (assembly GCF_918807975.1). Lineage (NCBI taxonomy): Eukaryota > Metazoa > Chordata > Ascidiacea > Aplousobranchia > Polyclinidae > Aplidium > Aplidium turbinatum. Next base: position 36,208,152 of record NC_137473.1, read on the forward strand.
TCAGGCATAGTATGACAACTTTTCAGCAAAATCTAAGAGGTATCATATTATATTTTTTGTTTAGATATGGAATGACCCACTTTTTTGGAGCAAAACCATGAAATATCTCAAAAATTAGAGCCAATTTGTAAAAACCAATGTCATTTTCGGATTCAGCGGCATCAAAATACCCCAAAACCGTTAAAACTTTTTTGGCACCAAAATGTGTGTTGACCAGTGTAATCAGTAATCACCTGTCACAAGAACTCACACTGAACAATGAACATTGAACAATAATTCAGCCATATAGGCCAATGTCAAGCTTAATCACATTTACACGATGTCAATAAACACACATTACAAGTTACAACTAGGCTATATAATTGCTTCTTTAATTTGTGAAAACAAACATCTAAAATTGCAGGCAAAGCAATCACTTTAGAAAGAGGTGGTCCCATCACCACCAAGATGAGCACAAACTAGCATTCTTGTTTCTCAAAATCAAAGTTGACCGTTTTTCCACTAAACTTATTATCATTGTCTTGAACAACTTTATTATTGAATGTATAGTAGAAATAGGAATAGAAAATGTTGAACAGTTGACTACATGAATCCGTTCTAGAATAATTCATGACCTAATCCAGAATCAAATTGAGACTATTAAAGTAAATTGTGTATATACAGTATCCAAGTAAAGAAGCTGTTATAATTAATGATAATTTTAATGTAAGTAAACATGGTCTATATTAGTCATATATACTGTTTCCAAGAGAATAACACAGTTCTATGTTAACATTAGTTTAAAAAGTTGTAGAGTGACTTTACAAAGATACACAAAATGCATGTGACATTTGGTCAAACAATAAAATGCACAATTCAATGCACTTTTCAGCTTGTGCAGAATGAGTTGTCTTGAATTTTGATTTAAAGTACAATACTTTTGCAGTGCTAATCAGCATTGAAACTTGAGCACTATAATACTACACAATGCATAAGAAACAAAGAAAAAAATCTGTAAAAGTAAGCCAGATCTCCATGCAAGATAAAAATTAAAACTTTCCAAATCCACAACCCCAAGAAATTCATTAGTTTAAGGTTTAAAATTGCTAAGATTGGATTTTTTGGCTATCAGAAATATTTGCACATTCTTGACTATGCTAACAGTTGGTTAAAACATCAATGTTACTATGTACTGGTAGTAGTATAAGTAAAAATGTAAATGCCATACCATTAAACCATCTTTCCCAATACTGGTTCCAAACTCTGCCTCCTCATCTTGAAACGTTTCTGTTGAATTCACACTTTTAATCTGTAACACATAAATAAATTAATAATAGCCTATTTAAACACAAATATTTAAACTTTAAAGAAAACATAAAACAGTAAAGAATAATAATATTTTGAATAAAAATTACGACACTGCATCCATAAGCATATTACTTAAAAAGTTCAAACATAAAACTAATAAACATTGGTCTAAACAGAGTTTTTTAGGCCAACTAATCTAAACATAAAACACACAAACAATAAAAACATACAAAGATAAATTAAACGATTCTGGTTTGTAAAACGCATAAAAGTCCTTCACAAAGTAATTGAAAGTCTATCAAAGCTAAAGTATGTGCAACACAACATTAACTACATATACCGCAACAACATCTCCGTTAGTTGGAATGGGGAAGAATATTCCAAAAAAACAAAGAAACAAGGAAAGGATTTCAAAAAACATTATCCTATATTTCTTGTGATAATCATCTCAAGAAATGACCTGGAAAAATTGAAAAATATTATGGTCAGTTTTACAATAAAGAATATATGTGACTTCAGTCTTGTCAACAAAAACAGCTTTGTTGAAAAGATAAAGCAATACTTATCGTAAGAAGTACCTATGGCCTCTGAGATTATGTTTTAGAAGTTGCTTGAACATGAAATTTGTGTCAATACAAACTTTGGAATACAGTTTGTTATCACGTTCAGTCGTTCATAGTACGATTGAAATTACACAGGCAATGCTCAATTTTGCTATATTCTACATTTAACCATGAAAGTAAAAACATTTGCTATAAATCAGCAGAGGGCTAGAAAAATAGAGGTGTGACCAGGCCTCGAAATTCACGGCAGACATGTCCGCCGTCACAGCATGTGATGTCCGCAGGAAGTACCGGCCTCGAAATTCCGGCGGTCATGACCTCCGGAATGACCTTGAATGTCTGCCGAAGCCGACTCATTAGTCGGTCATAAATGACCGCCGCAAAATTCTTGACAAAAATAGAGCTAATGCAGCAAAAATATATATATATATTTTAAATTTGAATTGTTACAATTGTTTGTTTAACGCGAACAAATATGGAGCTGAAACACTAATAGTACGGTACAGGCAATGCTTTAAAGATCACATTAGAGTGGCGTGGTTAACGAGTAGGGATGCCCAAAGTAGAATAATTGCCTATTCTAGAATTATTCTAGAATTTATTTTTGGATCTAGAATTTCGAATCCTATTCTAGAATCCTTGGCGTAAATTTTAACCTTTTCTTTTTATTGAGAAAATACACATAACGGCATGAAAAAGAAGCTTTGCAAAGCCATCATTTTAACAAGTTCTCAATCGTTCACAACAGTGATGAATTGCAATGTAGAACGTTTATCTCGTCCAGATGCTGCCCTGTCAGCCTTGTTTTGAGTTTTCCAACAGTCAGCCCAGCGCTTGAAAACGGGTGCAACCTAGTTCGTACCTTGAACCATTTGTACCCTCAGTTCGTACCCTGAAAAGATCGAGAGAAAAAATTAAAAAAAGCCGAAGTCGCTGATCGCAGTTTAATAGCACAAAGTCGAGGTTGCTGATCGGAGTTTCCCCAAACATGTTGAAACAAACTCGATGTTAGGGTTAGCGGAAACTGCAAAACTGCGGAAAAATGTTTGTGGAAACTGCGATTAGCGACTTCCGCTTTTTTTAATTTTTTCTCTCGATCTTTTCAGGGTACGAACTGGGGGTACGAACTGTTCAGGGTACGAACTAGGTTGCATCCCTTGAAAACGATCGCTCCAAAGAAGCTGATGTTGCTGGAATGGCCACGTATTTTGCAGCTAAATTGTGCAAAAGTGGGAAGTCTGCTTTGTGGCAAGACTTGCAGGCGTATTTTTTCAAAATTTTTTTCTTTTCTCCGATTATTTCCGAATCCAATTACCCGATAAAAAAGCGGTTTTTAGATTCGAATCTGGATGGATTCGAATCTCAAGGATTCGAAATTCTACTTTGGGCATTCCTATTAACGAGCTGATGGCAAAAGTAGCCATTTTTACATCACTTCAACGCCTTGCAATGTTGCCTTGAAATAAAGTTGTCTGAACATTTCGGCTGGATAGGCCTATGTATTCCAATTTTAACAATGAGGATTATTACGTTACATTGATTGTTTGTTAAAAAGAAACGTCACAGAGAAGCAAGTCTCAGCTGAGTTCCGCACGTGCTTAGGCGAATGTGACGACCTTATTCACACTGATACTGATAAAAATAGAATTTCTGCACAGAAGGGAGGGTGTTAGATTAACACTATTGTGTTACCGTAGTTAGTTAAAACTAACACTATTGAGGGCTAACACTACTGAGTCACTAATGCACATTTGTCTGGACGGTCCTGACATGGAGATTTACAACCCCGCGCCGGCAGTAATCGCTTGGCACAACGATTCTATAACGCGAAAACGCCGGAATAAATGATCGTAGTTACTTTTGTAATAAGGAAACTTGGATTGTTGTTTTCAAAAATTGTGTTTATTGCGTCATTACACGACTGTCATTAACGCACTGATTTATTTGCAAGCAATCTGCTCCAGTATACTTCAGGGTCGGTTAATTAAGCCATCAACCATTGCAGAGTTATTCTGTTGTAGAAAATCTTCTTCTACAAACACGACTACACAATACTGTAGTGTATGATTGAATAATTGTAACTCAGTATTCAGTATACTACATGATACTAGCATGCGTTGGTATGGGTATCAGTTTCAAATTCCAGTTGAAATTTAAGTTTCTGCAGTTCTGTTCTACATTCTGTTAATGGCTTGATTTTGAGCATCAGGCCGGTCTTCCCCTTTTTGTTCTGATGGTTTCAATTCCAGGGGCATATTCTCAATGGAAGCAAGGGAAGCATTGCTTCCCCTGTCAAAATTGAAAAAAGAGAAGCTGATATTTTTCAGTAAAACGATTTCGTAATTTCTTTACCTGAATACGATTTAGAACAGTTTTTAACTCATGCCCCCATATGATTTCAAATCCGTTTTAATTTAAAAAAAGTTGGAAGCTTACGGAAGCAAAGATTCGTATTGCATCCCTTAAGTGATAGAGAAATAAGAAATAAGTGATAAAGAAAAAAAAGCAGCATAAAGTTTGCGCAATTTACGTTTCTTTTAACTAATCTTGGGAGAAATTTAAAATTTGCTTCCACAGTTGCAGGGTTGCCAGATTGGCCAAATCCATCAAATTAGTTTTTTTTTTAAATTAACTCTTCAAAATGCATAATAATCAATATTTCTCAAATATCATATAACCTTACCAGATGAAACCATATTCACCATTGTTCAATACATGTTCTATAGCCTACTTGTTCAATGCTCGTAATGTGGCGGATTAAAACTTATCCGCTACAGTCCTTTTATAGGCTACATGCTATTTTTCGGGTTACTTTCATAATTATTTTTGCTACGATTTATTAAAATCCACTACAAGTCATAAAATAAATGTACATTTTATTATTTTTAATAAACATCATAAATATATTTCCATTTGGCTTGTTTGTCTAATATTTTCCTTGTTTTGGCCTTTTTTTGTACTACTTTGGCTTTAAGACCTTTTCATAGTCTGGCAACTCTGCTCTGTTGGATATTGTGCTGGTAGCCACTTTAACAAGTAAAAATTCTGCTACTGCGAATGACTACAATGCAACCACCAACCAATCAGAACATGTTATAAGAGGCTACTGTCCAATTGAGACCCTTCTAGCACTCAGCCAGAGAGTTAATGCTTGTTTTGAACTTTATTTGGTAATTACAGAAGAAAAAAGGGCAATAGCAGTGGTGGGAATCGAACCCGCGTCAATGAAATAACTACTTTCTAGCCCCAACCCCTGACCTAAGCCAACCAGCTGACAGAAAATCCATCACTTGATTTGCTTTGTATCACTATCATCTTCTTTTCGCTCTTTTTCACGTCATAGAAAACGTAGCTTATGATTGGTTGGCGGTGCATTCTAGTCAATTGCAGTGGCAGAATTTTTCCTTGTTAAAGTGGCTACCTATTGTGCCAGTGGGCTACAGTACGGTATGTAATGAGAAAATCTAGAACACTGTTATGGTTATAATATAGGCCTTGTAAGTAGAGATGTACCGATACCAATATTTTGGCCGATACCGATATCACTTTTTTAGGCCGATACCGATATTTTGGCCGATTCTTTAGTTTAGTGTTACAAATAGAAGCAATTTTGGTATTTGCAAGGAATTGTATCAAATGCTAAGTTTGACCTTTTTTTTTAAAGGCCCCATACTCAGATACTGAGCTTTGGGGAATGAGAAGATATAAGGTTCTCATTATACTAAGCCTTCGGCACTAAGGAGAGTAGGGTGGCCAGTTCCTCTTTCTCGGCCGCCTTTACTTCAGCAACTATGCACACCCAATTTATTACACCCTGGGTATAGGTGAGCGGTGTTTATCAACAACCAGCTGAAGCCGGGAATCGAACCAGGTTTGCATAATTGGAAAGCGAGCGCCTTATCCGTTGCACCATCCCACCGCCAAGTTTGACCTTATTTGCATATAGAACTATTAAAAAAAGCCTTGAATTGGCATAGTTTATTAAAGATTCAAAAATTCAATCTCAACCGCATTGTTGTGTCATAATAGTAGGTTTTGGTAATGAAAGGCCACCGTAATTGAGGACTGGGGTATAAGGGAAGAAACATTACATCGTAATTGGGGTTTCTGAAACATTAATATTTTAGGGTTTGCGTAAACTCTCCAAATAAGCTATCATAATTCATAATAAGATGTAAACCAAGTCATTTGTGTAGTCGAACAAAAACTATTAGACAAGTAATGTGCAATGTTGTTTGGTTGAGAAGCTTTTGCCGGGCCAAGACTACCCAGGTAGCAAAAACGTATAATTTTGCATCTTTTTTATGTTACTAAACGTTTAAAAAACCCATGTAACTTGGTTGTTTTTATAGTAAGCTGGTTCTATCAGCTTGTGATTTAATATTGTTATTATTATTTTTAAGCTTAAACAATGTCATGGCAGAGTAAGTACGCTGCGCAACGAACTCCCATAGTTATCCCCACTTGCTGCTGACAAGTCAAAGAACATCTATGTCTTGTGATGTTGCCGATTTGCGTCACATTTTTGTGTTTTTTTATAGTGATAATTGCTCTTCGCTATTTCTGTTGCGTTACTTGGTGTGGTGTAGCACGTGTCATCACACACCACCATCTCTCTTGATAACAGCGCAGTGTGACTTTGCGGATTGCCTGGCTTGACTTATACTTGTTTTCTTTCGTGTTGATTCATTCTTTATTTTCAGTTAACAACAGTGTAGCAGTGCAATCGGAAACTTAAAGACTTGTTTAGTTTGTCATTTAATATTCCGTTAACATTCTTTACAGCTTGTTTTCAATTGCATGATAATCATGTTTTAAGTTTATAGGTCAGCAACAATTTTGTCACAGCAAAAATGCGTTAATTTTGAAGGCTGCCGAGCTGGAAACAGCTTGTCCAATGTATAAGTCGAACCTGGCTTTTTGCGGTGAAAATCACTTGTGAAAATCTCGAACTATACTCGAGTAGGCTATAATAAATAGGGTAATAAGTAAAATTTTGAATGTTAGGATATCATACAGAACAAAAATCGCCCGAGGCTAAATTTTCATGTCAAGTTAAATATTTTTGCTTCTGGAGTGCCCCATAATTAAATAAGTCACGCCATAGTTACGCTACACCACTGTCTGTACAGTATGTATAACTCCTGTTGCAAGCAGGCTAACCACAGTTGATCTAAACTGCTTAGTGGATGAACAACGGAGAATGACTGGTATTTAAAGCGCAGATGAACAAGAAAAAAAAACAATTCCCGAACTTCATTGAAATGCTGCATGTTGCGCCATAACATTGTTCTTTGTAATACCGCTTTGAAAGAGGATTACGACTATGAATAAACTTCATTTTAAATTGAAAAGACATGACGTAATGTCTTCCATTCTTAGTTATCACATATTTTTTCATTACGTAATGTCTTGTAGGAATAAATTGAAAATCAGTATAATAATTCAAAATGAAAGCAATGGGACTACGAATCCTCACTAAACCAATCAATCAATAGTCTTGTTGCGTCTAAGAGGACAACCTTATATGTTACTGATCTCCGGAGCCGACGTAAGCCTTAAAAGTCATGTCGACTTATTCTTGATGCCCCCCTTAACGAAAATTGTTCTTTGTAATACCGCTTTGAAGGTGGATTGCGACTATGAACAAAAGAATAAATGTTAAACTTCAATTTGTATTGAAAAGACATGACGTAATGTCTTCCATTCTTAGTTATCACATATTTTTTCATTACGTAATGTCTTGTAGGAATAAATTGAAAATCAGTATAATCATTCAAAATGAAAGCAATGGAACTACGAATCTTCACTAAACCAATCAATCAATGGTGTTGTTGCATCAAAGAGAACAACCTTAGGCCTATATGTTACTGATCTCCGGAGCTGACGTAAACCTTAAAAGTCATGTCGACATATTCTTGATGCCCTTCATAACGAAAATTGTTCTTTGTAATACCGCTTTGAAGGTGGGCGACTAGGAACAAAAGAATAAATGTTAAACTTCAATTTGTATTGAAAAGACATGACGTAATGTCTTCCAACCTTATTACATATTTTTTCATTACGTAATGTCTTATAAGAATGAATTGAAAACAAGTGTATTCACTAAAAAGGAGAGCAATGGGACCACGAATCCTCACTGAACCAATCAGTAAAAGGTCTTGTTGTGCCTACTGATCTCTGGAGCTGACGTAAACCTTAAAAACGGTCCCACGAATTACCCATAAGCCCCATAAGTCGCGTCGAATTACCCATAAGTCGCGTCGAATTACCCATACGCCCCATAAGTCGCGTCGAATTACCCATAAGCCCCATAAGTCGCGTCGAATTACCCATAAGCCCCATAAGTCGCGTCGAATTACCCATAAGCCCCGTAAGTCGCGTCGAATTACCCATAGGCCTAAGCCTCGTAAGTCGCGTCGAATTACCCATTGGCACCATAAGTAGCATTGAATTACCTAGAAGTAACGTCGAATTACCCATAAGCCTGTATAGTGTAGAGTGTAGTCTATAGCCGTCTAGAAGCCTAGTAGTCGGCTGCATAGCCGAGTGGTGAGGAGCACTGGCTGGGCGTTCCAAAATATAGTTCGACACCGCTCAAGAGCAGGACACTTGAAGGCATGCCTAAAGGTGAACACAAAGATTGGCTTCGTTGCCTTCCCGTCCGCTTATGTGTAATCTGCAGTTTGCTGCAGCAGATCGAGTGTTTTGTCCGATAAAACACTTTAACATTGGACAATTTTCCCTATGAACCAGGTGACTGCAGCATAGCAATCGTTCTCGCACTCAGCCAGAGACTTAATTCTTGCTTTGAACTTGATAATTAAAGAAAAAAATAATAACGGCAAGGGTGGGAATCAAACCCATGTCACCAAATTCAATAGCCTTTGGCTTAACCACTCTGCCACGCAAGCGCTCATGAAATCTTCGCTTAATTTGGTTTATATGGGTAATGTTTCGAGAACGCTCGCAATATTATCAGTTTAGTTTGTTTTTATTTCTGACCATCACAACGAAAAATCAATATACGACAAACTTAGCACAGATCTATAAAAGGTGGAAGCGACAAAACGCGGACGTTATAACGTGCACGATACCAAAGCAGGACAATCAGTTTAACATGACACGGTCGCAAGTCGCAACAGCAACCTGCAGATTACATATACGCTGACATGAAGGCGTAAATAATTCCACGTTGCTTATGGGTAATTCGACGCGACTTATGGGGCATTTGGGTAATTCGACGCGACTTATGGAGCTTATGGGTAATTCGACGCGACTTATGGGGCTTATGGGTAATTCGACTCGCGTCGAATTACCCATAAGTCGCGTCGAATTACCCATAAGTCGCGTCGAATTACCCATAAGCAACGTGGAATTACTTACGCCTTCATGTCAGCGTATATGTAATCTGCAGGTTGCTGTTGCGACTTGCGACCGTGTCATGTTAAACTGATTGTCCTGCTTTGGTATCGTGCACGTTATAACGTCCGCGTTTTGTCGCTTCTACCTTTTGTAGACCTCTGCTAAGTTTGTCGTATATTGTTTTTTCGTTGTGATGGTCAGAAATAAAAACAAACTAAACTGATAATATTGCGAGCGTTCTCGAAACATTACCCATATAAACCAAATTAAGCGAAGATTTCACGAGCGCTTGCGTGGCGGAGTGGTTTAGCTAAAGGGCTATTGAATTTGGCGACATGGGTTTGATTCCCACCCTTGCCATTATTATTTTTTTCTTTAATTATCAAGTTCAAAGCAAGAATTAAGTCTCTAGCTGAGTGCGAGAACGATTGCTATGCTGCAGTCACCTGGGTCATAGGGAAAATTGTCCAATGTTAAAGTGTTTTATCGGACAAAACACTCCATCTGCTGCAGCAAACTGCAGATTACACATAAGCGGACGGGAAGGCAATGAAGCCAATCTTCGTGTCCACCTTTAGGCATGCCTTCAAGTGTCCTGCTCTTGAGCGGTGTCGAACTATATTTTGGAACGCCCAGCCAGTGCTCCTCACCACTCGGCTATGCAGCCGACTACTAGGCTTCTAGACGGCTATAGACTACACTCTACACCAGTGCTCTTCAACCTTTTTTGGTTTGGTGAACCCTTAAAGTTGTTGTGACGAACTCATGCACCCTGTTTACTTAAAAGGTAAACTGAGGTAAAAGCGATATAAAAAATCATTATTTAATGACTCTTTTGTTGTTGCACATTATTAACTAACAACTCAAACCGAGGTATGATATCTTTTTCAATTGCTCCCCTCATCAATGGATCGATGTGTGTGATTGAATTTCTCTTTCGAGATTTGATTTCACACAAACAAGAAAAGCTGCTTTCGCATAAATACGTTGTTGGCATTTGAATAAGTACGGAAATCGCCCTTTCTGCTATGCTTCTGTATTCTGGCACATTTAACAGGTGCACCCAAAAGTCAGTGTATGGTGTCTCTTTAAATAATACTTTCATACCAAAATCCGATTGGAGATCAATCAAATCTTCAATTTCTGTAGTAGGCCTGTCATAAATGAAAGGTTGTAATATCCAAGAACTGGCATTAAGTGTGGCATTCTGTTTAGCATTGAAATATTTCTCAAAGTTTTCTTGCAACAAATTAAGATGGGCATGAATAAGTGGCAACAGTTGCTCTTGACAATTGCTTCCAAGTTCTTCCATGAAGTCGTGGAAAAGCGGAAAATCAGAGAAATTGTATGATGCAACTCGGTTCTGCCACAGTGGTAGTTTCTTCTTTATAGCATTGACTTTGAACATGCTTTCAAAAATATCCCCTTTCTTCCCGAATAGTTGCGTCTCCTTGTCGCAACTATTCGGTTTTTGATTATTGCACCACAATGGTTTAATTGTGACACGAACTAGTACAAAAAAGTATCACGTGAGCTAGAGCGCAGAGATAAAAGAGCCGCAGGTTGCCGACCGCTGATAGTCCTTCAGTTGCTGCAAAATGACTTGAAACCTACATCTTTTTTCTAATGTCCTGAAAGTCAAATATTAATGGTTCATTTTTGCTCACAGAAAGTTTTTGTAAAAAGTATCTGTTTAGTGTGACAAGTTTGTGATGCACCCGTGTATACCTTTTCGTAGTGGTGCACCCCATGCATATTTTGGTGCACCCTAGGGTGCACCGTGCACACCGGTTGAAGAGCACTGCTCTACACTATACAGGCTTATGGGTAATTCGACGTTACTTCTAGGTAATTCAATGCTACTTATGGTGCCTATGGGTAATTCGACGCGACTTATGGGGCTTATGGGTAATTCGACGCGACTTACAGGGCTTATGGGTAATTTGACGCGACTTATGGGGCTTATGGGTAATTCGACGCGACTTATGGGGCTTATGGGTAATTCGACGCGACTTATGGGTAATTCGATGCGACTTATGGTGCTTATGGGTACTTATGGGTACTTATGGGCCTTATGGGTAATTCGTGGGACCCCCTTAAAAATATGGACGTATTCTTGATATGGAATTTGACTACCGTACATAGCCTATATTACATATCGATTACCGGTAATGGATATTTTGTTTCAATGCACTTCAAAGTTAAAACGTATTTGTTTACCACAACCAAACCACTTGTGACAATCGAATTTGTTAATTTATTATTCGATAAAATGTTTAGATGATGTCACGTCATTACGCCGATTTGAGATATAATTTCATTCATGACGTTGTATGGATGAAAAACTTTTTCAAGTTTTACACTCTGCTGAGAGTAAAAAAGAAACACATATTGGAGAAATTGAGTCTCTTTCACAACTTAAGAATCGAACAACGCAAAACTGCTGAAACAAAACGTTTTGTTTGAGTGAAAGAATCACTGCAAGCAACCAATGCCAAAAGGCACGCGCAAGAAGTCATGAGAGTGTGAGATATCAGCAATTTGAACAGGTTGTTATTTTTCTATATTAATGTGACGTTAGTTACAACTTTAAAAAATCTGTATCTTTATTCTGTGGAAAATCCGCAGCAAGCGCCTTTTTTACATGTTTAGTATCGGCCACAGTATCGGCCAAATTTTGCCGATACCGATACTCAAAAAGTGGCCGATATCACTGATACCGATATATCGGTACATCTCTACTTGTAAGCAAAAGTTTGAGCCAAATGTTGGCTTTACAATGTTATCCTGGCTAGTTAGACTTTGTCATAAGACAGGATATGTGAGGTCTTTGTAGCTGAGTTTTTGGTGTTCTCTAATTTTAGCCGCATTTTTTGCCAGTTTGTGTGTAAGAGCTACCGTACCTTTAATAAGTTAATAGCTGTTTATCTGCTAATAAATTTCATACAAATATTACCCTAAAAGTGTTTCCAGAAAGCACTATAATCCATTATTTGAGTATAATTTTGCAAAATGTAGATTCGTAGGTAGGCCTACCGCCAGGCGCGGATTTATGGGGGGGGGCCCAGGGGGCCCGGGCCCCCCCCGAAATATTGTGAGGAATTATTGTTGAAATTCTATGTATCCGCATCAAATCGTTTGATGTACGTCTAAACAGCTGATATTTGTCCCAAGGCGGACTTAACTTATCTGGGGGGGGGGTAATTTTTTGTTATTATTATGGTTAAAATCATGCATCGATCAGACTCCTTTATTCCGTTATACAACTGTAAATGCATTTTAATAGCAACATTTGTTGGTGCTGACTCAGCTGAAACCAATGCTGAACCAAATGACGTCAGTTGAAACAATCTGAAACCTTGAATGGCTGTTTTATAGTTTTTAGCCTTCATTATAATTTCAATCAATTGCCGTCTATGCTTGCAAACATACAAACATCCAATTGGTCATGGACACTGCATACAGGGTTTTAAACCAGATTTCAAGTTTACTTTGCATGCTTAGCAGTTTTTATTCAAGCAAAATGTATTTTTCAAACATTCACAATTGATGAAATGGCTGTTTCTTTTAATGTCTATTTTATTTTATGGCATATCGTATATGTCGTAGTATAGTGGTATAGTGGCTTAGCCAAGGGGAGGGGGGGTTACAACCCCCCCCCCAGGGCCGTTGACAGGATTTCTCGGGCCCGGTACCAATTTATTTTCGGGCCCCCTTCGGCCTTCATTGACTATGTTATGAAAATAAAGGTTGTTTACAAACTTTTATTGATGTCGTTTAAGCATGGTCATTTAACAAATCTTGCGCAATCTTAAAATTTCTTGAACCGCAAAACTTACTATCTCTATCTAGCGGTTGCTTTTTTGAACTTTTATTTGTCACATGGCGCTAGAGTATTCTAGGCTCACCAGAAGAGAATTTACAGCAAAGGTAGTGCAGACAGTCAGAAAGTTTTCAATTTGATTTGGGAAAGGTGTTTGGGCCTCGATCAAACATTTGCTGAGTGCTGCAATCTGAAAAGCGGTTTTGTGCAGTTTTTAGTGCAGTGCAATGCAATTTTTAGTGCAGAAACAGGGATAGCAATCTTCTTACCTGTGCCATTTCAGTTTGAGTTTAAACAAATATTAACCTGTTTATGTTGAAATTCGTGTTTCGGGTAATATTCATGGTTAGGGAAATCACTATACTAGACTAAACTAAATTCTTATTTTACTGTTTGGTGGCTGAAGTGGCTATTTGACCACCAGAAAGCTGAAGTGAAGTGCTGTGTTAAGCCCTTTGTGGGCCCCCGGGGCCAAAATAATTTTGAGCCCCTTATTGGCAAGCAGACTTATGATAATGTAGTGTGTATGTTAACTGCACTGATATGGAAAGGTGGTTCACTTCACTAGACTTTCTCACCGTTGAGAAAACAATACAAATGTAAATAAGAGCAAACACAGGTCTATCAAGTCATAGCTACACCTTTGCTTGTAATGAAAGCCAAAAGTGTTAACGATTTCTAAACATACTGGCATAAACATACATACAATTTTTTACATTGGACAAGAATTGACAAAATTATGAGAATTTAAAATTGGTTACCTACATTTAGAAGCAATTTTTTCCAAAAGTTACAATTGGCATTTGAAATTTCACTAACCTATTGTTTTTAAATGTATTATATAGCCATAACATAGCAAAACAGTTTAGAAGTGCAAAAAAAAGTGAATTCACAAATGCTTTAACAAACAACATTTTAACACTTTCACCAAGTGGTAATTATGTTTTGCCTTATAGGATCGCCGAGGTGGAGGCTGACTTGGTGACCTCATAAGGTCTTTCGCTTCTTTCCTATCTCACTTTTATGTAATGTACCAGTGCATTTGATGTGATATTTTGTGAAAAAAAATAAACCAGTGATTGATTGATTAAACCACTCACCTATACAATACTTTCAAAAAGCTAACAAGTACCCAATCAAAATGCTAACATGAAAACTCAAGTGTACTCAAATGTGCATAATCAGGAACTTAAGTACGATAAAAACAATAGTTTACCAATCTAGTGATATACTTTCAATTCACAACAGAACAGTGTTAATCCATAACAGCACAGAATGGCGTACATGGTTTATTAACTAGGCCTACTCACACAAGATACACTATTATTAGAAACCTGTTGTTAATCATGCTATATTTCACTAAAACATTTTTTTTATTAATTGCTTTATTTTTGGAACATTGTGGTTGTTGAATTTAAGAAGCACAATTATTATGAGCAGCAGTTGCTGTAATCTAACTGTTGAATTAACTTTTCTACATGTAATTATTTTTTCATATGCAAACACCATTGGTCATGCTAAAAACAGTTGTTATTGAAATGGTGCATGAGTGCTGACTTATGTAGATGAAGTTTAATAACTTCATCACATGTTGCAACTACTTCACAGGAATCACAGCATACATAAGAAAATTACTATGATCTTTAACAAAACGGAGCAATATTTACAGTGTAACACTAGTTAATAGGTTTCTAGGTAAGGTCTAACAGTTTCATCACTCACTGACAACTTTGCAGTACTCAGAAAGCCTTCATAGGTTACTGGTGCTTAATGAAATGTTATAATGCTTACTGCACAATACCGGCTAACTACTACCTAGTTAAACTTTTATAACTTCATAAACAATCATCAACCCAGCAGTGTACAGAACACAGCAGAAATATAACTAATAGTAAACACAGGTCTATCAAGTTATAGCTTCATCTTTGCTTGGAATGAAAGAAATGAAACATAAAGCAGCAACGATTTGAAATCACAAACAAAACACTGGCAACTGTCATAAAATACTTATTATACTGGTATCTAAATGTAATATGCTGGTTACACTTGCTGATAGCTACCTCTGTAAAGTCAGGGATATTTATAATTGCGGGATTGTAAATGCTAAAAATGAAATGCTAATTAATCTATGAGAAATGCTATTTTGTTTATTATTCACAATTTTTTAGCAATAAACAAAATATGACTGCACAAATGGAATAGGCTACAAATAAGACAAACATTTTTATGGCCTACAGTTAAAGGCAGGTTAATTGATTATATACCTATTACACTACTCAATGTTCGCTTATTACTTCCTGACCTTTGACTTTGAGGTCAGTTTTTGAATTGTTTGTCTTACTTTTGGTGGTCATTCTTAAGCTTGTGGCCTGCTGATCACTTTATCTGGTTCTTACCACAGCAATTAAAGACATGGGTAAAGATGGCATTAAATGCTTCATGGTTTCTGGTACATTCAAGGTTTAACATTTGGCTCAACATAACTTTTGAAAAAAAAAAAACTATGCAAAGACCTTGGAGAAAAACATTCCCTTGTTTGGAACATCTGCAAAACTTTTACAGCACGTCTGCACCATTGCTAATCATAGTAAACGAATGTATTCCAATTGCAATAACGGCAAAGCAAAGTTTGCTAGGTTCTGACAAACCTCCATGTTCAGCCATTTCAAAGAATTCCTCTTTGAGAGTTTTGTTTATCTGAAATGTTCAAAGCAAGAATGTCGGTAGTTCAAACAAGACATCTTCTTTATGAAATGCTGAATGAAATCTTGGTACATAGCAAGGTTACACCATTCTAGAACTAGATTACCGGTTGTAAACCAGTAACATTCACTTTGAAGTAAAGCTTAAGAAAACAAAACACCCTGTAAAACCAAAACGTTAAGCTAAAAGTGCAACAGCCTTAATGCAGCTTCTGACACTTCAAAAAATACTTTTACCTTGCAAGTTATACCGGTAGATGTAGAAAAAATATTTTATTGTTAAATGGGATATCAATAGACCAACCATACTTTAAGCTAGTCCAGTATTACAAAAAGTATTTCATGAGTCTTGTTTACTTATTGACAGACTTCAAAATCAATCGTACCTGACTCTTAAAGTTTATGCTAACGAGAAGCTAACCTACAAAACATGAACGCTTTCACCTTATGCTAAAGAAAGGTTTCAATCTATGTTTTTGCAAAATTTAGACAAGGCATTGCAATTAAGTTATGCAAATGTCTTATATAATTTGCCCATTTATGACAATCATTTTAAAAAAATGAGCTGTCTACTTCGTGGTTTAACCTATAACAGTAGTACACAAAGTATGGTGACCCTACCACTACCAGTGTATAAAGCGGTTTCAGTTCAACAGTTGCCAATTCCAAAGTTTTACCACAAAATACGAAAAAATAAACAACCAAAATAATTAAAACACATTTATCTTAAACACACCTTTGTAGGAATTGGGCCTGTCTTGATTTCAAGTATTCAATTGCAACCAACCTGTTTTATTTCAAATGCAGGTAATTTTACTAATGTTGTCGCATTTTAACTTAAGATAATGTGGTTTTTAGAGATGTTTTGATATAAGGGCCCAGCATCTCATTGGTACCGGTACCGGGCCTAAATTATCTTGTCAATGAACAAGTAGGCTACACGCAGTAAACTTTAACAACTAAAAACAGATTGTTACTGAAACGCAAAAGTCAATTACCTGTGGGCCCCCTGAAATTCTATCACAAAATAACGACCAAGATAATGTGGTGATTTTAGAGATATTTTGATATAAGGGCCCAGGCCCAGCATCTCATTGGTACCGGACCTAAATTATCTTCTCAATGGAAGTACACACAGTAAACTTCAGCAGCTAAAAAACATGTTGTCACTGACATGCAAAAGTCTATTACTAGTAGGCCTCCTGAGATGGTGGGCCCAGTACCCAGAAGGGGGCCCGGTACTTTACCATCTGACGGCTAAAATAGCAGTCTGATGGCAATTCCTTCAGATCTGATTATATTAAGATCTTGATTATGTTTGAAGTCGCGGGGAATTTTTAAAATCCGGGCCCCTCAAATATTCCGGGCCCGGGTCCAAAAGTACCACCTAGACCCCCCTGTCAACGCCCCTGCCCCCCCCCCCCCCTTGGCACGCGTGTGACATCACGATATTGAGAATGAAGCTTTCAGTATCTATGTCTCTTAAACAAAGTTTTCCTAATTTTAAACGAAACTGCATTAAAAGAGCGAGTTTTGCCAATACTAAACATTCAAATATCCCAGCCAGGAATTAGCAACAAGAAAACATAGAGACTTAGGTTTATTACCGAAAAATCCGAAGAAAACATGATCTTATCCTTTTGCTATGCCACCAGACAGCACCATTTTATAAGAATATTTATACCCACATTTTTGTTGAAAATGCTCTCAGAATGCACCAAATTCAAAGTAATTTTTCAAAATTTTCTGGGGGCTGCCCCCCAGACCCCCCACCGGCCGTCAAAACCCCCCCTTTCAAAATTCCTGGCTACGCTACTGTCGTAGTATCATTGTTCATATCTGCTTTATCTTTTTCTTTCTGTTTAATTGCTTTTCAAATTTTCTGGCCCCCCCCCCGAAAAAAACTCCTAGATCCGCGCCTGCCTACCGCCTACCCTGAAAACATTAAGAGAAAAAAAAGCACAAAGACGAAGTCGTTAGTCGCTGATCGCAACAAAGCCGAAGTCGCAAATCAGACTCAGGGTTGCCAGATCCAAAATAGCTTTGCCTGCCAAATGTTTCATAAAAACTGCCAAATTTTTTAGGGTTTAAAAAAAACTGCCAAAAAAATGCCAAACTGTTAGTGTTAGTAGTTACTTGTCCTGTTAATCAGAAAGGTCATACACCATACTATTTGGTGTTACATATAGCTCTGTCTGATGGTATATTGTCTTAATTTAACTTGATAGACCACTTAGTATGAATAATGAAACACAAACTGCATGTATCAAGCTAAATTAAAACAAACTTTCAAAGGTTGTACGCAGCCAATGAACCACATAGTTGGAGCTATCAAGCATCAACCAAGCGCAATCAGAGGAAGGTGATAAAGACCAATTGGCCTTGTAGTGCATGTTTTTACAAGTGGATGTGGAGCTATTCTGGCATCCGATGGGTTTTCACATGCATTCATAATAACAAACAGCTGTCTAAAACTTTTGCATCGCAAATATTCTGTTTGAATAAGCTTAACTAAAATTGATCTACAGTGGCATAGCTAGGGGGGGGGGCGGACCGCCCCGGGCGGCACGTCTGGGGGCGGCACTTGCAGACTACAATTTTAGATTTTGATTATAATCTGATAAAAAACGCATTTCATTTTCACATGCCATATATAATAGACTGTATGTACGGTACTGGTGAGGAACTTCCGGTACCAATTCAGCAGCTCAAGTTAACGAAATTCCTGGTAGGCTGCACAGTAAGGCGATGTGAAAATCAAAAAATTTAAAAAAATCAAAAATCGAATTATCACACAGGGTGACTATTGCTATGTAGCAGTGACGTTCGGTGGCTTAAACCGTTTGGAAAGCAACTTGTAAATATGCTGCAGCAAGGTAGTAGGCCTAGGCACGAAGGGCGTAACCGTCGGGCGAAGCCCGAAGGCGTGTTGCCGAAGGCAACACCTCCAGCGGGGGGTCTGGGGGGCCTCCCCCAGAAATTTTTGAAAAACACTTCCAATTTGGTGCGCTCTGAGAGCATTTTCAAAACAAATCAAACATAAAAATCTGTCAAATTGTGCTTCGCCTATGTCGTGATCATACATCCATTTAATGTTTAGAAGTCATGAACAATCTTAATTTTAACATTGCAGGACCAAAATCCAGTGTTAAACATGGAATAATAGTTGTCTAAATATTTAATTCGTCATGAATGTTCATTCATTCTCAGATATTCAGTTAGGCCTACACTACAAAAACTAACACTTAGGTCTAAACATTACAACCGCAAGCAATTTGTACAAAAAGCTGGATAAGTTTGCCTCCTGAGTATAGAAGCTTAACAAACTAAATATTGCAGCCGCACCTGAACGTTCATTGGCGAAGTAACGTTATATCAACGATGTAAAAAGGGCAAAGGCATGACTATGAAAGTTAGTAGGCTAAAGTACAGTACATGGCGAGGAGACATCAAAAAACAGCAACAATTATTTCGGCATTATGATGCTTGTGCTGTGTACCGTGACGAGCACCATTCTGACGAGTTAGTCTAGCCGCTCTAGCGAATGTATGCATTGACGTCACTGGGAAAGCAAGACTCACCTGGTCTCACCATAACACATCTGATTGGCTAAGCAGCTGGTGACGTTTTGCAAAACGAGTGATGATTGGATAAAACGAAGGCGTTTTTTGACATTTTTGAATCTGGGTAAGCAAGTTTGATAGTTGCTTACCTAGAGCCTCAGTGATTGTTTCTGACAGAAGCGTTTGCGTTAATTGGCATTTATAGGCAAGACATGCGGTTTGGTGAGGATTTAGACTACTCACAAGCGTTACGAGTAATTCTAGTCACGAATACAGTAATTTTCAAGTTAAAATAGACATGATAAAAATAATAAGAAGTTAAACCTAGAATTCAATCATTATAACCTACTTTGCATAGTTTTCTCTCAGGTAAGCACTGCTTTCCTTGCTTTCCCTCACCGATCGTCACTGCTATGTAGACTATTTCTCTAAAATTTCACGCAAAAATATTCAGTAACCTTAAACATGTAGTCAATTTTGTCCCTGGCGTTTGTTGCCAGCACAGAGTTGCCAGGTACAAATTTTTTGAAGAAAAAAAACTTTGTTTATTTTTTTTACATTATTAAAATTTCCAACTTTAACAACCACAACAACAATTACATATGACGCGACTGCTAGTTGCCTTTTTAGTTAAAGGCTGGGGGTGTACGGTAAGATATTAAACAATCACCTGGCAACCCTATTTTTGCTTGATCAGCAAAAACTGATAATATTAAAGCTTTTTTCACTTCTATGGCAAGAGTAGGAATGCACTGTGCATAAGATGACACTTTGGTTTTGTTGTAGTAACATGTATTACATAATCACACAACGCACTGCAGTAATATTCGATTGTTTTGGCCGATTTACATTTGTTTTTTTGAGAAATATAGTACCTTCAACTCTACCAATGGTAGCTTACACATCAACCAACCAACTTTATATGTGCTGGTAAAACGTGCACAAACGAATGAACAAGAGTTGCTGCCTTTGGTTTGCGAATATTTTCTAACATGTTCACAGCAAAAGATCGCAGAGCAGGATCATCACTGGATACCGGGGCATTGTCACATTCAGATGTACTAGGTGCAGCTGGTTCGAAAGGAGAGTCATTTTCTTCATCAATTGCTGCAGAAAACTGCTGTTTTTTCGAGTTCTCTTCCTCTACCACTTGTGACTTCTTTGCTGCAGCGAAATCATCTACTCGCTGTTGTTTGAGGCTCTTGAAAAACAAGTTTTTTGTGTGAATGATAAATGTAAAAAACACAAAATAATCCATGTAGATCAGTTCAGTTTGTTTTTATTTCTGACTGTCACAACAAAAAACAATACATACCAAACATAACAAATAATACTCTTTCGGACAAATGGCAGCAAAAATCAGTGATAGTCAAGAAAAATCTTCTCAACATAGCACGACTAGCTTTAGTGAAAGCACAAGCCTGTCTTTACAGATATAGAAATCAGAACATCTGAATTACTTTCCCGTGAGGAAATGCTTTAGGAAAAGGAAAAATCCTTAAACCACCTATATACTATCTAGAGTTGGTTGCACTACATCTGCAATGGTGAAGTGGGGTTGTAGAATTGGCAGTAACTCATTGTCTCTCTCATATGGCTCCATTCAACAAATGTTGTTAGAAGAGCCACGTCAATGACAACAGCTGACCAACCCCAGTACACAACATGGGACATGTCTATGCATGACCCGACCCTGTTATCAAAGAGTATACTTATACAAGCCTGTGATCGAACAAAAGTTTGGTACATTTCACAGAAAATCACTAGACAAAAAAATTTGAAAAGATATGTAAGAACTCACCTTTTTGTTAACTCTCTTTTGAAGCGTTTTCGTTGTCCTTTTGTCAAGAGGCCCAATTTGGTATAACGGTGCTTCTACTCCACGATAACGTTGGGAGAGGAGAAACCTCAATTCTGTTTTAAGAATGCAATCTTCATTTGAAAAGAGAATAGTTAGCTTTTTTTCCAGCTTCCTGAAAAAATAATTCCTTATGAGTGCTCTATCTTCATAAACATGCAATTAATTATTTCAACACATTAAGGTTTTGAAAAGTGTCTGCTATTTGGTTATTGTACGTGTACTGTCCATTCATGCAAGCTATATGTTAGTATTTTTAACAACTACCGGTACCCTTCATCTATATGAAAATATACGAGTTGGTCTATGTTTTATACCACTACCAAGCTTAATTAAAACCTGTCAGAGATAAAGTACTTGAGTACGGTATCACCTTCAACAAAGCACAGAATGCAAGAACATAACGTACCATAGTGTTGGTACATCAGCAGTGGGAAGCTCCTTCGAGGGTCCAATGACAGAAGAGCTTTCCGTGCTTCTTACTCTTTTTTAGAACTTTTAGGCATGATTTAACAGTTAACAATGCTACCCACAACAAGGTCACCTTATGAACTAAAGATAATATGTGAAGAGATTAATGCAATTTTTTGAAAAAAGATAATGTACATACAGTACAGAGAGAACTAAGAATTTAAGTGCTGAAAACTTAGATGTCTGAGCCTTCTGTAATACCTCTGGTAATACTATGAAGTTTATTAATGTCATTTTAAAAGCTATATATCATAAACGCAGAAATATCAGAACCACAAACTGCAACTTGACCTGAACAAGCAGTTCTTATTCCAGAAGACCTGATAATTACAGACATTGCCTCCTACTTTACATGATTTGGAAAACCTAGCCTAACCTAACTTTGAACCGAAGCCTGAATGATTTAACAACCAAGCATAAAATTATAGCAAACAGTTCGGCTAAAACAACTTCTTATCTGAATTTTGCAGCCTTATCTTCAGTAATCAGCATCAAGCTATAAATCTCTATTCTCTAGTCTCAGGAGTAAGGACTTTCAGCAGCAGACAGCAATCGCTCGCGCGCGCGTGTGACCGTGTGTGCGGCACACAACGCGTTTTCCCTAACTAGCTAATCAGAGCGCGCTATCTTGATCACGTGGATTGATGCGTTGTGATAGTATTTTTTGTGGAATCACCTTGCAAGAATTATAAAATACTAACCTTAAAATGCTTACATGTTTACGGATACTGGATTTTATTGCATAAAATTTCACAAAAATACTCTACACAACAGTAGTCACCCTGTGTGATAATTCGATTTTGTCCATTCAAATTTCACATCGCCTTACTGCACAGTGCACAGTGACAGTGTGCTCTTCGAGACAGTAGCCTCCCGTATAGGTTTATAGCCTACCTGTACGGTATGTCAACGTGTTCAGCCATTCATACACAGTACAGCACAGCATACCAGTAGGCCAAATACGTTCCGGTTCAAATTTCTACAAGATCTCTGGCCTAAGCTATGCTTTCAACTCAAACGGTGCGACTGCGCATCATTATCCATACCCTGTTAACACTTATTATTGGCAAGAAGATAAATGTCAAAACCGCATCCCTCCAGCTGCCCAGTCCAACTCCAACTTTGGCTGGTGATCAGCGTTGCCAGATGCTGGAAGCTGCTTGGCACCAAAAAGTAACTAAAATTTCACCAGATTGCATACAATTTCACCAGATATTTAAAACACCCTAAATAAAGCAATTTCGCCTAAAATACAAATAGTTTTTGAGACATAAGACTAAAATGAAACAAATATGCAAAAACACATGTTTTGTCACACATTGCATACACGAATTATAACTGTAGCAGTCATAACTCATAATTATCAGTAAACATCAAAAGTTCTTAACCAAAAAAGTTGCTGTTTTTACTTTAAAAGCAGCAAGTTTTATTGCCAGGATTAAAATGCACTCAAAGATGCAACAACATCCCGATGAAAAAATTTGAAAGCCTTTTGCATATCCTGCTCAGGATATCCATAAAAATGAAATAAGTGGCCACTGTACGCATGTAGCCTATGTAAGGTTACTGATGTTGATAAACTTCTAGTTTTTGGGCAAAATACAACCTTATTCACTAATTTCAAATACAAAACTTGCCAATTTGGCCAGTTTTTTGGTAAAAGAACTCTCCAAAAAGCAGTGTCTCGCCACTGCCTGCAACCATGCCATTGGCAAAACCTATACGATTGCTGGTACAATGCTGCTATCAGATTCAAAAGATTGATTAAAGAGCACAAATTGGTCACTTTGAACTTGTACCACACTGCCATCACGCATGCGAATACCTCTTGCAAAACGTTTTCTGTACGAGCGGAAATTTTTTGCTGAAAAGTTTACAAAAAATTTGGAAAAAGTTGAATGGGGGAAAATTTCACCAGACTTCACCAAAAAGTTGTCTGGTTCCCAGGTCAAAAAGCTTGGCACCAAAGACCTCTAAATTTCACCAGAATTTTTTTATTTGGTATCCTATTTCCCCATCTGGCAACGCTGCTGGTGATGGTGACTGGCGGCCAGTGGCCTCTGGTTTGGAGCTTCTATTTCAATAAATTAGGAATTCGGAGTTTCCAGTCCATAAATTAAAGTTTTTTGATGGACTTTCATTAATAAAAGTTTTTGAAAAAACTGTAATGGTGAATTGTACTGGTACCGCAATAATTACAAAAAATGCCAGACAGAAAAATGAAAATGCCAAAAAAATGTCAAACTGCCAAACGTAATTTTCTCCTGCCAAACGCTTTCAAAAAATTTGTGGAATTTGGCAGGAAAAACGCCAATATGGCAATCCTGATCAGACTCAGAGTTTCTGCAAACATTTTAAAGTTAGGGTTAGGGTTAAGCGGAAACTCCGATCCTTGTGCTATTTTGGCTTTTTTTTTTAAATTTCTCGATTTTTTCAGGGTACGACATGAGGGTACGAATTGTTCAGGGTACGAATTAGGTTGCATCTCTCTCGAGGTGTGCGCTTGAGCAATGCGTTCTAAGAACTGCTCTTTATTCAGCAGCACCTAATGGATGAAATAATTCCCCAGTAACAACATTTTAACAATCAGAAACTTCACTTTGTCAATCTCAGTAACTAACCCCGCGTCAAAAGCCTCTGCAGTCTACAAGTAAACTACCTGGAATAACCTATCAAAACTTTCTCAGTCCGAAGATAAAGATTCAACAACCAAACAAATCAACTTAACAGAAAAAACAAAGACAGTATTTGTTGATGGAATCTCAAGCAACAACGTAAATTGTGTGACGTCATAATTGGTAGGCGTCGTGTTCTTAGTTCTGCGTTCAGTGTAATCATTCTTTAGTTGCACCTAGTACAGTTGACACGTAATATTTGTTCTCCCTCTCACTCTTTTGTTAACATGGTGGCAGCGAAAACTTTAAGTTGAACAAATGAAAGAAGTTAACTGTTGAAAGTATATTGCTTAAAAAAAAGATGGCAAATAATAACTTTAGAGCGCCCTGTCCGTTAGACTTACGTGATCCTAATTTATCAGAAGCATACAAGAGATGAAGGCAGCATCTAGAAGTTTATTTAAATGCAAGTGGAGCTTACGAAAAAGCAGACAAAATAAAAGCAGCCATCATACTTCAATGTGCAGGACCACAATTTATAGAAGCATTCTTTCAGATGAACTTCGATGAGGAGGACGACAAAAACAAACCAGACGTTGTTTTGAAAAAGATTGAAGAATATTGCCTTCCTAAACAGAACTCAGTCATGGAAAGTTATAGATTTTGGAAAGTGCAATATCAACAGCCTTTCGACACATTCTTAACTGAACTCAGACAACGAGCTGAAGGATGTAACTTCAAAGAAGCAGACAGAATGATTAGGGACAAAATTGTTTTTTCTATTCCAGACAAATTACAACAAGTTTTGTTAAGAGATCCGGATTTAAATTTAGAAAAAACTATTCAAATATGCAGGTTGGACGAAACGTCACAAAAACAAGCTAATGAAATGTCTCTTCAAAAATCTGAATCAATAATCCAGAAAGTGCAGAATCCAACACCATCGAAACCACAAGACAACTTTATCAAGAACTGTCCACGATGCGGAAAATCTCATCGCCGAAGGAACTGCCCTGCTTATGGAAAAAAGTGCTTGAAATGCAACAAGATGAATCACTTCAGTACAGTCTGTCGCACTCGTATTCACTCTATGAAAAGGACGAATTCACTCTATGACAAGGAAGAGCAAAGAGGTAACTGCGCAACTGATGACGATTTTTTATGTTATGCGTTGAAACATAACGAGACTCGCTTAATGGTGAAACTCAACATTAATGGACAAGACGTCAAATTCCACTTGGATACTGGCGCTGATGTCAACGTTATTCGTGAAGAGAATGTTCACAAACATCAAATAACTTTTAAACCCAATGCTCTAACCATGTGGAACTCTACACAAGTAAAATCGATTGGTGAAACAGTTTTGCATGTAGTGAATCCTAAAAATAAGGAAGTTTATAAATTACCATTCACGGTTGTAGAAAACAAGTTTGACTGTTTGCTAGGACTAAAGTCTATACGAGATATGGATCTTATTAATTAAAGTAAACTTCGATAACTTTATATCTCAAGTTAAACAACCTGACCAATTAGGAGATTTAGGCACAGCAAATTTAATTGTTGATCCAAACGTGAAACCTCGAATATCACCATGCAGAAAACTTCCCTTTGCCATTCAAGATCAGGTCAAAGAAGAAATCGAACGTCTCGTGAAGCGAAACATTCTATCACCGATTGACAAACCTACACAATGGGGGGAAGGTTTGGTTAGTTGAGCCGGGTAACGGTTGATCCATCCGGTTTTATCGCAACGTCGTGCATGATTAGTCAACCGTTTCATAACGAAAATATGGAAAAACTTGAAGTCCATCAGCACATGTAGTTTTAGGGATTTTCTACAAGCAGAAAAATTGAGAAGCAGTTAAATGTAAAATGGTAGGTTAAAGTAGTTTTGAGAAAAATAAGAAATGTGCTATTTTTTCCTACGATGTTTCATCATTGTCTTAATGGAAATACTGGGATAGGTGAGGGTAACTTACTCTTTGTTTTAGTAGTTCTCGTTGCTTGATTAGCCAGTTGGTTCTTGGCAATTTTTCATAAATTTTGAAAATGGCGGCGATGTTAACAGTTGAGCCACTTGCAATGTTCACGGTTGAGCCATGCCTTTATCATAAGGAATGTAGTTTATGAGCCGATGGTCCTTACGTACTGCCCTAATTTCGTTGTACCGTACTGTAATTGATGCGTAGAACTGGTGTCTTAGCCGGGGGCGGTCCACTGCCCCCCTTAAACTTCCATAAGAGTAGTTTTTTCTGTAATGCGCCAGTTTGAGGGTAATTTTTTTAGCACTCCCCCCTTATATTTTTCTCGATAGCAACACCACTGGTTGCTAATGTTCGTTTTCTTCACAAACCTCGCGAAATCGTTTCAGAAAGGTAAAAGCACCTTCGTGCAAAGTTTCCTATTCAATGATTCTCAGTGTTTTCAGAAATATAAATTTCTGTTCGTTCAGTGTTCACTGTTCTTTCATTTTAAGACACTAGACACAATACACAGTTTAAACTTTTTTTGATTGTTTATTTGCAAGATGTTCAAGAGAAGAGTTTATTGTGTTTGATGCAGATTGAGCTCTGTTTTGGGATATCTTTTGGAAGTGAAATAATGGTGGATCAACCGTGAACAACCGGTGGCTCAACCGTGAAATTTAGGGTATCATTTGAGCCGGCTAAATTTTAATTTTAAAATGCCGATAAATGATATAAATCGGGGTCAGTCGCAAACACAAACATGTTCACAAGAACCGCATAAGACTGAAATTTATCATGATGGATTCGGATTTTTGGTAAAGTTTGTCGTTAAATTTTTATTGCAGAAAAATCGATTTCTGGCTCAACTAACTAGACCTTCCCCCTAAGCCAAATGGCTGTAGTAAAGAAACCTAGTGGAAAATTACGAATTTGCATTGATCCACAACCATTGAACGCCGTTCTACAGCGTGAGCATTACAAACTACCTACCATTGATGACGTACTCC
This sequence comes from Aplidium turbinatum, assembly GCF_918807975.1. NCBI lineage: Eukaryota > Metazoa > Chordata > Ascidiacea > Aplousobranchia > Polyclinidae > Aplidium > Aplidium turbinatum. The sequence goes on from NC_137473.1 coordinate 36,235,373, forward strand.
CAAAGATGAATAAAGCTAAAATATTCAGCAAACTAGATGTAAAAGAAGCTTATAAAATTAATTTGCGTTCTTCTGGTGACTATTTACTAGGTTACCTCGTGATGTTAAAGATGATAACTAGCTTTTTTTTCCGACGTTTCGTCAGTCAGCACGACTGACTTTATCAAGGTGGCTAAAACAGGTTAATACAACCTGTTCAGCAACGATGGCACAACACAAAAACATACTGATAAAATGAGTAAAGTAAAGCAGCAAGAATCAGAATTAAAACACGCAACAAGATCGTGCTGACTGACGTGAGAGTCAGTCGTGCTGACTGACGAAACGTCGGAGAAAAAAAAAGCTAGTTATCATCTTTAACATCACGAGGTAACCTAGTAAATAGTCACCAGAAGAACGCAAATTAATTTTATTACCAAATGCCTGGTGAACAGTCTCTCTCTGTTTTTTTAAAAGAAGCTTATTGGCACATCAAGCTGGATGAAGAGTCAAGAAATCTCACAACCATGATCACTCCATTTGGACGATATCAATGGAATAGATTACCTTTCGGACTAAAAGTGAGTAGCGAAATCTTTCAAAAACGTCTCAATCATGCCCTTGTTGATCTCTCCGGTGTGATAACGGTAGCCGATGACATTGTTGTAGTAGGTTGTGGTAACACGACTGAGCAAGCTGAAGTTGATCACGAAACCAACATCAATAAACTGCAAAAACGTTGTCAAGAGCAAAACATCATTCTCAATAATGAAAAAGCTGTAATCAAGCAAGAAGAAATCACTTTTATGGGTCACCGAATAACTAAAGAAGGCATTTCAGCCGATAAAGCAAAAGTTGAAGCAATCATGAAAATGCCTGCCCCAACGGATATACACGGTGTGAAAAGATTTACCGGTATGATTCAATACTTGGCAAGATTTATGCCTAACTTGACGAATGTTACGAACCAATCAGAGCCCTCGTAAGAAAAGGTGCAGAATGGAATTGGTCAAGTGAGGCCGAAGAAGCTTTTCAAGCAATCAAAAAGAAAGTGTCTAAAACATCACTGTTAGCTTACTTCGATCCCGAAAAAGAGCTTTGTCTTCAAGTAGACAGCAATAAAGATGGTTTAGGAGCCGTAGCCTACTTATGCAAGAAGGTAAACCTATTGAGTATGCCTCAAGATACTTAACATCCGCAGAACGTAATTGGGCCCAAATAGAAAAAGAAGCTCTTGCTGTAGTATTTGGTTTGGAACGATTTGACCAATACACTTATGGCAATACGATTCTGGTGGAAAATGATCACAAGCCTTTGAAAATCATCCTAAACAAGCCTCTAAGTCAAGCCCCAAGAAGATTACAAGCATTGATGCTACGACTGCACAGATATAATTTTACTTTTCAGTATGTTCCAGGAACACAACTTATTTTAGCTGACACGTTAAGTCGAGCTTACTTAGATATTCCTCTCGTCAATGTCAACTCGATATCAGTCGACGGATTTGGAGATATACCCGATCTTCTGGTAGAAGAAGTAAGAAAAGCTTCCAATGAAGACCCCGACATCCAGAAACTATTAGAAGTTATTCAAAGCGGATGGTCAGACCACCAAAATGAACTCGAGGTATCTATACGACCATACTTTTCTTTAAGAGACACTCTAAGTTGCCACGATGGCATTGTCCTAAAAGGACAGAGACTTTTAATACATTTGATGCATTACTTCGTAAATATGTTTTTTCTTTTGTTGGAAGATGCGAAGTATCGTCTAACTCTATTGTTGCCTCCCTGATGAGGTCTGATTGCCATCGTATATCAAATTACCGTCTTCATTATAATAATTCTATGTATGCTATTATCTAGTTTTGATGGCTGCCATGTCATCTGATTGTTTTTATCGTTCTCAATACTTTCAGTTCTTCTAACTTGTAACGCTACCGTACCATTGTCTGTAAACTTGTAACAGTAGATAGGCCTAGCCTATTTATTGAGATTTTGTGCATTTGCAGTTTGTGTATTATTTTGTTATTTTTTGATGTTATTTCGTTGTTGTTGTTCGTTGTTTGTGCATTTGCAGTTTGTGTATTATTTTGTTGTTTTGTTTTGGATATGGACAGCTTTGTCTGATGCAAATATATTATTATTATTATTATTAATACCAAAAGCTCTCAGACATGAAATGAAGCAGCGCCTTCATAAAGCACACTTAGGATGTGACAGTATGATGCGCCGTGCTCGAAACACCATTTTTTGGAAAGGCATGTGTAAAGAAATTTCTGAAATTGCTAATTCATGTGATGTTTGTCAAGAATTTAAGCCAAAAAATCAAAAAGAAACGTTAATTCAAAACGCCGTTTGAAAAAGTTGGTGTAGACATTTGTCACTATCAAAACAAAAACTACTTAATCACTGTTGATTATTTCAGTAATTTTTTTGAAGTTGATGTTTTACCAAACTTAACTAGTAGTCAAGTGATAGCATGTATGAAGAAATCGTTTGCTCGTTATGGTATACCTAAATGTATAATAAGCGACTCTGGTACTCAGTTTACCTCCTATTAATTTCTTAAATTTACGAAAGAATGGGGTATCACACACAACACCTCATCTCCAGGACATCAACAAAGCAATGGGAAAGCTGAATCGTCTGTAAAAATTGTAAAAAAACTTGATTAAAAAGTGTATTCGTGATAATTCAGACTCGTATTTGGCATTTCTTGAATTTAGAAATACTTCACAACAAAGTAGCCTACTAATTGTAGCCCCGCTGAAGTTGTGTTTGGTCGAGCAACTCGTTAACTTCTGTTAACTCTACCCAATGTACTTTTGATCCTTCGAAAAGGATGAACCGTCAAAAGCAGGTGAAACAATCCTACGACAAAAATGCAAAGGATTTAAGTGTCCTTTATCCAAATCAATCTGTTTATTTCCAACATCCGGATAAGCCTGGCTGGTTTAAAGGAACTGTAATAAAACAATTATTTGATCGTACGTATTTGATCATCACGAGTGATGGTGCCACTTACAGGAGAAACAGAGTTCATGTGCGCTCTAATCATTGTGAAAAGACGTGTGATGAATCTTCGTATTATTACTACCCACTACCAGAAGCCAGTCAACATGGTGAGCCTTGCAAGCTACAACAACATGAACAGCAAATGGAGTCTGTCCTAGAGCGTCCTCGGAAAAGTCGAAAACCTCCCGCAAGATTCGCTGATTATGTATATTATTAATGTTATTTTGTATGTTTATTGCATTGCTTGTATTCCTCATAATTTTGGAAACGTAATTCACTACTCTTAAAAGAAAGAAGGATGTTGATGGAACCTCAAGCAACAACGTAAGTTGTGTGACGTCATAATTGGTAGGCGTCGTATTCTTAGTTCTGCGTTCAGTGTAATCATTCTTTAGTTGCACCTAGTACAGTTGACACGTAATATTTGTTCTCTCTCTCACTCTTTTGTTAACAGTATTAGGTTGGTCACAACGGTAAACCATAATCTCTTCGTGGGAAAATTGCAACATAAAGTTTCCGGATCCGTTCGTCTGTATGCAATGACCAAAAGAAACACTCTTCTGAAAACGTCTATTCAAGAATTGTATTTCTGTAAAAATAGCCCCAAGACTGTCGAAGAATGGGGGGAACACCGTACCCACTAAAACTTGTCTCTACAATACAAATTATTGAGATAAAAATGGAAATCTCGTCTAGTTGGTAAAGCACAAGTAAAACCGTTTTAATATGCGACCAACTTTTCATGCAACAATTTTAAGAATGAGAGAATAAGATTGCAATATTCCAAACGCACGTAACCATCTTCTGTGACATAATAATTATGAAGCTATTCAAGCACCTGGTAAATTTGGCTTACACCATACCTCGTAATTCAAGATTTAACGATGATGTAATGTTTCACAGGTGTGACAAATAAGGTGATGCAATCTTTGCTTATTTCTAGCAACAGTCCATGACTTAAGACGTCAAGGTTCAGTAGACAACGGTTTTATGTGACGTTTGATTTGTACAAAGATTGTCCGTAACATTGGTTTTGTTTGTCCCAAACAGCAAAAGCCATCATTTTTACATTGATTCAACCACAGCAGACGATGAATGTACTAGAATGTACGTAAAAATGGCGCATTTTGCTGTCTGGGGATTTACGGATCTCTGACAATGAGGATAATGTGTTGGGACAGCTGAACGAATCAATGCTCCCAAGCACTCGATTTGTTAGGATTACACAAATGCACAATGTTTTGACTTTAGGCTACAAACTTTATTTCAGAAAATAAAGATTCACAACAATCAATATATCTTGCTAAATTCAGAAATGTTGTACAACTCGTACACAGGTGATTTACTCTCTGAAACCTTTCTTCAAAACTCAAGGGAAGAGTAACTTCAACTAGTCTACATTTTTTTAGAGCCATGTCTTGCAACTCAATCAGTTCCACTTTTACTGAAGACGTGTTTGTAACAAATGGTTGGCGAATCATGTCACTGACCACATTAACATTGAATGGATTTACAAGGATATCAAAGCATTGTTTTAGCTCCTACAAATCTGGCTTGCAACCCCTTGCAATTTATATTTGTACTCTTCTAATTTGTGGTTTAAACTCCTTTGAACTTGACTCTTCAGGAAAGTGTTGGCTCGCATTTTGACAAAATGTTTCCGACATTATGTCTCTTTGAAAACCTTGACTTTGTTTTGGAAACTTAAACTCATCTTACCTGTTTCTGCGGGGCTGCGTTTTTGCCTTTTTCGGCGACAATGCCGCTCGACACGCGCCGTCACTATTCGACAAACGCCGTGCCTTACGGAAAAAAAACTGAGAAAGGACGTTAAGTCAGATCGAGAAACAAATAACAACCGGGGGAGAGCATCACGTGATGCAATCATAAGAGTGCCAACTTGCGACATGTATTTCAAGGCAAGGCCTAAAAGCGACGCTTCACGCGAGAAATTCCCAAGGCGTCCGCGCCGCCATTTTGAACACTGCGGGAAAATGCTTTCATCGAAGTTCTTACACCTGGCATCAAACATTTCGCCACACACGTTTCGTGTTATTCGACACAACGGGTTTCTTTCATAGATAAAATAACCTAGGTTACTTTTAGTTGTCAACGTCTAGACTCTAGGCTATGCCAGTTTATATTTCGCCGTATGAGCCAATTAATTAATAAAATTGACTCTGTGAGATACTTGCTACGGTACGCAAGTTTTTTACATCTAGAAAATAGCCGAGTTTTCGACCAGATGTTCAGAATCAAAAATACAGATGAGAAAGGCCGCTATAGGCTACGTATGAATTCGCTTCCAGAACAGTATAGGAAGTCACTGGGCGTGGACAGGAAAAGGTAATAGGCAAGTTGTAAAAACAACATAGCTCTTCCCGACCACAGATAAAATAGTCTTCAGTTAGTCGGTATCCTAATATGACTAAAAAACGAAACAATCGTCCGCCAATAGGCTACGTATGGCAAAAGCTTCGGTCGGTCTTACCGAGAAGCGGTTAAGATTCAGCAAACAACGGGTGATGTGTGGGATCTGTTTGAAGGAGCTATCGAGAGTAAGAGAAGCATTGCCAATTCATTTCGGAACTTATCATTCAGGTAAACTTCCGGCTAATAGCGTTTCGTAGACTAACGTCGCAAAGTATTCTCAATTTTTAACATGTTTGCGCCTACTACGTTTTCACTTTTCAACAATAAAATTTTATAGATAAGCTCGTTCAAGTTCATACCGGTACGTTTTCACTTTTCAACAATAAAATTTTATAGATAAGCCCGTTTAAGTGCATAATGAACATCGCATCGATACATTCTTTTCTCGACGAGGCAGTGATCACGTTTCTGAGTTTGCCCAAGCACAAGCAGTTCAAGTTCGGTCAGTAAGCTTCTATCTGCAAATATAAGGTCAGGCCCTGGCGATAGTAGGCTAGCCTATGGCCTCACTACATGTTCAAGCTCATCAGGAAGTTAAAACGACCTCTCATGTCGAAGTATAAGGCCTACCACCAAAAATCGAAAGATCTGGGTCTGAAGTTGCAATGTTGTACGAAGACCGAAGAGACTTGTTTGCCATCTCGGCACACCTTAAACGCTGTAACATTACACCTTTGTTTCGTATTATCGTAATATTGTTCCGTTTTCTTTAATCTGCAGTTCATTTTTCGCTTTATCTTCGCTGTGTTTCTTTGGTAACTTGCATATTTCGCTCCTAACTGTGTTTGCGTGAAGGTACGTGCGTAACCATTTACCTACGTACTAAGCGAAACAACGAGAATAAAGAGATACAAAAGGAAAAATTCTCGCAGTAGTTTACGCTAGCCGCAGTAGTTCTTAACCAGGGTTCAATCGAACCCCTGGGGTTCGACAAAGCTGTTTCAGAGGTTCGGCCCGAATCTCCTCTGAAACATTAACATATACGGTCTACTGAATGGTATTTTTGGAAAATATTGTCCAGCCGAAACTTGATTGCGACTTACGTGATGATAAATAAACATTTGTGTGTTTGACGCGTGATGTCATGATGCCATAAGCTATAGGCTACCGGTACTTAACAGTTTACCGACTTTTCTTGCATATAGGCTACTTTAAAACTCTTAGGATCATTACCGGTCAATACTAATACAATACAAGGCCATCCATTACAAATGATCACGAACTGCCACACTGCAATGATCTATTCACTTCCAACAAACATTTCTAGACAAAATTACAAAAAAAACAAAAAAAACACTTATTTTGTGAAAAGTTATTTTTTTGGGCTACTTTCAGACTTTAATTTGGCGCCTGACGGCGCTTTTTGGTTATTTATTTGCATTTAGCCTACTCGGGAACCTTCAACTGTCCGATTTTGTTTCATAAATTGCGGACCCAAGTAACTTTGGAGCACGTTACAACTCAGTAAACTCATAAAGTCACCAATTCAATATGCTTGCCTTTTGTATTTGTAAGTTACGAATGTAGGCTACGTAAGAGCAGCGTCGCCATTTGGCAGAATTCACTGCCAAAATTCGAAAAACTTAGCAAAATTTTAAATTCTTTTGCAGTGAAATTTTGAGTTGGCAGAATTTGGAAGAATCCGACCTGCCTTTAAAAATGTTGGTAAAGTTTCCGTTTTACTACGGAAAAATTGACGTTACTTTTTCATTTGGCATGAGAAATGATTTTATGGCTGACCGAGTTGCCAATTTAGCATCATTTTGTTTCATCCCAGAGGCCGGAAAACGGAAGCACTGACTGGCGAGTTGCGAAAGCGAAATTGGCAAATTGCACGTGTATCGAATATCGGAAATTATAGTTATGATCTTGGGTTAGTGCAATGACTTTTTCTGCTTTTATTGGTGTTGTAGCGGACGCAGGATTGTCTGAACATCCGCCCATATCTAGTTGTAAATGCTACTACAGCCAGGGTTGGAAGTCGTTAGTCAAAAAGCAATGACCGTTTCATCATTCGATAGTGCCCAAAAAAACAATGACTTTCCGCTATCGATAGCCTACTTAAAAAAAGCAATGAATAGCAATTGCTAAAAATAACTAAAAAAAGTAACAAGCAATTTCTAAACTCAAAACAATAAATACGCGAACTCGAAAAAAACAAGCTCAAACTTGCTGGAAAACCACAATGTTGGCAATACTGTTAAAGACTCTCACTGGCATGGTTTTTCTGGCAAGGTAGGATAGTAATCTGAAAACAAAATCTCGTGAATTCGTTTTGATGACGAAGTACGGTAAGTGAACAACAAAAAATGGTTCAGCAGTTCTCCTAAATATCGATTAGTGAAAAACGAATAATGATTTCGTTGCTTTGCATAAAAAAGCAATAAATACCGCGCATTCGATATTTATTTTTGAAAGGAATTGCTATAAGCATTCGATATTCAGAAAGCAACGAATAACGCTATCGAATAGTGACAACTAGTCGTTACTTCCAACTTTGACTACAGCAACATCCCGACTCCCGAGTAGCCTATTAGCTTGGTAGTGGGGACAATCTGAGGAATGATAGCCTACTTATTCTTTTGCGATTATGAGTTTGTTACAAGGAAAGTAACGAACTTCCAGACAGGGATATCTAGAGAAGGGGATATGAAGGCTCGAAGCGTTTGCCTTGTTTTCATGACACTACCAGGGCGGTAGTTTGTAGTGCTTTAAACATGGGTTTCTTTTCAAAATCATAGAAAGTTTTGTAGTGCAGCTGGTACAATGAGCTACAGAAGACAGTTAGCAAATGTTACGTAGAGCATATTTAAAGAATACTTGTTTACAAAGACAGTTGAAAAGTTACCAGTAGGCTAAGCTGTTTTTTTTTAACAAAGCCTGAATCGGTAGGCTAGATGTAAAGCAAGTACATGGGTAGTTGAATTAGCAAGCAACCATGAGCATGCTGTAATTATACAGGCCTTATGCTAATAGCGCAATGCAAGTTATCATTCAAGATTTATTAAACTACTGTCGGTGCCAATTGTCATTTTACGATAAACACAGATTATTTACTATAAACAAGAGCCCTTCTTTTGTCAGACGTAATAAAAGCCTTCGTATCCCCTTCTTTAGATATTCTTGCTTCCAGATTGTTCCAGACAATTGTTCACCAAATCAAACGTCATATAAAAACCGTTCAGGTCTACTGAATCTTAGCGTATTACGTCATGGAATTTTTCCTAAAAATGAGCCAATATTGCACCATCGTTCGTAAGACCTGATGAAACATTGCATCATCACCTTTGAACACCTGTTTGAATTGCTTGACAATGTTTCACTATTACGTCACAGTAACTGTTTACGTGAGTTTGAGATATTGAAATTTATTCTCTCATTCTTAAAATTGTTACTTGGAAGTTGGTCGCATATTTAACTGTTTTGCTTATTGCTTGAATAAGCTGGACAAAATTTCCGTCTTTTATCCAAGTAATCGGTTCTGTAGTGACAAGTTTTAGTGGGTACGGTGTTGCGTCCCAATTTCGATAGCCGCTGGTTAATTTTACAGAAATACACTTTTTGAATAGACGTTTCAAAAGAGTGTTTCTTTTTCGGTCATTACATGCAGACGAACGGATACGAGAATCTTATGTTACAATTTTCCCACGAAGAAATTATGGTTTACCGCTGTGACCACAGATTGAAAACGTGGCAGCCAAATAATGCCTTGGTTGCAAATAGAACGAATTGAACTGATTCAGAACGTGAAAACTAAACTATAACCATAACTAAATTGACACCGTGAGTTTAAAAAAAAAGAATTTGTCGTGAGCACTTTGGCTTATAAGAGTACATAAAAGTGACCTTTGACGTCGCAACGGCAGCGCATTTTACGGCTCTTGTTAAAATCTGGCAACACTTCCCCAATGTCGAGTGTTTGTTGACAGGGTTGAGTGGTTGACCTCTAAGGGCGGAATTCAGAAACCAGACTTAAGGCGGCTTAAGTCTGTCTGGACAAAAGTCTGCGTTAAGCGTCGATTTTGCGATTCAGAAAGCAGACTTACGCTTTAGCAAGGCTTATACTCGGCTTAAAAGCCGAAAGATATAAGCCACCTGCGGAGGTGGTTTAAGCCTCTGTTGAAGGAAAAGTGTTTGGCTAATACTGGAGGTATTGAAAGTAGGAGGTTTGTTACAGCATTTTTTTTTAAATAGACCGTCTGGTGCAAAGGCCACGAGACTTTTTTGGTAGTTTTTAATGTGAAGCAGGTGTGCCTGTTATCTTAGCTTGGTTGCAGGCAGAATTTCGGTCTGACAGTTGGCTTGATCAGGACTGTTCCCTCGAACTAGGCTTCTTTCAGACGCTGACAATAGTAGGTTACTAGTGTTATTGCTGGTGTAAATTTTGAAATGCCTATTTTGTGTTGTTGAATAACCAGACGCTGACACGCAGTTTAGTAATACTGCTTGTAACATCACTTTTGCAAACATATATATAATTGTGATTGGTCATACTTTTTCCTTTGTCTGCAATGCCAGGAAAAAACAACTCTATTAACTATCTTACATTTGACAGTTTTCAGACCAAAGGGAGTCTATGCGCCGCCCTTTTAGTCATAAACTGGCAACAGTATTCCTACAATTGTACTATTTTTGGTGCTCTTCCCACAGACATCTTATTATAACTAGACTGCGCTTCTCGTATTTCGATTGAAGAAATTGAAAAAAGGCGGCGGCCATTGTTAGTGTCTCAAACTCGCGTGAAAGCTGCGCTGTTAACGATAACATTTCTGAGCTGGTTGCGCTTCTGCAGAAAACTAACTTGTTAACTATAATTTAGAACTTTGGTGTAATAGAGGTTTTATTCATCTATGAAATGAATAAAAGCATGTGTTAAATTGTACAGAATTATACATACAGTCTATAATATAAAGCAAAAACACTGCGATGCGAGAGCACGTATACGATACACTGAATGCATCATTTCCAGCAGTTCAGCAGAACTCTTACCGTATTCAATTTGGCGTTACAGCTGAGCTGATGATTAGCCTATTGTAAAAACAGCAACAAACAGTGTATTACATCAAACCTAAGCAAATGATACGCTATATTATAGCGGCTATAACGTAGGCCTATAGCTCAACAAAATCAAAACAAATTAAATATTCACCAATACTGATGTGATGTCGAAAGGAAGTAGTTTATTGGTGTTTGAAAAGTACTGTTTTGTTAAGCGTTTTACGAACCAATTTGCCTTGTATTTGCTTGCAGGTTTCCTTACCAATGTGGTAAAACCTAATTTTTAAATAACATTTGGACACAGTTTTGACTAGCGTAAAAATGTGATTATCGGTAACGGTGCATTCAAACACAAGATCCGTGAGATTAGTAAATATCTTGGAATGGTTTATATTTCCAAGCACAGCTACCGCAATAGCTTCCACAATGCCTGGATGAAGAGGTAATCTCCCAGCTGTGGTAGTTAGTAACCGTTTAATGCATAATTCAGTTTCTTCACAAATATATACAACACTGAAAGAAGGTTTAAAAAGTCCACTTCTATCTTTAAATGATAAGAAGCTGGGTTGAACAGGTAAAGTGTGTGAACTCAGTTCAAAGCGGCACCTTGCACATAACGTTATCTTTGCGCACATTTTGGCAGCATAAATTAACAAATTCTAACAATATGTTTGCGATTGTAGAACAGCAAAGGTGAAATCATATAAAGATTTCGTCATACTAGGTGAATTGCGGAGATATTTATTAGTTGTTATTTCACAGCAACTTGAAACTGAAGCTATTTCTTTAAAAGTTATTGTTGATGAAATCACACGAATTTACGTCATAATGCAACGTTTTGCTACAACGGAGAAAATCGAAAGCCATCAATCTCTATTGAACAGAATCCTGGTAAAAGCTGCGGTTGTGTTGTTGCATAGAAAACTATTTGTTTTGTCAATTATTTGTTCACAACAACTGAGTTTTTTAAGAAACGCAAATATTATAGGAGAATTACATTTTGTAGAAAGTTAAGTTGTGTTCAGTCGTGTTCTCATTGCTTTAAGAATTGGCGCTCCAGTTGTTTCAGGAACGAGGAGGCGACTGATTCTTAACTAATTAATTCATCTACTTCTACTTGTTTTAAAGTATCAGGTTTGGTGGCCGTGCTTAACTACTGTATATTTATCGATTCATATACCGCAATATTAAATCCGTTCATGCACGTCTTAAACCATAATAGTTTTGCCACCTTTTCCTTTTGTTGGTTTTGTTCCTGTATTTCTTTTTCACAATATCATTTGTTTTGCATTCTGACAAGGAAAAATAAATTGAATTGAATTCAAAACAATGAAAATTCATTACGGGTCCCTACAAAAGCATTGGCAAACGCGCGGAATAGGTACACTAATAATGGCTGACGTCTGAACCTGCTTTCTTCAAAAATCGTAAACGAGAGAAGTGACGATGCGCGGTCTAGTTATAATAAGATGTCTATGGCTCTTCCACAAGACGCCCTGTTGGTCAACCGGAAAAAATGATGACGTCAGACACATTGGAATGGACTATTATGAAGGAGGAAGTGCGGGGTGGAAATGCAATGAAACACACCAGAAGGAAATTGTCTCCCATTTATTCATTTCTTGCTCAATTTCAACAGATTTGCTATCGTTGAAAAGCACAAGCATAGATCTAACCAACTAAGTTAATATCAAGTCCCAAAACACTACTAGCTCTATCTGGTGGCCACTTAAACTTGACCAAATTCAAACCATTATCAAAAGTTTATTTGCAATGATAAAAACATTAAACGACAACCAATTAAAAGAACATGTTACTGTTTATTGAAGTGCTAACTATCATTTTTATATCTTATTCAATATGCGCGCAATCGCTGTTCGAAGACAGCCCCCAACGAAGCTTTTGGCCAATGCATTTCAATGGCGAATCGATCTTCTTCCAGTTCACGCCCTACGTGATCACGATTTTTCTTCTTGCGTTTGAGATCACGATAATTAATTGTCTCCCATTTATTCATTTCTTGCTCAATTTCAACAGATTTGCTATCGTTGAAAAGCACAAGCATAGATCTAACCAACTAAGTTAATACCAAGTCCCAAAATACTACTAGCTCCATCTGGTGGCCACCTAAACTTGACCAAATTCAAATTAATATCAAAAGTTTATTTGCAATGATAAAAACATTAAATGACAACCAATTAAAAGAACATGTTACTGTTTATTGAAGTGCTAACTTTCATTTTTATATCTTATTCAATATGCGCGCAATCGTTGTTCGAAGACAGCCCCCCAACGAAGCTTTTGCCCAATGCATTTCAATGGCAAATCGATCGTCTTCCAGTTCACGCCCTGCATGTTCACGATAATTAATTGTCTCCCATTTATTCATTTCTTGCTCAATTTCAACAGATTTGCTATCGTTGAAAAGCACAAGCATAGATCTAACCAACTAAGTTAATATCAAGTCCCAAAATACTACTAGCTTCATCTGGTGGCCACCTAAACTTGACCAAATTCAAACCATTATCAAAAGTTTATTTGCGATGATAAAAACATTAAATAACAGCCAATTAAAAGAACATGTTACTGTTTATTGAAATGCTAATTTTCATTTTTATATCTTATTCAATATGCGCGCAATCGTTGTTCGAAGACAGCCCCCAACGAAGCTTTTGCCCAATGCATTTCAATGGCAAATCGATCGTCTTCCAGTTCACGCCCTGCGTGTTCACGATAATTAATTGTCTCTCATTTATTCATTTCTTGCTCAATTTCAACAGATTTGCTATCGTTGAAAAGCACAAGCATAGATCTAACCAACTAAGTTAATACCAAGTCCCAAAATACTACTAGCTCTATCTGGTGGCCACTTAAACTTGACCAAATTCAAACCATTATCAAAAGTTTATTTGCAATGATAAAAACATTAAACGACAGCCAATTAAAAGAACATGTTACTGTTTATTGAAGTGCTAACTTTCATTTTTATACCTTATTTAATATACGAGCAATCGTTGTTCGAATACAGCCTCCCAACGAAGCTTTTGCCCAATGCATTTCAATGGCGAATCGATCGTCTTTCTGGATTCACATTGCGTGATTGCGATAATTAATTGTCTCCTATTTTTATAGAAAAAATGCTAAAGTCATAGAAAGGATGAGGATCAGGCACACAAATAGACTAATTTGTGGTGTAATGGCTTGTCCGAATCAAGTAATGTAACAAACACTGATCAATAGGAAAGCGATGTGTGCTCTAGAGCGGTGTAGAACTTTGATCCTTTGGGAGGTCGTGGAAGAATTTTTGTCACTCGGCCCTCAGTCGACATCAACTGGAAAAGCTCGGTTGAGGAAGCAAGTGATGTCAGCTCTAAGTGCAGGAGACAGAAAATTGTTCCTATTTGGATGGAGAATCCTCTGCAAATAATCAAAAGCAACAACAACCAGCGAGACAGTGGGTGCGGATACTTATGTTTTGTTCAATGCTTAGCCAAGAAATTTTTTCACAACACTTAGTCTAAGCCTAATAAACCTAGGCTTAAATATGGATCAAAGGTAAGTAACGAAACCGTAATGAAATGACTTGGGCTTGCATTCTCGTGTTCTTTCATTACCACACGAAGTCTTTTTCCTAAAGGCATCCCGTGTGTGTAAACAAAATGATTCATAGGTCCAAACCTTAAACGTTGACACACAAAAATCATGTTACAAACGTAAGTTAAAAAAATTATTTTGTTTCATCTGACACTGCACTTTTGTTAGCCTAGTTTGTTTGTTATAGAATAAATATTACAAAGTATGTGGGCAGCAACCCTTTTTTATCATTAGGTAGCCCTGAAAAGGGCTGTTTTTTTGGCAAATGGACAATGTGGCGGCTACAGTAAGGGGTAGGACTCCCTTATGGCGCGGAGAACTTCCGGAAAATGTCGTCCCCGTGGAAACTGATGTCGCCACATAAATTCATCAAGATACCCAGGTATCATGTGCCTTGTGGTGCCACCCATTCTTTTAAATTTCCGTTTACAATTCAGCCACAGGTTTTCAATGTGGTTCGTATGAACCCCTGTGGCCGAAACATAATGATGGTGATGGTTGACCGTTTGGTGGCGATATCCAAGATCTAAAAAAATACGAAAGCAACTTTAAATAAATTTCAGCGTAAAATGCTTGCTGCAACGGTTTCCAAATAGAAATAACAAAAACATGTTGAATTGGTAAATTTATTTTTAATGGATGCATAATTCTTTTGACATGAGCCATCGTGCTTTTTGAAAAGGAGCTGTGCAATTTAGTGGCGAGGTCAGTTGATTCTTTTTTCTGCTCCCAAAGTAACTTTAAATGGTTAACTGTTGTTAACAGTTTCTACACTATGAATAAGTTGTATCAAGTGGGACCTGGCATGACAGTTTAAGCCATATGGTTGGGTCTGATGCTATCACAACAGAAAAGTACACGTTGTACTGTGATATGTCTTCAGACAAGCTAAACACAAACTGGTGGTTGAATGACCAATGGGACTGTGCAAGCAATCATTTAATTGGTTGTCGTTTAATGTTTTTATCATTGCAAATAAACTTTTGATAATGGTTTGAATTTGGTCAAGTTTAGGTGGCCACCAGATGGAGCTAGTAGTATTTTGGGCCTTGGTATTAACTTAGTTGGTTAGATCTATGCTTGTGCTTTTCAACGATAGCAAATCTGTTGAAATTGAGCAAGAAATGAATAAATGGGAGACAATTAATTATCGTGATCTCAAACGCAAGAAGAAAAATCGTGATCACGCAGGGCGTGAACTGGAAGAGGATCGATTCGCCATTGAAATGCATTGGGCAAAAGCTTCGTTGGGGGGCTGTCTTCGAACAACGATTGCGCGCATATTGAATAAGATATGAAAGTTAGCACTTCAATAAGCAGTAACATGTTCTTTTAATTGGTTGTCGTTTAATGTTTTTATCATTGCAAATAAACTTTTGATATATGTTTAAATTTGTACAAGTTTAAGTGGCCACCAGATGGAGCTAGTAGTATTTTGGGACTTGGTATTAACTTAGTTAGTTAGATCTATGCTTGTGCTTTTCAACGATAGCAAATCTGTTGAAATTGAGCAAGAAATGAATAAATGGAAGACAATTAATTCTGCCGTCCAAAAGTAAAGCGACGTTACTACAGAAAAGTTAAAACCGAGAAAAAGCGCTTTAAAGTTAATCGTAAACCATAACGACATTTTAATCGCAATTCAACATTTGATGCCTCTAACTAAAAGACCTTGTCTACTTTTTGTTCCAATGGGAACAAAAACATTGATTGCTGTCCTAATTTTCGCTAATTAAGATAATTACTGTAGTTACGTCGTTTTACCTTTGTAAACCTGATTGTGTTTCTGACAGTGCTGCAAAGGCAAACGGGCGTATCTGACGCAATGCATTGAATTCACACACAAAACATGTAATATGGTTCAAATACATTGCAGTATCTTTAGTCAACATCAATTAAGTCAAGTGAGTTGTCGTTGGTGGGTAGCTGTTCCCAAAATTGTGGTCGATTTTCCGGCATAAGCGGGCATAGCTTGCTTAGTATGTCACCATGTAGTCTCTGTCATTAGCGTTATCGTCCTCAGAATCATTCATAAGCGTTTTCACAACTTCATGCAAGTCGATTTTTTTGTCATTATTCGCGTTTAACTTGTAGCTGCGTTAAAGCTAACTGCTGATTCTGTTCACTAAAAGGGTGCTACAAGACGCTTTATGAAGAGTGTTTGGGTACAGAAGCTGCAGAGTCAACACGCAACAAAATATTAACCTCATTTTGTAGATAAAATGTTTTCACTTCAGAAGCTAATAAGAAGTTTATCTACAAAATGAGGTTAACATTTTGTTGCGTGTTGACTCTGCAGCTTCTGTACTAATGTTTTCACTTCAGGAGCTAATAAGAATTTTATCTACAAAAGGAGGTTATTATTTTGCTATGTAATTGTCTTTGCAACACGAGCGAAACAGCTGGCGTTGTTTGGCAGAGACTGGCATCCCATTGAGAATTTGGGATTAACTCTAGATTCTATTGTAAATCGACGTAACTGGGATTATTTGCTCTGGATTCTATGGTAAAACGACGTAACTGGCAGTTACGTCGTTTTGGCTTTGCATAGATGATCTTTATATGCAGTTACGTCGTTTTGACCAACAAATATCTCGCAAACTACTGCAGTTACGCTGTTGAGTTTTTGCTGGAAGAAAAATATAGTCTTTGCGAAGCGTTTAACATTAAAAAGTGGAAAAATCAAAAATCTGTAGTTACGTCGCTTTACCTTGGGACGGCAGAATTATCCAGAACATGCAGGGCGTGAACTGGAAGACGATCGATTCGCCATTGAAATGCATTGGGCAAAAGCTTCGTTGGGGGGCTGTCTTCGAACAACGATTGCTCATATATTAAGTAAGGTGTAAAAATGAAAGTTAGCCCTTCAATAAACAGTAACATGTTCTTTTAATTAATTGTCGTTTAATGTTTTTATCATTGCAAATAAACTTTTGATAATGGTTTGAATTTGGTCAAGTTTAGGTGGCCACCAGATGGAGCTAGTAGTATTTTGGGACTTGGTATTAACTTAGTTGGTTAGATCTATGCTTGTGCTTTTCAACGATAGCAAATCTGTTGAAATTGAGCAAGACATGAATAAATGGGAGACAATTAATTATCGTGAACATGCAGGGCGTGAACTGGAAGACGATCGATTCGCCATTGAAATGCATTGGACAAAAGCTTCGTTGGGGGGCTGTCTTCGAACAACGATTGCGCGCATATTGAATAAGATATAAATATGAAAGTTAGCTCTTCAATAAACAGTAACATGTTCTTTTAATTGGTTGTTGTTTAATGTGTTTACCATTGCAAATAAACTTTTGATAATGGTTTGAATTTGGTCAAGTTTAAGTGGCCACCAGATGGAGCTAGTAGTATTTTGGGACTTAATATTAACTTAGTTGGTTAGATCTATGCTTGTGCTTTTCAACGATAGCAAATCTGTTGAAATTGAGCAAGAAATGAATAAATGGGAGACAATTAATTATCGTGAACATGCAGGGCGTGAACTGGAAGACGATCGATTCGCCATTGAAATGCATTGGACAAAAGCTTCGTTGGGGGGCTGTCTTCGAACAACGATTGCGCGCATATTGAATAAGATATAAATATGAAAGTTAGCTCTTCAATAAACAGTAACATGTTCTTTTAATTGGTTGTCGTTTAATGTGTTTACCATTGCAAATAAACTTTTGATAATGGTTTGAATTTGGTCAAGTTTAAGTGGCCACCAGATGGAGCTAGTAGTATTTTGGGACTTGATATTAACTTAGTTGGTTAGATCTATGCTTGTGCTTTTCAACGATAGCAAATCTGTTGAAATTGAGCAAGACATGAATAAATGGGAGACAATTAATTATCGTGAACATGCAGGGCGTGAACAGGAAGACGATCGATTCGCCATTGAAATGCATTGGGCAAAAGCTTCGTTGGGGGGCTGTCTTCGAACAACGATTGCGCGCATATTGAATAAGATATAAAAATGAAAGTTAGCCCTTCAATAAACAGTATCATGTTCTTTTATTTGGTTGTCGTTTAATGTGTTTATCATTGCAAATAAACTTTTGATAATGGTTTGAATTTGGTCAAGTTTAGGTGGCCACCAGATGGAGCTAGTAGTATTTTGGGACTTTGTATTAACTTAGTTGGTTAGATCCATGCTTGTGCTTTTCAACGATCGCAAATTTCTTTAAATTGAACAACAAATCAATAAATGGGAGACAATTTCCTTCTGGTGTGTTTTATTGCAATTTCACCCCGCTTTTCTTCCTTCATAATAGTCCATTCCAATGTGTGTGACGTCATCATTTTGTCTGGTTGACCAACAGGGCGTCTTGTGGAAGAGCACCCTATTTTTAACTTTCAAGGCATCAAAAATAACCTGAGTCATCTGATTCTTTCAAATTGATGAATTATTGCAAACAAAAACCATGTGCGTATTGGCATAACGTTGTCTTAACGTTGTTTCAGTGCTTAATGAGTATTACTTGCTTGTGAAGGAAATTTTTGTGCCAGATCTGTTGCGTCATGGATTACTTGGCATCTACGTTAACGGACGACTTACTGATGCAACTACAACGTTTCTATTTCAACGTCACAAAAAACGACTTTTTTCTAGTTGTAGATTTAAATAGCACAACATTGCATTATTTGTTGATTTAGCATGAATATAGCTCAGCTATACGCAAACACTTCTTCGCGTCAGTTAACTATCGCTAAGATATGAACTACTGCTTTGAATTCAGTGAGCAACTTGATGAGGGAGTTTACTGCGCTTTTAGATAAACATAGTTTATACAAATTCCCGTAACCCTTTAATGTAAATTGCATTATCATTTCTTATTTCAATAAAAATACCAAGAGGATTTAATTACAACAATTCTGAACGCCAACTGCTTATTGACCTCATCAAAGACTTTCCAGTGGTGGAAAATAAATAAAAAAAATGATAAAAAAAGCCTTTCGAAGATAATCAAGCGAGGAATGATTTAACTAAAGTTTTTAACACGAACAGCTCTACTGAAAGGACCACCCAGAGAGCAAAACCCGTTATATTTACATTGATTCAACGTCTGCAGGCGTTGAATCAATGTTAAAATGACGAATCTTGCTGTCTGGACACAGATCAGCTGAAAAAGTTAGGGTTAGTTAGTCCATCTGAAACTTGGCGTTATTGACACAGGTATTGGTTTGATACTTAGGTCACAGTATATTATTGCATATAATTGTATTTTCGTTTTCTCACAAATTTGCAAACCATTGCTTTTAGGCAACTCTTCGATGAACAGTATGCAAATATTCACATTGAAAGGCCTGTTCGCGATCATGCAGATCCTTTTATTCAACTTAGCGACAAGCAGTTTTGTCAACGTTTCCGTCTTAGCAAAACTGCAACTATGGAACTTATTGAATTGTTTAAAAATGACGAAACGTTGACAGCCCGATCGCATGCAATACCGCCCATACTGCAGCTATTGATAAGCCTTTGATTTTTTGCAACTGGCCATTTCCAGAGAAGCGATGGCGACTTGGGCGGAGTTAGTCAAAGTTCTGTTTGCAGAATTGTAGCGCGTATTTCTCGGTGCATACCCATTGTCACCCAATAAGATTCCATCAATTTCTCCATTCTCAAATTTATCTCGAATGATGCTGTTGTCAAAAATCCGCGCATCATGTGTCAATCCTGGCCATGATTGTGCAAGCAAAGTCAAAACTTTTCTATTTAGGCATCAAAAATAACTTGAGTAACCTGATTCTTTCAAATTTATGAATTATTGTAAACGAAAGCCATGTGCATATTGGCATAACGTTGTTTTACGTTGTTTCATTGTTAAATGAGTATTCCTTGCTTGTGAATGAACTTTTTGAGCTAGATCTGTTGCGTCATGGATTACTTGGCATCTACGTTAGTTAACGAACGACTTACTGATGCAACTATAACGTATTTCAACATCATAAAAAAGTGCTTTTTTCTAGTTATGAGTTTAAAGCACAACATTGCCTTATTTGGTGGTTCAGAAGGAATGTAGCTCAGCTTTACAGCCTTCAGTTTCACGTTTCATTACCTCAACCAAAGAGTTGCTATAGCAATTTCTCTTTCGCGCGAAAACAAAGAGGCTTAATACGGTCTTAAATAAGTCGCGCGTAAGTCGAGTTTCTGCATCGCAAATAAGCTTCTCGTATAAGCCTGGCCTATATAAGTCTGACTTACGCATAACACTGACTTATTTTGAGACGCAAATCTGAATTCCGCCCTAAGTGGTTAAAACTGGTTTTGACCACTAAGCAATTTAAACCTGGTTTTAACCGGTCAAAACTAGGTTTAAACCAGTCAAAACTGGTCAAAACCCAGAAAAATATTTTTATGTAGTGAATGGTCGGCTACCTGGGCTATGGGCTATTTAGGAAATATAAAGGAAGTGGCTACGTTTACGGCGCCGTAAATACAGCCGTTTCATGCCTTTTTTTTTAATCTTTACGTCGCTTTTACTGCGCATGCGCGCTGGTGCGTATTTTTTTCTTTTTTCACCTCCTTTTAAGCAAAAGACAAAAGAAAAAGTGAATATATAACTTCTAAATTCCACCGCCTTTGCCAAGTAAGTCAGTGGCGCGTGCGGTTTTTGTCTGGCTCTTACTTCCAAGGATATGAGTTCGATACCACCTGGAGGTGATTCTTTTTTTAAACTAAATTCTAACCGAAGTGACTCAATCGTTAGGCTACGCATTTTTGTGGCCGTTCAGTTTAGTTTGTTTTTGTTCTGACCATCACAACGAAAAAACAGTATATGACAAACACAGCAGAGGTCTAGAAAAAGGTAGAAGCGGCAAAAAGCTAGCGTGCATGATACTGAAACAGGACAATCAGTTTAAAATATGGCACGGCCGTAACACCTTAATAAAAATTTTATAAATTTAAAACGAAGAGGAAAAAAAGGCTAGTGACTTTTTCTAAATTCATAAAATTTTTAGCTGTTACGACCGTGCCATATTTTAAACTGATTGTCCTGCTTTGCTATCATGCACACTATAACCAGTGGCGTATCCAGAAAAAAAAAATTTGAGGGGGCCAAATATTTAATGAATTGAAGAGAACGACAAAGTGTTTGATTTAAGACATCGCCACCTGATGTGCAATGGCGTATCCTGGTGGCTTAAGCAAGGGAAACAATAAAGCTGTTGGGGGGTTAGAGCGTGCCGAAGGCACGCGTATTCTAGGGGGGTCCGGGGCAGGCACGGATCTATGGGGGGCCCAAGGGGCCTGCCCCCCCCCCGAAATTTTGTGAGAAATTGTTGAATGGTTTGATATACTTCTAAACGGCTGTCTTTAAATGTAGCAAACCTAGCTGTTATAGTCGTCATTTTATTTACGTTGAATATATGTAACTCGTGACCAGCGTCACTACATTATCACAGTTCAGCGTTTTCTGGTACAGACGTTGGAATTGATTACCACCGCACTGCGCGTGTAATCAATTGAGCGTTCTGTACCACGTTCCTCAGTTGATTGCTTTGCGTTTCTTTCTTACTATATATTGCGTTGATTTCGGGTCCACGTCTTTTAGGCGCTGACAGTTAGGCGCTGGTCTAATAGGCGCGCACACTGTGGCGTCTGGATATTTAGGTGCGGACATAGGCGCCTAACCCGTGGGGGCGTGGGGGCCCGGCCCCCACGCATATTTCTCCGTGGGGGCAACTTTTATGCTGTATTGGTACATAAAACAATAGATAAACTAGCGATCGGCAGCAGGAAAACATTTTTTAAATGCACACCACAACAGCTTCGCGATAAATAATCACCAGAACGAGCAGCGATGCTACAATCCCACACCAGACAACAAAATCTGTCATTTTACATTGATTTAACGTCTGCAGACGCACCCAAAAACAACACAATTTGCTACGTAGACACGGAGCGTGCGTTTAGCTTTATGCACTTGCAAACAGACTCGATGTCGCTTTCGAAAGTCGAAACCTCTGCAGTGAATCGCTCGCTGTGAAAATGAACTGAAAGTCTCGGCCCGAGGTAACCACTAACATTAACCAACGCAACAAGGGCTGGTACAAACCGCATTGCGCACACACGACCGTTGCCATAGAAACCCGATCAAAGGCGGGAATATGTGCATCTTTTGTTTCATCTACAACACGAAAACCGGCGTTTGACAGCGAATTGAAAGCAGGTCAGTCATAAGTTGCGACATTGTAGTGAAAAGAGAGAAATGTCAAGCGGAAAACTTAATCAAACGTCTCTCCGTAACTATTTTCAAGGGCTGTATACGGATGTCAGCCACTTCTAAATTTATTCAAGGTGACGTGCTGTTGAATTGATGTAAACATGAATGATTTTACTTTCAACAGGTATATTTTCAAGCGTATGATCAAGTTAGTATTTGCATTCCATTTTCAAAACATTGTCATTCCATTAATACAGTATACCTTTTATACCTTTTAGTAAACCTTTCAGGCCTCGAAACAACTTTTTTTTCCGGCAGCCAAACGTGTCCGACTGAAGCAAGCTGTTCGGCGGCCAATCACAAGCACATGGCGGCCATCGGAACTTCGACACGCATCAACATACAGTCTTCGAAATTAGCACATTTTTAATTTGGCAGAAGCGAAAAATATACTAGAGTAGTCTATCACGACCGCACTGTTTGATTTGTTGTGATGTAATAATGCCAAAACTAGCGATAAAGCGAGCAACAAGATACGCACGTCGCACGCTGTTACAGTCATTCACGATAACTCACGGGCGGAAAAGTAAGTTAATTTCGGGATGATTCAACGTTTGAGTCAGCACAAATCGATTTAATTTTCCCGGCGGGTTATATTGCGTAACAACAATGCCCAATAAGAAAGTTACGTTTGTTTTGCATTAATTCGACATCTAGCAACGTTGAATTATCATAAAATAACGTCAATTGCTCAACCAGGTACCAGTAACAAATTAATAGCTCCCTGCGAGAAGATTGCCTAGATTTACGTATACACTAACATAATTTCGGCACAATTGGGATACTGCGAACAACACAAAGTCTGTTTGATAAAGAACTAGCTGTCAGAATCGGTATCATCAGATGCTGTATCGGAGCACGAGGTTGTCGCGTCATCACGTCTTTGCCGTTCGCAATGAAGCGTCCACGTTTTGCGGCTTTCGTGCTTTGATACCAATCCACACGCCTCTTCCTTTTTCATAGAGATCCATCAGGGTGTTGACTAAGGAACAAATCTATGGCTGTGCCATAACGACTCGGAGGAATGTCTAATCCTAACCTTACAAGCGCTCGTGTAACCTTGGCATTTTTATTGCCGACGCTAATTTCGAAGACTGAATAGTCGCATCAATAAAGTGTATTGTGATGTCACTTGCATCCTGCGGATGTCAGACATCAGCTGCTTGGTCAATCAATAATGTTAACAACTCAAGCATAGACAGTGTGTATTGTGATTTATCGGGTACTTTGACTGCTTTCTAATCCTTTGTGATTATAAGTGGCAAGGTACTTTATTCACAAGGCTGCTTGCGTAAAATCGTCTCGGAACGTCATGGCGGACAAATGCGGCCGACGGAAGGGTGAGACCCGGTGGACAAAATGTCGATTTTTGTAGGTTAATCGCGGCCATGGCCACGATGGCCGCCTTCAGTTTCGAGGCTTGCCTTTTCGTCTCGTGTTTCATGCTAATAAATCTAGTTCGTTGCTGAACTTTATGTTGTGCTTAGCTTAAAGAGTCGCAGTCCATCAACCTCTAGCAGACGCATGGCATGTGTTTGCTTAACCGAAGTGATCGAGTTTTGTTTATAATAAATTAACGATAGGTCGAACGTAGCGATAACTCCGAGTGTGGCAATAAAAGCAATCTTAGTGTGACGGCATAATTACGTCATCGATCTGCGTGACATTTTGCTGAATTTACGTTGCTGCTGATGAAACACGCTTTCGCCCCCACGGTCAAAAAAATAGTTAGGCGCCTATGGGTGCGGAGCACTGTGGCGCCCGTTCATTTAGGTGCTATTCCTAGTAAAGTCTGTAGATTGTATCAGCTTGGCGGTAGGGGCGTAGGGCAATGCTTTTCACACAAAATATTATATTAAACAGGAAAATATATTGTTTTGTTAATGCGTGTGCGTTGTTGGTCATGGCTTCAGTGAGTGAAGTTGCCTAAACTGGCAATGCTGTTTCACAAAATGTTATATTACACAGAAAAATATATGGGTGAAGCTGCTTGAACCGGAAATGCTTTTCACACAAAATGTTATATTGAACAGAAAAATATGTTATGGCTTCCGTGAGTGAAGCTGCTTAAACCGGCAATGATTTTCACATAAAATGTTATATTGAACAGAAAAATATGTTGATTTTTTTAATACGCGTGTTCAGCATTTATTTGTTGTTAGTCCAGGTTTGCGCCGGCGAAAGCTTTATCAATAAATTATTCAAGTTTCCGAAAATGTATGAGATTAAGTTCACTTTTAGTTAGGTCAAATATATAATAACTAAACATCAGTAAAAAATGTACCATAGGCTGTACTCAAGCGGGCGGTAGGCTTGAGTGAAGAGTAACTTAGTTTTCCATCAAAACCCGGACTAGGTTTAATAACGAGCGAAGTCTCACCATTATGCTTGCAACTTGTAGCCTATATGCCCTGTAGAAATGTATTTATGTGAACAGTAGGGTGTTGCAGGCGCCCTCATGTGGTCAAAAACAGCTCTACTTTTTTTTTGGTATTCCTTTTGGCTTATTAGGACACTTTGTGGAGTTTTATTGAGATTGCAGAAAAACTGAGTGAGCAGATTGCAAATGAATTTTACTAGTACAAAATTACCATATTCCCACCATTGTGGGCATTAGCTAGTGCGTTAATTTTCGGGTAAGCCTAATTTTGGTAATACACTACTGTAACAATCTTAACAGCACCTTTCTTATGTCACAAGTCATGAAATATTTTACAATGCATGATACGCTAACTCCATTTTTAATGATCCTTATTTATACTATGGTATTTCATTAATCGGTAATCGCCGAATAGGGAACTCGCCGAAAAGGGTTCTCGTCAAATAGGACACTCACCGAATCGGACTAGCCGAATTGGACTCGCCGAAACGGGCCATTCTGAGTGTAGACAGGCTAGACACTGTGTGTTATAATCTACTATTATGACCAGTGGATCACAAAAATTAGAAAAAATGCGTTTCCTTCTGTCTACATCTCCTAATAAAGACGACCAAAAAATCAAGGGGAGCAAATTTCCACATATCAGCAAGTTATTCTTAGCTTTCTGTCTTTCCTAGTAGAGATGGAGGAAGAAACTTCAATAAAGAAATTTAAAAGAGAATTGTTAACACAAGCAGCTAATCAGACAACAAATGATGTTCTGATATTTTATAAAAAAGCTAACATTCCACACTCAGTAAAAATGGCTCAGAAAATAGTGAAATTTCATGATGAAATAAATGGGGTTCTCAAAATTCAGCTGAAATACTACAAAAGGAATGAAGGCAAGCAATCTACAAGGATCAAATCATTTAAAGACAAGCTACAACTGATCTTTCCCTTCTGGCCTCGAGATGCAATGGAACATATTCCGATAGAAGATAGAGAATTTTTAAGGAGCATGCAAATGACGAGGGAAGCGACAATGGGTGGAAGCGATCAAGTAGGCTACTTCAACAAAAAGTAAAAAAGAAGCTATCGAGAAATGCAGTTCAAAAACAAAGAAAGGAAAATGAAAAGAAGCGGAAAGAAGACATGAAAACCATCATTCTTGAGAGCTCAACTGATAATAACAGTGAAGAAGATTTAACGGATAGTATTGAAGTTTCATCTGCCGAACCTAAACGAAGACATAAGCGTACTATGGAAACAGGAACAACAATTTTTGTTCCCCATGATATTTTGCAATCACGTGGCTTAGTGGCTACTAGTATAAGCAACAAGATAACACCAACTGCATTATCCACAATCATCCATTTATTAATTCAAAGTTGTTCTGGAGAAACCAATCGGATAAATCTGCACCCTGCAACTGCTCACAGGTGTAGAATCAAGACTATTTTCAAAATCACTCAAGACATTACAGAATCTTGGTCACCCCCTGAAGTTGGCAACATCCACTGGGATGGCAAGTTAATGGCTTCATTGCAAGATACCAATAAAGAAGTTGGCCGGCTTCCTATACTGCTGTCCGGTGTAGGTGGTGCAAAACTACTCAGTGTTCCACATTTGCCAACACGCTCTTCAGAAGCTGCAGGAAGGCTAGTTGCAAATGCCAGTCTAGAGCTCTTGGATAGTTGGAACTGCAGGGCTTGCCTTGCACTCTTGCAGGTATGGTTTTTAACACGACTAGTACCAATACTGACCACAAAACTGGTGCCTGCATACAATTGCAGAATGATGTTAAGAAGGATTTGCTTTGGGTAGCATGCAGGCATCACGTTTGTGAAGTAATCCTGAGTCATGTTTGGAGTGATCTCAAAATTGAAAGCAGCAAAGGCCCTAACATTTCTGTGTTTGAGCGATTTCACAATAACTTTGAAAGTGTTTGTTACAACTCGCCAGATGGTTTCTGCATATCGAAATCACATGAAAGTAATTCGTTATTGAAAGACAGTCGAGAAGAACTATCTCTACTCTTTAATCAGATGAAGCAATATCCGGATTCAACTAAGTTCTTAAGAAATGATTAATTGATTATCTAGAACTTATAAATTTATGTGACTTGTATATGGGAACTACTTCTTCAGTTGGTGTTACATTGCAACCACCAGGAGCACTGCACCGAGCCCGCTGGATGAGCAAGCTTATCTATTGTTCTTCTGGAAAATGAGATACTCAAATTGCAAAAGCCTTATGTAGTTTTGAGGCAGGATCAGCTGAAGAAGCTGAAAAGATTTGTTCAATTTGCTGTGTATATATGTTCCCTGGTGGCTTACATATCCTATCAACAGAGCTGCTCCTTCAAATGATCTTAAATTTTAAAAACATTGTCACAATACACTGATACAAATTCTTTGGTGGCAGAAAGTACAAGGAAGGCATTTTTAAAACACCTCTGGTACATGACAGAAGAAATGGTTCCACTATCTCGCTTTAGTTCTGTTGTGTCCAACAGTGAAAGACAACCATTGCTCAGGCACTAATGCAGCAGCCAAAAGGTGATGGTATTTTCAAGAAAAGATTTGGAGTTGGATTTGGTAAACCGGTTTTTCCTGATCTTACACAATGTGCAAATGATAGAATACTTTGCAGCTTCATAGGTCCCGATTGATGGAACTTTTTTCAACTGATGAAGATCGATTTATTTTTTCTTAGCAAATCAGTGGATGAGTGGGGTCATGAACACTCATATGCAGAAGCAAAAAACAAAGTTGATCACTTCCATGTTGTTAATGATTCTGCAGAGCGGGGTGTCAAGTTGGCACATGACTTCCTTCCATCTGCTTAGCTTGAAGAACGCTACCAGAACATTCTTCAAGTTGTAGAAAATACAAGGAAGTCATTGCATGTTGGTTGGCATGGATGTGTTGTGACCAATCAATTTTGAGTTAATAATTATCCAAAAATAAGATGAGTGTTCAAAGATATAATTTATTTGCAAAAAAACTCAAAATCAGTAACATTGGCAGTAATTTTTTCAAAAATTTTAAAGTATGGATATGATACAATCAAATACAAGTGTCAATTAATAAACATTTTCACCATTGAAAAACAACCATATAAAAATAACACCAATTTTTTTCATTTACGGGCTGTGAGTTGACATTTTTTCTTAAAAATAGTGAAATTAAGCATTGAAAAATTCAAATTAAATCTGCTAGTTCAATTTTCAACCAATCTTGTTGAAATTGCACACAATGTGTTTTTTTACCAAAAGGCACATATAAAAAAAAGTAGAAGTGAATTTGATGAAGTTTAGTTTTTTGAGGGGCGCCTGCAACACCCTAGTGAACAGTAGTAGAGCGTCTTACGCGTTCTCGTCACATGGCCAATCCATCCCGAACAGAAGTAATTTACATTTAATCTAAATTACCAGACATTTTTCACACAAATCTGTTGTATTTACGCGGTAAAAACATGTCATGTGATCGACATAGACGCACAATCTTGACATCAAATGAAAGCATACATCTTCAGCTATCCGAAGATGCAAAGCTTTGCAATAAAATTTAAAACATTCTATGTACTACTAGCAACCTTCCAAAAGGTATTTTTTCTAATTTTTTAAAAAATTAAAAATTGGCAGAAAAGTGTACTTCATTATAATTTTTACTACCCAAGCATGATACAATAATATGCAAGTATATGTAGTTTAATCGAATGCCAAAACAATTCTGCACATGAGAAAAAATTTACTTCGTTTCTGCGCGCAATGCTTTAGGAGGTACAGCAGAATGATTACGGAGAAATTTGGAAAATTTTAAGCAAAAAGTTTACGTAATTTAGCCTACAGTCTTTTTGATCGAGAAATTCCAAAGTAAGGGGTTGCTTAGCCAGTTTTGACTGCCAATTTCAATGAGTGAAAGAAAAAAAAATCCACTGTGTCCCCATCTTTAAGGAGTCCTCATCTGATAACTGCACCGCCAAAATATTTTTTTTTAATTAGCTAAAAAAGGACAGGCAAAGACTATGGATCTGCCATCATTTACATTATTTTTTTGCTTGAAATAGGCTACCTTTTAACCTTGGACGTAGGAATACTTCCTTGGTCATCATGGCAAAAATTCCAAGGCGTGTGTATACGTCCGTGGTCACGAAAGAGTTAACTAAAAATGAACTCAATAATGTTCGGAAGCTTGAATGATTTATTGATAAAGCTTTCATCAACGCAAACTTGGACTAACAACAAATAAAACAATAATAAATCAATAAAACAACAATATATTTTTCTGTTCAATGTAACATTTTGTGTGAAAAGCATTGCCGGTTTTAGCAGCTTCACTCACTGAAGCCATGATATAATTTTCTGGCAAGCTGCCAAGCTAATACAATCTACAGACTTTACTAGGAATAGCACCTAAATGACCAGGCGCCACAGTGCTCCGCACCTAAATATCCAGACGCCACAGTGTGCGCGCCTATTAGACCAGCGCCTAACTGTCAGCGCCTAAAAGACTTGCTCCCTTGATTTCATACACTGAATCAGTAAGTAACAAGAGGTAAATGGTTTTCTCACTTGGTTGGCTATCACTACAATTATTATTGTTTATTTTATATTAAACGTCTGGAAATACAACAGACATTTAACTGGCGTCGTCGGCAGGATTCGAACCTGCGCGGGCAAAACCTCGCAAACCTAGCAAACGTAGCAAACCTCGCAAACCTCGCAAACCACAAAGTTGCCAGATGGTATTTTTTTTAATTGTATATTTTTTTTTCTTGGCGTTTTATTTATCAGGTGCATGTTTTTTAAAACCCTTTTGAATATGTTATTTGTTTAGTGTTGATGTCTTATTTTTATCAGTAAAAAGATATCAAAATCTCTGCTTTGTTGGTTATGGTTAGTTTTGATATAATTTATAAATATATTTAAAGCAATGCCTTTGCGATCAACATTTGTGAGATGTTGAAACTTGAAAGGTAGTATTAACGCAATATTTGGTAGTCAGACATTCGAGAATCAGTACTTAATCCCTTAGACCAGAGGTGACGAGGCCGCATGCGGCTCGTCAAAGAATTTTGTGCGGCCCGCAAACAATTTGACAATCGCTCATGCATTAAAGACAAAAGACATTTCAAAGCTGTTTTATGCCTTCACTGGTACACCTGTCCTTTGCTATTTTCTTGCCCTAAAGTCCAGTGGTTCCCAACCGGGGGAGAATTCCCCACTAGGGGGGAAATTTTCAGGGGGAATTTGGTTTTAGGATTGTAAACCTTTTAAGCCTAGTAAGTTGGCCTAGATTAGAGCGTTAAAGAGGAAATTATTATTAGATTAACTCCCGATTATTTAAGTGCACTGACAATCTGACATGGATGCAATCCATCACGTAGGCCTACTCCTTTTTCATTTAAATACTGGATGGCTTTCATGAGGAAACGTAACCAAACGAGTGTTTGAGCTCATAGACAAGCTTAAATTATTTTTTGACTTTTAAATAAAATTGAAATTTGTTTGTGGATTGCTGAGTGATGACAGATGGATTAGATTCCTTTCTTATTTGGTTGATATGTTTGGTCCATTGAATAAACTAAATCTGAAAATGCAAGGGAAAACACCAATATAGGTATATATTCAATTGCCATCTCTGTTTAAAGCAGATTGCTCATCAACATGGGTTATCTGTATCCATGAGCCATTGACATATTGATACAATGGAAATTTACAAACTGTAGGCTACTGCTTCCATGATGGTTCAAGGAAGGTTGGAAGAGAGTGATTGATTTATGTCATCGTCATTTGGAGATTGTCGGTACTAGAAGGCTCTGCTGTCTTCTTCGCGAGGGGAGTACGTTTTGTCTGGCCTCTACATTTCGACCAGGCTGGTTTGGGTGGCCCTTCCAGGAGTAGATACCAGTACCGCTCAGTATTTAAAGATGCTTTTGGAAGCTTTCACCAGCAAGCTTGATAATAATTGAAAGAGAAAAGTTAGAATGAACAATTGAACATGTTCCCATGTTTAAAGAATTATCATTGGTGCTGGTTGTTGATGGCAAAGAACAAGTTCTTCCAGAGTTGGAAAAAGAATTGACTTTGCAACATCTCACAGCATTAGAATTAGAACTGGAATTCATTCGATATTTTCCTAAAATTTATGACGATGAGCTTGATTTAATACAAAATTCATTCACATTGCTGGTGGAAAAACTTCTCGATAAATTGCAGGATGAAGTTTTAGAACTCAAAACGGATTCTTGCGCAACAGACTTATTCAGAAAGATATCAATCACTGGATTTTGGCCATTGATGTGTAATTCCTATCCCAAAGTGGCAGAGAAAGCTACTCGAAGTATCCTTCCATTTGCTTCCACTTATCTATGCGAATCAGATTTTTCAACTCTTGCAAATGAAAACAAAACAAAGAAACAGATTAGACGTGGAGAATGATAATCGTTGTGCTCTTTCCAGTACTCTTCCACGACATTCATGAGTTATCGAAAAAAAATCACAAGATTCACACAGACTGTTAAATGCATTGACTCTTAGAATTTTGAATGCCTATTCTTTGAATAAAATACTTTTCAGCTACGTTCTTCTTTAATTAAATTATTTTAGTTTGAAAAGGAATATTACCAGCTAAAAAGGTTATTACTAGTGAAAGTTTAGTTTATCTTCCAAAACTTAGATTAAAATATTAATGTAAACGAGTTTTTAACAAACTAAATTTATAGGGGGGGATTTAGATTTGAATATCGACCAAAAGGGTCCACCAGGTAAAAAAGGTTGGCAACCACTGCCCTAAACACTAACTTTCAGGGTTTAAAGTTAAAAAATAGGAAAGTTATAAGATAAAGGTGTCGTCGTCGTCGTGTGAGCGTCTGGGGCCGAGGGTCTATCCTTTTACCACCCCAGATTCACGATGTTCCCGGACAAAGGTGTGGTGTGTAAAGGTGTGAAAACACTATTCACCAATTTTGGTCGATTCCAATCTATGACGTCATGGAATTTTGACGATTAAAAAGTTGTGTGGCCCGATAACTCATGTGTAATTGACAAAGTGGCCCGCGACAGCAAAAAGGTTCGTCACCCCTGCCTTAGACCATGGTTGGGTGAGTTCACTAATCACTGGTTCTCTAAAAACCGGGCTGCAGACGATAAATAAAACTTAACTTTTGCAGGTGACCGTAGTTCATGGGCTACGCCGTGTGACACAAAAGGAAGAAATTCCTAATGACAAGTTTTTGTGTGTGTTTAGAATGTATATAAGGAATATTTTTTAAACGAAACAGGTTTTTCCAAAAGTTTTGGTAATTTAAAGTGTGTTTAAAATGCCTATATGCTTTGGCTCTTTTTTGGGCTACTTGCAAAAAAATCTGGTTTGAAACGTGTTTTTGGCGGATGCAACCTAGATCGTACCCTGAACAGTTCGGACCCTCAGTTCGTACCCTAAAAACATCGAAAGAAAAAATTTAAAAAAAGCCGAAGTCGCTGGTTGCAGTTTCCGCAAACATTTTAAAATTTTCCCCCTGAAAAGATCGAGAGAAAGATAGCACAAAGCCGAAGTCGCTGATCGCAGTTTCCGCTAACCTTAACCATAGGCTAATCTATGCTCTAACCCTAACCCTCGCTGATCGCAGTTTTTGCAAACATTTTCTGTAGATTCCGCTAATTGCAGTTTCCGCTAACCTTTACCCTAACTCTAACCATAGATTAATCTATGCTCTAACTCTAACCCTCGCTGATCGCAGTTTCCGAAAACATTTTTCCGCAGTTTCCGCTAACCTTAACCCTAACTATAGAGCAATCTATGCTCTAACCCTAACCCTCGCTGATCGCAGTTTCCGCAAACATTTTTCAGCAGTTTTGCTAACGCAGTTTCGGCTAACCCTAACTCTAATCATCGAGTAATCTATGCTCTGCTCTAACTCTCGCTGATCGCAGTTTTCGCTAACCCTAACCCTCGAGTTTGTTTGCGGAAACTCCGATCAGCGACTTCGGCTTTGTGCTATTAAACTGCGATCAGCGACTTCGGCTTTTTTTAATTTTTTCTCTCGATCTTTTCAGGGTACAAACTGAGGGTCCGAACTGTTCAGGGTACGAACTAGGTTGCACCCGTTTTTGGCTGGGTAGTTTTGTGGAATCTGGCAACTCTACAAGGTTTGCTTCTTTAAATGTAGCAAACCTAGCAAACCTCGCAAATCTTGAGAAAGGTTTCTACAATTGATGGCCGATGAGGTTTTCAGCTGTTCATAGTTTGCATCAGATAGATAGGCCTAGACTACAGACAACCTTATCATTACTTGCTGCTAGTCTAAATCTATCTTCTTTAGGGAGACTATGAAAACCTATTGCGGTAGGCTTTCAAATGCAGAAACCTTCTCAAGCTTTGCGAGGAATTCGGAGTTCGGGACATTTAAAGACGCTCGCTGAGAAAACCTCATAACTATCAATTGACAAATGCACAGACCTTATTAAAAGTCATAGCCTAGATAGTAGCTACCATCACTAGGTAATTGTACAAATGTACAAACCTTGTGAGGTTTGCAAGGTTTGCTAGGTTTACTACATTTAAAGAAGCAAACCTTGCAGAGTTGCCAGATTCCACAAAATTACCCAGCCAAAAACACGTTTCAAACCAATCCCAAAAACAAACCATTTTTTTGCAAGTAGCCCAAAAAAGAGCCAAAGCATATAGGTATTTTAAACACACTTCAAATGACCAAACCTTGGAAAAACCGGTTTCATTCACAAAATATCCCTTACTTTCTAAACACACACAAAACTTGTCATTAGGAACTTCTTCGTTTTGTGTCACACGGCGTAGCCCAGGGCTGGAACTACGATCGTCTGCAAAAGTTAAGTTTTATTTATCGTCTGCAGCCCGGTTTTTAGAAAACCAGTGATTAGTGAACTCACCCAACCATGGTCTAACTAAGGGATGGAGTACTGATTCCCGAATGTCTGACTACCAAATATTGCGTTAATATTAATTTGCAATAGGCTATCTCACAAATGTTGATCGCAAAGGCATTGCTTTAAATGTATTTATATCAAAACTAACCATAACTAACAAAGCAGAGATTATGATATCTTTTTATAGATGAGAATAGAACATCTGCAACATCAACACTAAACAAGTAACATGTTCAAAAGGGATTAAAAAACATGCACCCGATAAATAAAGAGCCAAGAAATTTAAAAAAATACAATAAAAAATACCATCTGGCAACCTTGTGGTTTGCGAGGTTTGCTACGTTTGCTAGGTTTGCTATGTTTGCGAGGTTTGCTAGGTTTGCTACGTTTGCTAGGTTTGCGAGGTTTGCTAGGTTTGCTATAGATGGGAATAGAACATCTGCAACATCAACACTAAACAAGTAACATGTTCAAAAGGGTTTTAAAAAACATGCACCCGATAAATAAAGAGCCAAGAAATTTAAAAGAATACAATAAAAAATACCATCTGGCAACCTTGTGGTTTGCGAGGTTTGCTACGTTTGCTAGGTTTGCTACGTTTGCTAGGTTTGCGAGGTTTGCTACATTTAAAGACGGCCCTTCTAAACAGCTGATATTAGTCCCTTAGCGGACTTCTATAATTCCCTTTCTATTCCCTTTCCGAATTCCCTTAGCGGGGAATTATCAATTATCTTTTGTTATTATTAAAGTTGAAATTTTTAGTTTTTACGTAATTTAATATCGAAAGTAACCGCACATCATTAGCCAATCTTTAAAACATTGTGTTCTATTTCTCTTGCCTTCAATCGCACTTTTTCTGTTGCTCGTCACCGCTTCAAATTTTTATGTCTATTGTTGGAAGTTTTTACGTAATTTAACGTGGAAAGTAACTGCTCACACAACATTGGCCAATTTTTTTAAATATTGCGTGTTTTATTTTTTCTTGCCGTCAATCGCACTGCAGTAGGCTATATAACCTGGTGAAATGTTATTTTGTATGTTATTCGCTCTGAGGATGTGCATTGTCATGGTGCGCGAAACGTCAGTGAAGCAATAAACCATCTTGTTTGTTGTTACTTTTACTTTCAATTTCATCAGATGAACGTAGCAACTAGTGCTAGAAACGATAACTGTCCTGATGAACACCCAAACTTTTCAGTATTCATCGACATAAATGCTGGGTAATCAATAAAGAAACCTTTTTGAAGAGGAACTGTAGTGCTTTATCTATGTATATATACAGAATGTTAGCTTAACCTCATCTGTTACAACCTCGCCGTCATCGTCAACACAATCATGTCGAGCGTTGTTTTTCGTTGCTAAAAAGAATTCTAGGGAATAGCGAACTTCTTTAAAATCAGCCACATTGGAGACACTCGTGCGAGTGTCGTTAGATGGTCCCGCAGTAATTCGTTGTCGTTCTCTTCAATTCATTAAATATTTGGCCCCCTCAAATTTTTTTTCTGGCTACGCCACTGGTTATAGTGTGCATGATAGCAAAGCAGGACAATCAGTTTAAAATATGGCACGGTCGTAACACCTAAAAATTTTATGAATTTAGAAAAAGTCGCTACCTTTTTTTCCTCTTCGTTCTAAATTTATAAAATTTTTATTGAGGTGTTACGGCCGTGCCATATTTAAACTGATTGTCCTGTTTCGGTATCATGCACGCTAGCCTATAACGTCCGCTCTTTGTCGCTTCTACCTTTTTCTAGACCTCTGCTGTGTTTGTCATATACTGTTGTTTCGTTGTGATGGTCAGAACTAAAAACAAACTAAACTGAACGGCCACAAAAATGCGTAGCCTAACGATTGAGTCACTTCGGATTAGAATTTAGTTTAAAAGAGAATCACCTCCTGGTGGTATCGAACTCATATCCTTGGGAGTAAGAGCCAGACAAAAATTGCACGCGCCACTGACTCACTTGGCAAATAGGCGGTTGAATTTAGAAGTTATATATTCACTTTTTCGTTTTTTGCTTACAAAGAGAAGGTGAAAAAAGAAAAAATACACACCAGCGTCCAGCGCGCATGCGCAGTAAAAGCGACGTAAAGATTAAAAAAAAGGCATGGAACGGCTGTATTTACGGCGCCGTAAACGTAGCCACTTCCAAATATAAAAGTAGTTGTGAGTTGTGACCATTTTGATATGCAGGCCTCGAAATAGCTGGCAGCCATGGCCGCCTGAACTTTCATTAATGGCCGCCAATACCGACCTGTCAGGCAAAATTTGATGGCAAATGTTTTTCATAAAAAAATGTTGGAATAAATTCTTGTACTTCAGTTGGCTGTGCAAATTGTTCATCGTTCTACAAAGCATTTTTTGGTTCATCAGAAACTTATTTTTAGAATTTGAATTTTGTAAATAATTGAAATACCCGTATTTTACAGACCATAAGGTGCAATTTAAATCCCTTTTTTTCCTCATAAATTGATCGTGCGCCTTATAAGCCGGTGCGCCTAATGTATGGATCAAGTAGTGCTTTATTGCCTACACTTAAAACCAGTACCGATACTATTATTATATAGGGGAACATTCAAATATTACGTAACCCTTTTTTTTCCGAATTTTTGACCCCCCCCTCCCCCATGTAACGCCAGCATAACGCTTTTTTCAATCTCCCCCTCTCCCATGTAACGCTTTTTCACTACGAATTCAGCACAAAAAAATACCATTCCGTACTCGAAAGCGTTATGTAACGTTTTGCTTGAACCCCCTCCCCCCCCGATGTGACGCTAACGTAATGCTTTGCATAAACCCCCCCCCCTCCCCCTCGAAGGCGTTACATAATATTTGAACGTTCCCTAGATAAACCACCGTCTTACACAATAAACTACGGTTAAAGCAACTGAGGCATTCCATTATAATTCAACAAATCCAAATAACCACTAAGTCTTCAATTTTGATGACTAAAGCATATGTTATGTTATAGTATGCAAAAAAATGCATCTCGGCAAAAAAAAAATTTTGAAAATTGGACAAGCGGTTTTCGAGATATCGCGTTCTGAAGTTTTGTGGCTGTCACCAGGTGGCGCTGTTGATGTGCCCAATGTTTTTTGATTTTAGGGTTATATTTGAGGTAGATAGTCGGTTGAAGTGTCTATTCCACCATTTTTCATGATGCAGAATTCAAAAATGATGTCAATTTTAGTCTACAAGAATTAGCTAAGGAGTTGTGTGGCATTTAAAAACATTGGGGGACCAAATGCCAACCCCCAAATTTCCATGTGGGCAACGAGATATCCTAAAAAAATATTTTGTTCTTTAAAGTTTCTTGCGTATACTTCATGATAATATACTGTTTATCTATGAGACTTTTGTCCTTTTTTCACAATGCAACCTTTTATCAAAGACTTGCATGAGAAGTTATATGACCTATTAATGCAATATTTGAATGATGCGTGCTTATGATGTCACAATAACAAATTACAGATTTCCCCAAAAAACTTTTTTCGTTTTGAAAATTGCCCGGGAAAACCAGCCCTTGTTTCAAAATTGCAGTCAAATTTTGTTTTCTCGTACCTAGTGACAACAACAAGATTTCAAAACGCGATATCTCAAAAACCGCTTGTCCGATTTTCAAAAATTTTTTTTTGCCCAAGTTCAAATTTTTAAAACAACAAAATATATCAAAACCAACATTTTCTGAAACCTAGTGGTTACATTTCTTTCTAAAATTTGTTGAATTATAATGGAATGCCTCAACTGTGATATTCACTAGGCCCATTTTTTCTTTTGCTCATTGTACTATTGTGACTTGCTTACGTTTATTAGGCATTTTTGTTTAGGCTAATGAGCTTTATACGGTAGCTAACCCATACTCCTTAAAATACTTTGCGTTCTATGGCCCGGTGTGCCTTATGTCTGAACAAACAACTAATCAAAGCAATTTATTGACAGTGCGCCTTATAATCGGATGCGCTTTATGGTCCTCAAAATACGGTAACCAACTGATTGAAATATCAAAAATAAACAAAAAAATTGACTATTTTTTGTTCCAAATCCAGCATTTAGGTTATTGTTGATCAAAACAAAATATAGTTGAACATCATTACTAAACATGGAGGGTAATATTTTTACTTCAATTGAAAAGCAACTTGATTCATACACTAAAGGGGTTTTGACCAGTTTTGACCAGTAATGGGTCCCACGAATTACCCATAAGCCCCATAAGCACCATAAGTCGAGTCGAATTACCCATAAGCCCCATAAGTCGCGTCAAATTACCCATAAGCCCCATAAGTCGCGTCGAATTACCCATAAGCCCCATAAGTCGCGTCAAATTACCCATAAGCCCCGTAAGTCGCGTCGAATTACCCATAAGCCCCATAGGTCGCGTCGAATTACCCATAGGCACCATAAGTAGCATTGAATTACCTAGAAGTAGAAGTAATGTCGAATTACCCATAAGCCTGTAGAGTGTAGTCTATAGCCGTCTAGAAGCCTAGTAGTCGGCTGCATAGCCGAGTGGTGAGGAGCACTGGCTGGGCGTTCCAAAATATAGTTCGACACCGCTCAAGAGCAGGACACTTGAAGGCATGCCTAAAGGTGAACACGAAGATTGGCTTCGTTGCCTTCCCGTCCGCTTATGTGTAATCTGCAGTTTGCTGCAGCAGATGGAGTGTTTTGTCCGATAAAACACTTTAACATTGGACAATTTTCCGTATGACTCAGGTGACTGCAGCATAGCAATCGTTCTCGCACTCAGCTAGAGACTTAATTCTTGCTTTGAACTTGATAATTAAAGAAAAAAAGAATAATGGCAAGGGTGGGAATCAAACCCATGTCGCCAAATTCAATAGCCCTTTGGCTAAACCACTCCGCCACGCAAGCGCTCGTGAAATCTTCGCTTAATTTGGTTTATATGGGTAATGTTTCGAGAACGCTCGCAATATTATCAGTTTAGTTTGTTTTTATTTCTGACCATCACAACGAAAAAACAATATACGACAAACTTAGCAGAGGTCTACAAAAGGTAGAAGCGACAAAACGCGGACGTTATAACGTGCATGATACCAAAGCAGGACAATCAGTTTAAGTGACACGATCGCAAGTCGCAACAGCGACTTGCAGATTACATATACGCTGACATGAAGGCGTAAGTAATTCCACGTTGCTTATGGGTAATTCGACGCGAGTCGAATTACCCATAAGCCCCATAAGTCGCGTCGAATTACCCAAATGCCCCATAGGTCGCGTCGAATTACCCATAAGCAACGTGGAATTACTTACGGGGCTTATGGGTAATTCGACGCGACTTATGGGGCTTATGGGTAATTTGACGCGACTTATGGGGCTTATGGGTAATTCGACGCGACTTATGGTGCTTATGGGTAATTCGACGCGACTTATGGGGCATATGGGTAATTCGACGCGACTTATGGGTACTTATGGGTACTTATGGGTAATTCGACGTGACTTATGGGGCTTATGGGTAATTATGGTGCTTATGGGTACTAATGGGTAATTCGTGGGACCGCCAGTAATAGGTGGTCAAAACTGCCCGGTTTAAACCAGGTTTTAACCGGGCGGTTTAAACCGCCCCAGTTTAAACAGATCAACCCTGAGTGAAAAGGCTAACCAAATGTGTGGCCAGAGATGGGCGTGATCTTGATCTTGAAGATCACTTTTTTTTTGGTGATTTTGATCTAAGATCACTTTTTTTTTGGTGATTTTGATCTAAGATCACTTTTTTTTGTGTGATCTTGAAGAACAATAAGATCAAGATCACTTTAAAATTGAAGTTTACTTACTAGAGGCATTTTTTTAGAACTCGTAGTGTACAAAGTAGTTAGTGGCAACTACTAACATTAAGCCACTGTTAATGTGATATGTGTCCAACAAAAGACGATTTAAAGTCTCCATCTGATCTGGTCAGTGTTGCCATTTCAAAATTGAAAAAGTTTTCTGTGTTGGTCATAGTGTTGGGCGATATTGAAAAAAACAAAACGATACGATATTTGAAAAAATACTCGATATTTCGATACTTTTCGATATTTTTGTTCTAATTAAGAAAAAAGTTTCTCAGTTTTCGAAATTAGTGTCGGCAATTGCCGACGTAGATGCATGAATGGCGCATTAGCGTCAGCAATAAAAATGCCTATGCCACACAAGCGCTTGTAAGGTTAGAGTTAGACATTCCTCCCAGTCGTTATGCCACAGCCATAGATTTGCTCCTTAGTCAACACCCTAATGGAGCTCTGTGAAAGAGGCGTGTGGATGGGTATCAAAGCACGAAAGCGGCAAAACGTGGATGCTTCATTGCGAACGGCGAAGACAGTGTAGATTTATAGCCAAGCGATGGGCCGCTTGATGTGTCTGATTCCAGTGATGACGCGACAACCTCATCCTCCGATATAGCATCTGATGATTCCGATTCTGACATCTAGTTCTTCATCCAGTCTTCGAAATTAGCATATTTTTACTTCGCAAAAACGTTGCCGAGGACAAACGGCAAAAGTTGAAATTGCCTCGGCAATTGCTGTGAACGTTTATTACAAAAAAAAAATTGTACCAACATGTAAAACGAGAAGCGAAAAATATGCTCAAGTAGTCTATCCCGACCGCACTGTTTGATTTGTTGTGATGTAATTAATACCAAAAGTAGCGATAAAGCAAACAACGCGATTACGCACGCTGTTATGGTAATTCACGTTAAATAACTCACGGGGGGGGGGAATAAGTTAATTTTGGGTTGATTCAACGTTCGAGTCAGCACAAATCGATTTAATTTTCCCGGACGGTTATATTGCGTAACACAATGCCCAATAAGAAATTTACGTTTATTTTACATTAATTCGACATCTAGCGATGTTGAATTATTATATAATAATGTTAATTGCTCAACCAGGTACCGGTAACAAATTAATAGCTCCCTGCAAGAAGATTGCCTCGATTTATGTATGCAGTACACTAACATAATTTCGGCACAATCGGGATACTGCGAGCAGCACAAAGTCTGTTTGACAAAGTACTAGCTGTCAGAATCGGAATCATCAGATGCTGTATCAGAGGATGAGGTTGTCGCGTCATCACTAGAATCAGAAACATCAAGAGGCTGATCGATTAGCTGTAAATCTACACTGACTTCGCCGTTCGCAATGAAGCGTCCACGTTTTGCCGCTTTCGTGCTTTGACACCTATCCACACGTCTCTTTCGCAGAGCTCCATTAGGGTGTTGACTAAGGATCAAATCTATGGCTGTGGCATACTGGCATAACGACTGGGAGGGGTGTTTAACCCTAACCTTACAAGCGCTCGTGTGGCCTCGGCATCGTCATTCATGCATCTGCGTCGGCAATCAACTCGGCAATTGCCGGTTGCCGACAGTAATTTCGAAGACTGTTATCAAACAGACTTTGTGCTGCTCACAGTATCCCGACTGTCCGAAATTATGTTAGTGCATACCTTAATCGAGGCAATCTTCTCGCAGGGAGCTATTAATTTGTTACCTGTACCTGGTTGAACAATTAACGTTATTTTATGATAATTCAACGTCGCTAGATGTCGAATTAATGTAAAACAAACGTAAATTTCTTATTGGGCATTGTGTTACGCAGTATAACCGTCCGGAAAAATTAAATCGATTTGTGCTGACTCGAAGGTTGAATCAACCCAAAATTAACTTACTA
This sequence comes from Aplidium turbinatum, assembly GCF_918807975.1. Taxonomy (NCBI): domain Eukaryota; kingdom Metazoa; phylum Chordata; class Ascidiacea; order Aplousobranchia; family Polyclinidae; genus Aplidium; species Aplidium turbinatum. The sequence continues at coordinate 36,276,557 of NC_137473.1, forward strand.
TTCCTCCCCGTGAGTTATTCAACGTGAATTGCCATAACAGCGTGCGTAATCGCGTTGTTCGCTTTGTCGCTACTTTTGGTATTATTGCATCACAACAAATCAAACAGTGCGGTCGGGATAGACTACTCGAGTTTATTTTTCGCTTCTCGTTTTACATGTTTTGGTAGAATTTTTTTGTAATAAATGTTCACAGCAATTGCCGTTTGGCCTTGGCAACGTTTTTGTAGGGGTTTGCAGTTACGAGTTAGGGTTGTAATTGTTAAAATATCGAACGATATTGAAATAAATATCGATATTGAAAAGATATCGTATAGTAGCACAAAGCTGAAGCCGCTGATCGCAGTTTCCACTAACCCTCACCCTAACGCTAACCTTCGCTGATTGCAGTTTCCGCAAACATTTCTCTGCACTTTCCGCTAACCCTGACTATAGACTAATCTATGCTCTAACCCTAACCCTCGCTGATCGCAGTTTCCGCAAACATATTTTCGTAGTTTCTGCTAACCCTTACCTTAACCTTAGAGTAATCTATGCTCTAACCCTCGCTGATCGAAGTTTTTGCAAACATTTTTCCGCAGTTTCCGCTAATCTTTACCCTCACTCTAACTATAGAGTAATCTATGCTCTAACCCTCGCTGATCGCAGTTTCCGCAAACATTTTTCCGCTAACCGCAGTTTCCGCTTACCCCAGCTCTAACCATCGAGTAATCTATGTTTTTGAACCCTAACCCTCGTTGATTGCAGTTTCCGCAAATATTTTTCCGCAGTTTTTGCTAACCCTAACCCTCCAGTTGTTTGCGGAATGCTGAAACTCCAATCAACGACTTCGGCTTTGTGCTATTAAACTGCGATCAGCGACTTCGGCTTTTTTTAATTTTTTCTCTCGATCTTTTCAGGGTACGAACTGAGGGTACGAACTGTTCAGGGTACGAACTAGGTTGCACCCCAGTTCTACACTCAATACATTAGCTAGCCGATTTATTCAATACCCCAGGCGATTAAATGGAACGTAATAGAGAAAAAAGAGAGAAGATTTTTAAGTTTTCTTGCACATTCCGCGTTCAACTTGAGATATGTTTGCGATTTTCCAGTAGGCTACCGGTACATTATGATTGACGGTTGGGCACCCCTGGCCTACAGTTGTAATAAAAGTACCTGTAAAAGTGTGATTTAAATGGGTATTTTTAGGGTAAAAAATAAAAGGGTACCATTGCATTGTATTTTAGGAATAAAATCAAATAGAGTTATTACTATCTGAATCCTTAACAGCCTGTTTCACCTAGAAGATCTTATTCAAATAGAATCTGTATTTTAGGAATATGTTTATTTGGCAACATTCAGAATCTTTTAAATCTAGCTTTGTGATATTTTGCATAATTTTGTTGTGTAATTGACAGAAAGATGCCTGTTGATGGTGCAAGAAGATTAGATGAAGAATTAAAAAAGAAAGTTACTAAAAATGTACAAATCAGAAGAAAGTTACTTGATAGACTTCAACCAAGAGAATTACTTCACTATATGCCATGTGTTTATATCGCAACAAAGGTGAGACATGTTTAAATTGGGTGCAACCTAATTTGTACCATGAACAATTCGTACCGTCAGTTCGTACCTTGAAAAGATCAAGAGAAAAAAATAAAAAAGCCGAAGTTGCTAATCGCAGTTACCTCAAACATTTTAAAAAGGTTAAGGTATCGGAGTATCGGTATCCGCAAACAAACAAACTGAAAAGATCGAGAGAAAAAAAATAGAACATCGCTGATCGCAGTTTCCGTTTTTCCACAGTTTTCTCAAACATTTTAAAATTTTTGGTAATGATCCTAAGAGTTTGCCGTAGTCGCTGATCGCAGTTTCCACAAACATTTTAAAAGGGTAAGGGTTGATCGGAGTTTCCGCAAACATTTTAAAAGGGTTAGGGTGTTGTCTGCAAACAAACAAACTGAAAAGATCGAGAGAAAAATAGAACATAGCTGATCGCAGTTTCCGTTTTTCCGCAGTTTCCCCAAACATTTTAAAATTACCGGTAATGATCCTAAGAGTTTGCCGAAGTCGCAGATTCGCAGTTTCCGCAAACATTTAAAAAAGGTTAGAGTTGATCGAAGTTTCCGCAAACATTTTAAAAGGGTTAAGGGTTGATCGAAGTTTCTGCAAACATTTTAAAATTTCTGGTAATGATCTAAGAGTTTTTGTTTGTTTGCGGAAACTGTGAACAGCAACTTCGGCTTTTTTAATTTTTTCTCTTGATCTTTTCAAGGTACGAACTGACGGTACGAATTGTTCATGGTACGAATTAGGTTGCATCTGTTTGAATCTAAATGACATGTAATTAAAAGGCAGACTTGGCTATTTGGCCGGCTCCAGTCTTTTACTATGAAACATTATTTGACCGGTCATGACGTATTCTTTTTTTCCTTTTCTCTTTCAAAGCAAAAGACTCCAGGAGAAGAAAAAAGTGCCTATATAAGTTCTAAATTCAACAATTTTATTCAACTGAGTCAGTGGCGCGTGCAATCTTTCTCCGGCTGGTGTTCCCCAGGGAACGAGTTTGATACTGACCGGAAGCATTTTTTTTTTGGAAGTGGCTGCATTTACGGCGCCATAAATACAGCCGTTCCATGCCTTTTTTTAAATCTTTACGTCGCTTTTACTGCACATGCACGCTGTTGCTGGAAAAAAAGTGCGTATATAACTTCTAAATTCAACTGTTTTTGCCAAGTGAATCAGAGGCGCTTGCGATCTTTGTCTGGCTCGTACTCGTAAGGATATGAGTTTGATTCCACCAAAAGGTAATTTTTTTTAAACTTAATTCTAACCCGAAGTGACTCAATCGTTAGGCTACATATTTTTGTGGCCGTTCGGCGTTCAGTTTAGTTTGTTTTTAGTTCTGATCATAAAAAAACTCACTAGCCTTTATTTTATCTTTGTTTTAAATTTAAAAAAAGTTTTAAGGTGTTACGACGACGCCACGGTTACGACCGTGCCATATTTCAAACTGTTTGTCCTGCTTTGGTATCATGCATGCTATAGCGTAGCCGCATTTTGTCGCTTTTACCTTTTTCTAAAAGGCATGGAATATAAAATTTTTAGGTGTTACGACCGTGCCATATTTTAAACTGATTGTCCTGCTTTGCTATCATACACGCTATAACGTCCGCGTTTTGTCGCTTCTACCTTTTTCTATACCTCTGTTACGTTTGTCATATACTGCTTTTCATTGTGATGGTCAAAACTAAAAACAAACTAAACTGAACGGCCACAAAAATGCGTAGCCTAACGATTGAGTCACTTCGGGTTAGAACTGAGTTTAAAAAATAAATTATGCACCTTTCGGTGGAATCAAACTCATAGTGTCATATCCTTACGAGTACGAGCCAGACAAAGATCACACGCGCCTTTAATTCACTTGGCAAAAACAGTTGAATTTAGAAGTTATACACGCACTTTTTATTCAGCAACAGCGAGCAGCCGCGCATGTGCAGTAAAAGCGACGTAAAGATTAAAAAAAAGGCATAGAATGGCTGCATTTACGGCGCCGTAAATGCAGCCATTCTATGTAAAATGCAGCCATTCTTCGCCGTAAACATTATGTAAATGGAAACGGAAACTGCGATCAGCAACTTCGGCTTTTTTTAATTTTTTCTCTCGATCTTTTCAAGGTACGAACTGACGGTACGAAATGTTCATGGTATGAATTAATTTGCATCCGTGATTTTTTGCAAGCAATTTTATTTTAAAATGAAACGCTTCTGGGTAGTATCAAACTCATACCCTTGAGGATACCAGCCCGAGAAACAACGCACGCGCCGCTGACTCAGTTGAAACAATTAAATTTAGAAGTTATATAATTATAAAAGTTAACCTCTCAAGTACATGTAGCTCCACACAGAGTGAAATTTACATGCCTTTTGACTCTTTTTTATTTCTTTAAAAGTATTATTGACTCAAAAAGAATGTCTAAAAAGACATTACGAAAAGTAACTATGGACAAAGGCCAGTGTTTCGAAACACTGCACGGTCAAATAGCCACTGCCTAATTAAAAGGTTCAGTTCTGAGAATCTTATACTGTATGACAGTCCTCGAAACTAGCGGCGGCACGCGGCAATTACCGTGGTAAATGCTGCCGCAAACGTCATAATGGCTATTTTGCTACGGCAATAAAAATGCCGTCGCAAAATGAGCACTTAATTAGGACAAAAATTGTTCAAAATTTCTTCATGTGTTATTTACTTGCAGCGGAAGTTTAATCAGCAGAAACATCGCACCAAGGCCTCACCTCGGATTATTTTAATTGCTGTAAACACTCACGCAGTCTTCGAAATTAGCATATTTTTACATGGCAAAAATGTTGAAATTGCCTCGGCTATTTCTGCAAACGTTTACTACAAATAAATTGTACCAACATGTAAAATGAGAAGCGAAAAATATACTAGAGTAGTCTATCACGACCGCACTGTTTGATTTGTTGTGATGTAATAATACCAAAAGTAGCGATAAAGCAAACAACGTGATACGCACGCTGTTACGGTAATCCACGTTAAATAACTCAGAGGGAAAAAGTAGCTAAACAGGCCTCGAAATTCCGGCGGTCATGGCGGACATGACCTCCGGTATGACCTTGAATGTCTGCCGAAGCCGACTCATTGGTCGGTCATAAATGACCGCCGCAAAATTCTTGACAAAAATAGAGCAAATGCAGCAAAAATATATTTTAAAGTTAAATTGTTACAGTTGTTTGTTTAACGCGAACAAACACGGAGCTGAAACAATAATAGTACAGGCAATTGCTTTAAAGATCACATTAGAGTGGCGTGGTTAACGAGCTGATGGCAAAAGTAGCCATTTTTACATCACTTCAACGCCTTGCAATGTTGCCTTGAAATAAAGTTGTCTGAACTTTTCGGAAGGATATGTATTCCAATTTTAACAATGAGGATTATTGCGTTACATTGATCGTTTGTTAAAAAGAAACGTCACAGAGAAGCAAGTCTCAGCTGGATTCCGCACGTGCTTAGGCGAATGTGACGACCTTATTCACGCTGATACTGATAGAAATAGAATTTCTGCACAGAAGGGAGGGTGTTAGACTAACACTATTGTGTTAGTTAGTTAACACTATTGAGTCACTAATGCGCATTTGTCTGGACGGTCCTGACATGGAGATTTACAATCCGGCGCCGGCAGTAATCCCTTGGCACAACGATTCTATAACGCGAAAGCCACGCAATAAGTGATCGTAGTTGCTTTTGAAATAAGGAAATTTGGATTGTTGTTTTCAATTGTGTTTGTTGCGTCATTACACGACTGTCATTAACGCACTGATTTATTTGCAAGCAATCTGCTTCAGTATACTTCAGGGTCGGTTAATTAAGCCATCAACCATTGCAGAGTTATTCTGTTGTAGAAAATCTTCTTCTACAAACACGACTACACAATACTGTAGTGTGATTTTGTGCAAAATCTACATGTAAAATATATGTCCGGTTGAGATATTAAATGTCCGCTGAAATGGCCAGTCCGGTAGGACATGCTTGACCGCCGGAAAAAAGTACAAATTTCGAGGCCTGGCTAAATTTTGGGTTGATTCAACGTTTGAGTCAGCACAAATCGATTTAATTTTCCTGGCGGGTTATATTGCGTTACAAATATCATTGGAAGCATTACTTTTCTTTACTGCTGAAACCATTTATCCAATTTTGTACTACTTTTTTAACTTGACCCCGTAACTTTTCTAATTATCATTTGTTTCCGTCATAAAATTCTTTACAAATTTTGCACTAACTTTACCTTCTGTTCACTGTGTTTCATAACCTATAGCAGGTAAATTCCACTTTTTAACTGTATCTTCCTTCACCATGATTTATATTTGCAACCACAACGGTAAACAATGTGATAAGTATTATATGCGATGAAAGAATAACTTTTGCATAACAATTAAGCCAGTATTTATTAGGTTGCAAACTTTTAACAGTTCACAAGAACATTGCTAGCGCATAAACTAGCTTGCGTGATGCTCTGGGCTACCGCCGTGTGACACACGATGAAGAAGAAGCGCATAAAATTTTGTTTGATTAAAGCATACAGCAATTGCCGCCGCAATCCAAGGTTTGTTGATATGGCAAAGGCAATGTTTTTGCCATCGTAGATGGAAGCTAATTTCGAGGGCTGGTATAAGGTACTTAGTTTTCACTTATGCACCAACTGAACGACCCAGCACACATTCATTTTGTAGTTAATTTGGTACTCAACATTTGTGCTGTATTCCTCCTTAGACAGTCTCAGCATAATGTCAATTCCTCCCCACAAGAATTCACAAAAAGAATACTAAAAGCAGATCTATAAAAGTTTAAGTAGGCTACCACTTTCTATTCATCACCAAGTGTTGTAATAACTCAACGTTGATCTAAATAAATTGAACTTATGCTATATATGTCAATGGATTAATTTATATAAATTTATATATATTACTTTTAATCCGAACCACTATTTGACCGGTCGATCGGTCATGACATATTCTCTTTTTTTTTTCTTTCAAAGCAAAAGACAAGAGAAAAAGAAAAAAGTACCTACGGTATATAACTTCTAAATTCAATTGTTTTATTCAGCTGAGTCAGCGGCGCATGCTATCTTTGTCAGTCTGGTATCCCCAAGGGTATGAGTTCGATACTAACCAGAAGCGTTTCTTTTTAAACTAAAATTGCCTGCTAAAAAACACTGCCTAAATGTTAACTGAACATTGCCATTTTTTTAAAGAAGTATATATATATATATATATATATATATATATTGTCACTTTTTAGCAAATTCGCAAATTAAAAATACTCTAACTTTAGCAAATTAAAAATACTCTAACTTTATTACTTATATTTGAAAAGACATAAAAAAGCTACTCAAATTAAAAATTGACCACAAAATTGCAGCAGCCTAACGATTGAGTCACTTTGGGTCAAAGTTTAGTTTAAAAAAAATGTTTCCGGTTAGTATCTAACTCATTCCCTGGGGAACACCAGCCCGGGGAAAGATTGCACACGCCACTGACTCAGTTGAATAAAATTGTTGAATTTAGAAGTTATATAGGCACTTTTTTCATTTTCTCTCATCTTTTGCTTTGAAAGAAAAATGAATAGGCTATGTCATGACCGGTCAAATAGTGTTTCAGATTAAAAGACCGGAGTCGGTCAAATAGCTACTGCCTTTCATTTACATTTCTCTTCAATTCCCCTCACCTGCAGTCCTGCACTTTCCAATATGTAGGGAATACTGAAATTGTTAACAGGACACAACACATTAAATTTTAATTGTTATTTGTTATATTGCTGCATAATTGGTAGGCTATGGCACAATAATGCAGCAATTTCTTGATCTAATGGTACACTGTAACAATTAGAAATGCTTTGCGGCCCGCTGGTTGGAAAGCAATGATCTATATGATAGATGAATATCAATTGGACTTTGTCATGAACATTGAATTTTCACCCAACATTTTCTATTTCTGTTTGAACCACATGTATATATACTTTAAAAGGTCGTCAATATTACTGCATTAAATTAGATACTTTTGTATAATATCTGCTTTACGCGGATCCTCTATTGACTTTACGTTAATCGGGGTTTAAAGTGTCGAAATTCTCTCTTTTTTCATTTATTTCAGAAGTATCTCGCATCCTTTTATATGGATCATTCTACAGGAGGCCGGCTTGACTGGTCCCAGGCTTAGGTGTATGTCAGCTTGACTGACCCCTTTGTTTATTGTTAGAATTTAAATACTTCGCCTGAATGTTTAATATTTTTGTGCTTTTTATTGTTGCAACTGTCGGTTGTTTGACCTAATAACCCTCATAATTTGCATAGAAATTGTCATTATTACTGCTCGCAGATTAATCTCGCAGGCTAATTTGTTCCTTAGCAACCACATAACATTTTTAATCATTTTCTAAAGTGAACTGCTGTAAATTTTACTGATATGTACTATGAGCTAATAAGTTGTACTGAAGAGGGTTTAATACCCGAAATCGCGATCTGCAACAGATGAATATCAATTGGACTTTGTCATGAACATTGAATTTCCACCCAACATTTTCTATTTCTGTTTGAACTACGTGTACTTTAAAAGGTCGTCAATATTACTGCATTCAATTTTTTTCAATCATCTATATGATATTTTGGTTTTTTAAATGGACTTTTGATATGTTTAATTCAAGAAATAACAATCTTGCGTTGACATTGTTCTAGCAAGCAATTCTACAAGAAGATATGAATTATGGAAAACGTAGAGCAACAGGAAAGTTTTTAGATGATGTACATGCTTATTCTGGCTGGGGAGAAGAGTTTTTGTACGCTTTGCATATGACAGGACATGACAGTTTAGCAAAAGATTTAAACCCAGGTGATGTGAATTGCTTTTTTCTGATTTCTTTAAATATATAGTAGACAGTATCAGTGAGTGTTGTCGAAATATTGTAAGTACATAGGTATCAAGACTGTAGTGTATATATGATATATATACAATATATATTATAACTAGGGCAAGTTTTTATTGACCTAAAAATCCAAAAAAAATGACTTTATTGATCTAACGAAAATTTGACTGTCAACCATTGTTTCTTGTGTTTTATATTTAAAAGAAAGCTGCATCAAGGAAAAAGAAATTTAAGTGAATGAAAAAAATTGAAATGTTACAAAGCATCGAAAAACTTGTTTCTGGAGAAACAGACAATCAGACATGGACTCTGGTTTTCCATCTTGATTATTCTAGAAATATTGTTGTTTTGCAGTCATTTTGAATGTAGCGGCTACTGATGCAAGTATCTTCTCAAAGGTCTTGCATTGCTTGCGCTGCATCTTTTATAGTGTTAGCACTTTTTATTATTTTTATTTCTATATTATTTCTATAACTATATCATGCATTTGTAATTGGTATAGGTCTTTAACACTAGAACAGCTGAGGTGTCGAAATCGACACTTTTAGAAATTTAGTTAGGGCCTTAATTGTTATTGCAACGTTTTCAAACTTCATTAGCTTCCCAATTAGGCTATGCTTACACTTTATAGTTCTGGAATGGCCCGTTTCGGTGAGTCCGATTCGGTGAGTCCGATCCCTTAACGGGAGACTTTTTCAATTTTTTTTTTAATTATCGGGTACCGTAGCCTAATTATCATTGCCGTTTTAGGGTTAGGGGTTAGGATTAGGGGTTAGAGGTTAGGAACTCACCGAATCAGACTCACCGAATAGTAGCAGACCCTTATAGTTCAGTATTATTTTTCTAAAAAAAGTTTTCATGTTATCTACAATGGCTGAGGTGTCGAAATCGACACCTCATACAAATTTAATAAGATTTGTAACGTATAAAAGATTTTCTGTGTGAGAAAAACTAATTCAGTAGTTTTCACACTTATATACTTATTATATATAGCGTTTCTCATGGTAATTGTCCAACGCTCGGCTTGATGTGTGTTATCGCTCGACTTGATTTTAGGTCATCCTACTGAGTTTACAAATACCTTTCACAAATCTATCAGCGGTTTGCAACAGATAAGTTTATTCATTTTCGAGAGCCACTGGAAGGACTAGTTGCTAATTGCATCAACAATTACACTCCGGATTGGAGCCTGCCAATCGATGAACAGCTCTTTCCAATGAAAAACAAATGTCCTTTTATTGTGTTCATGCCAAACAAACCAGACAAGTATATATGGCATGAAATTCCAACGGGCCAAGTGGGCGGCGACCAAGTGGGCAACGGTAGCGAAAGTTTAGCCGTTCGGAATGGTGGTGACATATTTAATTTATCTAGTTGCTTTGCGGCGTCACGGTTCATCGTGAAGCTTAAGAGAAACCCCTCAGAAAAGAGACAAACGGATGGCCAAAGAGTGGTTGAAGTCAGTTATGAACGCTCCTTAACCGTTATCGAAGCTTGTCAGTCGTTATAAAGTCATATTTTCTGTTTTAGATCATAAAAAAACGACTTTTCATTTTTACTTTAAAATACAATGATTGAACCCTAGTAACTTCGTAAATGCAGTTCAAACAGCTCCTGAAGACATTGAAATTTGATAATTTGTGGAAGAGAAGCAATGAGAGTTCTCACGCTGAGTTTCACAAAGCATGCTGTAATAACACTTGCTGTTTGATGTTAATTTGCATTGTGACATCATTTTGACACATTATTTTGCAACACACAATCCAGTCTCTGAATAATTATTATTAACACTTGCGGTAGGTCACTAGGTCAGCCAGTGCTGAGATCTTAACTACTAAGTAGCTGGCTTGGTAGGTACAATGGTACATGCATTAGACATTTAAATTTTTGTAGTGATTTTCAAGTGAAACAGAAGTTTTTTGTTAGTTGTTCGAGTGTGTTACAGTATTGTTCAAAATACTCCTTAACCGTAATCGAAACTTGTCAGTCGCAATACCGATGCTGATGATGTAAGTAAAAGTCTTTTTGGTGGTGTAGAAAGTTGTCAAACCGATAACAGTGAAACAACGACGTTGCTACGGGGTCAATTAAAGAAGTTATAATGTCACATTTTCTATTTTAGATCATACAATATGACTTTTCATTTTTACTTTAAAATACAAAGATTGAACCATATGATTTGTGGAAGGGAGTCTAGTAATAGTGCTTGCTGTTTGATGTTAGTTGGCATTGTGACATCATCTTGACACATTATTTTGCAACACACAACCCGGTCTCAATATTATAAACACTTGCGGTAGGTTACCATATTTCGTACCAAAGTATTTTTCTGACTTGTTTGTTAAAGTACCGGTAGCTGAGTTACCGACCATCCTTCGAAACTCGAAAGACGCTTTCGATTGTGATGACAACTACGACTTGCCTTGCATGTTTTATACCAAGTATTCTGGTCATTTCAATTTGTGAGCATGCTTCTCCAGAATGTCGTGACCTACATGTATATAGGTCACCAATCTAATGATTGTCCGCAATGGGCGAAATGAAGCAAAGGTGGGACAGACGCATGCAACCAAAACAAAGACAAGTGTCTGTAATCCCAGACCATAATCTTATGTGCTAAACATTGTACTGCAAATAAAGACGTTGAATCTATATAAAATATTGCAATGATAAATCTAAACAATTTTTGAAAAATCATTTGGTGATCTGTTTTGTTAAGTCAACATGTCAAGCAAATCTGTAAAACGAAAAGATCTGGATTTAGCTGAAAGAGTAAGAAGTAAGTAATGTGGTACCGGGGCAAATTTCATGGATATGGAAGGCACGAGAAAAGCTTTTGAACAACCGTCGTAACAACAACATCGACAAAACTCACCTTTTAAAAGCAAGTAGAAGTTGTGTTTTCCAGCAAACTCAACTTCTTCTGTCCAGCCTTTAGACCAGTGTTTGTCAACCTTTTTTGGCCCAACGCCCCTTTCATGAACTGGCAAAATTTTACCGCCCCTTCAGCAAAAACGATTAATTACAAAAAGCGAAAAAAATACTATTAAATATTACAAAAAGTGCTCAATGCCAAGCAAAAGCCAAGCAGAGTGAAATACATCAAAATATAGACTAGTTACCCAGTCCTCGAAATTAGTTTCCATCTACGACGGCAAAACATTGGGTGTTTGGCAAAAACATTGGGCAAAGACAAGGCAAAAACATTGGGCGACGGCAAAAACATTTGATGTCGCCAAATCAACAAACCTTGGATTGCGGCGGCAATTGCCATATGCTTTAATCAAACGAATTTTTTTTATGCTTTTCCATCGTGTCACATGGCGGTAACCCAGAGCATTACGCAAGCTATTTTATGCGCTGACAATGCTCTTGTGAACTGTAAAAAGTTTGCAACCTTATAAATAGGCTACCGGCTTAATTGTTATGCAAAAGTTATTCTTTCATTGAATGCTTATTTTTTACCGGTGTCGTTGCGAATATAAAAAGTGATACAAAATCAGATTTATAACGGTTCTTCGGTGGTAAAGAAAAATAATCCTTCCGATCATATGGCATCGCGCGTTCATGAACAGGCAGTTTTGCGTCTGCAAGTATTCCAGTGACGACGCGACAACCTTTTCCTCCGATGATCCCGATTCCGACTAGTTCTTTATCCAACAGATTTTGTGTTGCTCGCATTATTCTAATTGTGCCGAAATTATGTTAGTGTACTGTATACGTAAATCGAGGCCAGGAATATCTAAAGAAGGGGATACGAAAGCTCAGAGCGATTGCCTTATTCTCATGACACTAGAAGGGCGGTAGTTGGTACCGCGTGAACATGCGGTTCTTTTTAAAATTGCAGAAAGTTTTGTAGTGCAGCTGGTACACTCAGCTGCACAAGACAGTTAGCAAGTGTTATGCAGAACATATTTAAAGAATACTTGTTTGAAAAGACAGTTGAAAGGTTACCAGTTAGCTGTTTTTTTGACAAAACCTTTGCAGTTGGCTAGGTGTAAAGCAAGTATACGGGTAGTTGAATTAACAAGTGATTATGAGCATTCATTGAATATCCATACCTGGTAGTAATAGTGCAATGTAGGTTGTCATAACAAAGTTTATTAAATTACTACCGGTGCCAATTGTTATTTTACCATAAACAGACATTATATAAGATAAATAGAAGCCCTTCTATTGTCAGACGTAATAAAAGCCTTCGTATCCCCTAGTCTCTAGATATCCCTGGCTACATAGCCTACCAAACAGCGAAACCCACGACATATCCAAAAGAGGTAATCTTCGAATGTTTCTCACTGGCTTTACACCGGACGTGAAGAAACTGGCACTTTCTCACCAAGTGCAAGGTTCACACTGACTACCAGTAGGCCTATACTGTTTTCATGCTCGCAAACATATATTATATTTGCTTTTCATCAAATTTGGTTACTAGTCTCTAAAACCCTTACAGCCTGTTTCACCCTAAAAGGGGGATCATCAATCATTTGAATAAGGACCTTCTGATGATCCCTCTTTTAGGGTAAAACAGGCTGTATGGGTTTTAGAGACTGGTAACCAGTCCTCGAAATTAGCGGTGGCACACAGCAATTGCCGTGGTAAATGCCGCCGCAAACGTCATAATGGTCATTCTGCTACGGCAATAAAAATGCCGTCGCAAAATGAGCACTTAATTCGGACAAAAGTTGTTCAAAATTTCTTTCTGTTTTGTTCACTCGCAGCGGGAGTTTAATCAGCGAAAACATCGCACCAAGGCCTCACCTCGGACTATTTTACTTACTGTAAACACTGACGCAGTCTTCGAAATTAGCATATTTTCACTTTGCAAAAACGTTGGCAAGGCCAAACGGCAAAAGTTGAAATTGCCTCGGCAATTGCTGTGAACGTTTATTACGAAAAAATTGTACCAAAACATGTTAAACGAGAAGAGAAATATATAATCGAATAGTCTATCACGACCGTACTGTTTGATTTGTTGTGATGTAATAATACCAAAAGTAGCGATAAAGCGAGAAACGCGATACGCATGCTGTTACGGCAATTCACGAATAACGTTAATTGCTCAATCAGGTACCGGTAACAAATCAAAAAAAGATTGCCTCGATCAGGCTAAAAATTAAAAAATATGACTTTATTTTTTGATATATATGACTTTATTTTTATTTTTTACAGCATCAAATTTATGCTAATGTCCGTGTCTAATGCATGTAGCCTACCTACCAAACAGAGACTGGATTGTGTGTTGCAAAATAATGTGTCAAGATGATGTCACAATGCAAATTAACATCAAACAGCAAGCGCTATTACTAGACTACAAAAAATAATGAAAATGTTGCTTCCAATGCTTTGTGAAACTCAGCGTGAGAACTCACATTGCCTCCCTTCCACAAATTATCAAATTTCAATGTTTACAGGAGCTGTTTCAACTGCATTTACGAAGTTACTAGGGTTCAATCATTGTATTTTATCTTAAAAATGAAAAGTCGTATTTTATGATCTAAAACAGAAAATATGACTTTATAACGACTGACAAGCTTCGATAACGGTTAAGGAGCGTTCATAACTGACTTCAACCACTCTTTGGCTATTCATTTGTCTCTTTTCTGAGGAGTTTCTCTTAAGCTTCACAATAAACCGTGACGCCGCAGAGCAACTAGATAAATTAAATATGTCACCACCATTCCGAATGGCTAAACTTTCGCTACCGTCGCCCACTTTGACCGTCGATCACTTGGCTCGTCGCCCACTTGGTCTTGCCCAAGTGGGTATCGCCCAGTTTGTCTCGCCCAGATGTCGTGCACCGCAGAATTCTGGGTATTAGCCGAGGTTCATTCCAAATACGTATGCAATACTTTTACCGTATTTATCGCACCTCGGAGCTATTGAAAGAAAGCAACAAAATGGAAGGCTTCTTCCCGAGGATGTAATGATCAGGATCACCACCAATTTACACAGACAAAGCAGGTACCTAACTTTTTTACTATGGTGAATCTTGCTGGTTTGCTACGGGAAAGAAATATAACCATTAACCATTGTTGGAACTGTTCGAGCTAACAGTAAATGACTGACAAAGGAGATGACCAAGGGTGGAGGAGAAAGATTTTCCAGTAAATTCTTCTACAATTCAACGAACAGCTGCATGCTTGTAAACTATCAGTGCACAAAAATGCAAATGTCCTTTCCACTCTGCATGACATCCCCAGTATTGATGCAACAGAGAAAAAGAAACCCTCTGGGCTGTTTTTTTTTTCGATCATTTATCGGTCAGTGACCGACTTTTTAACAAAACGTCCGAAAAAAATATATAGTCTGTTTGGTCAAAATATCCGAAAAAATATAGTCAATTCGGTCAGCTACTTGAAAAGAAGTATTTTCATCAGAAATAATGACCGAAATCAATAAAAAATGACCGAAATCAATAAGAAATTACTGAATTTTTTCAAGTCATTTCGGACAAATGACCAAAAAGTCTCAGCGAAAAAAAAAACCCAGCCTCTATGATCCATTTTTATAGCGAGAACAAAGTAGCAGTTGATGTGTTTGACCAAATGGCAAGAAAATGCACCAAACATGCAGCAAGCAAAAGATGGCCTCTTGCTTGCTTGGACAAATGTGCTAGATATTGCAGCTTTGAACTTTTGGATTATTTTTAGAAACCTTCCGGCAGCAACATCAGCCGACATGATTTTATCCTCCAGATTGAGAGCTTGAGAACTGCTCATGTGCTGAAACGAAAGCCGACACTGCTGAGAGAAAAAGATCAGAGACGACAATCTAGAAAACGCAGAAAATGGGCTGAACATTATTGCAAAAACAATACAGTTACCATTTGCCGCCACTGTCGAAAAGTGGGAAGTGTGATAATGGTGACTGGAAAGTCACAAAGTGCAAAGGCTGCACTGGGTGAAGTGTTTGTTGCTTTGATTGATTTTTTTCTTCTGAATAAGAAAACTTTGTGCTATTTTTGTGATAATTATGTCTTCGCTCTGTTGAATGTTTAAATCATTGTACAGAGTCAAGATACAGATACAGTCAAGCTTCGAACTGATCAAAACCTGGTAGCCTACATCATAATTTTCGTGTAAAACCAAAAAATTGACAGCGCAAATAGGTTGCAAAAGTAATAAGTTCTTCAGATAATTTTATCACTGTAAAATAAAACGAACTTTTACTGTTAATTTTGCGGAAAAATTGTTTTTGTGAAAAGTGTCGATTTCGACACCAGCGGCTGTTGTATATATACTTTTTTTTTGACCGTTCTAGTGTTAATGTTATGTACAGTAGATGAATAGCCAAACCAGGTGCTAGCATGGTATCTTTTACTTATGCAACTAATATCCACGCCGTTCAATGCTATCAACAATTGCTCTTCAGGTAATTTTTTTACGTAATACAAGGCAGCATTTAATCAGCTTCCCCATCTCATTACAGGCTTGGGTAGGTATGCAATAGAGTCAGTACAGGTTGAGATTGATGAGCACAAGAAGTTGTTGAAGTATCATTTATTCTGAGCATTTCAAAGAAAACATTGAGATTGGGCGTGTCATTTACATAAAATTGACTTTAATAAACTTACCATAAAAAAGATTGGCTTTACTTGCCCTAATTATAAAATGCATCTGTGTAATACCGTAACTCTTACAATGACGTGGTTGTAAATTTATGCTGATTTAGATACCCAAATCATTGTTGTTTTTTGTGGTTTCTGATGTTGAATACCTGTATGTTTATTATTTAAAGTGTTAAGCTGACAATCAATTTATCTCTAACCATCAAAGCGTATTTTTTAATTGTATAACTCAGTTTGTGTCACATGGAAAACAGTCACATATTAACTTCAACATTAGGCTGTACCAAATTTTGGTAACTTTGTCGGATTACTTAGCAAGTTTCCCAAAAGTTGTGGCTGAGGTACCTAATCAAAATGCCATAATTTATTTTTTTAAATTTGTCTTACGCCTCCTCAATGCTTGTTTCCATGACGATGGGCCCAAAATTGACGAAACAGCTATAACTCCGGGACCACCATCTGAGCTAGAACCAAAATTTATTTTTCAAATGATGCAGAACACCCAAGTTCCTATTTGTTGTCAATACATTTTGTAGGCCTATGTGCAGCACTTTTCCCAAAATTTACAGAAAACGTGTTTTAGCCTAGTTTATCAGCAACAACTGCAAACACACAGCAATGAAAATGAATTAGTATAATACCTAAAATCTGAGTTAAGAAAATCAACAAAGGTTAAATGGTTTCACACATCAGTTAGCAAATAACACTTCTCTAATCTTGCACATTTCAGCATGTCTACCTTGAATAAAACATAAAATACCGTACTGTAAAAACAGTCAGCAACAACTAAACATTTATAAACAACAATCGATTAGCAATATTAAGCTGAAATCTCACATTGCAACCAAAAAAGTACAGCTTTGTACAATTGATATTGACTTTCCCCGGAATGGCCTGTTTCGGTGAGTCCGATCCCTTAACGGGGGATTTTTTCAATTATTTTTTTAAATTATCGAGTACCGTAGCCTAATTTTCATTGCCGTTTTAGGGTTAGGGGTTAGGAGTTAGGGTTAGAGGTTAGGAGCTCACCAAATCGGACTCACCGAATAGTAGCAGACCCGACTTTCCCAGGCAAAGAACATTACACAGTGCAATAATACCATTATAGAATAGAATTGTTGAATACGTTTCAACAACAAACTAAAAAAATCATGGCAATAACTAGTTTATGTCAGAAAGCACAATGCAATACAACAGGCTGTGGTTCACAGTCAATTGATTGTTTAATCCATCACAAAACTTATCCTTGCAACTTCAACAATAGTTTAGGTGCTGGAGTGCTGGTGTTCATGGTCTTGAAAAGACTTTTTTTAGTCACTCTTTCACTAGATGTTGCTGCTCCAAGTTGAACATGTCGTAACTGAGACACCATTTTTAACAATATTTGCTGATGTTTTGGATATTTAGTTACTTTACCGGTGTGAAAGGCAGTCAACAGACCCAATGCCCGTTCTGCTGCATCATTCACAACATTGAGTCACTGCACTAAGGCTTGAGCATGTTTGTATGAGGTCATTGGCGTAATTTTTTTAAAAAATTTGACGAAATTAGGGGTGCTCTAAGTTATCTTATGAAAATTGTCAATATAGGCTAATCAATTGAAAACCTGACCGATGGAAAATGTTAAAACAAATGACTCAATCTAATAGTAAATTCAACTATGTTTAGCCTACGTCATGAAACGTCGAATCAACATAAAAGAAGATAATTTTGTCGTATGTGTAATCGAATAGACTGCAGCGGTATGTCAAACGATCAGATAGAAATGAAAACAAGTATTACATGCGAGGCGAAAGTGATCTTACATTGAATATTGAAATATATTTGACTTTCATTTGTTCACGTCTGCCTTATAATGCGGCTTGCTATAAATTAATCACATCCAAATTTGTTTCTGCGGGTCGTTGTCTTGGAAACAAACTCCGTGACAAGTTCTTCCATGTTTAATTTCTCCGCCAATTCGCGATGACTACCTGTAACGGCCAAATTGTTCAGTCGTTGTTGCGTTTGAGTGCTGCGAAGGTAGGTCTTCAAGCGTCGTAATAACGAAAAGGAACGTTCGGCTTCACAGGAAGAAGTCGGCATAACAATGTAAGTTACCAAAGCTGCACATATATTTGGCTTTATATCGACCATTGACGGCTGTGCAATGAATTTCTGACTTAGCGTATTCACTGTCACAACATCACCGTCACGTTTGCAACAAGCGAACCACTGTTTGCGTTCACGCAGCAAATCCTTGCGTTCCCAGTTTGCTTACTTTCGTAACATCGGCTTCTTTCATTGTGGGATTCTCTAGCAGCTCTAGTAGCAAGTCTGCCATTCGGTATGATGAAGAAGGGAAACGGCTAACGATTGCATCTGACGCCGTTTGCAGAATGTTTTTGTAGACGTTTGAGTAGAAAACAGCACTTCTTGACGCAGTGCACGTGTTTGTGCTTAATTGTTAGGCAATAGTACAATCATGTCTGCTTTTGATATGTGTGGCGCTGCGTGCCACCCACAAATGTAAAACACTGAAAATATTGCGCTTTGGTGAAACGACTTTCAAGAAAGAAAAAAAAACGTTATTTAGCAATGCAAATTTCCATTTGAATCGGTGTATTTTGTATGCAAACCAGGGCCCAGGGGTGCTCTCGCATTTATGTTGTTACCTCAGATTTTCATTTTGGGGTGATCAAGCACCCTTCACACCCTTGAAATGACGCCTATACGTATGAGGTATTAACATTCCAAGTTCTAGCTCATAGTGGTTCCGGAGTTATAGCTGTTTTGTCAATTTTGGGCCCATTGTCATAGAAACAACTAAACAAGCATTGAGGAGGCGTAAGACCAATTTAAGAAAAAATAAATATATATGGCATTTTGATTAGGTACCTAAGCCACAACATTTGGGAAACTAGCTAAGTAATCCGACTAAGTTACCAAAATTTGGTACAGCCTATTCAGCATAATTACATATATTATAGTTCTTTTAAAAGTTAAAAGTTGTTTTTGAGCAATATTACCTTCTCTTCACTAAAATATCAGTACTTTAACTTCCAATTTGTCAGAATATTACTTTGGAAGATGTATTTTTCGCCTAAAGATAAAATTGCACTGTTAAAGAAAAAAAAACAAAACACAACTACAGCAACGTATTGAACTACAACGTATGTATATATACATTTCTTGGCATTAAAGATGACTTTAAAATATCAGTCATTGCCTTACACTAGTTCTGTGACCTGTGTCATTACATGGTTGTGAAATTTGTCTCAACTTTAACTAATTAAATGATGATTGTTGTTTTGTAGTTTACAAGGTTTCCTTACAGGCCAAAGATAATATTCTTTAAAAATGTCCATGCTGTTTAATGAATAATGTCACCTTTTGAGTAAAATGGTTGGAATGCCTGGTTATTGTTCAATCTAATCATAAAATAAAGAGTGCAAGATGTTGATATTAAACTCAGGTTTAGCAAACGTTTAATAGGCTATACTACTTTGTACAAGTATTTACTTAAATATAGTAAAATATTATAAGTACATTCGGTACTTTAACTTCCACTCTGGCAGAATATGACTTTAGAAAATTTCCTTAAAATACAATATACACCTGAAGATAAAACTGTACTGTTAAAACACAAAAGCTACGGTATGCAATGCAAGTTAACTTTTAAGTAACAGTCATTGCTATTCATTGGCTTGGAAATCCTTTTCTGTAACCTGTGTCATACACGGAATGGCCCGATTTGGTGAGTCCGATTCGGTGAGTTCCCTATTCGGTGAGAGCCTTTTTCGGTGAGAGCCCTATTCGGTGAGTTTTTTTTTTTTTAATTATTGCGCACCGTAGCCTAATTATCATTGCCGTTATAGGGGGTTAGGGGATATGGGTTTTTGGGGGTTGAGGATAGGGGTTTTGGGGGGTTTGGATTTTTGGGGTTTGGGTTTTTGGGTTAGGAGGTTTGGGGTTAGGGGTTTTAATTAGGCTACGGTATTCAATAATTTTCAAAAAAAAATTCAAAAAAATCACCGAATAGGGTTCTCACCGAAAAAGGCTCTCACCGAATCGGACTCACCGAATAGTAGCAGACCCGTCATACATGACCTTGAAATTTCTCTCAACTTAAACTGATCAAATGATAATTGGTTATAATTGTTTGATTGTGAATATTAGGTTATCAACCTCCATCGGATGATGACAATGAAGGATCTGATCATGGAAGTGGAGGAAATGGTGGTTCCCATGGCAACAATTCACCATCATCTAGTCGACCTCAAAATGCTCACCGCTCTTCTAAGCAAAAAGATGATCCTCCTTCTTATATGGTGACATTGATTGTTTTAACTTCACGAATAATTGTTTTCAATCATCAAATGTCGTTGTTTCGACTGCTGGATTAACTCTTAGAAAAGAGTTTCGTGCGTTGTTGGCTCTTTTGGGCAGAAGGGTTATTCTTATGTAGTAACATTAGTGTTTTGACTACAGTATGTGGATCAGAACATTCCATCACAACCGACTTGTCGCGAGACAACTGACTGCAGCTGGCCTGTCGCTGAGACATCTCACTTCAGAGTACAGCTCACCGCGAGACTACTTGGCACGAATTCTACTTTATCCATTGAGCATTATCCTTTTAGCGATACTTTCTTTGCCACTGTATAATTCCTATGACAGTTTGTTTCACTAGGAACTTGTTGTAATGCAAAAGTTATCCAATATGATTGTAGCCTGAGACATGAAACAAAAAGCAGTTTGAAGCAAGATATTCTAAAAGGCAAACAAGATTTGTTTGTGATTGATTTGATTGATTGGTTTATTTTGTTGCCAGTATATTAACACAGAGGTTGAAAAAAACAATATATACATATATAATATACATTGTTATACAGCATATTTAGTATAATCGGCTTTTTTATTTCGAATCCAACTTTAGCGTGGTTTTAAAATACAACAGGACATTCTAAGATCTCTGAAAAAATTGAAATTTCTATCCAAATTCAAGTTTTTCCTTATAAGCTTCCGTGTTTTCCCAATTGTTTTTTGACCCACCAGCCGGGGAGAGCGTTGGCATCACGGTTTTTGGTTAACCTGTACACAGGACAGGTGGAAGCCAAGACAGCTTGATTCTATAGATCAGTCAGCCATGGATATTCATATTCACTTCAGTTTATTCACTACCTTGACCTTTTATCCATAGATACACGTTTGGCTTGTTTCATAATGACAAGCAGGCGATTGCCATCACTAACTGTTCTAGCAATAGTAGCATCCATCACCGGGTCTTGTCAACAACGGGTCTTGTCATTAAACTTTACACAGTGTCTAAACAGTAATTTTATAATATATACAACTGTCACAATCAAGGTGCAATGCCTCGCGATGGCTTGCTTTGTATCTTCAACGAGCGTGTTGTTTTGGTTGTGGAATTCTGGTGCGTTGTGTTATTGTCGGTTATGACCTGAAGTAACCTCTGATTGAGAAATTTGTATTATGTAACGTATTTCTAGAATCATCTGTAAGCATGCAAATCTAGAAGGTTCTGTTGTTTTTCATGATTTCTGAGCGTCGTTTGTCATGACGTCATAAGGTTGTTTATCAGTAAATGTCCGATTGCGAAATCGTTTATGTAAGAATCTTCTTGCGAACGTGACATTATTTAGACTTCTATAAGCTTCTGCTTGTTGACATTTATTGCAACTTGACAGAACAATGTGACACTACGTAACATTCTCGAGGTTACTGGACTGAACAACCAACTATAAATAGTGGTGTAGTTTGTATTCTGATTATTCTGAGTATTATGATGATTATTATGAGTTGATTATGAGAGTTGTGCTATGAGTTGTGGATTGGTAGTTGATGCAGAAATTAGAGTTATTTGAGAAGCCGTTCGTTAAAGTTCTTCAAGAAGTCAGATTATCATTGCACTAGTAGAATTATTCGACATTTAATTGACTGCTTTTCGGTTTAACCCATTAAACTACGTCATTGAACCTTTCCAAGTCTTTTTCCTGGTAAGAGATAGAAAGAAATCGTGACATTCTGGGGGCTCGTCCGGGATCAACCGAAAAAGATTTAACCGAAAAACCGAAGAATACCGAAAGATTTATTGAAAGAATAATAAATTAACAACAAGCTGTCAAAATGGCGGATACTGTCAAACATGAGATGATTGAAGACTTAGGGAGCATGGCTGAACGAATGGGGCTGACTGGTAATGAAAAGTCTCAGTTTGTGATGGAAGAGTATCACAAGATAATGGACCAAAAAGCTCAGCGAGAAGCTGATGAAAGAGAAGATAGAAGAGCTGCTCATGAAATAAGGAAAGCAGAACTTGAAGCTGATGAAAAGCGAGCACAACTTGAAGCTGAAGAAAAGCGAGCAGAACTTGAAGCTGAAGAAAAGCGAGCACAACTTGAAGCTGAAGAAAAACGAGCACAGCGTGAAGCTGAAGCAGAAGAGAAGCGGGCGCAGCGTGAAGCTGAAGCAGAAGAGAAGCGGGCGCAGCGCGAAGCAGAAGCCGAAGAGAATCGGGCGCAACGCGAAGCAGAAGCTAAAGAAAGAAGAGCGCAATATGAATTGGAAAAGTTAAAACTTGAATTAGAAAGACAAAAGCTGGACATTGGTGAGCGATCTAATTCTACTAATGATAATGCTCGAGATGTTATTGTGGCGCAAGTTAGACGTCCAGATTTGCCATCATTTGTTGAAGAAAAAGATGAGTTGGATAGTTATTTGTTAAGATTTGAAAGATATGCTACAATAGCCAAATTGGAAAAGTTGACGTGGGCTACCCAGCTAAGCATGTTATTATCGGGACAAGCTCTTGATGTATATTCAAGACTTTCGCAAGAAGAAGCCATGAACTACGACAGATTGAAGTTAGCTCTGTTAAAGCGATACAATTTTACCGAGCATGGATACCGTCAAAGATTCCGTGAGGCAAAGCCTGAACGACACGAAAGCCCAGGTCAATTTATTGAACGTTTAAGAAACCTTTTGTTAAAATGGTTTGAACTTTCGGGGGCCGAACAATCATTGGACGGATTGGCAAACCTTATAGTTAAGGAACAATTCACAGATTCATGTTCAAAAGATCTGTCTGTTTATCTAATGGAGAGAAGTCCAAAGAATCTAGAAGAAATAGCCAGTGTGGCAGAACAGTACTTAGTTGCTCATGATGAGAAGTTGTCGACTGAAGAAACGTTGTCATGCGATAATGACGAGGAGCAAACAAATAATTTTAAAGGAGGTGCTGTTGTTTTAATTGTAATGGCTTAGGTCATAAGTCTGTTAACTGCCGGAAGAAGACTAAAAGAAATCATCAGGAATCGAGGAAGTGGTGCAATTGTTGCAATAGGCAAGGACACGAAGCGAAGGAATGCAAGGACAAGTCGTTTTCCCTATCCAATCAGTCTGGAAAAGATAAAGACACGGACGTTTATCGAGGTGGTTGTGCGTTGATGATTCCTAAACCCACGCTTGAAAATGAGAGATCGGATGAAGATGATCAGTTGGAGAAGAAAACGGGAAAGAAGACAAAAGAAGATGCTTACGAAGAAATAAAACCTGAAGATTACCTACCAGTAGTGGATGGAACAGTTGGAAACAAAAAGGTAAAAGTTTTACGTGATTCTGGTTCTACGGGTATAATGGTGAGGAGAGATTTAGTAAATGACAATCAATTAACGGGAAAAACTGGCCATGTGACAAAGATAGATACCACTTCAATCCAAGGACCGTTAGCGATGATAGACATCGAAACACTGTATTGTAGTGGGACTGTGAAAGCATTATGCTTACAAAACTCGTTAGTTGATCTTATAATCGGAAATGTTATTGAGAGAAATTCTGAAGTTACTTGTTATTCTTGTGGCAATAATGGTCACTTTGCTCGAGATTGTTCTGTAGATAATCAGCAACGATCTCACGATGACGGATATTACGAGCGCGATGAACCGAGGAGAAGAGGCAGGCGACGACCATTTGGAGTTTGCTATAGATGCGGTAGACGCGGACACTTCGCCAGGGAGTGCGTTGCTGACGGCGGACATTCGGAAAATAGACGTTGCCGTGACAACCACTGCTACCGATGTGGGGAGATTGGACACATAGCCAGGAGCTGCCCTTTTGATGAAAAGGCTTGCTACAATTGTCATAAAGAAGGTCATCTCGCCAAGGACTGTCCGGAGAGGAGGTGTTTCCGATGTAGGAAGATGGGTCATCTTGCTCGCCGGTGCATTGAACCCATTGAGGACGATGGAAACTTTCGCAGAAAACGTGACTATTGTTTTGAGAAAAGCTATCGTTGGTAGATCGTGCAACGATGGACTAATGAGAACTGTTTTATTGAGTAACTAATTGTTTGGTGGTGTGTTTTGTATTGATTGTGTTGTTATATTGTTTGCAACAATATTCTAAGGGGGGGCGTATGTCACAATCAAGGTGCAATGCCTCGCGATGGCTTGCTTTGTATCTTCAACGAGCGTGTTGTTTTGGTTGTGGAATTCTGGTGCGTTGTGTTATTGTCGGTTATGACCTGAAGTAACCTCTGATTGAGAAATTTGTATTATGTAACGTATTTCTAGAATCATCTGTAAGCATGCAAATCTAGAAGGTTCTGTTGTTTTTCATGATTTCTGAGCGTCGTTTGTCATGACGTCATAAGGTTGTTTATCAGTAAATGTCCGATTGCGAAATCGTTTATGTAAGAATCTTCTTGCGAACGTGACATTATTTAGACTTCTATAAGCTTCTGCTTGTTGACATTTATTGCAACTTGACAGAACAATGTGACACTACGTAACATTCTCGAGGTTACTGGACTGAACAACCAACTATAAATAGTGGTGTAGTTTGTATTCTGATTATTCTGAGTATTATGATGATTATTATGAGTTGATTATGAGAGTTGTGCTATGAGTTGTGGATTGGTAGTTGATGCAGAAATTAGAGTTATTTGAGAAGCCGTTCGTTAAAGTTCTTCAAGAAGTCAGATTATCATTGCACTAGTAGAATTATTCGACATTTAATTGACTGCTTTTCGGTTTAACCCATTAAACTACGTCATTGAACCTTTCCAAGTCTTTTTCCTGGTAAGAGATAGAAAGAAATCGTGACAACAACATATAACATGATTTAACAGCTGTATAAAAAAAATTGACAGAAATGTCAAATTTTTGCCATTGGTTTTTGAATGTCCTGTTGTATTCTAAAACCAAGGCTAAAGTTGAAATTAACCCTCCTAGACTAGTGGTAAGATCAACAAAAAGTATAGACGTTGCATGAAATATCTGCACAAGGCAAGAATAAAGTAGAATTCTCGCGATGAGATGCCTCTGCGACAGGTCAGCAGCGGTCAGTGGTATCTTGACAGGTAGGTTTCGACAGAATACCCGAGTTCATGAACACTTGTTGTTTTTACTACCTTTACAAGGCTTATTTTTATTCTTAATTTTCCAGTAGCTCAATTTGTTTGTGATGACAAGTTTGTTATTTGTGTTTACTTGAGTAGCTGACAATGACAAGACAAGTATGCTAAGTTGTTATTAAGAGCATATAAACTATAAAGAACGTTTTCTCACTCAGTGGAGGATAGTGAACGGCAGCATGACATTTTCTCATTACATCATGTCAAATTAGTAAATGAACTTATTTTGGTCAACTCAAAGCTTAAAGTTTGCAACTCCAATTTGGAGTTTCAAAAAACTTACTTTCGTTCAATAATCTCGTTTTTGATAACCAATTTGTGTGTGACATTGACCAATCTACCATGACTTCTAACCTATTGTTAACTGTAGAGTTGTTTTAATATCATCGTGTAGTACGGTTAAAATGAGTAGCCTACCGTATTAATGAATGATATTTGCTTGCTTCAAACTTGCTTCAGTCTTCTTATAATTTCACTTTGTTGATAGTTGTGTGCATACTCTCCAAGTAGACAATAATTAGTTTTTAGTTCAAACTTTGTTTAGGAGGCAATGACAGAGCCGATCCCAGAGCGTCTTCTCGGAGGACGTGTGCACTATGAAGATCAGATAACTAAGCGTCGCTCATACAATATAAGACGCAGCGAAGCTGATGATTTCGTCACACGTGTTGAAGGACATACAAGTAGTGGCCACCAATCACCAGTCCATCCTGAAGACTTGAGGCAAGCACTACCAACAGCACAAGTTGAAAATTCTGCTAATGTTGCAATGCCAGCAGCAGATCATGATCTGAATAATCATCCTGGTAGAACTTCTCAAGAGCCAAACAATCTTCAGCGAGAAATTAATTCGCATTCAGGAGATTACAACAAGAATGCACTAGATCAAACCCATTCTTCAAGCAGCAGTTTTAACTTTAAGTCGCAATCTTCAAAAAGTGACAAAAATATTTCGAAAACAGTTGGTGACATTCAACAATCGGAGTCAAATTCCATGGACAGAATTTTAAGAGAATATCAAACAAATGACCTGTCCTCAACTCAAACTTTAAATGATTCCCTATTGTCGAGTTATAATGAAACTACAAGTTGTAACAACCCTGCACAGACTAGTTCCTCTTCTGACACAGTTGCAGAATGTAAAAACTACAACAGTGAACAGCCCGATCCATCAATTCTAAAGGAAGAACAACTCTCCGTGCAACATTCCGGTAATAGTTTTTTTAAAACTGTATCACTGGATTTTTCTACAGACATTAGTAAAGAACGTACGAGCAATGACATTCTATGTTCTACAGATGACACCCCTTCGGAAAATATTGCTGCTCCAAGAGAAAGTGATAATGCAAGTCCTCATTCTCCAATTTTGATTTCTGATGTAAATCAAGATAAAAATTTAATAAACCTTCGCTCAGACGCAGAAATTAAAAGTCCTGGTGAAACCGCTGCTGGGAACCAAGCTAGTTCTAGTTCAACATCACATGACCCTTTCAGTATTTGCAACTCAAACAATGAAACCAATACTTCTGAAACTGAATCAAATCAACTTAAAACCGGGAAATCTACTGGAAGTGAAGAAGAAAGTGGTAACAAGGAAAGCAAGCATTCTTCCATAATCGCTCAACGTGAAATCACATCTTCATCATCTCAGTTAAGCATCAATCAAAATGCGGAAGTAAACAGTGCTGAAGATGTCACTGATGATTGTGAAGACGTAGTTGCCGAAGCTGAATCGGAAAAAAAAGATGGCGAAGTTCAGAGTGCACCTGCTCCGAGCCGATTAAGTTTTTTGACATCTCTTGGCAATGTTGTTTCTTCACTTTCAGAACTTCATGACAAATATTCTCATTGTTTTTAAATTTAAAGTATATATGCAATTGTTTTGTTTTGGATATTGTTTTTTTTTTCTGGCATAAGTCATTTTTATGTATATTTTTCAACACTCATCATGACTTTATTGAATTTTGCATGGGAGCATCCAAGCAGGATCATCAAAATTTAAAACCAAGCAATCTCCAAGTTTCGACTTGCTTAGCTTTATCATTCACCAATTTCAGCCGCTTGCTGAAATGTTGCTAGCTGAGGTGTCACTTACTCAGTTTAGAACTGCTGGCTTGTAGGAAACTCGCTTGTTGTTTGTCTTCTATTAATTATAACGTGCATCTTTATTTGGTTTGTAACGAGCCAAATTATTCTTATAAATATCTGAAAAAGGCTTGGCTATAAGCCGAAAACGTTCGCAGTTTTATTTCTCTTTGATTAACATCTAGTTATTGCTTGGGTTTGTAAAATCGGTAGAGTTTGGTTTAACAAAGTAACCACTTTGCCAAAGTTGTTTGAACTATTGTACAAGTGTACACTGTACAATGTGCATTGTTAAGATCGCCACAGAACAATTTCACTGTGACATTGCTTGTCAAAGGGTCTACCTTTTTCTAGAACACTTGATATGTTTTGTTTGTTTTGTGCTAGACAAATAGTGCTTCCAACAGATTTTTGACTCCAAGTTTTAATATTGACATTTTTCAAGCTGACTTCCTGTACAATTATAGCATAATATTGTGAGATAACGTAAGCATCAGTAACAGTATACTTATGCGCTTGAGTCTTGACTTCAAATCATTTTAACATTTTTAATTATAAATCAAAGCTGTGTAAATGAAATTATTCGATGACATTTTAATGTGGATATTATCATGTTTAAAACAAAATAGATTGTTTTCACTGATGTCAAATTGTTAATTTTACCTTTAAATTTCAGGTTGATGTAATAGGCTTTTGTTGTCGAAATAGTTTGTGATGTCATGTCCATAAGCAAGTATTTGATTTCTTTGTTGGTCTCTGTCAACCGAAACGTATAGTTTACGACACAAGATCATTGAATTGAATGGGCATTGGCCATTGTTGATCAATTCATCAGTTGAACCGATAGCTGGAAAGAATACGACAAAATTCAAACATGCTTGCTGATGGTTGTAGACTTTGGTCTAACTCTAAATCAGTGGTTCCCAACCGGGGGGAATTCTCCACTAGGTAAGAATTTCACAAACTTCCAAAAATAATCTTTTTACATAACGTGGTTTTGCTTATAATTATAGACTTTCTTAGGTAGCTTGTTTGGGGCAAAACAGACAATGGATGATGGGGGAAAAACGGATATATCAATGGGTCATTCTAGTATAATACAGTCAAAATTTTGAAATTTTGTCACCCATCTCAGAATTTCTTCTTTTTTTAATATGTTAGAGCTATTGGGAAAAGATGTAGATTGACAATTACGCTGTCAAAATCCATCAAGCGGTTTTCGAGGTATTGAAAATTACATTTTTGCCACTAGAGGCGCTGTTTTGATGTCGCGATAACAAAAAATAGCTTGGAATCCTTATTTTTTAAGATACCGTACAGAGATAATAAAAATATGTATTCTTATAGTGTTTGGGGCAAGGGATTCGAATATGTTAATACATTTGTGAAAAAAGCAAAGGAAAACACTTTATTTTATTGAACAAAAGTTTTGGGGTACTTCATTTCAATGCCCTATATCTCAAATCTGCAAAAAGATTTTTTCCCCCAACCAATGCTAAACTGTCAAGAAAAGCTACCTGCCTCATGTGCAAAAGTATGATAAACAGTGAATAACAATTGAAAAAAGCTGCCTCTTTGGCGGCAAAACTTTGTTTAAAATATCCTTACTGGTTACCAAGCTTGAATTTTTTTATTTGTGGATATTCATTCTAACAAATTCACAAAACTTGCTTGACTTTGACAATTAATTAACAAAATAAAGTTCGAGGCAAAGCGTCATATACTATGTCTATGCCCCACGGCCGGGCAAAATTGACACGCAGAATAAAAGTCGTTTTTGTTTGTTGTTGATGATTACCTATTTTGTTTTTCGTGAATATGATTTTATTGGTTGTTGTCATCAGTGTGCCGTGACTATACTTTCATGGTGTTTTAAGTATCCGGCACTTAAAAAATGTAGCGTAACGTATTCTTATGGTCATTAAATTGGGTCACTAATTAAGATAAGCTTTTTATTTCAGGAGCGTGAAAGTGAGACGATGCCGAAACTTCCAATTGTGATCCAGAAAAGATATAGAAGTAGTGGTCACCAACCAATCCACGTAGCGGATTTTGAACAAGCAATGTCAACAGCACTAATTGTGAATTCTGATGCCTCACACAAAATCGAAGCTACTTACCAACAAATGAACAACTTTTCCTCAACACGAAATTCTTCAAGTGGTAATAAAATTGCAACCGGTAAGAATGTCAGCAAAGGTGATGTGTCTTGCCATGCCATTACGGAACTGCGACAATATGACAGTGAACAGCCCGGTCCATCTTTCCTGAAGCAACAAGCCTTGACACAAGAATCCGGCCCTAGTTACTTTCCAACTGCACCATTTTCTTTTTTTTCCCCAAAGAGTAGTCAAGAACATGGTACTTCAGGTGGTATTAATTATTCTGGAATGGAAACCTCTGTGTTATGCAAGTCTGTTACAAACGAAAGAAATCAGCCAAATGCTCATTCCACTATATAAATTTCCAAAATGGATCAAAGCATAGGAACTTGAATTCAAATCCAGCGGTTCAGCCACCCATTGAGACAGCTGCTGTGAATGAAGGAAAGTCTTATGTAGTTGCCAATGAACCTTACAATGTTAGCAGCTCGTGCTCGGAAGTTAATGGCACTTCAAAAACTGAATTAAGTGAGTTTGGTGCAAGACTTTTATTTTGCAATTGAAGTAGACGGAATCGTCTAATAGTTTCGTTATTGAGGAATCAAGTTCTGGTGCAAACTTCTGAAAGTAGTCAAGATTTGACCGACGATTTTTTTCAAGAGGGAAGACATGCTGCAATATTTAGTTCGCCATTTTCCAATTCGTCGACTGCCTTACATTTTTTTTGCAACTACTCTTCTTCTATTCAACTGTATAAAAATCTCATCGTTATTTAGGTTAAGTGTATCCATGCTTTATCTAATACAATTGCTTTGTCTGCTCTGACACAATAATTTCTTGTGATATGCAACTTTCACACCATGTTTGTTTTAATTTGTAGTTGTTTAGAATCTTAAAAATAATTATAGTCAATGGCATATGACACCAGTATGTGCACTTTCAGTGTCATTAATTTGACTGCCAAGCTATTTTTGTAAAAATTTCACTGGAGATCACGTGCTTTTATATGAAAACTGCGGCCTCACACGTAAATTTCAGCTTTTTTTTATCCCAGAGCCCATGGCATTCATATTAAAAAGCCATCATTTTCTTTGCGTTTTTATTAATCTTACCAGTTATTGAAATATTTGCTATAGGCCTACTAAGATTGCATCTGTAGCCACAAACAGCTGTTTGACTACATCTACATAATTATAGTATTGAAGATAATTACAAAGGCACGTTTGAAATATTTTAACATATTTACTGCAATTTGAGCAAAAAATGATATAATTTTGTCCCTTTTCTGCAACGTTACCATAATGAGGTTACCACAACCACAGAAATGCAAGTCATATGATCAATATCATGCAATCAGCGAAGCCTCGTGCTGTACCGTTCCTAACTAGTTGCCTGTAGCATTAATGTATCAGGATTAATCAAAGATCTAGGATTGAAGATTTTGCTAATAAGAGTTTTTTTTGCTTGATTTCAGGTTACTCGTATTATAATGGCTAAGCGAAGGTTAACTGATGAAGATATAAATACTTTTGATGTTTGAAAGCGATTTTGATTCTGAATCTGACAATTTTGTAGCTGATTGTAACTGGTTACCCAGACGTTCAGCAGACGAAGAAACGTCAGAAGATGAGGATATCAATGTTTCTGACGCTCCTCAAACGCTTGCTGTTGAAGATGAAACTAAAGCGGAGGATCGAACTGACGAACTAGATAATAATCGTTGGAATGAGTACGAAGGCAAGCACAAAACGTTTCAATTTACTGGTCTAACAGGCGTACAGAGAGTAGTAGCGCCAAACAGTAATCCATTAGATATCTTTCTTCTACTGGTTAACGATGAAGTTATAAATCATATCGTTAGTGAAACAAATAGATTTGCAGCACAA
Organism: Aplidium turbinatum; assembly: GCF_918807975.1. Taxonomy (NCBI): domain Eukaryota; kingdom Metazoa; phylum Chordata; class Ascidiacea; order Aplousobranchia; family Polyclinidae; genus Aplidium; species Aplidium turbinatum. Next base: position 36,308,030 of record NC_137473.1, read on the forward strand.
ACTATAACCTCCAACCCACCAACAAGACATGGAAGATTGAAACAGTGGTCGGATACTGACACTGAAGAAATTAAAAAGTTTTTAGGCTTGCTGCTATGGATGGTACTTGTGCGACTGGGCAGTCTTGCTAATTACTGGGCAAAAGTTGGCATTTACAAGCAGTGTGTTTCCCGACATATCGTGTCAAGGAGCAGATTTCAGTTGCTGTGTAGCATGATACACTTCAATGACAATGAAAGCATGCAACCAAGCGACCGTCTTGCAAAGATTCAACCAATCATAGACCTGCTGGAAATTCATTTTAAGGATTTATATTACCTTGAACAAGACATAGTCATTGATGGTACTCTGATTCCATGGAGAGGGCTTTTAATTTTCAGACAGTATATTCCGAACAAAGCACACCGCTATGGTATAAAATTATTCGAGTTGTGTTTGTTAAATGGCTACACTTGGAGATTAAAACTGTATTATGGAAAATTAGCAACGGATGAACGAGAAATAAGATTGGCCAAAAACGTTTGTGTGGAGTTGTCGCAGGGGCTTCTTGATCAAGGTAGAACCTTGTATGTTGACAACTTTTATACAAGTTACGAATTGGCACAAAGCATCTTGGAAAGACAGACTCATGTGGTTGGAACCCTTAGAGCTCCAAAAAAATATATATCCAAAGATGTTCTTCAAGCGAAACTAAAACGCGGTGAAATGATTGCAAGAGAAGATGAAAATGGAATTGTTGTGCTGAAATGGAAGGACACACCAGATGTCAGGATGTTGACAACCAAGCATGCCCCAATTATGGTTCCAGTAAATCGACCTTCTCCCAGCACCGATCCCAATCAATCTGTAATCAGCACCAATTTAAATCAATCTTCCTGCAACACCGATCCTAGTCAACCTTCCACAACCACCAACACGAATAAACCCACCAACAACCCAAGTCAGAATTCAACCGCTAATAGAAAAAGACGCACATCACGAACAGCCACAGAAAAACCGTTGCCAGTTTTAGCCTATAATAAAGGCAGAGCTGGAATAGATGTATCAGATCAGATGGCTTCTTATGAGACAACTATGAGAAAAGGCTTAAAATGGTACCGAAAACTTGGCATTGAGCTTTTGTTAGGTGGAGCTGTGGTAAACGCGTATGTGATATGCAAACATGTATCTCGAAAGAAAATAAAAATACCGGCGTTCAGAGAGAAATTGGTTGCTATGCTTCTGCAAATGGATAGTCTTGGTCAACCTGCACCTCGTACGTCCATTAGACAAGTTCATCTTCTCGTCCGAAGAGTGGGTGGACATGGGAAAAAAATACGAAGAAAATACAACACATGTTATGCAAAGATCAGCAAGGAATGTAGTTGTGGTGAAGCGGGAAAACAAGCGAAGATGACATTTACCTACTGTAATAAATGCCCTGAAGAACCCCAAATGTGCCAGGAATGCTTCAATTTACATCAATATTGATGACCCAACAAATCATCGAACTCAGCAAACTCTTAATTGTTGATATAGTGTTGAAATAAACCTTGTATGTTCTTATTAATGCAAAACAGTGATTTTTACAATATTCTCAAACCAAGCATACCAGCGTTTTCAACAGAGGCCACGCTTTCAGATGCCCATTAGAATCGCACGTAGTGGCTTGCATATAATGAGTGACGCGACTTTCAGTGAAACACAGGTGTCTTTCATATTTGAATGCCACAGCCTCTAGTAAAACACAGGTGTCATTCATATATGAAAGCCATGGCAGTCAAAGTGATGAATATTGTAGAATCTCTTTAGATGCTTTGTATCCTCCTGGCTATTTGTTAGAAGGTTTTGCATTCTGCAGTTGCTGTTTATCATCAGCTAAAACTAAAAGCTAGCTTGAATCAGAGATTATGTCATCTTTTAGATTTATTTTATTTTAATAGCGATTATTATTTTTCATCTTTTTGCCTTTAGCATGTGTAAGTTATTACTTTCTAATCTACTTTACAAAACTTTGAGGTAAAAATCACTGAACAGGCAACGAAAAGCCTTGAAATGAATCTAGAAAGAAATGGAAAACACTGACAGTCGATAGTAAGTGATTTTGTAGCATTTCTTAACTCGCTTCGTGTTAATGGAACGAACAAGTATCCACTTGCTTCCTATATGTGCAGTGAGATATGAAATACATGTGAATAATGTACGGATTTATCAACTTCTCTGTTTGTTTACTTATATTCCTATGTTTAATTGTATTTACTTTGGAATATTGCATCATTTTGTTGTTGTTTTTTGGGACACAAAAAACTTTTCACTCCCTTAATTCCCAACTATGTAGGCCTATATGCTCAATATCGCCGAGGTGAACGAAATGTGGTTGAGCGAGCAAGAGAATTTTACAAAAATAGAGAAAAAATACATATTAAATGTTTCCGGTACATATAAAACTACAAGCCGAAAAAGGCTGCACAAACTAAATATGAGTGGGCCCCTAGGCAGAGGTAGGCCTCCAGTCGGCAGTTTGGAAAGCAGTAGATACGGCCTTGCATAATTTAAGCTATTGAACATCGAGCTTCTGTAGTATTTTATTTTTTAAACAGTCAAAAAACATTAATCAGACTAAAATGAGTGGGTCCTTAAAAAGCTATACCGTTAGGCGGAGGGGTACGGAGGCGGTTACCACGGCCCTGGTTATGAGCTATATGTTGGCACCCATGATCAAAAATCTGTATGCTAATTTAATGATTTTCTGTAAATTTTATCGAAAACTAACAGAATGTTTGTGATCTTTACTAAGAATTTCACCCTTTTTTTCATTTCTAGTCAATATTTCCTTATAATCACAATCATGTCAAAACTGATGGTGTTAGTAGGCTGCAGACCAACGTTTGCATTTCTAAATTAAACATTGATCAAAAATCTCAATAAAATTAAGTTGAGCACACATAGCCATACAAAAATTTAACTCTTTTGTATGATTTTTTTTATTTGTGATATCGATCCTTTGTACGACACCTTTTATAATTTCAAATGACACCAAAGCGTCTCGACGCACATTTTAAGAGTCACTGTAAATCTGCAATACACCAATAAAGCACAACTAATATATATTATGTAAATCTCGTGATTTATCAATCATGCTGCAACTTCGAAGCTTTTGCCCACCCCTGAAAACGCTTCACGCATCTCTTGGGGGCCGCTGATCCTCGGTTGAAAACCGCCGTTCTAAAGCAATCGTCTTCAAAATGTTTTGTTCAAGATTGCGTATTCTGCTCATCTTTGTATTTCTTGTTGTTAGCACCAAAAATCAGTTGAGAAAACTTGATGAAGATTTGAGGAATAAAATCAGCTCCAACAGTGAAATCAGAATTGAGATAATGCAAAGAATTAATCCAACGATGTTGTTGCAATATATGCCATGCGTTGATCCATTTCACCAAGTGAGAAACTTTTTATGTAAAGAAAGAAGTATATATTATAGATTACGTGTTACCAACTGCAATGTTTGAATTGTGCTTATTCGCGTTTTAAATCCGCAGACTTTGAAGTGACAAAGTATATCTGTGAAAGTTGCTACTCCTTTGCGCGATCAGCAAATCAGTTATTTAGTGCATTGATTCAACGTATGCAGACGTTCAATCAATGTTAGGAAATGATTTGCTGATTAGGAAGCCTAGTTACTTGCCACGAAACCAAACCTTCTGGTTCGAACTGAGTTCTGGTTTACCCTGGTTTTGAAACTGCTAAAATTAAACCTAACCTTTTTTGTTCATTTCTTCATAGCAAGAAATTAAAATTCAAGACAGGAACTTTGGTCCACAAGATGCTGCGGCCGTTTTTTTGGATGAAGTTCCTCCCATGTACTCCAACTGGGCTATTCAGTTTTTGGACGGTTTGCATCACACCGGTCATACACATCTAGCGCAAAAATTATTACCAAGTAAGGAGTAGAATTACGAATGGAAATTAGCGCACATGCAAATAGTAATGCTACAGTACTGCCTTGATGTAATTTTGCTTGGTAGAGGAGTTAATACAATAGGTTGTGGTATCAATTTTCGGAATGGCCCGTTTCGGCGAGTTCTCTACTTGGCGACAGCCTTTTTCGGCGAGTTCCCTATTTCGGCGATTTTTTGAAAATCCAACGACGTCTTCTGTAAATTCAACGACGCCTTCTGTTTATTTAGAGAATTTTGGATTTTATTCCACAATATCGTTTCTTTTGCATTCCGACAAAGAAAAATAAATTAAAATGAAATTTAGCGAAAACTGTTTGAACTATAAAATTAAAATGTTTGCTCACATAAAATTGACATGTATCCTACGTCATCCACCTTCTTTGCATCATGTTTATGTCATTCGTCATGTCATTCATTTTTTAAATAAGCTATTTGTTGATTTTATATGATATTTCAAATATATTTTACATCAAAACAACCTTTTTCACAAAACGATGCTGTAACTCAAAAATGTCAACAAAACTTTTGAATGTAATGTAATGGCAATAGCATCATTTTAACGTCGTGAGACGTTGACATCGTGTACAAAAGGGAACTCTTGCTGACCAGGTATAGGTTGCACCTGAGTAACATTTACAAAAGCCATCGATTTGTTCAAAGAATCGAATTAGCCTAACAGTTCGTATTTACTTTGATTCAATGTCTGAATATTGGATAATATTTAATCGTTGTATTTACAGAAGGCGTCGTTGGATTTTCAAAAAATCGCCGAATAGGGAACTCGCCGAATCGGATTCGCTGAATAGTAGCATACCCAATTTTTTATGTTTTGTTGTCTTGTAGTAAGGTTTTTTTTACAGGCCAAAGATGATATTATTTAAAATAGTTGCGCAGTGCATGAATAGTGAATACTGTCACCTTTTGAGCAAAATGGTTGAAATGCCTGGTCAATTTAATCATAAAATAAAGAGGCCAAAATGTAGATACTAAACTAATGTTTAGCAAACGTTTCGAAAACTAAACTGTTTTCATCATCAGTGCTATTGAATTCAGTAGTTTTGTAGATGAAAATAGTTTGGGCTTTTTATTTTTTGATAATGTTAGCCTACCTTCTTTTCAGTAAAATAACTACTTAACTTCCATTCTGCAGAATATGACTTTAGAAAATGTCTTATATACCTGAAGATAAAATTGCATTGTTAAAACACTAAAGCTACACAAGATAACTTTTAAGTAGCAGTCATTGCCTTACACTGGCCTTGAAATCCTTTTCTGAACCTGTGACATACATGGTCTTAAAATTTGTCTCAACTTAAACTGATGAAATGACGATTGGTTATAAATTGTTTGAATTAATGTTAGGTTTTCAACCTCTATTGAATGATGATCACGGAGAGGAAGAAAACATTGGCTCTCGTTGCAACAATTCACCATCATCTAATCGACCTCGAAATGCTCATGACGACTCTTTTGATCAGATGGATTTTCCTCCTCCTTATGAGGTGACTGAGTGCTTTAATTTTATGAATAATCGTGTTCGATCATCAAATGTGATTGTTTCGACTGAGCTGGATCAACTCGCAGAAACAGAGTTTCATTCGTTGTTGGATCTTCTGATTAGAAGGATTATCCTCCTTATGAGGTGACATTGAATGTTTTGACTTTATGGTTGCTTGTACCTTCCACGTATACAAGTGTTATTGTGAACATATACAATATACATACTCTTCTAAAGTCTTAATTTACCATCTGTATTTTCTTTGTGATTATAAGTTTGTTATTTATCATTAATGTCTACTTCCGTTGCTGACAATGGCATGACAAAACAAGACTGCTTTGAGTTTTGTAAAGTTGCGCAGAGTACAGCATCTTCCTGTTCAATGAATCTTGTTGAATGGCAGCATGACATTTACTCACAACATCATGTCAAATTTGCAACTTCCATTACAAGCTTGAAAAGACTTACTTTCGTTCAACAATCTCGTGTTTGGGAACCAATTTTGACATTGATCAATCTGCCTTCACTTTCTACTCTTAGTAAATAGTAAAGTTGTTTTAATGTCGTCGTGTAGTTTGGTTAAATTTTCTATTAATATTGTTTACTTTAAGTTCCTCGACTGGTCGTAATATCACAGTTTACATTTTGTTTAGGAGGCAAAGACAGACACGAGCCCATACCGTCTTGTCGGAGAATGTGTGCTCCATGAAGATCAGAAAACTAAGCTTCACTCATACAATACAAAACACAGCGAAGCTGATGATTTAGCCACACATGTTAAAGGACATACAAGTAGTGGCCACCAATCACCAGTCCATCCTGAAGACTTGAGGCAAGCACTGCCAACAGCACAAGTTGAAAACTCTGCTAAGGTTGCATTGCCAGCAGCAGATCATGATCTGAATAATCATTCTAGTTGTGCTTCTCAAAAGCCAAATGGTCTTCAACGAGAAACTAATTCACATTCAGGAGATTACAACAGGAATGCACTAGATCAAACCCATTCATCGAGCAGCTGTTTTGACTTTAATTCGCAAAATGACAATTTGAAAAGTGACAAAGATATTTTGAAAATAGTTGGTGACATTCAACAATCGGAGTCAAATTCCATGGACAGAATTTTAAGAGAATATCAAACAAATGACCTGTCCTCAACTCAAACTTTAAATGATTCCCAATTGTCGAGTTTCAATGAAACTACTACTTGTGATAATTGTGCACAGGCTAGTCTTTCTTCTGACACAGTTGCAGAGTGTAAAAAATGCAACAGTGAACAGCCCGATCCATCAATTCTAAAGGATAAACAACTCTCCGTGCAACATTCCAGTAATAGTTTTTTTAAAACTGTATCAGTGGATTTTCCTACAGAGATTAGTAAAGAACATACGAGTAATGGCATCCTATGTTCTACAGATGACACCCTTGCGGAAAATATTGCTGCTCCAAAAGAAAGTGATCTATATTCTCCAATTTTGATTTCTGATGTAAATCAAGATGAAAATCTAATAAACCTTCGCTCAGACGCAGAAATTAAAAGTCCTGGTGAAACCGCTGCTGGGAACCAAGCTAGTTCTAGTTCAACATCACATGACCCTTTCAGTATTTGCAACTCAAACAATGAAACTAATACTTCTGAAACTGAATCAGATCAGCTTACAGCGAGGCAATCCACTGGGAGTGAAGGAGAAAGTGGCAATAAGGAAAGTATACATTTCTCCATAGTCTCGCAACGCGAAATCGAATCATCATCATCTCAGTTAAGCATAAGTAAAAATGCAGAAGAGGCAAACAGTACTGAAGATGTGGTTGATGATTGTGAAGATTTTGTTGCCGAACCTGAATCGGAAGTAAATGATGGCGAAGTTCAGGATGCAGCTGCTCCGAGCCGATTGAATTTTCGGACATTTCTTGGCAATATTGTTTGTTCTCTTCCAGACCTTTATAACAAATATTCTCATTATTTCTAAGTTTAAAGTACTTCATGCAATTGTTTTATTCTGGATTTTGTATATTTTTTTTTTCAGGTATAGCTAAGTTTCAGGTATACATTCCTATATATAGTTTCGGGAGAGAGTTTGATTTTTTATACCAAAGACAAGCAAAACACAACAATAACACAGGGTTGAGCATTACAACAGTATATTAGATATTTACAAATAGTTCAACAATCAAACGTTTTCGGCTTAACTTAAGCCCTCATCAGGAATCTGCAAATATTTATAAACTACAATAAATTTCACTTCTTGACAGTAACTACCGTAGCTAACTAACTAAACAACTAACTAAAAGCATCGAGAAACACGCAACATTCCTATATACTTATATCTTTGTTGAATTTTGTTTGGGAGCATTAAAACAGGATTATCAAAATTTAGAGTGAAGCTATTCTTCCCAGCTGATTTATATGTTTTAGTTTGTTACTTTACAACTTTAGGCTTATCAAATCACACTTGATAAAATACGGACTGTTTTTTGCTTTCTAAGCTAATCATTGTATTTACTTAATTGGTCAATTTCTTGTTGCTCTAAGAGCATAAGATTATTACACGTAGGCCTTCTGCACAATGCATTGTGTGAGGAAGGTGCGCTATACTCTCTTTGCCAATTTTAATGGATTACAGTCCACAAAAGCACACAGTGCTTCAACTGTATGTTCCATTGTTCCTGTTTTGTGTGATTGTCGGCTGTGTAATCGAATAGTGAGCGCCTCGTCGACATTTTAAAGAACGTCGGTATGGCAGCTCGCAGGTGTGCCTAGGCACACATGATGAGATGTAGATTGTAAACAAAACAAGTATTTAGTACAATTTGGAAGTCATCCACATATCCATGACCTTTCAAAATGTTTGTATTGAACCTATCTTCCTTTTTCAATTTGAGTCTTACTTTTCTTTACAGTTTTCTTAATACTTTACATTGCAAGTGTTTAATGTGCAATATGAAGATTATCACAGTACAGTGTAGTTATAAGAACGTATTGCCTTATGTATTGCTTTGATTGCATTTCAAATTTAAAACATCATTTTTATTTATTATTGCGTAGCTTGTTAAACTTTTATTTGCAAAGAAATGTGTTGATCAATTTGCAGTATTTAGTGTCGCTGTTGGAAGCTAAACATTTTCAAAGGAAATGTCCATTCGCTAAAAAAATTATTTGCTTTCTTTCATTAGAACTTAAGAAATGTCTTTGAGTTTCGTTTGATTCCCAAACTACCATCTGGTTGACAATATTTTGTAAAACCTTGCAAGTGACCTGCTGCACTACAGTAAGACGAGGAGTTGCTCTGCCACTGGGTTGTGTGGACTTCAAAACTCTTTTTCAAACTCAAGTGAAAATCTCATGCAAGTCAACAGTGAAAAGATTTGGATCATTTGCCATGATTTTAAGCGTTTTCACTGATGACATGTGCTGTGCTGCTTTAATGAATAGGGGAAGACGGGGCAATGCGGGACACTTTTCGTAAAGACGTAGTTTCAGCAACAGTGATAGTTGGATTTTTTTAATCGAAAACCTTAGTTAGTCAGCATATTTGGTTCGAAGATCAAGCGGAATCTTTCTACTGTTATAGTACGAATCGAAAAAGATTTTGTTTTTAAATCGGACATTTCACATTAAATGGGACAGAGAAAGGGACATTTCATTTTTGCATGATTTGGTACTTCTTCTTCGTCGTATGAGCTGTTCTTCTGGACTATATGTTTGGGCATGATGCCCACAGCCACTCGACAGTCTCGTCATCCAGGGCTTTCAGTCCAAGCGCTCCATGTGGTGGTTGATGGATTGGGCAGTCATGGACGACATGATCTACTGTCTGGTCTGTGGCGCCACACTCGCATCCCGGTGAGGGAGCCAGACCCCATTTGCACATGTCTGAACGAAAGCGACCGACGCCGGTTCGTAGGCGGTTAAGCCGGACCCACGCAAGTCTTGCGAGGGACATTCCCGGAGGGTGGGGATCGACGTCGGGTAGGAAATCACGGAGTCGGGAGGTGTTGTTTTGCCACTCCATGTTCCATGAGTAGTTCGTCCAGTGTGTCGCACTTATTCCGAGATCTTCAACGTTGTTCAGAAGCTGTCGTACGGCGGGCACAAATGGGCGTCTTGATTTCAGTCGCTGCTGTCCTCCAGGTAGGCGCTGGAATGTACTGTGGAGGAGGCGGTCGGGGTCCAGTGCGCGACGAGCAAGGGAAATCATGGCTCCTTTACGGCGAAGCTCAGCAGGTTGGATGCCTGCAAGGATGGGAAGGCAGTCCGTTGGAGTGGGACGCAGGCATCCAGTCACAGTGCGTAGTGCGTCATTGATGGCGGTGTCAATGTGGCAGGTGTGAGAGCTGCGGCACCACACTGGTGCGCAGTACTCAGCGGTAGAATGGACGAGGGCCAAGGTAGCTGTGCGAAGGGTTTTCGCATCAGCTCCCCAGCCGGAACCCGCCAGCCGCCTCAAAAGTGCAACGCGCGCAGATAGTTTTTTGCCCAGTGACTCCAGGTGTCGTCGGTACGTGAGTGACCTGTCCAGGGTTACGCCGAGGTAGGTGGGTTCGGCGCAGTAGGGGAGGTGTTCGTCATCGGTACTGTTTAGCCGCTTCTTTCAAAGACAACTTCTTGCTTTTCACATCTTCTTATTGCATTCTTAGTATTGGTCGCCTATCCGTCCATTTACCTATGTCAGTTTTTCTTTTATAGCGACGAACCATTGTCAGAATTAAATTGTGTAGGCCTACCGGTACAACATAAATGAATGGTGATAAATATTTTACAATCTTGAAGGCTAAAAGAGTCATAAACAAAAATTCAACCAACAGAAGGACCACAGATACAATCTAGACTTCTAGAGTATCATGTTGCCCTAATGCACTGTCCCACTTTGCCCCTAATGCAGCTGTCCCACTTTGCCCCAAAGTATAGCCTTTAGAAAATAACCTCTGCTGAAATTTGTAAAGTTTTAGGTAAAAGTTGCTTTTGTTACCAACAAATACTGTCTCAATGTTTAAGATAAAAACAAAGCTATCAACAAATTCGCTTATGCTAACGAATGTGGTAGCTACTTTTCCATCTCTTATGACAAACCATGCCAAAACACATTTTGCTTCCTCACGACACGCGTTGTGCTCTGCCAGTCGCCATTTTTCCACAGTAAATACAGTTTATAGTTGCCTAACTAGTGCTTCCGGTTAGAAGGAGCCAAAGAATACAAAACGTGAGAAATCGCGATGTCCCGCTTTGCTCCGTCTTCCCCTACTGAATAGTCTGCTGTGAAGACATTGGCGAACGTACTAGTTGGTTTCATGTTGTGCCCCACTGATTTTTTTCGAGTTTACATCACCGTTCGTTCAGCTCTTCTTTGCAAAGTATTTTAATGTCAGAGTTGAATGGTTAGTAAGTGTAATACTGGCACGATGTCGCTCCCGCGAGCTTTCTTTGACGTCACCCTCTCTTGTTTCACAAGAATTCTGGAATCTATGTAATCTTTACATTATAGCGATTGCTCTCTGCTCAGCGGCACCGAGTAGATGGAGTAATTCACAGACAGCTTTGTTACTTCAACGATCGAAAACTTCACTCTGTCGATCTCAGTGACCGGGCCTGCGCCAGTGGTTCAAAGTCGCTATAAGTATGCAAAACTGCCATGTTTAAGCTTTCAAAGAATGCCAACCCCCGCTTTTATACTGCAATGTGATGTGAACACTACCACTACAGTAAAATAGAAAACTTGTACTTTCACGGTGACGTTCATACTTCATAGGCTTGTAAGATTTTACATCAGGAAGATAGGGGCTAACACTCAAGTCAATATTATTTCGAACATGACCATTTTTTTCAAGTGATCTGTGATTCGTAGTTTTTATTCTGGGTTGTGTGTAGATTGAGACGTAGCTTCTTCTTGCTTTGACGTTGGTCGATGTTATATTCTCAGTGGGTTATTGAAGTAAAACTTTAATATGTGTAGCCTGTTGTGTATTTTATGAATGGTTAGTGTTATTATTTGCTATAATCTTATCATGCTGCGTTAATGTTTCTCCAACTTTTTCCTGTTTTAATCAGTGTTTTTAAATAAAGCATCATCATAAATTTCTAATGTTAATAAAAGGCGTTTTGTCAGACTAGTTTGAATTGAAATATTAGACTGCTGGGTAGCTAGCTTGTAGTGCAGTCTTCAAGCCTGAAAATCATCATCTTGGAAGCCCAATCATGTCTCGGCGCAAATGAGCCTCCGACATGTCAGCATCTGTGAACTGAGCGAATAGCAGTTGACAGAGGTGGGCACGCGCTACTTTTAAAGTAGCGCGCTACCGCTACTTGGGCCAAAGTAGCGCGCGCTACCGCTACCAATTAACAAAAGTAGCGCGCTACCGCTACTCGGGCCAAAGTAGCGCGCGCTACCGCTACTTCTTCCGCTACTTTTGTCTAAAATTACACTAGGAAACACTCAAGTCCCTAGTGACGCAAAAATGACCTTAAAAACGAATGTTATCATTCGTTTACGCTGTCATTTTGACGTCGTCATAGAAAACACATTCTAAGGGAAATTTATTGTTACGCATCTTTCAAAAACACGAGCATTTCAAAATGAGAGTCACTAAGTCCTGCTCGCTTTCGCTTAAGCACATCTTTTCCAACAGAGAAAAGTCTCTCCACCGCAGCACTGGAAGGAATGGGGGTGTTGTATTTAATGAACAGATGTTTTAATTCGGTAATCGAAAAGCTCAAGGACTTGCTCTTGTCCAAAAAAAAAGGCGTCCGCAATTGTTGCTTCCTTCTGCACCGACGTTTCACGGGATGGCGCAAACACTCCAAAAAATACATCCTCGGAGTCATGACTGGTGTTGGTGTCACTCTTCTCGGTATCAACCTGGCTGGATGTCTCCCGCAACAGTCGAATTACATCTGTCTTGACTTTTTCTCGCAGTGCGTCGATCAGCATCATCTGTGGAAACGTAGTGCAGAAATTGTAGCCACGACGTCTTGAAGGAGGGAAGAAGACATGATGCCATAACGCATTTCATGTTGTTGAAGCACTTGTTGAATCGTTTCTTCACCCCTTCAAGGATTTTCACTTTTAACTCCTCACAAGATCACTGATCTCGGTCAACTTCTCCCCGCAAATTGTGATGGTTGGAAGCAAGACTCCGTAATATGCCTTGGCATTGCTTAGACTCGCCCTGGAGAATGTCTAAAGCCTGGCAGATAGGCTTCATCACACGAGATATTCGCCAAAGAAATTGACGTCAGCTAGAACAGACCGAAACTTTGCAACCAAGCCGATTATATAGCTGCTTGACCACGCCAGTATTGCAAAAAAAACAAGCATTTTTTTCAATTTAAATTAAAAAGTAGCGGGTAGCGGGAGTGCGACTGAAAAAAGGTACCGATAGCGCCTCTCCCGCTACCGCTACTTTGGAATAAAAATAGCGCCGCTACTGCAGCCGCTACTCCAACTAAAAAGTAGCGCCGCTACAAAAGTAGCGCGCTACTTCCCTCCTCTGGGCCAGTTGAGCAAGTGACATCTGAGCTAGCTCCGGCCAGTTCCTAAAGTTGGCAAATGATGGAACTGAACGAGCCGATGCTTGGCATGTCACAAGTCTGCAAATTCAGTTTAACAAGTGATGACCAAGCAAATTCGATGCCGGGTGAAAATCTTATTTGCTGACTTGGGCAGTAGCTGGAATGTACTTGATGAGTTGTTGCATACCGAAAGGTCTGACTCTGATGACTGGCGCTAACCACTTGTTTCGGAAAATTCAAATGTACTGAATTAGGGAATTACCCTTGTGCAAATATAGATTTACACGCTTGTTCAGCGCGTGACGTAACCTGGAACTCCCTGAAGCAATACGGTTTTACCTTTTTCTGTTTTTGTCATACTTTTAACATTAAAATAACCTTACAGTTTGTGGTTACCAGGGGTGTGCAACCTTTCATACCGCTGGCCAAATATGCGTGCGGGTTAGATCGCGTGCCAAACTTACTTTTCTCATCGACTATCTCTACCACAAAAAGAAAATCAATTTGGTTCATTTTAAATCAGCATTAAAGTTTTCAAATCCATTTAATGTGAAATTTGAAGCTGACTTGCATTCCCAATCACTCCATCTAGATTCACTTTAATTGAAATCGCTGCATGAAAAGAATCGGCACCCCTACTGGTTGGAAAAAAAACGAATTTAGGTAATGAGGTGCTGGAAAACCGAAGTCCATTCTTCAGGTGTTTACTTTTGTAGGCTTTTAATTTTCTTAATATGCATGAATTGAACGCCTTTGCGGCCCTTGCTTGGTCAAATATTAGCCAGTGCCGTGTGAACACCATCTTGAGCCCCCCAAAATCCACTAGTGGGCCCCTATGTTTAGTGATGGCTCTTAACAGAAGGACAAAAAGCGTTAGGGTAGGGCCATAAACTATTTTAGTATAGGAAAAAATTCACATTCATCATTTTAGCAAAGAGTTAAACACTCTAATGTTTCAACAAAAAATAAAGTTCGGCTAATAAGCTATGCCGACAATACAATAGCGCATCTATAAAACAGTTTGGGAAGCACCAGAGTTTTAGCAATACAAAACTTATGCGATAAACGGACAATGCAAAACCTAACCGTTGGTGCATTTAACGGCATGCAGTGTGGCTAAAAATATTTTTGAAAAATTAGCCTATTGCTAGCCTGTTGGTTAAATACAATACACTACATACGTGATTTATCTATTGAACTGTCTACATAATCTATATTTGAAGTATATAATAAATGGATTATTACGGTAAATAAAATTATTACCGTAGGCCTACTTAAATGTTTGTAGGCCTATTTTTAAATACCCATAGCCTACAAAAATAAGTTGACCTTCAACAATGGCTAAGTTAGCGAGCCGGTTGCTAAGTGGATTGAATTCCACCACTAGATGTAGCCAGTGGCGTAGGCTACGCAGGATTTTCTCAAGGGGGGGGGGCCATTGAGAGTAGCGTAGCCAGGAATTTTGAAAGGGTTTTTTTTGACGACTGGCGGCGAAGCCCGTCGCCGTTTAAGAGGACACCCAGCGGCGGGGGGTTCTGAGGGGCCTCCCCCAGAAAATTTGAAAAATTACTTTGAATTGGTGCATTCTGAGAGCATTTTCAACAAAAATGTGGGTATGAATATTCCTGTAAAATGGTGCTGTCAGGTGGCATAGCAAAAGGATAAGATCATGTTTTCTTCGGCATTTTTCGGAAATAAAGCTAAGTCTCTATGTTTTCTTGTTGTTAGTTCCTGGCTGAGATGTTTGAATGTTTGGTATTGGCAAAACTCGCTCTTTTAATGCAGTTTTGTTTAATATTAGGCAAGTTTTTTTTAGACTGAAAGCATCATTCCCAAGCATAAAGAGACTGAAAGCATCATTCTCAATATCGTGACGTCACACACGTGCCAAAGGGGGGTTGTAACCCCCAACCGCCCTCCCCCCCTTGGCTACGCCACTGGCCATTGATATCCCAGACGTCTTCATGATATCCCAGTATGGTTTTAGTTTAGACTTTATCCATTTCTCTCTTACTAATCACTATAATAGGCTTACAGAAGAACACTATGCTACATTGGCATACCTTGGGTGGGGTAGGTGGATTGGGCCATGTATTTCGCATTGGCTTAATCTATAAAACAACATTGTTACAGTGATTGCTTTGACAAAGCAATGCAAAACATATTAAATGCCTTAATCTACGTCGTTAAGTACTAAATCATTTTTAGGGGGGGTACGCCACTGGATGTAGCTCTAGGCTTTCGAAACTAAAATGTGGGTTATCCGTGCTGTCTCAATGTAGGCTAAACATAATATCGTAACCGGATTAAAGAAATTTGAGATTCACTTGAAATTTTGCTACCCGTCAAGCAGATGATTGACAACAAAGTAATAAGGATAAATAAAATCATTCAAACAAAAATTAAACTAACAACACATCAAATTTAACAACACCTGTGACAAATTTTTACACATTTTTATCACTTCAGTAAATTTTTAAATTGAAAGACTTACTTAAAAATCGTATGCATACGAATATTTATTATTGATCACTTTCTTTCTTCTCTCTTTTTCAATAACCTGTATGAGTTATGTGAATAGATTTCCTGAAAGACTTCGTGATACTGTACACGACTAGGCAAAACTTTGTCAATAGATAAGTTATTCAAATTATTCTGTGACCATGAAAAAGAAATTGAAACAGAGTTTAAATTTGCTGAAAAAAAAATCTTAATCGCCTACACATGGTTTACTGGGCCGAGGAAAATAACATGCCACTCTTTACAATTCTTTGTGTAATCAAGAACAGCTCACCATTCAGCGGCAACTAGTGGATGAAATAATTGCAGACAACAACACCAACAATAGCAAACTTCACTCTGTCAAACTCAATGACGGCCTGAGGCAGTGATTCAAAGCCTCTACAAGTATGCGAAACTGCCAGGATTAAGCTCTGCAAGAAGCTTTCCCAGTCCGAGAATAAAGATTCGATCAATCAAGTCTCAAGACCCGTGCATATTGGTGTCGTGTGTGCGAAACCAGATTGAACTTGTTGCCACGATTTAGTGTCGTGTTCTTCTTTTTCAGTGCAAATTTATTCGAAATAACCAACAACTGTTTCATATTCGAAAGCTGGTATAACAAACAAACATTTTCCAAAAACAAAAAACTCGGCTATAAATTTCATCAAATGTCCTTTCCCTCAAAAATGCCATGAATGTCGTTTAAAACCATACAATTATAGATAAAAGATTGTTAAAGTAAGTCAAGTAGCCGTTGCTTGTTCCTGGCAGTAAATAGGCCTACATTTAGGTATTGTGTGTATTGGCTGGTTAAACTTGTTTATACGCAGCGTTTGTCCTATTGCACGTACGGTAAATCCACAGACTACCAAAAATACACATCACAAAATTTTAAGATGAATGGTGGTAGGTTGTATAATAAAAAATTGTTTGTAAAAATGTCATAAAAATGTACACTAGTTGTACGTTTGGTAACCAACTGTAAACCAATTGTAAACTTATTACGTGAACTTGAACAATACCCAAAAAATTGTTGCTGAAACAACCGGAATGCTTTTAAATATATCCAAACAACAAAATCCGAAAAATGTAGGTAGGCTGTACGTCTCTATGAATGTATCATTGAACTATCATTGATTTCAATTCGCATTTATAGGAAAGACCTCTTCAAAAAAGCAAATAAAATTGAATTGATAAAAAGTGAAGTTTGTAGATGACATTCGATTGTTTTGATCAAACTATTGACTTTCACGCTATTGCGAATAAACTAAACTGAGTTACTTGACAAATGAAGTAAAACATATAAATTTACTAAGCAAGAGTTGTTTCATTTTTCTATTTTAAAACCTGATCATTATAAACTATCTACAATAAAATGAAAACTAAGCTAGCCTGAAAATTTTGGTTAAATTAATATAATGTTTTCTTGTTGTTATTGTTTTCTTTGTATTTGTACAAAACACGAAAAAATTATTGCCTAGTTGTTTCATATCAATGTTTGAACTAAAATAAAGAAAAAACGGTAAAAAAAACGTGTTTCATACAACCGGTCAAAAATGACCGCAATCGTCCTTATAGATAGGGAAATATTTCAGGGCTTCTAGTGTTGAGTCTATTCACATCTTTCACTTCATGCATCAGCTATTTTAGTAAAGAATATGAAAACATTACAGATCTATAGCCCATTCATTATGTAGTTAACTAGTTATGCTTGTCCTGTAATTTGCGATGTACAGTGGAAACTCGTGGCAGGTTCCATGCATACTGCAATGCCTTTGGCCAACGCGACTGTTGAGTTGGCGCTCTCACTCAGATTACTTGCTTGTTATGTCAAGGTGTGGTTCAGATCGATAAGCTTATTTGTTTGAAGTACAAATTCATTTGTTTATACTGTAGGCTACTTATTTAGATGTTCCATTTAATTTGTTAAAGCTAATATAAGCTTGCGCTATAAAGTATTTATTAATTCACGACAGTGCCAACTCAATGGGTTTTGTTTTTTAGAAACAAAATTTATGACACAACTGGCAGTGAAGACAAGCTATATTTTCAACAGAAATATCAGACGCTGTAGTCAAACGCTTAATAAACGTTTGGGTGTATATTGTCATTTTAAAACAAATACTGTATTTTTACATAACTTACATGACAATATAATAACAAGCAGAATAAACATTAAAATAATTTAAACCAGTTTGTATGACAAATTTTACCTGATGTAGCCTATACTTTAACCACTTGTATAAATTTAATTTTGAATTAAGCGTTTATTTTTGTATGCTACTAGAATTTAAGCAAATTAGTTAATAACCTTGTCGATAATTTAAAATAAATTCAACTCATGGTAAGTAGTATAATAGGCTAAGTGCAGCTTTAATTTATATCCAGAGATATAGACGAATTGAATTTAAGGCCTCTAAAATACCGTTTTTTGATTAACTATCGCTTGTTATAGTTAATTAGGCTACTTTTATTTAGTCCATTGGTCGTAACCGACTCTACTAAAGTTGAACGTTTTTTGTAAAAATTAGCCGAGTCTGGCAAGCAAAAACCACAAAACTATCACCTTTGCTTTCAAAACCATTTTTCCAAAGAAGCACGTTACATTTAATTTCGAGAAAGTTTATTCTAGGAATTTCCACTCGCTTTCATATCGTAGGCATGAAACATTAACAACGAAAATGATTTAACTCGTATGAAGCAGAACAGATATTTCACAGCATACCGTAAGCTATCTATGAAAGTCATTAAAAAAATCGAAATATACAAAAGTGATGAAAATTTTACAGTTTATATACGACGTTCTTGTGGTTTCATTGATTTGGATTTTCAACAACTTTTCATGCTTTGTACTCTTCGTACTTTTTGGGCGGCGGGTCATTTGAAATAGCAGCAAGCCTTGGTCTCTCTGAAAAATCAAATTTTTTAATGCGCAAAAACGTTTCTGTTTACATCGTTATAGGCTGCTTTATCAGGCCTTTAAAAATCCTGGGGCAAATTGGTTTTCCGGGAATTCAGAAAGCTTTTCAAAAGCTTCTTTATTGAGGACTAATTAGCATCCCATATTTAGAGAAAATGTAATTTGTCTTTGAACGGTTTATTTTTAAATCCTCTCTAATAGCTTAGTTGGTTGAGCGAGCCTGACTTTCCGAACGATTCGGTTTGACTCTCCGGGTGTACGCATGAGCAATGCAATGCAAGGACTGCTATTGATTCAGCAGCTACAGCCTACTAGTGGATAGAAGAATTCACAAACAACATCACTTCAACAACTGGAAAATTTACTCAGTCAAAGTCGGTGATCGGGCCTAAGTCGGTGATTTAAAATCTTTACATGTATGCAAAACCACCAGGATTAACCTGTGTTAAGCTCTCAAAGAAGCCTTCTCGTCCGAGGATAAAGATTCCAACAATCAATCAATCAATTTTACCAATTTCCTTCTATTGTAAGTGAATTCTTCATTGTCTAAAATAAATTATACTGTGCTGCGTTTGAAGCTTTTTTCTAACGTATAACGACGTTTCAACTGTTTTTGAATGAATTTTATGTGCTGACTTAAAAAATGCAATCTTATTTTTTCAATCGGGTGAAGTTTTTTCTCAATCACGTTTTTAATTATGCTACCTATGATCGTTGTTACTTACAAAGTAACTAATTTCTGAGGTAGCTTGATGGGACAAATATGTTATCAATGTTTTCAAGATGGTAATATTGTTTGAATGCAATGACAGGCATTTGAAATACTACAAAAACATAATGACATAAGCCAAGTTGAAATAAAGGCATTTACGACGACTAACCTAGAAAGCTTCCCAACACACAATTTTGTTCAATGGCGCTCAGTTGGGGAGTTTTGTGGCCGTGCTAGCTACAGATATATACTTACAACATAAACTACTTTTCAGGCATGTCTTAAACCTTTCAAGGTTTTGCCACCTTTTCCCATTCATTGACTTGCTGGTACTTCGACAATTATTGTTGTCAGTAGCAGGCTACTTTTTTTTTGTTCTGAACACGTTACTGACAAAAAATAAAACAATTGATTGAATGATTGATGATTGGATTGGAAACTAAGTTACTTTTACTGTGCCATAAGCTACAGCTTAACTAATTTACTACATCTAAATTAAATTCCATTACCCCTTGTCACAATCAATGTGCAAGGCCTCGCGAGGGGCTGATTTGTTTCTTGACCGAACGTGCTGTTTTGATTGTAGCCTAACATTCTTGTGCAATATGTTATTTTCGGTTACTGCCTGCAGTGATCTCGGATTGCGAAATCTTTATTATGTGACGTATTTCAAGAACATTCTATTGCTATGCGCAGATCTAGAAGCTTCTTTAACTTGCTTGTTTACGTGTAGTGCAGCTCGACGAAGCAATGAGTTTTTATGAAGTGGCATTGCGTAACCTTCTCGTAGTTACTAGACCAAACAACCTGCTATAAATAGCGGTGTAATTTGCGTGAATGATTATTATTTTATTATGAGAGTTGTGTTATGAGTTGCAGATTGTTGCTTTTGTGGTGGTGGGTAATTGATGCAAAGATTATTGTTGATTGAGAGTTGAAGTAATTGAATACAAGTAGGTGAGAGTTGGTGTTGCTATAAATTGTGATCGAAATTAAAGTTATTTGAGAAGCCGTTCGTTAAAGTCCTTCAAGAATTTTCATTATCATTTCACTAGTAGAACAATTCGACATTTAATTGACTGCCTTTCGGTAATATCCCATTAAACTACGTCATTGAACCTTTCCAAGTCTCTTTCCTGGTAAGAGATAGAAAGAAACCGTGACAAGCAACTTCTATAAAAGGTTCTTGCAAAACGCTGAATATTGTTGTATTCTATAACCGAACGCTTTTCTCATTTTTTGTACCTCGGTCGTAGTATGAATCTCTTCGTAAAGAATAGTCAGCTTGCGAGCTGTAAACAGCACTGTTGCGAATAGGAAAGTCTCCACCATGGTTGGACCTGGGTCTAGGGTAATTCCTGTAGAAATCCACTTGAACTTGAGATTGCCTTCATGAAAAATAGATGAGTTAACCAAGTGACTATTTTTAGCATTAAAATGTTTCTACTGTTTGATGGTTTTGATGTAAAATACATTCGAAATATATTTTGTTCTTCGATTCAATTTTTGTAAACAACACACTTGGTTTATAGGATTCTACTTTCAACCCATAACGAGCTATCATATTTTTCAAGTTTTCTTAATTTTTCTACCAATATTAAAAGCTTTCAAAGTAAACGAAAGTTCTATTTTCTGATATATTTTTAATCTTAATAGTAGGGCTCTTACCTTTTTCGTTGGCTATGCATAAGTTCTTTGACAGGCAAATATAGAATTTCCAACGCACAGAACAGAAAGCAGGCTGCGCTCAAAATGTTCATGTATCGCATGAAGACTGTTTTTTCCTTAAAAAATCAAAACCAGTTTTAACCTTATTCTGCAGTTGGATTTTGTTTAACTTTTTATTGCTGTGTAGCAAAAAGAACGTTGTTTTGGTTAACGCGTTTTCACCTGAAACAAATAGCTTAACAGCACTGTTGGACTATTTTACATAGAATTGCGTTTATTGCAGAAATGAGTTAGCCTACTATTCGGGCTTCAAACAAAACATTAGCACAATCGAGTGTATTATTTACTAAATCCACATTCTCAATGCTGACTGCCAAACAGCAACAAATTTACTACCAACTTTCGGAAAATCGAAGTATCCAACACTCAAACGTCTAAATATACACTCAGATTGAATATATCTTGATCATTGGTTTAACGGTAGGCTACACATGGTTTAGGTAGATTTAAACTTTGGATTACTTGTGTCTTAGGCTGATTGAAATCTTTTCAGTTATCTATAAGATCATATCTTGTCTGCTCCAAACGTAAGAAAAACAAATGATGTTTTGATGCGTGGACAAAATGGTTTAACTGTGGAAATGTTTATCTTCAAACTAACAAGACCTCGTTGAAAACTTGATCCTGCTAGTTTCGTGTAGGGTTACTGTAAATGTTTTGAACTAGTAACACAGACTATGTTACCAAGATTGACAGAGAAAATTCCGCTTAATAATAATGGCATGGTTTTATTTATTGTCGCTCTACAACAGCTAAAGTCTTTTAGCTACAGGGCTCATTTTTAATTTTACATTTGGTGTAGCCTACGATATCATCACATTGTTGCAAGACTTATTCTTATTGCGTTACACAAGAAAGAACACAATCGGTAGGCTAACGCTTTTAAAGTCTTCAGTTTGACCCGATCTAGAATCGATCTCAGATCTACCAGGTCCAGAGCCGAAGGCGATCCCAAATCGGCCACTGAGCTAGAAAAACTTCGCTTGTTGAAGTGCTGCAACGGCTACTACATTTGTATAGTTTGTTATTTATTTTATCCACTAGATACTGCTGGCTAGCGAGCTTTTACTGAAGTACGTTGCGCAAGCGCACACCCGAGAGATAAATAGCTTTTTTTTAACCTGTCGTTTCTTAGTGCACAAAATCGGCCAAATCTTAAACGAAGATGGTTTATAAAAGTTTATCGGTCTATCACATTTACTCACAAATGCTCTGGAGGTCCAGCAAGGTACAACGCTGTTAAAGGCAACATTTTGAGTACAAGCCAAAAACACCCCAGATCCTCGAAGTCGACGGCAAGGATAAACCTCCGGAAACGTTGCCCATAAAAAGCTCAGTCCTAACCCACCATCATCACATTGCAAATCATTATCAGTGAGTTCATTAATCAGACCTTTTTTTCCTTGGCACAAGTAGTCCTTAAAATAAGAAAAAGCATAATTTATTATACAGTAGGCCTACTATATTATAGGCCTACAATTCAAGCTTTTGCTACGCTAGATATACAATTTTCCGAGTCATCTCTTTTAGACTTTGTTTATGAGAATCGTACCCAACTCCATGCAATAATCGCAAAATAAAAGTTTTACCCAAAGAACCTACAATTCGTTTTGCTAGCAAACTACAGCACATAAAACAATGAATTTGTCCAAAAAATAAACTGTTTCTAACGGTACCCGGACATTTTGCCGAAAGACATTTTGCCTAATGGACGTTTTGCCGAATGGACAATTGGACATTTTGCCGAAAGGACTAAATACCCAATCGACAAATTGCCGAAATTATACAAATATATTATATGTAACTATCTCGTATCATATGTTAGTCATCAACTTGGTTTTGAAAACAGATTATCGTCACAAAAATAGTGTGTAGGCATCATGTTTTTAGATTTACTTACTGGATAGTTGTATTCCACGTAGGTCAAATAAAGAAAAACGGTTTCAGCTACCAATCGTAAAGCAACAGATACGAAGTAAGCTGCCTTGATTTTGAAATTTATAGGAATCTGCACAAAAACACTTTTTAGAAAAATTTTAAGGTCACGGAATCAAACTTTTATATTTTGTTCAACTAACGGTTTGAAAGCCAAGTGATTAACTTAGGGCTGGAATGCAAAAAAAATACAGATCAAAGGCACAATATATACTTATCATTATAAAATTCTTCTCTGTTCATCGTACAGTAGGCTATTCTAGTTTTTACTTTTAGTTATCGTATGCAAATAATTTGCTTTGAGGAATCAAGCGGCCGTGATGAGCGAAACGTCAATAAAGTATTTATATACGAGCCTGTGTGTGCTGCTTAGTTTCGGTCTTTGGCGTGTGCAAACCGTGCGATCGTACAGGGCCCACAAATTAAGGGGCCGGCAATTACTCAGAAAATACATTAATTTTTTTCATTTTCAATGGAACAAATTTAATTCCATTAGCAAGCAAGTACCGGTATCTTTAATGTTAGTTGCGGCTTTAGGGTGAGGCAAGTGCTGCTGTTGTCGCCATGGGCTCCCTTTACAAGTTTACGTGCTTTTAGGCAACCCACGACATTTCACTCACATGTAGCATTAGATCTTTCTAAGCGTATTTACTATGTTGATCATGCTAAGATGCTGCAGCGACTGATACAGTAGTTGAATAATGACGGATTTGTGTATTGTTACTACAAGTTTGCAACAAGAATTTTGGTGCCATAGCATGTTGGACAAACTTTACATAATGGATTAAATGGCATGCTTAGCGTGGGCTATACCATAACCTTAAAGTTGTTAAAGTTGTTGTTTCTGTCGAGTAAGTTGATGTCTACCGAATTTGTGTAAAAATTACTTTGGGTATCGTATATTGGCAAAGAAAAAATTTAAAAAATAGTAACCTAAGAAAATATCTACAAGAAAGCCATACAATTGTATGTCTGGAGCAGCAAAGCGGAAAGAAAGCAAATAAATGCTGCAGAAAAGAAACAAAAGGGTGCAATGGAACGATTTGTGTCAAAAAAGGTTGCAGATGCACCATCAGAAACTGTTAGTAGGCTACCATTTTTGAACCAACACAGAAAGACCAAGATATAGCACCTCCTGAAACGAGCCAGCATAACACGGAGGCAGAAAATGCAGATGAAATTATTTCTACTATTGATTAACTTGATGTAGTGCGGCAAGATCCAAATGTATCAGGTACAACAGAAACTGGAGAAACAGAAAAAAAACAGGTAAAAAAGACACAAGTGTTTTGATCCAAAAACATGGCCAAAAATACTGAACCAACAAGACATGGATCAAATAATATCAGTTTGTCATTCATTTCAGACAATTTCAAACTTTCTACTTCTGAGTTCAGATGGATTCCGACAATTCAAGTATTTCAGAAAATTAGTTTCGAACAACCTAATATTTCATCAAATTATTTTTACACAAAAGGAGTCCTTACTGCACAGGTACATTTGGTTGGGTTTGTTTCTTTTCCATAATTGTATCTCATGCTTAAATATTCCTATAAAACAATATGCAGTTATGCACACATTGTCATGGGGGTCCTCAAAGCACATTTCGCACTTGGCCCGAAATACCCTAAGACTGGCACTGGTGCTGCAATAATCTGCAAAGTATGTTACAGAAACAACAGAATTTCTTTGTTTTAAGCTCAAAGTTTAAATTAGCATGCAGCATGTTTTGCTTGATATAGGCCAATGCCTTCCAAGTCAAGTAGACTGTTTCATTTTTCTTCATCTTGCTTCAATGCAATCTCGGAAGGATTCTCCTGTAATTAGTCTGCTTATTGTTTATGTGTTACAGTCGTCGCATTGAATTTGCGAGTAATAGGAATCTAATTCCTCAAATTAGCAGTTCAGTACCGCACTGGTTTATTGTGCTCAAGGCCACTTGGAAAATACTTTAGCCCAAGTATCAAGAATATCTCTGGCCCGAACATAAGACACCTCGAAAACCACACATACTGTAGGTAAAACACCTCTTAGAATATAACAATATATTTTAAAGAAGGTGACAAGGGTTGTAAAGTTGTCAAAGAAAGAGGTAGTTTTTGCCAAAAAGGAAAGATTACTTCCATAGGAAATGGATAAAATGTAACACGCAGGATCGCAAATGCATGCGCGGCGTTTGGGTGGCTTCTAAGAAAGTCCATGGGCCAGCTGAAAGCATTTCGAAACCTTAAAATCAACCTGTGTTCGTATCCAAAACTACTCCTTGCCCCTCGCGGCAACGCTACTGATTGTGTTTCCTCTATATGTAGCTTCTGAGAAGCCTTATTTGGTTTGATTCCAAGTCGAGCCTTGCGAAACACTTTAAAACTGGCATCAATTATTGTGTGCTGTGTTGTATAAGGCAGCTTCCTCATATTATTACTGATATTTTTGAAACGTGTCTCGTATACACCACACCAGATACAACGATGAAATTAGTTATCTACGTTTTGTTTTGCTGAGTAAACAAAACAGCTAAGATGACATTATTACATCTACAAAACAACATTTTACTTAATTAAAAATTATGTTTTATCAACAGAAACGGTGTTCATAAACCTACCTCTGTTACTTTTCCATCAGAGTAATGCTTTTTTGTGCTGACTTTACCAACAATCTTCCTACGTTGTCTGGCCTTTTCTTCTTCATAGCGCCGGTGACGATCGTCCTACACAATAAGCTTTGCGATTTTTATTCCCACTTTTTGTATTGTTAAACCTTCATTCCTCGAAACTCAGCGGCGTAAAACAAGATTTTAAACTACAGTACACACGTGAGTTTTTGGGAAAAAGCGTATGTTGATTTAGTTTAAATGTATAGTCCAAGGTTTATTTGATATTCTTTGTAAACCTTTGCTTGACATAATCCAACCACTAAATATTGTAGTCATATGTGTATAAACTTTTTCACCCAAGTAAGGACTTTTACCAATTGTAGCCGTATAATAAAAGTCACATAGGTTACTACGATTAAAGGTTTCTTCACTGGTAACTTAGAGCTTTTTGGACTTGACCGTGTAAGATTTAAAAAAACGAGAAGATTGTCGCACAGAACACAAATCAACAAAAACAACAAAGACTAGATAGCTTTTTTTAAAAGTAAGACATACTAAGAACCCCTCATTCTCTTCCTCGATCATTTTTTCTTCAGTTGCCTTGATTTTCGCCAACTGGCTGGAAATGTATGAAGCAGTGAAGTGGAAAAAGAGCACTGGGGCCATGACAGCCAGCAACTAAAAAGTATAAATTAATATAGCTTATACTGTGTTTACGAGCTCAATTTATAGTGGTAAACATTTATAATATATGAACAAGAAGACATAGAAGTCGATGTCGGTAGAAAACAATGTTTCTACAACAAGTTTCTTTTATTTGATTGCAACGTAGGCTAAAGATGTAGGATTAACCATTATCCATAGACTGAAGAAAAAGCTTTTTGAAAACTACTAGAACTGGTTTTCTAGTATTTCAGCTAGGGCATCAAAATAGGCTAACTGATTTGTACCAAGGATGAAGAAGGGCATTTTTTTATAACCATGTGGTACTGTAGTTTAGCTATCGTAAGGCATAAATTTTTTATAAGCGAAAATTCTTGCAAACTTGAAACCCTTTAAAAATCACATGCCTACATTTTTTCCTCAACCTACTTTTTTTTAATCCACCTTTTGCATAGTACTAATATTATGAAGCTTTGTTTCAGACCTTGTGATGTACATAAAGTGAAGAGAATAATTCAACATATTCATTTGCATGCAACGTGCACTATAAGACACATGCAAGCATAACAGTCGACACAATAGGCATGTACGATCAGAATAATACACTCTATATCAGTTATCAGAAATCTATATCAGTTATACAACGTAATCATCTCTGACGATCGATTAACTGTTTTTTTAACAAAGAACTGGATGACTGTATAATTTAATATAAAATTAATTAAGGATTGTGAGCATCAGCCCTCAGATAAAAAAAAAAAGATTTAAGACTATAGGCCTAAATTTTGTTTCCAACATGCAAAATACTGTGAATATTTTGAAAAACATCAAAACGTTACTTGAAATCCCCAAAATCTGAGATGCGACATTTGCGTAAACTGATTGTAACAAGCTTGTTCGCAGCCGGCACCGGTGGCGCTACATTTGAAATTCCCTTGTTCATCTCCGTACACTGGCCAATATAAAATGGCGGCAATTCGTCAATTCGAACAACCAAGTAACAGTAACAATATTACAGTATATAGGCTGTACAAAGCACAATATTGCATAAATCTAGACTTCTCAAACCAGTTTTGAGGTCGTTATATTTGAAGCATTCAAAATAACGAGAACACTCGAACAAGATATGCAGTCAAGAGCAGACTTGTGACTTAACTCTCTTTGTTGATGCTTAAATATTGCATTTTTTAAAGAAAACACACATTTGAAATAAGAAAAAGATGATCAGCATAGGCTAAATGAGGTCAAATATGAATCAAGAACATTTGTTTCAGACGTTGCGCAAGTATTTGTGATTGACCAGGCTAAAAAACATTATTTAGCAACTCGGTTTATTTTTAGACCGCATATATTTACCTGAAGTTCCCAATCCTAAGACTACAATGAGTCTAAAAATAAACGTCACAATGTGCCAGACATGACCGAAAAATGTGCCGTACCTTGTAGCCTGGAAAGTGCAGTGAAGTTAGCTGTTTCGATGTTAAAAGTTTTAAAATTTTAAATAAAAAGAGAGGTTTCGGCACGTCAAAAGTAAGAAACAAGTTAGCTAACAAAAATGCATTATAGCGCTATTATTGGTTGGGTTAATAACAAATTTGATGAGTCTTTCATGTAATGTAATTATACGCTTTCACAATTACAAATATTGATTTTTATAAAACGGTGCTAACTTTTAAAGGGGGTTGAAAATGATCATTTGTCTCTCTTCAAGTCTAATCTTCGAGAGACTAAATTGAATCGTGACAGAATAATGAGGTAAGTTAAAAACAACATGACACCAAATGTCATTTCTTTAAACTTTCATTACGCCAAATTGCAAACAGTTCGAAGAATGTGATTTATATTATGAGTCGTGGTGTCAGATCCGTCGAATACATAGCTAATTGCAAGACATCTTATTAATTAATGAAGTACTTCAGACTATTTAAGTTTTTGGTATCTCCTCAACAGATAAACTTAATTCAAAAATTCGTTAAGTGTTTTCTCATCGCCTAACGGCAATTAGAAACCCAGTTTGAGATCATGTATTTCTTGCTTAAAACATTGGATTCAAGTAAACCTAAAAATACATTTAGTCACTACATAGACAAACCAAGGCAACACGATCTAAGCAATTCACGACAATGGCATTTTTTCTTTTCCAAAAAAAAAACAACAACTTAAAACACTATTATTATAGCCTAAACCTAAACTAAGTAAGTAAACATTAATATGCAAAAAGTACAGTAAACGAATTTTTTAAATAAAAGTCAACTTCACAAAATATAGTAAGTGTACGCCAAGTGTTTTAAATGCAAAAAAACTAATCAGTCAATTTAACATCGGTTGATTTTATAAATACCTGCTCTGCTAGGCCTTTAAGCCACGTCCATTGCCACATTATGAATAAGAGTCAATAGTTTCAAATTTCTGCATAAATTGATGTTTTTTGTGTTTTTTCTATCCTAAAATTAATCAAAAAATGTTAAGGTTTTTTTCACAACTAAACAACAAACATCGAAACTGTTAATAAAAACGACTGGTCTAACCAGTAATTATACTACTAAATTAAATTGAAATCAAAACTTTAATTAGCCACTGTAAATTATATAATTTTGTCACTTTTTAAAAAATTCAGGCTTTAATCATAATATTAACTGCTTAAGTTGAGGCCCATGGCATAAATCAAAATTAAAAATGTTGATTAGGTTTAAGTTGCATAGTAGTATTTGCAAAGTAACTGCGTTTTAAAATACTGTATAAAAAGGACTGCTTTTTCTACCCTTTCTTTTAATATGTGATCTTTCATTGTACACTAATACAAACAAATTTATTTTCATACAAGTCAGTTCAACTATAACAGCTGACAAAATCAATTTAAATCTGCAACATTGGTTCATTGATTGATTGAACCTTTATCCTCGGACTGGGAAAACATTTTTGAGAACTTAATCCGGCAGTTTCGCATAGGCTAGGCTATAACTTGTAGACCATCTTGTGTTAACCTCATTCAAATCGACGTGACGGCCGTGCTTGAGTTACTTTTATCTACATGCATCTTTTCAATCTACATCGTACGCACGTCTTAAACTTTTGTGGTTTTGTCACCTTTTCTTTCTGTTGGTCTTGTTGCCGTACTCTATTAAACATCACTATCAGCTACCGTTGCATTCCGACAAAGAAAAATAAATTTAACTTGAAATGAAAAAAATACGCCTATAGTTGTTAAATAGAGACAAAAAAAATCTTTGTCACTGTATTTGACTGCCCACTTTTTAACATGCTTTCGTTTTCAAACTACAAAACTCTGAACTGCTTTACATTTTTCAGATGTCGAACAAAATCCTCATGACAGCACCTTTCAACATTTAACTCTTCTTTTGTCCACAATCTATCACGTAATATGTGACGTCACACAACTAAGCATTCTGTGCAAGGCTGTTGAGTCCCGGAAACAACAGAACAAATCGCGTTTATTTTTTAACAAATCCAGCCAGCAAAGTTTTTTTTTTACATGCAGATTGCAGACGTTGAAACTATGTTAAAAAAGACAAATTTCGTTGGCTGAATTGCCTACAAGGAAACTCGTCTATCTGTATTTCCAACTGGCATGACATTATGCTTGAATAAAAACAGCGGAAATAGAATATTTAATCTGGCTTTGTTGTTTTAATGGCATACAACATAAAATTATCCTCAGTGTTTGCTGATTTTTAATCTGATTTAAAACACGATTTTTGCTAACGTTGTTGATGGGGTAACTTTGCCCAAAACCGTCGTCTGGCCACGACCATGAACGGCATCATGCAATGAACAGCATCATGCAAGACTTGATTCATGCCAAAGTTATAATCTACCATCTGGTAACTGAAAATTGTTAATTTGCCCTGCATCTTATTAAAGATACCTTCGGTATGATTATGCTAGATAAATTACTGCTTAGACCTACAGATCGCTTCTCAACAAATTCTGTAGTTTTTTCACATGTACAGAAATCGCATGAATAAAGTAGAGCTTCAACTTTTCTTGAAAATAAATGTAAGTTTTTTGCTACATTACTATTGCATGAAACTATGTTGGTCGTTAACCTGCTGAGAATGTTTTTTTAGAAAAGCAAACGTTATAGTTCATCAGCAATGGACTGTCTTGACTCCATCACAAATTAAAGTCAACTTAAGCGAACCTATGGTTGAGTTCCATGAACATTTTTTTCGTGTCTTGGTCAGAAAGGGTTAACTTTCATCAATAATGCTCTGGCAGGATTTTTTGAGAGCAGACTTTATTTCTATATTCATATCTGGAACAAAATAGTTTTACGCGTTGCAATAAACAACCCACATTCTCGATTGTTTCAACGTGCCACAACAAGTCTGTTGCAACGTGTCACGTTTTAAGTTTCGTAATTTTGTTACAAACAACGGACAAGGAAGAGACGCATGTCACACTATCAATTACGTCAAGGTATTGTCAGTGCTGAGTCACTTTTTTAGGTTTAGTTCTGAATCTGAGATTAAATTCTGCAGTCCTGCAAATGACAACAAATTACATCTGCAAATTTCATGCTATTACAACGAGAGTTTACAAAAATAATCGTGACGTCAAACAGCGTGAATGTCGTCATCATGACGCAAAAAATGTCTGTAAAGCAAGTAAACGAAGCTAAATTGTAATCCTATTCACTAGCAAATAACTTGCAAAATCAGGCGGTCATTGTTCAAGTTCCGAATCGACAGTGTTGCAACGCTCTTCAAGGCTAGGTCTCAATGCGGTTATTACGTCATATGATATTATAACTATGATATAATAATAACACGAAGTAAACAATCGTATGCACAATAGTCTCTATAGCAAATTCAATGGTATAAACAATCACTGATTGAGGTCCTGTCATTCTTATGATAGTTATAATATCAGTCTACAAGATCTGTATTATTCTATAGAAGTTGTTGCCAACTGCATTAGGCAACTAATACGTGATATTTAATAGCGAAAATTGCAGTGTGCATCAGTCGTTTTAGTTTTGTTGGTTTGTGAATAGTTCACAATCAAACAGCAGAACAAACTGTTTTAGTCGAAGGTAACGTCTAGCCATGGATCGAAACATGTATTTTCCACATTAAGAACCATTTTCCGAACGTTGTTCATGTTAATTAATTTAACTCCTTTTTAGTGGACAAAACTGTTTCACAACTAAGATTTTACTATTTGTTGCTGTGCTACCGCAGTGTTTCGAAAGCTTCTGCGATGTCAAAAGTTTTCCATTGACAAAGTATGTCAAGGGATATCAGCTTTTATTTTAAGAATTTGTTTTTAATAGGAATAAATTAAAGATAACGCGACTTAAACTTTTTAACGATGTTTTTTACTCTCTAACTTAGTCTAAAGTTTTCCAAAACAGACTATAGCCTATTCTTTTCACGACTATTTGAGCGTTTTAATTTTAATTGACTAACTTACAGAAACTGTTGAAGACTTGACCTGAAAAATAATGACATCTTTTCTAGATCAAAATCTTTTACTCTTTCTTGAAGTTGTTCAAAGACTGATGAAATTTTCTACGCAATCAGATGCACAGTGTCTACTTTGCTGTGCATGTCGTGTAGCAGACCACACTACGAATTTCCGCTTTGAAGTTTATTCAGTTTTACAAGTTTTTTACGTGCATTTTGTCACAAATGCTTGACTAACCAAAGCAGGAAAAAATCCAGAACTTCCCAATGGATTAATTTCAAAGTCCACATGACTTTATATGGAAAGCTCATGTAAATCTAAAAACTGTCAAAAAATCTTGGCAATGATCTGTCACTGACCTGAGTTCGTGCTGATATATCATGAAGCGATAAACTAATACAGTCAGTAGCCTAATGTAGTGTAGGGTTATAGGCAAATTCTTCGTAAGCAATTAATCGTAAAGCAATTGTTCGTAAGCAATTGTTCGTAAAACAATTGTTCGTAAACTGTTTTTTGTAAAATGAAATCCGTAAAACAATTCTTCTTAAAGCATTTCTTCGTATACATCAAATTTTAACTGCATGCACGAAAAAATGCTTTAGGAAGAATTGTTTTACGAAGAATTACTTTTACGAACATTTGTTTTACGAACAATTGCTTACGAACAATTGCTTTACGAACAATTGCTTACGAACAATTTGTCGGACACCGTAGTGTAGCTACAAGAGTTAGAGGTCACGAATCTTCTCTTCCTTTGAAATGTATGTGATGTCATAACAATTGAACTTACCGCGCAAAAGCATAAAGCAAGGCAAATTGAAAGTAGACATGACACCTATCATTCCTTGTACGTTGTTGGCTTATTGACTAAAATCCAAACATTTTTTTTGCTTTGGTTAACATCGGAAATCTCTCTGGAAAAAATCGAATGTAATCGTTGCTAATTGATGGCTACTTTGAGATAAGGCCTGACTTGTCACATTCTGAAAATGTTTTCAAATTTTGCTAACTTCGAGTGACTGCCAAAAACTCTAAATGAACGTCTTCTTTACTGTTTTTCTCAGATGATACAATAAGTCTAAACATCATCAGGGGTTATAAAACAAAGAAAATTTGATTTATAAATTGAACGTGGTTTAGCTCACTTCTACTCGTTTTTTATTGCTTCCCCAAGGTAACAAAAAGATTTTATTTCAGCGGGAATCAAAATCTGCAAAATGTGGCAAATCAGGCCGTATCTCCAGATGGTCATGGCTAATTCTTGCACACATTTTAAAAACTTCAAACAAACTGTTCATGATCAAAAATAAATTTTTAAACTTTATAAATTTATGTTGACTAGTGTCGTTAAAATTGAAAAGAATGAGCTTAAGACGTTGAATGAAAGACCAGCGCACTATTGCAATATGAGATTCCAAGTGCATCCTATCATACAGAAACTCGCAAAGACTACGTTCTTGCCTTGCCCGTAGCAAAGCAGCATAATAGTCTCCATACAGCCCAAAAAAAATTTTTCCTGCAATAATTTAATTTTTAAACCTTTTCTTAATTTGTTTTATACAGTTTTCATTATTTTCTTGAAACTTAGCGTTTATTATAGGCTTTTAATTATTTATGGACAAAACTAATACGGTACAACACATTTTGTTTCAAAATCCTATTAATGTTCAAAGAATAGTTAAATTAACTTACGGTGTTTACGGTGTTACGTTACAAGCAGATTGCAAATTTTCTGTCAGGACTAGGGTTGTAAAAATACATTTTGTGTAAAATACACATGTGTAAAATACAAGAAAAATACATCGACAGAAAAATACATGTATTTTTCGTATTAAATTAAAACTTATTAAAAGCTCGCGTCATGCTCCGGCAACAGCGTAATGGCAGGGAGCATCCGCTCGCTACGCGAAGTTCTTGGTCCTTGTAGGTCAGTGGTTCCCAAACTCATTGTCGCGACCCAAACGAGGATCGCGAGGATGCTTCTGAGGGTCGCGGAATGGTAGGCCTACATAACAACGTATACAAATCAGGACTTTTACGCAATGTGGATGATGATGTGGAAGGCGATGATGTGTAATGATTTAATGTATGACTTATGAGAAATAAAAATGAAATGACCAAAATATTGACTGCTTTTATTGGCATAGTCACTGTACTCATGAGTTTCAAAAAATACGAAAAATACAGAAAATATACGAAAAATACATGTATTTTACATTTGTATTTTACGCACAATCAAAAATACAGTATTTTTACAACCCTAGTCATAGGACACACACAAGTTTTCTAGCGTCGAATATAGCCTGATTTTTTAACAGGTAACACTGCGGACTAACTCCATATCTTTTGATAACTTCCTGGTCACATTAGTGCATGCTGTCTCCGTATTGCAGCTGTACAGGATACAAATCAAAAAGTGGAAAGACGATATCACACTCAGGTTCAAATAACCTACAACACAACGTAAACAGTTGTGGTATCCTTTCTAGTTTTAACAGAAAAATAATAAATTGGACTAAAACGTCACGTAACTTGTGCAAGTTTTTCTGGTTTGATATTTTTCTTTCTGAGATATGGAGATTAGTGATTGTTTCAAACTGCTTAAAAATACTTATTCCAGCAAGAATTTTGAATATTCTAATTGGTTGAGGTAGATTACGAAAACACTGCATGTCATAACAATGGAGAAAAACGGCTACGCTACAATAAAGCTACAAGTCTGTTTTTTTCTCTGTTTTTTCGCCAAGGCGGAAATATAATATATTTTCTGCATTTTAAATATTATTTAAAAACTGGCTAAAAGACAACGAGCTTCAAGTGTGAAAATGCCACACGAAACTTTATGTTGTGATCGAAACTACTATATGTACTTCCAATGTTTTGATCGAAGCTGTTTCGTTGAACAAACTAATCACGATAGAAGTTACTTGAACTGGGTTGTAATTAATGTAAGCTAGGAAAATCATTTACTTTCACTCAGGGATGGAGGAACCATTTTAAAAGTAGGTGGGCTCAAAGGCGTACCAGTCAAAGTTAATCAAACTTCTGGGGGGCAAAGCCCCCCAGACCCCCCACTACATTGCTGCATTCATTCCTAATACTTCAAATCGCTTGTACATTGTGTTTTCATGATTGCTTTCTGCGCCAACCAGCGAAAAATTTCCGTTTTTGGGTCCGATTTGGCCAAACAAATTACAAAATTGTTAAATTGCTCTATAGCGCTGTTCAAAATATGGCGATGTACACACAAATAAAAAGGCAATATACACACACAGTTATAATACCAACCTGGGAGAAATAATCTGCAGCATTATACAGTAGGCCTACGTGCAGTGGCGTACGCAGGATTTTCTCAAGGGGAAGGGCCATTGAGTGTAGCGTAGCCAGGAATTTTGAAACGGGCGTTTTTGCTTAAGACGACACCCAGCGGCGGGGGGTCTGGGGGGCCTCTCCCAAATTTTGAAAAATTACTTTGAATTTAGTGCATTCTGAGAGCAGTTTCAACAAAAATGTGGGTATGAATATTCCTGTAAAATGGTGCTGTCAGGTGACATAGCAAAAGGATAAGATAATGTTTTCTTCGGCATTTTTCGGAAATAAAGCTAAGTCTCTATGTTTTCTTGTTGCTAATTCCAGGCTGAGATGTTTGAATGTTTGGTATTGGCAAAACTCCCTCTTTTAATGCAGTTTCGTTTAAAATTAGGCAAGTTTTTTTAGACTGAAAGCATCATTCCCAAGCATAAAGAGACTGAAAGCATCATTCTCAATATCGTGACGTCACACGCGTGCCAAAGGGGGGGTTGTAACCCCCAAATCCCCCCTGGCTACGCCACTGGCCATTGATATCCCAGACGTCTTCATGATATCCCAGTATGGTTTTAGTTTAGACTATATCCATTTCTCTCTCACTAATCACTATAATAGGCTTACAGAGCACTATGCTGCATTGGCATACCTCGGGTGGGGTAGGTGGATTGGGCCATGTATTTCGTATTGGCTTAGTCTATGAAATAACATTGTTACAGTAATCGCTTTGACAGAGCAATGCAAAACATATTAAATGCCTTAATCTACGTCGTTAACTACTAAAACATTTTTAAGGGGGGGCATGGCCCAATGCCCCCCCCCCTGCGTACGCCACTGCCTACGTGCATGTACTGAATAGTATGTAATGATATCATTGTTTTAACCTTGGAGAACAATTAGATTGATTTATAGATTACTCCACCAATCACACGCAACCATACCCACACGTGCTTCCCATCAACAGTGGGCTCAACAGAAAAGTTTGAAGATTAGATTTCATCATTGAGCTATCAAAGATAACACAGCAAACAAAATTTTTTTTTAAAGGCACGGCATGTGAAAGTCATTTTAGGGTATTTAGAGGCCCCTGATTCCGAAAATGCATTTTTTTTTCGAATTGGCTCTATAGTTTTTAAGATAGCCTACAGCAAAAACAGTTTTTTGCAATTTTGAACCCCTATAGATTTAACATCGTGTCGTTTATTACATAGACAAAACTGAAAGTAACCCTAGGCACATTTCTGAGGTAAATAAACGCCATTTGAAACCAATCACGTTGATTACAACCCAAACAAACGGCTATTTAACGTTTATTTGCCTAATAACAATCAAAATACGACGTGAAGCAAGCCTTAGGATACACGATGTAAAATATATAACTTGTACTTTGCCTTAATATATTTGTTGACTTCAACAATATCAGACTTGTGTTTCTCGGCAGTCGAGTGTAGTTGGAAAAGTCTTGATGGCTAGTGTGGAGGCTACACCGGTACGGTTAGCGAAACACAATGCTCGCTGTTCTATAGTGAGTAGTCAGGTAGTGCTGACGCCAGGAAGATCGCTCCTTTTCAACAATACCAGACTTACTAACTAAGCTACTAAGTACAAATAAATACATAGGCTACATTGTTTTGCTTAACAAACTAAACGAATAAGCAAAACAAAGCCATCGATGAACAAACGCGATTCTTTATTATGGTAGGCTTACTATAGGCCTACTGAGCAACACCCATCAAGGTACGAAGGCCATTTATATCAATAAAGTAGCTGCTTAAAATTTTATCCTTGTTTCGGAAGAATGTAACCTTGGTTCGAAATTCAATTCCTGGTAGTTTCGAAAATTCGAAAAAACTAAGTGCATTTTTGGAATCAGGGGCCCTGAAATACTCTAAAACGACTCTCACCTTTTGTGTCAAAATTGTTTTTTTGGCCTGTGTAATCAAACTAGTGTGTATCAAATTAGTGAAGAGCTTTTTTTTGGAACTCCTTCTCTAATTTGCTGTTTTCACTACCTTTTCAAAGAAATTTGGCTTTCAAAAGTGGGTGGGCCAGGCCCACCCAGAAAACAAAGTAGGTGGGCCCAGGCCCACGAGGCCCACGTGGTTCCTCCATCCCTGCTTTCACTGCCATGTCAGCAGTGATGGCACAGTGGAAACTCCTGTCTACTGGTTTAGAATTTTTTAAAAGCACCTTCTTTTTGCAAACATCTGATGATCATTCGATCTACGCTGTTGATTGTCGACAATCTGCCTGATAACATGAAGCCAAATGTTCTCTTCTAAACAAATTTGACACTTTGCAGCTTTGCGTCACGGGCTACGGCCACATTCAAGTCACCATACATTACAATCATGGCACACATGCGACCTTCTTGCGGCACACAGCTTTGGAAACTCTGCTGTAGGTCAAAAGTGTTGGACTACGTACAAAAACAAAGTTAATTAAAAGAAATAATTTCTCTTCCAGATCGCGTTAAAACTAATCTTTCATTGCAATTTAGCTTATTTTACAGTGCCAAGTACGTCTGTCTAGGCACATCCTTCGTGGATGAGTGACGTATTGCGTTATAAGCTAATCTTAGCCTGTCAGAATTTCATCAACTGCCTAGACAATTGATGTCATTAAAAAAAAGTGGTTACAAACTGTTCGATAACTCACATTAAAACAGTTTAGTAAAAAAGCTTGTAATAATGTTGAATTTTTTACAAAAATCTCAACCTTTTGAGAATGCCAATTCGAACAATAAGATCGTTTCACGTTTTCTTATATTGCAAAATCAACGAGTCGACTTCGTTAAAACGGAGTCTAAAAAATAACAGCCAGCCTACAATTTCAATTTGATTTATGTCTGACCATCAATTTTATGTAAGCATTTTGGTCACAAACGTAAAGGTTAGTTTCTTTGATAAAAATGTTATGTAAAAAAGTGGACTTCTCAGAGCCAGTCCTAGTATTTTTACGTAATGATGATTGTAGCCTACGTAGTATGACTTATCAAAGTTTATTTTGTATCACCAATGGTTTTTCACGAAGCAAGTTTTACTTAAAACTTAATTGCAACGTTTATCGTTTAAAAATTCAGTTATTGTTCAGGTAGGCTACCTTAAAACTTTACCAATCCATATATCGAATTCATTGTTTTTCAAGGATATTGCTAAAGACTATAAAATTCTGTGAGCTTTTTGTGGCTTCGATATGAAAGCCGTAGATTGTTGCGGACAAGTCAAAGCACCCATTCTTTTACAATCGGAATTTTTCCTCATTAATCATCGATGCAATTAACATAGTCTGTTACATTTACTTGAAATGTCTCGCACATCTATTTTTTGTTCACATTTCAATTGTGCTGCTATGTGATAGACTGCATCTTCTTCAAACCTGAATTGGGTGCTCATTTTCTAGACTGATTGAAAATTGTATTTCTTTAACTTTAGAAGCGTCTGGGTTAACCTCATTTCACAGAATTGTGTTTGCATTTTTAAATACTATGCAGCTAAAGTTAGCTAAAGCTAGGCTATCTTATTCATGACAAACATACATTTCAAAGGAAGTTCAACAACCAATTTCCTACACAACTGGCTCTCAGTCTCATACAATATTTTTTGTTAATTTCTGTGCTCAGGATATAAATATTTCTGCTGCGCTGAGAGATAAGTTTAAAAAGCGGTGTGATTGTTCAGTTACAATAATTGAAATTTAATTTGAAATAATTAAAAATCACTGGCTTGTTTACAAAAATCACACAACCAGATGTTTCAACAATTGCATCATGTTTCTATAATTTAAAGCTCCACAAAGTCTGCAAGTGCTTAGCCAAAAAGGTTTAAAGTTTTAACTTTCAGAAATAAACAGCACTGATGCCAGGTATAACGTTGCAAAACGTCTATCAACGGCTTATTTTGTTTTTAAAAAGCAAAATGTATCCGTTCTGTTTACTTCAAGCAGCTACATTTGTTTATTTTTTGGTTGCGGAAAATTTGTTGTGCAAGAACAACATGGAAAGCTGTTTCCTATCACAAGCGGTGACGTAGCTATGAATTTGTAACAGTAATGCAAATATAGCAGAAGTGACCTCACTAGAATGTTTTTACAAAAAAAGGACCGGATTCTACAATCAGCTGCCAGGGGCAAAACACTCGCCTTCCTCTTGCCAGTTACAGTCGTACTCATAAGGTGACGACAGCCGTAGCACAGGGCCGTCTCATAAGTCACCAACCCTGGCAATTGTATCTGATACGCTGACAATGATAAAGCATTGGAAAGTCCCTTAAATAAAAAAGTTTTCATTTGTTTTCTTTAAGTAGATTAACGTTTGAGCTGTTTCAACTTATCTAAATTTTAAGCGCTTATCATTACCAATTCATCTTTTCGTTGATGTTTTCTTTTCTCGTTGTTTTCAAAGATTAGTTGTTATGTCTTTTTGTTTATCATTTTGTTGCTTGCTTTCTTGCATAATCTTACAACGCAGTGGCGTTCAATGGATAAACCACCTGGGAGTTTCTCCTAGAAGAGAATCTAGCTAAGTGACCCCCATTGCTGACATTTATAATATCAATGTTGTGATTTAACGATAAACATATGCGTTCGGTTTCATCATTTTGATTACCCATGGGAAGGTTGTGCTCTTGCTTTTTGTCACACATGGTTCTGTTTTAAACGATGGATGCGGGCTCAGCTACCGCAGCTGACAACGGCTTTTCCGTTTATGATTAAAGTGTATCAATAGCCCTATCTTGCAAACTTATGTATACGCCGGACATACTGTACTCTGGATGGAAAATTCATCTTGAAGTGGATTCCTTAAATACGCACACAAAAAGTTGAACAATCGTCTCTAAATCTTTTCATTTATTTTTTTATGGAAGCCCGAATATTTGTTGGGGCAAGCATTAAACACGCATGCTTGATATTTTTAGAATCCTACTAAGAAAGACTTTTAAATTTGTATTGATAGAAAAATAATTGCAATAAACAAAGTAGTTTGAGTGCTTGGTCGTTCTGAATAAAATCTAAAGTTCTTAAAGCAGAAACTATACTTAAACATGAGTTTACTTTTTGGACTCTATTTTTTTTCTACAGTGTATGCATTATGCAATGATAGACAAATCTTTCTCCAGTGATATAGATATGTATGCATAAAGTAAACACTCTCGTCTCTTTCATAAAGTTTGGTAGATGCCTTGTTGCTACTGTAAAAAGATGCACTCTCTTCTTTTTGTTTTTTTGATTGCATCAAAATAATAGTGCGATAATCCGGTAAAATAAAATCCTTAAACTTGCTTATTTGCTATAATTGCAAAATTAAAATATTGATTATTTAAAGCTTGATATTGGACCATGTTCCAACACAGCGTGTTTAGCATTTATATTTCATAGCTCTAAGGAACGTTTTTATGTAATAAACAAGAACTTAACTGAGTGTCATTTAACCCTGAAGATTCACATCCCTAAAATTAAATTCACCAGTTTCCTATGTTCTGATATCTGCGCTGACGTAATGTTACGAAACACTTGAATTTTAATTTTGTCATCACTACCTGTCACTTTGTGAAAAATTTAAATGCCAATAACATTGTCAAATGGAACTTAATGTACATTGTACAGTATACCGTTCAAGATGGTTCGAAATTGGATGTGTTGATGCGTTATGGCACAGTATTAGTTGTCACACTAGCCTTGTAATGAGATCATGTAATTTATAAAAAAAACAATTGAAAGAATTTATCCTATTAAATCTGTGTATAACCAGTAGCGCAATATGACTTAGGATCATTTTCATTCAACCAAGTCAAGCAAAAAGATAAAATGTCAGATGAGACTTTTTGGCCTCAAATTCAAACATTTTTAAGAAAAATGCACCAACGAATATGACGTAGTTTTTTTAAGTTCCAGGGCCCCTTGAAATGGTTACGGGCCCCTAAAATTATCCTAGGCCCGAGTCCAAAGGTACCCTCTGGACCTCCTGTCAAAGCTACTGCTTATGCGTTTTCGTCATAAACCTACAGACGAATATATAGCTATAGAATACGCTATAGACTCGCAGGATTATGTTACAATCAAACAATTGTGCTTTTTGTCAGAAATTTTTCTTAAATTCTGCTTTTAAGTGACAAAAGTAAAAATAATACTGTAGACTAAATCCACGGATGCAAATTCCAACCTAACATAAATACGAACCAGCAGGTATGATACGAACCTAACAAGGTTGCTTGCTAAGTCTTTCATGTAATTGTAAGATATGTTGTAGCTCACTACCACCACAATCCAAACAAAAGTTTGTAAGAACGTTAAGTCAAATGGCAAAAATGTAACATCACGACTAGCTCGTAACCGATATCCTCCTATATTATATAGCATCTGTTTAAAACTGCTTCTACAAAAAGAAGACTGTCAATTTCTAGACGTAGCCTACTGATGCTGATAGCAATAGGAGAAGTCCAGTTTTGGGGTTGAGCTAACAAGAATCTAGTTAATTAATTATTTGATCGCTTAAGTGTTACAGCTATCTCGATATTTGCAGCAATCTAAACTTAAAAAAGTATTGTTTGAATTGTGCTAGAAATTAACTGTTATCAAACGACTATGAACAAGATCAGTGTTTTTTTAAGGTGTTTTGGGGGACCGAAACGGTCCCCCGAATTTCTCCAGCGGTTTCCCAAAATTTGGACTTGCAACTACAGTAGAAAAGTAATGGTTGTTTCTCGCTATGTCTTAAGCAAATATGGCTATTTTTTGGTATTTAAATGAAACACTTGCGGTCTCTTAAAACTACTTAGCGGTCACCCAAACCAAACCTTAAAAAAACCTGAATAAGATGAAAATTGAAAAACCGCGTAGACAAGCTGAAACATATCTCATTGAAGCGATACAATAAGAAGACTAAATTAATGCAGACTTACAAAAGTTTTACAACTTATATACTACTGTCAATAACTGAAGCCAAATGCAGAAGGGCACGGTCTTTGCTAAACAAAACCGTGATAAACTTGTATTGTTTTATTGTGACGTCATAAACTGGTTGTAAAATTTGATTATTCGCAAACATTGCGGTATTTTATTAGCAATTGAAAACTGTTGCAAAATGTATTATACTGTCTATTGCTTGTCAATGGCCAAGTCAAATATCTGTTTACTACTCTAAACAAAAAATAAGTTGAAAGTGGTATGTTAACTCTTGTCCGTAAGTGGTGAAGAATCATAAATAGGCATACATTCTTTACTTACACCAGGGGTTCTTAAACTCTTTTTTACGCAGACCCCTTTAAAAAAAATTTGGTTTGCGTGGAACCCCTTTGTGGCCTAGTCCGAGAAACTTTTTTGATCAGCATTAATTGGAGATAATGCAATAAAATTAAAATGAATTGGTAACAAAATTTATGTTTTATTAAATTTAAGAAATAGCGAATGCAGATTGTTTTTCATATCTTCGATTTAATTTCATTAATGTGAAGTCTTCAACAAGAACATGAAATTGTGGCTTCGTCTGATAGGGCTACACGCATGTCATCCTTTGCATCAACCGGTTTCTACTCTTTGTTTTGGTAGTTACCAAAGTTGAAAATTCTGACTCACATAAATATGTAGTCGCAAAAGGGATTATATATATAGCAGCCATTGCTCTTTTTACCCAAAGAGGATATGTCTTGCGTCAACGAACTCCAACAATCGCCAATACTTTTTGAATTGATGGACGTTCTTGATGATTTCATTGCCCTTAGCAAGACAAATTTCAAACTTAATATGATCAAAAAAATAAATAGTTGCTATGTTGATCATTCTTGGTGCGTTATCAAAACTGCTGATCTGATGGCCTTAAGGGGAACACTCTTGATGCGTAGCTCATCACTCATCAGGCTTCCCGCTATTTCATATAGTAACGATGACTATTTCTGTAATTTGTCCAGTGTGAGAATGTATGCAAAAATACCCTCCGGATAAATATCCTTCTTGGTAAATGTATTTCTTGTAACCTTAGCTTGGCCTAATTAGCATTTTTCTTACGATAATTTCAACAAATAGCCTATTTTCGTGGGCTACTTAATTTCGCTAAAATAAAATTGAGTGCAGGAAGAAGTCAATTTATTTTTTGGGAAAAAGACATTATACAGTCCAAAATAACAGTCTGAAATACCTGTTTGTTTTCAGCAATGCAAGATACCCTCCAAAGAGCATTCAAACGAAGTCACATTCAAGCTCATTGGTGCTGGTAGTCACCTGTGGCGCTAAAACGAAGTTCACGTAAGATTTCTGTCACATCCATCTTGTGCTGCGTATGTTCTAACATGAACTCATCAGTCTGTTTGCCTGTGGTGCCGAAGTTAGTTGAGGATTGGGGTGATAAATCTACATTTTATCAAATTTTTAACAAATTTGAACCTGGGGGGGGGGGGGGGATGCAAATTTTTATACACAATTTTAGTGGTAGGCCTACTTGTATTAAGTTTATTAAACAATCACCGAACCTCGGTAAATTAGCTGCTAACAGCATAATATACAGATAAGAAATCATGGAGATAAAAGTGCTATCAGTGGTCTTGTGAATGGCTGCTGCAAGATTAAGAAATAAGCAAAAAAAAATTGGTAGGCCTACCTCCATCGGGATTCGAACCTATGACCTTCCAATGAATACTTAGTTTTTCAAACAAAAAACAGAAGTTATACTTTTCTCCATGTCCTCTCCTTCACTAGAATCGCTACACTAGCACTATAGGACGAAGTTACTAGTCAGAAGACTGAAAACAATCGAAGCGACAGAAGAACATCTGCAAATTTATTGACAAAAATAATAACTTTCAAACACATCACAAGAAGTTGTTACAACCGAACATATTGCGTTTTACGGTAGTGCGCATTGAAAACTCATTAGCAATGCATTTATGCTGATGTCATTAAGAATATTTTTGTGAATGTTGCAAGCAATGCTAGCATTCAAACTTTTCTGTCCCAAATTATTAAATTTCTCAGCCAGATTTTCAATCTACGAAGATTGGAAAACGACCTCTCACAAGCAGCAGAGCTTTCCGGGCAAACTAAGAGGATTTTAATCAGCTGGAGTATTTGAGAATAAAGAGGTTTTTCCAGCTCGGACAATGCCTGCTGTGGTAAGCTGTTTTAGCATCGTACAGAGATTTTGCTCCTGTTGCCTTTCTGAATGAATCAATTTGATAACTCATCGATTGTTATTCTGCTCTGGATAATTTTTGACCATTTCAGGAACTAAGCCGGTCTTGAAAATTCGTGCAAGTTCTTTATACTTTGCCGAATGGGAATTCAGGGTATTTCAAACCGTTTGGTCAGTTCAGAGATAGACCTAGCTCTGTCTATGAATTGATTGTA
The DNA here is from genome assembly GCF_918807975.1 of Aplidium turbinatum. Lineage (NCBI taxonomy): Eukaryota > Metazoa > Chordata > Ascidiacea > Aplousobranchia > Polyclinidae > Aplidium > Aplidium turbinatum. Next base: position 36,352,095 of record NC_137473.1, read on the forward strand.
AAGCATTTTATAACGCAGTTGAGTGTCTGCAGTAGCTGCCATCAAGCCTCTCCCCAATCTTTCAGGGACTCTTCTTTGCCGTGGTGCTTGCGAAGACATGATAAAATTAGAAGCAAATTTATTCAAAGATATTTCTCTAGAGCAGAGGTCACCAAATGGCGGCCCGCCACGCTGTATCGCTGCGGCCCGCGGAAGGTATCAGCCTACAAGTATAACCAAAATTACTTTTCTTGAGGAGTTAAAGAGCACGAAGGCAAAAAATGTTTTCCGGGAAGCATATTTTCGCTTTGCATACGATTCCACCGACCGACCAATCAGAATATATAGTTCTAAGTGGGGGTTGCTTAAAGCTATTCCAATGCGATGTCCAGCCACACTATGTCATGTAAACACTAGTGTGCGTTTCACCGTTATGGTGTTTCACGACCAGTGTTCTCTTTATGCAAGTTTATGTTGGCAAAATAGATCGGTGTGCCAACTCAATTTATAATAAATTGGTAAAATATTATATATAAATTTAAAGACTTTTTCTGATTGTATTATGAAAATATTTAGCTTAGTACTGCAAAATGTTTTTTTTTCTTTATTTTTTAAAGAAATATGGAACGCTTCACGATTTCGCGTGTCATGCTTGTGCAATCTTCTCTGTATCGTTCCAATTTTAGTATATCTACTGCCGAAGCAAGTTCTGCAAAATGTTGTTAATCAACAAATTCTTGCCACGCTGATAAGCATCGCAAGTGACAGTTGTCTATAACAAAAGAAAGACGGTTTTATAGACTCTCACAAAAAGGATGAAAAACCAACTCATTGCTTTTTTAGAGGGAAGACTGTTCATGAATTACGATAGATAGAATTACGATTTTTGGGTGATTTCTACAAGCATTTGTTTCATGGTGCCTGACTTCTTTTTCCCTGTTATTGGAGCCTATTTTTCGCTGATATGTTTGTAGGTCACTATTGTTGCCTGTATTGCGATGTGTCAAACATTTCTTTGTTTACTAAAATTGTTAATTGCAAGATATCTTTTGTGAAGCGAAGTGGCAACACCACTCTCGCTTGGCGATGAATATTCTGATGAAACCGCTCGCCTCGCTATAAGTGCACAAAACAAGTGGCCTCGTTTATTAGGCATTGTTAAAAAAAAGTCAAAAGTGTTGTAAAAGGAGCTTGGCCTGGCAGTAGCGTTGTTCGATCAATTTTGTTGCTGCAGTATTCTAACATAAATATGAACAACATGTAACGCTGGATACTGGGTACGAAATGCGTTCTTTTCTAGCATAAGAGTCAACCTACCTAACATTTTATTAGTGTGGCCCGCCACAGCTCTCCTTAGTGCCAAAGTGGCCCGCATGCAAAAAAGGTTGGTGACCCCTGCTCTAGAGTGATTTTCAGTGTCTACTCTAAAACAGCACTTCACAAGAGTCAATGACAAGCTTTTCTCCTAGCAACGTGATGCTACATTGCTCCATAAGTGACAAAGGCTTCAAAATCAGCACAATTCCCAATTATGTTTCAGCTTTAACTAAGCTTGTTAAAATTCCTTGTGCTTTTATTTTTGCTTCTAGCGTAGACAGTAGACCAGACGCAGCAATTTCTGACTAAGTTTTCGTGATGACATGATAGTTGACCACCGTTGACTGTATCGCTGTCACCCTGCACAACCATCTCGTTGGGCACAATGGCAGCAGTTTGCTTCAATGAAGGTCGATCCTTCATTCTCTAGCGGTGTCAAATCCAAGACAATTTAGAACTGTGATCAAACATCAATAAAAGAAAACCAACAGAAATACAAGATGCTTGCAAACAACTAAATCGATGTAAAACTTCATAGCAATTTTTTTTTTAATTATTGGGGGGATGCTGCCAAAATATTGGGAGATATATCCCCCCCATCCCCCCTCCTTCGGCACCACTGTTGTTTGCAACCACTAAACAGCAGTTCAAAGATTTACAGACTTCTGGCACAAGTGTTACCTCATGGCAACTTATGGTAATGGCCATAAATCAACACGATGTCATCACCAAAAGTACCCCTGAACCCAGGGGCGGATCCAGGGGGGGACGACCCCCTAAAACCTAAGAAAGTAGCTTAATTCTTCATTTATATGTATACGATTTGGAAAACAACATATCGAAAACAATGCTAAATAAGTCTTTCGCCATGTTCAAAGATTAGGTTAGGCTATGGTATAGGCTGTAATAATAACATAGCATAAGGCTAATTTCGTCACAGAGTCTAAATACCGAAAGAAATTACTAAAATTTCAAAAGTCTCTAAACTTTTTGCCGGCACTGTAGAGCATATAGTGATAGATCCCTTAGTTTAGCCCTAGATAAGTTGGTTGACAGAGCAAGTTATTGGCAACTTTGGCGGCCAGACGTGGAACTAGCTGAGACTAGCATTTTGTCACCTAACATCATTGCTACCACGAAATTGCTCAAGTTTAGACCCGATAGCATTGACAAAAGTCATTTGCAATGCCTACAACGGCTTGTTACGTCATATATATAGTGTGGAATCTGCTCTATGTTCAGAGATCCAACTACGGAAGGAGAAGTGGGCAAATATAGCCTAACTGTTCCGGCGACTGCCGCAGTCTTACCGATGGCTGCGGAAGAAGCTTTACAACAGTGTGATGAAGATGTGTACACAATCGTACACTCTCTTCTAAAAATACTATTAACCTTGCCAGTCAGCGTAGTATCAGCCGAAAGAAGTTTTTTATTTCTTCGGTCGTTGAAAACCTGCCTGAGGAACAAATCAGCGAGGAAAGGCTCAATAGATTGGCCTTATACTATACCAGTGTCCGGACATTTTAATTGACACAGGCTCCGTGATAAATCGATTTGCCAACAGTAGAAACCGCAAGCTTGGCTTTGTGTTGTAGTCAAAAGTATGACACCTGTTAGTATTACCCGTACCGGCAAAGTAGCCTTTTAATTTTCGTTTTATTTGCGAAGTCGACAGAAATAGTTGTTTCTGTTATTGTTAGTTTCTTTCTTTGTCTGGTGGTGCAGCGACCAAGCATGGCACGTTTTAAGGAACATTATGTCCTTTGGTCTTCATTTCACTATGTTTAACTGCCATTCTATAGTTTTAATGTACAAATTGTAGTGTTTCGCTGGTCCAAAATAAAAATTTACAATCGATACCTAGCCTATAGTAGCGATTCTACCGGGAGTGGGGCATGACCCTGTGTTTTGACCTGGCCCCCACTTATGTTGCTCATTATGTTGAATGTATGCATAACCTTTCCTCATTGCTCTTTTTAAAGGTACACTAAATGAAATTTTTAAACGGGAATTAAGCATTAAAATGCGTAAACTGAACACTCAAAAATACATTTCATAAAACATTACTGAAAAAAAAAATGTTTTCAATGGCGCTGGCAAGGCGCAAAGTCCAGTGTTTTACTTATTTTCTATTTTTTGCAAAATGACCAAGAAGTGGAAAAACTGCTCGAGAATTACGTCACCAGCGACTAGCAGTAGCATCATCAAAAGTCTTTTCGCGCGTTGGGTTGAAAAGTACATACGTGTTGCGTTCCAAGAATTTCCACATTGATTCAAGGCCTGGACACGTTGAATTCATGTAAAAAGTGCTGATTACTCCACGCCTTCTGAATTCAATTCAATTCAATTTATTTTTCTTTGTCGGAAAACAATTGCCTAACTGAAATTGTTTCACATGACTTTGTGGAACTTGCCTTCAAAAACGTATTTTTTGCATTTTCATTTTACATTGATTGAAGGCCTGAATACGTTGAATCTATGTAAAAGAGGCTGATTTACTGTTTGAAGAACATGATCTTCCATTTGAAACTCAAGCGGTAAAAACTCTTGCCCGATCACCTGATTGCTAGTCGCTGGTGACGTAGACTGTATAATCGCACGCTTCGCTGCTCACGCCCATTCCGGAATCGTTTTATGGTAGCATGTTAAACACAAAGAACGTGGAAAATCGCCAAGTCAGGTTTTTCCTTTAGTATGACTTAACAAATCAAAACGTGTCAGAGGAATAATACCTCGAAGTTATACAGTAAGTCTATAACAACTTCAATGTCTGTATCAATATTATGCTGTGACATTACGAAGACAGAATGACCTGTTATTATCTTTCCGTGGTCAATTTTTAAATTGCTGTGAAACAATCAAGAGCGTAACCTTCAGTCTCAACTATAAATGCAGCTAGGTTGCTCAGGCTTGTAGAATTTCTCATAATTTATGTTCGAAATGCTCTCAGAACGCACCAAATTCAACCTAAATTTTCTACGAGAGACCCCTCGTCTTTGTTTGTGCCGGGCTAATCACTTGCCTGAATGTCAATGACATCGCCCCCCCCCCCCCCCCCCCTAACGTTAATACCTGATTTCGCTCCTGCCTGGACCCTCCTGTAAACGCTTTAGCTTCTCATTGACTTTTGCTTCCCAATCAGCGGAACCTCATATGTAACCAATAGTTTACTGCAAAGAACTGTTCAACCAGAAATAAACTTTACATTTATAAATTGTAAATATTAAATCTAGTCAAAGCAATAAAACTGAATCGGTCTCCGAACAAGATTTTCATCAACGTTAAATCAAATATGTATAATATCATATATGGTAAATTTGATCCAATATTCTGACCAAAACTATCGAAAATCACAGGGCAAGCAACTACTTCGAACTTGTAAATCACATGGTAACTAATTTTAACCCCATCTGTAGCGACGCGGAGTTTTATGAGGACGCCCCACTCTAGAAGTAAAATATTTCACAGAAGGAAATATGCTAGAAATGTGAAATTCTTGACTTTTAGTTTTTATTCTTTGCGAATTTTTTAAACCTACACTGGTCATTTTTCTACTTTCCTGCCCTTCACAATAAGCATTTCGTCTCAGGTGGCTAAACATTTTCGTGCAATGCTAGTTATATATAAGTTAGTGCAATTACTTTGAAATGTAAAAACGCCCAAAAATAGTTTATACAGTATTTATGAGTAAAAGTAATTTTTTGTATAGTTTAGCTTTACTTTATGTTATAATTTAAAAATTGCAATTTTGAAGCTATTTTCGGGAAATTAGAATAAAAATCGACTTTCTGACGGTTTTTCATCTCAAACACTTTATTTCAATAAATTTGTTGGGTAAAAATTAAATTTGTATACGCACAACACAACACAAATGGCTATTATCTAGTAAAACAATTTGTCTGGGATTTTCATAGCTCCCGTTATTAGCGATTAATTAGCACGGGGCTAAGATAGCCCGTGACGTGCTTTCCGCTTACGAAAACAGCTCGTACTAAGATAAGGTTAAAGGTCTTGATTGCAACATGAGCATTAATTTAACAATTTATTTGTCTTTGTCGGAATACAAAAGAAACGATGTTTCAAAACTAAAATACAGTACTTTGACATTTGACATTCATTGGCAAGAAAGAAGATTAAAAGACAATCCATCTGTGCTTGTAGATTCAAGTGGAAGAATCCAAGCAAGTTTTGTGGACTTTAGGACTTCATACTCGTACAGCTACGGTATCGTGCATTTAAATTCTTTTTTGTATTTTTACGGTCTTGGCAGTTAAGTTTTTTATAACTACTGTAGCCTAATAATTTTGTGTGTTTGTGTAACTTAATTTTTTTAATTGTTAATTTAGCCCCAACATTTAATATGTTTACACTCGGTGGCGACAAGGACTCGACCGCCGTAGACTCGACTGAGTTTAAGCCTGATGATGTTCTTTGCGGTCGGGCAGGCCATTCTGGGGAGGGACCCATTAACGATGAGGCTAAGTCAGTTCGAGAGGCCCGGCATCTTAGACGGGATATTTTGACTCAAATTGGGAAACTTTCTGTAGCCCTAGGTTCTTTGAGTGATAAGCAGGAACTGTTAATTTTTAGATCTAAGTTATCTACTTTAGAAGATGAATTACGGCATTTCCATGCTCTTTTGACTAAAATCTTTAACTCTGCAATCTTGGCAGAACTTCGTGATAGGGTAGATCCCGAATTTAACTCGTTAAAAAATAACTTTGAACAAAAAGAAAGTGAGTTCTCAGATATGTTGGATGCTGACATACATCCTGAGGATAGCGCCTCAAATGTAAGCACTAGGATGTCTAAGAGTTCGTCTCGGATAGTTGCACAAATTAACCTACAGCTAAGACAAGAGGAGCTCCAGATCCAAGCTGAGGCCGAAGCAAGAGCTGCTGAGGCCATCGCGAGAGCTGAGGCCATACGAGCTGAGGCCATCGCGAGAGCTGAGGCCATTCGAGCTGAGGCTGCCGCGAGAGCTGAGGCCGAAGCGAGAGCAGCTGAGGCCGCCGCGAGAGCCGAAGCTAGAGCTGCTGAGTTCGCACTCAAAGACGCTCAGTTGAGGGCTGAACAACGTAAAGAGGTAGTTTTAGCTGAATATCGATCAGAGGCGGGCTCCCGGCGTAGCTCTAGGAAGAGCTCTTCTAGGCATTCCAGAAATGAACATCAATCGCAGTTTAATTTACATAACCTTTTCCAAACGCCCGTTCAACCTGTGAGTGGACCAGGGCAATCCACACGTTTTCCAGCTGTTTCAGGAGGTCTCGGGGCCGCGGCTAAGGGTCTTCCGAATGCTGTAGAGCCAAGGTCTGCGAATTACAACCGAACTCCTCCCCCAGAGCGTACAGGTCACGGGGCCGCCATTAGCAGTAATGCTTTGCCCCCTTCAAAGTTTTCTGCGCCGCTAGTTGTGGATCGCCCAGCTACACGTAATTTGGGTGGTTGTGAGAGGCGTATCGCGTCTCCTGATTTTAACGTGTGTGAGGATCGTGATCGGGCTGTGCATGTGACTGAGCCCACTCAGCCCCTTAAGGGATATAGCTTGTCTTCTCCCGCTAAATCGAGTTCTCAACAGCAGGATTGCTTTTTTGAATACCAAAATAGTAGGACGTTTTTCGATAAGGCGGCCATGATTGGTTACGATGGTAATAATATGCCATTTATCTTCTTTAAAAATCGTGTTACGGCCTTAATGGCAGCTTCGCCCTTTAAGAGGACTCGTTTGACTTTGTTACAAGCAGCTTGTGTTAGGACAGCTGCGCAAACGATTGCTAATTTGGTTTCTGACACCCCTGGCTTGTCAGAGGAAGACAGGATAGAAATGTCGTTAGCTCGCTTGTCCCAGCGTTTTGGGGTTCGTGGAGGTCTTTTCGCAGAACCAGAAATTAGAAAGTATCGCTATGGTAGCAAATTGACTTCGACCTCTTCCAGTGATCTGAAAGAGTTTAAAGATGAATTATAGCAGTGTTTGCTTTATGCGCAAGCTTATGGTCAGCGTGATAAATTAGAAGGACGTTTTGTTTTGGATTTGGCTAAGCGACTCCCGTTTGACGCTAAGCAGCGTTATCTTGACTTTTTAGGTGATCAGTATGGTGGCACTGATGAGCCTACCTTTCAGAGTTTGTTTGAATTTGTAGTACGGGAGGAAACGCGTAAGTCGACTGATTTTAGCATTATGCTAATGAGCGATTCTGGTGAGTCGCAGCAATTTAAAAAGTTTGGCAAAGGAAAATTGCCTTCATGTCCGGTTAGGCAGACGTCCGTAAAACCCCATGATGATGTGATGTCAGGGAGTTCGCAGTACTCGACTGTTGTTGGCGCACCGCGCGGTGGTGAAGCCAGACGTAAAAACCTACCGGCATGTATTTGTTGTTCGTCACGTGGTCAAGTTGAATATCATTTTTTGTCTAATTGTAAAGAATTTTTGCGCTTGACACCTAAAGATCGGAGAGATGTCATTGTGAAAGCTGGCAAATGCTTGAATTGTTTGCGCCAGCATATGGTTAGGGATTGCGTTCATGCAAATAACTGTCGTAAATGTGTGCCTAACAACGATAGGAAACACTATTTTCTTCTGCATAATTTTTATGTGACGTCACGTGATTCTCTGGATTCGGTTGGGAAAGATGATGCTCGTGCCAGAGTTCCTGTGCGTAATGTTAAGATTGGAAATGTTAAAGCAGCCTTTAACCGCGTTACTGCTGCTCGTGTTTTGAATCCAATGACTGGCAAATCGAAGTTGGTGTATTGTCAGCATGATCCTGGTTCGCAGTTGACGTTTGTTTCGAGTGATTTGGTGTGTGAACTTGATCTTAAACCGTACGATAAAGCGTCGTTTAAAATGGATACCCTGGCTGGTCAGAAAGCTACTTGTGCTGACCTTGTCAAACTCAACATCCAGTCGTTAGAGACAGATGAACTGTTTTGTGATATAACTTCGGTGGTTAACCCAGCTTGGGCTGACGATGTTAAAACTTTACCGCATAAACAAGATTTAAATGGTTTCCGTCATTTTCATGACGTGAATATGTTTCATTTGAATGATTGTAGTACTGTAGATGTACTGATTGGCAACGACAACGCTTATTTGATGTGTGCAAAAAAAGAGCGTGTTGGTGAAAATCGTAGTGAACCACATGCTTTGCTCACTCCTCTCGGTTGGTTGGCTTGTGGTGGTAAGTCACCCTTAGATGAAAGCGTTGCTAAAGTGTGCAGAGTGCAGACGTCTTCAGAGTCGGATGTCATCTCTGGCTTTCAGCGTAAAATTGAGTCTCGTGATATGGAAATAGCAGACCTGAATAAAGTCATTCAGGATTTGACGTTGCAAAATGAAACCTGTGAATTGTCTCGCAATGATAATTTGGCTAGAGAACTTGTCGAACCGAATATTGAGTTGAAAGATGGTCGATTTGAGATACCCGTTCCGTTGAAGGAAGATATTGATCTACCTAACAATTTTGTGTTGGCGTCAGATAGAGCTGCTGCTTTAAGAAAGAAAGCTTTAAAACAACCTGAACTTCGTGATTTCCTTACTGACACCATGAAAGATCTTAAATCAAATGGCTATATTGAGAGTACTGGTGAAGCAGGAAATGTCAAGGGATTTGAATGGTATTTACCATACTTTGTTACGTCACAATTAAAAAAGCGCATTGTTTACGATGGCAAGTCTGAATTTCGAGGAACTTGTGTTAATGATGTAATGTTTTCGGGTCCTGACTTGTTAAACCCTCTGGTAGATGTCTTGGCTAGATTTCGGCTTGGTAGATTTGGTCTCATGGCTGATGTGACTAAATGCTTCTTTCAAATAAAATTACCTGAGTCGCAAAGGGATTTGTTTCGTATATTGTGGTTTGAAGATGATGACCTTGAAAATGGTAGGATGGTACCATTTCGTTTTTGTGTACACCCTTGGGGAATAAAGAGTAGCCCGATCGCTTGCTTGGCTATAAAGAAAATGATCGAGCAGAATCCCAGCAGTGCTGGTGAATTGACTCTCTGCAATATTGCAAATAATATGTACATGGATGATTTTATATTTTCGGCTGATAGCTTAGAGCAGAGGTTCTTAACCGGGGGTAAATTTACCCCCTGGGGGTAAATTTCACCTACCGAGGGGGTAAATTTACTGACTCATAAGTTAAAGCAAACTTTATTTTTTCAGTTATTGAAGAACTGGTAGTGTTGCACTCGATTTTGATTCAAATTTGTGCTTATTGTAAGTTTTCGTCTTTTTCTTTTATCTCCACGGAAGTAGACTACCAGTTTCATTTCAGCAGCGTATGTGTGTTACATTTTTGGAAAAAATGGATACTGGAAAAAATGGACAATTTCTTTCAACAAAATAATATATCCTGGAATCATGTGGGTTTACTTTGCACAGAAGGTGCCCCTTCTATGCTCGGTACTAAGTCTGGCTTTACAACTCTGGAGAAAAAAACGCGCACCTAACATCATATTTGCTCACTGTGCCCTTCATCGACATACACTGGCAAGTGAAACCCTTCCAGAATATTTGAAAGCAGTATTGAAGCATGTGGTTGAATGTGTGAATTTTATCAGGGCACGTGCTCTTAATCACCGTCTTTTCAAAGTGGTTTGTGATCAGAACACTCTGTTCTCCTTTATCACACCGAAGTTTGGTGGCTCTCTGTAGGGGTCTTGTTTTGTCTCGAGTTTTCGAACTACATGGTGAAATCGAGATTTTTCTTCGAGAACGCAAATCCGCGTTGAGTAAGCACTTTGACGACAACAAATTTATTGGTGTATTGGCTTACTTAACAGACATTTTTTCAAGTTTGAACCAGCTCAATATGCAAATGCAAGGAAAAGTGTTACCATTATAGATGTAGGCTACAAACATGATAAAATTCAGGGCTTTCAGACAAAATTAGATCTGTAGAGTACAAGAGTTCAAAAAGGAAATTTTTAGTACTCATATTTACGCAAATTTTCCAACATTTGATGATTGGAAAGTCAGTAAAAGTCGCAACGAGATTTCTGATCTCGAAGTCGACATATGCCAGCACCTTGCCGCCTTAAAAAAGAACTGTGACGGTTACTTCGAAGGTGAAAGTTTTAACAGTAGGCTACTGCTCTTTTAATAACTCATCCCTTCGAAGCCAAGTTAGAAAGTATTGCTGACGACGATCTTTGCAAAAATGAATTGATTGATCTTCAATGTTCAACAACGCTTTGTTCCAAATTCTTATCGTGCAATGGTGACTTTTCCAAGTTTTGGTGTGGATTAGTCGAAGAGTTTCCTACGCTGACTAAGCGTGCATTTGAAGTTATTATACCTTTTCCAACTACTTATCTGCAGTGGCGTATTTAGAAATTTTGTTAGGGGGAGGCCAAGACATTGTGTCAGTCAGCCTCGTAGCGATTGAATCGGCGGCTAGAGGCCAATGGGGGTAGTACACATGGGGTAGTCAACGGTAGTAGGCTACACAGAAAGCTCAAAGTTGATGAAAATGGCAGTTAATTGGTTCAAATTTTTTCTACTTGGGTTAAAATTAGACTTGTTTGACCCTTTAAATAGGGGTGGGTTATATCAAATGTCATTGGATGCGTCACAACGGGGGGAGGTGGTTAGCTGAAACCGTCAGATAAGGGGAGAGGGGGGTCCAAAATCAAGAGCCAATCCGCAGAAGTAAGTTACTGTTCCGATCAATGAACCAACGAAAGATATCAAACACTTCAGAACACAAACAATAAGTTAGTCCTTCCGACCTCGAATACCTTTTGAACATTCTCGGCGATTCGCAATGACAATTTACAGTTTAATGCGATGGCTGCGCTTGGCAAATATATCAATGACTGCATCATACTCGAGTACAATATCCTTGTTTAAATACATCTGAGCTACACCATCCAAACGTGGCTCGGTCATGGTCTTGGTCGTGCGGTAATAATTTGTCAGGTACCGGTACTTTAGTGAACTGAAACATCGCTCATTGGAGGCAATTGTAGGCTAACTGGAAGCGTAGCAAAGATTCGAAGTAATTTATGGATAATTAAATCGGATAAGTGCCGAGTTGTTCAGCCGCTTGACACGCATCCACAGGAGTCGCAGGTCGTTTATCCACAGAAACTGCAAGCCAATTCGCTCTCCATCTTCGCAATTCAATAGTAGCTGCAAAGCAATTGCTTGGTTCAACATCCAGCATTTCTTGGTAGAAGTCGAAAATCTCGTCGATCGTGCAGTCCTCATCTTCATGAATCGATTAAGGCAGAAATGTGCTGACTTTAAAAGCTAGCGAGCAGTGCTCATTGAATCTCTCGTGAATTTGTGCCATGCAATTGTCAAGAAAAGGAAGAAAAACTGTTGACAAATTACATTGCAAAAAGTAGGCTATACCCCCGCCCTAGGATGAATCATCCAAGCAATTATTGCGCTACAACTTTTGTTTTTGCAAAATTTGTATTTTATTTTTTTACCTGATCATTAGGGGGAGGCCATCGCCCTTTATCCTCCCCCTAAATACGCTACTGCTTATCTGTGTGAAGTAGGGTTCTCTTCATTGTTGACTATTAAAACAAAACATCGATCTCGCTTAGTTCCCAAAGACAACATGCGAGTAGCTCTTTCAACGACTCTTCCAAGAATCTCCAAAATTGTTCGTGGAAAGCAAGCACAAAAGTCATTTGAGTAGACATTATTTTTCCCAGGACCCCGCCAAGAACAATCGTGTCTTCGGCAAATAAACAGCTTGTTTTTGATATTTGCCAAGGTAAATCCAGACAAAAAAGGATGTTTTGCATTTTTTGCATGGTTGACTGGAGACGATGACATCACAATGGGCCACCAAAACAGTGGGGGTAAATTTTACTTTTATCATTTGGCAAGGGGTAAACGAGACAAAAAAGGTTAAGAACCCCTGGCTTAGAGGAAGCTCAGCAAATCACTCATGAATCAATTGCTTTGTTTGATAGCCGTGGGTTTAAACTTGGTAAGTGGAGTGCTAACAAGGAGGCTATGATTGTCTTGTCAAATTTGGATAATGAGATGCTTTCACCTTTGATTCGTGACATTGACTTTCAGACTGAAAATATGACTTTGCCATCAGCGAAGACATTGGGTTGTGTGTGGCAAACCTTGGACAAAATTTTGATCCGCTAGGCTTTGGAGCGCCATTTTTTCTAAAAGCACGCCTTATACTTCAGCAATTGGCGATAGACAAGTTTGATTGGGATACCGAGGTCCCTGATAGCTTTGAGAGTGGGAGTCGTGGCTTCGCTCTTTGGACCTGCTTAAGGATTTTTCGTTACCGAGATGGTATTTTGCAAACTCTGGTGTGTGCAGTCCGGATGATATTGTTTCATATCAATTGCATGGGTTTAGTGATGCTTCGAATCAAGCTTTCTCTTCTGTTGTTTACTTACGTAGACTGGTTAACGGAGTTCCGAGTGTGTCTTTCGTTCTGGGTAAATCTACCATTGTTGTAAAAAATCAGTTTTCTTGGCCGATAGCTAGGAAAGAGCTTGTTGCCGCTTTGAATACAGCCAGACTCGTGAAGCAGGCCTACGAGGCATTGAAGATGCCAGACTGCCTTAAGTATTTTTGGTGTGATTCTCGTACTGTGTTGCAGTGGGTTAAAAACCCTGATTTACGTTTGAATAAGTTTATTACGCGTCGAGTTGAGCATATTTTATTGTTGTCTGGAGCCCAGGATTGGCGTTTTTGCCCTACCGATATGAACCCAGCTGATGTTGGCACAAGGCCAAATCTTATTACAAAGAAAGAATTTCGAGAGTTGTGGTTAAATGGTTCTAGTCTTCTCTACCAGTGTGAGGAAATTCCATCTGTAGAAAATGCCACTCCAGTACCTGTCCATAGCCTATATCTTCGTGACGAAGAGGAGTCGCTTGACGTTGGACAGGGTGGTCTTCACAGATTGATCGAGGCCGCACCTTCTTTGTATGTTATGAAAAAGAGAATCGCTTATTTGATTGCTTTTGTTGAATTTTTGTGCTGTAAAACGAGAAAGCGTAGCTTTGTGAAGCCAAAACTGGATGCATCTTATCTTAACAGTGCTTCAGAGTTGGCTGTGAAGTTTGTTCAGAAGAGCGTGTATGGCGATGTGGTACACTTAATGACCAAACGATCGCCGGATGCCCTTGAGGAAGTGATAAAGCGAGGTAGTGTTGGCGCTTCGCAACGTGAGAAGGAACGGTTGAAAGAATTACGTTCACTTAAAAAGTACAGACCTTGTGTAGATGACGCTGGTGTAATCCGCATTGAAGGGCGCTTAAGTAATTCTCCCGAGATCTCTCTTGAAGCAAAGCATCCGATTGTTTTGCCTTCAAAGCACCCCTTCACTAGGCTTGTTGTACTGTCGCATCATAATGGAAATGCGCACTGTGGAGTACAGCACACTTTGTTGTCTACGCGACAGAAGTTTTGGATCGCTAATGGTAATGCCTCCGTGAAGAGGTATCTTAATGACTGTGGTGTATGCGCGATTGAGAAAGCTCGACCTATAAGGCAGCTCATGTCTGATTTACCTTTGTCTCGCACAACTGCGCATAGGAAACCCTTTTTTGATTGCGGCTTAGACTATCTTGGACCTTTAACTTTCGTTGAAGGTAAAAGTCACAAAAAAGCTTGGGGACTCTTGTTCACATGTATGGCATCTCGCGCTATTCATGTTGAGCTGGTTACGTCATTGTCGCTGAGTGATTTTTTACTTGCCTTTACAAGGTTTACAGATTTACGTGGGCAGGTTAATGCTATCTATTCCGACAATGGAAGCACCTTTCAGGCAGCATCTAAGAAGTTACCCGAGTTGATAGAATCAGCTGAATTTCACAATGCCCTGAGACAGAGAGAGATAAACTGGGAATTTATACCTCCATATGCTCCGGCGCAAGGTGGCGCCTGGGAGGCAATGGTTAAACAATTTAAAATCGCATTTTTTCACATTTTGGACTCTTCAATTCGTAAGCCCAATTTTATTGAACTGCTTACGTACACAGGCAGTGCCGTTCGGATCGTGAACGAACGCCCTTTGGTACCTTTGAGTGACGACCCTAGGGATTTTACTGTCATCACCCCTGCCTCACTCTTGACCCCATACTTAGACCCATACTGTGCTGTTGGGCAACCACATGATCGTGACCAACTAAGAAGGGATTATCGGTTCAATTTGTCACTTTCTCATCAGTTTTGGAGTAAATGGATCGATTTTTACTTGCCAGGTCTTCAGGGCCGGAAAAAATGGCTAAAAATGGCCGAGAATTTGGAGCCTGGTCAACTTGTAGTGGTAGGTTCTCTCCAGGACATTGGTAAACGTGGGAAGTATCAACTTGGGAGGGTGCATGAGGTAGTTCCACAAATTAGGAAAGGGAAGCCTGTGGTTCGTAGAGCTAAAGTTGCCGTTTGCAACTATGATGAGAGTACGGGGAAAGTGAAAGTAGACTATGTGTTGAGGGATATTTCGTGCCTCGCCCCCGTAAAGAACACCTAAGTGTTAGGGTTTGAGCCTGGTTTTGTCTGCGGTGGCCGACACTTGTCTGAGCCCAGAACAGTCGGTTATTATCGCAACCATGGTATATAGCGTCAATTTTTGCGTGTACCTACTACCTATGGTACCAATTTCATGTATCGTCGTGTTTATTCTTATTGCTGTTCATTCTTTGCATGCCCTTTGTATTTGCGTATTAACTTAAACGTGAGTGATTCAAACAATTTGTGTATCATGTGTTTTTATTCATTGGCTCACAATTGTCGTCAATTCTTTTTTAGTTATGCCATGTCAGACTGTCATAACTAGGGGCCGCTATGTTACAGACGGTTGTTCGCCTGGTCAAACGTCATGTAGAAACCGTTCGGGTCTACTGAATATTACGTCATGGAAATTCCTAAAACATGAGCCAAAATTGCACCATCGTCCGTAAGACTCGTGTCAGACCGGTTTAGTTTGAGACCTGTTTGGACATGAAATATTGCGTCACGAACTGCTCTCGTGTCTTTGAGTTATCACAAATTTTTCTGATTCATTCTCGAAGTTGTTTGTTGGAAGTCGGTCGCACATTTAACTGGTTTATTTGGTGCTTGCTAGCTGGACAAATTCTCCGTCTTTTATCCAAGTAATCTGTATCGTAGTGACAGTTTTAGAGGTGTAGGCATTGCACCAGTCATTTCGATAGCCACGGGCTAATTTTACTGGAATACACTTTGAATAGACGTTTCGAAGGTGTGTTTATTTTTCGGTCATTACGTACAGACAAACGGATCCGGGAACTTTATGTTACAATTTTCCCACGAAGAATTATGGTTTACCGCTGTGACCACCTAAGTCTAGGGTATAAATATAAATGAATAAGGACGTTGAGAGGAAAGTGTTTGCCCGATGTCAATGGGATCCTCGGGCCCCAAATCAAGAAGCTCCTAAGAAAAAAACTCATTCTATCCCATGAAGAAGCGGCGTTTTTTTTTTTATTCCGGGACCTTTTGAAAAGGATACCCACCCTAAAACCCTCGTTTCCCTGGCCCATAAGTACTCTTTGGCACCTTGTCAACGCTACTGCCCATAAGTACAGTTAGACACGGCCACCAAACCTGCTTTAGTTCAAACAAGTAGATGGATTAGTTGAAAAGATCAGTCGTCTTCTCATTCCCAAAGTAACTGGAGTACCAAGTGTTAAAGTAATGTAGGGACGATTGAATGTAAGAACCACAAAAAAAACATTACAAAACACACGTACTTTAATAAATTTCCAGAAGAATCTTGATGGATTAATTGATTGAAAAACAAAATAAAAGTTTTTCCAGGATTTCAGCGTAATAGAAGAAAGGTAGGCTACCAGCAAGAAAAGTGCAATGTCACAATGATGACTGGTTTTTGTAAAAGCAGTGAAGAAACTGCCCTGATTCTATGACCTTGAAGAAGTCTGGCAAAAAAACAAATTTTGATGTTGTAGGCCTTAAAAAGTACGGTACACTACAAAGTGATATTTTTAAACTTTCCTTGCATTTGTGGTGTTCTTGAGTAGTTTACTGTACATTGTCTAAAACACTTTTAGCACAACTAATCTGATACTTTGCATATAACACACCTTTAAAAAGTTTAAAAAAATCTAGTCTCGATAAGGCATATAAAAGTAAGCATAATCTAATGCAGGGGTCACAAAACTTTTTTCTCTGAGGGCCAGATTGCTGCGAGATTAACAGCTGCGGGCCGGATGCAAATTGCGAAAAGATATACAACTATTTAGAATCTCCATTGACTTGAATTGAGCACAATAAATAACAAAGTCAGCGGTGGAATAGAAAAGTTGTGATGAAAATTGAAAGGTTGCTGGAAAAGTTATCCCCTTCTGTGATGCACTGCAGGGCATCGTGCTCTTGAAGAAACATTACACCTTTCCAACTTTGGCCTAGGCTGTCCCCATTTGTGGTGGCATAATGATAAACAGCAACGCCAGTCCTTTACAAAAAGCTTGGTAACTTTTTTTCCTTATTAGTTGTAGTGCAGCTGTTATTTCCGCAGCACGTGGCGGGCCGGATGAAATCAGTTCGCGGGCCGTAGTTTGGTTGATCTAATGTCACACAGGACGTACCATATCTCAAAAACTAGAGCTGATAAAAAAAGGATTACATTTTTGTCATCAGCGCCCGAGTGTACCCTAAAATAAGCTTAGATCTAACATTACAGACACCAAATTTTGTGTTCACCAGTGTAATCATTATCTGAAAGTACACTACGGCATGGCCAACAATATTTGTGTCATTCGTATGTTTTTGTGTTTTATACAGCACATTTGTAGAACTTTTATTTAGACCAATAATATTTTGAACATAGTGTCAAAATTAACTCGTATTAGTCAAAAGGTCCATCTTTTATTTGCGGCCATTTTTTTAGATTCTTGAGCTAAATTTTGAAGTAAAAATGCTGCAATAAAGCACACAAGAATAAAAATTAGCCATCTAAAATAATTAGTGGCATTGGTTGGAGAATATCCGACACCAAGCCTTTGATTTGGAGACACGTCATCATTCTTGCTTGTGAAAGAACTGTCAGAAAAACTTTGATTTGTCACATGACAGATGTCATCACTATTTGTATTGTTGAAAGGGCTGTAAACAGAAGTCTTAACTCTTCTTCTTCTTCTTGTTTTTACACCTCCAAAACCAGGGATTTTATGGTTCATTTTGGCGTATCCACGGTCTGATGATTGGGCGAATAATGGTGATCGTCTGTTTTCCGAATCAATAGGAACAGTCGTTTGTTTGTTCTGTCTTTCTGTAGAAGGTGCATCAGGAACAATATTGGGACGTTTATTCCAAAGAAAAGTAGCAACAGCAGGTAATTCCTAAAAAGGCTATAGATATAAGTTCAAATCTCAGTAACAATTAGTCTCAGTAACAATTAGTTACCAAACTAAAATAAAAGTTTCTTCTAAACTAAACAGTAAAATGCTATACTTTATAAACAAAATTTCATGGAATAAAAAAACCTGGCAACTTAATTGACAAAATCATTTCAGATGCAAACAAATACTAATATCATTCTTCATCTTGTGTCACACGGCCGTAGCTGTCACACGGCCGTAGAGCATCAGATAGGCTAACAAGAAAAAGTAAAATTTGAGTGCAAAAAAAGAATCAAATTTTTATAAGAAAAAAACTCTTCTTAATGTTCAAACGTGCATTTTTCATTGATAGGGTCATTAATTTATCCACGTTTAATCTAATTTAAGCTAAAAAGCACACTTTCGGCATACCTCCAGAGATGGAGATTGAAGCTCAGCAAAACCAAAACAGTGGCCACAGCCTTCCACTTAAACAACCGGGAAACGAAGAGTGAGCTCAAGATCAGCACCGATGGAAAAACCCTGTCTTTCTGCCCAAACCCTAAATATCTAGGGGTAGTCCTGCACAGGTCGCTTACTTACCGTCAACACTTGAAGTCACTACGCAAAAAAATCTCAACATGCACTGCTTTGCTAAGGCGTTTGGTTGGCTCAGGCTGGGGAACCGGAGTTACCACCCTGCGCATTGCCATCATTGCGCTAGTTCACGCTCCAGTAGAATACTATGCACCTGTCTGGAGTCGCAGTGCCCTCTGCCACCAAATTGACAATGCCACAAACGACACTGATTTGCGTATCGTGACAAGATGCCTGCGACTTACACCATCGGACAATTTCCCTGTCCTTGCAGGGATCCGACCAGCTGAGCTTCGTCGTGAAAAAGCCATCCTGTCTCTTTCTTACCACGCTACGAACCTCAACCACTTGCTCCACTCAAGTCTCCAAGAGTTTGTGAGCAAGCAACCCAGGCGACTGAAATCGGGACACCCATTTGTATGTGCAGCATAACCAGGGCCTCCGAGAGAAGTCAGCACTGGTCGGGAAACAATACGAAAAATGGGCCCATAATATTTTTTAGCAAATATACAACTAATTTGTATTTTGCGTTGCATGTTCATGTTAAGCTGAAATTAGCCTACTTTCCTCAGCATGAAAAGAACTTCGTTCAATGTAAAAATCATCAATAATCACTGGATTCCATTTGCAGCAAAAATGCCATTGAGGCAAACTATTTTGTCTAGAAAGCTTTGTAAACACACAATAGGCCTACAGGCAACGAAAATAGTTCAACCAAGCATTTAATTCAGGAGTGTCCAAACTTTTTCCCAGCCGAGCCAGATTTGATAATAAGTGTTCGCGGGCCAACAGCCACAATAATTTTTCGGAAAACTGCAAGTTGAATTTATATGATTTTTGTGTGTCTGCAGGCCAAAAATAACACATTGTACAACAACAGGCGCGGACCATACAAAAACGTCTCGTGGGCCGGAGTTGGCCCACAGGCCGGACTTTGGACATCCCTGATTTAATTCAACCCTTTCTGGACTTTTTGCAATGCAAAATTACGGCTCACAGCATCAAATGATAAAATTTTGCGACGTCTGAATTGATGCACAACATGTATAGTTACGCTTTTCAATCGGTTTTGAGTCATAGGCAAATTTTTAGTAATTGACAAGTAATAGACAAATTTTTAGTAATAGACAAATTTCAGTAATTGCTAAAACCACGTTCTCAAAGCGCAACCGTTGGAGGTAGCTACCGGAACACAAAAAAAATCATAACAAAACCATTAATTTTTGGAAAAACCTTTCGAAAGTTGCAATCAATGATTCCTTGTGTAGAGATTATGGGGTGGTTCGTTTTGGTTTGCAGCTGAAATTTGTTGTGTGGCTTTCTGTCAAAAGTACCAACTCATCCAAAATGTCTTGAAAAATGTCATTGTTGTAGCCTACAAATGGTTTAAATTTGTCCACATGCCCGCAACTGCACAGCAGACATACGATGAAATTTTCATGGAACTTCAAACTCATCGACGATAAGTTTGAGTTTGTTGATACATTTGCCAATTCCAACAACTATCGAATCCTTTGCAATGTAGCCTACGGTAGAATACATTTCCTTCGAATGATTCAGCTAGTTAAGTGGGGTTATAAAAGCGTTCTGTCCTCAAAAAAGAAAATCATTTTCTTTTAAATTTATAATTGCCACTGCAACTTTAGCTTGCGAGTAGTAGCCTACTCTTCTCAGCTTTTTCTTCTTAGATTACATATTCCTTTAATTTCATTAAATTCACCAGTGAATCTTGTTTAGGACCGTAATCCACATGATGCAAAGCAGTCACAAATTTAAAACTGCTAGTTGTAGGCTACTTCAGCATTGACTCAGCTTCCGATCAAGCTCTTGTTGGTTCCAACTTGATGCATTTAAGAAACGTCTTTAGAGCTTCAATTTTAAAAGGGTAATGTAAAGCATTGGGTTTGACTGCACCACGCCTTGATTACCCTCTCGAAGTCAATTTTCTTTGCAAGATGATAGGACAGCTTTCTTTAGATTTTTCAGAATTTTTCCTCTGACTGGGCTATAACTTTAAAGATGCCACTAGCTTACAGATAATCAATTACTCCAAAAATGACAAGACATTTGAACAACGCTGTCTGTAGGCAACATTATGAATTCCAACTAGATTTAGCCTAAGCAACAACAGCCATAAACAAAAAACTCAAATAAAGAAAAAAACTCACTAACTTTCAAAATCACATCATGAGAAGCATGACCAACAAAAGGCTACTTGACCACACGAAAACAGAAGATATTTTAACTATGACAAAATTACATCCAACTGCAGCAATAATAAAATCAAAAGTTTTAAAACTGTTCGGCCACACTAAAAGATCACAATTCGGAATCAGCAAGTTTGCACAGAAGGAAAAGTAGAAGGAAAAAGAAAACGTGGCAGACAACCAAAACGATGGCAAGACAACATCCAATCATGGACCGGACTCAATTTGGCGACACTGGGCGAGCTGGCTCAAAATCGCCACTCTTGGAAGCAAATAACTTCTATTGATGCGCAAACTGCTGCAGGCGGAGATGATGACTAATGATGATGATGATCCATAAACAAAAATATACAGGATTTACTTTCTTTAATCGTGTTTGGACTGATACCTTTAACTTTCCCAGATAACTTAGGTTGGATACAACATCCTTTGCCTGGCCAATGCAGATTTTGAAGTTAAGGTTCAGTTGTCAAGCAAAAATAGTTCCCGCTTAGCTAAAACAGCACCAGTTTTCAAGTTGAAACTATCAATACAATCGAAACCGTTCAGTGATACAGAAATCATTTCAGCTTTAGATTTTATGTTTTGAAGCTGTTCAACATCGCCTACCTTAACACGAAAATGATTTGTTCTTAATAAAAAGCATCGAGAGTGACCTTTAAAATGATTGAGAAATACTTGGAACTACGCACTTCATTTAAGAATTTCATGATTATTTAGTTGGTACATTTTTACTTTAGTACTAAAAATGGGCCCCCCTCAAAAGTGCAAAAACAAAAAACTACTCGTTTTTCCTTTACAATGTTTTTCTAGGGGGGAAACTGGCCCGACTTCCCCCCCCTCTCGGAGCCACTGAGCATAACTCCTGATGAACACCTTTTAAGACCAATCCATCAGTGCGGCTACCTGGGCGGACCACCAATGCTCGAAGTGAAACAGAACTTTTAAGACTCCAAAGTTCATCTCCGACACCAACCCCTACCCAATCAGAATGCATGTGCCAAGGAAGGCCTGGGTGCTGCTCAACCACCTGCGCACTGGCGTCGGACTATTCCGCTCCAAAATGCACCAATAGGGGTGGATTCCCTTCGCGATCTGTGAGTGTGCAAGGAGGAACAAACCGCAAACCACACCATCTATAACTTCGCTGGCATCCAGGCCGGATAGCGACTGTCAAAACAGCGACTGTCATAATGGCGACTTCATAATAGCGACGTAATGAAGTGAGCGACTGTCAAAACAGCGACTGTCATAATGGCGACTGCATTAAAACAGCGACTGTTATGATAGCGACTTAACACTTTAAACCGAACCAAACCGAACCCAGCTACTACAAGGCAGAGACCTGACTCAGCGAATGAAAAGATACGTGACAATGAACACACGAATCACTGTTGTACAGCAAAATCGAGGCCAGTATGATCTGCGGCAGTTCCTTCGAGCCCTTGCTCACAATTTAGAAATAAACGTGGCTTGATTTTTATTGCAAGACTTTTGGTTGTTTTAAAGTCCCTTTTGGTTTCAATCTTTTTCTAGACCCTGAATTTTATTGCAAGGCTTGACGACTTTCTGTTGTTTGGCTTGACTAGCCTATTTCTTTTTAAATCATGTGACTTCTATGGATAGTCCAAATAAAATGTTGTTTTAAAGTCCCTTTTGGTTTCAATCTTTCACTACGCAGTGTTTGCCTATTTGTGCGTGCATACGTGTGTAGAGAGGTGTGGGGGATGGAAGGTATGTGTGGAGGGGGTGAAAGAGTGCGTGTGCGCGTAAGCCTTGGATTTAATAAAAGAAGTGAGGTCGCTGTTGTGGCAGTCGCTGTTTTTGATGAATCGCTGTCGTGTAGTCGCTCTATTGACAGTCGCTGTTTTAAATGAATCGCTGTCGTGTAGTCGCTCTATTGACAGTCGCTGTTTTAAATGAATCGCTGTCGTGTAGTCGCTCTATTGACAGTCGCTGTTCTGACAGTCGCTATTTGAAACCCGACCCAACTTCGCTATCTACCGTTCGCCAAATGGTATGCGTGGTCTGCTTGAACTGGATGATGAACTAATTCAATGGATGCTCGACACCTGCCCAAACATCTAGACCGAGTCGCCGCCACTACCCAAAAGCGG
This sequence comes from Aplidium turbinatum, assembly GCF_918807975.1. NCBI lineage: Eukaryota > Metazoa > Chordata > Ascidiacea > Aplousobranchia > Polyclinidae > Aplidium > Aplidium turbinatum. The sequence continues at coordinate 36,374,611 of NC_137473.1, forward strand.
TAAAAGGCAAAGCCCCTGGAACCATGGAGCGGCGAAGAAGGTTTAAGAAGAAGCAGCTAAAAAGCAAAAAATTCACCGCTTTTCTCTTTGGTTGTGGAGCAAATTACCATTGGACATACCAAGATTTTAAACTCTGTTACAAGTCGTTTTTGTTCCCAAACAACACGAAAAGCGAAAAGCAAACCAAACTTACTTGGGGTTGCACTAGAGGATAATTGGGATGATTTTTCTTTGGAAAGCAAATTTCATTGTCACTGTCATCACTTGCTTCAAAAAATGTTCTGAGATGAAAGCCGCTGCTTTGATTTTTGTGACACTTTCGAGTTTGGTCCCACCATTCTATTTCAAAGCATATCAATTGAAAGATTAGTTGGGACTTTTACATTTCATGGACAAAGACTGCTGCAGTTTTGAATACTATAGGCTACTATACAGTATTATCTTATTATAATTTTCAAGATTCAATAAACTAAAAGGTGCATCTAAAAACAGATTTCAATTTTAAAGGATTTCAATTGTCTTGCCATCAGTGAATGTCAATTGTTAAAACGTTTTATTCAAGCATGTTAATAATAACAATAGTTTGCTAATCTTGATCTGATCTTGACATGCAGGTTTTTAATTTTAGAGCTTTACTATTGTAACGACCATGGCCACCTAAAGATACGGCCTGATTTGTCATATTTTGCAGAAATTTTCAGGTTTTTCTAACTTTGAACGAACGTTTAAATAAATTTTTCTAAAAATTCGATTTTTACGCTTTCTTTATTCTTTTCCCCAGATGACACGATAGGTTTTAACATCTTCACATGTTGAAAAACAAAGAAAATTTGATTTCGAAGATTTTGGTCAGACTGTTAATTTTCAATAACAGTCTGATTTTGCGTTTTTCAACTTAGTTTTTCTCATTTGCTACTGTTTCCCCAAGGTAACAAGAAAGTTTTATGTCATTAGGAAACCGCAAAAAGTAAAAACATCTCAAAAAATATCAGTCAAGCACTACTGTAGCAGTAGCTGTAATCAAAATCTGCAAAATGTGCCAAATCAGGCCCCATCTCCAGGTGGCCATGTAACGACAAATTTTATCTTGTCATTGTCACTGTTTAGACTTGAAAAAGTGATGGCATCGTTTAGTTTTTGATTCACTGCATTCTATTTATTGAACAAAGAGTACATAGTCTACGGCCTACGCCCTCCACCGTCTGTTGCTTACGTTATGAAACCTGGTAGGCCGATGATGAGACTTGGTGCTTTTTTTTAAACTAATCAAAATTTTTGTGGACTGTAGAGTATAGAGTCCAGGGGTGACGAACCTTTTTGCGGTCACGGGCCATTTTGTCAATTACACATGAGTTATCGGGCCACACAACTTCTAAATCTTAACCGACTATGAAATGTTTTAGAAGCGACTCAAGATATTAATCATGAAAAGTAACAAACGGCAAATGAAATTAATAAAACCCACACAGTTGAAATCATCTTACGCAGAATCAAAACATACAGCAGTAAAAATAAAAACAAATCAACTTGAGCAAAAAGGATAGAGCAACAGTATTTGCACTGAAGACATTTTAATTTTCTAAGTTTAATTTTTCAGCTTAAGCGTTTGCTTTCATATGAGTATGATTTCTGCTATTTTTGGCTCTATCCTTTTTGCTCAAGTTGACTACAGCTGACAGGGCCGTTGACAGGATTTCTCGGGCCCGGTACCAATTTATTTTCGGGCCCCCTTCATCGACAATGTTATGAATATATAAAGGTTGTGTACAAACTTTTATTGATGTGCTGTTAAAATGAGGATGACACATGCCGTTCAAAGTAGAAAATTAAGAGGAATATCATTTATATATTCTCAAAAAATTTTTGTACCGTAGGCTATGCACGGATTTCCCCAACTGTGCAATTACGCATTAGGGATTTCTTCGTAAACTGCAAAATCCTTGCTCTCAATCACGTTTTCGGCTAGGAATTAATTCTTTGTAAAGTAGAGTAGCTGTAGGAGAGTAAAACATTTTGGAGGGGGGGCGAACATAATTTGCCCAAATTTTGTCTTTGCGTATATATGTTTAAAAATACAAAATTACTCACAATCTCTGAGAGTCATCAACTTGGCCATGTACGAAACACAAGCAAAAAAAGACGTGCAACAGCAAAACAAGGCTGAACTTACTATAATTTACGTTCATAGACCTGTCTGTGTCCCAATTAAATAAACCATCAAATTAAAACATTCTTGTGTATCACAAAAATATATGATATACAGTATTTATATTAAGCCTAACTGGATTCAAAAAAATTCGAACTGAGACTTCACCAATAACTGGATAACAATAATTGCTGAATATTCATGTCACCAGATTATATGAAAATCTCCAGCCCAACTTCAATAAAAGGCCTGACCAAAAGTAGCTCAATCTTTTCAATTCAAAGGTAGTTCAAAGACTCAATATATTAGTAAATTTGCATTGAAAAAAACTAAAATGACAATCCGTTTACTTATCAAACCAGTAACATTACATACTTAATCCATGCTGCTTCAAATCCTACAGCAAGAAAAGAATTTGACAGTTTACCATGCTATGTGCATCAAACTTCCACCTTTGAACAAAACTACTTTTGATACCAAAAATATTGATATTATATTACAATGAAATCATAGTCAACGCTTTTTCAGAAGATCATTACAAAGATAATCTTACTTCACAATGAAGCAGCTAGGCCTACTCAAATCACAAGCACTGAAGAAAAATGACTCCCAGTCTCCCGGATAATAACTTCAAACTCAATCGTTGCCACAAAATAAAGACCACATTACCAAAACATGACACAAAAATCGCACTGTTTACATTGCCTGATATATTAACTGCATGAAATTGAATTGGATGACAAAACAACATAACATGTGTCTTTATATTTGATTGTTGTTGCTCTAATACTGTGTCATAGATAGTAAATAGCTGAGCATATCAACCTTGGGACTGGCAAAGACAAACAGCAGTTTATACTAAAACATTCAATACATATAGAAAACAACATAGCTCACAAAAACATGAAATTAAATCCAGGAAAATTCACAAGTTGTTTTCATTTAATATACTTTTTCACTTTGTGCATAACTATAGTTAGTGGCCGGGATCAATGCTCACAAAAGTGGGGTACATGTGGCCTCACAACTGTTGATTATTAAAGTTTATAACAAATGTTTATTTTGTTTGACCATATCTAAAAGTGATAAGCTATCTTTGTATGTAGTATTTCAGTCAAGTTTTGCGAGCACAGCATAACTCATGGTAAAATTGACTTATCCAATAATTGGATATTTTTGCCCAAATATTTTTACAAACAACTACATTAGTGGAATATAGAGAAAAAACAAAAACTTCATAAGCTCACCAGAACCCAGCAAGGTTTCAAAATTCTACCAATGAAGGAATGTAGGCTAGTGTGATATTCTAATGAACATCTGTAATAAGCTTATCTCAGCTTGTGGAAGCATTGTTTTCTGCAAATACTGAATCGAAACTTAACATTCTGCCCAAATTTTAATACCAAATATAAAAGTTTTCAAAATTGTCGATACTGTACTCTGTTATACATTCAAAGCAAAATGTTTTTTTTATACAAAATGCAACACTATAAAGTTATTAAACTGGTAGAATGTTGAAAACTTATGGTAAGAATTGATTTGTCCAAATTACTAGACATTTTTGCCCAAATGATTTTTATAATCAACTACATTAGTAGGATATTGAGAAAAAACAAAAAACCTCATAAAGTTACCAGTACCCAGTAGGCTTTTTAATTTTACCCATGAAGAAATGCAGCCTACATGTTAGTGAATATCAGTAATAAGCTTACCGCTGTTTCCCAACTGTGCTTTTTTACAGTTCTATTTTGCAGTTGTCGAATCGAAACTTATCATTCTGCCCAGATTGCAATACCACATGCAACAGTTTTCAAAGTCGGTGATAATACATTTACATTCATTGAAAAATATTAATGTATCTCATAAACAATTATGTAGAGTTTCTAAACTGGTGAGGCGTCGAAACATTGTGGTAAGATTGATTTGCCCAAATAACTGGACATTTTTTGCCCAAATTTGCAACATTTTTTTTCAGCGGGGGAGCGACTGCCCCCCCCTCTCCTACGGCTATGTAATGTAGATGCAAGTAGCTACAAGTGATTACCACCAAAAAATATATATATTCAGAATTAAAAAGTGGGTGAAGATAAATATGTCGTGTTTTTGAAAAGAAAAATTATGGTTAGGGAAATCACTATACCCGGAAGGGGGCCCGGTACTTTACCATCTGACGGCTGAAGTGGCTGTTTTAAACTTTGATGGCAATTCCTTTGGATCTGATTATATTAAGATCTTGATAATGTTTGAAGTCGCGGGGAATCTTTTAAATCCGGGCCCCCTGAATCTTCCGGGCCCGGGTCCAAAAGTACCACCTAGACCCCCCTGTCAACGCCCCTGACAGCTGAAGCTATCTAATGCAGCATTGAAGCATAAAATATTAAAAGATAACATTGGAGCATTGAATTTTTTTGCTGTCAGCCTCGACCTGAAACGACCTGTAGCAAAGGAAAGGTGTACCAGTGAAGGCATAAAACAGCTTTGAGATATATTTTGTTTTTAAAGCATGAGCGATTGTCAAAATTGTTTTGCGGGCCGCACAAAATTCTTTGACGGGCTGCATGCGGCCCGCGGCCGCAGGTTCGTCACCTCTGGATAGACCAAGGGTCTCAAAGTTTAAGCGAAGTTTGTTTTAGAAAAGTAGTTTTTGGGAATAGGTTTTAGTCAACTTACAGCGGCTCAAATACAACCAGCTTGGCAGCTTCATACAAGCTGTTTGCATTAATGTTGCGTTTTTGCGCATGCGTGTAGTCATGCACACAAATCGAAGTGACCACTTTTCCGTGTTTGACAATGAAACCAAGACCAAAAAAATGTTTACCACAGTCTTGCAACATATTTCATGTGTTATAATACAGTAACAAATAATATTTGAACTTTAAATGCCATAAACAAAAAGTGACGTCTATACGATATTAGGCAATTAAACGCGAAAAGTAGTTTTCAGGGTATGGCGAGGGTTTTGGAAGGAAATTTCAAAAAAAGAAAATTCGGAGGGTTAGAATGTACTATTGTATCCTAAAGTCAGAGCTAAGGTTAAATTAGAAAAATAACCGATTAACTCTCCTCTCCCCAACTGTCTGTGAATTACTCCATCCGTCTAGGTCTCGGGCTCTAGGAGTAACTGAATGAAGAGCTGCGCGTGAAGAGCGTTGCTAAAGCGTACACTCCAAAAGTTAAACCATCAAAATTTTGTCCTAAGTTTGGTGAACTAATCTATTTTACTAGGCATTAGCTCGTTTAACTTCAAAGTTCAAATGCTTTGAAAAATTTAGTTCTACTTCACCTGGTTTCTTAGCTTTTCTCCTTTGTTGTTTGCAAGGGCAATGTAAGTAAGGTTTATCGCGTAACCATTGGTCGTTGTTGTCTTTCTGTTGTCTCACAGTCACGTGGCATCCATCGTTTTTGGTTGTAATATCTCTATCATGCTCTGAGATTAATTCGACCGTAATCTTTGTCAAAAAGCCAACTTTTTCCAACACTCGAAAAATATACAGGCGACGATTGTCAACGCTGAAAAACGCATTTCAATAATTTGTAAATTCTTTTGTGAAATCAGGCTAACTTATTGTTGAAACAACGCTTTTGTTGTAAGCCCACTTGCGCAAAAGGGAGACAGAAATTAATGCTTTTATCATAGACCACGGGCATTATTTTATAATTATTATTTTGATTATGCTTGTGTTAATCCATTGCAAAAATATACCGTATTTACTGTAAGTGTTTGTTAAATACACTATAGTAGCCCACACGCCACACAGTATAGGTTTGTGTCACTCTTTTCAATGCATAGGTTAGTTCAAGAAACGTTATCAACAAATAAATTACTAAACATAAACATTCATATATAGGCCTACTGTATTCCTTTCAAACATTCACTTTAACGATAGATGCGCCGCGTACCGGTAATTCCGGCTAGTTGTTTGATGCTTTATATTTTTGGTGCTCCTATACTACTGTATTTTTTTTTTCAGTCATATTCTGAGATTGCAACTTTTGATAAAGTGTTTTGTAGGTGTAAGAACTTTTTTCTTTCGGACATTTCATAAACAAAGCATTTTGGACAATTCATATTTTCAAACATGCCAAAACCTGTCAGAAATGTTCGTCTCTTGGATCATAGGCTACGTCTTTCAAAAGTTGAATGGGCCAATGCGAAATGTTTTTGTGTTTATTGACAACGCATTTACGCAGCCACAGAACAACAAATTCTGAAAAACGGAAAGTATAGCCTGAAACAGGGATGTCCAACCTTTTGTTATAGTGGGCCGCATTGTCACTTGAAATAAATCAATGGGTCGCAGAACCAATTAAATTTCAAGAAAAATAGGTACATAAAGAAACAATTAAAAACCATTAATTTCATCTTTGAAAATAGGAACAAATAACACACACATAGAAAGAAACAAAAATTTATTTCTGCAATACAAAGTCAATGAGATTTTTGAAATTGTTTTCCAGCTAAGAGGTTATCAACATTTGCATTAAAGGACGTTGTCTTGATTCTTAGGATGTTTGCTAAGTGTTTGTCGGTCAGCCTGTTTCTTTCTGCAGTTTTGATGTTTTTCATGGATAAAAATAACTGCTCGCAACAATATGTGCTGCCCACATAAACAGTAGTTTTCTGGACAAATTAACTAATTTAATAAATTCATTACATGAATGTAATTCTTTATAAAATAAAGGAAGAGTGTGTTCTCTGTGGAAAGTTTTCAAACTTTCTCGACTTCGCAGTTCAATCAGTTCAAGTTGGAATTCAGGTGGCGCTTTATCACACTGAAATGAGAATGGGTCACTGAATAATTTTAATTCAATTTCAATATTTTTGAAGTCAGACAATCTGACTGTAAATTCTTCAAGCAAATCTTCACATAACTTAGCATACTTTTCTTAGTTTACAGACCTGTCTTGAGCTCTTTCAGATAGACTACAAAAATGTACAATTTCGCCAGCTTTCAATGTTTGTGCTATGAAAAGTTTTAATTTCCTGGTAAAGCTTATTCCCCGTGGGCCGCAGGTTGGATATCCCTGGCCTAAAAGAACAATTTCCAGTCATAGGCTATTTGCAAATTTGAAATACTAATTGCAAAGTTTTATTTGATCTGAAAGCCAAATATTCATCAAAACCTCTTCCAAAATTTTACACAGGTTGTTTGTCTTACCAAGTAGGCCCAAAATATTACAACTATTATGCAGCAAAAGAAAAAAATGTTTTTCGCATTGAAACCTGTCCCAACGCAAAGAAATAAAATTACATGTAGCCGCCCTAAATGACTAGTGGACTATTGTTATATGAGTTGCATTTTCAACAAGAAAACCAGTCTTCAGCCGAAGCTGATAAAATCGCGAATTTGGCCAAGTACCGAAAACGTTTGGAAACACTTCTATAAAGTGATAAGATGAAAAACAGATATAGGCTACAGGTAAACCGCCAAACTGGTCGCAATTTTCCTTATGGCAGAAAATATTTCAAACGTTCTGGTGCTGACATTAATATGTTTTCTGTTCACATTTAGGTTTAAGTTTTGTTATCAAAAATGATTGCCCTAGTGCTTGTAAATAACTTAAGGAATTTTTTCAGAACGTCCAACAATGATGTATAGTGGATATTTTTTTCACTCATAAACCTACCTGTAATAATAATCCCCCATTTTTAACACATGGATAGATGGAAACTGGTACAATCGTATTGTTCCTTTCACAATATCTTCACATGTTGCATTCAACTTGTTGCCATCTTGAAAGGTCATTGCCACTGAGTCTTGTGTGAAACGAATCTCGGATGGCATCAACTCAAGTCTTTTTTTGTTACGTTGGCTTTTTTCCATTATTGTAATCAAGCAAATGAATATATTAAAGCAATTGAAGACCTAATTTAAAACAAATCATCTTTTATCTGAAGCCAAAATGTAGGAACAACCAGCAAATTGGATGAAGAAAGCTAGCCTATAGTCAATAATAACATTCGCTAAAAACTTTCTAGGTAAAAAAAGTATGCCTTGAAGAAACCCCTTTATCAAAAAGCTTTTCATTCACACTGCATTCATACTGCCAAACAATCAATTTCTATGTTATCAGCCCACTAAACTACATATAGATGACGCTTAATACGGCGTTGTACTCAAGGGCGTTGAGAAGATATTTTGAACCGCTACCCAGTAGCATTGTCAGGGGGTCCAGTTTTTTGTACCCGGTCCGAGATGATTTTAGGAACACGTAACTTTTCCGAGGGCCCAGGGAGTTTAAAAAAGCTACCATGTGTTCTTTGAATATAGAGCGTTTTTTCTTAGAAGTGTCTTGATTTAGGATCCAAGGATCTCAACGATACCGGGCCCAATCCGTTCAACGGTTCTGCCGGTACCAATGAGATATGCTGGGCCGGATGACAACATAATAAGATAACCTATCTCTAAAAAAACAAGACACATTGATTCTTGTGCGGTATTCCAAATACAGATTTAATGCAGTTCACAGACTCCACACCACATAGGTTATGTGTTTACCTTTTTGTGCCATGAAGTAGTTGCCACTCGTAAACAGTATAGGTAAGCAAAGTTAACAAAAATGGAAATTGAATTACTTAGTAACTAATGACTTTAGAATTGACAACTCTCAATTTCATTTTGCTTATGAAGTAAATTCACTCAACTGCTGCTCAGTGGCGGATTCACGGATCAGGGATCGCCCTACCTCTCTAAAACACAGAAAAATAACTTTAGTCATAGTGTCTTTGCAAGGTCTGGTATCTGGTTAATGCAGATCTTCACAGTTTAACTGAAATCTTCCCCTCCTCCCTAAGGCTACTTGGAGGATCTGCTCCTGCTGATAATTAACTGTCAATGCAAATTTGTAAGGAAAAAAGTCTCATCGCAAACTTATTCGCAATATATCACAAACAAAAAGAAATTTACATTTGCTTTCAAGTGGACCACACAAAAACCAGCATGCGTACCACTGTATTATACTTACAGTATCTAAATTAGTTACTCCTAGATATTGACCAATTAATTCCAATAAAAATCACCTCAAACATTAAACTTATGTCTGCACTTCGGTGAACATCGGTAGCCTATGTAAACAAAAATTGCTCATTATAACAGAAAAAAAAGTTCAAAACTTCTCTAGAAATTATCTAGCAAACAAGACAAACACGCAGTTTGGCCAACAAATTACTTTCGCTTCATTCAAGCGTAAACCAGGCCCGCAAACATAGGCCAAGCATACGGTCGAAATTTATCAGGCTGTGCTTCAAGTAAAACAACTTGTAGGCTACCTATTTTATAAAATTGATTGAGTTTTGCCTTTAGCCGCATGATCATAACTAGACGACGATATTCAGACTCAAGCACCACGAGTCATTACACATGACTAGGAACCTGTGTTCCGAAAGCTTACGAAAAACCGCAGTTGCCATAGCCCACAGCTGCAGCATCGGGCTGAAACAGATCGTTTTATTTACACTTGAGAAACAAATTTGTATTTTGCTGGGTTTAACGTTGTCGAAGTAAGATTATATAATCACTCTTGAAGTAAGGTTAGCTTTTCAAAGGTTAGCTCTTAATAAATACATTCGATAATAATTATACTTGCACAATTAACGATTCCGACCATCTGGTGCTTTGCTGCCGATAAGTTTTAAAAGCAGCAATGAGGGATCGTATTGCGGTAAGAGGTTTTGCGTTTTTCCAACGATTGTTTTTTTTCTGCAACTTTGTTTCATTTTTGACAACTGCGGTGTTAACCGAATGATGTGAAGCGATGTCACAACTCACAACCTTCCAAAAGTAGGCTACCTTTGCCTGCTGCCACTCTTTGTGTCACAAAGCTGTGAATTGTGCAGCGCGTGATGCAAAACACAGTGTAGCTAATAATTAAAATTGCTTAAATTTTAACCTCCTGAAGATATATAGATCATCTTGCAAGCAAAGTGCAGTTCTTGTAAGCTATGAAACCTTATCAGATCACTACCAATTATTTTCTTCTGTATCGGCAACACGTGCTGATCTTAGTGATATTAGGCTACTGTGGCTAACTAAGTGATCAGCAAACTTTTGATTGTTATTTGTCGTCTTTGAAACAAATTTGTCCTTGTGGTATTTCAATGCAACGTTTAAAGAATGCAATTTTTTAAGAGACTATTTCTTTCTAGAATCATAGAAGTACAGAAAAAATCGAGGGAATATGAAATCGAAAAAAATTTGTATAAAATGACAAGCTTCTTTTCTTTGGCATACCCTGCCCAATCTGACCTCATAGCTTCTAGAGTCGGTTCTCTAAGAACAAACTATTTTGTTTCGTCGTGCTATAGCAATAGCATAGGTCGGCTATCTTTTATTTCTTGCAAAAACACGAACTTTAACTCGTATCCTCATTTCTGTCAACCTTTCGTCAACACAGCCTACCAACCTTACCGGAAAGCTACTCTTGCTATGGTTTATTCTTATTGTCATCTAACCGTGACGAAGAGTTACAAAAGTATCAAAACACTCACACTCTTTTTTTGTAATCCTTCGCTGTCAAACCCCATGTATATTTTAGCTGATTATACACAAGCGATTGAGAAAAACGTATCTTCCCAAAAACATAAATGATTGCAAAGGGTCTGCTGGAAAACTTGTAGAAGATTAATTGTACTTTCAACAGGTTGTAGCCTGATCATAATGAATAAGAGAAGCCTATAGTTGTTCCATGTCAAGTGGTAGTATGCCATCACAGACAAACTACTGTAGCCTACGGCATATAATTACACTAAAATTCATTTTGCCGCTGTTGAAACCATTGTACATCAAAGCTTAGCTTACTATTTCAATTCAATTCACTTTATTTTTCTTTGTCGGAAAACAACAGGAATGATAAAGTTACCAACAGTTTACGGGGATAAAACCAACAAAAGGAAACGGCGGCAAAACCAAAGAAGTTTAAAGCGTGCATGCGATGTAAATTTAAAGGATACGTTACGTCAATGAAAGTAAATTTAAGCACGGCCACCAAACCTAACAGTACTATGTACTAAGAACTTGTACTAAGTACTAAGTACTTGTACAATGTACTAAGTACTTACAAGTACTTAGTACATTGTACTGTTAGGTATTGTTAACAAGGACGTCTTATTTACTGTCTCTCTACGACAGCTGGCTTTGTAGTCACTGCTCGGTTTTAAACTTGCTTGTTGGTTGTAGTGATGTTCATCAGAAGTTGAATAATGAATGCATATCTAACTGAATGCATATCTTGCTGTGTACAACACGATCAATGGCGTACGCAGACAATTTACTCATGAAAGGGAGGGAGGAAAAAATTGCACGTGAACCATTGCATGTCATAGGCCTACGAACGTAGGCCTATCTCTTCTTCACTTTCTCCTTCTAAAAGCATTCCGGTTTGGTGTGGACCGGTATTTGAGATGAAGCTTTGGAGTCCTGAAGAATTCCTTTTCCTCTCTAAGCTCCGTTGGTCTGCCCAGGTAGCCGCACTGATGGATTGGTCTTCAGCGGTTTTCATCAAGAGTTGTGCGGCTTGTAGCCTACGAATGGGTGTCTCCGGGGTTGCTCGCTTGCAGATTCGATATTTGACAGATATTTTCTATAGATTAGACTACGAAAACGTTTTTCATCAGTTTCGTTAATGATTGGTAGTAAAAGAATATTTTGAATACTCGTTGTGGTGATTTGCTTTCACTCCACGACAGCAAAAAGTAGGTCAAAGATTATTAAAAACCTTTACAAATTCTGTGATTATGACACAAAATAAATTTTTGAAATAGGCTACACTACGTCTTATTTGAAATATCCCTAAGTAAAAGTAGTCAGTTTATCTTTCTGTAAGTGTAAATAAACACTTTTTACAGCTCATGTTTTTATTTCTTCCTTAATGACTGTGTAATGGTTTACCTGTTCAAAACCCACGCTTTTACTTTTATTCTTGTCGATTCTATGGTCAGGTTCTAGTGTTTATCTGACTCTTTCTGCATTGTAGGCTACGATTCGCATGCATTAGCATTTCTTAATTCTTTCAAGCGCATAGCGAAATCAAATTGCTGCAATTTCGAATTGAAAAAAGACGAAATCATTTTCCGTCAAAGAAAAACAACTTTTTGTTTAATTCTGCAAGATATTGACCTACTTTCTTAAACTGTGGTTGTAAACGACCTTTGTCGTTCATTGTGACTTAATAAGCGCCATTGTTTTGCGGCGATCGTAATGGGAGAAGCTGAGAAAAGCTGCGAGACTGCAAGTAGGCTACTGCGCGCTACTTGCAGCAGCTTGTCTTCTTAGGCTTTGGTATGGCATACTTATAGTTTTCAATTTTAGTAGATAGTTTAATCATTTTTCTTACCATTGTTTTAATTCTTACAGGTTTTCAACCTGGAGTTCACGGACCCCTTGGGCTTGAGGGTCAGTGAGATAGTGGAGTTTGTGAGTGTCTTGGTATTGTCTGCATGCAGGAAACTTTATTTTTCCATTGTTTGCACAATGAAAGAAAAGAATAATAAAAAAATAAAAAATGAATCACAAAAGTCTACCATCTTAATAATTGTCTGACTATCATCATCGTTTTTGTTGAGTCATATTTTTCCCTATTTTGTTTGTTTTCATATGGTAGGCAGATAGACCTTTTTCTTCGACGTTCAAGTCTCACATGCTTTGTTTAAAACAGGACAGTTTACACGTAGCCTACTGGAAACAAAACAATAAACCAAACACATTTATTTAAATGGATGTGAGTGTTGGTTTGGTTGGTTTTGAATCTTTATCCTCGGACAGACAAAGTTGACGCAGGGCCGGTTATTGAGATTGGCAAAGTGAAGATTTTCCGATTGTTGAAGTGTTGTTGCCGGGGAATTATTCCATCCATTAGGTGCCGCTGAATGGAGAGCAGTCCTTAACATGCGTTGCTCAAGCGCACACCCCGAGAGTCGAACCAGCGCCGCGTGATCAATCATGAGCCGGGCGCGTAACCACTGAGCTAACGGGGCGGACGGAGTGTGATGGATGCGACCGCTTTTTGCTACAAAGCAAGTCCAGCCGTGGTTCAATGTTGGTTAATGCTGGTCCCAAGGCGGTTTCAATGTTGCTTAGTTTTGATGGTGTCTGTTTATCAACGTGGATAACGCTGACTCGCTTAAATTGTCATCGTCGGCTGCAGTTCGTGTGCGAGTTTTGGTTTTGTTTTTAAATCGGATTTGGCTTTGGAGGCCTTATCCTTTAGCGGAAAAGACGTGGGCAAAAGCTACATTGTATGGAGGGTGGGGAACGTGGTCTTTGTCACGATTCTTTCTATCTCTTATCAGGAAAGAGACTTGGGAAAGATTAATGCCGAACTGTAGTTTATTGGGATATCAACGTAAAACAGTCAAATAAATCATCGAATAGTTCTAGGCTACTTGTGAGCTGATAAATGAAAATTTTTATAGGACTTTAACGAATGGCTCAGTACTTTCAACAAATTATATTCAAAGTCACTGTAAATAGAAATAGGTTTCAACACCAGTACTTCACTCACAGTCAGCTTCTCATGCAACTCTAATCTCGATCACAACTTCTAACAGCACCAACTCTCATCCCCTCGAATTCAATAACTTCAACTTTAATTCAACTCTCAATCAATAATCATCTCAACACCGAAATAATTTTTATCTCTCTATCAATTAAGCTTACGCAAATTACGCCACTATTTATAACAGGTTTGTTTTGACCAGTAACTTCCAGAAGATACGTAATGCTACGTCATAATAACTCATTGTTCTGGTCAAGTTTTACTATACCCATAAGCATCTTTGTGACGTCGTAACAAATTGTTCGATCTAGTTGGGGAACCTTCTAGTCTTGCACTTATGCAGAATCTTCTAGAAATACAATACATAGGCTAATAAGGATTTCGCAATCAAAGGTCACTATAGGACAGTAACCGATAATAACATTTCGTAAGAATTATACAATTAAAACAGTACGCTGGGTCAAGACACATAATGTAGCCTGTCGTGAGGCTTCGCACATTGATTGTGACAGGCTTTTTTTTCTAGTGTTTTATTTTTTCTGAGCCTTTTGTATCCTGTTTTTTTACGAAAAATTCCGTGCCTTCCCTCGTTCTCTTCTTCAAGATTGACCTATCACGGACAAGTTTTTTCCTCGATTCTACATCAATCTTTGCTTGGTTGAGGGAGACCCTATCCGATCTTTGTAATTGCGTCGTTGGTGAGACGATTCTCTCAACGAGTACCCAGCATTTGCCTCAGCTTCCTCTTTTGGAAATTTTCAAGACAAGTAGTTCAGTTCAGTTGTTTTTATTTCTGACCATCATATCAAAAAACAATACACGTCAACATAGCAAAGGTCGAGAAAAAGGTAGCAGCGACAAAACACGAACGTTAAAACGTGATTGTGACCGAAGTAAGTTATTGAGTTGAAAAGGTTGCAACACCTTCAGAAAAAATTTAAGATATACAGGGAAAATAAAAATAAAATGTTACAAAAAAAAAAAAAAACGAATATAGCTTTATTAGCCCACATAGCTTTAGTTGATATGACGTGAAAAGTTGGTATAGGAAATGTGAGCTTATTTAAAAAAAAATTTGACCTGGACGTTTATTTTACCCACAGCAACAATACAATAAGTCGTTTTATGATCACATCAAACTTCAAAATTTTATATCGTATCATTGCCCCCTACTAAGTAACCAAAGACCAAACAAGCCCATGGCCACTACAGCAAAAATTCCCCATGGAAATTCATCATTCTTCAGTTGAGGATGATTTGAAGTAGAGCGATTTTCAATGACAGGCCGTCGATAGGTAGAATAATTGTAGCTTTTAAAAACATTCCTTTCCGGAGTGACCTTGACAGCTGGACGATATGGTCTCTAAATAGAGAAATTTCAACATTGAATAGTTCTATCCGAAAAGCAACAAGTCATCACCGTAAGGCAAAACATTAACGCAAAGCCCAACTTTTTATCGTTTCAAAGGTTTTTTCAAAAGGAATATGTAACCAGATAATTAAATAAACTGCTGGGTAAAATTTAAACCCCACAGTGCTAAACTATTTGAGATGCTAACAAACTTCAAATCAACACATTTGGTTGCATGGTCTGCTTATACTGTATCGTAACTACAGAAAATTCTTTTGTAGCCATTTAACAATTGTACAAAAAATAACTCCGTAAAATTCAAGCTACTTACTTGGATTGTTTCTAGGACGACCCTGTTGTTCCGTTGGTCTTTATGACATCGGCGCTGTTCATCCCACCATACTATTCAGAAAAGAATACGAAGAAATAAGGAAAAGGATTACTTTGATTGGAAGAAATTTATTACAACAAAAAAAAATGAGATCAATGAGAAAATGACGGATTTTGCTGTTTATGATATCTGCCAAACAACTGCAATAAAGCGAGATGAAAAGTTACTCAAATATTTTCCATTCACTTCCAACCTCCGTTTTGAAAATGTAAGATCTCTTTGACAATTTCATAAAGTATAAGTTTAGCGCACTCAGTGGGTGACCAGTTAAAATAAATTGCCTCAGCATGGTCAAACGAGTAGTCTATAGCTCGTCGGACAGAAATATAACAAGAGGCTTTTCGATTTAGAGTCCAACCCGCTACGACTGCACTGTCATAGCTTCACTGCATCTAAAACTTTTGCAGCTAAAACATCTAAACCAAAATATACACATGAGTCCACTATTTGTTAAAGAATCGGATTTAAGCCTACAAGCTGTTGGCTAGAGAAAGAATCGAACCTGGCTTCCTTGCTCTATTTCGTTGTCGAAGGCAAGAGCAGTGAAGGTAAGTTGCATCGGTTATCCATTTTCCATTTACATCCTTTTGTGATCTCAAAGTCACGTGACATCCATCATTGTTAGTTGTTACAAGTCGATCATGTTCTGAGATCAACCTGACTGTAATTTCAGTCAGAAAATTCAGTTTTTCCAACACTCGCAAAACGTACAAGCGACGGTTGTCCACACTGAAATCAAATGGGCAGTAGGTGTATCATTTCTTCTTCATTTTGGAATTTCAGATTGAAAAACGGTGACCATCCAGGTCAGATTCAATCAAACAAATATGAATTCACAGAATTCACCCTACCTCAACTTCTGTATCCTATTTTCGAACGTCGTAACTTAAATATTTTGACAATCGTCTATGCGAAGTGTACAGGCTATATAAATTCATTTTTTGGTGAGGTTTATGCCTATCTAGCGAAGTGTGTAAGTAGACAAAGTTTTATTGCGTCAAAATTGCGACTAATCGGAAATTGGTGCAAGAAAAACTACAGAAAGCAGGGTGAAATAACAAAATTGAAATTTTACCATATCAAAATAATAGGCGAAAATAACTGGAAACCGCTATAACAACTAATTGAGTGATCTTTTTCATAAGTTGAGCATATTACATTAGCTTATTTTCACCAACTGAAAAGTCTTCGGTGGGAGAGGGGCATGTGAATATGTTGCTGCACATGCCGAAGTCGACACACTCAGAAGGGGTCTGGAGGACATCCCTTAATGAGCTATCTTAAAAGTCCTCCTTTAAAGACCTTCTTCAGTTGTATTTAGCTCAGTGAATGTTACAGTTATTTATATCAGTTACTTATCACTACCATTATTTACAGTTATTTGTTTGTTTGTTTTTTTGTTTAGATATATTAGGTATTTCCTGAAGAAGGCACAGAGTTCTTACCGAAAACGTTTAAGTTTATCATGTTGTTATGTTATTTGTATATTGTATTTGTTTTGAATAATGCTATTCAGTCCCATTAAGTTACTATCAGTCACTCTCCCAAAGCGATATTATTACGGTATCCCTTAAAGAGTTTTTGAAAAATACCTTAATAGTGCGTATTCTGACAGCACTTTCAGCCAAAATCAATAGTAAAACTCTGTCAAATGACGTTGTAACAGAGAGTAAAAACTTTATTTAACTTACATAAAACCAAAACAGCTGTAGTCTAAGAATAGAGTTATAGGCCTAAAATAGTTGGATCAATGGAAGGCGCCAGTTTGTCAATAAACACTTTTCGCACAAAATGCAACACAGTAAGCCTACTTATTTAATGTTATGTTGAATCTGAGATGCATGCGTAGGCCTACGTGTACAGAAACAAACATTTGATATTATAGTGAGCTGCCGGTAAGCAAGACGATAAACAACAAAGTTGCATATCATTGCCTCCGACTACCCAGCGTGTGCGGAAGTGGTGGTGGTAGGAGGACCACTTGGTCACCATTTTTAATTGCACAATTTGAATTTCCAAAATGAGGGGGAGATGATGCACCTTAATGGCAGGTGAGTGGTGAAACGTAAAATAATAAAGGAAAAACTTGTCATATTTTGTGAAACAACAGCAAAAATGCACGAAAGGCCAAAACAGTCCCGCCTCTGTCGATGTTTCATAAAAAACCGGGAGCCGAACCAGCGACGCGTGATTTTGAGTTGAATGCGTAACCAACGGAGTCCAAAGAATATTTATGATCATCCAACGTGAAGTAAATGAAATAGAATAAACCGCCACACATTTTAATGATTTGATGAATTTTGAATAGGTCTAGGTCCTATATTTTCAAACCTCAAGATATCTGTTTGTAGAATAATCTAGAAACCGACCCATTCACAATAGACGAACAGATCTTTGAAGTTGATAGCCATTAGCCTATAGGCCTACTGTAGGCCAACGTTTGAATAACCTCTGCTTACGGTTATGTTTTTGCTCCCGTTTACCTTGACAGAGATAAACGCGTATTTAGGCTGCGTTTATAAAACAAACCTGTAGTATATTCCATTATTTTCCAACACTCGGATAACAGGAATACTTTTTAGTTGTACTGTTCCTTTTACAATGTCTTCACATAATTCATTCAACTTATTGCCATCTTGAAAGGTCATTGCCACTGTGTCTTGTGTGAAGCGAATCTCGGATGGCGATAATTCCAGTCTTCCCAAATCGCGTCTGTATTTCCTCATTGTTGTAAGTGGAAAGTATGTTATTGAAATATGTAGTAAGCCTACTGGTGAAAACTTACAAACAAAACTTGACTTAGTAGGCCTCCTACTGTAAAACAGCTGTAATGCAGATTATTATGCTTAGGCAATGTTCATTTCTTCGTAGTGAAGTTTGCATAAATACGAGTTTAAATTGCTATAAATTCCAAAGATTGACTGTTAAAAATCCCGAATCTAAGCAGACAATCACCGCCAGCAAACTCTCATCAAATAAAAATAAACATTCTTAATCTGAACTCAGGTTTGTAAATACTTTGCTCCTCCAGTAAAAGCTGATTGATTCGTAAAGACTCGATTTCGTGATACCACATGTACTGTAAGTCGAATCAGCAGCAAGTTGGACTAAATACAGGCTTCTATAAAAAAACAGAAAAAAATCAACTAGTGATTAGCCTATATTGAACATATAGGATCTGTATTTCTGCATTTGTTTGCAGGTACAGAGCCTGGCCTACTGTGCACTAACTAAACAACCCAGCACCAACGATTCAACAGAGGGTTAAAAATCAAATGTACATTGACCTTTCTGTGTACTTTATTGGCTTTTCTACGACACTCGAAAGTCAGGGGAAGCATCACTATTTTGTGAATAAACATTGATTGCTGCAGTTGAGTTTACCATTTTCGCATGATCGTAATTTTCTTCTCTTCTATATATTTACCAAGCGCCGTACGTCACTTCTTTTCTAACAATATCTTGTAACAACTTACACTCTTGCAGTAGCCTACCTCCACCAAAAAAGTATTGTGCCGTAAAGTTTAAAACTTTGGGATTGTTGTGATGTCATGTTTACTTCGCTATTTTAGCATGACATAATATGAAACTCACGTCATGTGATTGGGAATTTTCCCAACAGCAAGAGTAGAGCACGTCTCGCGTCATGAGCCATCGTCAATCCATGAGTCAAGTACCGATTTCTTTGCGTCAATTGTAACTTGTCAGTAGTACCGAATATCGATTACCACCAGCCTACTAATTGCCATTCAATAATATAGTTTAGCTTACAACTAGCAAGTTATCAACATTAATTCCAAAACAAAACAACTCGTCACTAAACTTTTCATCAAATCTTCTTATAACTCTACTGATTATCCAAAAGGATGTGTAGTGTAACAAAATATTAAAAAAAGAGAGACAGTCTCACACTCAACTGGCAAATTTAATTTATTCAAGCAGAGCTTTCGCCACACACGCGTGATTTCGTCAGTAGCCTATAGTATTTTTTAAATAAAATTAACCAACAGAATTCAAGCTTTGCTAAAACAAAATGAATTTGCCGATTTAGGGTGATACTTTCTACTTTATCAACATTAAGTTGCTTTAATAAACTTGGTTGTGGTGCATTCATGGAGTTGGTTGAATTTTGAAAAATTTCTAAAACGTCTTTTTTTTCTGTCAAAAGTTATTTTGTCTTTTTTGTTTTAAAATCTCAGAAAGACCTAGGGGAGATCAGGACCAGTGGAACAAGAAGTATTTTTTTAATAATAACTCAAGTAATTTATAAACAATGTGTACCAAACCACATTTTTTATAAAGTTCCACTTTTTTCTCACATCTTCAAAACATTTCAACAAAAACATTTGATGTTTTCATGTTTATTTTAAAGTTTCAAATGCAGCACTAAAGTGTCCCACTGGTGCCTCACTTAAGGGAGCAATGGGATACTTTAGAAATGCATTTGTTGCAACAAGAAACAAGTTGCAAATAAAAAACAAATATTTTACACTACTTTGTATGCATTCATTTTTGAATTATACGCCATTGTTGCGGCACTTAACAAAATTACATGAAAGAAACGTTGAACTAAATAGATTTAATGGATTGACTCGGCAAAACTTTCAAAACGAACACTACTGATAACAAAAATGCACAATGGAGTTATTTAATTGTTTCATGACTTTTTTGAAGAAAAGAATTTATCAACACTATCATATTGTGTGTTATATCTACATATTGTATAAATCAAATATAGTTATTAGCCTACTATCTGAATCCCTAACAGACTGTTTCACCTATATACGGATCATCAGAAGTTCTTATTCAAATAGAATCTATACATATACATCTATATATAGTATACATATACATATTGTATATGTATACGTTTATACTGTTACTGTCTCCCAGGTCCTTCAACAAAATGTCTCACTGGTGCCTGAACCCCATTCAAAAAAATTCCCTTTGCACTTTTTGCTTAATGGAAGTAGGCCTACAAGTTATAAAGATTAACTCAATCTAAAAACTACTTCTTACAAAGTCATTGTTTAAATCAAAAACAAAAAAGAAATCTGATCCCTGCTATTTACTTCAGCAAGTAAAAAAAAAATATTGATGTCACGCTTGAACTGGAAAAAAATTCGCCATCAAACTGCGTTAAACAACATTGACCACTTGACCAGTATCTCGGTTCTATACGCAAAATTTCAGTCATTTACGTTCACCACAATTCAAGAAAATGGTAATGTCCCACTGATAAAGCGTCTCACTTGTAACCGATTTCCCTACTTTGGTGTGTTCTCTGCTGGAAACTAAAATGATATTCAAAAAAACAATGACGTTTGCAAAAAATTATCCCACTGTGTGAGAGAATAGATTTCACATTAAACAATTTTTGTAAAGAGGTGATGTTCTTGAACCATAAACAAATAAAACCTAACAACCACACAGCATTTATCATAATATAATAACATGAAAATAAAATAAAAATTATAAACGTTTTCGGCCATATTGATGATTTCGTCTTGAGCTTGACCTCCAACTCCTAGTCTGCTCCAACATCAGCAAGAGAAAAGTCGAGACAGGCAGATAAGCTTGAGGTAGCCAATCATTGTTTACATGCACAGATTACCAATATACCGCAGTGGGTCCCTTCGGTCAGAATAAGTCCCTCGCCTCCCTGGTAGGTATCTTCCATGTAAGTATGGTTTGTCTGCTGAGTGTTTGGGTGTGTGGACGGCTCCCGGAGCGGACGCATTAATGATGAGTCAGGTAACAAATCTATTTTTTGTAGAAAATTGTAAACCTGCGAGATGTAGTGGTATCCATCTTGAACTCTGACCGTTGCGCAAAGCGAAGAAAAAAAGATTTCATATCGTTGCATAAGCGTCATAACAGATAGGCTAGTGTAGAACAATGCTTCTCAAAGTTGGGTCCGCAGTCTTTCGGGGTCAGCGAAGCAATATTTTGGGACCACGAAGCACTTTCGAAAAAACGCTGTAAGATATTTTAAGCAAACTTTTGGACATACTTGCAATATCCAAGTAGCAAACTTTATCTTTTCTTTCTCTTGCGCCAGGCAGTCGCCTTTTCACATCATCTTCAATACGGCAGATTGAGCAGTGAACAGCCTGTTTTTCTGATGACGTAGGCCTTATAGCAATTGAAATCTACTTTACCATTCTTGGAGCAAGCTACCTCACGTTTCTATTCATGGAGATGAAATTTGCCATTACTTTCCCAACCTACAGGATCTTCGAAAAAATTTCAATATCTACAATAGTGCTGTTTAGATGGAACGGTTGTATGGGTTAGTAATGTTAGCAAGTACTTTTGATACAGTGTTGGTAAGTGGAATCGGTAGCTTCGTGGCTTCTTCTTCTTGCTTATGAGGCAGCAATTCTGGCAACATCTCCCAATTGTTGCAACCAGTGCAATGTCTTTATATCAGGGTCTATGAGATCCACATGTTCTGCAGGTCGAAACACTGGACAGTGATTAATGATGTGCTGTGCTGTTTGACATTCACCACAGACACAGGCTGGTGAGTCACACAATCCCCAGGTAAATATATTGTGTTTGAGGTGACCAACACCAGTACGGAGGCGATTCAGAGTCACCCATTCTTTTCTTGGCAGGTCTGAGCCAGGTATTACTGTATTGTCTGGTGTGACTTGGAATTGGTTGGGCCGTGAGATGGTTTCCCAGCAGTCTCTCCATGACTTCATAAGGTCGAAGTGATCTTCATGAAGTGCCACAGTGTGTCACGAAAAAGGACGCCTGGAAGGCAGGCGTTGACGTGTGATCTGTTGTGCGTCGAGGACTACAGTGTGGAGGAGATGGCGATCATTGACCTCTGCCTTTAATGCGAGCCGTATGGTGGAATTCTCTCTGCGTAGTTTTGGTGTGGCGATGCTTGAAAGCAATGTCTGAAAGCCTCTCCTGAAAGTCTTGTGATACTATGACACAATAATATTTTAAAGTGTGATGGCTGCAGTGAAAAAACAAGAATAGATACGCAAAAAAGGACTTCATTCCCCACCTCCGAAAACCCACAAAACCCTTCTTATCTTAGTTGCACCAAAAATTGCGTTGACCAGTGTAATCAAATACAGTAGTACGTGTGCACTGAAGCATAACACAACATTTTCTTACGTCACATTTAATATGTACTTTTTTTCCACTTTCGCAAAATTTTCTCGTTCAACCACATTTTACTCACATAACCAGCGCTATTGGGCATGCATGAGCAGAGTCAGTTTCACCAGTGGATTAATCGAGTAAAAAGTTTCAGTGTGCCACAAATAAATATTAAAACAATGCAATACTTCGAAGTCGGCTGAACACTGGTCATTGAAATAGCCTAGTTCAGTTGTTCCCAATCGGGGTGCCATACAGTAGTCTCAGGGGCAGTGCTTCTTAACCTTTTTCTCCTCAGGGCGTACTTGCAGACCTCTGAGATGTGGTGGCGCAGCCGGCGAAATTAGCGAGCGCAAAATCTTTTTAGATAGCATATAGCCTACTGTGTACCGGCATTTTTCTTAAATTGCTTGCAAGTTTTTATTGCATAGGCCCAGTGGCGTGCGCAGGATTTTCTCAAAGGGGGGGAGGCATTGACAGTAGTGTAGCCAGGAATTTTGAAAGGGGGGGGGTTGACGACCGGTGGGCGAAGCTCGACGGTGTTTTCGCCTAAAACGACACCCAGCGGCGGGGGGCTCTGGGGGGCCTTCTCCAGAAAATTTTGAAAAATTACTTTGGATTTGGTGCATTCTGAGAGCATTTTCAACAAAAATGTGAGTATGAATATTCCTGTAAAATGGTGCTGTCAGGTGGCATAGCAAAAGGATAAGATCATGTTTTCTTCGACATTTTTCGGAAATAAAGCTAAGTCTCTATGTTTTCTTGTTGCTAATTCCTGGCTGAGATATTTGAATGTTTGGTATTGGCAAAACTCGCTTTTAATGCAGTTTTATTTAAAATTAGGCAAGTTTTTTTTAGAACGAAAGCATCATTCCTAAGCATAAAGAGACTGAAAGCATCATTCTCAATATCGTGACGTAACACGCGTGCCAAAAGGGGGGTTGTAACCTCCAAATCCCCCCTTGGCTACGCCACTGGCCATTGATATCCCAGACGTCTTCATGATATCCCAGTATGGTTTTAGTTTAGACTTTATCCATTTCTTTCTCACTATAATAGGCTTACAAAAACTATGCTACATTGGCATACCTGGGGTGGGGTAGGTGGATTGGGCCATGTATTTCGCATTGGCTTATTTAGTCTATAAAACAACATTGCTAATTGCTTTGACAGTGCAATCCAACCAAAACATATTAAATGCCTCTACGTCGTTAACTACTAAAACATTTTTAATGGGGGGGGGGGGTAGGGGCGGGGGGCATGGCCCAATGCCCCCCTCTCTGCGTACGCTAGTGCATAGGCCTCATAGTAACAGCCTACTATCTTTAAAATACTGTAGCTTATGCTCAATGATACAATGAGATAAGCTGAAAAAGAAGGCAAAAACAGTTCTAAAAAATAAAGTTTTTAATATTGTAATAATTTCAAATTTTAACAACACACAGCACAACGTTTGGTTTAAAAAAAAATTGGTTCTGACCAGCGAAATATCACACCATTTAATAAACTGAACTACCGGTACCCATTTCAATGCCTCAGATACAGAGAACACATGTTGTCTATCCCTAATTTTAAAACTAATAGGTTACAGATTTTGTTAGAATATTGTTTCAATTTCCCTGCGACGTACCTACCGACCTTCCATGGCACACTGATGCGCTATAGCGCACCGGTAAGTAGTAGGCTACTGCTCTGGGGTGTGGCAAATTAATTCTCATATTCATTTTTATCTGCTTCCATTATTTAGAAATAAAAAACATAGAAATATTTCCATTGATTTGCATTAGTAAACTGAAAACAAATTTCAATGTAACTTTAAAATAAATAAACTTCACTTCGTCTTTTTTTGAAAGGGCCTTTTCAGAGTGGCAATCAATCTCCAAGTAAAGTTGCTGTGTTACTAGATCTACTATCAGGCCTACAAGCCAGAAAGCCACCTCGTTCGCAATTCACTCTAATGGCCATTCTAGAGTGTTCCCACCTCTACCTCTATCCTGGTGATTTTGATTACCAGCACGTTGACTGAAGCTAGCGCACCACCAGCCCTGCTAATGCATGTTTGGCTAACTGGGCATCACACAACAACTATGCCTCATTGTACCATCCCAAAGATGTAGTCAGCTTCACATCTGGGCGATGGGGCACTGGAGCAAACCCATGCATGGCCTTAGCAAGCACTGGCAACAATGATCAGCTTCCGGACAGTCGTGTGCTACAAAAGTTCCTTCCCAACACTGACCTTCTCTCGTTACCGCAATACCGCTCAAGACACCAATTCCACGAGAACCTTTCAAGTGGTGGAACTCCCGTAAAGCCCATTGCAATCGCTTTAGCTTCCTTACCAACAAGTTCACAAACGCATTACCTCTTACTATCTAACTCTCACAATGTGGACGAGGCCTACCAGGACTTTGCAACTTAGCATGTGCCAAACACGCCGTCCCTTGCGGTCGTAGAAACAACTACACTCCGTGTTGCGATGCACAGTGCGAGCGCCTCTACCAATCTTTTCTTAGTAGCCTATTTCAGATGGTAAAACAACACCCTCAGCTGCCAAGGCTCTTCTGAAAAGACTCAAAGCAAAAAGAAAAGAACGCTGGAAAGAGACCATCCAATCTATCGATCTTTCGCATTCAAGCGTACAGCGTGGAGCACGCTCAGTCGCTCAAGAATCTCACTGGACAATCCAAACAACTACCCCGACAATATCCCATTCCTGCTAATACGATCGCATCGCAGATAATAAAAAAACGGGACATGTACAGTAAGCCGTGTGATCGTACCTCTGACCGTTTTGTGACCAATAAAGTGACAAAGCTTTGGAAGATCAATACACCCGACAAGGCCATATTTAGATAAAAAGAGGCTTTAGATTATTTCCCCTTTGAGGCCCCCAACCACCACCACACCATATAACAGCCATAGAGACGAGTATTTCAAACAACCACTTGATACCATAGTAAACTAGTGATGAAGAAATATGCACGCAAGTGTTGAAATTAAGCATTTGCAGATAACTAAAGTTTGCAATCTAGGCTACTTGAGTTGAGTTGAGTTGTTTTTTTTATTTCTGACCATCATATCAAAACAATACACGTCAACATAGCAAAGGTCAAGAAAAAGGTAGAACGTGTTGTGAAGTATCACTGCAAATAGGAAATGTTAGTTTAACAAAATAATTGCACGTTATTGTTAGTGGTATGTTTTTTAAAGAAACATTAAACTTACGTATTTTGTATTGCCATTTTGAGCAACGCTAATATAATAGCCTGCAGTAGATAATTATAACTATAGCCAGAGTTGGAAGTAGCCTAATTAAAATAACGACTAGTTGTCACTATTCGATAACGTTATTCGTTGCTTTCTGAATATCGAATGCTTATACCCATTTCTTTTAAAAATAAATATCGAATGCGTGTTATTCACTGCTTTTTTATGCAAGCAACGAAATCATTATTCGTTTTTCACTAATCGATATTTAGGAGAACTGCTGAATTAATTTTTGTTGTTCACTTACTTCGTCGTCAAAACGATTTTACGAGATTTAGTTTTCGGTTTAGCCTATCCGACCTAGTCCCCTTCCGCTTTTCGAACTTAAAAGGATTAAAGAAAATTTCGCGGCGACACAGTTCAGAAGAACCATGCCAGTGAGAGTCGTTAACAGTGTTGCCGACCTTGCGGTTTTTTGCAAGTTTGGGCTTGTTTTTTTTTTCGAGTTTGTTTATTTTTTTTGAGTTTGAGGGTTGCTTGTTTTTGGGTTTGTTTTTTGGTCAATCAAACTTTTTTTAACTTATTTTTAGTAATTGCTATTCATTGCTTTTTTTAAGTATCGATAGCGGAAAGCCATCGCTTTTTTGGGCACTATCGAATAGTGAAATATTCATTGCTTTTTGACTAACGACTTTCAACCCTGACTACAGCTTACATGTAACCTACGCCACTTAACAATAATAGTGATTAAATAAAGTAATAGTAGTGCATAGATCCTACCATATATTTTCTCACTAAATAGTCTGGTTTAAAACACAGAAGAAATGAACTATTATCATCAAAAATAGGCGACTTAGATTGACTAAAAAAAATTCTAGCCTTCCTCATAGCAAAATCATTTAAAATCTCATCACAATTTATTTGTTTCAGAGTATCACTTTTAATAGACAGAATACTTTGTGCAATTCTAGACTCCACAATACTTCAAGGCTTCATCTCCGACACTGCCCCCCACTCAACTGGAATGCTTTGCCAAAGGCCTGGATGCGGATGAATCGCGTGCACACTGGCGTCACGTTGTTTTGCTTAAATAGGCTATGCACAAATGGAGGATGGCACCATCCGCGATCTGTAAGTGCGGCAAGGAGAAAAAAATCCGCAGACCACACCATCTGCAACTGTGCTAACTAGGCTATCATTCGCCGAATAACGTGCACGTTCTGCGTGAAATGGATGACCAAACGATCCAATGACTGCACGACATTTGCCCAAACATCTAGCTCGAGTTATAGCCATTGCTTAAGGGTTACATTAAAGACAGAGTCCTTTCATTTTTGAAGTGGCATAGGAAATAAAACGTTTAAACGAAGAATTGGTTCTATCATTTTTAACTCTTTAATTCTTGGAAAGTACCGGTACTCCGTTCCTGGGCAGCTGCTGGTAACCATCAAGCTAAAAAAAAATAGCCCAATGGTTGATTCTACAGTCTACACTTTGGAAGGCCCTCTGAATTGTTTTGCTTGTAGGCAGAGGCAGCGATGTATGTTACGGTATATAATTTGGTAAAGATCTGTAGCCTATGAGAAAAAAGTGCTCTTCTGTCGGCCTGCAGTTGTGTCTCATGTGGGCTACAAGGTGCGACGTTTTCTACAACTAGAGATGTGCAAAAAATAACAGTTTGTGAAAAAAATGTTTGTTGTTCAAGTTATTCTTGGTCTGCCTTTGTTTCTTTTACTATCTTTCTTTCTATTAATGATCTTTGTAACAAGTTTTGCCTCACTGTGTGTCCGAAATACTTCCACTTTCTTCTTTCGACTATTTGTGAAATACTTTTGCTTGAATACACCTTTCCCGCACCTAACCAATGAAGCGTGACGTGGAAAACATACCACTTCACGAGCTGAAATCGTAGTAGTGATACGAAGCACAGTTTTTGAACTCTTTGGTTGTTGTTTTGATCGAACAATCGCTCATTTTAGTCGTACATTTTGTACTAAAAGTACTTTTTTGGCTGACTATTACAATCAAGTTATCTATTTTCAGAAAAAAATTAAATTTATTGCAGGGATGTCCATGAGCCTAATTACCGCCGGCACAGCTCTATACCATCTCGCAAGGGGCCTCTGAACTAAAGGATCTCGCATTGATAAACTTTATTTTAAAATATTTCAGTTAACAACTAAAGTAAGTGGCCTAAACTTGTTATTGTTTCATTTAGATTTTAGAACCTACGGTACACTTAGCCTATAATTTTTTTCGTGCAGCATTTTCTTTTATTACTTGATGTTTTTGTCCTTCCTTGGACTATGCTTAGGGTCACTCCAGGTTTCTGGTCTCTTAATGTTGTGTTTGATTCGTTTTTTTTTTACTCTTATGGAACTAATACTCTAGTCTATATTGACACAGAATCAAACAGCATTTGTATTTTTTGCAATTAGGCTATTACTTTCTGTCGAAAAAGGAACAGTCACGTCACGAGATTGCAGCACACATACTTTCAATTTGAATTGGATTACAGTGCAAGTGGAACTACCCAATACCATACTTTTTGGTTAGCTACTACAATTTTATTAAAATATTAGCGTAGGCTACTAACTTCTGTCTAAATTTTTAGTAAACTTTTTAACATCATAAAACTCTAATTAAGTACAAACAATTTATAGTAATGTAGCGGCTGCATAGTTGAGTGGTGAAAACGTTTGCGTCACGTTCGCAAAGGACGTCGGTTCGACACCTCTCCAGAGTTCGCGGCTGTGTCTCGGCAAAGACGGTTAATGGCATGCTAAAATAACGGTAGCAACTGACTCGATGACTAGGCTATTGTATATCTCTTCACTGCTTCCTGTTCTGTTGCATTTGTGATCGCAGTGAAGGTTGCGTAGACCTACCGTTCTTTATATGTTGTCGCAATGGGAGCTAAAAAACGTGATTATAGGTTAGTTAGCCTATTATTGGACCCTCATGTCAACTTTACTGGGTAGCTTATATGAAACTGGATAGGCTATAATCAAACAAATTATTGAAATCCTTTTCTGATCGAAAAAAAAAATTAAAACGTAGCTTCCCTTTCAAACCCAAAGTAGGCTATATTTACTCACTAAACTTCTACGGAAATCCAGTTTTTATTTGATGACTCTGGCAAACGCGAAGTGCATGCCTATTGCCCATACGTCATCAATAGGTTAACCCGTTAGGCCATTTAGCCCAAAAAGCGGCCAAAATCAAGGTATATGGTAACAATAAATGTTCGTCAGCAGCCGATTGTAGCAAGAATTGACAGCAATAAACATGGTGTTTCGTGGTATGTAGGGGTAGTGCGGGGCAAGACTAGTCACATTTTGGTATTATCGTGTATATCTTCACATAAAGTTAAAAATGTTTCAATTTTTAGTGTTAAACAGTTGTACTAAGGCTTCCTTAAACAAGATAGCAAAAAAAAAGTGAAATTTATTTTTAAGTTATGTTAATAAAACATCATTTTTACGACCGAGTCAAATGACTGGTTTTGCCCCTAAGTAAGGGTAAAACAGGTCAGTGTTTTTTGATGAGAGAAAGAGTATATTTACACATACAAAGTGCAGTTTCACATACAAAGTACACCACTGCAGCACATTCGTTTAGAACAGACATCAGCAAACATGCTGGATTCCATTTTATGACATTATTTGTTCAATTACTGTGCCGAATATCCATGGTTCTTCTGGACGACAAAACAAACTGAGCAAGGAAGATTATGACAAAATTTGCCATTTTGTTCACTAACAATGAGGTATACATGGTACATTACAGTTGCCAAATGTTAGAAGAATTGCTTTTGTGAACAATTGATAGAAACACAATCAAAAATACACTTCAAACGTTTTCTAGTAGGCTATAGTTCAATATTGTTACATTTTTTTAAAATCTTTCATTTGTGATTTTTTGCGTTTTTGTCCAAATTTTGACGCATACTTTTTATAAGAAAACATTGAGAACCATAAATGAATTTTGCGTGGTAAACTTATCATATCTTAGTGAATAAGTGGACAACATTTCAGTGCAAATTTTCACTGGGGTCAGGGGTAACCAAGATATTATAAGGACCCCACCTTTTTGCTTTTTTTCATTTCGACCCACGTTTCACATTCAATAACTCCCAAATCCTTTATTATTTTGTACGGATATTTATTTAATACATAGAGAATCTTATAAACAACATTTCTACCAAATTTCAACCAAAACCAATCACAAATGGGGTCTTGGCGAGTTTTAAAATTTTGGAAAATCTTAGCTGAGAGCTGGAAACGGCCATCTTTGGATGTCTATGACCTTTGACCTTTTAGAGTGACAATGTAAACGATGTTGTTTTTTTAATATTTGGCAAAAGTACTACCACCTGTAAAAATTTTGAGTTGTTACCTAATTTTGTTTAGCAGTGATAGGGCCTCAAACATGGCCAAAAATCAAAAAAAATCGTACCCCCTTGGTAGACCCCCCCCCAAACTAAATGCTTCGCTCACACTAGGATAAGCTGATTTTTGATGTAATAGGCAACTAATACCCTATAAACTAGGTAGCCTAAGCCTACATGACAGTTTGGTTAAAGAATTTAGCATTTTCACCAAAAGTTTGGCACAGCACTTCATGACTGACTTGTGTTGCCCCAACCAAAATAGCCATGACTGAACAAAAATAAATACCCAATAAAACTAATTTCCAAGGAAGAACTACAAGATGAGTAGCTTTGAGACAAAGTACAATAATTGTAATTTTGTTTAAACAGGAAAGTCTTGGTTTAATTAACAATTTTCATAGCGTAATGCTCTGTTTAGTCTAAACCACAAAAAAAAAGTTAGTCCAAAATATGAAGGTAAAATTTTACACCAACTTACGTTTCGCAGCCTAGACAAAGATAGCAAGCAAAAACTGCATAGCAGTTGCTGTTGTCGCATCACAAAAGAACCACTAAGTGCGCTAAAGCATTTTTTTGAGTGTGTTATTTCCAAAAAAAAAGTTATGCTTGATTAAAATCAAACTGACCGGTTTTACCCGACGACTTGTTTTGCCCTGAACTACCCTAGCTCCTGCGAGCTTTTCTACGTTCCAACTTAAGTTACAATATCCATAGAAACAAATAGAGGCCCCATAATTGCATCAGGGCCCCAACTCATGACATTAGGCTATGGCCCTAATTAAATGGCAGTCCATTTCAATAAAACCACGGAAAACGCTTTCTCTACAGCTGTGATAGCCTAGCCTACTTCAAATGTAATTTTTTAACCATTATCTAGGCTATATTGTTATTCCAAGTTTGTTTAATTTGGTTAAATAAACGAGCTTGCCGAACGGCATCCTTAAAGTTATGCCCCTCAAGGCTTATTTGTCTACTCCAGTTGATTCATATTCTGTGCAAGTAGGCCATGAGTGATTAAATGGGCCATGGACCATTAAAAAACATGCAATGGCCACGTTGTTTTCAGAAGCAAAGAAACTAAAAATTAAGGCTACAAACGGAAACTTACTTATTGTAGTAAATAATACAATAATTCTCACTTACAATTATAAAGACACAGTAACGCAGGAGAAAATTTCAAGTCTATCAGAATTGTAGACCAACAGCATTTTGCTTTCACACCAACAGAATAACACACTACCACTACCAGCAGTTCTTTCATGCGCCATAGCAATGCGCAGTTACGACAGTCCATTAATAAGTGGCTTATTGTATCACTTGGCTTGTTTTTCATATAAAAGTAACTTGAAATAAATATAACAGTGAGTTTCTTGTTTCATTAACGTTGATTCCACGATTTTACAAAGATTCTATTAACTGCTAAACAAGTTATCAAGCATTTACAAGCAATTTGGTGCTTACCAATGAAGCTGTCAGCACAGTCTCTATATTACTAGTCTGGAAGGCTAACGCAAAAGGCAGTTGTCGTCGCTCGTGAAACAGCGCTCCTAGTGGTGGTAGGGTATATTATGAAAGCAAAGCACCAAAGGTATGCAAATACAGGCATATTGTCTACTATCAATGGTGAAATTGTGCAAGATATTGTGGTTGCAGACTTGTTTTTAACTAATGTAGAATGTTTAGGATGTTAGTTCCAGTATTTATCTAGAAAAATTCGTTTGGTTTATATTTCTGAGGCTTAGGTTAGCATGATTACAAGTAGTTAAAAGATGATGTGAGTTCAAATTATTAAGGAATTGAATTTTTGTTTCTTCAGCAGAAGACCAAAACATAGGTTGTTGAAAGGCTGGTTAGTAGATAAACTTTTCTGCCAGGAATATTAGGCACTGGTTAGTTTAAAGGAAGGCACTTGTTGCCAATGGAAATTGACCTACACTCAAGATTAAACAGTAGGCTACTTTTGTCTATTCAAAGTCTATAAATATATGTACACTGTACAGGTTATTAATACTGAAGAATTTTTAAAAGATATTAATTACATTATGTAAATCTAGATAAGGTTATATCAGACATGTGCAAATTATGATGCACTGGTCAAATCTATACTTGTCACAATCAACAAATTTTCCCATTCTTGTGGTTAGTTTTCTAGGTTAGGCCAAAGAAGTTTATTCTAACTTGCCACTGAATATTTATTGTTTGTCAGTTTACACTACAGACTGCAGATGTACTGGCAAAAAACTTGTTTGTTTACTACTGATAAAAATATAAAGTTACGTATGTTATCTCCTTTCTTGTTCCACTTAAGATATTTTGCACCAAAATGAAGAAGTGCATTTGACATGACACATTTGTAGCCTATATATTATGAGTTCTTATTCACTACCGGTACCGTAACCATGGTTGATTTTGAGCCAATTCCACTAAAAATATGCTTGTGCTAATTCTCGTAAGCACATAGGCTACATACGGTAAGCAAAATAACTATGTTTGAATTAAACACCGATGGGCTAAGGTATTGGTAACTTACTTTTGAATGCAAACAGCTAGCTTCATAGAAAAGGAAATACAGCACTTCTATATTTCAGATATGTCACATTTAGCATGTTACTCGTGGGCCACTCATGATATAGAAAACAATTTATATGCATAATACAAATAGAGAATGTTCATAAATACAGTATATGTTTATTACAATACAGCAATAAGTGTACAGAAAGGTTTTTCATTATATTGTTTTAAAAAGTCATTAAAATGTTGTCACAATGTTTGGAGGCTCTTCAAGACATGAGTGAAGAAGAACTTATCGTACAATATTTTTGATGAGGTATGTTTAACTACACTTAATACTTTTGCAGCATACTCGTTAACAATTCTCCGCAACAGCATTATCTGTTAACCGGGTTATTGTGATTATTCTTGTATTTTTTGTTTTTGTCTTTTTGCATGTAGGTGGTAATTAATATGGACTTATTGGTCTGATGCAAATAAATAGTAATAATAATATTATCAATATCAAATTTGGAAATGTAGTCAATGAAATACATAACTGCAGGTTGAAAAAGTTAGCTTTCGAAAGCATAATATGCAATATACACCATTATGATGGTGCTACTTTAGAAGTGCATTAATTCAATAATTCCGTAGCTACTAGCTATATTTACATTTTGAGGTGCCGGTAATGAACCTTCTTTGGGTGCCAATTTTTGCATACTATATATAGCAATTGAACGTGACTTATTTTACACAAAACATATGCATTACATTACTGGTATGCTAAAGAACTATGGCATCAAATGGTCACCCAAGTTCGGAGAGATTAATGGCACTTGCTGAAGATGATGCATTACTGAATTTATTTGTATTTTTTACAGTTGAATGAAGATTTGGAAAGTGGAAATTTGCCTATGACGGGGATATTCCCTTCGAAAAGTGGGGTATTACATCGACATATTGCGCGCAATAAAATTAACAACCTTAATCTGCCTAATGCATATCATGACTATTGTGAAGAAAGCTTATTGCCGGACTTGGACTGTGCAAGGTATACAGCAATCCATACAGAAACCCTCTACGAAGGCGCTTTTGAAGAACTTTTCAAGACCCTTACTATATGTTGACGTGTATTGTTTTCGCTGTGATGGTCAGAAATAAAAAAAAACTGAACTTAAGTGCTGTATGCGTATGAGAAGTCATATTTTTTGCCACTACAAGACTTTTTACATGGTAGAAACAAAACAGCTAAACAATCGCATAAGCTGAACAGTGCACTATGTAGCACTCTGAAAAGTATAAGCAATTCTAAAAGCAAACAATGAAGGAGAATTCCTGTTGTATTTTGTCATCTGTTTTTGATTTCTGTTTTTGTACAATAAACATCATAGCATACTTTTATCGTATGCTTTTCAAGCTGATTTCATAGCACATTACTTTGAAAAATAAAATAGGCTTTCTATTAACACCGTAACTTAAATAAGGCGCGGTATGCCGGAGTAGTTATAGTCTAATGTTCACTCTCGACATTAGATCCCTTCACTGCAGAGTACTTTACAATATCTAAAGTTTTGGCGGTACTGCTAAACATTCGAACTGTAGGCGCGGTATCACATTCAACTCTTTGACGTTGTCGACCGAAGTAGTGTTCTGCACCAGCAGCAAACGTTTCTCGAATTATTGCTGGTAAGGACAGGCATCTGAAGCTTTACTTAGTAGCATCTTCTCTCTATTGACATCCCCAACTAAATCTGAAAATCAATGACCTATATCATAAATAACATTTAACAATGCATGTTACAATAGACCTTTTGCACATTCAAAATCACTAGAGCGTGACGTTTGAGTTACGCAGAGTCTGAGGGTTAAGAAACCTTTTATTAAAATGGTTTGAACTTTCGGGGGCTGAACAGTCATTGGACGGGTTGGCAAACCTTATAGTTAAGGAGCAATTTACAGAATCATGTTCAAAGGATCTTTCTGTTTATTTAATGGAGAGAAGTCCAAAGAATCTAGAAGATATAGCCAGTGTGGCGGAACAGTATTTAGTTGCCCATGATGAGAAGTTGTCGACCGAAGAGACGTTGTCATGCGATAATAACGAGGAGCAAACAAATAATTTTAAAGGAGGTGCTGTTCCAAGAGAAGTACGTTGTTTTAACTGTAATGGCTTAGGTCATAGGGCTGTTAACTGCCGGAGTAAGACTAACAGAAATCATCAAGATGCAAGGAAGTGGTGCAATCGTAGCGAAGGAATGCAAGGACAAGTCGTTTTCTCTTTCCAATCAGTCTGGAAAGAATTGGAAAAACACAGAGGTTTATCGAGGCGGTTGTGCGTTAATGATTCATAACTCACACTTGAGAATGAGAGACCGGATGAAGATAGTCAGTTGAAGAAAACGGGAAAGAAGACAAAAAAGATGTTTACGAAGAAATAAGGTTATTTCGCACCCTAAGCAGGTTCTAATTTCGGCGACCTGTTTGACAACATTTTAATGTAATAAATAAACAATAAAATGTGTGAGATTTTCAGGTTTTAGTAACTAAAATTGCTGGTGATTAAATTGCTTTATGGTAGTGAATAGCAGTTCAAACTTAATTGCTAGTCAAAATATACACTATGCTCTTTTATCACAATATTTACTTTTGTTTCGTTATCAATTCCGCCATGTCGAATGCGGAAGCATAATGACTTATTGAGGCTCGGTGGATTGAAGCTGCTAGCGTTGACATGGGTGGTAATTCAGTAGGCTAAGTAGGCTACTTTTGAACCAGGGTCCGAAATTATTTCAGGTACTTGGAAGCTTGTTGAAAAGCCTAAGATATTTTTATAAACGTTCCATTGTTGCACTCTAACAGGTGACGTGTCCTTCCTTGTAAAACGTAGGCCTACACCTAAATTTTTCTAAAAAAAATAAATTTTTTTTTAGAAGTATCAATTTTTAAAGAAGACCGGGAATTACGCTTTTTACCTGGCCTAGCTTGTCCTCTCAACCGTTCTTGATACTAGCAAGTAGCAATTACAATACGATTGTGCAGGATCTCAACAGTCCATCCGTCCAAACTTTCTCATTTTTGTATCTCTACCATGAAAAAACATGACTTTTGGTAACTTCGGTTAGACTGTTACCAACAGTCGGTAAAATTTGCAAACGTCTGTAAAGAATGACAAAGACAAGAACAAATTGTCATTATATCTCACATCTCAAGATAAACGTGCTACAGACAAGAAAAAAATAGTGCATTTATTTACGTGAGATTTTTTACTGCAACTTTAAGATACAGTACAATATACGTATTACATTTTGTTAAATTTTTACAATAACTTTCTTACCAAGAGGTTAAAGTAGGCCTACTTTCTAAAATGTAGAGATACAGTAGCCTACATTTTTACAAACGTCATTTCAACTGCAATAGCGTAGTGCGCTATTTGCAGCCTGCGTGCATGCAATGCA
This sequence comes from Aplidium turbinatum, assembly GCF_918807975.1. NCBI lineage: Eukaryota > Metazoa > Chordata > Ascidiacea > Aplousobranchia > Polyclinidae > Aplidium > Aplidium turbinatum. Next base: position 36,410,665 of record NC_137473.1, read on the forward strand.
ATGTGCAATGACAATGACATGACAATGCAATGACAATGACAAATCATTGATAAAATCGTTAAACAGATGTACCTGTTCGTCAATTTCTTCAATGAATAAAAACTAAGCAGTAAGCATAATATACATTTTTTAACTTTATGTTTGTTACTACTGAAAAAAACGTCAAAGTTTATTTTATTCATATCCCGAGAAATAGTAACATTAATTGCCTTTCTCGTTGATCACTGTCAAAAAATTGTCAATCTTTTTATTAAACTTCTGCACGATTCCTTGGTAGCTCGATTGAAACCGCGGTTTCTCAAATTGTAAATTAAGCAATTCCACAAACTATTGCTCATCAGAATAAGAGATGATATGGGAAATAGCGCAGAAAATAAATTAGGATGTTCATAATAACTATTATAATAATGTAAAAGGCGAAAGTCCACTGCAGTGATCGGAATCATGCAAACGGTGAAGACCAGCACCATGATCGCAAGAGTTTTTAAGAGCTCCCATTCTATTTTCTGCTGTCTGCTTTCCTGAGTCTGGTGAACAAGTATTTGCCTACTTTTTTTCTTGTAGATGCAGAATGTTGCAATTGTGGCAATCCACATGCCAATGAAAGGAAATAGCAATAAACATGAATACATGATTAAACCTTCCATGTTTGTAATAAGGACCAGAGTTGATGCAAATACGCCATAATATAAATGAGGCACAAAAAATGGAAAAGAAGACAATAAAGAAATCACTACCCAAATGACCAGTGAAACATATTTAGCTATCTTTTTTGAATTTTTGCTTGTGTATTTGAATGGCCGATGAATTGCCCAAAATCTGTCTACCGCTGCTGCAGTTAATGTGTAAATGGAAACACCCAACGACAAAGTGGTAACAAAACCAGCAAAATTTATATAATACTTTAACTGGTCTTTCCTTTCAGAACTGGAATATGGTTGTAAATGTCGAGGTTTAGTAACTGCGAAAGTCCAAATGACTATAAAACTTGGTAAGACAAATAGCCCAACCAGCAAATCTGCAACAGCCAACGATATCTTGTAATACGCTTGACTGTTCTTACGTAAGCTTTCATAATGCGTCAATACGTAGAGAACGACGAGATTAAATGCGATCACAAGAATAGAAAGAATTCCGATCACGCTCATTGTAACGACGTTTCCAACTCGGCAGCTGCAAAGAATTGAAACCAAATATTAGTAGACTACTCTTCTTTTAAAAACAGATTAAATAAAGACTTTTGCAACTTCATAATATCTCATAAAGTTTTGTTTAGCTAACGCTTCATCATATTTCGGTGCCAAGTCTGTCAACTTCAATCAAATAGTTATTCTGGCTATTGTGGCTCAATGATAAACCTTAAACCAGCGATACAAAACAGCATTGTTTTAATTATAAAGCAAGTAGCAATAAATAAGCCTAATAAGCTAACTCAAAAAAATAAATATAAATATTTAGAGCTCTTGAGACAGGGTATCCTATCATCTGAGAGCTAAATGGTTGTCTTTTTTGGATTTTTATAGTCAAAACCATGGGGATCAATGCAAGAAGCTAAAAATTTGCATTTTGAACAAGTTTATGCATCCATGCTTGTCATGTGCTTGTAGAAAGTTGTCACGGTATTTTTATGATCAGGGCCGTGTTAACCGCCCCGTATTCTCTGGCTGGGGTCCTCGGCTGAATATGGGCCTATTCATTTTAGTCTGTTTAGTGTTTTTAACAGTTTAAAAATAAAAAGTCTGCTACAGAAGCTCGATATGCAATAGATTGAATCATGCAAGACCGTATTTACTGCTTTCCAACCTACGATTGGGGGCTTATCTCTGCCTAGGGGCCCACGCATATTTAGTTCGCGGACCGTTTTTCGGCTTGTAATTTCACATGTAGGTCTACCGGTAACATTTAATATACATTTTTTTCCGTTTTTGTAAAATTTTCTCTCTTGCTTCGCCCTCTCAAACACGTTTTATTCTGTTGTTTTTTTTCTATTTTATTCTTCTTACTGTGCTAGACATCTATAGTTGGGGATTAAGGAGTGAAAAGTTTTTTGTGTCCCACAAATCGAGATAGGTTATGAAGAGAAAATGCTATCGGTGAAAATAGGGATATCTCAGATAAATTTTCGAAGTTCTATCTATATTGTACAGGCTAGGCTATACTGTACAAACTTTCAAGAAATAAATTACTGAACTCCTTCTGCGGTCGTAAATGAATTTTTTTTGGAAATGCTGGTAGGTTAACTTAAAATTTAAACTAAAACTTCTGCCCAATTCAATTTTAACTTGATGTATTTGGTTACATACAAAGTGTGCATCTTGACAAAAAAAAATATAACTGCTCCTAAAAATGCCTAAAAAGTGACCAAAACAAGATTATATTTGTCAAAATTCTGTGGAGAGCAAGCTCCTCACACCCCCTTCCCCTTCCAATTTTACATTTTCGGACATTGAGTTTCGCATTGTTCTTTTATGTTATAAATTCTGCTTTGCTAAAAGTCGGTCTTTCCTAAACTTTTTTGTGGATCCGCTACTACATTGTCATTAAATTTTTTTTCTAAAAAATCTGAAGAGTTGTTTACTCTTTGCTAAAATAATAAACGTAAATATCCTTTCCCACATTGAAAGAGTTTGCGGGCCCTAAACGCTTTCTGGACTTATTTTTAAGAGCGATTATGAAACATAAGGGGCCACTGGTGAACTTCTGGGGGGGGAGGGGGCGAAATGGAGCTCATACGGCCCTCCTCATGATTATCTACTAAATTTTTGAAGAAAAAAACACAAAAGAAACTAGCCTATGTAGTCCAACAACATCTCTAAATGACTGTCGAGACTTCATTTTTGGAGCAAATATTTTGCCTCTTAATTCATTGAAGCATTTTCTCTGATCAGTCGTCCTGTGAATAGAGGCTATAAACCACTTTTGTCTATACTGTTTCTGTGAAATTTGTGCAAGAATTGCCGACTCATGTATAACTTGAAAGCTTGATGTCTAACATCAACGTCCTTCTAAAATTGTTTTTTACAAGTTTACAAGTCCCTGCTTTGCAGATATAATTGTCAATGAAATATCTCCTCGCTGAACTAAAAGTTGTGTGCAATGAAAATTAATTCATTTTCGTAGGGCTACTCAATTTTTTGTGTAATGTTGATCCTATGTTCCGCTGGTTCCATACGCAAGACATATTTCATTTTCATTTAGTCATAAAATTTAGTTAGCTCTTTCTCATTATAAGTCATCTGTAAGATTAATCAAAATTAGACTTAGCAAATCAGTGCCATGTGATTTAGTTTTAAGCGAATTGTGGCCGTATTTTATTGTCATGCTTTCTAGATAGAAATTTTAGAGATATTTTACAATGTCTTTATCATTTTAACTGAAAATAGAAAATGGCTAACTTTATGATCTAATTTTAAAACCGACCTCACTGCACTAAATTTGAAAAGTGGCCTTGCTTGGCCGAATTGAATCTTAGTTTTATAGTCAACAGATTAGCAGTTGACTCGACAGCATAGCAAATCTGAAAGCTTTGGAAGAAATCAATGAACTGCGCAAGCACCGCATGCCAGCATGATTAAAAATTTGAAGAATGGTGCATGGCACAATGCCCCATTGTGTACACCATTATACAGTTGTAGACTATTTTGGGTCTTAGATTTGGTTATCCATCGTTTAAACGCCAATAATTATAATCAGACATACGGTATTAAATGGAAAAAAATATTAAACGACCACTCTGACAGTGAAAGGTATGCTCGATTCGAGAGAAAGAAGTTGAATGCAAGAAAGCGGTTTAAAACATTGCTGAGCACGCTTTCCGGGCCTTTATTGAGAAAACACTGTAGGCCTAGCCTATAACATTTATCTTATCCATCTGTCACACAAAAATAGCCTAGGCCTGCTTGATTTTAGAAAATGCAATTTCTAACTTTCTTACCTTGTTGGCATGCAGTTCCAGGTAGATACTTTGTTAAGTGGAATGTTGGGTATGTAATGACACTTCACAAAACCACAGAAAGGCATATTATCTGATGTATCTTCATAATATGCATCAACAAATGCAGAGTTTTGCAATGGAACGAAATTCTTCCTTTTATTCCAGGAGCAATTTTTAAATCTTAAATTAAGAAATCTTTCGTTTTGAGATTTATTTGACAAACCAGAAATATTGCAAAATCTGTCGTACACCAGACCGATTGTCGGGTTGTTATAATATGTTTTTTTGTTGCATTGCTCTTTCAACTGTGAGCAATTCCAGGCTTTCAAAGTGCCAAGAAAGGCTCCGAGCATCATGATTTCTTCCGAATAAAAACAAGAGCCAGTAAAATCAGTGTGAAATGGACTAAAGGTGGAAAAAATTTTGGTGAGTTTGTCGCAACATCGCTGAGCTTGGTCACTGATCTCGAATGGACAAGAAAAAAGGCTGTTGGTTGAAACGTTTCTGCTGGAAAGCAATCTTGCTTGTGGTGATTCAGCAAGCGTCAACAACATGAGAAAGCCTACCAGTATAAACATACTTTGAGTTTCTTTATCTTAACACACGTCACACAATTTATCGTCTTAAAGTAGTCTATTCAACACAGATATTAATAATACAGTGCAAGTATTAAAAGGTAATGAAATTCTTCCACTGTATCTTCCTTTGCTTTGTTTAGATGGCCAGGAAATCGAATGGAATGGAAGGCAAATTTTGGGAAGGAAGATGGAAAATATTTTATTACACAAAGAAATATAACATAATTAAAATAAACTCAAACGTTTTCGACACGTACTTGTGTCCTCATCAGGAATTACAAATCTGCAATAGCCTTCACATAAAATGAGAATTAAACAATAAATACTATTAATATTACAAAAAGTGCTCAATGCTAAGCAGAGCAAATTACATCAATGAAATCACATTATAGGATAGTGCATAGTCAGATTTATCTTATAATTCTCATTTCATATATACTGCAGATTTTAATTCCTGATGACGACACAAGTAGGCTATAGCCCACTTGTAGAAAACGTATGAGTTCATTTTAATTATGTTATGTTTTTTGTGTAAGACATTATGTTAAACCCGTTAAAGTTACTTAGTTTTGTCTGTCTATGGTTCATCAAAGCAAACTCTCTACCAAAGCTTTATTATGAAGTCATTCAATTTTCGATTCGTGTTGAACCAACGCGATTTTTCCCTGAACGATTGTTTGAGAACTGTAGCGTACACCGTACCCGAGTGGTGAGAGCCCTGGTTGGAAAGGGTGCCGGTTCGACATTGCTCAAGAGCTTATACAGGCAAGACACAGGCATGCCGTCAATTGTGGACTGGCGCACCTTCGACTGTAGCCCTTGATTTCTCTCATGATTATGAACAGTTATATGCTGCTCTAAATTAGAGAAAAATACCTACGGCCCTTCTTAGGGATGTGGCGTAGGCCTACTGAATTGAACTCAGTAGGCTAATACATAGCTTCAGTTATTTAAATGCACTACATCGCGCTTAAATGATTCTATTTGTTTGAACATTTAAACAATTAACAAAACAGCCTGAAAAACAATAACATTATGTGGCAGCATCCATCCAAAGCGCGTACTGTGACAATACTGTATAATCAATCAATCAAGTTTATAAAAAAAGTTTAATTCTGTATAGCTTCACATGCCGGTACGGTTCATTGTACAAACTTAGTATTACCGTTATTTATTTGCATCAGACACAAAGTCCATAGAATTCAAATTCACACCAGTCACCACATAAGATAACAAATAAAAGCAACACCACGCAGGCTATTTCAATGAACATAGAAAATACTGTTATCAAGAATAAAAAATGTGGAATTATAGTAACAATCAGATGACAAGACATGGAGCAAAACCGGATTTAAAGAACATTTGCAGCGTTCTACAAACTAATAATATAACGTTTAAATACACAACTTTTATCCAATCTGAAGCTACACCATAAAAGCAGCGAAAAAAAAGGCAGTTATGTAAGCCAAAGTGACCTTACAAATTTAAATAGATTTTGAACAATAAAAGAAAGAGTAAAGTTACCCCTTTCAAACTTCAAACGTACATCGGACAGAAATCACCGCGAAAGCAGAACACACAAAAGCAGCCGTTTTTACGCCCCTCAACTTGCAAAATCATGTTGATGATACACCAGGAGGCATCGAAAAAAAACAAACAATTATCTAGTGAGATGCCCCTGATGTTTCACATGAGTTGACAGAATGCGGAAAACAGCCTCTCTAAAGCTTTTCATCTCGCTGCACTTCATGCACAAGAAGTGTTAAAGTTGCATCGAAACAAAATCATAGATGTAGATGTAAATTTATAGCCTAAATTTAGCCTATAATCTGTGGCATAACAATGCAGAAACCACAAAAATGCAGATGGAAGATGGAAGACATTTTTGTGATAGAATGGAAATGGGATGAAAGAAAACCTCAGGATGGAACATGAAAAGAAACGTTTTCCATTCCATCCCATAACCTACCCTGGCTGCCGGGACCCTCATAGTTTTTTAAGGTCCCGCAATCTTTCCAAGGGCCCCAGAAACTCGAACAAACCACCGCGTATTCTTTAGATATGGTAAACGTTTTCTTAGAAGCGTCTTGATGTAGGACCCAAGGGTCTTGTTGGTACCGAGCTCAAATTATCTAGTCAAAGGCCTTGCCAGATACTATCATTCATCGTTATACAGCACTATTTTTTTGACCAACATGAAATGTGAACCTTGAACAAAGCCTTACGGTGAGGTAATGCATTACTTACAAAAGTTCAAAGGTGCAGGTTATCTGAATTGCTGCCTTACATGCAAAAAGAAAAAGCAGCGCTGTACGCAAAGGTGAGACAGTTAGAAAGTTAGTCTACTTACAAGACTTATTTTGAAAGGTTTTAATGTGCATCATCGCGTAATTATTTAAGCTATCTTCTACGTTTACCTTCACCGAAATTGTTTTTCGAACTAATGTAAGAAAGATGTATGTTTGCTATTGTATGACCAATAAATCATGTATGATGTATCAAAAAATACAAGATAAAAAAAAAGCTGGGCGAGGCTATTCATAGAAACTATATTATTGTTGTAAGCCTTTATCACTTAGTTATCGGCTTTTAATAATTTTTAAACCCAGTTCGTGTAATTATCAGACTTTAACCTGTCACCAGCTTGCATATATGGCACAATTGGCACATGCACAATGCACATTGGATGTTACATTATACTCAACTGCCGTAAAACTAGAACTATAAATGTTATCTAAAAAAGCAGCGCCGGTTAAGTCTAGTACTTGTCTATCTAATGACTTTCAAATTCACCACAACTAAACATTGTGGCTAATACTTATAAAATCTTATTTATGTTGTGATGTAAAGAATTGTTCAAAAACTTAGTAGGCCTACTATGATTTTAATTTGATGTCTGATGAACAGCCAGAATCGAAAAGTATTTTTTATGTTGTGTTGTAGCCTATGTAGGTCTATTGCCTTATTGTATGTTTTAGATTTGAAAAAAAAATAATATCACCATTGGGTGGAAATACAGCTGGACATAGTGTAAGAGTTAATCAAGCAATTAGTGTGGCATTTGAGAGTTAAAAGAACATATGCTACATGTCGGCTGCATGACCGAGTAGTGAATGCCTTGGTACGAGGCCTGAACGGACGAGAATCGATACCTCTCGATCGCATGCAGCTGTGTTTTTGAAAGGACACAGACAGGCCTAAAATTGGACACAAAAATGACTTCCTTTTCTTCTCGACCACTTCATCTAAATTTACGTTCACCAGGTGAAAGAAGCCTGAATACGAAAAACGGATAGGAAAATGCGGCTGAATTTCCATATTTGAAATAATCAAAAGTAATTTTAAAATTTCAACTATTTCGTGTAAGGAATTGTTTTAAAAAAATGCGTGGTGTCGGTATGAGATGTTGTGTCGAAAACTGTCGATATTTATGCAGCGTTTGTTTTAACAAAAATGTTGAGTTTTTTTCAATTTTTTTCACACTGTGAGGTTCTCACGTCGGTAGAATTTATTAATAATCCCAGCCAGCAAAGAAATCCTTCTTTGTACATTGTTCAATGTATATAGCAACGTTAAAACGATGTAAAATCGACATTTTTTGCTGTATATGGGATGGCGGCAATACTCATGACAATTGTAACTGAAGATTTGATTCATAAAACTACTTTCGTATCTAACTTGTGATACACTATAAGTTACCATAACTCTTTCCATCTCTTTTCGAAGACAGTGATAAGTAATGATACCAGTAGATACCACGCATCTGTGATAGGCTACCCGCCTTGTGAAATTCTGATGCAGAAATAAATGCATACCAAACAGTAGCGTAGACAGGAGGTCCAGAGAGTACTTTTGGACTCCGACAGGGATGATTTTAGAGACCAGGAACTCTTGCTAAGCTCGAAACTTTGTAGAAAACACAACATATCTTTTATGTTATTAGTACCGTGCCAAAACTAGCCTCATAATGGTTCTGATTCCAAACTTAATGGTTAAATGTGTTCATAAATTATTCTCATACTCTTAATTATTACAATGCTAATACAGTATTTCTATAAACAATAATAGTTAACTTCATCGTCCTGCACTTGTCACTATTTAATGTTGGTTGCGTCTGGTTGTTGAACATTTACGACTTATAACGTTGATGCGATTGCAAGAAATAGTGTAGGCTATAGGCCTACCATATTTTCATCATCCAAAAAGAGGACATGTTTAGTAAGCAAGTAAAATGCAGTATACTGCACACACCGCTGAAAATCATTATCCTATTCTTTGGTGTAAGACAAAATAAGCATCCAATCAAAGGATGTGAACTTGGAAAATGAAATTAGTGGTCTATTCATCCAGATAAGCAACACAAGAGTCGAACAATAGAAGTACATCTGACATGGTCATCGAGTAACAGTGCCTTCGTTTGTCAAAGAAATTAATGTAACCACCATACCCACAGCAAGCAATGTACAGTATTGTCAACTTCAAAGTCAATAAACATTTTTCTTAAACAAGGAGCGCCTACTTCTGCCACAGCTCACAGAAAACATACTTTTCATACTCCTTTTTTTTCTAGCTACTAGCTGATCGAAATCGATTTTTAGCTGTTTATGATTGAACTGATTCGTGTGAAAATAAATTCGTTTGTATTTTCCTTTTTGGTATCGTTGCTTAGCCTTATTTAGCTTTCGTCAAACGTCACATAAAAATATAACTCTTTTGAAAATAATAGCAATGCAAAAAAGAGGACATTTGAGCATTTTCAAGTGTCCTCGGAGGACAATTCATATTTTATGAAAAAAGAGGACAAATCCTTCTAAAAGAGGACATATGGTAGCCCTACTATAAAAGCTACAATTATTCCTACATTGGCGATGGCTATAGCCTACTTCTCTGTGGTGCTGCAGTCCCTCTGAACACTTGTATGGATCGTATATATGCAGCATTCTGATCAAAGTTATTTTGCTGCTTTTTCTTCATTTGCGAAACTGCGCATAAAGGAACCTGCTGATGAAGTGCAAACCATGGCAATGAATGCTTTTGAAAGAGATGAAACACTTTAAACTCAGATCATTAGTTGACTCTGCTGCGTTTGTTATTTTTTTGCTTCCTGTTTCGTGCATGCCGCTTTGGAGATAATATAACAGCAACAGTAATTTTTTTCCTTTCCTATCGAGTGTGATTTTACCGCAAAATTTAAAACTACTTTTATAAGCTACAACATTTATTTAAGTTTATTATTAGAGCGCAAAGTGTATTCAAGCAGCCTGGCTCCCGCTACCTAAGCTGGTGGACTTCTCTCCAGGGTGCATCGCCACCCCAAAATCACGTCGCTCCTCTTTTTGAGACTCATTTAAACCAAAAACGCCTTTTTGTATACTTCCGTTTTAGGTCAAGTTTTGGGACACGTTGCATGCATAATGCACTGGGTCTTGAGTGATGATTAACAAACAATATTGTTGATATGGTGTACCGAGGTTGAATGTAGACAGAGTTTTTTTCTTTGAAAATACCCTGTCAATGTCTCTGATAATCAGTATTAATGACTAAAATCCTCCAATATTAACATTTAGACCAAAATCCCTCCAATCAGGGTTGTCAGGTGGCTTTAAATTTGGACAAAAACGATGGAATAGCCTAATTTTATATAGCCTACTGTATTCGACGGCTAGCATGTCATTAGGACATTTTTTTTGTGCAAACGTTTAATTTCCTGTGATATCAGTGAACTGCTGGACTATAATTTTTTTTTCATTATTTATCCTGAAATGTCCACATTTCAAAGAAATATTGTCCGAATTTCAAAGAAATACTATCTAAATGGGCGGTGAGATGGCGCAACGGATAAGGCGTAGGCTTTCCGATTATGCAAACCTGGTTCGACTCCCGGCTTCAGCTGGTTGTTGAAAAACACCGCTCACCTCTACCCAGGGTGTATAAGCTGGGTGGGCGTAGTTGCTGAAGTAAAGGCTGTCGAGAGAAAGGAACTGGCCACCCTACTCTCCTTAGTGCCGAAGGCTTACTATAATGAGAACCTTATATTCTCATTCCCCAAAGCTCAGTATCTGAGTATGGGACATTTACTTTACTATCTAAATGTCTCCAGGATTACCTGGCAACTCTGCTCCCAATCCTAGTTTCTTGTATGATCGCATATGGCCATAGCGTAGGTCTCAGTGGTTCTCAAACTTTTTTGAGCGCGACCCAAATCTGAGTTTTATGAACATCTCACGACTCAAGCCTCAAACATCAAAAAATGTATTTTTTCTGATATGCATGAAATAGAAAACGACACAGACAACCAGTTGTAGTAGCCTACACAGTTGCCTAAGTACTTTTAGTCACCAAACAACTGGTGACTAAAAGCGCTGGATTCGTTGGTGAGAAAAGTCAGCTTAGTTTCAGTTCCGCTTCTCGGTGCTGAAAATAAATTCGATTTTTTTTTCACATGTTGCGAGTGTTTCGTCTGGTTTCGTTTCCAGATGTCTCTTCAGTTTGTTTTTCTTCAGAGATTCGTTCGACAATACTGCATAACACAGCACACATTTTGGCTTGGCAGCAGTGGAGCCGGCAGGGGAGGAGGTGGCATGCAAAGCGCTAAAGCCCAATGTTGCACCCATGCAACATCAGATTTTAAATGTTTATGAAATAAAGTAAAATCAAAAATTTCCATTCAAAATGAACTTACAATAAATGATTAGCTCTAACAGAATATGTTTAGCACAAAACAACAAAGTCACTTACCTGATAATACAAGGTAGGCCTACCTTCTTTAACTTTTGTGTGTTTTACTTCTCAACTTATTTAAACAGTTCATACTTCGAAAAAATCAAAACTGGCTGAAGTCATGTGACTTTCATCCACTAATCCGTTTTCAAGAAAAAAAACAAAAAACTGTAGCTCAATGACGACACCAGGTTTTTATTTAAAAAAGTAAGTTTTGCAATATCTAAGGAGGTGCAAGAAGGGCCCAAACTTCATGTTGCATAGCCTATATGATACAATGGGCCTCAAAGCATTAAAACCAAGATAAACCGTCTGAAGCTTCATTTTTGATAATATTTTTCCTTTAATCGCACTCAATATCTTTACTAACAGGTCAGGATTGACTTCAAATGGTTCTGGGCTGAAAGGGAGTCAGTCACAAATATAAAATTTGTTTGTTCAATAAGGAAACTCAGGACGTTTGAGAGAAAGCACTAGTTAGCTATCTTTCAAAAGCTAAAAGGATGTTACTTAATTAACAGTTTAAAGTAAAAAAATGTTTCCATTCTTAAATGCATTAGACGCCAAAATCAATGAGAATGAATATTCCTACCATTCAGTGCGTAAGGTTAGTTAGATTTTCCTGAAAGGATGCATCATCACAATCGCTTTGGCGCCACAACCATGGATTTCGATAATACATATTCAAAACGCTAATCTCGAATTCACAAATCAAAAGAAAATTGTTTGTTCTTTTTTATAGATGTGAGTGGATTGTTTTATGTAAGCTATTTTCTTAGATGCCACTAAATCTGCCGATAATCTTAGTTTAATAAATTGCTTCCCTGATTTTGACAGAAGAAGGTAATGACAAAGTTGCAAAACATATTAGTGCGAATCAATCAAACTGTGTACCAAATACGGACAAGGACAATACAAGCTTTCGAAAGAAATGTATCATTTAATTTCATGTTATGATTTCGTGCTTCTTCATCCATTGTGTGTGCTATGTTCTTGTGCATTTGATGTTACAACCCTGTCATTATAGGGTTAAGTTAGCATGCAAGTGTGAAGTTTGAAAAAACATGCCAGTCAGAAAAGGGCTGCATCTTATTTCAAAACAGAAATTTAAAAAATAAATGTACAAGTTTGACAGTAGTTTTTTTATATTTCCAGTTAAACCAGAGCTAGTGTTTAAAATTATGTTTTAAATTTTATGAAGACAGAAATAAATATTCCTACTGCTACTGGCTTTATCCACCTGTTCTAAACTAAAGGTTTTGAGAAATGAAAAACGCATGTGTAAATATTTTACATGAGAGACCGATTTTTTTTCACTCACCAAGAGTTTCAAACATGGTTTATTAAAGAAATGATGACAACTACAGTACAAAAGTGAATTTCGTTTCGTCATACTTTGTAAACTAAAATCTGGAGGTTTCGTGCAAGTTTTAGTAGGAGTCATTTAGGTCTAGGGCAGCGGTTACCAACCTTTTTGGTGCCGTGACCCTTTTATAACATTTGCCAAGGTGCAGTGACCCCAAGAATAAAATTAATTGCGTTGATTCTCCTTCACTGCACTTTTGGAGCTAACTAGTAGGCTACTAGGCTATATATTAAATTTGACTTCTAAATAAATAAATAAACAACAAAACAAATCAACACAACAATTTGTTCAGTGAGAAGGCTGTGCTTGCTTCTTTTTAGCCAGATCTGAAATCCTTGGAGCAGCCTTTGCAAGAGCACAACGCAGATCGTCTTCTGCATCAAGTCTGCTCCTGTAAGCTCCAAGTCTATTAGTAGATTTGATAACCAACAAGCTTGAAAAGCCTGTTTCACAAAGGTATGTTGTTGGAAAAGAAAGAATCAGGCGCAATGCGATCTCAGACAGAACGGGATATGACTGCAAACTTTTGATCCAAAATTTGGTAACTGACATTGAAGAAAAATCAGTTTTTGCTGTATCCCTGGCAATGAGTTCAATGAACTCCTCTTGTGCATTCTCAGGAACATCTTCAACTCTGATGGTGAATGCACTGTGCAGCCTCATTTTGCCACCCCCTTGCAGCCTGCCGCCCCTGGCGCAGAGTCAGAACCGCCAAGTGGCTGCTACGCCACTGAGCCTACACTGGCTTTCCTGGGCTATCAACTGATGCAGAAATAATAGCCTAGCTCTCAACTTGCGTCCTAGCTGCTCAATGTTTGAAAATTTAACTTTTTTCTCACAAATATCAACAAAAATCGCGACTTCAAGTCCAACTTTTGCTTAAAAAATGCATTATTTTTGCTCAGGGTGTTCTGTAAAATCGCGATTTTTACTAGACTCTGGTAAAATCGCGATGCACTCTATGGTGAACTTCCCATATTGTTAAGAGTTAACTTTCTAAATTTCTAAACTAATGAAATTCTAAACTTTTCAGAAGGCCTCAGGTGACCCCAGGAAAATTGTCATTCGACCCCAGTTGAGGTCGCGACCCACAGGTTGGGAACCGCTGGTCTAGGGCAAGAAGTGTTCTAAAAATAACAACAATAGTTGTTGAGATAAACAACAGAGTCTGTGTATTTGGCAAATGTTGACGTCGCTTGAAAATAATTTAAGGTGGAAGTTGTCATTGCAAGCCTATGACTAAAAGCATGTCTGCGAAACTTTGTGAAAAACAATTTCAAACGTGTCCTGAGAATTTAGATTAATTACCTATGTTTAGTTTACTTTAAAAAGGTAAACTAAACTCTCAGGACACGTTTGAAATTGTTTTTCACAAAGTTTCGCAGACATGCTTTTAGTCATAGGCTTGCAATTACAACTTCCACCTTAAATTATTTTCAAGCGACGTCAACATTTGCCAAATACACAGGCTCTGTTGTTTATCACAACAACTACCGGTAGCCTACTGTTGTTATTTTTAGAACACTTCTTGCCCTAGACCTAGACCTAAAACACCAGCAACTAGTTAGCTTATAAGTAGTTAAGGAACATTGAGTGTTGTAGTGAAATGCCATGTGTGTCGGGTTATAAGTCATTGTACAGTTGGTGATTTATGTTATTTCATTTAAATAAGACAGTTAGGCTACCACTTGTCACATGTATTGCACAATAGCACATGTCACATGTACCGACGGTTGTCCTTTGATGGAGGGTAAAAACAGAGAATTTGTTGTATATGTGATCCAAAAAAGTTCAGATGTTGTAATTGTGCATTGCATGATCCACAGAGAAGCTCTCGTGACCAAATGTTTGCCTTAATGTGTACCAGCCATCATGAATCAAGTTAGCCAAGTGGTGAATTTCATTTAATCTCGACCGCTACAAAGTCGCCTTTTTTCTCAACTTTACAAAGCCATGGAATCTGAGTAGGCTATGAGTGTTTGCTGTATCACACTGAGGTACATTGGCTTTCGAAAGGAAAAGTGTTGAATTGCATGGTCCAGTTGAAAGCTCAAGTTATTTTCTTCATGGAAGAACAGAAAAAAATACTTCGGATTTTCTCTTCATGAGGAAGGTTGGTGGCTGAAAGTTCTGTTTCTTTTTGACCTGTTTGATAAACTGAACAGTTTCAACTCCACTGTCCAAGGGCAATCAGAAAACATAATCCACAGCAACAGCTAAGCTACGGTCATTGGACGAAAAGTTGACTTTGTGGAAATCTAAAGTTTCAAAGGAAATCTTTGATTCCTTCCTTGCTATTAATAAATCTCCACTAAAAAAGGAAATTATTCCTGAAATCATAAGCACATTGTCTGGACTACAGTTGGCACTTCAAAATTACTTCCCAGAGTTTGCTGGGAAGTAATTTAAGTAAACAACTTTAGATAGGTTGTTAATGTGATAAAAGCTCTTAGAGAAAAGTTCAGTGAAAGATTTTTCATTTCTTGGTAAATAAACAATCACTTTACAAAATGGAGCCAATCAGAAAAAAAATTATGCAATTATGGGGGAGTGGGGGGGCCTTAAAGTTTGAGGAAATTTAAAAAAATAACATAGGGATTTTCATATCAAGCAATTGTTTTTTTGATATTTTAGTAGCATAATTGAATTCCTCACCCATGAGAACATGGGAATAGACACTTTGTTCATAATAATTGGACAAGAAATGGTGACTTTAGAGCATTTTCTCAAAATATTCCCACGCACAATGGCGCCACTAGTGGCAAAAATGTAAAATTTTAAATTGCGATAACTTGATAATGACACAAGGTATCAAAAAAAATTCCAACAGTTATGAATATTATTCTAAAATAGCATATGTAAAAATAAAGAAAATCTAAGAGATGGTGGAATAAAATTTCTTCAAAATTTGTTGAATTATAATGGAATGACTCTTAGTGCAAAAGCCATCAAAATAATCTTGCCGTTTGCATCTTCATGTGTTGTATCGGGTCCGCCCCGATAGCTCAATTGGTTAGCGCGTCACTTCTGGAACGAAGAAGCTTCAAGATCAAGCGGCGCTGGTTCGACTCTCGGGGTGTGCGCTTGAGCAACGCAGGTTAAGGACTGCTCTCCATTCAGCGGCATCTAATGGATGGAATAGTTCCCTGGCAACAAGACTTCAACAATCGGAAACTTCAATCTGTCAATCTCGGTGACCGGGCCTGCGTCAGTGATTCAAAGCCTCTACAAGTATGCGAAACTGCCAGGATTAAGCTCTGCAAGAAGCTTTCCGAGGATAAAGATTCAATCAATCAATTCATGGCTCTGTGAATATAGATTTTTCACTCTGACTGAAATAAAAAGCAAAAAGTGGGAGAGACTTCTTAGAATTGACGACGAAATGTGGGTGTGCTTGGCAACGACGGAACCTCGTTTCAATCTTATTTGTTCCCAAAAACAGGCACATCCATCGCATTAAAATTAGCAGAATAATCTTTTTTAAAGCAACTTTGTTTTTGTAGTAAGTGTGCCGCGATTTTTTTATTGTTTCGGTGTACTGCAAGCTGAAAAAGTTTGAGAAGCACTGGTCCAAAATCTGCTAGACAGGATAGGAGACTTATTTGACAAGCTCCCTGAACTTAGCAAGCGTCTTTCGACGACCTTGACATACGCTCCATTAGGAGTGTTGGAGTTAAAAAATTAAAACACTGAGCTGAAAGAAAACTAAAGAGTTTTGCCTTTCTTTTAGGAAGGCGCCTTTCCTGCAGATAAACGCCAAAGAAAAATAAAGCGAGGCGTGAATTCAAGAAATTACGCCTAGATGTGAGCACAACAAATTCACTCAGCACGTAAGGTGAATTAGCCCCCGGAACAGATCACAACATGTTTTAGTCAGTTAAAATACACTTGTTTCATTGTCTAGCAAATTTCTATGATTAAAAAATCATTGTTAGTTTTTAACATTGCTTTTGTTTTCACACGTTTTATTTGTAAACTTTGTCTTATGCTCATTTATGCAGATGAAATTAGAACAACATTTATGTTTGAGCATTGCAGTGTTTTATAGCAACCAGCTTGGTGGACGAAAATGTTTTTGAAAATATTATTCCACACTGAATGTTAAAAATAGCCTACATTGTTACAAAATAACAAATGCTTCTGATATAACTAGACAAAACATGTCATCAACACCAGTGAAATATGGACCTTTCAGTTCTAAGTACAGCCTCGTTGTAGCTTTTTTATGTACAGTAGCTTTTGTCGGGATACTTTTGGCCATTATTTTATCTACATCTGGTGAGTCTAATACTACAGGAACCATTACAAACATTCCTTTAAATAATTCCTATTGGACAACTCAGAAATTGCAGTGTGGGAGGTCAAAAGTTGAACCTAATCTCATTTCAACTAGAATTGTGGGTGGATCTGAAGCAAGACCACATTCTTGGCCATGGCAAATCAGTTTGGTAAAGTATGTTTATGAAAACAAACTTTTCAATTTATTTTTTAATACAACAGACTGACTTAAATAACTAAACGTGTAGTCACTCTCTGTTATATAACAGGGACTTAATATTAATGTGTGACTTATATTTTTAGATTAATTTATTGTATGTTTGGGTTAAAAGGTTATATTGGGCAATACATTTTGTATAAAGTGGATTATTAGTTCAATAATCGTCTATTTATATGCACAAGCAAGAGTTTAGACCAGAACTAAGGTTTAGATGTGACTTTGTCAGTGAAAGAATAAAGATATCTTCAATTTTCTAATGCAATGGTCTCCAACCTGTGGGTCGCGACCCAAAGTGGGGTCACCTTAACTTTTCCTGGGGTCGCCACAACTCACCATATTCAATTTGTTACTGTTTCAATTCATTACCGAAAAAAAGACCGATACTTTTTTGTTCTAGTTCGCAACCTTTGCCTGTGTTTTGAACTACAGCTTGCTACCTCGGGTCACAAATAAGCAATAATCAAAAACGGAATAGTTGCGACAAGTACGACAGAGCAAAAGCATTCACGATGCTAGTTTAGACTAACTTTTTATTATTCAAGGTGACTCCAGAACGAGCGAATGGTTATTTATGCAGGTGTAGTGTGCAGACATTTCATCGGCTGCTTACGGTTTGCTTTGCAGCTAGTAATGGTAATTTGTAGCTAGTAAGTAGGCCTATAGCTAAATATTAGAGCAAAATGGCAGCAAAAAAATACCAGAAAAAGATCATAGCCTATGACGAGGCTTTTTTAAAACTTGGTTTTACATAATTTAATGGCAAACCAAAGTGTGTAATGTGTAATCTGTCATAAAGTTTAGCGTGTTTAACATAATGTATTAAACACAAAATAAAATATATAACATAATAAACTCAAACGTTTTCGACACGTACGTGTGTCCTCATCAGGGATTCAATCTGCAATAGGCTATACGTAAATGAAAAATTGTAAGATAAATTTGACTTGGCACTACAACTGTAACGACACTCTGGACTGAAAAACACCTTTTCAGTCCAGAGTGTCGTTACAGTTACAGACGGTGTGAAGTCTGAAAAACAAAATGGGGTCGCATGTAAATGTTGAAAATCATTTTCATTTATATTGGGATCGCTTCTTAAAAAGATTGGAGACCACTGAATCTAATGGTTAGCTTCCTGTATGTATGCTAAAAGGTTTAGCTATGAAATTGCAATTTTATATTCCGCCCCGTTAACTCAGTGGTTACGCGCCCGGATCAAGATCTCGCGGCGCTGGTTCGACTCTCGGGGTGTGCGCGCTTGAGCAACGCATTTCAGGACTGCTCTCCATTCAGCGGCACCTAGTGAATGGAATAATTTCCCGGCAACAATCGGAAATTTCACTCTGTCAATCTCGGTAACCGGCCCTGCGTCAAGAACCTCTACATGTATGCGAAACTATCAGGAATAACCTATCAAGGCTTCGTCAGTCCGAGGATAAAGATTCAAAAACCAACCTATTTTAATCTAGGTTTAAGGTTTAGGTTTAGTTTACATTGTTCAATCTGATTGTTGCTGATATAAGTTTGGTTTTAATTTTGAACCATAGACCTACCGGTACCTCCAAAACGTTGCTCGTTTGCCATTAACCAATGGTTTCATTTATAAAGTAGAAACTGTCTGAAAAAAAAGTCTGCATATCCATCAACCTGCAGGCATGGTTAGAAAAAGCAATCTTAATTCGTTTTTATTTGGCCAATAGGCCTACATAAGTTAATATATTGTGACTATTCATTCTTTGCTGAATTTTAACCCCATTTCTTCATTTCAATAATTTCATTCGAAATAATAAACTACAATAGAGCCTTTTGTATCAAGACTTTACTTTTCCTTATCCCAATAACCCAACAGACCTCATGTTGCAGTTTATAATAAACAAGAATCGCTTTCAAAAACTCCCTGCAAAAACTTTATTAAAAATGTCAGTGAAATAAGTTGATGATTGTTTTTGCCATGATGTTGACCAGACCAAGTCATTTTTTCTGTTATTTAGCACTTTGTTTATATGGTGTTGTAACGTATTCTTAAGGGTTGCTTTGAACACTGTTAAGAGACACTGTTTGAAGAACATTGTTCAAATTTGTGTTGCAGTTATCGGTCTGGTATAGCAGGATACCACCAGTTTCGACACGTTTGCGGCGGCTCGCTTATTGGTCCAAATTTTGCTATAACCGCTGTGCACTGCTTTTTGAATAGCCAGCGCACTGCGCTCACTACCGACCCTTCCAAATACAGAGTTATTGTTGGAGGGCACGACAAAGCTCAGATCACTCGTGGAGCGGCGTATGTCAAGATATATTTATTACGTAATAGCCAGAGGTGGGCATTTGCTACTTTAAAAGTAGCGCGCTACCGCTACTGATGATAAAGTAACGCGCGCTACCCGCTACAAATCGATAAAAATAGTGCGCATCTGCTGCTCGGGCTAAAGTAGCGCGCACTACTGCTACTTCTCCTGCTACTTTTCTCTTAAACTGACAGCATTTTGTGACATCAAAATGACCTTGACAACGAATGCCATCATTCGTTTACAATGCCATTTCAACGTCGTTAGGCTAAAAAAACACGTTTCGGGTGAAATTTATTGTTTCCATCCTTCAAATATACGAACATTTCACAATGCAAGCCAGTGAGTCCTGACTGCGGCACTTTTCCAACGGAGAAGTCTCTCCACCGCAGCACTGGGAGGAATGCGGGTGTTGTATTTAATGAAGAGACGTTTTATATCGGCACTGGGAAAGCTCAAACCTCCACAGCTGACTTTTTTTTCCGTTCCAACGTTTCATGCGATGGCACCAACACACCAAAAATCATCCTTGGAGTCTTGACTGCTGTTGGTGTCACTTGTCGGTATCAACGTGGATTGATGTTTCCCGCTACAGTCAAATGTTTTCTGCCTTGATTTTTTCACCGCATTGTTGCCATAAAACATCTCCGAAAACTTGGACAAACGTAGCGCCGCTATTGCAGTTGCTACTCCAACAAAAAGTAGCGCCCCTACAATTACCAAAAAAGTAGCACGCTACTGCCCACATTTGGTAGGCTAATAGCACAGATTGGCATTTACTACTTTCAAAGTAGCGCGCTACCGGTACTCGTGCTAAAGTAGCGTGCGTAACCGCTACTTTTATCTTAAACTGACACAGGAAGCACTTTATGTTGTCAAAATGACCTTTAAAAACGAATGATATTCGTTTACACTTTTCAACGTCGTTATATAATTTTATTGTTACCCATTTTTCAAAAATAGCCTTCAAGCATTTCAAAATGCGAGTCGCTCGCTTTGGATTCAGCAAGGGTTTACCAACAGAGGAAAGTTTCTTTACCGCAGCACTGGAAGGAATGAGATGTTGTATTTAATGAATAAACGTTTTAAATAGGCACTGGGAAAGCTTAAGTACTTGCTTCTATCTGAAAAAGGCCTCCACAATTGACTTTTCTTTCCGTATCGACGTTTCATGCGATGGCACCAACACACCAAAAAATTCATCCTCGTAGTTGTGACTGGTGTTGGTGTCACTCTTGTCGGTATCAACGTGGCTTGATGTTTCCCGCAACGCCAATAGTCGAATTATTTTTTCCTTGATTTTTTCAAGCATTGTTCCCATAAAAAATCTTCAAACACGAGTCATTTTTTTCTCACTTGAAATGGGAAAGTAGCGGGAGTGCGGCTGAAAGAAATGTAGCGCACTATTGCTACATTGAAAAAAAGTAGCAGCGCTGCTGCTCACCTCTGCGATGGAATTTTTTTTTTTATGGCTTATTAGCTTCATGTGTGACATCAATTTGCCATTGACATCATACTTCTCATAGTCCCGTCTGAATTTTTATCTTCGCATACAGCAATGGCACTCTTTATTTGTTTTTCAAACACATTTAGTTTGTTTATATTGGCAATCGAGGCCAGCATTTGTGTCACAAATGATCATCATTTAAATCTTTTCCTAATTTGTTTTGAGGCCCAAGATGTCGGTAGGTTTCATGGAATGGAGATAGCAAAATGACTTTTCAATTTGAACATCGAGGAATGATCACAACATTCACAAGTGTTTCTTCCTCAAGCAGCCAATATAAATGATTTATTGCAAACTGCACGGACAATCGAAACATTAACCAATGTGTCAAATCCACTTTGAGATTCACCACTTGTGTATCCTTGAAACGCTGCATGTGTATTACGCCATTACGTCACATCACCTACTTTAGGTTTACGAGGATTCTTCGAATTCATCTTCATCCAGAAAATAATCTCGCATCGTTTGCGGCCACCAGAAGGCCTGTCAACGACATTGCATTGATTCAACTCCAACATGCATATGATCCCAGCCAAAACCTTCCAGCTGTATCTTTTGTCTGTCTGCCTCCCGTTAACACTCTTCCTCCAGTTGGTAAAAGGTGACTGTTTTGAAAGGACGCTGTAAATATTTTCTGTATTGTTTTTAGTTTTGTTTTTTTTCATATTACCCATCGAAAACAACCTGTCTGATTCTAATATGTCTTTTTACACGCTTCATTTTTTGGTAGTCATTGCTGGTTTTAATACATTTATACTGACAAGATTGGCTCACATTAGCATTGGTGTAGGCCTATCAGCCAGTGATATAGTTTGTTGTTAGATTATTACGACTGGTCATCTTACAGGTGCTGGGCTTCCGGCTGGGGTTAGACTCTGAATACTGGTAACGACAAAGTATTGAAGCAACTTCCTCAACCGGTTGTGTCGGAAAGAAACTGCAACAACTTCTACAGAAATCAAATATCTTACAAGCAGCACTTGTGTGTCAGGGAAAAAAATATGGGGACCTGTCAAGGTGACAGTGGTGGACCTCTCGTGTGTAAGAACCAGGACAACAGATGGGTTCTTTATGGGGCCACCAGTTTTGGCCCAAAAACGTGCGTTACCGCTCCAGGTGTATTCGCCACAATACCGGGGTACGTGACTTGGATATGCTGCACAATGAAGGATCGAACGACCCCTCCGTGCAACACGATTCAGTGTTGACAGCCTTGTGGCCTACTCTGCACGCAATACTCATGCGGTTGGTGTTATAGTTTGAATGATGACTGCTGTTTATTTTCATGTGTGAGAACTTCCTTAAGTGATCGGAGATCTAAAGCAATAATCATCTTCCCGGAAGGATCCTGTCTCTGTCGGTGGTTCTAGACTTTATTCTAGTGAGAAAAAGTTTTCATTTTTTTAAATATGGCATTTTGACAGGCAATAGTCTGATTGTCATTTGTCAATGAAGCCTGAGCTCAATTCCAGCTATAGTATGATCTGGAGTTGTAGTTACAAATCTGGTAATGATCACAAATTTTGCAATCGTTTCGAAAAATTTAAGCCAATGACGGCCGTTCAATTATCTTTTACAAAAACTACTGTGAACACGTCATATGAAATGCACTGGACCGCATATCAGCGTTCCGGAAGTTATGTATCGGATTTGAGATATTTTTGCGTTTTTATTCGTTTGCCTTACCATTTATTTTATTTAACTAGATAGTTAATTTCTATAGGCCAACAACGTTTAATGTAATACAGTATACACAAATCCATTGTAGATTGTGCTGCATGTCAGGCCTACGATGAAATCCAGGCGCAAACCGATGTCAGCTTTATCGATAGTTTGCCTAAACCTATAGAGTAAAACATAACTTGGATCTTGTTTAACTTTGGAGCCGGTTCTACTGTAAGGGATCCGTTATTCTGAAATGGACATCCCTAGACCTGGGGCGTATCCTCAAGGGAAGCATTGCTTCCCCTGTCAAAATTGATAAAAGAGAAAAATTATGTTTTTTAGTAAAACGGTTTCGTAATTTCTTTACCTGAATACAAATTAGAACGGTTTCTAACTCATGTTCCCGTATAATTTCAGCTCGGTTTTAATTTTAAAAAAGTTGGAAGCGTACGGAAGCTAAGATTCGTATCGCTTCCCTTGCTCTCGTTTTTTGCTATACTAAGAAACAAGTGAGAGACTAAGGAAAAATAGCAGAGCAAAGTTTGCCCGAGTTACGTTTCTTTTAACTAATCCACGGAAGCAACTTTTCAATCGCTTCCCTGTCGCAGGGTTAGCAGATTGGCCAAATTCAACAAATTAGGCTTTTTTAAAATTAATTCTTTAAAATGCATAATAAGCAATATTTCTCAAATATTATAACCTTACCACATGAAACCATGTTCACCATTGTTCAATATATGTTCTATACTTGTTTAATACTCGTAATGTGGCGGATTAAAACTCATCCACTACAGTCTTTTTATAGGCCTACTTGCTATTTTTTGTGCTATACTTGCAGAATTATTTTTGATACAATTTCTTGAAATCCGCTACAACTCATAAAATGTATGTACATTTTAATATTTTTAATAGAAACAGGTAAATATATCCATTTGGCCTTTTTGTCTAATATTTTCCTTGTTTTTGGCCTTTTTTGTATTATTTTAGTTTTTAGACTTTATCATAGTCTGGCAACTCTGCTCTGTTGGATATTGCGCCCATGGGTTAAAAATGAAAAAATTTAAAGCGCTGTTATGGTTATAATATCAGGTAAAGCAAAAGTTTGAGCCAAATGTTGGCTTTACACTGCTATCCTGGCTGGATAGACTTTGGCATAAGACAGGATATGTGAGGTCTAGGCTAAACTTGACTGAAATGAATTCTGGCTTAAGCTACTTGGTCACAGCGGTAAACCATAATCTCTTCGTGGGAAAATTGTAACATAAGATTCCCGAATCCGTTCGTCTGTATGTAATGACCGAAAGAGAAACACTCTTCTGAAACGTCTATTCAAAATTGTATTTCTGTAAAATCAGCCACCTGGCTGTCGAAATGGGATGCAACACCGTACACCACTAAAACTTGTCACTACAGAACAGATTACTTGGATAAAGACGGAATTTTTGTCCAGCTAGCAAGCACTAAGCAAACAGTTAAATGTGCGACTAACTCTCAAGCAACCATTTCACGAATGACCAGAATAGATATCAATATCTCAAACTCACGTACGCAGTACTGTGACGTAATAGTGAAAGACATTGTCACGCAATTCAAACAGGTGTTCAAAGCTGGTGATCCAATGTTTCATGTTTAAACAGGTTTCAAACTGAAACAGGTTTAAACAGGTTCAGAACTGAAGATGCACTGAATAAGTGCGAAATATATTTTCTGTAACATCTACTGACAACTGATCCCTGTTACCTTAGCAATTGAGGTTTTAGCTTTAAACAGGTTTGACACAAGTCTTACGAACGATGGTGCAATCTCTGCTCATGTTTAGGAAAAATTCCATGACATAATACGCTAAGATTCAGTAGACCTGAACAGTTTTTATATGACGTTTGATTAGGTGAACAATTGTCTGGAACATAGCGGCCCCTAGTTATGACAGTCTGACATGGCATAACTAAAAAAGAATTGACGACACTTGTGAGCCAATGAATAAAAACACATGATGCACAAATTGTTTGAATCACTCACGCTTAAGTTAATACGCAAATACAAAGGGCATGCAAAGAATGAACAGCAATACGAATAATACACGACGATACATGAAATTGGTACCATAGGTAGGCCTACATGCTAAAATGACGCTATGTACAATGGTTGCGATAATAACCGACTGTTCTGGGCTCAGACAAGTGTCGGCCACCGCAGACAAAACCAGGCTCAAACCCTAACACTTAGGTGTTCTTTACGGGGGCGAGGCACGAAATATCTCTCAACACGTAGTCTACTTTCACTTTCCCCGTACTCTCATCATAGTTGCAGACGGCAACTTTGGCTCTATACGAACCACAGGCTTCCCTTTCCTAATTTGTGGAACTACCTCATGCACCCTCCCAAGTTGATACTTCCCACGTTTACCAATGTCTTGGAGAGAACCCACCACTACAAGTTGACCAGGCTCCAAATTCTCGGCCATTTTTAGCCATTTTTTCCGGCCCTGAAGACCTGGCAAGTAAAAATCGATCCATTAACTCCAAAACTGCTGAGAAAGTGACAAATTGAACCGATAATCCCTTCTCAATTGGTCACGATCATGTGGTTGCCCAACAGCACAGTATGTGTCTAAGTATGGGGTCAAAAGTGAGGCAGGGGTGATGACAGTAAAATCCCTAGGGTCGTCACTCAAAGGTACCAAAGGGCGTTCGTTCACGATCCGAACGGCACTGCCTGTGTACGTAAGCAGTTCAATGAAATTGGGCTTACGAATTGAAGCGTCCAAAATGTGAAAAAAGTATTTAATCACATCGGCCATGAAACCAAACCTACCAAGCCGAAATCTAGCCAAGACATCTGCCAGAAGGTTTAACAAATCAGGACAAGAAAACATTACATCATTAAAACAAGTTCCTCGAAATTCAGACTTGCCATCATAAACAATGCGCTTTTTTAATTGTGACGTCACAAAGTATGGTAAATACCATTCAAATCCCTTTAAATTTTCTGCTTCACCAGCACGCTCAATATAGCCATTAGATTTAAGATCCTTCATGGTGTCAGTAAGAAAATCACGAAGTTCAGGTTGTTTTAAAGCCTTCTTCCTTAAAGCAGCAGCTCTATCTGACGCCAACACAAAATTGTTAGGTAAATCAATATCTTCCTTCAACGGTACAGGTATCTCAAATCGACCATCATTCAACTCAATATTCGGTTCAACAAGTTCTCTAGCCAAAATGTCATTGCGAGACAATTCACAGGTTTCATTTTGCAAGGTCAAATCCTGAATGACTTTGTTCAGGTCTGCTATTTCCATATCACGAGACTCAATTTTACGCTGAAAGCCAGAGATGACATCCGACTCTGAAGACGTCTGCACTCTGCACACATTAGCAACGCTTTCATCTAAGGGTGACTTACCACCACAAGCCAACCAACCGAGAGGAGTGAGTAAAGCATGCGGTTCACTACGATTTTCACCAACACGCTCCTCTTTGGCCCACATCAAATAAGCGTTGTCGTTGCCAATCAGTACATCTACAGTACTACAATCATTCAAATGAAACATATTCACGTCATGAAAATGACGGAAACCACTTAAATCCTGCTTGTGCGGTAAAGTTTTAACATCGTCAGCCCAAGCTGGGTTAACCACCGAAGTTATATCACAAAACAGTTCATCCGTCTCTAACGACTGGATGTTGAGTTTAACAAGGTTAGCACAAGTAGGTTTCTGACCAGCCAGAGTGTCCATTTTAAACGACGCTTTATCATACGGTTTAACGCCAAGTTCGCACACCAAATCACTGGAAACAAACGTCAACTGCGAACCAGGATCATGCTGACAATACACCAACTTCGATTTGCCAGTTATTGGATTCAAAACACGAGCAGCAGTAACGCGGTTAAAAGCTGCTTTAACATTTCCAATCTTAACATTACGCACAGGAACTCTGGCACCAGCATCATCTTTGCCAATCGAATCCAGAGAATCACGTGACGTCACATAAAAATCATGCAGAAGAAAATAGTGTTTCCTATCGTTGTTAGGGACACACTTACGACAGTTGTTTGCATGAACGCAATCCCTAACCATATGCTGGCGCAAACAATTCAAGCATTTGCCAGCTTTCACAATGACATCTCTCCGATCTTTAGGTGTCAAGCGCAAAAATTCTTTACAATTAGACAAAAAATGATATTCAACTTGACCACGTGACGAACAATAAAAACATGCCGGTATGTCACTACGTCTGGCCTCACCACCGCGCGGTGCGCCAACAGCAGTCGAGTAGGCTACTGCAAACTCCCTGAAATCACATTATGATGGGGTTTTACCGACGTCTGCCTAACCGGACAAGAAGGCAATTTTTCTTTGCCAAACTTTTTAAAATGCTGCGACTCACCAGAATCGCCCATTAGCATAATGCTAAAATCGGTCGACTTGCGCGTTTCCTCCCGTACTACAAAATCAAACAAACTCTGAAAAGTAGGCTCATCAGTACCACCATACTGATCACCTAAAAAGTCAAGATAACGCTGCTTAGCGTCAAACGGGAGTCACTAATTAGGCAAATCCAAAACAAAACGTCCTTCCAATTTATCACGCTGACCATAAGCTTTCGCGTAAAGCAGACACTGCGACAATTCGTCTTTAAACTCTTTCAAATCACTGGAAGAGATCGAAGTCAATTTGCTACCATAGCGGTACTTCCTAATTTCCGGTTCGGCGAAAAGACCTCCACGAACTCCAAAACGTTGAGACAAGCGAGCTAATGACATTTCTATCCTGTCTTCCTCTGACAAGCCAGGAGTGTCAGAAACCAAATTAGCAATCGTTTGCGCAGCTGTTCTAACACAAGCTGCTTGTAACAAAGTCAAACGAGTTCCTTTAAAGAGCGAAGCTGCCATTAAGGCCGTAACACGATTTTTAAAGAAGATAAATGGCATATTATTACCATCGTAACCAATCAAGGCCGCCTTATCGAAAAACGTCCTACTATTTTGGTATTCAAAAAAGCTATCCTGTTGTTGAGAACTCGATTTAGCGGGAGAAGACAAGCTATATCCCTTAAGGGGCTGAGAGGGCTCAGTCACATGCACAGCCCGATCACGATCCTCACAAACGTTAAAATCAGGAAACGCGATACGCCTCTCACAACCACCCAAATTACGTGTAGCTGGGCGATCAAAAACTAGCGGCGCAGAAAACTGTGAAGGGGGCAAAGCATTACTGCTAATGGCGACCCCGTGACCTGTACGCTCTGGGGGAGGAGTTCGACTATAATTCGCAGGCCTTGGCTTTAGATCCTTCGGAAGATCTTTAGCTGCGGCCCCGAGACCTCCTGAAACAGCTTGAAAACGTGTGGATTGCACTGGTCCACCCACGGGTTGAACAGGCGTCTGGAAAAGGCTATGTAAGTTAAACTGCGATTGATGTTCACTTCTGGAATGCCTAGAAGATCCCTTCTTAGAGCTACGCCGGGAGCCCAACTCTGAACGATATTCAGCTAAAGCTACCTCTTTACGTTGTTCAGCCCTCAACTGAGCGTCTTTGAGTGCGAACTCAGCAGCTCTAGCTTCGGCTCTCGCGGCGGCCTCAGCTCTCGCGGCAGCCTCAGCTCGTATAGCCTCAGCTCTCGCGATGGCCTCAGCAGCTCTTGCTTCGGCCTCAGCTTGGATCTGGAGCTCCTCTCGTCTTAGCTGTAGGTTAATTTGTGCCACTATCCGAGACGAACTCCTAGACATCCTAGTGCTTATATTTGAGGCGCTATCCTCAGGATGTATGTCAGCATCCAACATATCTGAAAACTCACTTTCTTTTTGTTCGAAGTTATTTTTCAACGAGTTAAATTCGGGATCTACCCTATCACGAAGTTCTGCCAAGATTGCAGAGTTAAAAATTTTACTCAAAAGAGCATGGAAATGCCTTAATTCCTCTTCTAAAGTAGATAACTTAGATCTAAAAATTAACAGTTCCTGCTTATCACTCAAAGAACCTAGGGCTACAGAAAGTTCCCCAATTTGAGTCAAAATATCCCTTCTAAGATGCCGGGCCTCTCGAACTGACTTAGCCTCATCGTTACTGGGTCCCTCCCCAGAATGGCCTGCCCGACCGCAAAGAACATCATCAGGCTTAAACTCAGTCGAATCGACGGCGGCCGAGTCCCTGTCGCCACCGAGTGTGGACATATTAAATGTTGGGGCTAAATTTAACAATTAAAAAATTAAGTTACACAAACACACAAAATTATTACAGTAGTTATAAAAAACTTAACTGCAAAGACCATAAAAAATACAAAAAAGAATTAAAATGCACAATACCGTAGTTGTAGGGTTATATAAATGAAGTCTTAAAGTTCCACAAACTTGCTTGGATTCTTCGACTTGAATCTTCAAGCACAGATCGATTGTCTTTAATCTTTTATCTTGCCAATGAATGTCAATGTAGTTTTTTCTTAAGAACCGACAAAGAAACGCCTTTAATTTTTTAACTTGAAGCTCTTCAATACCAACTGAGAAGAAATGTCTTTAATTTTCTTTTGCTTCTGCACCAAACACTAGACAGAGTAACGTCTTTTATTCTTTATGTGCTTCTAAGTGCTTCTTGGCCTACCAACTAACAAGCCACGTCTTTATTTTTTATGGTCACAGCGGTAAACCATAATCTCTTCGTGGGAAAATTGTAACATAAGATTCTGGGATCCGTTCGTCTGTATGTAATGACCGAAAGAGAAACACTTTTCTGAAACGTCTATTCAAAATTGTATTTCTGTAAAATTAGCCACCTGGCTGTCGAAATGGGATGCAACACCGTACACCACTAAAACTTGTCACTACAGAACAGATTACTTGGATAAAGACGGAATTTTTGTCCAGCTAGCAAGCACTAAGCAAACAGTTAAATGTGCGACTAACTCTCAAGCAACCATTTCACGAATGACCAGAATAGATATCAATATCTCAAACTCACGTACGCAGTACTGTGACGTAATAGTGAAAGACATTGTCACGCAATTCAAACAGGTGTTCAAAGCTGGTGATCCAATGTTTCATGTTTAAACAGGTTTCAAACTGAAACAGGTTTAAACAGGTTCAGAACTGAAGATGCACTGAATAAGTGCGAAATATATTTTCTGTAACATCTACTGACAACTGATCCCTGTTACCTTAGCAATTGAGGTTTTAGCTTTAAACAGGTTTGACACAAGTCTTACGAACGATGGTGCAATCTCTGCTCATGTTTAGGAAAAATTCCATGATGTAATACGCTAAGATTCAGTAGACCTGAACGGTTTTTATATGACGTTTGATTAGGTGAACAATTGTCTGGAACACTACTATCAGTAGGTAGCTGTAGCTGAATTTTTGGTGTTTTC
Organism: Aplidium turbinatum; assembly: GCF_918807975.1. Classification (NCBI taxonomy): domain Eukaryota; kingdom Metazoa; phylum Chordata; class Ascidiacea; order Aplousobranchia; family Polyclinidae; genus Aplidium; species Aplidium turbinatum. Next base: position 36,440,579 of record NC_137473.1, read on the forward strand.
CAATTTTAGCCGCATTTTTTGCCCGTTCGTGTGTAAGAGCGACCTTTAATAAGTTAATAGCTGTTTATCTGCTTATAAGTTTTATACAAATATTACCCTAAAAGTGTTTCCAGAAAGCACTATAGTCCATTATTTGGGTGTAATTTTGCAAAAAAATTTCCGGGGGAGCATATGCCCCCGGACCCCCCTAGAAAACACGTGCCTTCGGCACGCTCTGATTCCCCACGAGTTTTATTGCTTCCCTTGCTCAACCAACCAGGATACGCCACTGCCCTAGACTACTAGTAGTGCAGGCCCTTAGGGGCAAAAATGAGCATCTTTAGGCTAAACGTGTTACACGTTGTTTTTTTGTAGTTGATGAATCTAACTTCAATTTTAGTGGGTGCCGCAACTTTTTGGGTCACGTAATCACCCCCAAATCGGGGATTCCCCCCAAATCAGTTTTGAGCTCTTTTCACGGCATTTTTATGCAATTAGATACGTTATTTTTTACATTTGGACTGATTGCCACTACAAAATACACGAGATAAAAATCACACAAATTTATGTTATTAATGACGTCATTGTGACGTCATATATTATTTTTTTGCTTGTTTTTTATTGTAGTCGCTTGTTTGTTGTTGATGTTACTCTTTTGGTTACAATAAGTTACCAATGCTAAAATAATTACCCCTTCAAATATGACGTTAGCATTGCATCATGAATGACGTCATAATTTTATGTGATTTTTTTCCAGATGTTTTTCTTATAGGTCAGTATAGCAGGGAGACAATAACTATAGGTAGGGGCATATAGCCTATGGTTTGACCCAAAAAAAAAATGCAACAAAAGGTTTTTCAACTGATTTGATTAGTATTGGGTGTCAGTATTAACATATTCAAAATCTTAAGGAATCCAACTTTCGGAAAGTGGTCATTTTCAAAATGGCTTCCATGATGGCCGCCAAACCATTAAAATAACAGTAAATTGACCATAACTCGGTCATCATATGACCAAAATGTAGTTTTGGTGTCTATATCTAGGTTTTTATACCCTGTGAAGTCAATGAGACTATTCTCAGAATTGTTAAATTATCTGATAACTTATAAATTCAATATGGCATTCCAAGATGGCCGCCAAACCATTCAAATAACATAGTAAATTGACCATAACTCGGTCATCATATGACCAAACATGTAGTTTTGGTGTCTATATCTCGATTTTTATACCCTGTGAAGACAATGAGACTATTCTCAAAATTGTTAAATTATTTGATAGCCTATAAATTCAATATGGCAATCCAAGATGGCCGCCAAACCATTAAAATAACAGTAAATTGACCATAACTCGGTCATCATATGACCAAAACATGTAATTTTGGTGTCTATATCTAGGTTTTTATACCCTGTAAAGTCAATGAGACCATTCTCAGAATTGTTAAATTATCTGATAGCCTATAAATTCAATATGGCAATCCAAGATGGCTGCCAAAACAATTAAAAATGTACAATAGCAATGTATTGTTTATTAAAAAAGGTGGACGCGAGGTGGACACGATTCGCAATTGCAGTGATCATTTTCAGTAGGTTGTCCGGGGCAGCTTTCATGTCCGTCATGATTGGAACCAGTGCCGGTCTTAGGGTATTTCGGGCCCTGTGCGGAATGTGCTTTGCGGGCCCCAATGACAATGATCCAATTCAGTAGCGTAGCTAAGTATTTTGAAAGGGGAGGGGGGGTTTGATGGCCGGCGGGCAAAGCCTGACGGCGTGTTCGCTGAAGGCAACACCCAGCGGTGCGGGGCTGGGGGGCCTCCCCCAGAAAATTTTGAAAAATTACTTTGAATTTGGTGCATTTTGAGAGCATGTTCAATAAAAATTTAGGTATGTATATTAACTGTAAAATGGTGCTGTCCGGTGGCATAGCAAAAGGATAAGATCATGTTTTCTCTGGCATTTTTCGGAAATAAAGCTGAGTCTCCATGTTTTCTTGTTGCTAATTCCTAAAGCCGCAACTGACTTCAAGGATAACGGTACTTGCTTGTGAATCGAATGAATTTTTTCCATTGGAAACGACAAAAATTACTGCATTTCCTGAGTAAATTGCGGGCCCCCTAATTTGCGGGCCCTGTGCGATCGCACGGTTTGCACACCCCAAAGACCGGCACTGTTGGAACCATCTGATTATTGTCTACTTTCCATCCCCAGTCTAGAGAATCCATACCATTGTCAGTAGCCTACCCATCCTCACCATAATCTGGTAGTAAACTCTGAGGCAGTGGAATTTGGTAAAGGATGATGTAGGTGGCAAACGTTCAGGGTGAACAAAGAACTTGGCTGTTTTAATTTTCTTGACCAATGTATTGTAGCACTGTGTTTCTAGGTTACTACTGCCATCGTTGCCAAACATAACAGTCATAGCTTTGTTTCCAAGATCCTTAATGATGTGGTCTGTCTGATTTGGGAGAATAAAGCAATTTGCACTTTCTTTGATTATTGGTTGACCTTTCACTAGTTTCTTGAAAGCGTCTTCTTCCCGATACCAAATATCCTTGACGTTGAATCACAACCGGTGAATGCATGAATGATGAGGAGCTGTGAACATATGTCTGGTTCGATGATTGCTTTAAGTTTGTTGATGTCGTGTATCTTGGTTGCGTAAGCTTTGTCGGAGCGGAAGTAAAGGTCTTTAATGTCTGGGTCAGTGTCAGCATAGTGTATAGTAACAATATTAAAAGGTCTGTGTCTTCACCAATTAAAGTCGTGCTATGTCGATGAGGTCTGTCCATCTGCCGTCTTGACGATGTCCACATCTACATCACCTGGTGCGTTAATCACATTGCAGCTTCTATTCCTCAGTTGAGCAGAAATTAGAGAAATTGATCTTTCTTTGTTGGAAGCTCGAGACAAGAACTGCTCCTTCTTTCCAATGAACTCGGTGTCTACAATAAAGTGAACAACCGGGTGGACGTTCATGCCGCGTCTTTGATGGGTATTGTCTTTGATAGACGGACCGCCATATCCATCAAAGACCACCGTTGCTAAGCGATAATGACGAATGGTAAAATCTGCATACGACTGTGCAATAGACCCATAACTGTCTCCAGTTTCCATGGCACTCGATGCAGCAAGAACCCTCCATCAAGGACGTAGTGATCGGTTTTCGAGGCAGATTCTTTCACTACTTCATAATCGTCTGACATCACACTGCTGGCATGTTCTGTGACTCCAGCCACCCGCACTTGCTGTTGTTTCTCTGGGCAAAAAACTTTACGATAATTGCCTCTACCCAGTGATCGATTTCGAGTAATGGGTAGTACCAAATTTAAGTCATAAGTAGAGTAGACAACCGGAAACAGATATTGCAGTCGGCTGCAGCGTGGGTCAGGTGTACGTCGGATGGCGTACACCGATGCATAGCGCTCAAGTCCGCTTTCCCGCAATGCAGGATAAAGATAATAAAACAAAATAAAACAAAAAACAAAAAACAGGGTCTGGATGTTACGTTGCTGTCAGAAGTAATACTCGTCTTCCTCTCAACTGGTCTGAGTTTTTAAGAAATGACAGCAACAAAACTGCGTTATATCAACTGGTTCAACAAGCTGTGATAACTTCAGTCGATCCAAACTTGTCTACGATTGTTGTTACATCATTTGATACAGCTCTTAGCAATCAAACATTGCACATGTCTGAGATTTCCCCGTGTGATCACGAAGAGGCAGACACCGTATGTTTCGCCATGTGAAACATGGAAAATCCGATGCCATAGTCAAAACAGTAGATACTGATGTGGTAATTATTGCAATTTCATGTTTTGACAAGTTAGAACTCTGTAAACTATGGGTTGAATTGGGAGTTGGAGAAAAAACTCGCTTCATTCCAATCCATGACATTGTTTCATCTTTACCTCAATCTCTGATGATTTGCGCTTCTTTACCTTTGTTTTATGCTATCACAATCTGTGATACTGTTTCGTCTTTGGAAAAAAAGGCTTGGGATTGTTGGATGCTTAATCTTACCGAAATGTGTGGCTTATTTAACTCTCTGAATTTATCAAGTTCTCCTAGTTCTATAAATGACATACAAAAGTATGTCATAGCATAGCTCTTTATGGCAATGGTCCTACTATCACGGATGTAGACGAATGCCGTTATATGATGTTTGCCAATGGTTGTACTATTGAAAAGCTGCCACCAACGTCAGCTGCTCTGATGCAACATACACGCAGAGCGATATATCAAGCTGAAATATGGAAATCAAGCCTCGTAAATGTTCAGCAACTACCTTCTCCTTTAGCTTGGGGTTGGAAACATAATTGATTGATGGACATTTTATTTGTTGCGAGTATAAACACACGTATTCAACAAAATCGGATAAAACAAACGATAACGTAAAATGTATTATGTGTGGATACTGCAACGGGTGGCTGCGAAGTGACCTGGAAGGTCTTCTAGTCGAGCAGCCACCCTCAACAAAAGAAAAAGTAACAAATTAAACATCAATGAAGCGAGGCAAAAGAATCTAAAACATAAATTTACGGTATAATTGCTTGAATGAACACAAAATACATCATGTAATATAAGTTCTACATAGTCCTGAAGCCATCATCATTGGTAAAATGATAGTAGTAAATTTTTATAAATTTTTTTAAATGAATTAGGTGATTTTTTTCTTATTTTCAATGGGATTGAATTCCAAATTTCCACTCCTGTATACTTGAAACTACGTTGAAGTTTTGAAGATGAATATTGAGGAACATAAAAATTATCCTTGTCAATTGCATTTCTGGTATTGCGAGAATGTACATTTTTTGCTTTTTTAAAATAATTAGAAAAAGTACATGGTAGTGAATTGTTTTCATATTTGTGCATTAATTTTGAAGTTTCGAGTTTGAACAAATCTTTTATTTTAAGAACATTTAGTTGTTTAAAATATTTAGTCACGTGATCCGACCATCGACCTCCCGCGACTATTTTTATTGCTTTGTTTTGGAATGTTTGGAGTTTGTCGACATGCGTCTTAAAAGTGGAACCCCATATTGTTATTGCATAATGTATATGAGGATGCACAAGCGAGTGATATAATTGAAGTCTTGTTTTCGGAGGAATGAAAGATTTCAATTTATACAAGATGCCGACGGACCGAGCAAGTTTCAATTTTATATCATCGATGTGGGGTTTAAACGAAAGTTGATTGTCAATAGTTATTCCAAGATATTTAGCGTGGTCAACTATTTCTAATTTATCACCGTTGTAGAGAACATTGATTTTATCAAGATTACTGTAGTTTTTTTTTGGCGGAATTACTAATAAGTTTGATTTGGAAGCATTGATAGTTAACTTGTTGGCATTTATCCAGCTATTGATTTCGACTAGATCCGAGTTGAGCTTGTTTTCTAACAGACTTAAGTTTTCAGCTTTGACAATGAGACACGTGTCATCCGCAAACAATCTTGGTATTGATGATATGCTATTGGACAAATCATTTATATATAACAAAAAGAGCAGTGGGCCTAGTGTGGATCCCTGCGGAACGCCGTACTCAATAAGCTGATGAGTGGAAGAGTAATTGTTAATCTCAACATATTGTTGACGGTCATTCAAATAGGATGCGACAAGGTCGTTTGCTACTCCCCGGATGCCATAGTGGTCAAGTTTGCGCAAGAGTCGTTTATGGCAAACAGTATCGAAAGCCTTTTTTAGATCCAAAAAAGCAAGCCTTGTAAAATCGTTGGTCTTCATTTGATCATAGGAAGTGCTGATGATATCGAGAGCGGCATGTGTTGTAGAGCGATTAGTACGGAATTCATATTGCGTAGGAATGAGTACAGAATTTTTACCAATAAAACAGGAAATCCGTTTAAATATTATCTTTTCGAATACTTTTGAGAAGCACGATAACAACGAGATAGGTCGATAGTTAGATACATCTTGTTTGTTACCAGACTTATAAACTGGTATAACTTTGGCAACTTTTAACTTGTCTGGAAAAATGCCATATGAGAATGAATAGTTGATCAAAGCTGTCAAAGGAGGTGCGATAATGCTTGTTACAGGTCGGATAAAATATGGCGATATATTATCATAACCAGACGCTTTATTAGTATCTAGAAGACGTAATTCATTGTCTACTTCAGTTTCATCCGTTGGTTCGAAATAGATGGAAGATTTGACTCGATTATTTAGGTACCTGAGATAATCATCATCATTACTGGGTTCAACATTATCGGCCAAGTGTTTTCCAATTTTACAGAAATGATTATTGAAATTATCAGCTATGATATTTGGTTGGGAGATCTGTGTTCCTTCTACATTAATAGTACCAACAGTGGCTTGGGATGATTTTTTAATTGGTAAAAGCGAGTTAATAGTTTGCCATGTTTTCCTGGCATCATTACGATTTGTATATAGTTTTTGTTCGAAGTAATGCTTTTTTGCTAAAGATTTTACTTTTGTTAGTTTATTAGAGTACTTCTTGTAAAGGAACCTACTTATGTCATTGCCCTTTAAGAAATGAGTTTTATACATCTTTTGCTTATTTTTAATAGACACATAAACTCCTTTAGATATCCAGGGTTTTCTATACAATTTAGCCTTTTTACGCGAGATTTTTCTAAGGGGTGCATGATTATCTATTACATTTTTGATTATTTCAATTAGCTCGGAGAATTTATCGTTTAGACTTACAGATGATATAGCCGTAAGGCAAGGCATGAATTTTTCCACACAATCAGAAATTTCTTGGCAATAACTTTCCAATTCAAAACTTCGTTTGTCGCGTGAGTAGGTTGTTGAATACTTAGATGAGGAATTGCAACTCGTGATGAGACAGAAAACTGGATAATGGTCAGTAATATCGTAATTAATAACTCCCGGCGTTAAACAATGAGAGATGTCATTGGTGAGGATATGATCGATGATGGTCGAAGATTTTTCAGTAACTCTCGTGGGTTTAGTTATTAAGGGATAAACTCCGTTGCTTGCAAGCATTGTAAGATAATTGTTTGCAAGAGGACATCTGTTTAAGTCAGAAATGTTTATATTAAAATCTCCGAGTATGAAGTATTTTTTCTTCGAGTTGTTTAGTTTGGACAAAGTAGCATCAACAGCTTCAACAAAGTTAGTTTGACTAGTTCTAGGGTGGCGATAAACTGCTCCAATTATAAGCTTACATTGAGAAGAGTCTACAATGCTAACCCATAGGTTTTCACAGTCGTTACTTTCAATTTGATATTCTGTTACAATGTTAAATTTATAATTATTCGAAATATAAATCAATACTCCTCCTGCCGAGGTATGAGAATTTTTAAACACATAATCATAACCTGTTAGTGATATGTTTACACATGGCACATCTCTAATCCGTGTTTCACTTATACAGATGACGCCAGGGGCTTTCTTAAAGGATTCAAGAAATTCATGTAGTAAATCAATGTTTTTTTGTATGGATCGGATTTTAACGTGCAATACCAGTAGCGATTTTTGTCGATTATTACTGAAGGTTGGAGTATCAGGATCATAGTAATTGCACAATTTAATATTAGAAGTCAATGAGGACGTAAGTGAATCATTCAAGTTAAATCTATTAGGAGTTCGTAGAGTTGCGTTAGCAATTTTAATAGAGTCTAGGTACATGCGGCGCTCACGCAGAGTGCCTGAAAGTATTACAAAACAGAAATAAAAATTGGTGCCTCGAGCGCTAGGCTCATTTATGTCAGTTAGCTCGACTTATGGTAAGAAACAAACAGAACGTTACACAAGGAAAAAAATAACAATAATAGCAAACTTGTCAGCTTTCACCACAGCACCCATGTGGTCCAGGCCGGTATAAAAAGAACCAGTAGAACCACACGGATGCCACGGTGAACACCAACAGTTATCAAATATAGCCTAATACTAAACATAAACATGTGGAAAAATAAATCCTGAGAAAATTAGGTACAAATTTAGTTCGAGGTTTCGTTGGATAGGTGCTTCACACCATTGACATACAAACAGTATTTACCTTCTGTCACTGACCAGTTTGTTTTCTTTTTTTCCGCTTTTGCTTTTTTGAATATCGGCAAAAGTTTCTTTTTTTGTTGTTGAAGTTCTTTTGGTAAATGTTCAGTCACATATACGTATGAATTTTGAGCATCGGTTTTCCTTTTTTCGTTGAAGGTTTTTAGCTTGTAAAGAGACTTCATAAGTTCCTGCTTGTCAAAAATGTTGGTGAGTTTGACGATTGGTCTTGTTTGTTTCTGCTTGTTAGAATAGATTGGATGCTGCTGAGGAAGCCGGTGTATGTCTGTGAGTTTGAGAGATTCAGGGTTTTTGTAGTCAAGAGCAGTTCTCAGAAATTTTCGAAATATGTCATCAGTTTCTTGTCGGGTTTCCCACGCCTTGCTCTCTTGCTCATTTAAGCCATGGATCAGAAAGTTAAAGCGTTTGCTGTAGAGGTCCTTCATGATCAAATCTTCTTTTGTTTGCAGTTCATAACGGGTCACTGAATTGGTTAGGTTTGTAATTTTTTCTTGCAAGAGTGCATTTGTTTCTTTGTCTTTGTCCATAAAGAATTCTAATGTTTCGATTCTCTTTGATAATTCCACTACTAAACTTTTATCAGCTTTGTTTTTGATACTCGTCTCCAGGTGACTGTGTTTTCGGTCAATTATTTCCTCAACTTTATTCAGTCTTTTATTCAGGTTTTGAAATTTGTCACTCATCTCCTCAAATTTGGATGTTAGATTGTTCAAGCTGTACAGAATAGTATCAAGCTTTGCTTCAACTTCTGACATGCTGCTTTGCCTTGAGTAATCGCGTATTCAGAAAAACGAACAAGCTAACTGACGTGGGTTAAAGGCACAGTCGCGTGAGCGCTACCACTGCTTTCTAGAAACGTCCGCACGCCAGCTTGCAAATTTCAGAATGGATGCAAAATGATGCAAATCAGCTTGGTACGTTTTGGACCTCAACTCAATCCGCATCATCGATTCATAAAATGATAGGCTACATCATTGTAATTGTCAGTCTACTTGTGGCCCTCGATGTTCCTGTAAGAAAAAATCCATAAAATGCACAAGTCTTTGTTCATCCGAGTACGAAACATGCAATTCGACCACAAAGTCTCCAATCCTCTCTGATGTTTCATCTTCAATCCACATTGGCGTTTCATCTCCAATCCACACTGATCATTCAAGAAATGCTTTTGACTTTCTAAATTCTATGTTGTAACTTGAAAAAACTTGCCGTACGAATTTTTTTAACATCAAATTACGTATGGTAGGAATTTAACATCGAAAACCGCTAGTTTTTTAATCTTGAATTGACAGTGTTAAGACTCTGACATTGCATCATCTGGTGTCGTGTATTAATTTGATTTGTAGATCATAATTACATATTATTTTAAATTTTAAAGTGGCATGACTAAAAGGGTAATTCACCCCTGGTAGCTGCTCTTCTGGTTATACCCTTCATGACGTCGTTATTGCGTCATACTGTACTGGAATTATTGTTATTGCTTGCAATTGTAAAATTTTAAGCATTTGCAAAATTTAGGCCAATAATGAGAGTATTTGATCGCTTTTTTCGGAATAAACTTACCTTTGGTTCCTGAATTTCAAGTTGTCCAGTCTTAATAATGTAATGATGACGTCATAAAAGATGCAATCATGACGAAACTACTTTTAGGAATTGTGAAATGGTTTTAGTAACCGGTACTCCAACTAAAACCAACGGTAGGCACTTTAACATTACCCACTCGTCGAAAAAGCGTACTCGCGATTCAGCTGATTTCAGTTATGTGACTCGACACGTGATATTCTGATCGAAAGATTTTGATACAAAGAAATTTAACTGAATGCCTTGCCACAACCAACGTTGCCTAATGGTTAGGGCAGAGGAGTAGTAATTTCGATTTCGTGGGTTCGATTCCCACCCTCTGCTAATACTATTTTTTCTTCTGCAACTGAACTGAGTGCAAGAAGGATCTTAATGACTGCAATCAATGGAGTTTATAAGGAAAATTGTGACTAACACACAAATCAATTTCACAATGAAAAGCAGGCACTCTTCGACGAGTGGGTGATGTTAAAGTGCCGACCAAAACCAACAGCAAACGACCAAAATAGGTTAAAAAAGCAAAAAAAATGTTATGACGTCATCAATCAAATTATTTTGTGTTTATTTTGTCTCACTTATTTGTATGTGCTTTTTAAATTAAAACGTGCAAAAATCAAATATGTAATTGCACAAAAATGCCGTAAAAAGAGCTGAAACGTGATTTCTGGGGAAATCCCCGATTTGGGGGTGATCACGTGACCCAAAAAAGTTGCGGCACCCCCTAAAATCAAAGTTGGGTTGACCAACTGCAAAAATATGCAAAAAAACAACGTGTAATACGTTTAGCCTAAAGATTCCCCTAAGGGCCTGCACTATAGCATACATTGCTGATTTTTCTGCATGTCTGAACCGATCCAGGTTTCGCAATTTGACGCCAAACCTGTTTGTGAAATCGGTATGGGAACGCGTGGTCAGGTGATTTTATTGTTTGTAACCTACAATTAAAGTGCAACTGCACAATCGTAGTAACATTGGCTAGAATCCATTGCCAAGACATCCGGTTGAAAAGGGCCAAGAAACCGACATTTTTCCCACGCTCTCTTACGCTTCTCTCACGCTACTGGTATCTGGAAGTGGCAAATTCGTCAACGCCATTTGGTGATATGACTTCAGTTCAAGGCGAACTTAGTGGAAACCAAACTAGAAGACAAACGAAAGAACTTGCAAAAGCGATTGTCACTTCCAGGTTTGTCTCGAACTGACGTCATAATCTGGTGTGTTGTGTAATACAATCCGCCTTTGCAGGAACGTGGCCAAAATACAAGGATGTGGAGAACCATGGTTTTAATAATTTTTATTGAAATAAACATAGCCTTAAAATGTAACGGCGAGGTTGGTATTTATAGATTGAAACATGCTCTTTCAGATAAAGTGCGGTAAAAGTCATCGTACAGTTGCGCTTTAAAAAGATGTCCGCATCCCAGAAACCTCCCTACACCTTGACTGTGGACGTCTTTTATGGGCAGCCCCTTTTCGACTTTGGCTACATTGTCAGTTCACCTATATCTAGCCTATACATTTATCTTTTTTATCCGTCAGAACACCAGCCTATTCACGGTGAGCTGCAGTTTTGAATGAGCTAGGTAGGCCTACTGATTCTAAAATTTGTGTCAAGACCAATCTGCAGTTTATTAATGTTTCTGATGATCTGCAGCCAGTAGCGAATGTCAATGTGGACAAAAGGTCACAATTTTGACATAGTGAATGTTGTTAGGTAGCTGTTTAAACATCGTAGGCCTATGATGCCAGAACCAGCGCTTTGTGTAAGTAAATTCCGACTAGGCGGTCGCCTATGGCGTAGAGCTGCCTTTTTTGCAGTTTTCTAACTTTTTAAGTCCTATTTTTGGGCTTCGAATTAGCCTATTACTGCACGACCCGAAGGCTTGTAGCTCACTGTAGGCTACTTCAAGAGATAATAAACAAATTCGCTCTGATGCTTTGAAACTACAAGTTTGATTGGCTCATCTGGAAATACGGACTTGAATTTGCAAAGCCGTCGCAAGAGCCTTACAATTGCAAAAAAAATGCAAAACGTTAGTTGGAGAGTTGATTGGTGGTAGCCTACAGAACTTGAAGATTTCAAGGAAAACGTAGCTCATCGCTTGAAGTGGTTTTTCGTCTGACTCTCATCAGGAGCTATCGTCAGAATAAAATAAACCTAAATAAGGTGAAGCATGATCACAGTCACCACACTACAAGAGATGACGGGCAATGTTACATAATGAAGCTTTTAGCCTACTATACCAAGCCGTCTGTTTTTTAACAGTTCCGCAAACAAAAACTATTATTTTTGCGGTGAGAGCTTGTAGATATGAATCGAAGGTTTGTAGACGTTGACTCAATGTAAGAAAGAAACTTTTGTAAGCTAAGTGTTGAAATATTGCTCAGCTGGACATTTTTCTTGGTGGGAGTGAACTCATTAGGGGAGACTCAGGTAAGTTGGCCCAATGGGCAAGTTGGCCCACTCTAAATAATTTTTTAAGTATAATAGTTATTGTGACGTAGGCTACATACGCATACCGAGAAAATGCTGCTGAAACTACCTTATCACCAGGTTGGGAGGCTCTAGCAAGCACTATAAACATGTGACGACGATTTTGTATGAAAAATTATGATTTTTAAAATTTTTGAATTTTAGAATTTTTTAGATGTGGAGTGATTTTTTTCTTTCCATATAAGAAAGGTTATTATTTAGTGAGTGCAGCGCTAGGGTAGTTCTTAAGGCTCACTTTGACGGTGAAAACGTTGTTAGAAGCTCGATAGTTTGACATAAATTTTAGTTTTTACAAAATGGTTGCCATGCAGGGAAGTTGGCCCATTTCGTGTGTGGGTACGTTGGCCACCATGGCCAACTTGCCTTCATGAGGTATTATATAGAATGATAATGGACTAATTAATACGATGACTTATTTTTTCAAGATTGAAGTATCAAGTATCCAAAGTAAGTAAATCGCGGCTTTACATCAGCATTAAGCGATCAATAATAATTCACTTCCTAGCATCGTTTTTATGCCACAGATTGCGACAACTTATTCCAAACCCATATTGTAATAATACAGTAGAATAATGGTAAGTAATTAAATCAAAAAAAAAACAATCTTGGAAATATGTCTCAGCAGGTGTATGAAGAGTGGCTAAAGATGTTGAGGAATGGTGTAAGTCAAAGTTAAATATGCAACCACTACTCAAGCGACGGTCTAAAACGTACCTCGCTTCGGAGATACATTAAAAATGTTCCGACATTGGTACCCATGCCAAATGAGGTTTGTACTGCAAACAAGGTCCTACCTATCAGTATCGTTAGGAATATACAGGCATGCCGTTTCAACTACATGACATTTGATACAGCCTTCACTATTTTCGAAAGTTTATTTGGGGTACTCATGTAAAAAAAGTTTACTGAGGTAAACTACTGAATTATAATAGTAGATTACATTATACCAGTACATGAATGCATACAATGTAGGCTATGTATGCCTATATAAAACCAAGCAATAATTAGAAAGTAAAATTGAGGAAAAAGAGGGCCTTTTCACTGTTTAGTATACCGAGAGATGGACACGTTGGCCACGTGGCCAACTTACCTTCCATGGTGGGCCAAATTACCTACACAGGCGGGCAAGATGGTCCATTTTATTTTTTTCGGAAAACTTCAAAAATTACATACTTAACAATATTGGTTTGATGCAAGAATATGTCCACTTCTAGAGAGATAAATTCTGTACACTTCAATAGCATTTGCTTTAACATAAGTTTTTTTATTAGCTTACAAATTCAATTTTACATTTTGCTGGGCCAACTTACCCGAGTCTCCCCTACGCAGTTAGTCACAGCATTGGCAAGTCTAGTAGGCCTACAGTAGAATTCGGTTAATTCGTCACCTCAAGGAGATTAGAAAAAAGTGACATATTATGCAAACAAGTCAAAACTATTGTAGCCTACACCATAACGACTCGTATGCTTGGAGCATTTATTTGTTGTTACGCAGTGTGTGAGCTTTGTTGCTCAATTCAAGTTCAACTCTAAGGAGCGCTGGACAGAAGCCGTTGAATCAATCGACTTCACGCACTCCAGCCGCATAGCATGGAGTACATTGAACAACCTAACTGGCAGATCACGTGCCTCTCGTCAACAATGTCCCGTTTCGGCAAATTCCATCGCTTCACAACTCGTGGAGAACGGGAAATACAAATCGAGAGACCGTAAATCAGATAGATCCGTCTTACAAGAAATGACGGACCTCTGGAGGGTAATAACCCCAGACGGGGACAACATCTCGGGTGAGTTCACCCCGGAGGAATTTTCCGCCGCCCTCCAGCACATAAAGCCAGGTAAAGCCCCGGGCCCTGACCACCTATGCCCGGAGTTGATAATCCATGCTGCTGCCTCTTTAAAGTCCTGGTTAAAAGACTTCCTTTCCTGCTGTTTGCGCCACCTGAGAATTCCCAGAATCTGGAGAAGAACCCTTGTGGTTGCAGCTCTTAAGCCGAATAAGCCCCCAGGGGACCCGAAGAGCTACCGTCCAATCTCATTGCTCTGCATCCCCTTCAAGATCCTCGAGAGACTCATCTACGCCCGTGTCGAACCAATAATAGATCCGCAGCTCTCCCGTGAACAAGCTGGTTTCCGACACGGACGATCAACCGTAGATCAGGTCACACTTATGACCCAAGACATTGACGACAGCTTCTTGGCTAAAAAGAAGGCTGGCGCCGTGTTTGTTGATCTCACGGCTGCCTATGATACCGTATGGCATAGCGGCCTTACCTGCAAGTTACTCCGTCTGCTCCCTGACAGACACATGGTCCACATGATGATGGAACTTGTGCAAAACCGTATCTTTACCCTCACAACTGGTAGCAGACTACGCCGACTTAAAAACGGCGTCCCACAGGGCTCAGTCCTCCTGTTTAACATATACACCTAAGTTACGACTTGCCCCCCACCATCTCCAGGAAATATGCTCACGCAGACGACCTGGCACTCCTGCACTCAGCAGGAAACTGGCAGTCAGTGGGGAGGAACCTCAGCCAAGACATGCAAACACTATCAGCATACCTCCAGAAATGGAAGCTACAGCTCAGCAAGTCAAAGACACTGTCGGCGGCCTTCCACCTTAACAACCGGGAGGCACAGCGTGAGATAAACATCAACATTGATGGGGAACGCTTGCCCTACTGTGCCGAACCTACATACCTCGGCATAACCCTGGACAGGTCACTCACGTACCGCCGGCACTTGGAGTCACTGCGCAAAAACTATCTACACGCGTCGCACTTTTGGGACGATTGGCGGGTTCCGGCTGGGAAGCTGGTGCTAAAACTCTTCGTACAGCTACCCTAGCTCTTGTTCATTCCACCGCTGAATACTGCGCGCCGGTCTGGTGTCGTAGTTCTCACACCCACCAGATTGATACCGCCATCAATGACGCACTGCGTACTGTGACTGGATGCTTGCGTCCCACTCCGACGGACTGCCTACCCATCCTAGCAGGCATCCAACCAGCTGAGCTACGCCGTAAAGGAGCCACGATTTCTCTCGCTCGCCGCGCTCTGGACCCCGACCATCTCTTCCATGCAACATTCAAGCGACCACCACCTATAAAGCAGCGGCTGAAATCAAGACGCCCCTTTGTGCCTGCCGCACAAAACTACTTAAGAACGCAGAAGAACTTGGTTTAAGTGCGGCACACTGGACGAACCACATGTGGAACACGGAGTGGCAAAATCACACCTCCACGCTCCGTGACTTCATACCCGACGCCGATCCCCGTCCACCAGGGATGTCCTTCGCAAGGCTTGCGTGGGTCAGGCTTAACCGCCTGCGAACTGGCGTCGGCCGCTTTCGTTCAAACATGCACAAGTGGGGCCTGGCTCCTTCATCAAAATGCGAGTGTGGTGCCACTGAACAGACCGCAGACCATGTCATCCACCACTGCCTAACCCACCGGCCTCCACACGGTGCGCATGGTCTGAGCGTCCTGGACGACGAGACTGCTGAGTGGCTGAAGATTTCCTGCCCTCCAATCTAGCCTGGAAAGATCGCTCATACGCCATCATCATCATCATTCAACTCTCTTTCGCAAAACACGAATAGGCCTAATGCAATACACAGAAAACGATACAATAGGCTACACAAGGTTGGTGTAACCAAAATAGCTAACACCCCAAAAATCTGTGATTTTTGTTTGTTTTTATTTGAAGGCTTCTCGTGCTAATACGTGGGTACGTGCATTTTGGACACGTTACGTAACATCAGATCGCTGTTATTTTGCATTCTAAAGTAGCGATCTAGCGTCTTTACTGCTTCTAATGCGGAAAAAGAAGTAGCCTAGGTTCAAATGCATCTAGAGAATTTTCTTCATCATCGTCCTCTTCTTGATCATCTGCAGGCTCATCCACATCATCAAATTCATGCCGCCGTTTTCTTTTTCTTTCGGCATTATGCCCTGCTTCGAATTCAGAGATTATTTTCTCTGTGGATGTTCGCGTAACGTACTCAGAGTAGTTCTTGGAACATTGAGGTCCTCTGCTAATCTTGACACATTAACACCTTCTGTGTTCAACTAGGGACAGTACAATCTGCAATCCCTAGCTCAACTTTCATGCAGTGTCATATTTTGCTTTAAGTAAGAAGCTTACGTACCGTAGCCTACTTACTGTAGATCGTTTGTTTGACATTGCTTTTTCTGTAACTTCGCTCTGACAGTAATCTTGAAATGAAATGCTGAAAATGCAAATCCAACTGGGAAAGCTTTTTTTACGGTCTCACGGCTCACATTTTGTCCTTTTATTGTATCAATCCGATAATGACTAATTGTCACAATCAATGTGCAAGGCCTCGCGTTGGGCTGCTTTGTATCTTGACAGAACGTGCTGTTTTCATTATGGAATTTTTGAGCGATGTGTTATTATCGGTTACTGACCTGAAGTAACCTTTGATTGCGAAGTTTGTATTATTATGTAACGTGTTTCCAGAGCATTCGGGACATTCATTCAGAACAAATCTGGAATGTTCTGTTGTTTTTCACAATTGCCGAGCGACGTTTGTCATGACGTCATGAGGATGTTTACCAGTAGATGTTTGATTGCGAAATCATTATTACGTAACGTATTTTCTAGAATCTTCTACCATACGTGACATTCTTTAAACTTCTTTCAGCTTCTGCTTGTTTACGTTTACGTTTAATGCAGCTTAACAAAGCAATGGGTGTTTATGATGTAACATTGCGTAACCTTCTCGAAGTTACTAGACCGAACAACCTTCTATAAATAGTGGTGTAATTTGTGTAATTTATTATTGAGTTGATGATTATGAGAGTTGAATTATGAGTTGATTATTATGAGAGTTATGTTATGAGTTGTGGATTGGTAACAGGTGCAGAGATTATTGTTGATTGAGAATTAAAGTAATTGAATACAAGTAGATGAGAATTGGTGGTGATATAAATTGTGTTCGAAATTAGAGTTATTTGAGAAGCCGTTCGTTAAAGTCCTTCAAGGAGTTTCATTATCATTTTGCTGGTAGAACTATCCGACCATTTAATTGACTGCTTTTCGGTGATATCCCATTAAACTACGTCATTAATCCTTTCCAAGTCTCTTTCCTGGTAAGAGTTAGAAAAAAATCGTGACATTCTGGGGGCTCGTCCAGGATAAACCGAAGATTTACTGAAAGAATAAATCAACAACAAGTTGTCAAAATGTCGGTGTTCCAGACAATTGTTCACCTAATCAAACGTCATATAAAAACCGTTCAGGTCTACTGAATCTTAGCGTATTACGTCATGGAATTTTTCCTAAACATGAGCAGAGATTGCACCATCGTTCGTAAGACTTGTGTCAAACCTGTTTAAAGCTAAAACCTCAATTGCTAAGGTAACAGGGATCAGTTGTCAGTAGATGTTACAGAAAATATATTTCGCACTTATTCAGTGCATCTTCAGTTCTGAACCTGTTTAAACCTGTTTCAGTTTGAAACCTGTTTAAACATGAAACATTGGATCACCAGCTTTGAATACCTGTTTGAATTGCGTGACAATGTCTTTCACTATTACGTCACAGTACTGCGTACGTGAGTTTGAGATATTGATATCTATTCTGGTCATTCGTGAAATGGTTGCTTGAGAGTTAGTCGCACATTTAACTGTTTGCTTAGTGCTTGCTAGCTGGACAAAAATTCCGTCTTTATCCAAGTAATCTGTTCTGTAGTGACAAGTTTTAGTGGTGTACGGTGTTGCATCCCATTTCGACAGCCAGGTGGCTAATTTTACAGAAATACAATTTTGAATAGAAGTTTCAGAAGAGTGTTTCTCTTTCGGTCATTACATACAGACGAACGGATCCGGGAACTTTATGTTACAATTTTCCCACGAAGAGATTATGGTTTACCGCTGTGACCAGTCGGATACCGTCAAAAATGAAATGATCGAAGACTTAGGGAGCATGGCTGAACGAATGGGGCTGAGTGACAATGAGAAGTCTCAGTTTGTGATGGAAGAGTATCACAAGATAATGGACCAAAAATCTCAGCGAGAAGCTGACGAAAGAGAAGAAAGAAGAGCTGTTCGTGAAATAAGGAAAGCAGAACTTGAAGCTGAATAGAAGCGGGCACAACGCGAAGCAGAAGCTGAAGAGAATCGAGCGCAACGCGAAGCAGAAGAAAAACGGGCACAACGGCAGTACGAAGCAGAAGCTGAAGAAAGAAGAACGCAATATGAATTGGAAAAGTTAAGACTTGATTTAGAAAAACAAAAACTGAACATTGGTGAGCGATCTAATTCTACTAACGATAATATTCGAGATGTTATTGTGGCGCAAGTTCGACGTCCAGATTTGCCATCATTTGTTGAGGAAAAAGATGAGTTAGATAGTTATTTGCTAAAATTTGAAAGATATGCTGCAATAGCCAAATTGAAGAAGTCGACGTGGGCTACCCAGTTAAGCATGTTGTTATCGGGACAAGCTCTTGATGTATATTCAAGACTTTCACAAGAAGAGGCCATGGACTACGATAGATTGAAGTTAGCTTTGTTGAAGCGTTACAATTTTACCGAGCATGGGTACCGTCAAAGATTCCGTGAGGCAAAGCCTGAACGACACGAAAGCCCAGGTCAAATTAATTATTGAACGCGAATCGCTTGTTTTCTACGGTTTATGAAGGCGTTTCTTGTTATTGCAAGCAAGCGTGAAGTCGCTGGCCGATGAAAGTAAATTTTTTGTGTTTATGAATTGTTATAGGTTATCGGTACACTTCAGTTCTTGTTCGTTTTAATCATAGTGTTGGCTAACAGACTAGGAAAGGCAATTTAGGACCGCCATTGTAGAGCGTGTGCATTTTGACCGGGTATTATATGGACCACGTTAATAGTAGGCTACCTTGTCTTGCAACATTTTATTTTGATTCTGCATAACATATGCAACAAACCAACCACACTTTATTGATGATACCAAGCATAGTCACTGGTATTTTCCTGTCGAAGATGTGAAATTGACGAATTTTTTTTAATACCCTCTCTACATGGATGCGATGGCGTGCAATACTTCGTGTATTCAACACTTCGTCCTCACTCATTTGAGGCCTTCTACCTAGGAACGGTGGGATATTCACATGTAGACCAATATCATGTAGGCTAAGTCTTTTTCTATAAAAAAAAAAAAAACTTTATCGGCCATAACAGCATCATTGAAGTGGAGTTCATTAGTAATTATTTTTGCTTCAAAAGGTGAAAAAAATCCGCTATTCTGACATATAGCGGATTTTTTTCACCGTAGCGGAACTTTGTCACTCACATTACCAGTGAACAACTGAGATACAAACATAATATCCCCATTTAGATCAACTCCTACTAATGAGGCCTAATGCCTTAGCAGTGTTAGTACTTTTATGGTTTGAGTACGTTTCCGACTGGGATGAAATGAGGATAGTGTTTCGAGACGTAGGCTACTTCAGTGCAGTCGATGATGATCATGGTGCTTGTGTAGTCCTTCTTAAAGTCTGGCTTCATGGCTGCTATGATAACATCACGATGAGGGAATATGTTCCAACTAATCAACCTTACATACATAAGATGCATTTGTAACATGTACCATGTTTTTAACTAACAAATTTATATTTTAACATTTAATCGAAATTTATCATTATTGCAAAATGCTTTTCAATGCTGCAAATTCAAAACCTAACGTTCTCACAGAACATAAGTCAAGCTTCCTGTTAACAAACGCCACTCACACAGAATCTAGCTCAACACATCTGTATTTCTAATACGACATAACTTTGAAACCGGTATAGCTTTTCCCTTGATTCTTTCGATAGCCATTATTGATGAAAAGGCTCTACCGGTATATTATGAAGTAAGCGGGGAATTGAAAAAGGACAAGCATTCGAAATTTGACTAGCAAAACGAACGGACTGAACTTTAGAACAAGAAGGTTAAATTCACGACTGGGGAATGTCGCTCTTCTGACACCGGTCGCAATAAATTATATTGATTAGAGATATTTTTCAATTCCCGAATAGCAAATTTGTAACTTTGATTTAATAAAAAATGATTCATTCTATTTAATTCGTTTGCTTTTTGTAGGAAGTCATACCCCTAGACTAGACAGCCAGAAGCCTAAATTATCCTTTTAATTATCCATTTTTAATTAGAGACTTAGAGTCTCTCAATATTCTTTTAAATTTTCCTTTTTATTTCCTTTTTATAAACAAAAATACGACAATTAGACAGCCAAACTCTACGCTGACAACTTAAGATAGGCAAATCCCTACACTAAGGGGAGTAGAAAGCTAAGAACCCTACATGACTGAAAAATACGGTGTACAATACAGAAGCAGAACCTTGTGCTTAAGTCTGTATAAAACAAACCAGTGCTCCTTGATGCAGTGCTCCTGTAGCATTTTGAGGTATTTCGAAATTAGCAGCGTCAAGTTCTGCATCAATTAAAGTTGTATAATACAGGAAATTTTTCCTATCTTTGCCTGGCAAGATCGCTTCCAATACAGCAAAGAACTGGTCGAAGGTTTACACTTCTGTAGCCTAAGTCTACAACATTTTCTGGTAAATTATACTGAAACACTGATACACGCCTGTAAAGACCACAAAACAACAGCTCAAGCAAACGTTAAACAATTTATTCGCCTGCAAACTACGCCACTAACACTAGCGAACAGTATTGTAAACAGCGGCTAGTCGTTCACGACTCCAACGTCACGCTCTGTTGGTTTGTTATGCAAAAGGTCTATTAGCACACGTGTTCATCACTAATCAACTATACACAGGGATCATGCCAGAATCACCAGATTAGTGAATCTTCTCAATATACGAGTACATTAGCAGTGAGCACCATATGCTTATTGCTTAAATTTAAAAAAACAAAACATTATATGTGTGACACATTACGTGATTCACTAGGCATAAGCTCTTAATTTTTACTAATGCCAACCATCATGACATAGGCTACAACATAAAATTACACTATTTTATTGTGTTGATCTTACCCGATGAAACTGTTTTTCCCACTGTGCTGTTGAAACAGAAAACCTTTTGTTTTCACCACTTGGAACTTTGTACAAACAAAATCCCACATTTGTAGTGCTGTTATACATTGTGGTAAACAGCAATTTATTCCACCACATTTACGCTTAACTTGTGACATTATCAATTTAAGTAAGCATAACTAAGACAATAAGTAGACTAATTGACCTTCAAAAAATGACATGCTTAAGATAATCAAGAATAAGAAATTACAACACAAAGGAACGTTTGGGAGTGACTATTTTGAGTGCCACAGATTGAAACATATCAACTTTTTGTTGTATCACTAATTAAACAACTTTATACATTTTTTTATAATAAGTGTCAACTGAATTAGTTGATCAATCAATGTTTTTGGAAATGATGCTGGCTAAGTAGCATCTGCCAATTACGGTAATAAGTTCAAGCCTACTTCAGCTTAAAGCTTCCACAAATATTTAGTAATTAAACCCTTCAATTATTAAGCTGCTGTATATACAGTAGCCTACTTGGTACATCGAAACTTATGAACTTTAAAGATCACTACTTCAAACTATAAAGTAATCAATTCCTTAGTAATTTGAAAACTCACATCATATTTTAACTACTTGTAGTCATGCTACATATTAGGCTAACTGCAACTAACATCCTAAACATTCTACATTAGTTAAAAACAGTCTGCAACCACAATATCATGCAGTTTCACCGTTGATGGTTGATAGATATGACTGTATTTGCATAGCCTACCTTCCAAGCAGATTCTGTGATTTGACCACAGTCTCTATATTAAAAACTTAAGACTAACTTAGTAAGATAATCTGGTAATAAGAAAAAATAGCCTAGGCCTATTTAGCAGTAATCTGCAAATAAGAATTTAGCCTACTTAAAGTTAAAACAACCTGTAGTTGACATTACGCGGCTAAGCCTGCCTAGACTTTTGGCTACGAATTGAAAAAGTACCCTACTACCACTTAAGGCGCTGTCTCAAAAGCTAAGACACTGCCTTGCATAGCAACGCCATTAAGCTTCCAGACTGGTAATATAGAGACTGTGCTGTCAGCGTGATTGTTTTCCACGCCATGCTTCATTGCACAGAGCTGCCGGAAAGGTCTATTGAATTTGGATACGGTAATAATTTATCAGTAACGATCTTTTGTTTGCATTAAATTTTAATATTCGCCTGTAGGCTATGTCCAGACCTTGAAGGCATCGATCCGTTTTTCCATTTTTTTCGACACTGTCTAAGTTTCAGAATTGTATAAAAGGGTTGACCAGGTATTGCATGTAACGTCCGCTTTGTCTATTTGATTGCTACGTTACAGTGACGTATTTTGTTTGTCGTTGACCTTTGCTCTATTGAACTGCCTGGTTAGATTCTTCTGTCTAGATTGCTTCCAACAACACGACACATGAATTTGAATTGGTTTTCACGTGTTCTTTTAATGTGCGTTTTTAGACAATCTTTTCAACACAGGTAACTTTGAGATTTCTTCAATTTGCGACCGTCTAGAGAAAAGCAATTTTGTAGAATGAAACAAAAACGATTTACAGTACAATTTACGAATGCCCTTTCTCAAGGATTGGCAATTATTGAAAAACGAATAGGTCATAATGGTTGTATAGTTCAATGAAAAACTGACGTTATATCGTTGACTAATCAGTTACGAAAACAAACCACAGGTGCAAAACGCAGATGCGACAGAGGCCAAACATTATAAAAGAGAAACAAAAACAGGTGGCTTTTTTAGTACAGTAGACTTGCAAAAAAGATAAAGCCAAATATTAACAAACGAGTCACAAATGAATGCAGAGGGCTTACATAAGAAATTTGGCAGTAACATTCCCTCCCCTTTAAGGCCTCGTACATTTGTTCAATTACACAGGTATAAACAACATGAGAAAACAAATCAGCACAAATTTACATTGGTTTTGCAGGAACGATCACGCATAACTTTTGGATTGGTCTGACAATCAAGGACTGTTTAGTTTGAACGCTAACGCTACGGACAATGCCATTTTTGTCGGGAAAAGTTTGAATTACGCGACCCATGAGCCAATTGTTTCGGGGTGTGTTATCTGCGATTAAAACTATGTCCCCCGCAGTCAGATTAGGAGATTTTTTGGTCCACCTTTGTTTTTGCTGGAGCAAAGGTAAGTACTCTTTTACCCACCGTGTCCAAAAGACGTCGGCCATGTATTGGACTTGTCTCCAGCGTTTTCGAGAGTAAAGCTCTTTTTTGTTTGTGAATGAGCCTGGAGGAAGGTTTATTTGCTGTTTTAGAAGAAGCAAATGGTTCGGTGTGAGAGCCTCCATGTCATTAGGATCGTCTGACGATTTTGTAAGTGGGCGACTGTTAATAATGTTTTCTACTTTACACATGAAGGTAGTCAGCGTTTCATCTGTTAAAGTTTGGCCTTTACAGATAGCTGATAAGATTTTTCTAATGGATCTGATTTGTCTGTCCCACACACCTCCATGATGGGATGCACTTGGAGAGTTAAATATCCACTTGATGCTTTTCTGTGTTAAAGCATCTTCGATTTGACTGTTGTTCCATGATTTGATGGCTTCTCTCATTTCTCGTTCACCGCCAACAAAGTTTGAACCATTGTCAGATCTAATTTCTTCTACTTGCCCTCTTCTTGCGATGAATCGTCGTAGAGCGAGTATAAAAGATGAAGTGTCGAGAGAGTTTGCGATTTCAATGTGTACGGCTCTTAATACAAGGCAAGTAAAAATGACACCGTATCTTTTGTATTCTGTTCTACCCTTTTTAATAATAAATGGGCCAAAATAGTCTACACCAACGTAGGTGAATGGAGGTTTGTCTGGTGTCAATCTGTTTTTAGGAAGATCAGCCATTTTTTGTGCGCTGAGTTTTCCACTTCTTTTGCGGCAATCAACACATTTGGATAAAACCTTGCGAACTGCTGAGTTGGCTTTTATAATCCATAGATTTTCACGCAGGGCAGACAAGACATGTTCCCTGCCAGTGTAACCAAATGTGTCGTGCATTTCTTGAATGATGAGAGGAACTATTTGGGAGCGATTTGGAAGGATAATTTGATGTTTTGCATCGTGTTTGAGAGGTGCAGCTTTGATGCGGCCACCAATTCTTAGTCAATTGTTTTCTAAGAAAGGGTCGAATTTTATTAAGCTACTGCAGTTGTTTAATGGCTTTTGTGCTTTCAGTTGGCTGATTTCGTTGGCAAAGTGTTTTGACTGAACAAAGATAAAAATAAAGTCTTGTGCCTTTGTGAGCTCATCTGGAGACAAGCAAAGATTGTGTGCTGGGGCATTTTGTTTATTTGCAAGGTTAGTGAGTCTTAAAGTCAGAAATTTATGCTTACAACGGAAAAGCCAAGCAACGATTCTTTTCAGCTTGTACCAAGAAGAATACTTACCCAAAAGATTTTCCAGAAAGTGGGATTCGCTTTGGGTTGCAAAACACGTTTGCTTTGGTTGTTTAATTTCTGGGTCATTGTCCACGACTTCGAGAAATTCTGGTTGCTTAGGCCATTGAGATTGTGGTTTCCATAGAAATTCAGGGCCGTTTTTCCATTGATTGCATTGAAGAAAGTTTGGAATTGAGAGACTCCTTGAAGCATGATCAGCAGGATTACATTTAGTGGGAACGTATCTCCATTGGGAAATTGTTGAAGCATCTTTAATCTGTTGAACTCGATTTGAGACGAAGGTATGAAATGCTTTGTTTGAGTTGTTGAGATAGCGCAAGACAGTTGTGCTGTCGGTCCAAAAAATTGACTCTTTATTAAGATAAGGTACCTTTAACTCTCTTTGTAGTATTTTTTCAGAGCTAATTGAGATTGTAGCAGCTGATAACTCCAATCGAGGAATCGTCATTGCCTTCATTGGTGCAAGTCGAGTTTGGTAGTGCGAGTCTTCCAAAGTTTGATACTAGAGTTAACAGATTTCATGAATTGAGCTTGTTGAACAGATAATTCGGGTTTACAGTTAACAATTGAGTCAACAGCGTCAAAGCACATGTCGCACATTGGATGGGTAGAAGTTTTGGTAAAGAAATTTTTAGTTTTACTTTGATCCTGTTTGCTGTTAGGACAATTCACTAGCCAGCCAACGGCCGTTTTGAAGGCATAATAGCCACCTTTTGCTTGTATTACTTCTTGTGGTTGGAGAACGTACGGATGGTCATTGCCGATAAGAAGTCCTACCTCTGCGTCAACATCGGGAATCGAGATGTTTGCAAATTCTGGAAAGTGTTTAGTGTCTTCTAGGGTAGGAATATCTGTATTTGAAACAGGAATTTGAAAAGTGGAGTAAAGAGAGCTTAGAGAAATGTATTTGTTTTCATCAAAATCTGACATTTCGACATTTGTGACCACTTTTACCTTGTTACGTTTGCCAGTGTTGTTTAGCGTGATGGTACAATTAATATTAGTTTCTTGACAGTCGGCAATTTGCAACTTTTCTATCAAATCATTTGTTATGAAAGATGTTGTACTTCCACTGTCCAAAAACGCTTGTGTAGTGATGGTTTGATTACTACCTTGCAGGCGAACCTTTACTGGGATTATAGGAAGCAGACTGCGAGAATTTGTTCGTGTGTTGACAAGCCCATTGCGTATTGCTTGTGTAGGTTGATTGATATTAATTTCTTGAGCTGTTGTGTCTTTAGGTGTGATATTTGTGGTGATTTGTGTTGCATCTGGGGGATGCAAGAGAGTAGTGTGGCGTTCAGTGCATCCTGGTTTTATGCAAGGGTCCTTCCTTTTACATTGATATGCCCAGTGACCAGCATTTAAACAGCACTTGCAGAGTTTGTTGTCGATTACAAATTTAACTGTTTGAAGGTTGGGGGGGGGCTGTCAATTCAACTTTTTTGCATCAACAGTTGTATCTCTAAAACCACTGAGGCTGCGACTACGAGATTTCTTGACTTTTCCTAACTTTCATTCACCTCTATTGAGCTAAAATTTTGAGCGAATAAAGGTTATAAATTGAGAGATATAAGGCATTTCTCAGCACATCCTCTGAAATATTTCATATTCTATTGTTCAAAATTTTCCCACCAGCTGGATGAAAGTAATTAATTTGGCCCATGTCTCGTTAATCCTAACTGCTTCACAGCGTGAAGGAAATTGGCAGAATGCGTGGACCTTTTGTTCTCACCACGGCTTATAAGCGACTTCGATACAAGAAAAGCTTCAACTTTGATACGATGAGTTACCGTCGCTTGCGGTTGAAATTGCGTAAAATTAAACATAAGACTTGATGCCAATGCATCTAGAGCGAGAATTGTTTTTCGCAGACAATTATGTCCTTTCAATCAAACAAAGCATAGGCTACAACGTTATTGCAATGACTCAGCGTCATTTGGAGTAGATTTGATGTAAAATGTGAGATAAGTATTGAAAGTGATCGACTTGTTTTGTTTCACTCTCATTTCTCGTGACATATTCAACGTTGTGGACTGTTTTTTGAATTGTTCTGTTTGGGCCACAACGCTTTTTTGAATAATTAGAAATTTACCTACTATAGAAGCTGCGCTGTAACATATTATGATTTTGGTTTCAAATCTTTCCTTTTATCCGACACACTATCAAAAGCAGAAAAGGCGTCGATGTTCCCAAAGCTTCTCACATATACTTGTAAACATTTATTTCCAAGTCGACATGTAAAGATTTGAAATGCAATACGCTTCTCATTTGTGTAGGATAAACCAGAACATCACGCTTTTGTGAAAAGGACGATCGTTCCACCACGTTTATACGTCATGCGGCTTAGTTGAATCAATATATTCGAGGCTTCTTGTACCAGGTTCACTGTCACTGATAAACTAAACCGCAATGCAGTACCTCGCAAAGCAATTGTAGCGTAACATTTCCATGTGCTATAACTCGTCATAAACTGTGAAAACTTGTGTATTTACTTGTCAAGTTATCTCATGTGAAATATAAGTTTGCATGGCAATGTCACAATGAAATCTTATCTCCGTTTACCAAACTAAAGATATGAACTTATGCGACGTCTTGCAACGTTGAATCGACGGAAAGGCGGGTAACTGCCAAACTGAACTGAGAATGCATGAAAGATATCGTTTATTGTCGAATGGACGTGACGTCAGAAAACGATGAATCGACATAGGCTAGCGGCGAGAGATATTTTAGTTAGATAATGACACGCGGCAGCGCGTTTACATTGAATAAAAATACCTTTATTTTATCTATTTCTATTTCCATTCTTCCTAGTTTCGTCTCACAATAACAAACAGATGAAGTTACGCATATTTACTAAATTATTCAATAAACAATAATGCATCATCCAGCATTATGTCAGCGCTGATTGACTAGACATATTCACGAGTTGTGTGAGAATTGTATTTGATTAATCGCATTATTTATTGTAGGTAACACCTGCAAAAATTCAAGTAATTGCAGACTCTGCCTTCATAAGTGTAGTTTAGAAGTAGCCATCTCATATTGAGCCAATCCAATCAATGTAAAATAGAACGCTTTTACTTGATAGCGCGTGTGATATATAGGTTTTATCTAACAACTACTTTCAGTTACATTGAAAGTGAATGAGTAAGCATTATGCAGTCTGTGACAAGGACTGGAAATGTATAATCAGAAAATATAATATCATAAAGTATATTGCGTTATGTACATCTAGTAATTTTTATGAACATGGTATCATTTTGCAGGCAGGCGTTTTTATAGGGATACAAACTTATTCCATAGTTTGATTTATAGCACTTATCCAACTGTTTCATAATGCGAATAGCTGTTTTAGTTGAATTTAGAAAAAAATATAACTTATAACCGCAGACAGATGCAACTTTTTTCATGCTTTAGGCAATCGGCAGTACGGTGAACTATAGTGGTACATAACATAACCCATATGCGGAGTAATCGCAAGGGTCAACCCAAGTAATGGAAAGGTTCTTTTTGAATTATGGTGATGGAATTCTTGTAATGCTATTGAACTTCATCTTTTTTTGAAAAACTTATATTGTTTGCACTTGCAAGAAATATCAAACTTTTGGATTTTTTTTATCACTGAACTGTCCGTTAGTAGAATGTTTCTTTATTACCTTAGTTAGGCCTATTGGTAAGTCAGGAAAGTATTTGTTGATGTGACATATGAGGATATTCTAAGAGACCGAGTTATTTTGTAAATAGTATTTGATTTTTGGACACCATCAAAATTTTCACACAATACACAAATGCGCATCGAGATATAGTGCTCATAGTTGGGAAAAGTTAGATTGTGATAATTACAACTTGCCTGAGTAGGCCTACAGCAAGGGACAATCAAAATAGATGAAACCGCATTCATGGTAATATAGACGTTTTGCAAACTGCTCTTTTCGTTTTCAATATAATAACAAGAATGACAGCTTATTTTCACTAAACATATAAACAAATATCAAAAATTATGGATGAACAGCGCATCTATATTTTTCGGTTTAGGTACAACAATGCATTCTAGCCGTCAAAATGATGGAATATTTGGTAATTTTGTTGAGACATACCATTGCCCAATCGTTGAATTTACATCCGAGATAATTTTATTAGATAGATTATCAGTTTCATGCACATGGTTTCATTCAGCGTTATAATGTTGTTTTTCAAGCCACGTGGCGTTCATGGTCATAACGCAACATTGCAGAAACAGCCAATATTGATACCAGGTAGGCCTACTAATTATTACGCCGCTTTCGTCGAATCTACGTCGCTAAACGACGAAATTGTGCAAACGCCTGTTGGATTTCCCTTCTACGTGTAGTTTATCATAAACGTGAAGCATTGCTCAAGAAGCTAATCTGAATCACCATAGATAACCATAGCATTCATATAGTTTCATCATCAGTAAATATGTAAAGTGCACTTCACAATTTTTGACAACGGTCTGACAATTTATTATATTGCAAAGTTTTGATTTATTCTTGATTTTTATAATTCTGTGTAACAGTTTTTTTCTAACTAGTTTCTATGGGACTAACAATTTGTTTCATTATACATTTTCTTTAGTATTTCAATGCCATTATTAAAAACATTACGTCCTTTTCACTTTTAAATAAAACATGGCAAGGCAAGGATTCAGTGCTGAAGAAATATTGCAACATGTTTTACTGGATTCTGACGACGAAACCCAGGCGGATGATTTGGAGGATTTATGGCACGCCGATTCAGATGAAGAAGCGGATTCTTCTCCGTCAACTTCCGCAACAGCGATTCCGATCGAGATTGACGACCAGTTACCTTCCATGGGCGATGTTCAACCGGAGTTTGCGCCATCACGACGGATTATAATAGGGACAGTGGAATAACGGGACGACTCACTTTACTGATTTTTCTTGTGAAATGGACAGCTGGAGGGTCACTAAGAAGTTCAAAAATTAGCAGAACTGCACAACGTTTTCTTTGCTTTTGCGTAAATTCATTCTCATCAAATGAATTGCTATATTTGGTTAAAATTTTGGGTGCTAGAAAATCTGCAGAACCTTACTGCGGCAGTGTGAGGCTACCTATTGTTACCGCTGTTGCGTGAAGTTAACCGCAGCATTACCATGACTTGAATACCTATTAATTAAACATGATATCCCATATCTCCTACATTTATTTTAGCGATACACTCTTTGTACACACGTGGGCAGGTCATATTAACTGCACCTGAGTATGCGACATATGGCAGTAGACCTCAAGTTGCAGTTGCATCAAATTTTGTCATAACATTATGACCCTCCAGTTGTCCACCTTACTTTTGAGTGAGCAATCCCCTACTTCTACCATCCCTAGATTATAACATCGAAAAGACTGGTGAACAGCATAGATTCCTATCTCGACATGAACAACTACGATGCTGTTGAGTTTCCCGACACACTGAAGTCTTATACAACTTTTGTAGAAAAGCCAAAGAACAGACAAGAGGGCGGCGTCAGCATTACTTGGTCTAATGCGAGACCGGTGCACAATGGGAGAAGGGGCCGGGCTAACATTATATCTGGCCGATTGGTGTTAGAGGAGAAGCCAAAGAAGCCAAGACTCCTCGGCAAGCATGGGAACTATTTTTTTTCTTTAAACATTTTGAACATTATTGTTCAAGAAACAAATAGAAAAATTGCCACACTCATTTCTCAATTGCCAGAGAGAATTTTAGATGACAGCAGGTACTGCTATTTTGGCCCAACCAACAACGAGGAGATGCTGGCCTTTGTTTGATTGGAGTATTTTCGGGGGCTTTTAGGACAGGCTGGTCATTCCACGGATGTATTGTTCAATCAACTGCAAGGACATCCCGTGTTTAGTGCAACAATGAGCATAAACCGCTTTAAATTTTTATTTTCGAACATTTCGTTCTACGACCAAAATACTAGGCCGCAACGTTGGAAGAATGACTGGTTGGCCGCATTTCGAGTCGTTTTCGAAATGTTTAACGAAAACTGCGGCAAACATGTCATTCCAGGTGACTACTTGTCGTTGGACAAAACGCTATACCCCATGAGGACACAAATTGCCTTCAAGCAATATAATCCAAACAAGCCTGCGAAATATGGCCTTCTGTTCAAGTCGGTAAACGCCAGCAGATTCCCATACACATTTGCGGCATCGGTCTATTCAGGTAAACCGAAGGAAGAGCCATTTAATTTTTACGTTCGTGGAACAGAAGAACTGGTAAAAGGAATGGTGATGAGCCTGGAACAACACGGTGACCTTCAAGGTCGGAATATTTTGTATGACCGCTTGTACACCTCCATACCACTCGCGCAGTGGTTGCTTGACAGGGGTATAACGTCAGCTGAAACCCTCAACGCTATACGTAGAGGAATACCCCTGGAAGGGAAGCAAGTGAGTGGTAGGGAGAAATTTTCGTACGAAATTTATTGGCAGACGAGTGAGGCTGATCTCAGCCTACATTCTTATGTAGTAAAAACGAAGAATTCTGGCATGCGGAATGTGTTGATGTTGACGATCATGCAACCTCTATTGGGGATTACCAAGGATGACGGCAAAAAGAAGCCAGGCTTGTATAAGCTTTACGACTTCACAAAGGGTGGCACCGATATCATCGACCAAAGGATGGGTTGGTTCATTCACGTGCAAAGCGAAGTCCCCACGGTGGACAACTACTGCGTTTGCTTATTGAGAAGGTGCCAAAGCCAGAAAAAATAAACTACCAAAAAACCGTGGCCAATGTCAGTGCTGTGAAAAGCCTTTATGCCCTGCACATTCCATACGAGTATGTCAAGCTTGCTTTTGCGCAGAATAAACTATTTGAATGATTGCGGTTTTATAAACTTTGGCTTCAACTACAGCCTAAATAAAACGCGGAGCTCAATGAAAGATTTTCCTTTTTTCCTTTCATTAGACAGATAGCTATTTTTACGTTGATTCAACATATCAAGACGTTGAATACTTGTAAACATGTGCGGTTTTGCAATTAGATTGCTTATCAAAATCATCTATCCTTTTTTGTATAAAAAGTGGATCATAAAACTAATCGTAATACTCGATGTAAAATTCAGCATTTTTATATGCTGAAACAGTATTGTATTCATATTTTATAAATCCATTTTCTATTTAGAAAATATCAACATAATGCGGTTTGAGCATAGCTGAATTTTAGCACGGATACAACGACTGATTTTATGACTTTTATACAAACAAGGACAGAAGAGAAGTAATCTAATTGCAAACCCGCGCATGTTTACATAATGATTTGACGCATAATAAATACTACTTTGAATAAATTTAAATATTGTTTGGATTTTAGTGTGTGGCATATGAATCTTAGAGAGCTTATTGAATCCACAAGAAAATGACCCGAGGCATTACAAATTTTCCTTTTGATGAAAAGCGTTGTGACGTTCTGTTAATTAATGAACCGTAACTGTTTTATTTTGAATTTCTTTCTGACTTCTGTTTACGTGAAGCATCATCGACTTTATCGGGTACTCTTACTCCTAGTACTAGCCTTGTATGTAGCCGAGTTCACATTGAACTTACATTGAGAGACGCTGTTGCAACTACAATACATTGCATTTAAACCGCGTTTTTTGTTGCATGATCTTCCATTCGTTTCGTGGATTACATAATAGTATTTGATAAACGCCACCCTGCTTCTTCAGCTGGTCTACATTTGTTAATAAAGCGTAGGAGTTGCTGTTCTTGGAACCGAGGTCACAAGATCATAATCCAAATTGGTGTGACACGCGTTCAGAAATCTCATTACTGCATGTAATTGATGAGGCATTGTTCTTTTAGTCAAGGAGCGAGCTTTATTTTGAGCGTGGGAAAAGTTATTATTTTGCATGAAAAATATAGATTCAAATTGAGATTATGTAAAAAAAATTATATCACAACATTGCAATGCATGTTCTTCATTACTTTACCAAAAAATAATGTGTAAACTCTCGCTACAATTGCTTTAATCGCAAAATAATCCAAAAGTCATAAGTCACCTCAACATTTCAACGTCTATGAGCAGTTCTAAAATTCACATAGGTTTAATTTTCGGATATGCTCAGCGTGAATAATTTTACAAAGTGAATCCCAAAGTTTGAAACCGTACCTTAAAAAATAACAGAGATATCACTCCTAAAGCATAAGAAGAATCGACAGCCCCCCCCAAACTGAGCAAGACTCCTGAGAGCCCAACCTCGTAAGGGTTAAGCCTTTGGTCAATATTCATCATTCGAAATTGTTTGCATTGATTGAGAAAATGTTTATCTCTGCACAGATGGCATGTCCTTTCATGGTTCGACGATTTTATTTGCGTTGCAAAGGTTACGCTGCTCCTACGTTTGGAGTTGGAATCATCGAATTGTTTTTTAGTAGATTTTAGAATATCGCATGCCAAGTTGGTCGTTTCTCTCGTTTTGCGCGAGACGTATCGTGAGAGATCTAAAAGGCTTATTTCTTGATTTCTTTCATGCAAGATTACGTCAACTTCGCGTAACCAGCCAGAATACCAGCCACTTGGCAAGCGTCTTATTATTTTTGTTATGGTATCCATGTTGTCCATTTTCTGTAAGTAATTCATGCCAGACAAAGTACATATGCAGGAAGTAAGTTCCGAAGAGAACTTGATTAGAGAATCCTTGTTAGAATTTTGAAGAGATGGCCCGTTTATGACGGAATCAACACATGCGCGAGCTATTTGAAATTTTTGACCGAAGGTTTGTTGTAGCAAAGCTCTTGCTTTAGTGTAACCTTCGTGGGGAAGCATGTATTGACACCCTTTTACCAAAGTGTGCGCAGAGCCTTTGGTGTATTGCAACAGATAAAAAAGTTAACGTTTAGGCTCTGTGAAATTACAATCAATTAACGTATCAAATGCGTCTATAAAACCACAGTATTCAGCAGAATTTCCATCAAAGATTGGGGGTTCTACAGACAACAGTGGGGACGGGTTGATAGTAATATTTGGAATTTGTTTCGAGTTTACTGATTCATTATTGTTTATTTGATTTAGTACAGGGGTCTGGGCATACGACGTACTCGGCTCATGTCTCACAAACGATTTATTTGTTACTGTTTGTGAAGGATTAATTTTGTTTGAAACGACAATAGATTCGTGAACGTTAGACCTGGCTTCTACGCCACTCAACGTTAATTGGGATAACATAGGATACACAGAATTATTGTTTACATTAGTTGCTAAATTCGATTGAAATTGTCCGTTTATATCAACATTGTCTTTAGACATTTTATAGCGCTCACCAGCATCTTCTTCCGATTCTTCCGAAAGTTGGGCAATTGTCTCTTGGAGCTCTGCCTTTAGTTTAGCTTCCTGGACTTGTTGCAGGAATTTTCTTTCTTGTTCTTCACGTAGCTGACTTTGTTTTAGGACCATTGTTTCAAATTCTGCCCTTGCTTTCGCTTGCTCTTGTTCCAACTCGCAGATCCTTTTTTGTGATTCCAATCGAGCTAATATTACCGCCTTCTTAATTTTAGCGCTCATTGTAGAGGAGCGGCTTTTGCTGGAAACTTTGCTGGTGCTGTCGCTTGGGTGCAGACTGCCATTTTCTGCTTGGTAGAGCATTTTTGATTGTGATCTTGTTGTCACCTTTGATGTTTGGGGTTCTGGATTTGTTGATTCTTCGGCATTTGATTTATCTGCCACGTCTGTCTCCTTTACAGAATTTGTTGCCATTTTCTTGACATTCAACTTCGCTCACTGTCAACAACGACGACTTTCTTGATTGAAATGTCTAAAAACTGAATGTAACGTCCGCTTTGTCTATTTGATTGCTACGTTACAGTGACGTATTTTGTTTGTCGTTGACCTTTGCTCTATTGAACTGCCTGGTTAGATTCTTCTGTCTAGATTGCTTCCAACAACACGACACATGAATTTGAATTGGTTTTCACGTGTTCTTTTAATGTGCGTTTTTAGACAATCTTTTCAACACAGGTAACTTTGAGATTTCTTCAATTTGCGACCGTCTAGAGAAAAGCAATTTTGTAGAATGAAACAAAAACGATTTACAGTACGATTTACGAATGCCCTTTCTCAAGGATTGGCAATTATTGAAAAACGAATAGGTCATAATGGTTGTATAGTTCAATGAAAAACTGACGTTATATCGTTGACTAATCAGTTACGAAAACAAACCACAGGTGCAAAACGCAGATGCGACAGAGGCCAAACATTATAAAAGAGAAACAAAAACAGGTGGCTTTTTTAGTACAGTAGACTTGCAAAAACGATAAAGCCAAATATTAACAAACAAGTCACAAATGAATGCAGAGGGCTTAAATAAGAAATTTGGCAGTAACATTGCATTTTCATATTCTTTGACGAATTGTTAAATTTAAACTGTGATTTATTAATAGATTTTTCATTTTTTCAAATGTAGTTCTTGCAATTTCTATGCGCCTTAGAATTTCATGATCACATCTCACATCTTTAGTTATTAAATGTTTAAGATAAAAATAATATTTCCCTTATTGTATATTTTTAATGTCAATCATAATTTGGAGTACCAGCACTGGAGTGTGTGGTGATTGATTTGATGATTTGGTCTTTTTAGCGTTAATTTTCATATAAAATTCTTTACCAACAGAGGTAACATCGTTTGATATTTCTTAATAATTTTGCAATAATTTAAGAAGATATTCAATATTTCTTACATTATTACAAAATATGTATTTTTAGTTTTAAAATAAATGTTAAACTTTTTATAAAAAAATGTTCTGTCTTTCTCTTTTATTTATCAAACTTTCATATTTTCTCAGAGTTGGACCCTTTCAGTTATTCTTTTCAAATTATGAGACTTGCAAAAGGCAACACTAATAATTTCAATAAGGATTGGAAATTTAAGCAAGGTGGAAAAAGAAAGTGTGCTGTTTTGTAAGGTATTATAATTTGTTAACGAATCAGGAATTGTACAATCGGATATTTGGAACTGTGCTTGATTTGAAAAGAATATGACACAGTTCTTACCTCCAAATTTGCTTGCATTATTTGCACCCCGAGATGCGATTCCATACAAATCACCATTGGGACAAGTAAGTAGTGGTACCGGTATATACAGTTTTTATTTTAAAACAATCATGGTGATGGTATGGTGCTGTACCTACTGTATTACTATAAGATTGAAAACTAGATTTTTAAGCTTTATGCATGTGCAAGCATAGCGGGTGCAACCTATTTTGTCCCCTAAACACTTCGTCCCCCTATTTCGTTCTCTAAAAAGATGTAAAAAAATAGAACAAAGCCGATGATTAGCTGTTTAGCTGATGAAATAATGATTCAACTCATGACAAAGACAGGACTCAACCAAATATATAGGGTGAAACTACTTTACCTTTGCTTTACTGTTCACACACTTCAATTCACATGTTTTGGTCAATTCCTCTTTGTCATGAGTTGTCAAGGGTGGTGGGGGGGGACTTGTATACCAGCTCCGATTACTCTAGTTGTTTTGAATTTTCAGTGCTTGTTGCAGCTTTTTTAGGTGTTTTAAAATGTTTTCAAACTTAACCTCGCTGGGATACAACCTAGTTCGTACTCTGAACAGTCCGTACCCTCAGTTCGTACGTACCCTGAAAAGATCGAGAGAAAAAATTAAAAAAAGCGGAAGTCGCTGATCGCAGTTTCCACAAACATTTTAAAATTTTCTCCCTAAAAAGATCGAGATAAAGATAGCACAAAGCCGAAGTTGCTGATCGCAGTTTCCGCTAACCTTTACTCTAACGCTAACCCTCGCTCATCGCAGTTTCCGCAAACATTTGTTCATAGTTCCCGCTAACCGCAGTTTCTGCTAACTCTTACCCTAACCATAGAGTAATCTACGTATGCTCTAACCCTAACCTTTGCTGATCGCAGTTTCTGCAAACATTTTGCCGCAGTTTCCGCTAACCTTTACTCTAACTCTAACCATAGGGTATAATGGGGTAATTCCGGACATGGGGTAATTCCGGACAGGTACCGATCGCAGAAGAAGATGACCTAGATAAGCGCCCTTCAACATAGACTATCAAAAATTTTAGACACGGATACTCACCAGGGTTGCCAGGTCCACTTATGGAAAAAAATGCTAAACTATGACGTATATGCCAAACAGCATTTTTCGATGCCAAACTACTTTAAATAAGGCCAAATTTGCGGACTTTGGCATAAAATATGCCAACCTTGGTACTCACAGTATATAAGTTTTAAGTTGATAACCAGAATATGTTTGCACAACAATTCCAGTATGATCAGTGCAACGACTGATTGTAGACTAGTACAATTAAAAAAAATAAAGGGGCAAACTGGTACAAGAAATGTTAGATGAGGCTGCTGCAGGCTACAGTGTACTGGTATGTAAGTGAAACGTAAGGGCTAGCATATAATTAACATTTATGTTGTAGCCTAGCCTATTTCAGGTTTATTGCTTTCGGTTATAAATAGCCTTGAATTCATGTTAATAGGCTAGGCTATACTGTGTGATTCTAAATTTTTGCAATCTACGTGATCTTGAAAGTTGTAAATCGGTGAAATGCCACGTAAATATATAAAAAAGAAACCTGTTTGTTCATACTCAAAGGAGGAAATTCAATGTGCCATTGAACGTTACAAAAATAGTAATGGCAGTTTATCTATTCGGGCTCTTTCCCTTGATACCGGGATACCAAAAAGTACACTATTTGATTGGAAAAACGATAAATGGCAAGGGACCGCTAATCGCCACGGAGTGACCACTTTGGCCCAGGGCGCCCAACAGAGCTCAGCGTTGAGATAGAAGAGTACCTGGTATCCGCACTGGAATATCTTGGAGATACAGGTAAACGTAATTTTTGGAAAAAATCCTTATAGCAGATTATATGAGTTAGTTGTACTGTAATAAAGATTGCTATTGGTAAAATATACCGGTGCAAATATTGATTGACTGTTCAAAATGTATTGTCAAACTGAGCAATCCACATCGGCTACTTGAGATGCTTTGAACGAATGCTGGGTCCGATTGCCATCACTAGGCCTATAGCACACTGTTCTATAGGCTATTAAGTAATTTTTTATTTTTTTAGGTTGGCCACTAGAACCAAACCGGTACCCGGTCATTTGGTCGACAGGACGTTTGGTCGACAGACATTTGGTCGACAGACATTTGGTCGACAGGACGTTTGGTCGACAGGACGTTAGGTCGACAGAACGATTTATTTTAGGGTTAGGGTTAGTTAACTAACCATAACCCTAATCCAACCCTGACTCTAACCCTAACCCAAAAATGAATCGTTCTGTCGACCTAACGTCCTGTCGACCAAACGTCCTGTCGACCAAATGTCTGTCGACCAAACGACCGTGCACCAACCAAACCAGGTGTGCTCGGTGGTGAAGACGTACCTTGATGAGTCAGGACAACCAAACCGATTTCCAAACAATACGCCTGGGGTGGACTGGCTTACTGGTTTTCGCCAACGATGGAAACATCGTTTAAGTGCCAGAAGGCCAGAATATGTAACAGTCGCCCGTGCAAAGGGCCTCAGTCAAGAGGTCCTTGACGGATTTTTTGAAACTTTAGATTGTCTTGTAGACAGTCTGGGAATAAAAGATATGCCCAATCGTTTTTTTAACTTGGATGAGACTGGACTCGCGCTTGACCCCAAAGCTAGGAAATGTTTTTTCCACCGTGGGACGAAAACAGCCCAATATCTTGTGCCTTCCGAAGGCAAGACAATGTTCACTGTTCTATTTTGTGGGAACGCTTCTGGAGAATATTTGCCTCCATACGTCGTTTATAAAGGTATGGGACACCATATCATGGATTCATGGATGGTAGGGGGACCAGAAGGCACAGCATATAATGTAACTAAGTCTGGCTGGATGGAGGACTTTGTATTCGAGGCGTGGTTCGAAAATGTATTATTGAAATTTCTGAGCAAGAAAGCCAAGCCCATTATTGTTTTTTTTGACGGGCATTAGGGTACATCGTCTCCCCCTTTTTTTTGAAACTGGTTTCGTAACATTGAGAAGTGTGTTCCACTTCAGGAAAAATTCAGCCAAAAATTTTTTTTTCGCTCAGGGACTCCCCCTTCCACTAGCGCCTGGCCCCCCCAAGTTGCGGATAGAAAAATCGCCATTTAACTCTAAAACGAAAATATTTAAACACAAAGTGTTTGGTATTAAATTCATTGTAACTATATGATTTGATCCAAATTTGGTGAATAAAACATATTTTACAAAAAAACAAAAATTTTGTTGAAAACGTTCAAGTTGGACTCCCCTTTTAAAGCCTTATTCAAGGCTACTCTATGAGATAAAGAGTTATGGATCCGTCTCTTTTTAAAGATTTAATCAAGTTTTGTACCATCAATCAACTATTCAGTCCTCGAAATTAAACCAAACTGCTTGGTGTGCCTTTCAATCCTAAAATAGAGCAATCAATTGGGAGCATCATAGCTGATTTCACTACTGAATTATTGGATGCATGGAACTGTTCTGTTGATGGTGCTATCAGCATGGTATTGACACTACATCAACAAACACTGGCCTTTGGTCTGGAGGTTGTGCTGAATTGCAACAGAAATTGAAGAAGTCATTGCTATGGTGTGCAATGTGCATGCAGAAAACATGTTGGAGAACTAATCGTAGGTAATGCGTTTGAAGCACTGAGTATTGAAACATCTCGATTGCCTGAAATAACTATGTTTGTTCACTTTCGTACTTACTTCAACATTATTTCTCAAGACCTCATCTCTTTCCCACCTTATTTAGATAGCCTACATAAGCTACAAGTGCTTGTCAATCAGTGAATCTGTAGCTCTTGCAACCCAGTTGCTTACAAAAAATGATGAAAGATATTTTCCTCAAGAAGACTACAGAGAACTATTGGAGCTGTGTCTATTTAATTTCAACTATCCATTGCCATGCAAGAAGCCATTTAAATTTAAACAGCCAGGAGCTATTCACAAAGCTCAGAAGTTGGCTAAAGTTATTTATGTCATAAAGTTGTCACTATTGTCTGGAAGGGCTGAAGTGAAGAAGTAATGGATGCTGCTAATCCCAAGAACACTTGATTGCGCAGCCAAAGGAAACTAATAAGTTGAAAATGTTTGCAACGTTCCTCCTATATGTGTATGTGTCATGGTGGTTTCGTTGCAGTTCAGGAGTTTCTGCACCATGGGCAGACCTGAAGTTAATGAAAACTTTACATTTGTTTGAGAAGATTGATCCCATTGTAGCTTCTAGTGCTTTGAAGAAGCTGAATCTCCACCTCTGGTACTTAACTGAGGAAATGATTCCTCTTTCTCTGTTTGATTACTGTGTTCCAGAGGAAACAAAAAGAGGAATTGTTACTGCTTTGTTAAAAATGCTAGCAGTTGATGGTTCAATTCAGGAACCTCTGAAAAGAAAAGGTAAAGGAAAGCTTTCCAGGCACAATTGATGCCAACACTTCACTGATTGATTTGATTGGTAAAGATTCCTGGTATCTCTTTAAGCTGTTAAAAGTACGCCCAATGTTTTTTGAAAAAAACGTTAGAGTGGGAACAAGATGGTCAGTATAAACTGGCCAAATCAAAAGCAGAATGTTTCTCGGCAGCCGATTTGTAGCAAGAATTGACAGCGATAGACACCGTGTTTCGCCCACGAGGCTGGGCTCGTCAGTATCGCACCACTAATTCCTGCCACAATGATATTCGACCACCGCTTTACCGGTCAGTTTAACTCTTATCTTTGTGGAAACAAAGAAAGAGCCAACAAAACCAGCAGGCGCCAGGGCAGAGGACATGTGAAGAGAGGGGCGTTCTTCCCGGCTATCAGCACAAGGCTGAGCACTCGCTAGTACAGCGAGCAGCTGCGATTCGCTAACCATAACGGTGTAGCTTCCACGCAAGCCATTCAGACTTTCCAATCAACGATATGTTTCTCGGCAGCCGATTTGTAGCAAGAATTGACAGCGATAGACACCGTGTTTCGCCCATGAGGCTGGGCTCGTCAGTATCGCACCACTAATTCCTGCCACAATGATATTCGACCACCGCTTTACCGGTCAGTTTAACTCTTATCTTTGTGGAAACAAAGAAAGAGCCAACAAAACCAGCAGGCGCCAGGGCAGAGGACATGTGAAGAGAGGGGCGTTCTTCCCGGCTATCAGCACAAGGCTGAGCACTCGCTAGTACAGCGAGCAGTTGCGATTCGCTAACCAAATCGGCTGCCGAGAAACATATCGTTGATTGGAAAGTCTGAATGGCTTGCGTGGAAGCTACATCGTTATGGTTAGCGAATCGCAGCTGCTCGCTGTACTAGCGAGTGCTCAGCCTTGTGCTGATAGCCGGGAAGAACGCCCCTCTCTTCACAAAAGCAGAAATGTTAACGGTTATAAATGGCTGCTCCGAGCGTAATGTCAAGCTGGCCACAGATTTTCGATCATCAGCTCAAAATATTCAAAACTTTGAAAGCATTCTTCAGGTGGTTCAACAAAGCAAATCTAAGAGACCAAACTTGCGACAAAAACCATAGACTGTTGCATTACATCCATCTAACAAGCTTGCAACTCCACTTTCAAAAGTGGCCTTTGATTATGGGACAAAATCTGAGTTCTGTGCGTAACTACGGTATATCGCCACATAATTTTCAAATACCCATGAAATGTAATTATTTAAAACAGCTTTACTACAAATACTACCCCGTTTGCCTGAAGAATCTATTCTAGCGACTACTCCCGAAGGGAGCTAGACGAAAACGTTCATTGGACCCCCCTTTTTAAAGCCGTTTTTAAGGCTATTCTATGAGACAAAGTCTGCCTTTTTTTAAAGTTTTATTGAATATTATTATAATTATTTGTAATGAAACAGAATTCACTTTA
Organism: Aplidium turbinatum; assembly: GCF_918807975.1. Taxonomy (NCBI): domain Eukaryota; kingdom Metazoa; phylum Chordata; class Ascidiacea; order Aplousobranchia; family Polyclinidae; genus Aplidium; species Aplidium turbinatum. The sequence continues at coordinate 36,481,950 of NC_137473.1, forward strand.
GGCTTATTGATATTTTAAGTTCATTCATTGATATTATTATAATATTTGCGAGGGAACATGCATAAAACGAACAGTGCATTATCATTTCATAGCTATTTTTTTAGATGTATTCGAGTGAACATTGTCTACTGAATAGCAAAAAAATTGTTTCTTTATAAAATATGTTTTATTCACCAAATTTGGATCAAATCATATAGTTGCAATGAATTTAATACCAAACACTTTATGTCTAAGTATTTTAGTTTTGGAGTTATGGCGATTTTTCTGTCCGCAATTTGGGGGGGTCAGGCGCTAGTGGAAGGGGGAGTCCCTGAGCGAAAAAAAATTTTTTTGGCTGAATTTTTTCTGAAGTGGAACACACTTCTCAATGTTACGAAACCAGTTTAAAAAAAAAGGGGGAGACGATGCACCCTAACGGGCATGGGTCCCATATGACGTATCAAACTGCCTCAAAGGCTAGTAAAGAGGGAGTGTACATTGTGTGCTTGCCTCCACACACTTCCAGTGCTTTGCAACCATTGGATGTATCATGCTATGGGCCTGCAAAAAGGGAGTGGTACAAGATTTTAAATACCTTTTATAGCGAAGCCAAACATAAAACCGTGACAAAGCCGGCTTTCCCTCGACTTTTAAGGGTTTTGTACGAAAAGGCGTTTGTAGCCAAGCCAGAGAATATCATCAGTGGATTTCGAAAGGCTGGATTATATCCTGTAAATAAGTCAGCCATACCCGAGGGTAAAATTTTGCCTTCTACCACGGTCATTAGGCCTCCGCCAACCAGTCAACCATCTCCTCAGCAGCCAATGGCAATCAGCTTATCTCCTCATAAGGCCATGAGAAATGCCATTGTCAATGCGGTTTGTCCCCCTATGTCAGAGAGTACGAAGGAAGCATTGTTAAATGCCAATCGCAAACGAACACGCGTTCAGAAAAGATATGGTGAAGTGATGACATTGGACACTTCACTGCAACGCTTGAAAGAAGAGGAGGAGAAGAGGGCTGCAAAGAAGAGAGAAAAAGTCAAGAAGGTTTGCCGAAAGCTAGGCCTGATAGATCAGACCATCTGTCACTTTTGTTTGCAAAAAGAACCGCCAACTCAAGAAGAGTCTTCCGACGATGAAGAAGAAATTGAGTGGGTTGGATGTGACAAATGTGACAGGTGGTACCACTCCATTTGCGTGGCCGGCACCTCAAAGCCATGCAATCACTGCTACCATTAACACGTTTGAGACAGTTTTGTTGTTTTTGTTTTCATATGTTTATCCTGCATTGCGGAAAGCGGACTTGAGCGCTATGCATCAGTGTAGCCTACACCTGACCCACGCTGCAGCCGACGGCAATGTCTGTTTCCGTTTGTCTACTCTACTTATGTTTGTTACTTGTTTTATTTCGATTTTATAATAAACCCTGATCAAGAGTCAGTAATATCATGTGTTCTAATCGTATTATCAGTTTATTTTATTTCAAAACAGAAGTACAAAGAATAAATGCACACGTAAATACAAAATAACAAAGTAAGTAAACAACACAACGCAAATAAAATACATTAATGCGTTCATAAAGTGACTTCCCCAGTCCGAGGATAAAAAAAACATTCAAACACAATCTTTTTCAGAGTAAGCAAAATGTTCCTTTTTTATATGTATATACATATAATTTAGCTTTCGAGCGCCAAATGTGGTGAAATACTGAAAATATAAAGTTTCTGTGCTGTCCGGAATTACCTGTAACGTAAGGCTACGGAGAAATTCCGTTTTGCATTAACAGTGTGCATGTTCGGAATTACCCCACAGACGGGGTAATTCCGGACAGTTAGGCACTGGAAATGTAGGCCTCATCTTGTGGCCATCTTAAAATAATTTTAGAAAATTGCTGTAGCATACTATTAACATATGCGTGAATGTCTTAAATTTGCATTGGGGTCGATTTAAAAGCAACACGTGAGCAATGGTAATCCGAAAACGGAAATTCTGTCCGGAATTACCCCTTTATGCCCTAGAGTAATCTATGCTCTAACCCTCGTTGATCGCAGTTTCCGCAAACATTTTTACGCAGTTTCCGCTTACCCTAACTCTAACCATCAAGTAATTTATGCTCTCTAACCCACGCTGATCGCAGTTTTCCCAAATATTTTTCCGCAGTTTTGCAGTTTCCGCTAACCCTAACCCTTGAGTTTGTTTGCAGAAACTCTGATCTTCGGCTTTGTGCTATTAAACTGCGATCAGCGACTTCAGCTTTTTTTATTTTTTCTCTCAATCTTTTCAGGGTACGAACTAGGTTGCACCCGCCTCGCTGTACCGTAAGTCTCCAAATTTATATTTCGTTGTGTGCAAACAGCTACAAATTTCAGCAAAAATGGTTGTTCTGCACAGAAAATATGTAATCTATGGCCCAGTGGCCCCATACTAAAAGAACTGATTAAGTGTGGATGCAACCTAGTTCGTACCCTGAACAGTTTGTACCCTCAGTTCGTACCCTGAAAAGATCGAGAAAAAAAATTAAATAAAGCGGAAGTTGCTGATCGCAGTTTCCGCAAACATTTTAAAATTCTTCCCCTGAAAAGACCGAAAGAAAGTTAGCACAAAGCCGAAGATCGCAGTTTCCGCTAACCCTCGCTCATCGCAGTTTTCGCAAACATTTTCCGTAGTTTCCGCTAACCATAGACTAATCTATGCTTTAACCCTAACCTTCGCGGATCGCAGTTTCCGCAAACATTTTTCCGCAGTTTCCGCTAACCTTTACCCTAACTCTAACCATAGAGTAATCTATGCTCTAACCCTAACCCTCGCTGATCGCAGTTTCCGCAAACATTTTTCTGCAGTTTCGCAGTGTCTGTTAACCGCAGTTTCCGCTTACCCTAACTCGGCCCTAACTCTAACAATCGAGTAATCTATGCTCTCTAACCCTAACCATCGCTGATCGCGGTTTCTGCAAACATTTTCTGCTAACCTTTACCCTAACCATAGAGTGATCTATGTTCTAACCCTCGCTGATCGCAGTTTCCGCAAATATTTTTCCGCAGTTTCATTTTTTTTGCAGTTTCCGCTAACCCTAACCCTCGAGTTTGTTTGCGGAAACTCCGATCAGCGAGTTCAGGTTTGTGCTATTAAGCTGCGATCAGCGACTTCGGCTTTTTTTAATTTTTTCCCTCGATCTTTTCAGGGCACGAACTGTTCAGGGTACGAACTAGGTTGCACCCATTAAGTGTGAATCACATTACTTTTTATGCCTGATTATTTCAACATTAAAAACCAAATTGTTACTAAAAAACATGCAATGGCCAGTTTGTATTATAATTCACCATTGTAATGTTTGCATAGTATAATTGTTGCAATTGACATTATCTTTGTACGTACTTAAGTTGTTGCTTTGATTTTGGAATCATTTTTCTAGCTTACTTGGGAAAAAGATCGAACTAAATCTCCCTATCTTGGCATTGCTCAATATGTGCATTTATTCGAAAATCCCAAAGACACACCCCCGCCTACCAGAGGAGAACTGAAAATAGAGAAGAAGAGACGCAGGGTAAATTGTTTTACTTTCTTATGTTTAAATTTAGTGTATGTCCATTGTCCAATTATCCATTGTCCAGGTTTGGTATGGTAATACTGGAATATTATTAATTGGCCATTATGACCACTGGCTGTTATTAATTGAAGAAAAAATTGCCAATCAAATTAGTAGGCTAGTATATATAGGTAGGTAGTCAATTTTGACTTAAATCTTGACTTATTCACTGTTAAAAATGATCATGTTTATTAGATTTATTGGTATACCGGTACACTACAGGTACAGTTTGTACAGGGTCATCAATAATTAATGTTACAAGAGATCCAATTCAAAAACTAGCAAAAGAGGCGAATGTGGCCTATGTAACCAGTCTTCGAAATTAGCCTCGGCAATCGGCAATTGCCGAGGTGATTGTCAACGCAGATGCATAAATGGCGCATTAGTGTCGGCAGTTAAAAATGCTGAGGCACACGAGCGCTTGTAAGGTTAGGGTTAGACTGACATTCCTCCCAATCGTTATGCCACAGCCATAGATTTGTTCCTTAGTCAACACCCTGATGGAGCTCTGAGAAAGAGGCATGTGGATGGGTATCAAAGCACAAAAGCCGCAAAACGTAGACGCTTCATTGCAAACGGCGAAGACAGTGTAGATTTATAGCCAAGCGGTGAGCCTCTTGATGTGTCTGATTCCAGTGATGACGCGACAACCTCATCCTCCGATACAGCATCTGATGATTCTGACACTTTGTGTTGCTCGCAGTATCCCAGTTGTGCCGAAATTATGTTAGTGTATAATATAAATCGAGGCAATCTTCTCTCAGGGAGCTATTAATTTGTTACTGGTACCTGGTTGGGCAATTAACGTTACTTTATAATGATTCAACGTCGCTAGATGTCGAATTAATGTAAAACAAACGTAAATTTCTTATTGGGCATTGTTGTTACGCAATATAACCCGTCAGGAAAATTAAATTGATTTGTACTGACTCGAACGTTGAATCAACCCAAAATTAACTTTTTCCTCGTGAGTTATTTAATGTGAATTACCGTAACAGCATGCGTATCGCGTTGCTCGCTTATCACTACTTTTGGTATTATTACATCACAACAAATCAAACAGTGCGGTCGTGATAGACTACTCTAGTATATTTTTTCTCTTTTCGTTTTACATGTTTAGGTACAATTTTTTTCGCAATAAACGTTCACAGCAATTGCCGAGGCAATTTCACCTTTACGTTTTTGCCGAAGTAAAAATATGCCAAAATTCTACTCTTATGCATATGGAAGGAGGAGTCACGCTGCCAAACCATGTGTTCAGCGATGAGAAGAAATGTGATGTCCAGCATCATTTTAACAGTCAGAATGATCGTGTTTGGTCAAGAGATGGTGACGTGAAATCCCGGGCAGTGACTCGGAGACAAGGGCAACATCAGTGATGGAGTGGGCCGCAGTCAACGAATCAGGAAGGAGTCCATTGATTTTTGTGGACCAAGGAGTAAAATTGAAATAAGAAAACTACTGAAATGATATTCTTGAGGGTTCATTGTTGCCTTAAGCAAAGAAACACTTCAAAAAACGTAAATGGTCATTCCAACAAGATTCTGCCCCTTCACATGGAGCTAAGAGAACGCAATAAGAGGCATTCCATTATAATTCAACAAATCCAAATAACCACTAAGTCTTCAATTTTGATGACTAAAGCATATGTTATAGTACGTGAAAAATGCATCTCGGCAAAAAAAAATTTTAAAAATTGGACAAGCGGTTTTCGAGATATCGCGTTCTGAAATTTCGTGGTTGTCACCAGGTGGCGCTGTAGATGTGCCCAATGTTTTTTGATTTTAAGGTTATATTTGAGGTACTAGATAGTCGGTTGAAGTGTCTATTCCACCATTTTTCATGATGCAGAATGCAAAAATGATGTCAATTTTAGTCTACAAGAATTAGCTAAGGAGTTGTGTGGCATTTAAAAAAAATTGGGGGACCAAATGCCAACCCCCAAATTGCCATGTGGGCAACGAGATATCCTAAAAAAATGTTTTGTTATTTAAAGTTTCTTGCGTATACTTCATGATAATATATTATACTGTTTATTTATGAGACTTTTGTTCTTTTTTCACAATGCAACCTTTTATCAAAGACTTGCATGAGAAGTTATATGATCTATTAATGCAATATTTGAATGATGCGTGCTTATGATGTCACAATAACAAATTACAGATTTCCCCAAAAAACTTTTTTCGTTGTGAAAATTGCCCGGGAAAACCAGCCCTTGTTTCAAAATTGCAGTCAAATTTTGTTTTCCCGGGCAATTTTCACAATGAAAAAAAGTTTTTTTGGGAAAATCTGTAATTTGTAAAATCGGAGTTTCCGCAAACAAACTCGAGGGTTAGAGTTAGCGGAAACTGCGAAAAAAATGAAACTGCAGAAAAATATTTGCGGAAACTGCGATCAGCGAGGGTTAGGGTTAGAACATAGATTACTCTATGGTTAGGGTAAAGGTTAGCGGAAACCGCGATCAGCGATGGTTAGGGTTAGAGAGCATAGATTACTCGATTGTTAGAGTTAGGGCCGAGTTAGGGTAAGCGGAAACTGCGGTTAACAGACACTGCGAAACTGCAGAAAAATGTTTGCGGAAACTGCGATCAGCGAGGGTTAGAGCGTAGATTACTCTATGGTTAGAGTTAGGGTAAAGGTTAGCGGAAACTGCGGAAAAATGTTTGCGGAAACTGCGGTCAGCGAGGGTTAGGGTTAGAGCAGTGGTTCCCAACCTTTTTGACCTTGCGGCACCCTATCAAAGAAATAAATAGTTTGCGGCACCCTGGCAAAACTGGGTCAATTCAAATATTGCATTAATAGATCTTTGATATAAGGTTGCATTGTGCAAAAAGGACAAAAGTCTCATAAAAAAGTATTATACTATCATGAAGTATATGCAAGAAACTTTGAAGAACAGAAATTTTTTTTGGGATATCTCGTTGCCCACATGACAATTTGAGGGTTGGCATTTGGTCCCCCAAATTTTTTAAAATGCCCCATAACTCCTTAGCTAATGCTTTTAGACTAAAATGGAGACCATTTTTGAAATCTGCATCATGAAAAATGGTGGAATAAACACTTCAACCAACTTTCTACCCTAAATATAGCCCTAAAATCAAAAAACACTGGGTACATCAACAGCGCCACCTAGTGACAACAACAAAATTTCAAAACGCGATATCTCAAAAACCGTTTGTCTGATTTTCAAAAAAAATTTTTTGCCCAAGTTCAAATTTTTAAAACAACAAAATATATCATAACCAACATTTTCTGAAACCTAGTGGTTACATTTCTTTCTAAAATTTGTTGAATTATAATGGAATGCCTCAAAACTGGCTTTCAGCCAATGTGCCGTTATTCATTTCCAAGAAAGAATGGCCTCCTTCATCCCCAAACCTGAACCCCCTAGAGTAGACTTTGGGGGTGCAAGTCTTTTAGGCCCAGACAGTTAGGCGCCGGTCAAATAGACGCGCACACCGTGGCGTCTAGACATTTAGGTGCGAAGCACTGTGGCGCCTGTGACTAAAGTCTGCAGATTGTATCAGCTTCACAGGTAGGGCAATGCTTTTCACACAAAATGTTGTATTGAACAGAAAAATGTGTCATGGCTTCCGTGAGTGAAGCTGCTTAAACCGGCAATGCTTTTCACACAAAATGTTGTATTGAACAGAAAAATATATTGTATCTTAATGCGTGTGTGTGGCATTTATTTGTTGTTAGTCCAGGTTTGCGTCGGCGAAAGCTTTATCAATAAATTATTCAAGTTTCCAAACATGACTGAGTTCACTTTTATTGAGTCAAATAATAACTACACTAAACATCAGTAAAAAATATACCATAGCCTATATTCAAGTGGGTGATTGGCTTGAGTGAAGAGTAACTTAGTTTTCCGTCAAAACCTCGACTAGGTTTAATAACGAGCAAAGTCGCACCATTATGCTTGCAACTTGTTGCCAGAGTTCATATGCCCTGTAGAAATGTATTCATGCAGTAGAGTGTTGTCTCATACGTACTCGCCACACGATCAATCCATCCCGAGTAAAAGTAATTGCGAAAGATAACAGATTAAGTAAAGTTCTATCTGGCTACAACCTGTGTCCTGGATGCATAGCAAATGTCCTGTGGAGATGTGCTAATATCAAGAGGAGTAGAGCGTTGTCTCGCACATCTCCACACGCGCATTAACAAAACCGCGTATTTTTCTGTTCAATATAACATTTAGTGTGAAAAGCATTGCCCTACCTGCCTAGCTGATACAATCTGCAGACTTTACTAGGAATGGCACCTAAATGGGGTCTGCTACTATTCGGTGAGTCCGATTCGGTGAGCCTGATTCGGTGAGTTCCTAACTTCTAAACCCTAACCTTAACCCCTAACCCTAAAGCGGCAATGATAATTAGGCTACGGTACCCGATAATTTAAAAAAAAAAATTAAAAAATCCCCCGTTAAGGGATCGGACTCACCGAAACGGGCCATTCCGCCTAAATGAACGGGCGCCACAGTGCTCTGCACCTAAATATCCAGACGCCACATTGTGCGCGCCTATTTGACGGGCGCCTAACTGTCTGCGCCTAAAAGACGTGGACCCGACTTTGGCATCTGGTCTTACCTGGAGAACAAGGTTTCAACAAAACACCACCAAAGTTTGGAAGCGCTGAAAGCTAATCTGAAAAAAAATGGACCTAAATAACCTCAAAGAGTTATTCGTGACTCTTGCAGGTCCTTTTTGAAGCGTCTCCAACTTGTTATCGACACAAATGGCAGACACATTGAGTAAACCTTGTTTTCGCTAAATGTTTATTTATCTGACAATAATATTATATGATATGTTTATTGTTTATTACTCAAAAGTTGTCTACCATTTGTTAATTACAGTTGTTGTTCTAGTTAGTACAGTTGTTGTACAGCTGTTTGTTCTAGATTAAGACAAATAAATAAAATAGAGCAAAACAAAGATAATTGGGATATACTTTCCTCAAATACACATTACACATGCAACAGATGTTCAAAGAGCATTTGATGTGCTCTAAATCCTATGTTTAACTTTATAGTTATTTTTTCATATCAATTTTAGTTATATTACTGGTGTTTTCTATGTTGAATATTTTGGTTTTTGCAAAACTTACATCAACCAAATTTGGTGAAAATATTATACTTCAATCGCTTGTTTGAAAAATAAAAAAATTTTGGGGATCTTTTTCTCAACACTCCAAAATATTCACAAAGTTAGCATATGAAAAATAAATTAAGAAAAACTTTAAACCTAAATTACCATTTGAAGTGTTCATCTTGGCATAATTTTAATTGCAAAAATGAATTCCTTGGGTCTTAAATTGGTAAAATGCATGTTTTCATTGTGAAAATCGTTCAGGGTAAAGAGTTATTGCCAAAAAATGAAGGCGCAAAATGAAAAAATGGCTGTGCCCAGCTCCCAAAATCCTACTAGTGGCCAAAAATTCAAAGTGCTCTATCTCGGCCCCCAATAAAGATATTTCAATTTTTTTTGCTATTTTTATAATTTTTTAGTATGTGAAAAATATGCCAAACTCAAAATAACCAAAATCTGTGACAATACTGACTAGGAAAATACAATACAATACTGACAAGGAAATACTGACAAAATACAATACTGACAAGGAAATACTGACTAGTGGTTACAAAATTTGGAAAATTTTGATGATTATAAGTGGAATGCCCCAAAAGAATGCTCACAATCACTAGGCGTAATCACTAATCAACTTCAGAAAAAAAAATTGTAACAAAAACGTTTATTTGCCCACACTCTGTTTGAAACCCGGACCTTTCCACGGGCCATGACATGCACAATTGCACACCCCTGGTGTAGAATACTGCACATCTTATGTTTAGCAAGACATTTCACTTCAACGCCGTATCTAATATTAGAGACTAGGGACTCCAAAACATGTAAAGTTGTTTTATGGCTATGTGTGTCTGCTTGATTTGGTGCATGATTTCACATGATTTGTTCTAGATAAGAGAGAAAGGTGAAAAACGTGCAGTGGAAATTGAAGATGAAGTATCTGCATGGGATCCTCACAGTGACCCAAATGCCAACAGTGACGCTTTTAAAACATTATTTGTTTCTCGCATTGTAAGTAATTTTGTTAAATAATTTATTAATCATATTTCACATCCAATAATTTGTAGACCATGACTTTTGATGTTGCTTTCCAATTATATATTTCGATGCACCATTAACTTACATCTAACTACAGTATATTTTTTTGTTGTAATGGTAAATGTTGATTACTTGCTCTTAGCAGCCATCTAATTTTGAAACTTTAAACAGTCAAGATGTGAAACCCTAACGAAACTTTCTCTGTAGAATTATGACACATCTGAATCAAAGTTGAGGAGAGAGTTTGAAACCTATGGAAAAATCAAAAAGGTAAAATGATCAATTTAAAGTAGGACTTGTTAACAAGTTTGTGATGCTTTTGTATCCCTACCAAACTTTACAAAGTGAAATTTGCAAGCAGCTCTTTTCTAGTCAGATCCCGTACATTCAGTGCACTGTGTGCCTTTACATTTTTTACCACTAAAGAACGCTGGAACTGAACATAAGGGATATTGTACACTCTGCAAACATGTTTAATGCAAATGTTACCTGTTCTTTCGTATAAGAATTAAGAACTTTATTCATACTTCAAGTCAGAGAGTAGCTTTTTCTTGCACCATTAACATCGACTGCATTTTGTTGATGCCTCATACAACACGGAGACTCGAGTGTGATGTCATGACGGAATCAGCAATCTGTGCCTCATTACCGCTACCGCTGAGGTAGCCAACCCCGACATGTGGGCGTGGAGTGTATTAATATTGCACGGAAGAAGGAAATATCTTTCGGCACACTATCTCTTTTCATAAAAACTACTCGATCTCATTCCAAAATAACTTTTAGCTTGCGTTGGCTTAATACCTTAATTATAGTTGAGATGTCTAGTTTCTTAGTTTTTCTTAGTTTTACCCAAATGAGAGTGTTTATATACGTCACAAAGAGTGTGGTGAATCGACTCTCAAACAATTGGATGATCTAAAGTTTACATGCTCGCATGATCTTCTCGTTGACATATATATTGTGAATGTGTATGTTTGCAGATACACATGGTCAAGAATCGCGCCACCGGCAGATCACGTGGCTATGCGTTCATTGAGTATGACAAAGAGCGAGACATGCATGGTACGTTTGTTACTCAACGAAAGTAGATAATGTAATGAGCTTAGAATAGATGACCCCTGAAAAGAATAATGATGACTGCCGAATAAATACCCGATATTGTTTGCCGTGTCGTTTGGTTAGCTCGTGTGGTTCCCTATCCGCTATCCTTAAGTCCAGGTTTGTGATTGGTCATGTCAGGGTGGTGATTTCCTTTGGTTGACACGATGACCTTTGCCAAACTTATCGTATACTTTGTTGAGAGCACATGCTGTTAGAAAAAAGGATTGCCTGGCTGGTAGAAAGGTCAAGGGTTTAAATGTTCCTGCACCCACTTTTGCATTGGTAGTTTCGTAATGTAGCAAGTAAATTTTTTCAATTCCATGGTAAGTATCTCTGATTGCCTTAGAAACTAATAAATTCATTTCCAAATGAAAATAACCTTTACACCAAAGGCAATTCAATACAGTTATCGTACACTACTTATTCAATTTATAGTTGTACTGTATCATTTGTAATATTTAACGATTGGTTATTATTATAAGTAGGTTAGTCAGTTTGAATAAAACACAAACATCTCACTTTTGTTATTGCTGTTTTGTACAGCTTGATAACTGAACGCTAAGAATGCAGAAATATTTCGTCAGTGTGCGATCTTGTAGAAATTTCAAATTCCCGCCGTTAAATATAGGTTTGTATTGGAAAAATCATGTTTGGGATTGGTAAGCGGGTTTGTATAGCCTCTGCATTACCTATTGCCTTACTGGCAGCCAGATAAAAAATAAAAACTTTCAAAGTTAAAATGGTACTGTAAAAGTGTTGGTAAAATATAGTTTTTCAATATCAAAGCTTATGCAACGTAAGTATTTTCCTAAACAACTTTCATGTGTTTGTCTTTGAGAAACAAAGTAAAGTTTTGTATGAATAAATTCTCATTCTGTAGACTGTAATAGTTGATAGGTGGGCCAGTTACCGTTACTTTTTGAAATTTAACAACAAACGTTTCAGTACTATTTACCAAACGGCAATTGCCTGACCATATCTTAACCGTAGCTAAGATAAGTGTAAGGTAAAAAAAAAACTCTTTGACAACCACTCAATTGGATCAGTGTTCGCATTCTTTGTTAGTAAAAGTAAAAAACTTTTGAATCTTGAGTTGAACTTTTTTTCTGGTTTGTGGCAGTTAGTTTGATAACCAATCGCAGCCCCGGTGTTCATGTAAATCAACATATTGTGCGGTTTTTAGTCGCGTTTATTCCAGCTTGGCTGTCACGAGGTTTTGAAAAGTGTGCCCCAAATTGTTGACATTTCATCATTTGTTGCGGTTTTCTTTTTCAAGGCAGCCACTTTTCAAAATCGTGTGTAGGCTGTCGCCATTAAACTATGTTCATAAAAAAGTTAAAATGCGTGTAGAATTTACTATTATTGTTGCGTGTGTACCACGATCAATTTCCAACTTCCCCAACTATTGAATGTTGTTGTGGACATTCTATACGTAAGTAGTGCTGTCCATGTCGTACTTGGAGGCATTGTAATGTAAGTATAAAAATGGCAAGTATAAAAAATTGACTATACAAATATTGTGACGTAAAAATCTTCAGTCGGTATTATATGCATTGATATTACTGAACATCTCTATTCTCTATGCATGGAGGCGTTGTAGAGTAAGTATAAAAACGGCAAGTATAAAAACTGGGTAATCCAGTGACGTTAAAATGCTCAGCAAGTGTTCTGTGCATAAACATTACTGAGCACTTCATTCTTGGAGGCGTTGTAGATGTAGTGTAAGTATCAAAATGGCAAGTATAGATAAAAAAAAAACTAATAAATTATGATGAGTGACGTTCAAATTCTCAGTGGGCATTCTGCAGATGAATATTACTATTCGGTTTCATATGTGGAGGCGTTGTTGTGTAAGTGTAAAAAAATGGCAAGTGTAGTAGTTTAATTGACTTAAAATCAAAATGATGAAATGGCTTGGTAAGAGCCTTTGCACTGCTAACTCCTCAACTCGCTTCATCGCCTCGCTGCTAAAGCACTGATACATGGAGAAAGCAAGAAAACTTCAGGCTAGTGCTGTGTAGTAGTATTGCTTATTTTAGTAAGTAAAGTTTGTTGTAATTTGCGTTGAAATGTAAGGAAGAAAGGTAGGTGCCATTTGTCAGACACACTTTTACACGATCACAGAAAACCACGTTCTAGCAAATACACTTGAACTACACCAAACGTTTTGATCACTCACCTACCGCTATTGATGAGAAACTTCTTGTCATCTCATTGGTCCTCTTCTTGCAGCTGCTTACAAGAGCGGAGACGGGAAAAAGATCGATGGTCGCCGTGTGCTCGTGGATGTTGAAAGAGGACGCACGGTAAAAGGATGGAGACCCCGTCGTTTAGGAGGAGGCCTTGGCTCCACAAGAGTTCATGTGGAAGAAGGAGGAAATGCTGATAATCCCATGGAAAGAGACCAATCAAGGTTAGAATCAGAACAGCACCGTGGCTATGTGCGTCAGATTATATATCTGACTGGTAATCGCTGACTTGACGTTTGGTGAGAATGCTTCACTGTGTTTTAGCAAGATGCTTTTTAACCTGGTTAAAGGTCATACTAAGATTCCGTGTATTTTATCGCTTTTATATTCTTACCATCCGCAGTAATATCCCACGACCCGGAAAGCAGTTGTTGTTTTTGTTGTTCTTGTAAAGTGCATTTTTTGCTTTGGCGATATCACCAAGAGTGAGCGTTTTAGTGCTCCGTTGTGCCTTGCTGTGCAGAAAACCCTTATTTTCTTTTGATAAACTAAAACGTTGCTTTATCCTGGCCCGTAAGTTTTGGGGATAGAATGAAATGGTAACAGATGTGATTCAAACATAGAGGTTGAAAAACAAACTTTAAATGCCTTCGTTTGATATTTTGCATTTTCATTTTCTTCGTATTTGACGTGTCTTGTGGAAATCATTCCAGAGATTATGATCGAGAAAGGGAAGAAAGATCCCGTGTATCTGACAGAAGCGCACGCGACACACGGTATGTAGGAGGATTGTGTGGTTGCATTTCTCTCTTTTTTATATTCAAGTTTTAGCTTTGAACTACGTAATCGCAACTCTCAGTGATGCATCAGAGGTAAAGAAGGACTTGATAACTCTTTACGTCGTGCAATGAGCTTGTATTACAAAATGTCCCCTTGCAGTTGCCTTTCCAGCCAACAAATCAGTCGTTTTTACATTGATTTTATATATATCTACAGACTTTGACTCAACGTGAAAATGTTTAATAACTTTACTTGAATAGCCTTATTGTTCTAAGCTTCGAATTTCAATGAAAAGGGGTAAAGCATCAGCTAAAACTTAAGCTTTGCTTGGATATCGAACCTTTTGTTGGCATGCCAGTTGCTTTCGAAGCGCTTTTTCACTACAAATGTTACTTCTAGTTCCAGTCTGGGACTTCTAAGTCCGTTTTTTCATTTATGCTAGTGTTTTTGGAGTTTCCACCAAAACAGAAACGGATCCTCATTACTGTTTTTGTGAATTGTTTCAGAGAAAAACGAGACATTCGTCGCACCGATAGAGATCGCGGTGATAGAGACCGTGGCGATAGAGACCGTGGCGATAGAGACCGTGGCGACAGAGATCGTGGCGACAGAGATCGTGGCGACAGAGATCGCGGCGATAGAGACCGTGGCGATAGAGACCGTGGCGATAAAGACCGTGGTGATAGAGACCGCGGCGACAGAGACCGTAGTGGCAAAGACCGTGAAAAGAGGAAACGAGACGACCGCGAAAAGGATCGCGGTAGTGACAGGCGTGATCGGGATCGTGACAGGAAACGGGACGATCACAAATCGTCACGAAATCGTGACGATGACGCTGGAGGTACGCTTTTTTATATAAACTTGCATTTGAATATGATATTTTTTTTTTATTCTGTGCACCTTCACAACGAGTTGTTTAGTAAGCGAATCTGTATTTCTGTATGCTGCCTTCAAGATGGCTAAATTCTCTTTGGCTTGGTCAAGCGCAGTGTCACATACGCTTTGGCTTAGGACCTGCAATCATGTGACAATTAGCTTGCCAATCTTAATCAGCAAGAGATAGTCAAAACACGTGCGAGTGTTCGCTAAAGAAGATTATTGTGGCTTTCCATAGAACGGCAAGATGTCGTATGATGTTGTATTTTTCATGCTACAAATGCTTTCGTCAACCATCGTTTATACAAAGTTTTTGAACGCTGTTGTAAATCTACGTTTATTCGATCTGGCACAGTTTTGAATGCAAGTAAGACGTTGTGAAAAAAGAAATTCCATCCAAGGTATTCCACGACCATCTTTTAACTAATGTTTTTATTCTGTAGACGTTAAAAAGGAAGAGAGAAGCCGAGACAAGGATCGCGAGTCACGTCACAGACACAGGGATAGGTCTCGAGAGAAGGACAAAGATAGGTGTGTGCTTTGTTTGAATTGATCTAATTTTGAAATAGACGATCTTAGAACATCTTAAAACGATCATAGAACATTAGCACACGATATTGATCTGATCGTTAATGGAATTTGAATTCATGGTAATTTTAAATTAGTTCTGCAACCGGTGAGTCTGCAATTGTATAACCAAAAACCGTCGTCAGTTTTTGCGCGACTTGACGGCGTTCCGCATGAGATAAACCGTAAAACCAAGCTTTGAATTGCAAATAGGACCAGCGAAGAAACGCGATGTGTCTTTCAACGAAAACTATCGCAGAACGTGATCTTACAAAGTAGCGTATGTTGGTACCATTCATCGGCTTCTGGTTTTGACTCTGTTTATCAACGCAGACGCGAACGTCGGCGTGATCGTGACGACAAAGATCGCGACAGAAGCGGCCGAGACCGCGAGTCCAAACACGATTCAAAGCCGAGCGTTGATGTGAAAGCTGAAGAAGCTTCGGCAACGAAAGAAAATGCTTATGACATGAAGCAAGAAGATGCCTCAGGTAGTTCAAGGAAATTGGTCGATAAAGTGTTGCACTTTCTGCATCGGTTCTGTCGTCAACGGGACTCATAAACCCAGATAGCCAAATCCGTCATGTTTACATTGATTCAATGTCTGCAGACGTTGATTCAATGTAAAAATGTCGGATGTAGTGTCTAGGAATTAGTTATTGTAATTATTGCGTAGCTTTTAATACAGTTTTGTGTTTTTTTATGATTTTGCTACCAACGTAAAGTTTAATTTCGCTTTTTACAACATTGAGTATAAAATTTATAGATGTTAAGATATTTCTGAAGGTAACTGCGGTTATTTGTAACGAACATGCCATTCCATACAGGCGGGTATTATGGCAGCAGCAACGCCAGCTATGGGGAAGGAATGAAGGTCGAATCAGACAACAATGGATACCAGAAAGGTTATGAAGACAATGGTAGGACCGCATGAGATCTTCTAAATTTGTTTAAGATCATCCGCTGCTGTTGTTTAACCAACTTGATGACCGTGATGCGCTGCCACTAAAATTGGTAAACTCTGTTAACTACTCTTGATAAACACGAATACTGAAATTTTGGGTATCCATCAGTATAATTACCATTTCTAGCAGATGAGCGTTGCACTCTTGACACAATAAGAAGTAAGTACGTAGTAAGTAGTAAGTACCGTAAGCGTTTTTATTTATCCATTTTATTTATACAAACATTTAAACATTTCTGGTTTGCACTTAACATTGGCGATATTATTGTCAATAGCGCTGAAATTGACTACATTGTAGTTGATGCGGTATTCTAAAGCAAACTTTTAAAGTGAAGTTTGTCGCTTCTAGTAGGAAAACTAAGACTCATATTTGCACAGGTTACCCGCAAGAAGGCATGGATTACCAGCAAAATGACACCAAACCAAGTTACGGAAAGTCCACAGTAAGAGCAGTAGTGGAATAGTAGTAGTAGTCCATTTTTAATCCGGTGGTTTCCCCATAGCCGAGGGTGACCGGATCCACCTACACGTGCCGCAGTCGCCTTCGCACCCTGCCTTCATATTGATCTGTCTAAAACAGGGGTTTTGAACCTTTCTTGCTCCGCGACCCGCTCAGATCAATCAACGTAGTTTCGCCACCCTCCATAAACGTGTTGAACAAAAACACATTTAATGCAAAATTTAAGTACATTTGATTCACGACGACATCCAGTTTTGTTTCGTATCGCTGTTCTAATGCAAACTTCTGAAATTAAAAACGTCTTTTCATGATGTTATTACGGTTTTTTTTGCATTTCCTCCAATTATTATTTCCATTACCTATCAAGGTTAGACTACAGGAGAAAAAATAATGAGAATAAGCTACATTTTTAGCGGTTTCGTTTGTTGCAGTCTTTTATGGTTTATTGAAATTAGCTTCAGTAAGATGGTTGTGCTTCAGTTTTTTTAACAACCTTGGCAATGAGTGGAACTGTTGCTGAAAGAACTTTTAAACAGAATAGCCTACACACTGAGTTATTTCAATACCACTGGAAACGATACTAACAAATCCATGTTTGACAAGGATTCCAAAAAGGGTAACCTTGCTTTTTTTCCATAGAGTTGTCACTGGTTAACTTTAGTTTGCGCTAAGCAACGTATAAGAACTAGATGAAAAACATCGAATTAATTTCTATTATTAAAGCCTTTGCAACGTCTAAAAGCTTAAACAATAGAATAACCTCAGGTCGAGGAATGATCGGTTGCGAAAAAAAACAGTTTTAATCTTTACTGGTAAAAAAGAATTGAAAACGATACATTGAATTTTCAAGCGTCTCGCACCCCACCGAACAACGGCTGGCAACCCCCAGGTTGCAAACCCCTGGTAGTATCCCCTCTTATCAAGCCCACCTTGCTGCTTTCCTCCTCAACTTGCCTTTTCCACGTTTTCTTGGGTCTTCCTTGTGTCCTATGACCATCCACTCGCAACTCCAGCGCTGTTCTCAAAACATGCTCAATTGCTCATGCATCATTTCATTGGCCTTCGCCAACATTCTCATTCAACCCAAGCAAGTGTATACGTTTTTTGGTATTGCTTTTGTTCATCAGCTTCACACCACCAAGAGTGTGCTAATAATTTGGTTATTATATGCATCTTAACTAACTTCACTCGGTACGTTTTCCAACCTTTAACCATTCGTTATTTCTTAGCTTGTTAATTACCAGCTGACTTTCGTAGAAAAATTTTGACTTTCAGTAGCTATTTTTGGTTCAGACAATAAACAGCGATTTTCCCACATTTTGTTTATCCCCGCACTAATCGCGATGTCATTTGCACTCAAACTTGTGTTTACTCGATGGCATAACAATCTGGCTCACCACCATGTAATTTTTAATGTTGTCGCTTTCAAATGTGGCATCGCTTTACTTGAAAATCGTAGAATTGACGTAAGCGACACTTTATTCAGACGGCCATAATTGCTGTTTTCAACATTGTTTCAACGTATTAATACAGTGCACCTTGGCAGCTTCACTAATCACGTCTACCCTTACCTGATACTACCATTTCGAAACTAAAATTTACCTCTAATGTACATTGGACATACTGCCTTAGTAACACCAAAGTTAAATGGGTTTTATATGCATTTTTGATAATTCACTGCAGTCGAGCGACATGCCAGATTCGAGTTATTTGAAGATTTTTATTGCTGAAATTCATCCATCAAAAGATGTCACTTGAACGCTGTATTCCTTTGCGCTGTGTCTGTGATTTTGTTATTCTGTTCGTTTCTAACACGATTGTTGAAATCACGCAGAATTACGATGAATATCAATCATCGTCCATGCCCTCGGAAGACTACTGATGATGGGAGACGACGGATTCCATTTGGGATTTAGACAGTCTTTGTAGCAACATCACTTGCCTACAACAAGCGCCGGTTGGCAAACTTGATGACAAAGACGTTTTCAACAACTCTGACGATTGTAAATAACTTTGAATGAATCCCCGGCGCCTCGTGGTTCATCGTTTTCACATTGGAAGTAGTGAAGATGATCAATTTGTTAAGCATTTGTAATTTTTTAATAAGGCCTATTTCGGTATGGTTACATTTGGCTTACCAAGCAATCCAGAAGTTCTCTGATCATACCGAGTTGTATTCAGCGCAAAATTGTGATCTTGACTGCCACAATTTTATCGTGAAAATAAATCTGATTGAGCAAAAACGCATCTGCATTGTTGCAATTTTATGAAGTTAGCTTTTCACTGCTACAAATTACCGGCTTGAGGCGTTGAAAGCAAACTCTCTTGCATCGGCTGTCGATTAAAAGCTTAACTTATGTATCTTATAATCGTTGCCATTCGTTATTTTCTTCACTTCGACACTTGACGTAAAGTAGCCTAGCCAGCCAGCGAATCAATCCTTATCCAAATTGTACAAAAACGACTGATATTGTCTTTAGTTGGTCATTGAAGAAAAAGTACCGCAGTTGTAAATGTTCAGAGCTTCATCTGACCTTTACCTCATTGCTAGGAAGGCACAACAGAGGCCAATCTATTGGTTTGTGGATGGTGGAGACTGTGCCGAATCCTAACTTACATGGAATAGCCTGCTTGGGGCAGTCCAGCACCTAAAAAGTAACCTACTGATCTAAGGGCTGTTTTGTGGTAAAGGTTTGTTATTCATAAGCTGGGTTCTCCCCTAACAGAGTTGACGACGGGGGATGGCATCAGTCTAAGAAAGTTAAATTCTTTCCAACAAGTTTAAAATTGAAATACCACAATGAATAGTGTGACGGAGTTGGGTGGATTACATCATCAACATTTGAATTACATTGTTCTTAAATTTTCCACTTAAACTTTTACTTTGTTTACGTTTATGCTTTAGCAAGCAATCCTTTTCTCTTGAAAACTTTTGCATTGTTGGTCAATATTGAAACTCTGATTGCGCCTACAATTGGATTTTACCCAAAACAAAACTCCCAGAGCTTTTCGTTAAATATTAACAAGTGGATGTCTTAAAATTGAAAACCATGTAAGCAAGATTACATCCAGAAAAACACGATGACGTAGGCTACCTCCTACCACTAGTTCGTTTATGATGTTGTCTATGTAGGCTATGAATTTAGGAATTTGACAAGTAATGTGTAAGATGGCCTCAACTACCCTGTTGACCTTTCTACCATAGCTTTTTAAAATTTCACATTTTAGACTTGTTTTCCATAACGGCTTAGCAACAAAAAAGTACGAGCCAATAAAATGAGTGTTTTATTTAATGCTATATTTACCGCAGATGCGTTCATGAAGCAAATAGCGTCTCACAAAGGACAGAGTTGTCCTCTTTTTCTTGTTATACTGATTTCTTTTTATACTATAAGTCAAGCTTTGTACAAGCAAAGGTTTTTTCGTGTATAGTTTACAAATTGAAAAAATAAATTACCATATTTTTGGAAGGAAAAAATCCTGCACTTGTTCCTATATTTTTGAAGAAGTAGTTTTCCTGACTGAGTTGGTATCTCTCTATGATATTTTTGAAGAAGTAAATCAGTTAAACATCTCACTCCACAGAAATAATACTGAAATGCTGCAACTCCATGACAAACTTTCAGCTTTTAAATGAAAACTACGATTGTGAAAAATTGATCTGTCAATGATGTGGGTGATGCCAATGAAATCCTTGGGCTTCAAATCAAGACTCTTCTATAAAAACTCTACTTCATCCAAATAATACGCGGTGCTTTTTTTTAGTTCTCTGACCCCTTAGGAAGATTATGAACCCCTAAAATCATCCCATGTCCAAATCTGAAAGTATCTATTGAACCCCCTTCCAACGCTTCTGAGCCTGTAGCCTACATACAAAGAAACGCAAAAAATGTAAATAAGGAACTAGGTACAGAACGCTGATTGATTGCAACGAGAAAATACGAATGCAATTAATTTCAACGTGTGTAGTGTGTACCAGAAACACAAGAGATTTCTTTGCAGTGACGCTGGCAATGTACTGGTAGGCTACATAAAATCACCGTAAGGTCAACTGAAACAGTTTGTCCACCGCTGCTACGGCCTATTGTTTGTAGGAGAGATGTGGGACCAATGGAACATCAGATTATTTTCTCCCCTGTAAAATGAATAGATTTTTTTTTCGATTGGGAAACACCAAAATCTATAACTATCTTAAATCAAAACCAGAATAGTGATATTTCTTTCTTTTTTGACTGTGAATAGCATTTGAGTGATTTCATAGGTGAACCCAAGCTTCTTTGCTCTCTGTATGTAAGGAGTTTTCTTTACTCCGAGTAAACATACTGTACAGTGTACACCCATAAATTGTGGCGCATTGACAAGTAAAAGTATTTAGCTTAAAGGTGAATATAGGTTTAGCCTAACCAAGCTGATCTTACACAAGTTAAAATGTCGTTTTTACATTTTTTTCTTATGTAAGATCAGCTTGGTTAGTTTTGACTATGTGAGATCAATGGAACAGACTATTCCAAACAGTAGCGTAGCCAGGAATTTAGAAAGGGGGCGGCCGGCGGGCGAAGCCCGACGCCGTTTTCGCCAAAGGCGACACCCAGCGGCGGGGGGTCTGGGGGGCCTCCCCCAGAAAATTTTGAAAAATTACTTTGAATTTGGTGCATTCTGAGAGCATTTTCAACAAAAATGTGGGTATAAATATTCCTGTAAAATGGTGCTGTCTGATGAAATAGCAAAAGAATAAGATCATGTTTTCTTGGGCATTTTTCGGTAATAAAGCTAAGTCTCTACGTTTTCTTGTTGCTAACTCCTGGCTGAGATATTTGAATGTTTGGTATTCGCAAAACTCGTACTTTAATGCAGTTTCGTTTAAAATTAGGCAAACTTTGTTTTAGAATCATAGAGACTGAAAGGATCATTCTCAATATCGTGACGTCACACGCGTGCCAAAGGGGGGGTTGTAACCCCCAAAACCCCCCCCCTTGGCTACGCCACTGATTTCAAAGCGTTTTATCGGACCCTTGTCTTTTACGTTTTGCCTACTTTAAAAGCCAAATAAATCAAAAAAGTCTATTTTCTGAATAATAACTGCAGAAAACCGTAACTGATGCTATGCTTTTTAAATACAATGAGCCTAAGTCTGCATTGTCCGTTTGTTTCTTTTTTTATTTTGTATTTTTTTTAAATATTAAAAAATAAGACTTGGTATATGGTTCTCCTGTTTTGTTTGTTAAACATGGTTTCAAATGATGCAAAACTTTAAACTTTCCAGATTGCTTATTTACAGGAGTGCTTAAATACTGTTCCAAAAGTCTCAATAAGTGTTTCATTGGCGACACATGGATGACACCTTTGGAACAATTGACAACTTTTCATAAGTATCTTGTCATAGACTATTAAAATAAAATAAAAATTGAAAATTAATTAGTCATAGGTAGGTTAGTCCTACAATAATGTAGAAAGAAAAATTAGAAAATTTTAATTTAATTTGTAGCCATGGTGGCCTATTAACAAAATCCGTTTCATGGGTCCCACACTTCCCCTATAAGTTTTCACAATGTCATGGTAATCTTATTCCAAACGTTGCTTTTGTCCAACGAGTGTCAAAACGCACTTATTGTTTCTTCGATTTAATAGACGTAGGCGTCGTCTCATAGGCTAAAGAACAGCTCTCGTACGAGCAACTTGTCTGAAAAAAGTCATTATTAACTTGTGCCGTTTGCGCCAAGAGTGCTGAATGAATATTGTTAATTTTTTTGTCTTGTCAAATTTTGTCCTGTTTCATGCACAGCATTTGGAACAAGTCATTTGCCTCGTTCCAAGTAGCCTCAGTAGTTTCATGTTAATTTTTAACTTAGAAATTTATTACTATTTACAATACTCCATCACATAAAAGGCAGTAGGTAAGAATTGAGCACATCATCTGGTATCAACAAATATTAGCATTAAATTGTTCCGTTAGATTGGAAAATTTTCATTAAAATGATGCACCTGACCGTTGATACAACGTAAGTTATTGTTTTTGCTTGAAATTAGCAAATAAATGATATTATTTCAAAGGCTAAGTAGCCTATGCTACTGAAATAAAAAAAGAAATGTATTTTTGCACTTTCAACAATTTTTTTTGCAATGAGGTTCTTCCCGAACTAGGTAAGTTATATAGACTTAAAACCTCTTCTTCCTGGTTTAGCGGATGGAAGCAACTCTTTGTCTAAGTGGCTAAATGGAGGTTTGAATCCCGAACGACCAAATCCAAAACCAGTCTAGTTATCGAAAATATGTAATACTACATTTCACATCGAGTAGAAAACATTTTATTACAAATTCATCTGTTCAAACGAAATATTACGTGAACTAAGTTACAGTAGCGTGCTTGCATTTCCCATTGTAAAAATTCATCATTGCTATAGCAAAACTTAAATTTCAAATCTAAACAAAACCATTCACCAAATAATTAACAAATTATGATTACGTTCCTTCAACATCTTCCACCCTCACCACCACCAATACAGGTCTTATTATGAAAAATATTACATGATCTTTCCACCACAAGCCTGAGACAGCTGAAGGGTTATTTCAGGAAAAAAACGTAACTAAATTGGGCCAGCTGATCGAATTTCTGGCTCAAAAGCCGGGTTTAAGAAACAAATGTAAATAAAACATCAAGAGCTTTATCTTTACGTTATAAGAATAAGGCAGCTCTATTTTCTTCTGGTTGATTACACCCTCATGTAGCTTGTCAGAACAACCCGAGAGCTCTTTAACCTACAATAGGTCGAGTCACATCCACCTCCCGTCTGGTGATCATATTATCTATGTAATCAATAAAATGGTTGCTGGCAAGCGGCTGCTTCTAACGTAAATTTCTGCTACAGGGGTTGCAGAAATAGGTGTTTTCACATCACCAAAACAGAACATGACTTATTTCTTCTACAACAATGTTTGTTAGGTGTTTCAAAATAACGAGACATATGAAACTTATCATGTTTCAGACTTTTTTATTAATTTATTTTGGCGACTCCGTAAAGCTTTTGTAAAAAGTGCAATCTATTTTTTTAAGAAAGGGGTTACGGCTTTCTGAAAAAACTTTAGTCACGACATTCAACAAATAAACAATCAGATTTTCGAATAATGCGTCACAACACAACAATAAAATAACGTCATCAGTTTGTGCTGCGTTGGCAAGTCGACTTTTATGTCTTGTGAAACAATAACACAATATTTTCTCCAATGAATGCTGCTTTAGGTTGATTTACTTGTAAGCTTGTTTGTGAGAATAATCACTCATGTCAATATGCCATAAATCTTTATGGGGGTTAATATATTAGAAAATCACGTGAAGATGGGGTCACTGAAATGTATTTACTTGGTCCGTGGAGAATTCCGTTTTAAAAATATACAACAGCGGTATTTTCTTAACTTCAACAACAACCACAAGTTGCAAATTCATAAAATCTGAATTCGATTGAATAGTTGTGGACTATACGACCTGTGATGACCTCACCGGCTTATTGATTGACGCTTGTAACATATTGCCGACACTTTTTTATATAAAAAGTTTTCAATGAACATATTTAGGTTACCGGCTTGTTGGTTTATGCTTGCGGTACCAGCTTTAACAAATTGTTAAGTTATGGTTACATTAAAAAGTGATATAGGATACTAGCTGGAATATTTCACAATAGATCAACCTTTATTATATTTATTTTAAGAATACTTAGATTACTAATACAAATTTATACAATAAAAATCAAACCAGAACAACACAAACTGTTGAACAACTTCTCCTAACAGCAATTTATGACTAAGAAATGTCTCATAGTGCAGGTTACATTTTGCTTGCAACCTGGCATTTTCTTGCATCTATATTCATAATTTCCTCGATACAAGTTTTGTGAAGAGCAAATCACATAAGCTAAAAAAAATTAATGCATCAGGCAAGGCATGGGATGGAATGAAAAATTGATTAGAATAGTAACATACTTTGAGACGAAAAATTGTAAACTCCAAGAAAGATAAGATGTAGAAGATTTGGATGATAGGAGAAATGGCAGTCCTACGTCGTTGTTGCTAAATCTTACATCATAAACTTTCTAACGCTTTATCATAGCACACGCAAAGCGCTTTTTGAAGTAAACAATAAGTTACGATTTCCAATTGATTTTGAAGCAATGCGGCGGTTCCTCGAGCTTTTGTAAAATTGAAAAGTCAGTAAGATTCACTTTTTTACCTTGGTAATTTCGCCTAAAGCAATTTTACTGCAGCTCAGTCATTCAAATACACTTCTGCATTGTTCTTACAGGATTAGGTGCGTACAACAAGAGGAATATCTCGCAGATACAGTTCGAAAACCAATAAAACTCACAAATGTGTCGAATAAAGACCTAAACGATGCTGAAGAAACTTTTGGTACAGAACACAAGGTGGAAAAGAAAATTTTTCAAATCGAATAAAAGAAAATGCGGAGTTGGAAAAATGAAAAATGTTTTTATTCCATCTCATGTGGTTCCAGATTCTGCATTAATTTGACGATTAAATATGCACAACCAACACATAAACAACAAAAAATAAGAAAACAGACTTATAGAAAACGCGCTGATGTAAACTCACAAGTTATGTTGTATGGGTTCATTGATAAATGTTGATGTGTTCAGCAGATTCAAAGTTGCTATCAAAGTCTTGTATCAACGTGCAATGGCATGCTTTCAGCTTCCACTCAAGTCTTCTTAGAATCTGTTCAAACAAATCCACTTGCTCTTGTGATATCACCTTCATGGCGGCTCGATTTTGGGCTATCGCGGTGTTGGTGGCTGCTGTGAGATGAAACAGATCGTTGACTTTCATGTTGACTTCCATGATGACTGTGATGGTGGCTGTAGTGGTCGCGTTTGCTGCTAGAACGGTGATGATACGAGCGACGGTAGTCTGGCTGCTGGTCATAACTGGTCACTACTGGTTTATAGGCTGGTGTTGTGGTGGCAGCTGAAACAAAAATAACATTTCTTGAAGTGGAAAATTAATGTTGGTATGGTTGTGCCAACGTACACCAGCGTCCAACAACAAATGTTAAACAACCTGTGGAATCATTTTATCGTTGTTGTATTGAAGTAACGTTATTTTAAATGTTAAATTAACATAAAAATTGTACTTTTATTTACAGTGTATGGTAAATTGATTAGGTCTATATGAATAGTTTAAATTTGTGTTCTGTGTTTGGCGCACTTTAGTCGTTTAATCTTGTAAGCTCTCCACAAAGATTTAAGCAGTGTTACAGTACATACCTGGCAGACTGTATTTTTCGTTTGTTGTTGTTGTCTTGTAGGTATATGCTTGATGATCGGTCACAGACTTGGTAAAGCATGTGCAACAGGCCATCAGTCCACCGCACACGAGGGAAATAATCATGCAAACCCAACCCACGTACAAGCAAGGACCAAGAGTATATCTGACGACCACCGTCACTGATGGAGGTTGGTAGTAATATTGCCGCACCACTTCTGCAGCATACCAAGACACACAAATGCCAGTAAGAACGCCTAAAAAAGAAAATGTTTTCAGTTTAGTTAGGTGTTATGTGAATATAGCCTAGTAGCCCACACCCGTATGTCATGTTGAAGACTCGGTTTCGTCTCGTCAATCAGCCGCTACTCTGTCCAGTAGTCTACTTGTGTTGGCACTTAAACAAATGAAAGCGATGTAGATAGAATCCGCCACCCTACCAAACTATGTCATTGGCAAAGCTAATTTGGCTGTTACAAGCAAGATTTCTCGTACTTTTAATCAGGTGCCGGATATACCATACGTGCAAAGGGTAATCGTGTAGTCAAAACAAATCTACCCAAAAAAACAGCCTTATGATTTGAAAATTTACTTGTTTTTCTTGGTGAATATTAATTTGTACGACAATCACATGCAACGTTCCAATGCACAATGCACAGGTAAAGCACTATTTAATTTATTTTTCAGTGGATGTGGTGGCGCTACCTACGACAGCTTGTTGAAAAATTGAAAAACAAAAACTTTGATCGAAATGGAATGTTGTGCAATTTCTACAAAGAAAACTAACTAGGCTACAGTAAAACTACTTTTGTTTTTCTATTAAAGTTGTATTGAAAAAACAACTTTCTTCGGCACATTGAAGCTATTTTTGAACAAGCTGTCGTTGGATAAACCTTAGTTTGATGAAATGCAGTTCGATTAATAGTTGGGTCTGAAAAAGTGAAACACCATTACTTTTCCCCTGCATAGTTTGAAAGTTTCAAGAACAGTTTTAATTTTAACCATAGACAAATAAAACCTAACAACCAGACGGCGTTTAACATAATAACATGAAAATAAACTAAAAATTAAAAACTTTTTGGCAATACTTATGTTAGCCTTTCTCATGTTAGTTTTAATTTCAAGAAGACAAACATCGGTAACGCAATTTTGGTTATTGCGAATCTTTACTTGTCCTCATGGGTAGTATACATAGAAAATAAATATAGAAAACAATAAAACAAAAGCAAATTTCATTTTGTAGTTTATCGAGATAGATCACAAAGCAAAGTATTCAGCAAAATTTTCTCGCGTTTTTACGCAAGTTATCATTCAATTAGCATTGCTGGACAGGCGATGTTTTCGGTCGCATCAATCCGATCAAACATCACAATCCCCACAGCAAATGAATGCACATTTTACACCAAGTTACCCACAACATGACAAATAATGTCTTCTCTTGCCACTTGAATAAGGAAAACATCTTTGCAATAGATTAAGTTTCGCTTTTAGAAGCATGATCGTCGTTTACTTCACAAATGTGGATATAACTTTACCTGCCGCGATATGTAAAATTCCTCCAACGATGATAGTCCATCGTTTCTGTTTGCTATCCTCTTCCATCATAGATGCACATCTCATTCCAAGAGCGGAGCAAACAACTCCAACCACAGAACACAAAAGAGCAATGATCATCAACGCACGGAAAGCGTTGAGATAACCTGCAAAATATAAGTAAAAATAGTTATTTGTGTAATTAGATCGTAATTTGCAATTATAGCCTTTTGGAGTTTAATTCAAACCTTGTGGGTCGGTATTGTTTCCGTCGAATAAACCTTATAAAGAGTTCGAAAATATTATTTAACGTTAAAAATGTAATGAAAATATCTGGGCCTGATTTTTTTCAGTGTTAAAAGCGATAAAATGTGCTTTTGGTGAACGGCAATACAACGAAACTTAGTAGCCTAGATGAGATCTTGCTTTTTGAATGAGTTTTTCAACTTGTCACAAGTAGGAAATTGTTCCAGTAATTTTTAAAATCTATGGCGTTTGTTTTAAGTTAGTATTTATTTTAGAAATATTTCATCACAAATGTCTAATAGCCAATAGGGTAAATTCTTTGTAAAACTTCACACACGGTTCTTTTTCTTAGTAGCAAGAGTATCAGCTTTGCACAAAAAAAACTTTAGCCTTCTATCGAACTGTCGCTACATGGTGCAGCACCAGTCTGTTAACCACTGCCTGGTAATACAATTTTTTTACAATTTACCCAAATATCTGGACATTTTTGCCCAAATTTGCGGTAATTTTTTTGTAACAGAGGAGCGACCGCCCCCCCCCTTGCACCGGTCTCTTCTACGGTTATTCGCAGGTCTGTATCATATTTACAATATCACGACGGAAATTCTGGAATTATCACGATAAACTATACGTAACAAATATCAAATTTTACGACAGAATTATAGGCAAACGATCATGTTTGTTTTTGGATTAGTCGAAATTGAGTAAACTTTTCTTTGGTCGATCCGTTCAACAAATAGTCGTAAATTTTGTTTATGGGGTTTGTTTTCAGAGCAAGTACGCACGTGATGCAGCGTACGTAAAACGCGGTTTATCACAAATAAGTCCAAAAACTTTGAGTTCTTTGAAACCATTAGGCTGCATCAGTTTGAGTGCAAAAGTCATGTGGCATAAAATTTCATGACAACCCATATGACGTTTTTATTATTTTGGATTGGCCTACTCAGTGCAAAATTATTATGATTGTTTTTGGTGGTAACAAAAATAATTTAAAAAAATATATAACAGTTTTACTGGGGATACTAGACAACGGGAACGTGCAACAAGACTTGCGTCATGGTAAGGTGAAAATCTCTGTTTAAAGACCATGTTGAGGCTTGTCGTTTTAAAGCGTCCCGGTTTTCAATGACAAAAATATGATATGCCTAAGTTTGACCAAAAATACAACTATCATTAAATGTGATCAACTGATCAAGCACTCTCTCCCAACACATACTACAAAAGCTGACAATAAAGTGATTATTCCAAGAATAGAATCGCTTGATTCGTCATCAAATAAATCAAGTAAGCTATCAATGAAGTATAAATGAGGTCAGTCTACATTCATTAGTGAGTAGAGCAGTGAATTTTACGAGGAGAACATGTATTGACTTGGGTGGTATCGATGACTCAACACGACTAGAGCTACTCGATAATATGTTGATCCTACGCTATTACTACTGGAATGTCGTAAACTCATTTTTTTATAAGCTAAAAATACTTTTTAGCAAGAATTAAATTAAATTTTTAAGCTACTGGGGTTCTAATCCTCATCGTTGAAACACAAGTTACTAAGAGATAATTCTTTAATCTAAGTAGTAGCTACTAGGCTGCTAACCATAACCATATAGTCAACTTGGCTTTCTAAAATAAATAAGAAATACATCGCATTTTAAGATAAAAATTTAACACTTGTAATTACATACCATCTAGGCCAATAAGTGATGTGTCATAATTGTCACAATTAAATACGGCTTCTTGATAAGATGTGCATCTTAGCCACAAGCCATCTCTATATCGTATCAGCGCTGTGCTTGGGGAGGAATCCACCACTGAGTTTACTCTCCATTGTGGGAGGATGACTACGATCATCAGCCCAATGAGGTTTAAAAATCCAAGAGCCAGGGACAAGGTTACAAAAGCTCCGTTTGCCATCTTGTTTTTATCATGCAACTTTAACTGAACAAGAACTTTGCGTGGTTGCGATGCGTTACTTGAAGTAGCTTCAAAATGTTCAATTGCGTTAAACGTTCACAGAAATTATATCTAAAAGCAATAGTAACACAAAGATTTAGTTGCTAACTTGATTTTAGTCCCAACTTATTAGTACAACATTCATAATTTCCAACGACTTCACCGTGTCACTTATGCTTTACCAGTTTTGAAACTTATTCATGTTTGCTAAATGTCAAGCAGAAACAAGATTCAGTAGGCTACACATTTAAAAAGTTTTTGGTATGACTCGACAAGGCATCGAACCTATGCCTAACAGTTCAGAGGCTAACCACCACGCCATCTGAGCTAATCATTTAAAAACTCAACTCTTTCGGGAGTAAAAAACATCATTCCCTGACTATATATCAACTTTACTTGGAGGAATGCAACATTTCATCATCATGTGTCCTTTCCAAAACTAATTTAGCAGTGTTTAGTGTCTGGTTAGAGAGAGCTGCTTTTAGCTGTTATTGGCATTGCTTATAGCTGGCGATGATGGAAGATAAGCAACTTTGGTTTGTAACATTTTTCATGAAACAAGGGATTTTGAACGTTGTTGCTTTGGTTAATTTCTGGCCGACATTCTGAAAGAAAGAATATTTAATCAGCTACTTTATAATCATAAGTTGCTCCTCTTAACTGTGTCTTCCTGCACAGTTAAAGTTATACCCTTTGCAAGTGCACTTTATTTTTGATTGAAAACCTTTTCTGAATTTTAAAACATTCTTAGGGCATAGCAACACTCTGCCGAACACCGATCAGCCTACCCAGCACTAACTCTGTACAAACAGATCCTTCCATCCTCCTGCCTATTTGGTCAATGTTAAATACTGGTTTATCCAATAAATATAAGAGTAACAACGAAGTCATTTATTATCTTCTTTGGATGGAAAGTCAATAGTTAACTGCAAACGGGATTCCTTTTTCACTGCTTATCTAATAAAACTCGCTGTTAGCTTTAAAATGTAGACTGTAGACAGGATAGCACATATTTAACGACTAAGTTGTTTTGCAACATCACAAAAAGTACACACGAAACATAACCAACCGTCCAGATGACAAGGTCATACGTTAGTCGCTATCTTTTATACATGCAGCTTACAAGCGAAGTTGCAACTTTTGAGATCCTGAGCAACACTGGCTCAAGTTCCAATAGATTGATTGGAAACAAAATCAAGTTTATTATAGTTTTGTCATATGAAAAATATCGACACAGCTATTCAGCAACGTGAGAATCTTGGAGTTAATTTAAACGCAACGAAGAAATTTAAACGCAAAGAAATTTAAATTTAAACGCAAAGAAAACCTTTTGCATGACTATTTCGACAAAAGATATAACTCCTGAATGCAAAATCAAAACATAAAATGCAGAAGCCACTCAGGTCAGTAATTTCAACTATCTCCATAAGGTTTCATTGTTAATTCGAATGACTGATGCTGGTGTGATGTCACATCAAGAATCACTAAGTCTAAGTTTTGAACGTACGTTAAGTCAATGTTGCTGTATGGATGCGAACCCTGGACTATGTGATCGCTGATGAAAAAGAGGATTGACAGTATACTTAAATTTGGTTTAGACAGAGAATGATGGAATAGGCTATCAACTGGGCTGCTAAAATTAGTAGCGACAACATATGGAGACCATCCTGGTATAAACCTGGCCTCCTGATAAGCACTATTAAGTAAAGTTAAATAACATTCTTTTTGGGCCTGCCTACCGCAAAGTAGGAATTGAAAAGTTAATAATGATGGAACGACTTTCTCGTCAAAGCCACCAGGTTTCCAAGCAAAGCCACCAAATTTTCAAGCGTATAGGTTTGAAAATTAAAAAAAGAAACAGCGCCTAAAAAGGCCTGTAAATTCAGTGAGAACAGTAAACGATCGAGTGTGTGTGGAGAACCATGGTAGGCGGCTCATATCTAGGCAGGGCCAATGACGATGATGATGATGATGTTGGTCTACTTCTTTGTGAGAAATGCGTGTATCTCAAACATACAACCTCATGACACTTTTTCCTATTAAAAAGTACACTGAAACTACCAATGACCACAATATATTTACCAATGTTGCATCTATTTCCAATTTTTCAATGATTAAAGCAGGGGCCTTCACCATAGATACTTTACCACAAACAGGTACGTGAATACCGAATCATTGGGGATAGTTAGATAATGGTCAATAAAATAGCCTAAGAAGTGATGATTTTTTACCAGGATTGATTTTATTGATTTTGAAGCAACCGTACCATGATTATTTGGGAAATTTGGCGAAAAACATATTCAGGTTTAACACAATTTCATATTTTTTGACTGTCCAAATGTGATTACATATTGAAAGAATAATTTTGCAACAGGCACCACTGGTGCACTCTTGCGGATGTTATTAATGTCAAACATATATCTGGTGGCATGATGTTTTATCATACAGTAGCCTACTTATGTGGTACAATAACCTGAGCATGGTGACAGAAATATCAAACACTTTTATTTGTCTTGAAAATTTTAGATTTATAGATTGAAAAGCATTCAATTTAATGACTTAAAATTATTCTTCAACAACCCATTGCTAAATGATCACAGTGGACATATGATCACTGCGTGGTTGGCACCAAATCCTTCTAATAACTGTTTGTATAAAATGCAATAACTTTCGCTTGGATCGATTTTAATTATTTTTTAGAAGTATTTTTTGTTTTACTCCAACCAAACCTCTTATTCTTAAGGCAGGGCTTTAAGCTATACAGGTAGGTTATAGCCTACATTTTTGGACGTGTTTTAGCTTCTGCCAGGTGATTTAAAACTTAAATTAAGCTTGCATAAATGCAAGAAAGCTACTTCGTTTGTCCACCTTCAAGCATGTGTGCAAGCTTCCAGCTGACATTGTTTTGATCTTCGTCCAGGCGTAATACTCAATTTGCAAGCCTGAATAAACTTATTTCAAATACAACTTCCAACGGATGGCCAGTGGTCGCACTACAATGTTGATTGCTGAGCGCGTGGCTCATTGTAACAACAGCATTTTTTTCGTTGCCCAGTTACTAAAGCTGATCACATTGTCACAGTACAGTATTTCACAATGTTCTTGTAATACTGTTTAGAGCAGTGGTTCTTAACTTTTACTAACCTGCCGAACCCTTACTCTAATCTGCAAGGTTTCGTTGAACCCCAAGTTTTCGCCGAATCACAAAAACAAGAATCTACCACATTTAGCAATAAGACTTCTGTTGTTGTTTTCCTGAGACCCATAGTGAGATTCGAGGCTTTTTCTCGGGAACAGCAATTCTCATGTCACTTTCGTATGCAAGCCGGTTTCGTTTTTCTGTTTTAACATTCACAAGAACAGAAAACGCAAGCTCGCATAAATAAATTGTTACGAATGGCTTGAGAACTTCAAGGGCAACTTTTGTAATAAGAGGATAACTTTCAATTTGTTGGCTTCAAAACGTTTGAAGATTTGTTGTATTGAAGTTTCTTTTTTGCACCTCACTTTCTTGAAGCTCGATAATGTCAACCAAGTATGGACTGTTTAGCCTATATCTGTAGTTGCAGTACAATAAGCAAATGGTTGACGATGAACATAAAAAACAACATAATAAACGAATGAACACAATACGAATGAACATAATAAACAACATATTATGCCTGGCGCATGAAATGAATACTGTTAGAAGTGTGCTGTCTTCGTGCTTACTTTTATCATTCTTTGTTATTAAACATGTTACATTGAAAAAGGTAACATTTAAAAAGGTGTGGCAATCATGAGCCTTTCTTGTTTCTCTCATAAATATCTGTGTCTGTACAGTGAAGAAAAAAATGTAGGCCTACCGGTCCGATATTGACTGATGGCTGACTACTGAACACTACCACCAGTCAATAAAAAGCCTTAAGCAAACCTGCCTACACAAAAGTACTAATACAGTAAAGTAAGCGTAGGCTAAAAAATGTTCTTCGATTTCCTTACAAAAAAGATTTTCCTTAAAAATTGAAAATAGAACTAACGTGCAAAAAGCAAACGTGAGGAAATCCATGTTTTGAGAAAATCAAGTTTTTCTTACGGAGCGTTTTTACAATGTTACGTAATAATATTTGCATTCTGTGTTACATGCAGATGGCACCATTACATCACGCGTCAAACACACAAATGTTTATTAACCATCACGTAAGCCGCAATTAAGTTTTGGCTGGACAATATTTTCCAAAAATATTCGCTGATATAGCCTACCAAGGACGTGTGTTAATGTTTCAGAGGACGTTCGCGTCGAGCCCCTGAAATAGCTTCGTCGAACCCCAGGGGTTCGATCGAACCCTGGTTAAGAACCACTGGTTTAGAGTAAATTGTTGAACATTTTTTCGCACAGCATATGTACTGTGTAGCAGTCTAAGTCAGAATTATTCAATTCAATTATCCTTCTGCAGCTTAAATTTTATTCGCTTAAATATTATCCTTCTGTAATTAAATTTTATTTTCTATTGCTGGCGCGAAGATACTCTTAAAATTTACTAGATTTTACTCTCTAAGTCTAAACTGCTCTTTAGGCAGGTTTCAGCCCTACGAAAATAAACTTCAAGATTTTTTTATGATAATTACGGAATAGAGCAGCAAATTAGCCACGTTGATGTGATGTAACTACATTTTTAAAACTGTAACTAATCATTACAATAAATAAAATTTTTCAAATTTATTTTAGAGGTTTTTTGTTTTCAAATAGGCTTACATCTTATTTGCGATGACAGTGGTTATGCAACTATTTGAAGATAGTTTTTTTTTAAAACATATATAGCCTACTTTCGTTGTTTCTCACCAGTAGGCCTATTTGATAGCATCAAAACAAGCTTCCAAAGTTTATTTTATTTTATAGTATTTGCAATTTACTGTTACAGTAATTTTTTGATGTAGCCTATTGCCCTCAGGTGAATTGGCATTGTCATTTTGGACTTATTGGTAGGCTATTGGACTGACTGCATATCAGCAACGAATTTGTGAATAGCCTATACTCATAAACGTCATGTTTTATTTAGGGTATTGCTATTTTGTTTCTTTTGTTCGTCAAGATGGTAAGAATTTGTCAGATCTCTAATTTCCATTAGTTGACTTGTTGGTATGACCTAGTTCCTAGTCTGGTACGGCATGTTAGGCTATAACTATTGTAATAAACTACTTTATTTTTGTCCAGAATGATGACAAATAAATGATAATGATAACCAAAACGATTAAACAAAAAAAACAATAGCTTACATCTTGTCAATCTCTTCAGCTCATTTCACTTGAAAATGCCTGTCATACTGACAAAATGTGAAAATTTTGTTGAATAGATTAGGCTAATGATATATCCTAATCATTATTCAAATCTTACCATAGAGGTCATCAACTGTGTTGTATCCCATATATCCGAATCCTATCTCCATGCATTGGATGTTTCTAGCTTTGAACAGACAAGACATCCATAATCCTTCGAACGCGTACAAGTCAGCGTAAACTTGAGAAGAATCTTGTGCAGTTGTGTTCCTCCACCACGGAGTAGCAAAGCAGAAACATATTCCGAGCGTCGATGCAAGACCCACTGCTCCATACAGATACCTCAGTCGGATACCCCATCCAAAACGTGCCATCCTCGCATTGTACAAGAACACAGTAACCGTTTGGTTATAGAGACAAATGCACTGTTGTCTATAGAGAAAGGTTTTACAACTTTTGTTTGGTAATGATTGATTTTAGAAGAGCTTCATTTAGCTTAGCAACAGCTCATGTTGAGCTCTCTCAGCGTAGAAGTATATATTTGCATTGACAATATATCTTAATACAAACAGCGCAATAGCTTTCACTCTTGTCCCCTATAGCAGCATAAATTTATGGAAAATC
This sequence comes from Aplidium turbinatum, assembly GCF_918807975.1. Lineage (NCBI taxonomy): Eukaryota > Metazoa > Chordata > Ascidiacea > Aplousobranchia > Polyclinidae > Aplidium > Aplidium turbinatum. The sequence continues at coordinate 36,517,458 of NC_137473.1, forward strand.
AAGCACTGCAGTTTACCTGATTTGTTGAACACAAAAACCATGCGTAGGCTACAATCAAGATAAAATATTGTTTTTTTGTGCATGCTAGCCACAAACATCATCTAGGTTGCATTACTTTTACCCAAAAAAATGTCTAAACTTTTTATCTTTGCCTACTTATTGATGCGCCAATATCTCACAAGTGATCTTTTTTTATTCCATCTGAAAGCTTCTGAAAAAAAAAAGACAGCTGTAAAGACAGCGCGCCACCCCCCTAACGCACAGCAATTTAAGTACCTGAATTTATGTGAGATAAGTACCGTAACAGCAAGATTAAAAACGGTGGTTCTATTCTCGAGGTGTGCATTTGAGCAACGCACTTCACGGACAGAAATGCATCCAGCGGCACCTAGTGTAAGAAATAGCTTACAGACAACAACACTTTACCAGCGGAAAGCTTCACTCTGTCAATCTTTGTAACCGGGGATGCATCAGTGGTTTAAAGCCTCTACAAGTATGCGGCTACCAAGACACACTTTCAAAAAGAATTTTTCAGTGCGTGTGCTAAGATTGCCACAATTAATCAATCAAATAACATTTGCAGCTACAGCTTTTCAAAAATGCAAGATTAGTCTTGATTAAAGTTACAATTTTTTCAGTTGCCTGATGCTTGGTTGTTTAAAATTCAATCTTTTTGCTGTGTCAGTTTTGGTTATTTTAATCGCATAAACAATTCACTTTACAATACAAACAACTCATATCAGTACGGTACTTATCCCAAACAGCAAAACCCGTCAGTTTTATATCGATTCAACGTCTGCAGACTTTGAATCAATCTAAAAATGACGAAGTTTGTTGTCTGGGTGGTTGTGCTTCAAAACGAGTTTTACAAACTTAGTAGGCCCCATTGGTTAAGTTAAAGTGGCACTAAATGTTGACTTGAAATCCATGCAAAGAGTATCTTATGTGCATTTTTATACGAGAAAGTTTGCGTTTGTTTGTTAGTGCACTACATGGGCGCCTGGGCTGTACAGTGAAATAATATGCAAAAGAACAGATTTTGCTTCAAATCAAACATTAACCGTTTTTTTAGGCATGAACTCAACAACCAAATGTTAGATACATTAACTTCCTCTTATATTTTATTTCCAAAGCTGGCCACGTTGCAACTACTGTAAGCATGCTTTGACAACAGTTTACCATCTTCATTATTAAAAAAAAGCTGGCAAACCGTTGTTGAGTGACAAAGCATGCTTACAGGCAGAGATGGGCGTGACCTTGATCTTCAAGACCACTTTTATTTTGGTGATCTTGATCTCAGATCGCTTTTCGTGTGATCTTGAATAACAATCCCAGACAGCCACTTTATCTGGTCCAGATATTTACACGATCGGGTACGGATCTGACCAGATCTGGGCCAGATAATGTGGCTGTCTGAGATAAGATCAAGATCACTTTCAAATTCAAGTTTACTTACTAGATAGATTTTTTTAACTCGTACTGTACAAATATCAATTAGTGGCAACTGGGGCTTACGACTCCGACTCCTCGGTTTAAACTGGCCGACTTCGGTTTTAGTGTTGCCAGATTTTTGAGAATTTTGAGGAAAATTTTTCTCATTTTTGTTTAAATGTAGGGACGGTAGATTACGGGACGCGCAACTCCGTTGTTCCGCCAACATTAGAAGGGTCAATTGCCAATTCGACATTTTTTTCACGCTTTGTTGCTCGCTTGTTTTCAACTAAAAACCTTAAATTACTTTAAAACCAACTTCATTGTTCTTATATAACCTATAAAATGTACATTATTTTGTAAATCAGAAAAAATCGTAACCCTTCTAGTGTTGCGGATAAGCCAAAAGCGGATGTAGTTGGGCATCCCGATATTCTACTGTCCCTATTTAAATGTATTTCACTTCAGTTGTAAACAAATTGAAACGGCGACAAAGAACAATAAACAATATTTATAAAAAATGTAGGCTATTACAAACAAAAATTTTATTGTTCATTGTTTTGTATCGAATCGGAATCGGTGTTTTTAACCACTCCGACTCCGAACACGCCAAAATCCATCCTACTACAGCCCTGGTGGCAACTACTAATATTAAGCTACTGTTACTCTGATATGTGTCCAAGAAAAGTCGATATGAAGTTTCAATCTAATTTGGTCAGTGTTGCTATTTCAAAATTGAAGAATTTTTCCGTATTGATCATGATAAAGAAGTTAATGTTGACGGATGATGAAAAATGATTAAACTTTGTTCACAATTCTGTTTTGTAAAATTTAAAAAACTTTTAAGTTATTTTGGCAGCCGATTGTAGCATCGAATAGACAGCGATAGACACGTGTTTCGCCCATGAGGCTGGGCTCATCAGTATCGCACCGTATTCTTGCCACTTGAGTAATCGACCGCCGCTTTACCAGTCAGTTTAACTCTTATTGGGCGAAACACATGGGCGAAACACGTGTCTATCGCTGTCTATTCGATGCTACAATCGGCTGCCAAAATAACTTAAACGTTTAATTGGAGGTCTTTATGGCTAGCGTGGAAGCTACACCGTTCTGGTTAGCGAAGCGTTACTGCTGCTCGCTGTGCTAGTGAGTAATCAGCCTTGTGCTGATAGCCGGGAAGAACGCCTTTCTTCACATTTAAAAAACTGTTTGCATTTTTGACCTAATATGAGATGTTTCAACGATCTGAGTTATGTAAAGTAGTTTATTGCAGAAAAACAACCAGACCAAGAATTCTTAGGGTCTGAGTATTAACAAACATATTAGATGAAAAACATATGCTGCCTCTGTTTTGTATAGTTTTTTTATTCTTGTTTGGAGCGGTTTACTTGACTGCAGACCTTTAAACTTTTTTGATAGTAGACAACAGTATCAAGGTTGCCAGATGGGCAAATAGTGCAATAAACATTGGTATAATCTAGTGAAAGTTGAAACTACTTAACACGAATGAAAGTTTCCCTTATGAACCAAACCAAACTTGAGTAAAAATAATGCAGTTCAAAGATAATTTTTTCAAACAAAAAGCATAAAACTGTTGGCAAATTTTATGACTTCTTCAATAATGTAATTACCCTTGGCCTTGGGTGTGAAGTTGCGAAACTACGACAACGATTGATAGATGTAGTCCAATAGCAACAGTAAGTACCGTAACTTATTACAATTCTTAAGCCAGCGCTCTAGTAGTTAAAAGCAACAGTTTGCAATACCAACCAATAAGTTGCTTTTATTGTAGTAGGCTAAAGTTTGTTTTTATGCAACAACATTGATCAAAAACTTCATTTTTTTCTAGCACAGAAAAAGTGATTTGACAGACAGTCAGGTTTTCAATAACTGAGAGGTTTTATTAGACATTTCAACTACGATAGGACTGTGAAAAACGTGTTGTTATTATTAGGCTTCCAGTAGTCGTTTTAACAACGCTTTTAAAATTTAGTTTGTTCCATATTGTCAGGATCGGCATCATAGCCTAGATTTGCAGCGCCTGAGGCTCCATTTTTGTCTTCCTCCCCTTTAGCAATCTCCAGAGCTTCTCTTGGCTCGTCCATGCTAGCATATCTTTCTCCACGATGTTGCTTAAGGTAAGGACCCCAGTCGGAATCGGGATACAATGCCTATTTAAACAAAAAAACAAATTAATTAAAACAATTACTATTGGTTGATTGTGAGAGTCTTTATCCTCGGAATTATAAAACCTATTGATGTTTAATCTTGACAGTTTTACACACTTGTAGAGGCTGTGAACTACTGACACAGGCCTGGTCACCGAGTTTAATCAACTCCACGTATTCCTCTAAGTGGCGTTGGTTTGATAGAGAAAAATTTCTGCTTGTTGTTGAAATGTTGCCTGTGAAATATTGTATCTACTAGGTGCCTTCTAAATTGAAGGATGTAGTATAGACTCCAGGCTGGTAGACTAGTCCAGTGCTCTTCCAACTTTTTTGTTATGTTGCACCTTTCAAAATGTTGTGACAAACTCATGCACCCTATTTACTTAGAAGGCGAAAAACAATACGGGCAACTTTATTGCGTTAGTTTCATACAAACTATAGTGAACATTTTTATCTACTTTCCTATGATATATTATGGCTTATATGGGAGAAACTGAAAGCACATCGCATGCTAAGCCTGTTCATTTTTTTTAAATGTGCCACTAGCTGGTGCGCTAATGCCAAAAAAAATTATCAAGACTTGTTCCGCTTTTATTAATATAGTGTGTCATAAAATGTGTCTTATAAACCATTGCTAAAGATTTATAAGACTTTGTCTGCAAGTTTTATGTTATAAAAGTTTTGCTAGTACATTTCAGCTTACCGGGAATAAACCTCCTTTCTGTATGACAGCTACAATCGCGAAAATTGGAATGAACACAATAGCAAACGCAATGATAAGCCATCCCAATACATTGGCAAAAACAGGATAAGTTGTACCGTCCGAGTATGTCTTGCCGTCGAAGGTTAACAGTGACCAAATCAAAATAGCCTGCAATCATAAAGCAAGTTTTTCGAACTCAAAGGCAAATCAGAACTGACTCCAGGCTACTGTGGTGACGTGGAATAGCAAAATTGCTATGACAACTATGTCGCGCGAACATTCTCGTGTCATATTGTGTCACAACATTGTATCAGAATGATCAGCCTTAAAGCAAAATTGGTACTTTTATAAACATAATATAAGGTGAGTTTGTTTTCCAGTGCTGTATCTCTAATGAAACAATAAGCATCAAATATTCTTAATTGCATTGTTAGTCTACTTGCAGCAAGTAAACCACTTAAAAAGCAAAACATAGCGCCAAGAAAAAACGTAATTTTATGTATTTTTGTTCATAGAAGAATTTAAACATGTTCTCTTTCGAATACGGAACAGAAATAAGTCACTGGACAAAAGTTTAGCCCAAAGCTGTGCGCTGATAATGATGTCATGTGATCATGATTCCTCAAGAACTACGAAGTAGGCCACTCTAGACAAACCACTGAAAGGTTTTTTTAAATAAAAGGCCGTTACAAACAATATTAATGGCTCCAGGCTATATACGAACACTATGTCTGTTTCTTCTGCCCACGCTTTTGTTGACTGTCAACATTCGTAAGAGGTTTTTGGCCTATTTTTGACCGTTTCTATATAAAGTTGTCAAAAGCACAAGGTGCGCTTACAATAAAAGAAGGCTTTTGGGCTTTATTTGCTGTAAGCTATTAACTGTATTGGTACGAAAGTAAGGTTGTTAGAATATCCCAATATTGTTGGCAAATACCATGAGAAGAAGAGGAGAGATGAAAAACCAACACGCTCTCCAAAATAACCAGAATGCCCAATGTTTCTTCCCGATCATCATTTCAATGTCTTGAATGAATCGATTCCCTCCATAAATGTAGCAAACTCCAAAGAGCTCCATCACCGCTACAAACAGAAGCCCCCATCCAGCAGCATAATGATCAATTAAATCTACCCAGTAGTTCCCAGTCTGAAAAAACAACATGATTATAACTAAATTTTCAAAAACTAAAATACAACACAAGTTTTCAGCCTCATTTATCTCTCCATCCTTGAACCAAATCGAAGAAAAATAAAGTATGATAAATACAAAATTGAAGTTTGAATCATTGTTTACTTTCATTTTCCATCATGACAACTTATTGAATAATTATATGTGGGCTTTAAATGTCAACGAAAGCAAAGCGGAGCTCACTAGACAACTTCTGGCTGTTTAACTTGAATTTCATACTTGAATTCCAAAAGATATTTAGTTTAATTTAAAGAAAATGAAGGAGTCTACCGGTAAACATCTATAGGATTGGCCAATGATACAAGAGGAGGATCCACGGAGGATACAAAAACTGATAAGCATAAATCAACCAGTGGATAAAAAAATAATAGTAACTGCTCAAGTACATGTAGGTCTACACAAAGTGAAAATTACATGACTTTTGACTCTGTAAAGATAATGTCTAAAAAGACAGTGCTAAAAGTTGACAGACAGCTGGCCAATATTTCGATCTTCCGATCCCTTCAGCATACTAAAATGAAAGTAGAGAGTTGTATTGAAGTTTTGAGTTACTTTTTAATTCGGACTTCAGCGAAACGTAATTTTACTGTCAATTAACCACTTTGCACGGGCAAGCGTTGATGGACGCTGTGTGTTTGCGTGCCACAATGCCGGCAAGCGTGAATAGACGCAACTTTTTGTTGATTAACGTCGGAACAGCGTTTATGGTCGCATAAAGCTTGTATTGCTTGGTTGATTTCCTCAAAGCTTCTGTTATCTATCACAAACAGTTTGCCTTCAATAAATCAACGTTATGGTGCTGCTTTCTCAGGGAAAAGTAGGTCTGTTTACAAGCAGTTTTGAGAAAAGTCTAGTCAAACTGGTTATTTAACGAGTCTTTTTACATTGATTCACGGCCTGGACACATTAAATCCATGTAAAAGAAGCTGATTACTCGATGGCCGTTGAATTGCCGAGCTTACTTCGTTTCACATCAGTTCACATGCTTTGAACCAAGTTTGAACCCAGACAAGAGTCTAAAAAGCGGGCAAAAATTTGTTTGTTTACAACTAGTTTTATAAAAATTGTTTTACATTGATTGAAGGCCTGAATATGTTGAATCTATGTATAAGAGGCTGATTTACTGCTTGAAGTACAAGACCTGCAATAAGTAGTTTCTCATGAGTTTAGAAGCCTATAGCAAGGCCAAAAAGCCAGCAAAAATCTTTCAAAAAAAGCCGATGGTACGTCACGATGTAAGCGCAAAAGACGATGCAAAGTGCTTAAAAAGTGTGATTTTTTTAGTTTAGACGTTTGCTGGCACATCCCTTCATTTTCTTTGAATTTTAACACTTATTTGCACCGCTAGTATTCAATTTCTTATTGATTGTTATGTCTTAGGTTAGTAATAAACTTCCATCTTTTTCTCAAGTTTTTATTTTTTACAAATTCAAATCATTTCGTAGCACAACTTTTCTCAAAATCATTACGCTTTTTTAATTGATGGCAAAATTACGTTTCGATGAAGTCTGAATTACAAGTTAAATCAATTCTCATTGGCTTATAAAAATCACCTTTGGAAACTATCATTGCAAAACTTAAATACAACTCTCTACTTTCATTTTACTACGCCGCGGAGGATCAAACAACTGGCCACTGTCCGTGGCTAACTTTTAACAATGTTTTTTTTTAAGCATTATCTTTAAAGAAACAAAAACAAGAGTCAAAAGCCATGTTGCCTATTTGAGAGCTTGCTCTTATTTTTTTATTTACTTGTATTTATTTTACTCCGAATATATTACTGTACAAGTGTTGCAATTGCTAAGCAAAGTTTAAAGCAATAGCGGTTGATTATTATTATTTTGACTTGACAATATCTTGCAGGCAACTCAATCACTCTTTAGATTGATTCAATGTCTGCAGACGTTGAATCAATATAAAACGTGATTGATTTGCTGACTGAGTCGGTTATAATGTAAACTCAACAAAATTTAATCAAAACTCGCCAGATCGGCAAACGACTAGCGGAAATAGGAAAATATAGATTTAGAAATTAAGCACCAGATGAATGGTATTGTTTAGATTGTTTAGAATAACTTACTACATGTCACAATACAAGTGCCACAATAAGGAGTGTTTAAAAATTCTTAGATAATGAAATGCAGCAAAAAAGGGGGTTTGATAAATGGGCAAAACTTCAAGAAATATTCCAACTTGTTTACAACTTTGCGTTTTTATAAAACTTTGAGACGAAACGCAGAACTACAGCAAAATGAAAAAGCAATTTGTGTAGACAACTTTATAATCCAGGCCTAGCCAACTAGCGGCTGGCGAACCGCATGTGGCTCTTTTCTGATTCCATGCGGCTCTTCCGCACAATAGACTACAACTCTCCTAAATCGACTAAAAGTCCCACTACCGTAAGTATTGTAACATGTATAGCAATACATGGCTTGTATAAATCTGGTATTTTCATGTTTGTGTGTATCATTTACCATAAATTCAGCAAAGCAAAGGTATATGTAAGGAAGAGACAGGATGGTATTACTGTGTGTTCATGTGTATGATGCCAGTGTGGCTCTTTACAGTCTACAAGTAGAAAATGAAGCTCTTGGCCTCTGACTGGTTGGCCACCCCTGATATAATCATTTTTTAACTAAACCATGTTTCAAACTTACATCAGTGACACAGGAAAGTCCAAGGAGGAAAAGGACAACCGACAAAAACAGCATCAGCTGCCACCTTCTATGCCGCAATTGGCGGGGAAAGCTATCGATAATCGCCGTGCTGATGGTTTCCAGAATTGTAAACTGGCTGTCCAAGCCAAGTGTAAACAACATGAGAAAGAACAAAATAGCCCATATCGGAGAAATTGGTAGTTGGGCGATGGCTTCTGGATACACAATGAAGGCCAAACCGAAACCTGTCAAAGGAGATTTTGAAAAGTGATCAACAACAAAAAATGAAACAAAAACCGCACAGCGCTGTTCATCTGACTTAAAGTAGCAATGTTTGTGATAAACACAAGTTCAAACCGGGAATCTTACTAAGCAACTTAAGCCTTTTGCTAAAAGTTTGCAGTACACGTCATGTTGGACCGTTGTGAAACTGCACCAACAATTCAAACGCTCTGTTTAGCGTTTTAGTAAAGTCATAGTCAGATAATCGCTACATTAGGGTTACTCATGCTGAGAAAGAAACACAATAGCTGAAAAAAAAGTGAATAGTTTTCATTAAAAAGCTAATGCTTCTATGACATCATATTTTACTGTAGAAAGGCAATGGAAACGTAAGTCAACCGCTTTCTTCTCTATCACCTTGCGATGAAACAAATTACAAGAAATGCAGTGATTGCAGCCCATAACAAACCACAGTTCTAGTTGTGTTAGCTGCATTATAAACTCTTTATTCAATTCTTATCTTATTTTCCACAAACGGTTGTTCACAAAGTTTTAATGAAATTTTGGGAAAGTGGTGATTTTTTTGAACCATAGACAAATAAAACCTAACAACCAGACGGCATTTGACATAATATAATAACATGAAAGTAAACTAAAAATTACAAACGTTTTCGGCCGTACTCATGTTAGCCCTTTTCAAGTAACTAACTGACTGATGTTCTTCATAAATTAAAATTACAAAACTGGTCTACATACACAAAAATCGAAAAAAAACAAAAAACGCATAGGTATGAAACGGCAAGGCAGAGGAGAGACAAAATCACATGACGCTTAATTGCCTTAAGAAAAAAAACACAAAATCAATGACGCAAAATTACGTGAAGACATTTAACAGATAGGAGGCGCCTGCGGCAAACAACTGCTTATTGAGGCGAGGATTGCAAGACTTCATGAACAATTTAGGATCAAATTCGGTGAAGCCTTTACGCACGATTCTAAAAGACTCCGGGCATGGTTTAGTGTTTGAACAGGTTTGACAATCGAGTATATGATCTTTTTTAATGGCACTTTTTTCTGTTGAGAGTCAGTTAAATCTAAATGCTCTCTCACTCTTGTGGCCAAATGTCGCGTTAACATAACAATGCACTGTATGTGCAGTTTGCGTCATGTGAACGAGTGAACTTGTACACGACATTACTAAAACACTTTACTGTAGGTTTACAAAGCTAGACACCCTAAAAGCAGTTTGAAAATCGCTGTCTCCTGTATTGCTATTTCCGTCTAACACCAGCATTTAATTTACTTTTCGCCACGCCTAGACTTCTTACTTGATTGGACAACTTCATCCACTGTTTTCCCGAGCTTTAATGCCATGTGTCCTAAGACTGTAAAGATGGCAAATCCAGCGAAGAGAGAAGTTGCACAGTTGACACTACAAACTATCAGAGCGTCATAAAAGCAATTGTTATTGAATTTGTTGTAGGAGGAAAGAGCGATGAGACCTCCCCAAGCAGCGCTGAGAGAGAAAAAAATCTGGGTTGCCGCATCTTTCCAGACCTGCATAGCAAACAAAAGTAGCGTATTAATTCTATGGCAGTGTCTTGAAAGTCATCTCATTTTGCAGAAATCCAAGCTGGTTTTTAGTGGAAATGCAGAATTGTTGCTTAATGAATAATGGAGATATTTAAAGTAGGTTTCTGTGAAACGGTTTTAAAAGCAGTTTTTGTGGTTACTGAGGCGAAACTAAACAAACAGAACCTTAGAAAGTCAACAAAATTAACTGCAATATATTCATCCAGAAAGCTTATAGGTTAGGCTAAAAGGTTTGCTAATTTAAAACCCAACCAAAGCTAACAAGTCTGTGTCAGTGGTGTTCTTGGTCTCTTCAATTAAGAACACTGCCAGGGTTTCAGAAATCAATGAATACAACTTTGCGAAATTACAAAAAGTGTGAAATTGATCACGTTTAACTAAAATGGCAAGTTTAATTTTAGCAACGACAAAATTTTTACGTTTGCATCTTTTAGCTTTTCAAAAGCCGATTCACTTCCGATATAATATTGCACACCGTCCCATGCTCCATCCAAAGTAGCTCCACGAATGAGCAATATAAGAAGAACGACGTATGGAAACAAAGCGGTAAAGTAAACAACCTGAAGAAAAAAACGCACAAGTTTAATCTACTCACTCGACCTGTGAAGTGTGAACTGTAATAAGAGATTGTTTGCCTTTCAATATTAACAGTCAAATACATAATGAGCAAACATATACAGTAGGCAAGAATTATTAACGAACTTTACAGCTTTCTAATCAAAATGTTTCTTGGTTAGACGTTGGTTGTTACTTGTTAGAAAGTATTTTTAAACGTAAACCAACAGCTAAAACCGCTTATGGCTACAACATGTTGTGTACTGTAGGGCCTACTCATTTAAAGAGGTAACTTTTGATTTTAAAAGTTGTTAAAAGAAGAAGATCAACAATTTCAATCCTCAAGTATCTATTGCATTGTTATTTTATTCAAAGCAAAATTTTGTAGAAATTTGGCATGATAATTCCTTCACTGAAAAGGCAATTCTACCATTGCTTTCGGTTCCTCTCGATATGTGATTATTGATTTTCAGTTCTGCTTCGGCGGTTATCTCATTTTTCACAGTTCATGGACTATTTCGTCGAAAAATGAATTGACTTGTGATATGTGAAAACTTTGATGTGTAAATTTGGGTGTTATAATCTTATTCAAAATATTTGTTTAAAATTTATTTTGAAGTTATAGTAATACTCTCTGAATAGAACTTTTATTGTAGCAGTAATACTGTGGGATTGTCCAAAACAAACTTCAAAGCAGTTTTCTGATTGGTTTTCTTGATTTTGCTTTGCTCCGAATTCATTTTCTTTTGAAAACTTTCATCTCGTTTCCAACCGCTCTTGATTAAATTGACTTTTCTTTCGTTTCATTTGGACTAAACAAAACCGATTTTGAACTCCATTGGTGATTTTAATATATTCCAGACTATAGTAGCCTACTCCATAGACACTAAACGTGTTCGATTTTTTGATTTGGTTTGTTGTGTTTGACTAAATATTTAACTATTCTGGTAATTTGCTGGATTTTTCATGTTCATAGTCAGTAGCGTTGACAAGAAGGTCCAAGGGTACTTTTGAACCAGGGCCCGCAATGATTTGAAAGGTCTGTAACCTTACCAAGGGGACCAGGATTTTGAAGAAACCACCACTGATTGGTACAGGGCCCAAATTATCCTCTCAGCGGCCCTGTTTATAATGCACCTATTGAAGCTTGTTACGTTTCCATTGAACGTCGTAACGGGAAAAAAACGTTTTCCGTTGATCCCTATGATAAACAGAACGGGAAGAATGCTATTCATAAACCTTTTACAAGGACATATGTTGTTCATTGTTTGCCACAGGCGCAATTTCAGACAACTTCTGAAACCAAAAATTTTAAATATTGGAATGTTTGTTTAAAATATATTGTTTATGGTACTTGTTTGGTCTCACCTTTCCGGAAGACTTTATTCCGCGAATTAAACTGTAGAATACAACTATCCAGGCAAGGATTAAAGATAAAACAAGATGCACATTGGGAAGTCCTGTGTACTCTGGATCAATTCGAGGAGCGAGATGAAGAGCGTATTTCCTAAAAAAATCATCCATCCTCCATCAAATTTATTCCAATACGAATTGAATACAACACAATACAACACACAATTAAACTTAAAGCCAAGGCCACCAAGATAACACAATCAGGCCAACCAGAAAGGCAGACTACAGAGCACTGACTAGTTGTGGTGTGTTTTATAGCAAATATTGCTCATTTGTAAAATTGAAGTCTAAATGCAGAAATAGTATCAGTTTTATTGAACAGTCCAATTGGGGAATTCTATGCATATCAGAGATGTAAATCATTCTTACTGCCAATATTCTTCTGTTGGACTTGTGCCACGGATTCCCTTAAACTCACAGCCTCGTTCTATCAAATAGTCTTCGTTTGCATTTAATCGTTGAAGTAGGTGCATCGCATCGTCTTTGGACACTGCGTTTTCAATTAAATGGGTAAAAAGCCACTGCAGGTTAAGTGCAGATGGTAATACAACTTATACCAAGAATGTTTTGACTTGAGCAGCCTTTCAAGTTGACTCAAGATGCAAACATGGGTTAAGCTCCACCTGCCGCTTTGGGGACTGTTGACTGTGTCATAACGATGATAATGATAAGCGGCAATATCACGTTCTGTGGGGGATTAGGTCGAGAGCCCAGGGAGCCTGTGAAGGGCAGTTTGAACTATCTTGATCAAGGTAGTTCAAACTGTTACTTGTCTTTCGGATACCTTGAGATATATTTCTCTGTGCTAGTTTATAACGATTTTTCTTGCTGTGATCCGATTTCGGAAACAGCATTATCTGTGCAGATCAGAAATAGATTTATCTTGTTAAGATAGGTGTTATGAAGTGCAATATCTTTGCAGTTAGGCTACATCTCGTTCGAATTCAAATTGTGGTAAAAGCGATGAGTATGAAGTTCTCAAATTTCCTAATCACCATCTCCAGGAGCCGATGTTATCTACAGAGCAATGAGTTTAATTTTAACGTTTTTGACTTTGCTCTTTATAATCAAAGTCAAAGAGTCAAATTTTAATAGAGATCATTTATTATACCACTTCTATAAGATAACTGCTTACCGTCTTTATAAACAGCGTAGACACTGCCTTGAGTAATAAATGAGTTGTTTGTAGAAGCCAAGTATTGTTCAATCTCATTTGAAAACCGTTCTCCTGTTAGATTAAGGCTTGGACAGATTTGCACTAAAAAAGTAGGTAAAAATACAGTTAACCCATTTTGTATGTACAGTATGAAGTACAGCCACCTGCAATGCACTAACACTATGCTGAAGTGGCATCACGGTGTGCCTCAGCTTGCTTTTTTTAGTGACAAGATCAATTGGTAGCGTAAATCGTCACTTTAACTATTTCAATCAACTTAATTTCAGTCACTTTAACTCAATCAATTTCCATCATGGTTCGACACCAAATACATGTTCTCAGCTAAAATCCTACGCATTACCTCACTATGCAATTAAAGTTAATGTGAATTAGTTTTTTGTTGCTAAACGTTTAGGCCTTATGTTTTATGGTTCGGTTAATACTTTCTTATCCCAAAATTATATAGGCCTATGTCGGAAATGATACATACGACGACGCAAAGTACAGCGAGGCTTTTGTGAAAGAAAGGAGGGCATATTGCCAGTTAAATATGCTGTTCAAAATTAATTAGAAAAACTGCTAATTGATGACATTCAATTGGAGATGATACACGTGTTAAGATATACCTACTGTTTGTAAATCAAGCAAGTAGGCTACATTAGGTTTTTTGACCCTGCGGCATTCAAAATGCTTATGTTACTCCATCGGTATTCCACTGAGCAAACCCAGCTAACAATTTGTTATTTTTACGTCTCTGCAACGTCTTTTCACGCTGGATGCAACATTTAAATTAAAGCTTTGCGCAAATGCTGTGAACATTAACAAAACAACCTTTCTAAACCAACATCATTTTCTCTGTCAGGTTTTTGAATTTTAAATTTTACAACAAGAATATTTTGTTTTCATAATGATATTGTTCATATTGTTCAACAAGTTATAGTAAAACTGCTTGTATGTCCAAATAATCAGAACTAGAGTTTTGCAATGTAGTTTCAGCAAGCATTAAAACTTATATTATTTTCATATTACAGATGAGAAAATTTTCAATATGACCAAATGGCACCATAAACCACTCCAACATAAAAACCAGTCCATTTGAGGCTAAAAAAAACGTTGCGTTTTAAACCTGAGTATCAGCTCATCAACGAACATATGAAGTTCAAACATAAAGCCTTCTATCAAACTTACAAAACTCGGTGCTGCAAGAGGTTTGGTTGTTCCAATAGTTGTCACACGTTTCCCACGGTAAGTATGAAGTGAGTGACGAGAAGAAGTAGAACACGGTATATGCAATGATGACGTTGTAGTATATACCAACCATAGTGCTTAGAATTACCATGCATATTCCAACTCCTAAAAACAACTATATGTTCTGTACCTGACAATCTACAACGAGGCAAAACTGTGTAAAAGAGATTCTTTTTCGCAGGTTTACAATTTTCATCTTTAGTTAGAATTTATTCAACTGCTGTAGTTGTTGGTTAGAAGTCTTTTAGATGAACCATTCGATTAAAAATATAAAAAAAGCATTGGAAAGTAGTAATTTCGATACCAGACGAAAATGCTTCAGCCGATGACGTAAAAAAATTGAGTTGTAAATTGAAGACCGCACCTTGTTTACAAAATAAACAAGAGCAAAATTAATTTTTCCATCCATCCAGTTTTTGCCATTCAAAACGACATAAAAGTATACGAGCGGAAAACTAAGCAGTTCATAAAATACCTTTGAAGAAAGGATTGAATTTCCATATTGCTGTTGGTCCTAGACTAGAAAACTGTCCCAAAGCAACCTCCATGAAGAAAATCGGTAAGCCGGCAAAAATCAACATGATGACGTACGGAATCAGAAAGGCTCCTGATGGTTTAGCAACAAGGAGATGGTGAAGCATGGATTATAAAATAATCAAACTTGTGGCGTTTTCATTTGTGCAAACGTTTCAAAACTAAGCCAAATTCACATTCAGTGCTAAAAGAAAATTGCAAAACATTCTCGTACAAGCAAATTTTAAAAGACTACTGTACAGTCTTTAAAAAACAAAATACCAAAAAAGTTTTCTGCAACAGTATTTTAACGTTCAACCTAAACCTAGTTTAGTTTTTCAAAATTTGTGCAAAACTCTGAGTTTAATTTCTTCGAATCAGACTTTGCTGTTAGTATTCAGATTGACGAAGACATGCGAATCATATTGAGGAAAATTTATTACCAGCCGTTTACAATATGTGGCTACCATTCATACAGCCTATAGCTAGGCTATATTGCTTAACGGGTTGGTTAAGCTTATAAAAATTTAAGATCATCATTCACAAACACAGTTTCATCCTTTGAAATTGAAAGTTCTATAAAGCATCGCTAAGTCTCGCGTAAGTTATATCAAATTAGGATTTGTATGGAATATTCTAACTTTTACTCACTTACTCAATGTTCAAACTTACCTCCACCATTTCTAAAAGCCAAGTAAGGAAACCTCCAAACATTTCCAAGTCCAACAGCGTAGCCGATGCAAGAAAGAAGATAATCTGCTTTGTTATCCCAGTTTCCCCGGTCCTGGTTCTCATCTTTGTTCTACAAGTAAGCACGAGGAGCAAAATTAAAAAATCTGATCGGTATTTTTTTTTGTAAGATTATATTGCCTTTTTCCAGTTGGCAACCCGTCCTGTTTAGACCAGATTAATGTTGAATCTGATGTTGAATCAACGTATGAAAGACAGAACTTTTAACCAAATTAGTTTCATGAGTTTCAAGGTAACATTTAAGCGATACAGAATAATTGTGGTTGTGAGTCCTATAGTATTTCCTTAGAGAACAAATCAGATTTGAAAACATGCAACATATGCTAATTGGACATAACAATTTAAAATATGCATGAAGAAGATGCTACAGTAAATATTGAATCTATTTTGTGACATTATTGCTTTTGTCATCATTTACAAAAAAAGCAAAAGTTTTCATTATATCTTTCTAAAGGCAATAACGTTTTAGTTTTCAGTTGTCAATAAAATAGATTTGAGATGAGGGTTTGAATCTCATATCAACTGCAATCTTCACCAAGACACTTGACGAGTTTTCGTGAATACACTTCACTTGGAATGGATAAATAAATAGAGCCCACAACAGCACTTGCAATACAAACCATAACGTCAAGCTGCCTATGATTGGCTATACGTTTCCTGACGTTTAATCAACGTAAAAAAGACCAATTTTGCTAACTGGGTTACTGGTTTAGGTTTTTAGTCTGATCATGCGAAAATTGATGTTACAAAACAAGCTTTTTGGTTGATAACAGCAATAGAACTTAGCCGAATATAATAACTATAAGTTTACTCATCATTAAGCATGCAGATTATATGAAGAAGTTTCATTCGGCTAACTGGGTTAAATATTTGGTTTGTTGATATAGCTTACCCCTTGCGCCATCGTGTTCTTTTAGAGCATTACACAAAGAGCTTTCAAGTTTGTTAATTCAATTGTTCAAATTAACCTAAAAGACTTGAAAATTTTTGAAAACAAAGCGAAAATAAAAATGCTTTACATTTACTAAGTTGATCATTTGATACAGCAAAGATTACTGACCAGTACACAGTCAAAAAGTTTCAAGGGATAGAGCACTCCCTTGATAAACTAACTGAATTGTCAAAACTTTGACATTTATATTTCAATGCTCACTAGTTGGCCTTGTGCCCCAACGCGCCATTTTAGTCATGTTTTCTTCTTGGCACAAGCGTCTAATTACCACACTGAATGGCTGAAGGCAATACTTAACCTGAAGTCAACGCAAGGTTACTTTGCGTTGTATGACAGTTCAATAACTATAGTCTCAACCGTGGCCTGCTTGTAACGTTTTGAATCCTATTCTTTTTGATATTATTGAAATTTATCGGTTCCGATATAATTAAAGCAGGTTTTTATTTAATTATTTGTGTGGGAGGTGCCTTCATTATCACGCAAAAAATGTAATTTAACTTCTCTTTAGAAATACAACTTTGCACGATTTCTCTCCAATTCAATATATGAATTCTGACTAGAGCTAGAAATGCCTCAAACTTTTGGATCTGGCTAAGGTCTTGAATACTTAAAATTGAAAGGTCTTTGTAATTTTAAGTTACTTGAGTTGCACATGTCAAACAATGTAAAAAAAACAACTTTTATTCTGTGTAAGCTATGTTCGGTCCATCAGAACATCATAGTCTATTGTAGTTTCTACTCAACTGGCAAAATCCTGTTACAAATGAGTTACAAATACAATGCTGCTACTTGACTAAGCAGGCAAGCACAACAATCACAAGAATATGTTCACTGCTACTCGTGTCGTGTGGTTCATGAAAATCAACGTCAAACCCTACAGACGTTGACATACCTTCAGAGTAATACAAGGTAGTCTGTTGCTCATCTCTGCCTTGTCTAATGTTTTGACTCCGAGGGATGTATATTAAAAAGCAACGCCTTGTTTTTGCACAAATCAGGCGTCAATCATGCAGAAAAATTGTGAAGGTAGCGTACAGGCATGGACTTCTTAATAGTAGGATGAAGTCCATGGTGCAGGTTCATGAACACTGCAAAGCTGCAGTTTTTCTTGTTCAGAAATACAAATATTTCTGACGTTTGTTATGTTGTCGTCAAGCCAACTATCTCTCTCAGCAAAAAAAACTTCATTTTACAATTAACCAGTGATTTTCAACTAATCTTTCGTAAAAGATTCTTAAGTGTTGCGCAAAAATCTTTACCGTCACGTGCAATATCTTTTCACTTCGCTTTCAGGCTCTGTTACTTAATTATCGTTTTTGTTAGAGCTGGAGGGTCTATCCTTTTATTATTATCAAGTAAGTTTATGCAAGCGTGGTATAAAATAAATAATAGTATTTTTCTAACAGTCACTGATAAATAGACCAAACACTCACCAACCAACAACAAAAAGCTAAAAATCAATCAACTGTGATCGAGTTTGTTGAGAAGAAGCGATCTTTCTGGCGTCAACACCACCTGAGTAACCTGACTATACTCACTGTAGAACAGCTTCTGCGAGGAGTGTGTTTCGCTAACCATACAGGTGTAGCCTCTGTCTACACTACAACTCTTTTCAAAGTTTGGAATTTTTTGTCTGTGGCAGAAAAAAGGCTAGAAAAACCGAGCTAACCAATAACTTTAACAAAGTAAAATTTCATCATTTTGATTTTGTCCAATGAGAGAAGCTCGTTTCTCATCAACAAAGACATCGTCAATCGCCATGCTTCAAATCCAGTGTGTTTTTTTTATGACAAGAATTTCTCAACCGTTCACAGAAACAGAATTTTAATCATGTTTGGCCAGAAATAGACTTTCAGTTGAAGTTGTGATTTAACGTAATGTTTCATTTTACCACCGTAGGGAGAAAATTTCAAGCAGTTTTTCTGTAGACAATATTTTGGATTAGGCTCGACCTGGATTAAGTACCTCAGTTGTTGTGAAGCTTTCCATTAGTTCAGACTTGTTGATGATATCAGGAATTTATATTCGATCACAAAATTTAACAAAAGAAATGCCTTTAAACTTCCTTATTAGCAAATGCCACAAACAAGCAAATTAGGCAGAACATTTCACTTTCTGCCATTGATAAAACTGGAGGAAAACGTTGAAACTCAAACGTGCAAAAAATGCAAACGAAACATTGAAACTTGAACTCCGACATGCAAATACTTTGTGAACTTCTGTTTAGTTACCAGCCCAGGGTTCTGCTAACCAAAAGTATAAGTACGCCATTGTTAGCCGCTGTTCACACAACTTCGAAAGCACAAGTTAAATTAGATTAGAACTCGGCAGCACTGCTTAGCTATCAGTTGTTTACAAGACGAACACGATTTAAAAAATGTGAAATTTGTTTATTTCTTAATTAAATATGCACTTTTTACATTCAAGACTTCAGCATAATCTTCACTAGATAATCTCTAGTATTGGAAGTAAACGGTTTCCACATTATTGAAAATAATAATGTTTCCATATTATTTTTAGTTTTCCTTTTTATGCTATGACTCAAATGCAAAGCAACATAAGAGTGTGATAGTTTTTCATGATTATACAAGAAACGAAAATGTACCAAGTTTAAATATTACTGTTGACGGAATACTGGTCGAGCAAGTCAAAAGCTTTACCTATCTGGGACACACAATAACCGAAAATGGCAGTTGCGAGACGGAAATATTGAGACAAATAGAAATAGCAAGAAACAACTTCGTAGAAATGAAAAAGACATTATCAACACGCAAAATTAACATCAACACTCGAAAACAAATTATGAAATGCTATATATGGACTACGTTACTTTACAATGCAGAAACATGGACATAATCATCACAAATGCTTAAACAATTAAAATTTCTACAAATAATTAAATCCAGAACATGGAAATATTTTGGCCACATGATTCTCCATAATTCTATTCAAAGACAACTACTAGAAGGAAAAATGAACGGTACACGAAATAGGGGCAGACCACCAAGAATTTGGACTAGTTTTAAACCTTTTAAGGTTTTGCCACCTTTCTGTTCGTTAACGTGCTGGTAGGTCTATATTGACTTTTGTATCTTTTTCGTCCCGAACGCGACAGTGATGAAAAATAAAATGATTGAATGATTGAAAACGATTGACTGGTCAGGACTTAATTACAAAACTGCAGAAGAAAAATTTCAGAAACTTGGCGCCTCATTGCCTCCAACCCTCGGCAGCAGGAAGGAACTTAATGATGATGATGAGTTTTTCATATTTGTAGTCATTTTTTCATAGTTTTCTGTAAACAAAAGCCAATAAAATGCTGTTCAACAGCTTTTTCATTGACATAGTAGCTTGGTGCTTGTTTAAGTTTCTTTTTTTTCATCTGTATTCATCAGACGTTAACCTTACCAAAGGTTACATAACTTTTCATTTATCTGTCGAAAACCTGAAGTAGCTTTCAAGCAAACACTTGTGATCAAAAACAACTTTAAACCTCAAGAAATACTTACGAGTCATAGTATTTTCAAATTTCAGCTGAGCTTACAAAGTCTCTAGAAATCATTTAATAGTTTCTTCTCCCACTCCAGTGAGAATCGATGAAGCGTTAAAAACTGGTTGCGAAGTTTTTGCACAAGCGTAATGTCTCGTTGCGCAAAAAACAACAAAATCGACTAGCCAACGTGCATTTTTCGTTCCAAATTGTGGCAAACAGGAAAAAACAAAACCAATGAAGCTCAAAATGCAGAAACTGAATGAAAAAATTTGCATTTTGAGTTTTGTTTGTTCCATTCGCTCATGTTGAACAACCATTTTGTTTCTTGATGTCCACCCCGATAGCTCAGTTGGTTAGCGCGTGACTTCTGGAACGAAGAAGCTTCAAGATCAAGCGGCGCTGGTTCGACTCTCGGGGTGTGCGCTTGAGCAACGTACGTTAAGGACTGCTCTCCATTCAGCGGCGTCTAATGGATGGAACAATTCCCCGGCAACAAGACTTCAACAATCGGAAACTTCACTCTGTCAATCTTGGTGACCGGGCCTGCGTCAGTGATTCAAAGCCTCTACAAGTAGGCTATGCGAAACTGCCAGGATTAAGCTCTGCAAGAAGCTTTCCCAGTCCGAGGATAAAGATTCAATCAATCAATCAAATGTACTGTAGATCTAGCAATGCAGCATTTAAAAAAGAATTTAAGGTTGTTGTTGATACTGCAAAAATGTCCAGTTATTCTGGCAAATTGTCAATCGTTGCTTTTTTTAAAACATATTTTTAAAAAATGAGAAAATATAGTTCACAAGTTTTATTCTCCTGCGGCTATACGCTTATTTTAAATCCAAAAGAACATTTACCAGCCCTCGGAAGCGCGAAACCCCTTTCAACAAACCAATTTTATTCACTGCCCAATGAGAAACACGAACCACAATTCAAAAGTGCTGACGTAGCTCAGTCCGGTAAAACAAAGGTAACTTATGACTGAAAAGTTCTTTCAAGAAAAATTCATAGCTTTTTTTCCGTCCAGACTGCCACTAATATATTTTAAAGTGCTAAACCTTGACAAAAACCACCACTTTCATCAACCACTTGGTGAAAAACCTTTGACTTTATAACAGTGAATGGCGGATTACACGCGAAAGGCCTTCTCTGTACAACATTGCTTCGAGCTATATAACAAGTTACCAGGTTGCACGGCTAAAATGTAATTTATTGTCTAAATTGAGCTACCATACTCGAGCTTTGCGAATGCAACAACAACCCATCATTATTCAAACAACAAATCAACTGTTTTTACATTGATTCAACGCCTGCCGACGTTAATTCAATGTAAAAAAATGGTTGATTTGCTGTCTGGGTATCGACAATTGCACTCACTTGGAAAACAATTCAACCTTTGTATGAAATGCGTTTAGTACGCGGAGCTTCAAAGCAAATGCTTAACTCAGAAGAGCTAAGTCATAATGTATCATATACAAAAATGGATCACTTCTCTATGTTTTTTCATCAGACATACAAGTCCGCAGGATAAACATTAGGTCATGCCTCATTTTTAAATTTTTTATAAACAGTTAAATTTTAGACTAATGTTTTGAATGACCTACTGTATTTTCAGTAAACAATATACCGACTTATTGTTTTTGTAGAAAATCTCTTTTGACGTGTCGGTTAACTTATTAGCAATAATTAAGAGAGCTTGAAGACAGCGACATTTAAAGGTCAAAATCGTATAAAAACATTTGCATGAAATAGCCACATGAGGGCGCTTAGTCACCAATTTGAAAACTAGATAACTTGAGTATGGCCGAAAACGTTCGTAGTTTATAGTTTTATGCTCTCTATTGTAATTGTATGATATTAAATGCCGTGTGGTTGCTTGGTTTTATCTGTCTATGGTTAAAAAAAGTCACCTCTCTACCAAAATTGTATAATTAGAAAACTTATTTGTTCATTTTAAAACCACCTTTTCTTTGAATACAACTGAGACCGGTGTAATACAACTGGTATATATTTTCAACAAGCTGTAGATTGGAGCTATTTAGCTAAACGTTTTTCCCTTGCATCAAAGGTAACCTACACCATATAAATATGTCTTGCTGAACCTAAACTGGGCCTACACTGTAGGCTATGTAGATTTTATTAGCTTTGTATTTGGAAGAGTCAATATTTATCTCAAAAAGTGGTACAACACTTCTAATACTTCTTTTAGCCTATCAGCTTCATCAATCTCATTTTTCACCATGATCTCCTACAATTAGAATGAAAAGAAAGCAAATCCGTGAAAATTATCGAGTCTTTCAGGAGCAAATTGTAGTCCGAGCAATGATTTTTTTCTGGTGCTCTAAGACCTCGACAATCCGCATTGATGATGCAATAGCCTGCTACTACTCTACTTAAATGTTAAGTGTCTCTGCATTAACCTCTGGTAGGACCCTCTTTGAAACGTAAAAGTTTCTCATGTGAATAAACCATATTATGTACTTTAGGTTGTTACGAAAGAGAGATTTTATTTTATTAATGCATAAAACAGAAAATAAGACGAAATCATTGTTGACAATGAAGACGCTTTAGTATTCTTCATCATCTTCTTCATCTACGTCAGTAGAATCTACTCCAACCTCTTCATAATCTTTCTCCAAAGCGGCAAGATCTTCACGCGCTTCCGAGAATTCACCTTCTTCCATCCCTTCTCCTACGTACCTAAATTTGCAAACAAACAGTGTGTCCATCATAAATCAGCACATGCGACTAGTGAGGAGTTAAATCCCATAAGTTTGGGGTGCTACGCACAGTGCTTCGCCAAAAAAAAAACACTGCAGCACTTGAGATTGGTTATTGCTATCAAGATACAACGGATGGATGCCGAAATCACCTGCTGTCTAGTGTTCGTTTGTTTGAATTTTTGCCACTCAGTGACCCAATTTAACAAAGCAAAACGTTTAAATTACGGAGTATAGTACGGTAGCACAACACGTAGAAGTCATGATACGAAAGTTTGATGAAGAAGTAGTGTGTGTATTGGGTTTTTCAAATTAGAAGATTTACTTACCAATGCACAAACGCCCGCTTGGCGTACATCAAGTCGAACTTGTGATCCAAACGAGCCCATGCCTCCGCAATAGCAGTTGTGTTGCTTAGCATGCAAACAGCGCGTTGCACTTTGGCCAGATCTCCTCCAGGAACAACAGTTGGTGGTTGGTAGTTAATACCAACCTTGAAACCAGTGGGACACCAATCTACAAACTACAACAAAAATTTAAAACTTTTACTACGTTTTAGAACGCAGCTATATTATAATATGTAAACTACTAAAACCATTCTACATTGACTACAGTATGTTGCAGGCAAGACCTGCTGGCAAGGAAGAGAAGTCAAAAAATCTACAAAGTGCTTTGTTTATCAAATAAAATGCAAAATAAAAAAATTAGCCTACATTCTAAACGCGTGCTTTACCTGAATGGTTCGTTTCGTTTTGATATGCGCAATTGCAGCGTTGACATCCTTGGGCACAACGTCTCCTCGGTACAACATGCAGCAAGCCATGTACTTTCCATGGCGAGGATCGCACTTCACCATCTGGTTGGCTGGCTCGAAGCAAGAATTGGTGATTTCGGAAACCGAAAGCTGTTCGTGGTAAGCTTTCTCAGCGGAGATAACTGGAGCATACGTCACCAAAGGGAAGTGAATGCGAGGATACGGGACCAAGTTAGTTTGAAACTCCGTCAGGTCGACATTGAGAGCGCCGTCAAATCGCAGAGAGGCAGTGATTGAAGACACGATTTGACCCATTAGGCGGTTTAAGTTGGTGTATGTTGGCCGCTCAATATCGAGGTTTCTGCGACAAATATCGTAGATAGCTTCGTTGTCGACCATAAACGCGCAGTCAGAGTGCTCCAGTGTGGTGTGAGTGGTCAAAATCGAGTTGTATGGTTCAACAACCGCAGTGGAGATCTAAAACAATAATGCAAAATCAAAGTTCAGATTGAAAAAAGCCAATCATTCCGCACGATAATTCATAAATAACTCAGCGACCCTTGCTATTTAAATCTTTCCACTGAAAATTCATCTGCAAGTTAGCAAAACTGCCAAAAATCAACTCTGCAAAGAGTCACCCGTCAGAAAATGAATATTTTCAATACAATGTAAATCACAAATATTCTCTTTCTGTACCAGTAGTTGGAAACTAATTTCCGTTTTCGAAATAAAAATATGCGTAATCGTTGCTAAAAATTGCTAAGCTCAAATACACCGTATAAGATTGACAAAAAAGGAACTGTGACCTACTATGACATGTGAACGCATTAGGCGTCTCGAGTACACATTTTCTGGAAGACAACAAAAATTTAAAGCTCTTTGAAATGCACTGATGATGCTTCATGCTAACCTGTGGAGCAGGATAGATCGCGAATTCAAGTTTCGACTTCTTTCCATAATCGACAGACAATCGCTCCATGAGAAGAGATGTAAATCCCGATCCGGTTCCTCCTCCGAAGGAATGGAAGAGCAAGAATCCTTGAAGCCCAGTGCACTGGTCGGAAAGTTTACGGATTCGGTCTAAGACTTGATCAACTATGTCTTTCCCTTTACAAGACAACCATCGCATATTAAGAATCTGTGAGCTTAAAGTATTCACTGTATGCTAAACCATGAGTATTGGGTATAGTGTAAGTTCGTCGTCGTAAATCTTTACTTTGTATACGTCTATACGTAAACGTAGTTCTATGTTTGATTCTAAGATTAGGAGAATCAGATCTTCTCATTTTACCATGCTTTCAGCTCTAACGGCTAGTTTCTTTCTTTCGGCTGCCCTTTCCATTCGCAACTACACCCATTCAGTTTATTTAGAGGTGAGCAGTGTTTTTACCACATCCAGCTTAAGCTGAGAATCAAACCAAGATTGTATGATATTTGTAAACCACATTCAATGCCAGCATGTCCGATCCAGGTTTTAATCAACGCACCTACAAGCGACTGCATAAAAGCTTTTTGCCAAATGGTAAACGAAAAGGGGTTGACTGGTCATAAATATAGTATTTTTGATTTAAAACGTAACAGTTTTGCATTAAACATTTTCATTGACGGTTTTCCTCATGGTAATCACGTTATTATTTATAAACCAAAACAGTCACCAAATCAAGTTTTACATACCGACAGTATAATGACCACGTGCATAATTGTTTGCGGCGTCTTCTTTACCGGTTATAAGTTGTTCCGGGTGAAACAATTGACGGTAAGTACCCGTGCGGACTTCATCTGCGAACAATTGACAATGATACAAACTTCAAGACGATTTTAAAAACGATTTCTATCTATTTAATACCAGCTCTGATTCTTCAAAATTAGTCAAAATTAGTTTGGTTTTATTGCAGTGACCTGTACGGAAAACAAGCTTCTTGCAATGAAAAGAGGACAATCTTGAAAGAAAAACAGCTTCTGTTGTTAAGTGATACTTTCTTACCGACTACAGTTGGTTCCAAATCGACCATAACAGCCCTGGGAACGTGCTTCCCAGCTCCGGTTTCACTGAAGAACGTGTTGAAAGAGTCATCTGCGACTCCAATAGATTTGTCGCTCGGCATCTGTCCGTCAGGTTGGATGCCGTGCTCCAAGCAGTAAAGCTCCCAGCAAGCATTTCCGATTTGAACTCCAGCTTGGCCGACATGGATTGAGATACATTCACGCTGTTATCAAAACAATTTCTTTTAAAAGCAAGACAAAAATAAAAAATAGGGAATTTGTGATGTGAAACAAATGCTCTCATCCAAGCTTATGCCTGATGTTAAAAGATTTCGATTAAACCTTTGAATGTTCCAGCGCTGTAGAAATAAAAACAGGGAACATGCCTTGACAATGACCAGATTTCACCTAAGTGCTGAATTTGACAACTATGTGCAAATTTCCTAATTGATGTGTTCAAAGCAGGTCTCCGGCAACCAACAAAGTTTCACTCACCAAATTGAAGGCAATTAAAGCAATGAAGTTAATACGTCAAACTGACTTCTTTCTTAATCAGTGCGATGAAAATAAACATTGGTGACAACAAGCAGATCCTAAAAATGTTCACGGCAGTGATGCAGCATTGAACACAGTTGCAGTGGATTCAAACCGAACGTTGAAATACCTCTCAAAAATACACAGGCTATGTTCGGATTGTTTATGACAGGGCTTCCCAAACTGAGGGTAGCGACAGCACAAGGGGTCGCATAACGCACTTTAGGGGTCGCGAAGAGTATTCCAATTTTACACAAACACATATTGCACTATTGTAGGCTACGTTTTAGACATTTAATTCGAAACGCAGTTGTTAAAACTGGTGCAATTGTGCAAAACAATATTCTATGCTAAGCTGGAGATTCTACGTGAATGGGGCTAGCCCTTGTAGTGGGACTACGTGCATGAACAACGGATAAGCGTTTTTTTCTTTGTATCAGATGGCACGGCTGCTGAATGCGAAACTTTTCGTTTGGTCACTCCCGTTTATGACACCATAGTCTATTAACTTTGCCGTTCCAGTTGAGAGGCTAGTTACGGAAAACTCAGAGATTGGGTTAGGAGCATGGTTAGGAGCAGTGGTTAGGAGTAAATGTTGAAAAAATAAAACTAATCGAATCAAAGGATAGCTAGTTGAAAAAATTAAACAATAACAGTAATAAACCTACTGCAGATGATGCTGAAGAAGACGATCTAACACCGACTTGCACTTTCAAAAAGCGCGAGTGCAATAAAAACGAGGCCAGACACAACAAAATAAGAATGTATAGCGAAAGTTTTTTTGCTGTATAGTTTCACTTTCATATCATAAACCAATGAGTACCGTCTACTTTTTGATTTGCAATGAAGTGTTGGGATGTGAGAGTCTTAAGCCTACCAAGTTGAAATGATATCTTCACACCAAGCATGATTCTCATCGCAACAAGCATGCCGAGTTTTTCCGTCGATTACTGCGAACATCGGAAAGACACAGGCAGCCATTTCAAAGTGAATTTGCAAATGAAGAGAAATATACAAGAGCATCGTTTGAGGCCTCCTTGTTGATTGCAAAAACTAAGAAACCTTACAACATTCGGCAAAAAACTTATTCTACCAGCTGCAATTTAAGTGAGCGCAACTGTTCACTGCAAAAAAGAGGCCAATAAAATGTGAAAAATTCCATCGTCAAACAACAGTGTCAAGACGAATTTCCGAAATCAGCGAGGATCAACGCAAGCAACTCTTTCTACAAAAGTACGTCATAACTTTGCCATTCAGCTCAATGAGTTGACTGACATTACCAATATGGCATATCTTTTGTTATATGTCAGATACATTTACAAGAATTTATTGGGTTTCTATTAGGAAGAAGCAATTTTTACTGTGATTATCCTATTCCTAGTTGCTGGGGGGCTTCGACCCCCGAACTCCAAAACTTTCTCAAAAATCCACGTCGAGTTACATTTCACCTAAAAAAAGTGGTTTGGTACAGATTGTTTAACTTTTGTGGTTGCGAGTGAAATAATTTATTCATCGGATCGCTAAAATTATTTCATTTGTCCAACCGGACCTTTGTTAACATTAGTTGAGTAACCCTGCCCCAGTAGCTAAAAAATTATCACTTAAAGACTTAAACTAAATGCTGTTGTGCAAGATGCTGTGAAAGTTATTAACTTTATCAAGAGTCACGCACTTAACACCCCTGTTTTTGCAAATTTATGTAGTGAAATGGAATCGGAGTTTAAAACCCTTTTGCTGCATTGTAAAGTAAGGTGGCTTTCAAAAACCAAAGCTTTAAAGGCCTACTAAATGAAAAGTTCAAACGGGAATTAAGCATTAAAATGCGTAAACTGAACATTCAAGAATACATTTCAAGAAAAATTACCGAAAAAAAAATGATTTCAATGGCGCTGGCAAGGCCCCAAGTCCAATGTTTCATTTATTTTCATCTTTTTTCAACTATTTTCATCACCAAAAGTGCAAACAATGCTCGAGAATACGTCACAAAAGACAGCAATAACAAAAGCTACGTTACCACATCTGATGTTTAGAGCAAACTGTCTGATGTTTTGATGTACATACATACATAGCCTACAGTCAATTCGCCCGCAGTAACCATTATTGCGAGATCAGCTGATTGCTAGTCTCTAGTGACGCAGACTGTACACTTGTACAGTCGCACGCTTCGCTGCTCAAGCCCAATCTCGTTTTGAAAGCTCTGACAAAAGCACGCGCACAATGGTGGTCAGACCGCAAATTTTATTGAAAATCGTTTTATGGTAGCATGTTGAACAGCAAGAACGTGGAAACTCGCCAAGTCAGGTTTTTCCTATAGCATCCCTTTAAAAAGGCTATTAATGTTGAAAGATGAAGTCGGATTTTTCTAACGGAAAAAAATTCAAACTTGGTCCATCACTTTTTGCAATGATATCGGGCTTTTAAAATTATTCTATTTGTCAGATTTTTTGGAAAAACTAAACGAACTTAATTTGTCCCTCCAAAGAGAAAACGCCAATATTTCCACATTAAACTCTAATTGAAGCGTTTATCAAAAAAATTAAACATTTAGTACCAAGAGATTGAAAATAATTCATTTACTATGTTCTCATTTACTAAAAAGTTTTTGGCTAATGATGACGTGGAATCAAACGTTAATAAATTTGTGGTTATCGACCATTTGTTAAAACTGTTGAAACAGTTTCCAAAGTATCTGTATCCAAAGTAATCCAAAGTATCCAAAGTATCTTTGTGGGGTTTTCTTTGCCTGCCTTGCTCTTCTTGCTATGAGCTAAACGCATCAAGACGTGTTCCCCTTAAGACCATCAGCACTCTTGATAACGCACCATGGCCGATCTTCATAGCAACTGTCCATACAAATCTTAAATATATCAGCTAAAGCTATGCGGGCTAATAAAGCTACAGCCTAAATTTATTTGTTTTTGTTTTTTACCATTTTCTTTTTTTTTCTTTTCCCTTTATATCTTAAATTTTTCTGAAGGTGTTGCGACCGTGCCAAATTTTTTTCAACTCAATAACTTACTTCGGTCACAAGCACGTTTTAACGTTCACGTTTTGTCGCTTCTACCTTTTTCTCGACCTTTGCTATGTTGACGTGTATTGTTTTGATATGATGGTCAGAAATAAAAAACAACTGAATTGAACTGAACTGATCTTCTTCCAGAATTGGACAATACCAAATTACCATAGAATGGATCTAAAAGTCTTTTGCAATGCAAAAACAAACTAAGCTCCCGAGTACACCTCTCTTAAATCTAAGGAAGAACTTGCTGATCTATCTTCTGACTCTAAGGTGCGGCTTGAATTTTCTGGAAAAAAGCTTTCCACTTTTTGGCTGAACGTCAAAGCGGAATATCCATCATTATCAAACTCAGCAGTAGGCCACTCCTGCCATTTGTCTCCACGTATCTGTGCGAGTCAGCATTTTCAACGTTACCGGCGATAAGAAAATACCGTTCCAGCCTAAGCAAAATTGAAACCGCATTGAAGCCAAGGCTGCACTTGCTTTGTAGCAGAAAGCAGTCACATTGAATAAATGAGTTTGCTTTTTGTTTTGTTTCCAGTATGCTAGCCTAGCCTAGCCTAGGCTTCGAGCACGGTAACTTCTTTTCAGTTTTTGTTCACATTGAGCCTATTAAATAAACATTACAAATTTATATTTCGCACTGTTTATCATTTTAACCGTGAAGGGTCGTGGAAAATTTCAGGAGATTAAAAGGGGTAGCGAGAAAAAAAGTTTGGAAGCCCTGTTTTATGAAACATTGAACAAATAAACAAAAATGTGATATTACAGATATCGTTAGTTGACCCATATGTGACGTATGAGGTAGTATGTACTATACAGTATTCGTGTAGTGCAGTAGTCGCTGCTAACTGCCCAATAAGAGCAGAAGCTGTATTTTAAGTCATCCTCTACGTCAGTGGTTCCCAACCGGGGTGCCGCGGCACCCTGGGGTGCCAATTGCAATGCTCAAGGGTGCCGCGAGATATTGAGATATTGCAATACTGCGGCCCATTCTTTATTTTAACTTTAACCCGTTAAGTGCGGAATTTATTTAGACCTATTTCTAACCGAGTTTCAGTGCGTATTAAGTTTCCCGTCTCGCAGTTATTCCCGGCTCCTTTCTGGAGAGTCGCTGGCGGTAAGCTTTTTTTTCTCGCCCAGGAAAAACAGCGTGGAAGAGATTTTGACTCTTGCTTTTCTTTCCATAAAATTTGAAACGCACCATTTGTGGGCAGCAGTGGCCGAGTGGTTAGCGCGTTGGGCTCGCAGTCGAGAGTCAGCCACCGCAGTCAGCCACCCGTACTTGCTGTTGTTTGGCAAGAAACTTTACGATACTTGCCTCTACCCAGTGATCGATTTCGAGTAGTGGGAAGTACCAAATTTAAGTCATAAGTAGAGTAGACAACCGGAAACAGACATTGCCGTCGGCTGCAGCGTGGGTCAGGTGTACGTCGGGAGGCGCGCACCGATGCATAGCGCTCAAGTCCGCTTTCCCGCAATGCAGGGTAAAGATATGAAAAACATAAACAAAACAAAAAAAAACATTATTGCCAGGTTTCATGATTTTATTTTGCGTTTCACGGCGCACAAAGTCAAATTGCAGTGATGTGACCCAGCACGATTATAAAATTGCTCGATTGTTTGCGAACCATTGTAAACCAATCTATTCACAGAATGGAAATTTTAAGCTTATGCACAAGCAGATGCCTCTCGACGAGTTCTGAATAAAAATTCAAAATGAATAGGTCCTTGCGTTAGAAAGGAAGCTATTGTGCGTTTGCTGCAGTTTTCCACGTCATACCTATGTGAGAGTGGATTTTTCGTATTAACGAACATAAAAACTAAAAAAAACAAAAAAAAAACGAGAACGACTGCTTATAGTCGAGGAAGAAATGCGGATGGCTTTATCAAATGTGCCTCCAGATATTAAGGGACTTTGTGCAAGAAGTCAAGCCCAAATTTCACAATGACTTTGGAATAAATACATATATTTATGCGCGCTATACTGTACAACTCATTCTGTGTTATTTCATACAGTTATTTGAAATACAGAAACCTCATAAAATTGATCCAGTTTAGCCAGGGTGCCGCAAACTATTTATCTCTTTATAGGGTGCCGCAAGGTCAAAAAGGTTGGGAACCACTGCTCTACGTTATAAAGCTAACTGCTGTTCTCGATAAAGGCTTTCCCAAAAGCGTTTTGTAAAATACATTTCAAATCTTAAAATCAACCAACCGTGTTAATCACAGAAAATCTCTTGCTATGTGTTGACATTTGCTTTTATTGGCTTTATATTTAGATGTTGAAGTTAGATTTTGCGGCAACAGACTAAACTAAGGCCTGGGGCTTGTAAGAGCTGTGACCTCACAAAAGCAGGAAGTCGTTGGAAAATTCGCGCCAAAACTATCCATAAATCTTTGTGTGAACCTGGGCGTAAAATTGGTTTGAATTACCGGGTTAATTTATGACGTATCTTTATCGTCAGAGAATGTTTAAATGAAGTAAAAATTTTGCATTTTGCAGCGCGAAATGAGTGATTGTGTGCAAGCAACCAAGCATGCGTTCATGCATGTCAACATGAAGAATGTCAGCAACAAGTTTAAGCTCTGTGGAATGGCAAAAACCAAAAAATATTTGCTATTACTAGGGCGATTTTTGTCACTAAAGTTACTTTACCAATTAACAAGAGAAATGTAGAACCAAAATTTCATGGTTGTGGGGTCAATCTTCAAGGAGTTATAAAGTTACCAAAGTTACTTTTTGTGTTTTTAGGTTACTTTTTACTTGTTAGGTCACTTTATTTTGCATACTTTTTTGCCTAATTCCCCTATTTATTTATCTTTCATTGCTACCAGAGAGATGAATTTACATTCTATGTGATCAGCCTTGTGCTGATAGCCGGGAAGATCGCCCCTTTCTTCACAATCTTCTACTATGGTACGGATTTGCAAGAGCCCATGCTTGTTCGTATCTCGTGTATTCCCGAAAACTAGTAAAGTAATTTTTTCGATGAAACAAATTGTGTTAACTATATTTAACCACTTGTTTTCCCTGCAACAGCTAAAGTGTTTGATTGCCAGAAACTTTCTACATACAGTATGTCATATGTGTAATTTGAATGTGTAGTCATGAGCACAAATTGAAACTAATTTAGATGCTTTTTTTGTGTTGAATTGCTGCTATTTCTTTCGCTTTCTTGTTTTCGTTAAATAAAGTTATTTTTTGGTTACTTTTTTGCAAAATTAAAGTCATCTTTTTGAGGTTTTTAGGTTACAAAAAAATTGCCCATATTCTCGATATTGCAGAAGAGATTTTTAGGTTTGACATGAAATCAAAATACATCAGACTGTCAAACCCATAAGCATGCAAGCAAGTAGGCTACAATTTTTCGTTTTTGACTTTTCGTAATGCATTCTTTGAAATATTAATCTTTTTGTTAACATCGCAGTTCTGATGTTGGGGCAAACCTGATCAAATTTGCAAAGTGATCACGCTAACAATAATGCCTACCAACAGTACATCAAGCTATTTCTTGAAGCAATTTCTTCGAAGAAAAATCATTGCAGCTTCCATAATTACAGTTCAGCCGAGAGTTGAATTATTATAGCACGGCCGCCAAACACAACAAAATACTGCAACAAGGTTGACAAACCTCATTTTACGTTGAAGCTTCTGATATCAACCAAAACTGTCAGTCGTTGTACAAATTCCTCTAAAGGCAATCGTTGTTACTAGCTTTTCCAAACAACTTAATTAATGCACTGCAATCAACATACAATATAGTCTCAGGTTTGCTTAGTAAAAAGATATAAAAGACAACAACACTTACCATGATTCTGTTTTGGTGAGAAAGTTTGAGAGAAAAAAACAAATAAAAGTTAAAACAAATACTTTATGCAGCGTTTCAACCTTCAAAAAGATGACTGTCAAAAAGCTGGAGTTACGTTTATATGGAGGTAAAATGACGTCATCCTGCAAGAGCGTGATTGGTTAAGGCATCTGTTTTTCCTTTTTTGCCCTCCAGCGAAGCAAGTTGGCAAGATGAAAGACGCCAAACCAATCTGCCTTTGCCCTCTGCTGTGCGATGGCGATGAAATTTTCACTGATATCCCACAGAAACTAAAAATTGAATTCATTTTGCCAGTAGCTTATTAATTATCAGCAAGTAGTGGGCTAAACAATCACTAAAAAGGTGAAATTGTAGTCGTAGGAAGCGACACATGATTTCCACGCAAAAACATTTGAGCTTAACTTTGTTTCAACATCTAAGAATCTGTTTTATTGTGAGTTGAAATGTCAAATGTCTAACTCTAAAGCAAAAGTCAGCAGCGCCAACCAACCTGGTCCGGACCACTCACAATCACACAGCTCGTTTACAAGTTTTAGCAAGCTATTCCCATGGTCCGCCTAGGACCCTAGGTATTTTCAAATGCATCTTACTACATTTTGCTGGAGAATATAAAGATTTTGTCACTCTTTCAGTTGCCTGCTAAACACATAAAAGACAAAACCTCATCAAAAAGATGACATCGATGTTGGTCCTTGTCCTTACTCCTTATACAGCAGCAGCACTTATGCGAGTGAACAAGAACTTTTGTTGATAAAAGTCGGTGTTAGCTGCAAATGTTGAAGTAAAGGTGAAGTTGCTTGTTTGCTTAATCAATTGCAAAGAAACCTCCTTTTTAATCATAAACAGCTGAAATATTTTAGTTACAAGATTTTTTAAATGCATTTTATGTGAATCATACTGTTGGGGCAAAACGGACCCCACCCCTTACCCAAAAAACGAACCTATGAACTCGGTTGATTTGTTATACGTTCCCACCTTAAGGACGCGACGAGGGTTTCGTTTCGATAGCAGGCAGGCAAAGACACAATTTTTAAAGCCAAATTCGTCTTGTAAGCTGCAACATAGGTAAGAAAACTTCTCAATTTAAAGTAACATTTGAGTGTTGAGTTGCGAGAATTGTGAAAAAAACTACTGTTAACGTCTGGTGTAAGTGGTTGTTGAGCCTACGGTGGAAAATTTTTTAGAGAAATCAAAAAAATAAAATAGGGTTGGTTGAAAACCTGATGGGAAAGTATTTGTCTGGAAGGCGAATCCGATTTTGGAAAATTGCACTCTTGCAAGCAAATTACTTGTAAAATCATAATCCGGGTGAGGGTTTAGTGCTCCTTTACTGCGACACCTATTATTACAACCTTTTTAAATAGTTTTAATACACTTATCTTTTTGTGATTGTTAATTACGTGAATATATGCGTCATATGTTGCATTTTATTTAAAGCAGATATTTACAACCGCTAGATGGCGCGCTATGCAAATTTAAAATGCTGTTTGGGGCAGTTCCTTAGGTCCGATTTTTGCCGAATTTTAGAATCGTCCGTTTGACTACCAGACAAGCCTCCTGTAACTAAAAAATGGTTGTTATCAAAAATGTCCGGGTCCAATGTCACTTCTTACTCGCCTATAAGTTCACTTCCAGGAAAAGGAAGACTCGGTTCAGCAAATACACACTTTCTATCTCTAATTCTAAAACTAATATAAACTTTTTAAAAATGTATGTTCAATTTTCCTGCGTGCAGATGGCAACCTTCCATAGCGCATCAGTGTGCCACAGCAGTGGCGTAGCCAAGGGGGTTTGGGGGTTACAAACCCCCCCCTTTGGCACGCGTGGGACGTCACAATATTGAGATTGGTGCTTTCAGTCTAAAAAAAATTGCCCAATTTTATACAAAACTACATTAAAAGAACGAGTTTTGCCAATACCAAATATTCAAACATCTCAGCCAGGAATTAGCAACAAGAAAACATAGAGACTTATAGCTTTATTTCCGAAAAATGCCGAAGAAAACATGATCTTATCATTTTGCTATGCCACCGGACAGCACCATTTTACAGGAATATTCATACCCACATTTTGTTGAAAATGCTCTCAGAATGCACCAAATTCAAGGTAATTTTTCAAAATTTTCTGGGGGAGGACCCCCAGACCCCCCGCCGCTGGGTCGTCAACCCCCCCCTTCTTTTCAAAATTTTTGGTTACGCTACTAGCTGTGCCACGGCGCACCGGTTGAGAAACGCTGCCCTACAGTATGGTGTTCAATGAAAACTATTTGCAAAGTTGTCCTAATGCGTACCACAAATGCTAAATTTCAAAAGCAACTACATGAACAATTTAAGACATTGGTCTTCAGCTTTGCGCAGAGGCGATATCGTAGTCGATGAGGTTTATCCGAGACGCGATTATTGCTAGTTGAAAACTATTCCCAATACCCCGCCTTGACGACGTGAAATACCGTCGGCTGTGGCAATTTCTGAAGGGTTCCCCGGAACTCTTATTTATTTATCAAGAAGTTGTTACTACCAGTATTAGTGTGATTCTATTTCGTTTCATGAATGTAAAACGTTCCGTTTAGAAATGGCCGAGTCCGAATGAATGATTAAATTTTCCACTTCTTTCACTTGCCATATGGGCTTGCAACATCCATTCCATCATGAATATAATGTCAGCTATTCTATTCCCCAAATGTATTCCATTCCACTCACACCTTAACTACGGGATTAGAAACTCTGTAGAACTATAACCACTTTAATACACCAGCGGGGTCACTGTTCTTTGTGCGCTACTGTGATAAAGGTTTATAGGCTATAAATTTACTTCAAAGGGCTGCAAGTAGTAAACAGACAATGAAAAAGTGTAACAATCAATGCACCTGCCATTACCTGTAGGGTCTAAGCTTGCCTGGTTTGTTTATTTGTTTGTGTTTCATTGGAGCAGTCGTGTTGTATTTTGTTTGCTACTTAAAAAAATTCCAGAATAACTAAGGCCATTGGTTTTTCTTCTTGTGATTGATTTCGTGCTGGGTTGATTTGTGAACAAGTTTATCATGATACGACAGCACATTTCAATGAGTACTCAACAATGCTCATTCATTTTTGATTCGCTTTGCACTACGCACAGCGCTTTGTTCACCTACGAGCTGCTTTCATTAAAACAGGTCGTCAGAGCAATGGGCATGCGACAACTCAGCAAGTACATTTCAGCTACTGCCAAGTCAGTAAATAAGATTTAGCCTACTTGCTCAGATCAGACTTGCTTGGTCATCGCTTGTTAAACTGATTTTGCTAACTTATGACATGCTAAGCTTCGGCTTGCTCAGTTGTTACTTTCTCAGTTTCATCGTTTACCAACTTCAGCCGCCTGCTGAAATGTTGCTAGCTCAGTTGTCACTTGCTCAACTGCCATGTGCTCAGTTCACAACTGCTGGCTTGTATGAGATTTATTAAAACATGACCTCGCCATCTGAAACACAGATCAGTTCCATCTTTAGGCAACCTAAAGTGGCTTATACCGGTGTTTGTTTTGTCTTAAGACTGTTTTTAATACAGATTGCCACCTAAGAATTGTCCTGTGTGTGTGTTGAGAGTGTGAGCGATTCTTGGAGAGAACGTGCAGATTACTCAACCAGGTCATAAATTACAATTTGTTTGAAACCAAAAATTATCATACTCGCAAAGTTTGTTCCCAAAGTTTAATCCAAGGCAGCCATGGTCCAAGCATGGACTTCTAAATAGTAGCACCTACTATTTAGAAGTCCATGGTCCAAGGGTATCGGTCTTAAAATCCAAGCGTCGCGCGATTGAATCAGTTGTCAGTTGTCAATTCAAGTGAAAGAACAATTAATAAATTTAAAGATTGATGATTTGATTGAGTGTTGTTGATTGAGTGTTGTTGATTGAGTGTTTAGTTGAGGCCAAAATTTTTTTTTTTTCAATAACTTATAAAACTTTTCAGTTGTTACCGAGCTATTTCCTTAACGTGAATCTTTCGAAGTTTTTGTTTAAAGTTTGAACTTGCCTCACTACATACAACAAATACAGTGAGACCAAAGCTAAAGAAAAACAAATCGACATTTTCCGAACAAATCTTGTGCTCCGTCTAGCGGTTGTCACAAATACTGCGTAAACCGTTTGTTCATCGTCATATAATTGTCAATTCAATATTAATGGTAGCGGTTTTTGAAATTTCACAATCTTATTTTACAAAACACTGTCCAGAGGTTATTCCGAAGTACAAAGTTTAGAGCTATGCAAGGTTTGTGGTGTAGTTGCAACTAGGTGTTGCCTGTGTTTGCCTACTTGCTTAACCAGTTGGTGTCCGAAATATTGGAAGTTTTTTAATAATCAAGTGAGTTTTGAAATTTTTTTTATCTTTATTGCATGCTTCCTACGTTGAACTTCACAACTATTGAAAGGGTATCTGGTTTTCAATTTGTGTATGAAGGTTACAAGTCCACCCCGATAGCTCAGTTGGTTAGCGCGTGACTTCTGGAACGAAGAAGCTTCAAGATCAAGCGGTGCTAGTTCGACTCTCGGGATGTGCGCTTGAGCAACGTACGTTAAGGACTGCTCTCCATTCAGCGGCATCTAATGGATGGAATAATTCCCCGACAACAAGACTTCAACAATCGGAAACTTCACTCTGTCAATCTCGGTGACCGGGCCTGCGTCAGTGGTTCAAAGCCTCTACAAGTATGCGAAACTTCAAGGATTAAGCTCTGCAAGAAGCTTTCCCAGTCCGAGGATGAAGATTCAATCAATCAAGTGTGTGAAAAATGTATCACAATGGGGCAAAGAGGGATAATACCTTTCGATCAACCAAAGACAATCAATTAGATATGTAGAACTATGTCGTGGTTACAGTTACGTTTCAGGTTCTTGTGATTACTTGATGCAATTGTTGATTTTTTTCACAAAGGCTTGTTCTAAGATCTATACTTTTCTTATTAATTTGTTCCTAAGACACGAAAGAGTCAGAAAAAATACCAATTGAGTGGAGAACAGTGTTCTTCTTGCTCCAAAAGTTGGGCAAGGAAAAACAAAAAAATTGTTTATTTTTTTAAACGCGAGTAATCCGACTAGATATTTTTGTTTCTGAATTTCAGCTTAACAAAGCAAATATCCCAGTGCAAAAATTGTTTAAGTTTGCTTTACAGTTAACGCTAAAATAGTTTTTGCGCTTGTGCCTCTCGTTGCCCTATCTTCTCCTACCAGGTGGATACAGTTAATCGTTCATGGAATTGGTCAACTGTTTTGTTTATTGCGTAAATAACCAATATTGGAAAGAAGAAAGAAGACCCAGTTGAGACTTTTTCTTCAACCGCCCCTCTCAACCGTCCTCGATGGTAGGGACGACTGATTGCAGCGGTGGGTTTCACTAGCACAGTACGGTCGTAGAACATCTTTAACTCTTTCGCGCCCAGCATCATTTTAAAATGATTTGCGGTTTAATGCGAAACGCCCAGCATCATTTTAAAATGATTTGAGGTTTAATGCGAAACGCCCAGCATCATTTTAAAATGATGCTGTTTGATGCGTGATATAAAACTTTGTCTTTGTAGCAGAATATCTATAAATTTACTGGTCCCTTGTAAAATGCTTCTTTTATTGATATTCTCGTATTTTTCAAAAAAAAATTTTGCTCAAATTTGACAAAGTCTGGTTACTTTAGCCAACAACAGTTAAAATAAAAGTACAGTATGTACTAAAGGAACAAGACATGTTTGATTTTTCCTTGACACTTCATATCATTAGGAAGTCCACTGAAGAAAAAAAATCTTTTTAGCTTCTACAGAAAAGGTGGGAGTATTTTTTTTTGTAAGATGCTTCATTTTCACCAAATTTTTAACAAAAACAAAAGTTAAAAAAATACATATTTTGAAAATACTGGATCTTTAAATATGTTGTATTAGGAATATAGGTTCTAACATTTATAGTCAGAACTTGAAATTATCTTTCCAAAGAGATATTCCATGTCGAAATACACAATCGGTGTCAGGCGTGTCAACTCGTTAAAGTTAGAGAAAAAATAGCAAAAATGTCTGGGTTTTGCAGTCAAACCGTGCAAAATCGCTGGGCGCGAAAGAGTTAAAGAAGTTTAGACAGCCAAGGGCGTAGCAACCCATCTTTAACCCGTTCCTCTCACTCATCTGAAACGGCCTGATGCCGGAAGAGTGATTGTAGCAGGAAATATTTAACCGCCCCTCTTCGTTGTTACACTCGCCCTGGGATGACAGGATTGCAGCGGCCCATCCCTAGAAGACTCTGGGATCAGCGAAAGCTACCCCTCCTCTGGCCGCTCCTCTCTGGCATCTCCACCAAATGAGATGTCAAACTGCAGTGGCTCGTTTTCCACAAGCAGGTGCCCTTCTTCAAGCTGACAACAAGAAGAAACACACACACAAACAAACTCAAATTAAATTAAAATCAACTCCCTACCAAAACGCGCTAGTTCTCATGCTTGACCCGCCATCTCCTAGTCTGCTCCAAAATCAGCAAGAGGAAAGTCGAGACAGGCAGATCAGCTTGAGGCAGCCAATAACCGAATTTTTACATCCACAGATTACCATCTACCGCGGTGGGTCCCTTCGGTCGAAGTAAGTCCCTCGCCTCCCTGGTAGGTATCTTCCATGTAAGTATGGTGTGCCTGCGGAGTGTTTAAGTGTGTGGACGGCTCCCGGAGCGGACGCACTAATGATGAGACAGGAAACAAATCCATTTCATATGGAAAATTGTAAACCTGCAAAATGTAGTGGTATCCAGCTTGAAAACTTTGAGCGTTGCGCGAGAAAAAAAAAAGAAAAAAAATGCCCTATCTTCTCTTACCATGTGGATACAGTTAACCTTTTAAGAAATTAATCAACTTATTTTGTTAATTTCTTAAATAACCAACTAAACGCATTGGAAAAACTTTGTTAAGAAACGAAATTGCAGGCTACTTTTATTTAAAATTATAAAAGTGCTTCTTTGGCTTACTCAGCTAATTAACACAACCGCTAGACGGAGCACAAAATTTGTTCGCAAATGCCAATTTGGCTTTCACCTTTGGTCTCACTGTATTTGCTGTATTTAGTAGGAACAGTTCAAACTTCAAACACGTCATCAAGGTTGTCTGACAAAATTTCATGCTTCAAAAAACTCACTTTAAGAAAATAGCTCGATAAAAACTGGAAAGTTTAATATGGACAAAAGTTTCATTAAAAATCAACCTATCTATAGATGTATTTTATTATTATAATTTTATTGCAGACCAAACTTTGTCTATAGTAACCACACAAAAGCGACAAAATAATCAAACCAGGCAGTACGTTTAATTAATGGTCAAGATAAAGAGCCTGCTGATAAAATGTTTGAAGTAATCTGATTTGTAAAATCAGTCAAACATCACCAAAGACAACAAGCTGTTTGCGAAATTAATACAGCGCTGAATAAAGGAAAACATGCTTTTTTTTAACGTAGGCCTATTTCAACTTTTATAACAGCATTCCAAAGGAGTTGTTGTAAACTACAACGATTAAATCGATTAAATCTGGAAAAACCATATTTATGCAACAGTTGAGAGGCATAAAATAAAGTACAGTATCAGCAAAACAAAAAATTCTTTGTCGTTGAACATTTAAAAAATCACGATTTTACTTCGTTGCCAATGCGGTGGCACATTTTCCAAACTGAGCGCAAAGTGAACTCATTTTCCGCCAAATATCTAGTTCATCCAATTTTTTTTTTTCGGTTTTGGTCCGTACAGGTCGAATTTTTTTTTCAAAATTTTTAAACTTTCTAACTTTTTCAAAATCCCCCACGGATGTATTTGGACCTTGTTGATCAGCAATATGTAGACAACTAGACATCATCCCAGGGATGACATTGGGCCGTATTACATAATTTTATTTTGCATCTCAGGAATGTACTTGGACCGCAAAAGGTTATCCGACTCAATAAAGACAATTTTTTTAGGCTCAAGCGAAACCTGTGGGCCTCGAAAAGCTTTAAAATCTTCAGAAGAAAATAACAAGCTAAAAATTTTTCACAATTAAAAGTGATGTCATGTTTGGAGACATAATTGTCATAACAGTTTAAAACAAGCATCGGCAACCACCGGGCCGCTATACAACTGAACAATTTTTTTGATCAACTGGATTAGCTTTTTGACCAACCATGATAAATTGTTGACGCAGCAATTGACATTACCGCTAGACGGAGTACAAGATTTGTTTGCAAATGCCAATTTGGGTTTACCTTTGGTCTCACTGTATTTTCTGTATTTAGTAGGACCAGTTCAAACTTCAATTACGTCATCAAGGTTATCCCACAACACTTCAGGCTACAAAAGACTCGATAAGTGCTGAGAAGTTTTAGTATGGACAAAAATTACACGAAAGATCAATCAATTTATTAGTTCTCAGTTCGGTAAATTTATAATTTGATTACTTATCTTTTTAATTGAACTGACAATATGTCAACATCGTTTTAAAAATTAAAAGTAAAAGAATATTTTTGAGCTACAGCAATGAAAAACCTATGGTATAAAAATCACTTACAACAAATTATTTCCAATCGTGCGACGCTCAGATTTCAAGATCCTTAGCTGAACCTTGAGACCAAACTTTGCAAGTTTGATAATTTTTCGTTTCATATGAGCTGTACTTTGTTACCTAACTGGGTCATCAGTGCGTTCGTTCCAAGAATGGTCCTCACTCTTAACAGGCATGTCGCACCTACATGAGAGATACTTTGGCTACCAGGGACTAGCACAAGGGTGGGTAACCCTGCGTGCAGCTTTTATGCGGCCCTCGACAACATTCAAAACTGTTCCATGTATCTGGTCTGTGACCGCAATGAAATGATGTTTTTTCTGGTTCTCCATTTTGCTGTGAGTCGCAAAACGCCTGAAAATCCAATTTATTGTTTTCAATGTGGTTTGCCAGAAAAAATTAAAATTTGTGTTTTTTTGCAATCAAACATCCTTGTCCTGAGGTTATTCTATTGTTCAAGCTTTCACACGTTGCAAAAACTTTAACGATACAAAGATTCTATTTGAATAAGATTTTTCTGATTATAAAAGCGAAATAGGCTGTTAAGGTTTTTAATGAACTAGTAACTAATTTTGATATAAAAATATTCGATATTTTTCACCTAGTTTTTATGCGTTAGTTTGTGCAAACTATACTTAACTAGTAATGACGCTATGGTAAAAAGGTTATTCGGAATCATATGTCAAATATGGATTTGTAAGTATTGTCCCCACCTGAATTTAAACAAATTCAGTGTATAAGCTTATTTTGTTTAAACGTCCTTTTAGTGACAGTTCCACGCATTGACAAGCTTGTAAAAAAATACAGCACGAACAATCTCACTGAAAATGATTTCAATAAATCGATAAAAGATTGCAACAAATTCAGCAAATAAAAATGCGAAAATGTAATTGGTTTCAGAAGTTTGCATTAAAACAGCGAAACGAGATATTACTGGATGTCATCGTGAATCAAATTTGGTTAAATTTTGGATTAAATATGTTTTTGTTGAAGTGAGGGGTTGCGAAGCAATGTTGATTACTCTGAGGGGGTCACGGTGCAAAAATAGTTGAAAACGTCTGCTTTACAGAGACTGATGGTACAAAAGGTGAAAGAAATGTTCAATCGAGTTACGCAATCTCAAAGTCGACAGCAGAAAACATGTGTGGAAAGAGAATTCAAAAGGAATGCTTGATGGCAGTTGCAGAGATCGTTTGTCCAGAAAAAAAGACGTTATTTTCAATCATTAGCCTTTCCAAGGGCAGTTACAAGACGAATTGATGATATCTAATTTGAATGTGAGGGAAATTAAAAGACGCTGAAAGGACAAACTCAAAGGAACTCAAAAGACAATGAGAGAATAGGTTTCAATAGAGCACAAGATTATTTGTAAATGCCAATTTGGTTTTACCTTTGGTATCACTGTATTTTCTGTATTTAGTAGGACCAGTTCAAAATTCAGTTGAGTCATCAAGGTTGTCCCACAACACTTCAGGCTACAAAAGACTTACGTTAAGAAAATAGCTCGATAAGTGCTGAGAAGTTTTAGTATGGACAAAAATTACACAAAAGATTAATCAATCAATAAATTATTAGTTCTCAGTTCGTTAAATTTACAAATTGATTATTTTTCTTTTTAAATGAACTTACAGTATGTCAACATAGTTTTAAAAATTAAAAGTATAAGAATAGTTTTGAGCTGCAGCAATGACAAACCTATGGTATAAACATCACTTACAACAAATTATTTCCAATCGTGCGACGCTCAGGTTTCAAGTTCCTGGGCTGAACCATGAAACCAAACTTTGCAAGTCTGATAATTTTTCGTTTCATACAAATTGTACTTTGTTACCTAACTGGATCATCAGCGCGTTCATTCCAGGAATGGTCCTCACTTTTAGGGGTGGGCAACTCTGCGTGCAGCTTTTGTGCGGCCCTCGACAACATTCAAAACTTTTCCATATATCCGGTCTGTGACCGCAGTAAAATGGTGTTTTTTTTCTGGTTTTCCATTTTTCTGGGATCACAAAACGTCTAAAAATCCAATTTATTGTTTTCAATATGCTTTTGCCAGAAAAAAATTAAAAATTGTGTTGTTTTGCAATCAAACATTCCTCGACCTGAAGTTATTCTATTGTTTAAGCTTTCAGACGTTGCAAAAGCTTTAACGATATAAAGATTCTATTTGAATAAGATTTTTCTGATTATAAAAGCGAAATAGGCTGTTAAGGTTTTTAATGAACTAGTAACTAATTTTGATATAAAAATATTCGATATTTTTCACCTAGTTTTTATGCGTTAGTTTGTGCAAACTATACTTAACTGGTAATGACGCTATGGTAAAAACAAGGTTATTCGGAGTCCTATGTCAAATATGGATTTGTGAGTATTGTCCCCACTTGCATGAAAAAAAGTCAGTGTATAAGCTATTTTGTTTAGATGTTCTTTTAGCGACAGTTCCACGCATTGACAAGCTTGTCAAAAAAATACAGCACGAACAATCTCACTGAAAATGATTTCAATAAATCGATAAAACATTGCAACAAATTCATTTGGTAAAAATGGGAAAATGTAATTGGTTTCAGAAGTTTGCATTAAAACAGCGAAACGAGATATTACTGGATGTCATCGTGAATCAAATTTGGATAAATTTTGGATTAAATATGCTTTTGTTGAAGTGAGGGGTTGCGAAGATATGTTGATTGCTCTGAGGGGGTCACGGTGCAATAATAGTTGAAAACCCCTATGCTTTACAGAGACTGGTACAAACGGAAAAGAAATGTTCAATCGAGTTACGCAATCTCAAAGCCGACAGAGAAAACATGTGTGGAAAGAGAATTTATAAAGGAATGCTTGATGGCAGTTGCAGAGATCGTTTGTCCAGAAAACAAGACGTTATTTTCAACCATCAGCTTGTCCAAGGACAGTTACAAGGCGAATTGAAGATATCTCTGTGCATGTGAGGGAAATTAAAAGACGCTGAAAGGACAAACTCAAAGGAACTCACAAGACAATGAGAGAATAGGTTTCAATAGAGCACAAGATTATTTGTAAATGCCAATTTGGTTTTACCTTTGGTCTCACTTTATTTTCTGTATTTAGTAGGACCAGTTCAAACTTTAATTACGTCATCAAGGTTGTCCCACAACACTTCAGGCTACAAAAGACTTACTTTAAGAAAATAGCTCGATAAGTGCTGAGAAGTTTTAGTATGGACAAAAACTACATAAACGATCAATCAATAAATTTATTAGTTCTCAGTTCGTTAAATTTACAAATTAATTATTTTTCTTTTCAATTGAACTGACAGTATGTCAACATCGTT
Source organism: Aplidium turbinatum (assembly GCF_918807975.1). Taxonomy (NCBI): domain Eukaryota; kingdom Metazoa; phylum Chordata; class Ascidiacea; order Aplousobranchia; family Polyclinidae; genus Aplidium; species Aplidium turbinatum. Next base: position 36,562,166 of record NC_137473.1, read on the forward strand.
TTAAAAATTAGAAATATAGGAATATTTTTGAACTACAGCAATGACAAACCTGTGGTATAAACATCACTAACAACAAATTATTTTCAATCGTGCGACGCTCAGTTTTCAAGGTCCCGGGCTGAACCCTGTGACCAAACTTTGCAAGTCTGACAACTTTTCTTTCTAAACAAATTGTACTTTGTTACCTAACTGGCTCATCAGCGCGTTCATTCCAGGAATCAAGCCCGCAACCAGGGGGGGCATTTGGGGCATTTGCCCCCCCCCCCGAAATTTTTTGAAAAAATTTAAAGCGTTTTATGCAGTATGAAATGACGTACGTCGTACTATACGTTCAACGAGGTATAGTGACATTGACAATACAGTACAATTTTACAAAGGAGACATTGACTGCGAAGCCATGATAGATGAACTTGCCAGGTGGAAAATTAAGTGGGAACGAATTCTTGAAAGTGAAAGGCCAGCAAGTGCGATTGATGCGGTGTCAGCAATAGAATCCCAAAAAGAGTATTATCCAAACATTTACAAACTCTTGATAATTTTGGCTACACTTCCAGTCACAACTGCTTCTGCAGAAAGAACATTTAGCTGTCTACGACGCTTGAAAAGTTACCTTAGAAGCACTATGGGGCAGGACAAGCTTTCTGGACTAGCTCTCATGCAAATCCATCGTACTCAAATTCCAAGCGCGGAATTGGTGTTAAACAAACTTGCCAAATCAAGTAGAAAGTTATAGACATTATGCTCTAAATTAAAATGTCATTTTGCATTTGCAAAGTCAACTTCTTTGGGCCTACAAACATAAAAACTTGTTGAGCCAACAAAATGTTTCAGGATTGTAATTTGTAATTACCGTGTTGAGTTTATTCATATGTATCTGTTTGTTTATGTTGATGTAAATATATGTTATTGATTAATTTATGACTCCAGTCGTGCCAATGCAGTTCGTGGCCTACAGATGTTGTATTTTATTTGTAATCGACTGAACACATTACTGTATTATCGTAATTTTCTTCCTTGGGTATTCATAGCTAAATGAGAAAAGGTTACAAAGGCTAGTTTCCTTTAATGCTGTACTAAACAAAAACGTGATTGACATAAGTTATGACCACTGAACCGTAACATGGTAGTGCCACACACTCTATCAATGGGCGTGGACATTAACATAAAAATGTCACAATGCATCATTTTAATGTTTGTTCTTTGATAAAAATTAAATGCCTCCCCCGAAAATATTTGCTAGTTGCGGGCCTGCCAGGAATGGTCCTCATTTTTAAAAGGCATGTCACACGTACATGAGAGATACTTACCAGTCTGTGACCGCAATAAAATGGTGTTTTTTCCAGTTCTCCATTTCTCTGGGGGTCGCGATACGCTTGTAAATCCAGTGTATTGTTTTCAATTTGTTTTTTCCAGAAAAATTAAAAATATTGTGTTTTTTCGCAATCGACCATTCCTTGTCCTGAGGTTGTTCGATTGTTTAAGCTTTCACACGTTGCAAAAGCATTAACGATATAAAAGATTCTATTTGAATGAGTTTCTTCTGATTATCGTATTAATGTGAAATAGGCTGTTAAGGCTTTTAATAAACTGGTAACTAGTTTTAATGGTATCTGGTATGCAGTCGCCGAACTAGCACCTTGTCCTATCATCAGTCGCACCTTTTCGCACTCATACGATACACTCTGCGCATGACTTGCGATGGTGGATGACATGGGCTATGGTTTTCGGAGCTGCTGCAACTCTCACCTATGCCTCCTCGTAATTGGTAGCGTACACCAACGTGGCATACCCTGGATACTGGTCTCGACTGACTTGCTAAACTAGGTGAGGGGTGCGGTTCTCTCATAAACTGGGAAGCCGTTAAGAGAGAAGTAACCTCTCAGTACGTGAAGACTAGAGCGGCGTGAGGAAGCGGAAGAACTCTATGTCAACGGTTTCTCTGGCGCGTATAGCACCACGACTAGCGGTAAATCTAGTGTCGGGTTGTCAGCGACTAATCTGTCAACAATCTCTTTGAATGGTAGCGCACGCCAATTCATATAAGAGTGTATTTTTTTGACCGTTTACAAACTGGCTGCCACAAGGAACGTCTCCCTTGTTTCTGTGTGCGTAAATCTAGAAGGTTATTTACACTTTCTAGTAGAGCTAGCAGCTTGGCTCTGAGGGCGGGACTCGAGGCGCTAAGACAACCGACCAGCTGCAAACCTCAAGACGGAAAGTAACGGAAGCCTACCGTCTTTACTACTCTTCCAAGAAAACTATGATGACACACAACAAAAGATTGAACACTAAAGCTGTGAAGATACTTCAGGCGTCAAATGCTGGAAGTGTCTCAGCCGGTAGGGACCGACGTGCGCGGAGCAAGGCGTCACCAGATCGTCATTCAGCGACTGCCCGCACCGACCAAAGAATCAAAATAGCAACGTGGAATGTCAGAACCCTCGAAAAACCTGGACGATTAGAAAACCTACTCCAAGAACAGAAGCGTATGGGTATTTCCATTATGGGAATAAGTGAAATGCGTTGGAAAGGAGCTGGTAAGAGCATTCGGGATGGATACACCATCATTCATTCCGGCGGTAACAAGGCCATGTACGGAATTGGTATGATCTTTGACCAAGCAATAGCAAAGTGCATTGCGGGATACTGGGCACTTTCTGACCGTATCTTACTCGTTAAATTAAATGCAAAGCCCTTCAATCTGTCAATTATACAGGTGTATGCACCAACATCATCAGCAGAACCGAAAGTTCTTGAAGAATTCTATCGCCAGCTAGACACCGTCAAACAACAATGTAAAAAACGAGAAATTACGATCGTTATGGGCGATATGAATGCCAAAGTAGGCGAAGGACGATACGGAGATGTTATCGGGCCGTATGGCCTTGGTAACATGAATGAACCTGGCGAAACCTGGGCAAATTGGTGCAATGCGAACGAACAGACTGTAATGAACACATGGTTCCGTAATCACCCGAGAAGACTTTGGACATGGAAAAGCCCTGCAGGCAATATCAAAAATCAAATTGACTATGTCACTATAAACAAGCGTTTCAGAAGCGCTATCTCGAACTGTTGAGCGCTCCCGGGCGCAGATTGTAACAGCGACCACAACCCCGTGGTAGCAACGCTCCGGGTAAAACTACGCAAGAACTCAATAAACAAACAACAAAACTCTCCAAAATTAGACTACGAGCAGTTATTGGCAAACTCCCAATTACAATCCGAATACAACGTAGAGGTCAAGAACAGGTACGCTGCCCTGTGTGACTCAACTATGAATAAAGAAAGCTCTGACGACTTGTCTTCAAAATGGACAGCTCTTCGTACCGCCATCACAGAATCGGCCGAAGCAGTTATACCGCACAAAAGCAAAAGCTGCCAATCAAGTATGGATGACCGACGAAGTTCTAAAGCTCATGGATAAGAGAAGAGAATCGAAGAAAGATCTGAAAAATTTCAACTCACTAAATAAGGAAATCAAAACTCGATGTAAACAACTGAAAGAACGATGGTGGAACCAACAGTGTGACGAGATTGAGCGCAGACCATCCATTGCTCACATCCAAGTGAAGAAGATGCAAAAGAACTCTGTGCACTCCTGCACAGGCTGCATTAAAGCTAAGAACGGTAACATCTTGCTGGAGAAGGATGAAATCCTCGAGAGAAGGGCTGAATATATCAGAGACTTGTTCGACGATGCTCGTGGAAACAAACCTGCGATATCGAAAGAGATAGATGGACCACCGATTCTAGAAAGTGAAATACGTCACGCTATAAAGAAAGCCAAATTGAAAAAAGCTCCAGGCCCTGACGCTGTGCATACAGAAACCCTTAAGGTTTTAGACGATTTTGGAATAAAAAAGTTGACTGAAATCGCGAATGAGATTTATGACAGCGGAAAAATTCCGGAGGACCTATTACAATCGATCGTCATCACATTACCGAAGAAACCTGGGGCGATTGATTGCGAACTACACCGCACAATCAGTCTAATGAGTCATGTCACCAAAATTTTTCTGACCGTTTTACTCCATCGATTACGCAGATGCATCAATCCCGAAATCTCAGATGTGCAATGCGGATTTGTGAAAGACAAAGGAACTAGAAATGCCACATTCCTAATCAGAACACTTGCTGAGAGGTCGATAGAACACAGGGAAGACCTGTACCTCTGCTTTATGGACTACAGCAAAGCTTTCGACCGCGTTAGACATGAGCCACTCATGGAGATGCTTGACAGCTTAGACACAGATGGTAAAGACCTTCGACTTCTCAGAAATCTCTACTGGGATCAATCAGCAGCAGTCCGGATAGATGGCGAGCTGAGCAAGTGGACACAAATTCGGAGAGGTGTTAGACAGGGGTGCGTAGTTTCACCTGATCTTTTCTCACTCTACGACGAAATGATCTTACGACATCTAGATGACGAAGAAGGCGTCTCTGTAGGCGGACAACACTTCAACAACATAAGATACGCAGACGACACAGTACTAATCGCCACATCAAATTCCAGCTTACAAAATTTACTCGACATAGTCATTAAGCAAAGCGAGAACCTTGGACTTAATTTGAATGCAACAAAAACCTTCTGCATGACCATTTCATCAAAAGAAATAACTCCAGTATGCACTATCAAAATACAAAATACAACAGTCTCACAAGTAAATAGTTTCAACTATCTGGGTTCTATGGTCACTTCGAATGGTCGATGCTGGAGCGACGTAAAATCAAGAATTGCACAATCCAAACAAGCTTTCATCAAAATGGACAAAATACTGAAATCTAATTCAATCTCTCTAAACACTAGAATAAGAATTTTACATGTGTACATTTGGTCAGTTCTGCTATATGGCTGTGAATCCTGGACTGTATGCCCGAAGATAGAGAAGAAGATCAACAGTGCTGAAATTGGTTAGAATGATGGGAATAAACTGGACGGATAAAATCACTAACGAAGAAGTGTGGAGACGCTCTGGGTGCACCCCTGGCGTCCTCATCACAACTATCAAAAAAAGGCAAATGACATTTATCGGGCATGTCTACCGCAAACGCGGAATTGAACACTCGGCAATGATGGGGCAATTTCCTGGTCAGAGGCACCGGGGACGTCCACGTTTGGAAATCTTCAAAAATCTTTCAACATGGACAAACCAAAATTTTGAAAACCTAATTAGAAGTATGGACAATCGATCGTTGTGGAGACTCACGGTAGCCGACGCCTTACTCAGGCATGGCCGATGGTGGTGATGAGTTTTAATATAAAATTATTCGATATACTGTATTTCACCTATAGATTTTATGCGTTAGTTTGTGCAAACTATACTTAACTAGTAATGACACTGTGGTAAAAAGGTTATTCGGAATCATATGTCAAATATGGATTTGTGAGTATTGTCCCCACTTGAATTTAAATAAATTCAGTGTATAAGCTTATTTTGTTTAAACGTCCTTTTAGTGACAGTTCCACGCATTGACAAGCTTGTCAAAAAAAATACAGCACGAACCATCTCACTGAAGATGATTTCAATAAATCGATTCTTCTTCGTCGTATGAGCTGTTCTTCCGGACTATATGTTTGGGCATGATGTCATCAGCCACTCGACAGTCTCGTCATCCAGGGCCTTCAGTCCAATCGTTCCATGTGGTGGTTGATGGATTGGGCAGTTATGAACGACATGGTCTACTGTCTGGTCTGTGGCGCCAAACTCGCATCCCTGTGAAAGAGCCAGGCCCCATCTGCACATGTCTGAACGAAAGCGACCGAATAAAAGATTGCAATAAATTCAACTGGTAAAAATGCGAAAATGTAGCTTATTCTCATTATTCTTTCTCCTACAGTATAATCTAGCCAAGCTGGATAAGAAATAATGTTTGGAGAAAATGTAATAAAAGCCATCGCGAAAAGACGATTTTGGTTTCAGAAGTTTGCATTAGAATAGCGAAATGAGTTATAACTGGATGTCATCGTGAATCAAATTTGGATAAATTTTGCATTAAATGTGCTTTTTTTAACTTGAGGATTTGCGAAGATATGTTGATTGCTCTGAGGGGGGGTCACGGTGCAAAAATAGTTGAAAACCCCTATGCTTTACAGAGACTGGTACAAAAGGTGAAAGCAATGTTCAAGCGAGTTACGCAATCTCAAAGCCGACAGAGAAAACATGTGTGGAAAGAGAATTTATAATAAAATGCTTGATGGCAGTTGCAGAGATCGTTTGTCCAGAAAACAAGACGTTAGTTTCAACCATCAGCTTGTCCAAGGACAGTTACAAGGCGAATTGAAGATATCTCTGTGCATGTGAGGAAAATTAAAAGACGCTGAAAGGACAAATTCAAAAGAACTCAAAAGTCAAAAGACAATATGAGAATAGATTTCAATAGAGCACAAGATAATTTGCAAATGCCAATTTGGTTTTACCTTTGGTCTTACTTTATTTTCTGCATTTAGTAGGACCAGTTCAAACTTCAATTACGTCATCAAGGTTGTCCGACAACACTTCAGGCAACAAAAGACTTACCGTACTTTAAGAAAATAGCTCGATAAGTGCTGAGAAGCTGTCCTAAAATGCGTTGCTCAAGCGCACACTCCGAGAGCCGAAACACCGCCGCTTGATCTTGAGTCGGGCACTCAATCACTAATCTAACGGAACAATACTGTCGTCGTCGTCGTCGTCGTTGATGTTGAGGATGTTGTAGTCGTTGATGATGTTGTCTGCGGTCTGTTTCTGAACACGACCTTGACAGGAAGAGAGAGAAGCTAATTCTTCATTGGTGCATGGTTGAGCGGCAATGCCCGACGCCATTGCTTTGTTTTAAGCTTACGATGAAACAAATTCGTAGATTTTGAAACAAAATCAAGTCAAAGATTTTACAATAAAATCATGTTTCGCTTCCAACAACCACAATTTCAACTTTTCAGTGGTTAACTCAACTTCAAGTTTAAACTCAAACCAAGTTCAACTTAAAATTGTATTTGTTCATCCATGAAACTGATTGCATTAAAACCTCACCTCGCCATATAAAACGCAGAGCAATTCTATCTCTTGGCAACCTAAAGCAGCCTATACCTGTGTATTTTTGTCTTAAGATTTTAAATTGCACAGATTGGCACCTACGATTTACTACGATTTGTCTTACTGGTCCAGTGTGAGTATCTCTCATGTACGTATGATACGCCTGTTGAAAGTGTGGACGATTGCTGGAAAGAACGCACTGATGACCCAGTTAGGTAGCAAATCAAGCTTTAAGGGAACAAAAAATTATCAGACTTGCAAAGTTTGGTACCAGGGTTCCGCCCAGGGATATCGACCTTGAATTTTAAGCGTGACGCAATCGGAAATAATTGATTGTCAGTGAGGTTTATTCGAGAGATTGATTATGCTGAAATTGAAAGATACTCCCTATACTTCTAACTCAACGACGTTGTCATACTGTTAGTTCAATCGAAAAGATAAGTAATAAATTCATGGATAGAGGTTTAGTGATATTTTTTGTTCATAATAAAACTTCCCAGTCCTTATTGAACTATTTTCTTAAAACAAGTTTTTGTAGCTTGAGGTGTTGTCAGACAACCTTGATGACGTGATTGAAGTTTGAACTAGTCCTACTAAATACAGAAAATAAAGTGAGACCAAAGGTAAAACAAAATTGGCATTTGGATACAAATCTTGTGCTCCATCTAGCGGTTGTGTCAATTGCTCCGTCAACAATTTACGTTGTTTGGAGTTATTAAATTATTAAGAGTTAGTCAAATTACGTGGACTGGGCAATTGGACATATTGACAATGACTTGTTATATGGTTCTGTGGAAGAAACTTCCCTGCTTCGACAAACCAAAAAACGTCAACTTTTCTGGTTGGCACATAAAATACGGCATTCAATAAACTCAAATTTACAATGAAATTCTCCTATTGTCTAAACTTATCCAAGACAAAAGAAACCAAGCAACCCAAGCACAAATTTTCAAACGAAGGGTTCAATCCCTCACAGTTAACAGCCCGGAAGAACAACCACAGTTGGCTGAAAATCGCCAATTATGAAGACTTTTAATTGACGTTATTTTGTACCCAACTGGTGTGAAATAAATTATTATTATTATTATTATTATTGGACTGACAGCATCTTTGATAGTTATCTCTGGCAGTTTTGCATACTTGTAGAGGCTTTGGACCATTGATGGAGGCGGAGGGCCGATTACTGAGAATCCAGAGATTGACAAAGTGAAGTTTCCGAAAGTCGTTGAAGTGTTGTTGCCTGGAAAGTTTTTCATCCACTTAGTATCGCTGAATGGAGAGTAGTCCTGAAATGCGTTGCTCAAGCCCAAACACCGAGAGTCAAACCAGCGACACCTGATCTTGAGTCGGGCGCTTCACCACTGAGCTAACGGGCATCATGAAATGTTTTGACATTGCTGAGTGCTTTCCTTGCGTGTCCAGGTATGGGAGACCAGAATTTGGAAAAATCCATTTTCTCATTTTAATGTTGTTTTTATATCAAAATGTTATGCAAAAGCATACAAACATTTCTGATATTATGTATGAAATAGTATAGTTTAAACTGCTATAATTAGCTGTTTTAATATAGAAAAAAACTTTTAAATAAAAAATCTGAAGTTGTCATTTTAGTTCAATAGTTCACTGCTAAAAATACCAAATGTAAAGTTTTACATGTGAAATTAAAGACTGTTCAGAGTATGTAGCTGAGATTTTTTTTATTCCACTGCATTAGTGGCGGATCCAGGACTTAAAAACTTGTGCCAACAACGCGGTATTTGGATCAGCATTAGAAAAAAGTTATGGCTACGGTTAAGAACAACCCGATTCTTTTGACCATGATGAATGTCGCCAAACACACCATCATCCAAAAGAAGATATCTCTGGACATCGGCGACACATACATACAGGACACAAAACGATCCACCATTCAAGCCCTCTGGGTCATCATGACAAAAACGAAAGACATAGCCTAACACAAAAGCATAACATTCCTTTGTCATCTGATATTTCTACTTCTTCTAAACCTCCTCCTACGGTCAGAAGAAAGAAGAAACAGTCGAGATCCACTCTTCAACCGCCCTCTCAGTCCTCCTCGATGGTAGGGATGTCTGATGCAGCGGTGGGTTTCACTAGCACAGTACGGTCGTAGATCATCTTTGAAGAAGCTTAGACAGCTAAGGGCGTAACAACCCACCTTTAACCCGTCCCTCTCACTCATCTGCAACGGCCTGATGCCGGAAGAGTGATTGCAGCGGGAGATCTTTAACCGCCCCTCTCCGTTGTCCCACTCGCCCTGGGATGACAGGATTGCAGCGGCCCATTCCAAGATGACTCTGGGATCAGCGAAAGCTACCCTTCCTCTGGCCGCTCCTCTCTGGCATCTCCACCAAATGAGATGTCAGACTGCAGTGGCCCGTTTTCTACAAACAGGTGCCCTTCTTCAAGCGGGCAACAAGAAGATACACACACACAAACAATTTCAAATAAAATTAAAATTAATTAACTACCAAAACGCGCTAGTTTTCATGCTTGACCCGCCATCTCCTAGTCTGCTCTAAGATCAGCAAGAGGAAAGTCGAGACAGGCAGATGAGCTTGAGGCAGCCAATAACCCTTAATTTACATCCACAGATTACCATTTACCGCGGTGGGTCCCTTCGGTCGTAGTGAGTCCCTCGCCTCCCTGGTAGGTATCTTCCATGTAAGTATGGTGTGCCTGCTGAGTGTTTGGGTGTGTGGACGGCTCCCGGAGCGGACGCACTAATGATGAGACAGGAAACAAATCCATTTCATATGGAAAATCGTAACCCTGCAAAATGTAGTGGTATCCATCTTGAACTGTGAGCGTTGCGCGAAAAAAGAAAGAAAAAGACTGTTTCAAACGCCTCTTCTACTGAATCCTAGAAGTTTTTGCATGTTGTAAAGGTACCACCGACGCAGGCCCAATCATCCAGTTTTGACAGAGTGAAGTTTCCGATATTTGAAGTGTTGTTGTCTGTAAATTATTTTATTACTAAATTATTCTATTATTCTACTTCTCATTACTGCCAAACTTTGCAATTCCGAGAGTTATTTTTACCTACTATCCGGTGAAGAAGCGCTGCCCTACTGTATTGTGTTTATGAAAACTATTTCTTTGCGTACCACAAATGCTAAATTTTGAAAGCAACTACATGAACAATTTAAGACATTCCTCATTAGCTTTGCGCAGAGACGATATCGTAGTCAATGAGGTTTATCCGAGACGCGATTATTGCTAGTTGAAAACTATTCCCAATACCCCGCCCTGACGACGTGAAAAACCGTCGGCTGTGGCAATTTCTGAAGGGTTCTCCGGAACTCTTAAAGGCATACTAAAGGAAAATTTCAAACCGGAATTAAGCATTAAAATGAGTAAACTGAACATTCAAGAATACATTTCAAAAACAATTACCCAAAAAAATTTGTTTTCGATGGCGCTGGCAAGGCCCAAAGTCCAGTGTTTCATTTATTTTCATTTTTTTCAAAATGACCAAAACGTGCAAACACAGCTCAAGAATACGTCATAAAGTCCAGCAATATCAAAAGCCACGTTACCAATCTGATGTTTTGAGCAAACTGTCTGCTGTTTTGATGTTAAAATGTGCTGTTTTGATGTAAATACATACATAGCCTACAGTCAAATCGCCCGCAGTAACAATTATTGCGTGATCGGTTGATTGCTAGACTTTATGACGTAGACTTTATGACGTTCTTTACAGTCGCACGCTTCGTTGCTCAGGCCAATCTCGTTTTGAAAGCTCTGACAAAAGCACGCGCACAATGGTGGTCAGACCGCAATGGGGCAAAATTTTATTGAAAATCGTTTTATGGTAGCATGTTAAACACAAAGAACGTGGAAAATCGTCAAGTCAGGTTTTTCCTTTAATACCCCTTTAACTATTTATGATCAAGTTACTACTGCCTAGAGTTAGTGTTGTTCTCGAAACCAGTGCCACTATTTTTATAATGCTCCAGTCTCATCAAACCCAAACATTCAGAAATGAACAAAGGAATAAAATGCCTCATGTGCATTGTGAATCGAGACTGGTTTAACAGCAATGAAGTAACTTCAATCATCACTAGATCTCTATGTATTAATCAAATAATTGTTTCGAATTATCATACGCTGCCTTGTGACCAGGGGCGTTGACAGGGGGGTCTAGGTGGTACTTTTGGACCCGGGCCCGGAATATTTAAGGGGCCCGGATTTTAAAAATTCCCCGCGACTTCAAACATAATCAAGATCTTAATATAATCAGATCTGAAGGAATTGCCATCAGAGGTTAAAACTGCTATTTCAGCCGTCAGATGGTAAAGTACCGAGCCCCCTTCTGGGTACTGGGCCCACCATCTCAGGGGGCCTACTAGTAATAGACTTTTGCGTGTCAGTGACAACATGTTTTCAGCTGCTAAAGTTTACTGTGTGTACTTCCATTGAGAAGATAATTTAGGTCCGGTACCAATGAGATGCTGGGCCTGGGCCCTTATATGAAAATATCTCTAAAATCACCACAAATCACGTCGTTATTTTGTGATAGAATTTCAGGGGGCCCACAGGTAATAGACTTTTGCGTTTCAGTAACAATCTGTTTTTTAGTTGTTAAAGTTTACTGCGTCTGCGTGTAGCCTACTTGTTCATTGACAAAATAATTTAGGCCCGGTACCAATGAGATGCTGGGCCCTTATACCAAAACATCTCTAAAAACCACATTATCTTGAAAAGTTAAAATGTGACAACATCAGTAAAATTACCTGTATTTGAAATAAAACAGGTTGGTTGCAATTGAATATGTATACTTGAAATCAAGACAGGCCCAATTCCTACAAAGGTGTGTTTAAGATAAATGTGTTTTAATTATTTTGGTTGTTTATTTTTTCGTATTTTGTGGTAAAACTTTGGAATTGACAACTGTTGAACTGAAACCGCTTTATACACTGGTAGTGGTAGGGTCACCATACTTTGTGTGCTACTGTTATAGGTTAAACCACGAAGTAGACAGCTCATTTTAAAATGATTGTCATAAATAGGCAAATTATATAAGACATTTGCATAACTTAATTGCAATGCCTTGTCTAAATTTTGCAAAAGCATAGATTGAAACCTTTCTTTAGCATAAGGTGAAAGCGTTCATGTTTTGTACGTAGGTTAGCTTCTCGTTAGCATAAACTTTAAGAGTCAGGTACGATTGATTTTGAAGTCTGCCAATAAGTAAACAAGACACATGAAATCCTTTTTGTAATACTGGACTAGCTTAAAGTTTGGTTGGTCTATTGATATCCCATTTAACAATAAAATATTTTTTCTACATCTACCGGTATAACTTGCAAGGTATATAAAAGTATTTTTTGAAGTGTCAGAAGCTGCATTAAGGCTGTTGCACTTTTAGCTTAACATTTTGGTTTTACAGAGTGTTTTGTTTTCTTAAGCTTTACTTCAAAGTGAATGTTACTGGTTTACAACTGGTAATCTAGTTCTAGAATGGTGTAACCTTGCTATGTACCAAGATTTCATTCAGCATTTCATAAAGAAGATGTCTTGTTTGAACTACCGACATTCTTGCTTTGAACATTTCAGATAAACAAAACTCTCAAAGAGGAATTCTTTGAAATGGCTGAACATGAAGGTTTGTCAGAACCTAGCAAACTTTGCTTTGCCATTATTGCAATTGGAATACATTTGTTTACTATGATTAGCAATGGTGCAGACGTGCTGCAAAAGTTTTGCAGATGTTCCAAACAAGGGAATGTTTTTCTCCAAGCTCTTTGCATAGTTTTTTTTTTTCAAAAGTTATGTTGAGCCAAATGTTAAACCTTGAATGTACCAGAAACCATGAAGCATTTAATGCCATCTTTACCCATGTCTTTAATTGCTGTGGTAAGAACCAGATAAAGTGATCAGCAGGCCACAAGCTTAAGAACGACCACCAAAAGTAAGACAAACAATTCAAAAACTGACCTCAAAGTCAAAGGTCAGCAAGTAATAAGCGAACATTGAGTAATGTAATAGGTATATATTATAATCAATTAACCTGCCTTTAACTGTAGGCCATAAAAATGTTTGTCTTATTTGTAGCCTATTCCATTTGTGCAGTCATATTTTGTTTATTGCTAAAAAATTGTGAACAGTAAACAAAATAGCATTTCTCATAGATTAATTAGCATTTCATTTTTAGCATTTACAATCCCGCAATTATAAATATCCCTGACTTTACAGAGGTAGCTATCAGCAAGTGTAACCAGTATAATAAGTATTTTATGACAGTTGCCAGTATTTTGTTTGTGATTTCAAATCGTTGCTGCTTATGTTTCATTTCTTTCATTCCAAGCAAAGATGAAGCTATAACTTGATAGACCTGTGTTTACTATTAGTTATATTTCTGCTGTGTTCTGTACACTGCTGGGTTGATGATTGTTTATGAAGTTATAAAAGTTTAACTAGGTAGTAGTTAGCCGGTATTGTGCAATGTGCAGTAAGCATTATAACATTTCATTAAGCACCAGTAACCTATGAAGGCTTTCTGAGTACTGCAAAGTTGTCAGTGAGTGATGAAGCTGTTAGACCTTACCTAGAAACCTATTAACTAGTGTTACACTGTAAATGTAGTTGCTCCGTTTTGTTAAAGATCATAGTAATTTTCTTATGTATGCTGTGATTCCTGTGAAGTAGTTGCAACATGTGATGAAGTTATTAAACTTCATCTACATAAGTCAGCACTCATGCACCATTTCAATAACAACTGTTTTTAGCATGACCAATGGTGTTTGCATATGAAAAAATAATTACATGTAGAAAAGTTAATTCAACAGTTAGATTACAGCAACTGCTGCTCATAATAATTGTGCTTGTTAAATTCAGCAACCACAATGTTCCAAAAATAAAGCAATTAATAAAAAAAATGTTTTAGTGAAATATAGCATGATTAACAACAGGTTTCTAATAATAGTGTATCTTGTGTGAGTAGTTAATATACCATGTACGGCTTGTACGCCATTCTGTGCTGTTATAAATTAACACTGTTCTGTTGTGAATTGAAAGTATATCACTAGATTGGTAACTATTGTTTTTATCGTACTTAAGTTCCTGATTATGCACATTTGAGTACACTTGAGTTTTCATGTTAGCATTTTGATTGGGTACTTGTTAGCTTTTTGAAAGTATTGTATAGGTGAGTGGTTTAATCAAACAATCAATCACTGGTTTATTTTTTTCACAAAATATCACATCAAATGCACTGGTACATTACATAAAAGTGAGATAGGAAAGAAGCGAAAGACCTTATGAGGTCACCAAGTCAGCCTCCACCTCGGCGATCCTATAAGACAAAACATAATTACCACTTGGTGAAAGTGTTAAAATGTTGTTTGTTAAAGCATTTGTGAATTCACTTTTTTTTGCACTTCTAAACTGTTTTGCTATGTTATGGCTATACATTTAAAAATAATAGGTTAGTGAAATTTCAAATGCCAATTGTAATTTTTGGAAAAAATTGCTTCCAAATGTAGGTAACCAATTTAAAATTCTCATAATTTTGTCAATTCTTGTCCGATATAAAAAATTGTATGAACTCAATGTGATAAGCATGTCAAATTTTGATACCAGCTTCTACTGTGTGATATAAGATCTGGATTGAATGACCCATACGCTTCATGACCGTTGCCAGTATGTTTAGAAATCGTTAACACTTTTGGCTTTCATTGCAAGCAAAGGTGTAGCTATGACTTGATAGATCTGTGTTTGCTCTTATTTATATTTGTATTGTTTTCTCAACTGGTGAGAAAGTCTAGTGAAGTGAACCACCTTTCCATATCAGTGCAGTTAACATACACACTATATTATCATAAGTCTGCTTGCCAATAAGGGGCTCAAAATTATTTTGGCCCCGGGGGCCCACAAAGGGCTTAATACAGCACTGCACTTCAGCTTTCTGGTGGTCAAATAGCCACTTCAGCCACCAAACAGTAAAAGAAGAATTTAGTCTAGTATAATGATTTCCCTAACCATGAATATTACCCGAAACACGAATTTCAAAATAAACAGGTTAATATTTGTTTAAACTAAAACTGAAATGGCACAGGTAAGAAGATTGCTATCCCTGTTTCTGCACTAAAAATTGCATTGCACTGCACTAAAAACTGCACAAAACCGCTTTTCAGATTGCAGCAATCAGCAAATGTTTGATCGAGGCCCAAACACCTTTCCCAAATCAAATTGAAAACTTTCTGACTGTCTGCACTACCTTTGCTGTAAATTCTCTTCTGGTGAGCCTAGAATACTCTAGCGCCATGTGACAAATAAAAGTTCAAAAAAGCAACCGCTAGATAGAGATAGTAAGTTTTGCGGTTCAAGAAATTTTAAGATTGCGCAAGATTTGTTAAATGACCATGCTTAAACGACATCAATAAAAGTTTGTACACAACCTTTATTTTCATAACATAGTCGATGAAGGCCGAAGGGGGCCCGAAAATAAATTGGTACCGGGCCCGAGAAATCCTGTCAACGGCCCTGCTTGTGACGCTGTTCTTGCCCGCTCGGATCAACCTCGCTTTGCTTTTAACGCATTGATCAACACGATCCCCTGATCAACTCGATGCAGCTTCAAAATGTTCACCCCTATTTTCTACTTTTACCGGTAATGTAGCCTATCAATGCCTCTGGTTTCGATCGCCAGCCTCCCCGACCCAGCTGGGCGAACCTGCCTCAACGTCTGGTCAGTGCACATCCGTGCTCGCCGAATCAAAGCTTGCTCTTCTCCAGTGAGTATTTATTACACTCCCACCTATATTTTTTTTGTTTCTATTGATTAATCGAGCCTCTGCTCCACATTTTTATTCGAATTTTGTCTGCCACGAGAGCCAAATTATCCTTATATAGTTCGACTCTCTTCCTCGTGGTAGACCACAATTTTATCCGCTCTGTCTACTGGCAGACCGGATGTAAGAGTCAAAGTACCTGCGCCGAGGACGCGTGAAGGAGACGTGGGCGCCGCCCGGCGGTCAATTACTGCCGGTTCCAGCGTCCACACGCGACGGGTTGCCCGGCCTGTCGCAGGTCATCTTTCTGGGCTATGCAGAAAGAGCCTGTCTCCCTGGCCCGATCCGCCATTGTAAATTTGTGGACGAGTCATGTAACGTTTTCGATCCACACTCTCCCTCCACAGGTACCTCGACTCCCCAGCCTGGCCCCCGCGACCTAAGCTGGTGGACTTACCCCTGTGGGTGCATCGTCACCCCTACATCACGCGGCTCTCCGCCGCCGCGGGGTGTGGCAGGCCGGTTTTTTAAAGTCTTCGACCTGGCTATGTTCATTTGTGCTCTCTCGCCGTGTCAATCCTTTTGTGGTTATATATTATTTAGATTATTTAAGTATGAGTTTAAGTATGAGAATGGTTTGTTTATAAATTGAATTAATAATAAGGCTGTCTGACTGCCTGATGAAATTTCTATCTATCTAATTTGGCTATCTGACTCCATGAACTGATTTCCACACAATTGTTATTCGAATTATAATTTCAAGTTATCAGAAGGTGTTCGTATAATGTTGTAGGTCTATAACACAATTTGAATTTAAACAGTACAGAATAATGAAATTACAGGATAGTGAAACATTATCACGAGTTATTACATTTTAATTAAACAATCAATTTAATGTTTTCCTGAGAGCTGAACTGGTCTAACTGAGCTGGCTTGATGTGATAGAGCTCTCGTCAAAGGACGAACAAACCATTTTATTTTGTGTCCCCTTTTTTCTATTTTCTTTGGGAGCAGTTGCATGGAAAATTACAGAACTTTAGTAAAAGGCAGGAAAACTTATACGATGAAATAGTGGATCGCTACAGAGGCCCCCCCAAATTTGGGCTAAATTGGAACCATGGGTACCAAGTTTAGCTCAAATTTAAGGAGTTAAAACGTTAACACAATTTTAACAGACATAGTATGAAATAGGTATGTTTAGTGTTTATGATAATAATGTGGTGTTGTGTTTGTGATATCGTGTCGCGAAGTGATTCTGCGTGATTCCACCGCCTTCCGCAAAGGAATGTCTGAGTTTGTGCTGTGTTGAAGAGTCCACCTCGTAGAAACATTAATTGTTTTGTAAGCGCCGTTGAAAACCGTATCAGGCATTCATTGTTTGTCTGACTTTTTCTGTTGAAAAGCAGACCATGCCGATTGACTTGATACAAATGTAGCCTTTTCTTGCTTTTTGCTTGCTAGAGATCATCGCAGTTGGAGATCATTGACGTAGTCGTAGCATTTAATTGTTGGCATTTGGCTTTTTGTATTCGTTGAGTGGCGCTAGAGAGTCGAGTGCAAGTGGCTCTGAAGCACTTTTTTCGTTGCAGGCGGTGAAAAGGGCAGAACACTTGCGTTTTTGATCTTGGTCGTTCATGATGATTTCTGAGAAAGGCAAAATACATTCAATTACCCGTCCGACTATAGAAATATTTGTCGACTTGGTTTGTTAGTCGACCTGTACGAAATGTAAAGATACGATTTGACAGGCGAACAAAACTAATTAAAACAAAAGAACATAGCCATCGACAGGTCTAAATACCATTCACAAAATCGTAAATGTTCATAAGTTTGAACAGTCGTTCAGCAACTGCAAACAAAACACAGAAATAAAAAAAGATACAGTAGGCTACATGATTCAAAACCATGCGGTAGTTTCATGCAGGAGGTAAACTAATGTTTCGTGGGCATATGCATGCTTGCCCAACATAGGTTAATTAGGTTAGTAACATGCCATGCCAACCGTTAGATGCGCGCATTTGCATGCCACTCGCAGTCATATTCAACCATACACAATAAACAAAAACGCTTAGCAGACAACCTATAAAGAGAGAAAGGTTGAAATAGACAACCACTGGATCTGCATTGGAAAAGATGCAGACAGTGGAGAAAAAGACAACGATTTCGTATTAATGCAATGTTTGCATTTTTCTTGCGATGAAGCTATATAACCTACAGTGTATAGGCAAGAGCTTTTGAAAAGCAGGTTGGCCAGCTTGTAGCTTACAAGAGACTTGAAAAAGAATTGCCAATTGGCTGAGATGCATCTCTTTCCGAAGTAGGCGTACTTGAGATGGCTATACTGGAAGACGCTGTACTGTCCTGCAAAGAACTACATAGGATGATTAAACAGTCACATGTATTTAGAACAAACAAAAATAACCTACATTGCTGCTCTTCAGACTGCAAAATAAACAAATGGACGAATGCTGGAGTGGACAATCCTTAAGACCATTCGTCTTAGCACAACAGCTTGGCGCTGTTAAAAAGACACAAAAAATACAGTATAAAGTTACATAATTACAATATTAAAATACAACGTAAACGCAAGGTTTTGCAGCTTTTAATCACATGAGCTGCCCGTCGACTGTTCGGCGGATGACGTCACTGATTGATGAGGTTGTTGTTTAGCTACATTTCTGGGGTTCGAAGGTCCATCACTGTTGTTCACAGCGTGTGACATCATTTGTGGGGATAATAGCACTGTTAAGAAAAAACGTTATACAGTAACATAACTAAAACATCGAAAACTGTTCACGCAACGTGAACACTAAGATTTGCCACGTCAACCGTATGGGTTGTCTTGAAGATTTTCAGCGATATGCTACAAAACGATTATTCAACGTTGATCGGCCATGTTCCGATACAAATTGAAGAAATTATATAGTGTCAGTTGAGTCGAGGCGAGTGATGTCATCAATGGATTGTTTTGCTGAGTAAAAGTTTAAGTGTGATGGATAGTGCTGTTTTGTCGATCTCAGCACCAGAACACGTGACAGCGATTCTGTCTTCTCAAGAGACAAAAGAAAATATATGTCCAAATGCCAAGCAAGCTTACACAAAAAGTTCCATTACAGAGTAAAAAGAAATTGTGCATACACAGTAGTGCAATGCAAACAAAAAACAGAAACAACGTTTCTTAAATCATGTTAGCTCCTAGTAATATTAAAAACAATTGGGGCAAACGAAAACTACACCCTGGATGGGCGGCTTCGCATAATTTCCCCTGTCTTTGCGCCACAGAGTTATACAAACTGATGCTTCAGCTGAGAACATAAGGGTGGCAAAGTTGTGAAGCAAAGTCTTCACAATGATTTCTCCTTGTCGGAGTAAAAAGACGCACAAACTCACGGATGGTTGCTTGGAAGCGACACCATAACGCTTTGCAGAGCTGTGCCTGCACGTGTACGTCTGTATAAAAAGTGAGATTGAGGCTCGAACCCGGCAATCTCCCATGCTAGTTGCATGTTTAGGTTAAGGCAAAAATAAAAAAAATATATTAAAATGAGCTAAGGATTTAAGTAACATTTGACACTGCGATAAATCTACAAAAAATTACATAATTATGTTTCCCTGCAACGGCAACTTGTTGGCAATTAGTAGGCTTTATCTAAGCAACGTTTAAAAACATTACATTTGGCGAGTAGCGCTTCGGCATAAAATTAGGTTGTCGACATCGGCTGCTGAAATGAGCAGGGTTGTCAGATTAGTTGCAGCCTTCCCTTCCAGATTGCATGTCAGTTTGATTCTAATTATTCTAAAATTTATTCTAGACATTTCATTTTAAGTCTAGAACAAAATACCATTAAATACGCAGTGTACGTTGTAAATATACAAGTAGTGGCAAGAATCTTCCTGTTGAAATGAAAATATCCCTGCGATAAGATGGTGCCAGCACATTTTTTTATGATGTTTGTCGCCTTTGTTCGCCCCATTTTTATATCTGTGCCTGCGTACTTGTTGAAAAAGTTTGTCAAATGATTAGCAGTGTTAAACGATGTATCCTAACAAATGAACACAGTAAGTTAAAGAGCAACTGTTTTTTCTTTGTATCATTAGAATTCTTGAAAAATGTACGTAGGGTTGCCTCCTGCTGAGAAACCTTGCCCAGTTTTTGCCCGTTCGTGTAAGAGCTACCTGTAAGTTAATAGCTGTTTATCTGCTAATAAATTTCATACGAATATTACCCTAAAAGTGTTTCCAGAAAGCACTTTAATCCATTATTTGAGTGTAACTTTGCAAAAATTTTCCGGGGGGCATGACCTCGGACCCCCCTAGAATACGCGTACCTTCGGCACGTTATTACCCTCCACGAGTTTTATTGTTTCCCTTCAATGCCTTGCTCAACCCAGCAGGATACGCCACTGCGTAGAGCCATATTCTTCCTACAATAAACTTCATGTAGGCTACTCTTGGATTTTTGAACTTCTTATCTAACTTCTTCGATGCAACAAAATATGAAAATCGATAAATACCGTACTTAACAATAACTACGGTGTAACAACCTCAAAACATAACAGATTAAAACTAGTAAACTTAACATACATGGAAATATAACCCAGTGTTAGTGTGCGGAAAGTCCTGTCAGCTAACTGGGTTGCGTCACATTTCTCATAGACAGGCGTTCGCGCCAGAGAACGTGCAATTTAGCAACAAAGTTTCAAACAAAGAGACGGAACTAGTGCAGAAAGTTACCCGCACGCGTTGCAGCTACTAAATGCAATGAAAAAAAAGCCAATTACCGAAACAATCTAGACTTGTCTAAACAATCCCAATTTGCTTCTAAAAATTATTCCAGATTTCAGACATTTTTTTCCCTACCAGACAGTTCGTTTTGCTTCCAGATCTGGAATCAATTATTCCAAACTGACAACCCTGGAAATGAATAGTCTGCCGTTGAACGATTCGCTTTATTGAGCGAACAAGAAAAATCAGTTACGTTTAACAAGCAATAAATTGCCGGCAGGGTGCTTTAAAAAGTAGTCTGCAATGAACTGCAGAAAAATTGTTGGCAAACCAACGCGTGAAATGATAAAAGGTGACATGTTTTTAAAAGATAATTATGAGCTCGTGTTGTTTTTATTTTTGACATACAGTAGAAATAAAAATTTTGTATAATAATGCACTTACCAGATTCTTCATAGTTTGGTGATCTTGGTAAACTTACTTTTTATTTTTTTTTAAAAACCTACTTACGTGCGGGGTAACCAATGTGGTTATATATTATTTAGATTATTTAAGTATGAGTTTAAGGATGAGAATGGTTTGTTTATAAATTGAATTAATAATAAGGCTGTCTGACTGCCTGATGAAATTTCTATCTATCTAATTTGGCTATTTGACTCCATGAACTGATTTCCACACAATTGTTATTCGAATTATAATTTCAAGTTATCAGAAGGTGTTCGTATAATGTTGTAGGTCTATAACACAATTTGAATTTAAACAGTACAGAATAATGAAATTACAGGATAGTGAAACATTATCACGAGTTATTACATTTTAATTAAACAATCAATTTAATGTTTTCCTGAGAGCTGAACTGGTCTAACTGAGCTGGTTTGATGTGATAGAGCTCTCGTCAAAGGACGAACAAACCATTTTATTTTGTGTTCCCTTTTTTCTATTTTCTTCGGGAGCAGTTGCATGGAAAATTACAGAACTTTAGTAAAAGGCAGGAAAACTTATACGATGAAATAATGGATCGCTACACTTTGTACCCGTGCGCTGTTGATGCGAATAAAACAGTTGAACACTGACTATAATTTTAATTAAACAATCAATTTAATGTTTTCCTGAGAGCTGAACTGGTCTAACTGAGCTGGTTTGATGTGATAGAGCTCTCGTCAAAGGACGAACAAACCATTTTATTTTGTGTTCCCTTTTTTCTATTTTCTTCGGGAGCAGTTGCATGGAAAATTACAGAACTTTAGTAAA
Organism: Aplidium turbinatum; assembly: GCF_918807975.1. Taxonomy (NCBI): domain Eukaryota; kingdom Metazoa; phylum Chordata; class Ascidiacea; order Aplousobranchia; family Polyclinidae; genus Aplidium; species Aplidium turbinatum. The sequence goes on from NC_137473.1 coordinate 36,583,911, forward strand.
AGGCAGGAAAACTTATACGATGAAATAATGGATCGCTACACTTTGTACCCGTGCGCTGTTGATGCGAATAAAACAGTTGAACACTGACTATAGTTAGTGTGATTCTGTTATTTCAAGAATGTAAAACGTTCCGTTTAGAAATTGCTGAGTCCGAAAGAGTGAGGAATTTTCACTTCCCATATGTTGTTGCAACATCCATTCCATCAAGTAATGTTAGGTGAGACCTGTAGTATCGAGAAGCATTAAAATGTTCAGGAGAAAATAGCAAGCCAAAAAAATTTTCCCAATTAAAAACGATGTCATGTTTGAAGACATAATTGTAACAACAGTTTAAAACAGGAGTCCCAGCCCAGTGACCGTCTAAGAAATTGTCACCGGGCCATGCCAAACCAAGGCCAAGTTGCTATAAAACTGACAAATGTTTTTGATCTACCGGGTTAGCTTTTTGACCAAGCATGATAAATGGCTTACGCGACAATTGACATTACCGCTAGATGAAGAACAAGATTGTTTGCAAATGCCAATTTGGTTTTATCTTTGGTCTCACTGTATTTTCTGTATTTAGTAGGACCAGTTCAAAATTCAATTGCGTCATCAAGGTTGTCCCACAACACTTCAGGCTACAAAAGACTCGATAAGTGCTGAGAAGTTTTAGTATGGACAAAAACTACATAAACGATCAATCAATTTATTAGTTCTCAGTTCGGTAAATTTACAAATTAACTATTTTTCTTTTCAATTGAACTGACAGTATGTCAACATCGTTTTAAAAATTAGAAATAAAGGAATATTTTTGAACTGCAGCAATGACAAATCTATGGTATAAAAATCACTGACAACAAATTATTTCCAATCGTGTCAAGGTCAGATTTCAAGATCCTGGGCTGAACCCTGAGACCAAACTTTGCAAGTCTGATAATTTTTGTTTCCAAACAAATATTGTATTTTGTTACCTAACTGGGTCATCAGCGTGTTCTTTCCAGGAATGGTCCTCATTTTTAAAAGGCATGTCACACGTACATGAGAGATACTTACCAGTATGTGACCGCAATAAAATGGTGTTTTTTCCAGTTCTCCATTTTTCTGGGGGTCGCAAAACGCTTGTAAATCCAGTGTATTGTTTTCAATTTGTTTTTCCAGAAAAATTAAAAATATTGTGTTTTTTCGCAATCGACCATTTCTTGTCCTGAGGTTGTTCGATTGTTTAAGCTTTCACACGTTGCAAAAGCATTAACGATATAAAAGATTCTATTTGAATGAGTTTCTTCTGATTATCGTATTAAGGTGAAATAGGCTGTTAAGGCTTTTAATGAACTGGTAACTAATTTTGATATAAAAATATTCGATATTTTTCACCTAGTTTTTATGCGTTAGTTTGTGCAAACTAAACTTAACTAGTAATGACACTGTGGTAAAAACAAGGTTATTTGGAATCATATGTCAAATATGGATTTGTAAGTATTGTCCCCACTTGAATTAAAAAAATTCAGTGTATAAGCTTATTTTGTTTAAACGTCCTTTTAGTGACAGTTCCACGCGTTGACAACCTTGTAAAAAAATGTAGCACCAACCATCTCACTGAAGATGATTTCATTAAATCGATAAAAGATTGCAACAAATTCAACTTGTAAAAATGCGAAAATGTAGCTTATTCTTATTATTCTTTCTCTTACAGTATAATCTAGCCAAGTTGGATAAGAAATATTATTTGGAGAAAATGTAATAAAAGCCATCGCGAAAAGACGATTTTGGTTTCAGAAGTTTGCATTAGAACAGCGAAACGAGTTATAACTGGATGTCATCGTGAATGAAATTTGGATAAATTTTGCATTAAATATGCTTTTTTTAACTTGAGGATTTGCGAAGATATGTTGATTGCTCTGAGGGGGGGTCACGGTGCAAAAATAGTTGAAAACCCCTATGCTTTACAGAGACTGGTACAAAAGGTGAAAGCAATGTTCAAGCGAGTTACGCAATCTCAAAGCCGACAGAGAAAACATGTGTGGAAAGAGAATTTATAAAGGAATGCTTGATGGCAGTTGCAGAGATCGTTTGTCCAGAAAACAAGACGTTAGTTTCAACCATCAGCTTGTCCAAGGACAGTTACAAGGCGAATTGAAGATATCTCTGTGCATGTGAGGAAAATTAAAAGACGCTGAAAGGACAAATTCAAAAGAACTCAAAAGTCAAAAGACAATATGAGAATAGATTTCAATAGAGCACAAGATTATTTGCAAATGCCAATTTGGTTTTACCTTTGGTCTTACTTTATTTTCTGTATTTAGTAGGACCAGTTCAAACTTCAATTTCGTCATCAAGGTTGTCCGACAACACTTCAGGCTACAAAAGACTTACCGTACTTTAAGAAAATAGCTCGATAAGTGCTGAGAAGCTGTCCTAAAATGCGTTGCTCAAGCGCACACTCCGAGAGCCGAAACACCGCCGCTTGATCTTGAGTCGGGCACTCAATCACTAATCTAACGGGACAATACAGTCGTCGTCGTCGTCGTTGATGTTGAGGATGTTGTAGTCGTTGATGATGTTGTCTGCGGTCTATTTCTGAACACTACCTTGACAGGAAGAGAGAGAAGCTAATTCTCCATTGGTGCATGGTTGAGCGGCAATGCCCGACGCCATTGCTTTGTTTTAAGCTCACGATGAAACAAATTCGTAGATTTTGAAACAAAATCAAGTCAAAAATTTTACAATTAAATCATGTTTCGCTTCCAACAACCACAATTTCAACTTTTCAGTGGTTAACTCAACTTCAAGTTTAAACTCAAACCAAGTTCAACTTAAAATTGTATTTGTTCATCCATGAAACTGATTGCATTAAAACCTCACCTCGCCATATAAAACGCAGAGCAATTCTATCTCTTGGCAACCTAAAGCAGCCTATACCTGTGTATTTTTGTCTTAAGACTTTTCAAAACACAGATTGGCACCTACGCTTTTTTTTCGCGCAACGCTCACAGTTCAAGATGGATACCACTACATCTTGCAGGTTTACAATTTTCCATATGAAATGGATTTGTTTCCTGTCTCATCATTAGTGCGTCCGCTCCGGGAGCCGTCCACTCACCCAAACACTCAGCAGGCACACCATACTTACATGGAAGATACCTACCAGGGAGGTGAAAGGCTCACTATGACCGAAGGGACCCACCGCGGTAGATGGTAATCTGTGGATGTAAATTAAGGGTTATTGGCTGCCTCAAGCTCATCTGCCTGTCTCGACTTTTTCTCTTGCTGATCTTGAAGCAGACTGAGAGATGGCGGGTCAAGCTCAAGAACTAGCGCATTTTGGTAGATAGTTAATTTTATTTTTATATGAATTTGTTTAAGTGTGTGTGTGTGTATCTTCTTTTGCCCACTTGAAGAAGGGCACCTGTTTGCGGGAAGCGGGCCACTGCAGTCTGACATCTCATTTGGCGGAGATGCCAGAGAGGAGCGGCCAGAAGAAGGGTAGCTTTCGCTGACCCCAGAGTCATCTTGGAATGGGCCGCTGCAATCCTGTCATCCCAGGGCGAGTGGGACAACGGAGAGGGACGGTTAAAGATCTCCCGCTGCAATCACTCTTCCGGCATCAGGCCGTTGCAGATGAGTGAGAGGGACGGTTAAAGGTGGGTTGTTACGCCCTTGGCTGTCTAAACTTCTTCAAAGATGATCTACGACCGTACTGTGCTAGTGAGACCCACCGCTGCAATCAGTCATCTCTACCACCAAGGACGACTGAGAGGGCGGTTGAAGAGAGGGTCTCGACTGGTTCTTCTTTCTTCTGACCGTAGGAGGAGGTTTAGAAGAAGTAGAAATGTCAGATGACAAAGGAATGTTATGCTTTTGTGTTGTGTCTTTCGTTTTTGTCATGATCACCCACAGGGCTTGAATGGTGGATCGTTTTGTGTCCTGTTGGCATATATGTGTCGCCTATGTCCAGAGATATCTTCTTTTGGATGATGGTGTATTTGGCGATATTCATCATGGTTAAGAGTATCGGGTTGTTCTTTTGTCCGTCAGGGAATTGATTGTAGAGGATCATGTCCTTTGTTATTTCTATGTCTTCGTTGGTTAGGTCAAAATATTGTTGTTTCAGGCGCTCCCATATTCCTAGCGCAAAGGAGCATTTGGTTAGGACGTGGGCCACATTGTCTTCAGGTTTTCTGCAGAATTTGCAATTTGTTATTCTATCAGATTGTATTGATCTGTTAAATTCTCCCCATTTGTATCCTCCATGAGCAATCCGATAGGACATGGAGGATAGGTAAGGTGGAAAGAGGAGTTTGATTTCCTTGTTTTTCAAGAGGATCTCATTCCAAGGAATCTTCTTTCCGTTTTGATCGATCTTGTCAATTTTCTTTTCATTTTGCGTTTTCAGTTTGAGATAGATGTTTTTGTAGGAAGCATTTTCCCAGTCGTGTTTCAAGCCTTTGAGTTTGCAAAAGGACTTGAAGATGTCCGCATACATTTCGTTTGGAATTGGGGCATGCGGAATGCTGTTGGAGAACAAAAAAGGATTGATGTGCCTCATTCTGTAACTCAAATTGAACATGGCCCATTCGTGCCAGATTTCGGTGGTGTCTTCTAGTGAGAAGAGGTGGCGAATTCTGTCGATGCGGCTTGTTTTAATTTTGATTGAATGTCCACCATGTTGATACCTCCATCTTTGACAGGAGGAAGTGTTTTGCTTCTCTGGAGTTGTTCGAATGGCGAAGGATACCAGAGGAAGTTGAAAAGGATTTTGTTGAGTTCTTTGAGGTGCTGTTTCGTTGGCATCAGTACTCTACTCAGATGTAGAGTGACGGGTACCATGAGCGTGTTGATGATGGAGATCTTTCTGTAGAGGAAAAGTCTTCGTGGTTTGTGGATGTTGGCGATCGTCTGAGTTTTTTTAATGGCTGTCTGCCAGTTCATCTTGTCAAGTTCTGTTTTGTTTGTTCCTAGCCAGATGCCCACGATCTTGATGTTGTTCAAGATCGCAGCTTCAGGAAAGAGCTGCTGCGCTCTTTGGGCCAGAAAAATTTTGGACGCCAGGATCTGGGTCTTTCCCTGGTTCACTTTCTGGCCGGACATCGTCTAGTAGATGGCTAGTTCTCTGTTGATTTCTTTGAGAGATGGCATGTCTCTTGTTATGAATGTAGTGTCGTCCGCATATTGCTGAATTTTGATTGTCAGCTTGGAAAAGCGCAAACCGTTTATAAGATGGTTTTTCTCTATGTGACGGGTGAGCACGTCAGCACAGATTATGAAATAGAGAATGCTGAGGGGCCAACCCTGTCGAATGCCCCTTTTGACGTTTATTTGTTTCGTTAAGGCTCCATTGATTTCTATTTTGCTTTTTGTTTTGTTGTAAACCAAAGACAGGTAATTCATCATTATTGGTTTCACGCCGAGTGTCTTCAAGATTCTATAGAGAAAGGAGTGACTAACTCTGTCAAAAGCTTTTTCAAAGTCTGTTATCATGATGTACAAGTCCCTGTGCTGTGTTTGAGATGCTTCCAGGGCTACGATTTACTACGATTTGTCCTACTGGTCCAGTGTGAGTATCTCTCATGTACGTATGATACGCCTGTTGAAAGTGTGGACGAGTGCTGGAAAGAACGCACTGATGACCCAGTTAGGTAGCAAATCAAGCTTTAAGGGAACAAAAAATTATCAGACTTGCAAAGTTTGGTACCAGGGTTCCGCCTAGGGATATCGACCTCGAATTTCAAGCGTGACGTAATCGGAAATAATTGATTGTCAGTGAGGTTTATTCGAGAGATTGATTATGCTGAAATTGAAAGATACTCCCTATATTTCTAACTCAACGACGTTGTCATACTGTTAGTTCAATTGAAAAGATAAGTAATAAATTCATGGATAGATGTTTAGTGATATTTTTTGTTCATAATAAAACTTCCCAGGCCTTATTGAACTATTTTCTTAAAACAAGTTTTTTGTAGCCTGAGGTGTTGTCAGACAACCTTGATAACGTGATTGAAGTTTGAACTAGTCCTACTAAATACAGAAAATAAAGTGAGACCAAAGGTAAAACAAAATTGGCATTTGGATACAAATCTTGTGCTCCATCTAGCGGTTGTGTCAATTGCTCCGTCAACAATTTTGGTTGTTTGAAGTTATTAAATTATTAAGAGTTAGTCAAATTACGTGGACTGGGCAATTGGACATATTGACAATGACTTGTTATATGGTTCTGTGGAAGAAACTTCCCTGCTTCGACAAACCAAAAAACGTCAACTTTTCTGGTTGGAACATAAAATACGGCATTCAATAAACTCAAATTTACAATGAAATTCTCCTATTGTCTAAACTTATCCAAGACAAAAGAAACCAAGCAACCCAAGTACAAATTTTCAAGCGAAGGGTTTGATCCCTCACAATGCACAGCCCGGAAGAACAGCCACAGTTGGCTG